>NW_019392641.1:1101003-2523419 GCF_000648675.2 Cimex lectularius
CAAGTAGCGGAATGCTACAGAGGTAAACAAACAATATCATTTGGAAGAGGATTAATAAGTGTTGACATTCATACAAATGAGTAATCCTGTAAACGTAAACAGAATATTTTATATAGATTTTTTTTAATGAAAACTTAAAATCCTGCATTATTTTCCGGACAACCCAATATCTATCTATTTCTATCTATCTACTTTCTATCTATCTACTTTCTATCTATCTTTCACCTTTAGACCCCACTAATGCCAAGTATATCCATTGTTAATCCACTATGGGTTTATTGTGAGTATATTGTTATATGCCAGTCATTTTGTGTCTGTTTTGTTGCTTTATTCACCAGACATTACTTTTTATTTAATTCGTTAACGTTCTACTATTAACGTTTATTAACCTAACAGTTTTTTTATCCTTGCTAACATTTTTCTCTATTCCAATTTAAAATTTATGTGCAAATTTTGAGTAAAAAAAGTACAGATTTTGCTATAACTATTGCAACAAATTAACAAAGAAAATAATATTGTAGCTGCTCTTTACGTTTCCCCCTATAATATCGCTTTGATAGTTCTCTTGTAATGGTGCTACAACTGCCCTAAATGATTTTTGAACGTAAGGAAGAAAATATGCTGGACCATGACGTTAATCTAAAGTGTTGTTGACAAGGGATCCGAAACTAAATTAAACCTTTGGAAGTAGTTAATGAGAAAAACCCAATAAAAAGTTTTGAAACTGAGCCTCTCTAAAGGTGTTCATCCCCTGTCTTATTTATACTCGTTAACTTTCAAACCTAGCCGACAAATCAATTTTTACCACAGCCATTTCATAAAATATTTTACTGTAAGTTCGTTTTTTTTTCTTCCCTTTGCATGTCTTTCCACAATTTGAAAAAGAAACAGAATTTGACACTTGACATAAATTTTAAATTGAAATAGAGATAAAGGATATAAATGATTAAAAAAACTGTCAGATTAATAAACATTAACTTCAAACTTTTTTTAAATTTAAATTCAGATCAAATATAAAAAAATCATTTTTAATCGAATCTACGGTCAAGCCAATCGGCGGAAATTTTTAAAGGGAAAATCATCCGGAATTCTTTCACGGCCGACCTAGCAATGTTTCAATGGCGTTATAAATTATGGAAGGGACGGCTATTTATTGTGAGGCTATAAATTCAACTCGGTTATTATTGGGGGAAAATGATAATAAGAGATTACTGCGGTTGGAGTTAAAGGACATAAAATAGGACTAACAATCGGACCAAGGGTTTAAAAATAATTGAAAGATCGTAACTTTATATATATNTATATATGTACATTTAAGACTTCTACTTTTTTAAATTATTCAAAGAATAAAAAAATAATATTGATTTAAATTTTATACGATAGACAAAATTGAATTTGAGACAAAAGCATGAAATATGACAAAGAAGATTTTTTCCTAAAATTTTTTTCTTTTTGTCAAAAAATAAAATCGTGGATGATGGGTTAAGTTGGAATTATCAATATAATAGATGCTAATTATTTGCAACTATCAATTGTTATGTAGCTATCAAATATAATATTATTTATACCGTTTATCTGTATTTTGCTGAAACCATTGACACAATGGAAAGTGTTATTGATATTGTTAATTGTTTTTATAGATTTTTTGTTGTAATCATCGATATAACAATACTGATAGCGTTATTCAAAATTGTGTTCCAAAGATCAACATAATTCACAAAATGGCGATTCAGCATCCTGCCTAAAGCTGCACATAGGACTTTTCTGATCTTTCTAACTCTCGTTTTGACAAGATTTGCAAGATTCTTTCTCAACTTTACCCATTTCGTACGGTGATAATTTAATGAAACTGGACAAAAATCAGGGTCATCTTGTTGCCTTGTTTTAGATATTGAAGCGGTTCAGGGACTTCTAGGCTTGTTTGGAGCATATTTCATAAAATTTTATTGTTGTATGTGTTCCATGTTATCTTTTTCTGATTATTTTCTCTGCGTAGAGGTAAATTGCATTCATCCCTGCTTACGATATTAAGGTGTGGTAAGCTTTGAAAAAAATTGAAATAAAATGTCTTTGTTAGTTATCTAACTTATCAATTTTTTCTTAATTTTTTGTGTGCTAAACTGAAGTCATTCTGCGCTCCTATGTTCTTTGTTCTTCTATTCTCATAAAAACTCTGGTAATGTATTGGTGTAGTCATTCTAGACCTTTACGACATCGCCTGTTGCTTCAACGGCAGCCACTAATCGCCTCCCTAACCCGCTAATAGCTTTTCTTTCCTCAATTCTTAAAGGATAGCCTCTCATTCTTCCCTGGGACCCTTTAATCCACCAGGAACACTCCGGCGAATCAGCCTTTTCATGTGATCCGGGGCATGTTCAATCGGATTTAGAGCCCGGGGCTTCGCGTTGGTCAGTCCTTTTTCTTTTATTCCCACCTCGGCAATAGACCGGACGGTCTCACTTTACGCTGGCTAGATCCGAAAAGTTACCCCCAATAAAAAAAGTGTTAACGTAAATCTCGTAAAACGTCTTGTTTTGATATTTTTATGATGACATATTATATGTAATAATAATAATTTACACGAATATTTTTTTTTTTTTTAACGAACATAAATGGACAATACACCAGACATCAAGAAGAAAATATGTTTTGATATTGTTTCATATATGATAAATATGATTCCTCGATATTAAAAAAATATTAACGATTCAACATCGATCTTTGGATACTATCACATACGTCACAAATATATATAAGTTTTCTCTGTAAGTACGAATTTGGTGCACATCTGCAAAAGATTTGTTACTTTTTCAGTGCCTACTAGGTCTTTCTTCCTTCCTGCACCTTCCCTCAAAGGGGTCTGCCTAGCGGTCTTTTCCACTCCCCCGGAACTTTGTCACTTTTAAGCGTGTCCAGGATGGACCTCTTGGCGGTATCCGGTCCGGACGTGGGAGCGGATTTACAATGTCCATGGTTGTTACGCACTTCAATTAAAACATATTTATCGCTCGAGATTTTTTGAGTGCCATCCTTTATTTTCCATGATTTTGTAAATTAATTTTTTTGAGACTATAAATTTTTTTCTGTGGCAAATATGTTTTTCAATGTAAGCGCTACTCCTTTTTCAGCTTTTCTTTTCCACTTACGTCTTAGCGTATCAAAATTTGTGCATTCAATGAGCGTATGACTTTCCGTCTCCTGAGGTGCTCCACATAAGCACGATGGGTTTTCTTTTAGACGAAATGAATACCGTTTTGCTGAGAAGTCCCCATGGCCAGTCCTGATGAATGATCGACTGATAGGTGCTTCATTTTCAATCTTTGCCTTATGCTAGGGAATATCTGTTATGTATGACGTCCCTTGGTACTTAAATCCAACCGACGATGCCATTCTGTCGTTGCCCAGTTAATGACTTCTTCGAAATTTGTACCATTCGGTCGTATATCATTTCTACTTTTACAGTACCATACAGAAAAGTTTTCGCCTATTTTCGGCTTTATTCCTCAAATTTTTAGAGTAATAATTAAAATCCAATTTTAAAAACCACTGCCCCCAAAACAAATTAAATTACTCTTTCCTTTTCGTTTCAGCTTTTAATAAACGGTCAGTTTATTTATGCTTAATTAAGAATTAATTTAATTAACTTGAATAAACCCATCTTTTTCTACTCGCCCGACTGTTTAAAATTGGAAGAAATTAAATCCCAATTGTTTTCGTCTTGCTGGAAAGACGGAAATTGATCGATTCTGGTCCGCCTGTCTTCGCTGTTGTTTTATTGTCAATCAATCTTCGCCGGTCAGATTATAACAGCCGGGGAGATGAATATCACCGACGATCGATTTAGATCAAACTTCTATCAACAGTTCTACACCAATGGGACAAAATCAAACTTCTCGATAAAATCTTAATTAAAACTGAAAATATAAAAAAGTTTTTTTTATCAATTAGCAATTAATATAATGAACTTTTTCAATTAGACATAGGGTCAAACAAGAGCAAATATTAAACCTATGCCCAAAGAAAAGATTATCTGTAGGTAAGGTTATAGATTGAAATAAATAAGTAAAAAATATTTGAAAAATGACCAAAATACAATTTTATTATTTTGGATTATGATCAATTTTTTAGTCAGATTTTTGTTTTTCTTTAAAATCCGGCTTCCTTTAATTTCTTGCTGAAGACAGGAGATCCTGCGGCTGCAGTATAATGATCAAAAATCTCACAGTTTTATTTTGTTTTAAGGCCTCTTATAAGCCTTTAATTTTGCCACATGTGTTTAAAGAAAATTGTATTATCTGGTTACTTAATTTTCAAACATAGAATAATTTTTCTATTAAGTATTTTTAAATTAGCATATGTAATATCTTGGAAACGTCAAAGAAGTAAGTAAATTGCTTTACTTGGTCATTCGTTTACGTCGCCTCCGCCGACATGACCGGATCGACCGGAAAATGATATTGTCGCGGGAAATATTTCAAAAAGAAAATGATTCCCCTCGGGAAAGGCCGTGGTGAGGCATAATGTACGATGATTCAGAACGTTTTCGTCGATTTTTAAGAAGGGTCGACAATCATTTATTCAAATAACTACCTTAAAATACCACCCAGAGTGAGCTTTCCAGGAAAAAAGGTAGTAATGAACCGGATTTACAAATGACATAGGTCATGTGTCGTGAGGGGAGTTAACAACCATTGTTGTTCTCTCAGATATCCGCGAAGACTCATCATCATTATTAATATTAGATCGTCTCCTCTGCCGTCTTTTGATGGAATTATAAGAGTAGTTTCTATTGGACAACTCGATTGCGTTGAGAGGATAGTTTATTGTGTAATGTGGAAAATGTTTTAGGGTTTGTTTTTTGCATAAAGAAAATACTTTGAGAACTGTATTCTTTGGTTTTTGGAAGGTTTAGCGGGGCCCCACAGTTCAAGTCCCGTACGTCCTGATTGGCTTTAGTGATGTCTTGAAGATTGTCACTTTGGTTTTTGTTGACACGTTAGTTTTGCATGCCTGTAATCTGCATACGTTTGTTTAATTCCTGTGGTTTCAGTGTTGTGTGGTTGGTCTTCAGTTTAGATGGAAGCCAAGGTAGTGGACGCAGTCTGTTTTTTGGGATGGGAGAGTTTTGAGGAATATGACAGGTCTTGCTTCGAAGGTTGAAAGGTGTTTTCTTTTCATCAATTTAATACAATGTTTGCTCCATTCGGCTGTTTGCAGGACATGTGCTTGAAGCTCCTCCAAAGCAATTGTGGGATCGGGAACAGAGCACAGCTATGTTGTCGGCAGGTGGAGAGTGAAGTTGGGGAATCTGTGGTGTAATAGAGGTAAAGGATCGATCCAAGTACGCTGCCTTGAAGTACTCCCGTACCCAGAGAACAATATTCGAAGTAGGCCGAAACTTGGCGAAATTGAAGATCGTTCGGTTAGGTAGGAACGAAAGGTGTAAGTACAGAGTATTTGGAAGGATGCTCTTTAGTTTGTAAAGGAGGTCTTCATGTCTCACGTGGTCAAATAATTTTTGCAATTCAAAAAAGGTACACAGTATTCCTTACACTCGACGGGTAAGGTTGTGCAGTCAATAAAGCGAAAAACTTGCTAAGTATTTTGATTCTAATGATTAAATAAATGGTCAGCGACATAGGCGACCATAGGCGACAAACAAGAACTTCGATCCTGGGTTCGCAATCCTACTGGAAGGCACGTCGCTTGTCTGGTGAAATTACCACACATCGAATAACGTTTCGAACCCCCAGAATTACGTTTCGTTTCACTTGGCTTCGCTGACTTTTTAATTTCGACAACCACGCGAGCTTTACAAACAGAAAAGAACGAAATCAGCCCCGAGTAAAAAGCAAGAGACAAAGCTAAACATTTACACGGATCAGTTCAAACGGTAAATTCCATATTGATCTTTGCAACAGATTTAGGGTCTCTCTTTTTCTCACTTTCTCCCACTCTCTCTCTCTCTCTCTCTCTCTCTCTCTCTCTCTCTCTCTCTCTCTCTCTCTCGCTTTTTCCCCGTCACTGCATGTACATCCGGAAATATTGACCTTTCTTCTCTGGACCATTTTCGTCAAAAGAATATGCTGATGCTTGTGGGAGGCTAAGCTAATCCAACAAATGGGGGGGGTGTTACTGTAGGGGATGTTTTTCCATTTCTTACTCCATTACAATAGACACTGTACTTATTTTAATAACCATACATTTTCTTAAATGGGAATAAAATACATAATAACCATGGCAGTCGAGAATTCTTTTAAAACATCAGCCCGTAAAGTTTCAAGTCATAAAAAACCTAACAAGCAATTGAAAATTCATGCTGTACAATTGTAAAAAATTACAAGTTAATTTTTTCTCTGGGAAACACTAGTTTTGCCTTTTTTTTTCTTCTTTGACATGTTTATTCATACTACAAATATTTAATATAGACGTTTCTTGAAAGACGATTAAAGGGTAGCATGTTTAATACACGATTGTACGATCAATAAATGAAATATTTTTATTATATTTTTGTTTGTTCAACATCCTTTGTTTAAAAAAAAATTGTAAAAAAAGACATATTATTGATCCGAATCGTTCCTGACTTTTGTACCTTTTCTCTCAATTGTGCTTCCATATATTGGGCTTTATTTAATCTAAGGATTTAAGTCGCACAGGGTTTTAAATAAGAAGAAATTTTATTTAAATATAAAGAACGTTTTTCCTTTTTCGTTAGCGAGTGAGGAAGATTTTATTTTTTTATTTAACAATATGTGGTCAATTTTATTAAAACTATGATGATTTTTTTCAACCAGACTGATTCGCTTTAATGGAATTCAATGTTCTTGTAAGCTAAGCTACAAAAGGGCAGAGATGGTGATGATAAGAAGGAGGATACTCTATAGGAAAGAGAGGGTTTACTATTCCCGAAACACTGCAGCCTTTGGGGCTTATTGTCCAAGTTTCTTAGTTGATATCAGTTGACTCGATCTTCTTTTAAGAAGTATCAGATCATTGACTATCATTGCTGCAATTATTTTTCCATGTTCTACCTCCTTTGCATGGATTTCCATACTGTCCTTGTTTCTTCCTGCTCATTACATACAATACTACAAATGGGTTCATCATTGAATATACCAAGTGGTGTAGGTGTTTTCTCAGATACTAGTGACCAATATATCTAAAACAGACTATCTTCCTATCACTCACCTGAATTTTATCCTGCCCAACCGTACCAGTGGGTTTGGTGGGATGGATCGCTTTGGCATATGTTCTACTTTTACTCCCAGTTTACGATATCTGGCACCTGTAGAGTTCGCCCACTGCTCGTTTTGTTTGTGTGGACCCATATTAAGATAGAATAGACTGTGTTGACTATGACATTTATAGGTTATGGGTCTAAAGCTGTTCTTTCAGTTCATCCTCTGGCCAGTTTATCTACTTGTTCGTTACCGAAATGTCCTTCATACCCTGACACCCAAAATATATTAGGTTTTTGATGAATATAAGAGGTTTTGGCTTTTTACGTTCTAATACTTTTATTGTACGTTCAAATTGAAAAAACAGTTTTGCCCTCCACTGTTCATCAACAATAAAGAAATACCGATTTTCATTCAAGTCACCTAGGCAACAGACTGATGTAGAATCCCCACACAACATAAACCTTGGAAAAACTACGAAGACTTCTAGGACCGAAATCTATATAGACCGACAAAATTGACTAACTTTATACAAGAAAGTACTGCAAACTGCGAAGTTCTGTCAAGCCATCCAACATCCAGCAACCCATCCATACAATCAACAGTCTTCCGACAGATCATCAAAACTCCTTACTAAGTCATTAACCTCACCATCCACAGCGACCTCAGCATTCCTCCGTTCCCGATTTCAAAAGTTTCGCGTACCTCTCGATCCGTCTCTATCCCTCTCTATACATTTCTATCACATGAACCCTTCACCTCGAAACCTCCTTGCCCCCAATTCCTCACAACGAGTACCAGCATCGGCTGGTTTCTCATGGCTTGTGACCTCCGCGTGCAGCGCTGTTTGTGCTGTGACAGTGTGAATAAAACGTTTTGTTATCACATTTGCAATGTGTACGAAAATATACAGGTACAAATAAAATAATAATCATGATAATAAAAATCGGTATATTTGTTCTCCCTAGTATATCTTGCCTATAGATCTTACTGTTATAAAAAAATTGTAAAACAGATCGACTTTTTCCCCTCTCAAACAGGTATTTGTTGGACCCCCAGATCATACTCAAACACTCAACCTTATTGATTTTATCAATCTATCTTGGCAGCAGAGAATACTCGGAACAGTACAGATTGGGTGAAATGCGGGTTGCCTCCTAACCACGATTAATCGCTATGAAACCAACGAGCTTTGTATGTAATGGGACTTAAATACCAGTTTTATCCAGATAAATTATGGTCCGTGTGTTAAACCCTAGCAAAGATATCATAAAGCAGTTTCTCCGCTTCTTCTTCGTAACAAGCCGACTAAGTCACGTGGACTATATTTTTGGTAATTATATTTTCAAGTTGTTTAGAGTTAGGTTTTTAAAACAACTATAGTGAATTATGATTATTGTATTTTGTTAGTTTGAGACAGACCGGTTCCACCGATATCACTACCAACACCAGCTGGTGCGTTCTAGTATTAACAATGTATGGAAACCTTGACGTGACACAAACAACGCGTATGGGACAAATGTCTATAGTACGAAAAGCACGTCTTACCAAGAATCCTGTAATTATTTTTATTATAGAAAGCGATTTTTTTAACAAGCATCAATTTATTTTGATTTTAGCCTTCTAAAGCGTCAAGCAAACCAGTGTGCTTGCACCTTTTGCCGATGACCTAGCTGTATAACTGACTCCTATTCTAAACTGGATTATTATTTTGAATCATTTTCCAGCAGGCCAGTTGTTGGACTTACTCTGTATGATATTTGCTGCTGACATCCCACTACAACTAATGCTCTCCTTGAATCCTTTGCCAGCGAAATCGCTGTACTATCTGAATCCGATTTTAAAATAAGTTTACAAGGGCTTCAGAGTTATTTGATGTATAGAAAATTAGTGTAAACCATGGAGAACCAAAATAAAAAATGCCGATTCATATAATTTCAAAACAAACTTTTCTCACATTCTTCTTCAACGACATTCCTATCCTCTAATCTGACTTCGCACTCTGCCTTTCGTTCCACTTCTATTCACGGTTAGCCTGGAAATAATATCATCGCAGAATTCATTGACAACTACTTTACATCCTTTTTATCACAGATACAAACTACTGTTTTCTTTTCTGTTGCTGATATCATGAGATGTACTCTCGGAGTCCAATGCTATAGCTGTTTGAAAACACTTCCAGAGACTATTCTCACAAATAGAATGGTTTAAACAATGGAGAATTAAGTTCGATGTTCAGGTCATAACATCAACAAGCAATCTTCTTAATATTCCCACCTATTAATGTGACAGAGTGCTATGCTCACGTACATCAAAGAATCCAAAGACGAGATGCACGACAAAAGACTTTTCACACTAAGGAGACGCTTGACGCCAGATCTCCAAACTGTCTAATTTGTTGGGGGCAAATGTGCAGCACCATACCACAATGATTGACCCGATACTTAATAATTTTGAACTCAGACATACCAACCATAACCCACCGTCAATAGTGCTACTTGATTTCGATCCTAAATTTGCTTAGGATGGACCTGATGATCTTATACATAGCATACTGTACCTCCAGGATAAACAATGGACAATCAGAATCAGCGAAAGCCAGTTCAGGATATAACATTCCAAAGAAATCCTCTTCTATCCCAATCTCTTTCAACTATACTCCCATGCCTAAATCTGAGGCATCTTGGAATGACAGTAAATGGAACAACTACGGGCAACTTAAAAAATCCTTGAATCAACTATCTGTGAGTGAGGATGAGGGGAAGATAAATTTTAGAAACTCGAGAACTTCTGGGAGTACATGTTTATTCAAAGAAAATGCCTGAGTAATACAGAATTCAAACCAGAGGAAGACTGGTCATGGTATCATGTCAAACACCAGACTGTTCATTTTTTGATCTCCATTGTTTTTTGAGTTACAATACTTGAAACTGTTATTTCACGTCTACAAAACTATACTCAGACCAATTCAGGCGCAAGACATCAAATGCATGGGGACCACAAACAAGGGGACGACCAGATTGGTGCGCACTGATCTAGACCAAACTTTTTTTGGTGATTCTACACTCTAAAATATCAAACACGGATATATGAATAGGCTGACCATTTCTTGTAAATAGGCTGTAGTTTCGCCCAAAAATTTATTGAAAGTTGAAATTTACCGTTTTTTAATATTTTTCTGTCACCGTTCTAGTTGCTCAAATAAACTATGTGAACATATCATTTTACAGAATGTTTTATGTAGATTGCAATAAAAATATAGTAAAAGCTATGAAAGTTTATCAATAACCAAGAAATGTTGAAAAGCCAAATTGTTTCAAAGAAAACTAAATCTTTTTTTTTCTTAAAACTAATAATAAGAAATTTCGTTTTAGCATCTCTAGAAACCCCTAAATAGAAATTTTTGTTTGAATTTGAATTTATCAATTTTTTGACCACTACAATTTTGCCGAGTTTCAACAAGTCGCTATCGGAATATTTGATTGAAACGGCTATAAATTAAAAAGCAACAAAAATTTAACCCCAAACGTACCATTTAAAAAAAATGTAACGTAGGTTTTTATCGACGTATGTATATATAAAATATATAAAACATTTCTATAAGAAAATTCTCAAAATATGAAAATTATTTGTCAACAACCTCATTTTTTATGGAAATAATAGTACGATTTGAATATTTGATAGTTATAAAATTAAATTATTAATTAAAACAATTCCTTTAAAAACAATTAGCAACCATGAAAATCAGTCTCCTAGGTTTTGAGAAAAATAATGTTAGAACCAGGAATATCAGGCACGCAGAAGGTCGTCGAAATTATCAGTCAAAAATTAAGGATAACGCTAGAATCACGAATCTGACAATGACGCCAAATTTTGACCATTTCTGGCCTAATTTGCTTACAAAATGTTTGTTAAAATTTGCAAAAAAAGCAGTAATTTGTCAATTTATCTTTTTAAATCACACCAAATTATAATATTCTGCGTCGTAGAACATTTTTGTTTTTATAACAATGAAATTATTAAATCGAAAATAATATTTTTTTAAATCTATAAATAACGATTTATGCTCATTTAATTACATTTACGTTAGTTAATTTTAGTATTAGTTTTATTAATATTTTAATTTACACAATATAAATAAATTCATTCAACTAGAACTTTAATTGATCCTCCAGTTTCAAAATTAATGAATTTAAATTGTGTTAAGGATGTGCTGGAGAGTTTTGCCGATCAACGACTCTTACAATAAATTTAGAATAACGAATTAATAAATAATCTTTTGCCAGAGAAGAAATATAATATTAAATAAAATTAAATTATTAAGAAATACTGTAATTATAACATAAATTTAATTAAATGAGCATAAATCGTTATTTGTATATTTAAAATATATTATTTTTGTGTAATACATTTTGTTTATTTGTTTTTTATCCTTTATTAATTCATTATTCTTGTGGATAATGAACTAATTAATAAAGAGTAATAATAATTAGAAATAGTAATATTAGTAATAATTAATAAAGGGTAAATATGAATTATTTACCCTTTATTAACTCATTATTCAACAAATTTGCCCTCGTTATCGTGTTACTAGCGTTATAAAACCGTCAGATACCGGCTTTCGCGGTTAAAATTAATTTTTTTTACCGATAATTTCGACGACATTCTGCATGACTGACATTCCTGGTGCAAGCTCTAACCTCTAAGAAGTGGCGGATACGTGTCCGATAAAATCACCAGAAAAGTTTGGTCCAAATCCTGGACGCACCAACCTAGTTGTCCTCTTGTAAATCTTCTTACATCGAACTTATACAAGCTTTCCAATACAAAGCCTATGGGACAATGGCAAATGGAAATTATGTCTCAAACTCTAACCGCGCAAACACAAAATTAACTATCCATCAGGTTTTGAGGTTTCAAGATAAATCCCCGTAATGCAGTTTTTTAGCCCTGCCCAATAGAACAGATATCCGTTCAATCCCATAAAGAAGAGATAGCTCAGTTTTCTCATTTCTATGAAATATAAATCGGTTAAAAACGTTTATAAGAAAGCATAAGAATGGTTATCTATTTATAGTTATCTAATTGATTGAACATAATTAGGATGACAAATGAGAAGCCTAAACCGCGATAAAATATAATTAACGATCATGTACGGGAATTTCATCTGTGAGGATTTTTATCTTAACGGCCCCAACCCCTTATCCTTTTACGCAGGACCGATTGAACACACTGAATACGAAAATTGTCGACTTTGCATCTATTCATAATTAAAATAAATAAATTATTAACGACGTCTTTCCTATCACTAGCAAATTTATACGGTTTCCAGAGATATCGCTTTATTCTAACGAGGAATCCCTTTATGTTTATGTAGTTTTGAAATCCTTATTAATATATTTCCAAGCTAATAAGTTTCAAATCTTGTAATTTGATTAAATCCGGTATCAAAGAGGCCCACTTTAACGTTTAGGCTTGTTCAAAAAGCAATATCTGAAACACAAGATACAGAAACATTTGAAAGATTTATTGAAAAGATTGATTCTTTACAAAAGATAATTGTCGATCAGCACCCAATGTTTCATGTCAGTTCGTGTTTGTTACATTTTTAGATACAATTATTAAAAAATATTATGTAATGTGCTGTTTTATCTGAGAATCTTACTATAGAGCTTCTAAGACATGCTTGAGTAGTCACATGCAGACAAATGTCGATTTTCGAGGCAATTCGAAAGTTGGAGGCTCCGTGCACGTCTTCCCTCGGTCAGGTAATAGACGCGGATACCTAAATTACCGTCAGAATTACCCTCGGGATGAAGCAACTCACCAACCTCATAGTGCCAGGGCGTAATGACTTGGAAATAATATCCTCATTTAATTATTCGAGGAAAATCAAAGACTTTTCTCGCTTTGTACACAACTTCCTCTTTTTTGTTTTTTGTTTAGATACGAGGTTCTCAAAAGGGTGTATTAAATTTTAATGAATACAAGACCAGCAAAGAGCTGAAATATGTACTTAATCATTTAGAAAGAAAGATGGTTTACATTAACCTTTGACCCGACGCTTTTTTTTCTTCATAAATTTAAGCTTTTTGATTTGTTTCATTTTTTCAAAAAATGAAGGACTACAAATATAATTTCCGCTTTTCGCACGTTCAAATTGAGCGCCATTAAAAAACCAGCTGCTAATC
The DNA here is from genome assembly GCF_000648675.2 of Cimex lectularius. NCBI lineage: Eukaryota > Metazoa > Arthropoda > Insecta > Hemiptera > Cimicidae > Cimex > Cimex lectularius. The sequence continues at coordinate 1,114,373 of NW_019392641.1, forward strand.
GGAACGTCGCGTTGGCGGGGGTATCAGCGGGTTCATTTTTGCAATTCATGTAAGAAGTACTTCAACCTGATGATGAGCTAAAGGGCTCGAAATCCGGATTATTGCAAAACGGCTTACTGTGAGTAGGAACTATCTTTTTAAAAAGGAAAGTCAGTTTCAGGAGCGGGATTCGAACCCACGACCTTCGGTTGAATACGCCGTTACTCGACCACTTGAGCTATCGTGACTTCGACGTGACACTGCTCGTGACAATGATTTTTTTTATCTCAACCAAGACCTTACATAGAAAGAATAATTAATTGAAAGAAGTAACTGGTTCAATTGACCACTAAAATGTAAAGATTACTATTTAATAAGTAAAATAAGCATCACTTCACTAAACAGCTCCCTGTGGCATAAGTCGCTGAGAATCCAATCCTGATTACACTACATTTGAAAATTGCAAAAAACGGGAAAATTCGAACGATTATAGGTTGAGATGGAGAGATGGTGTCCGAGTGGATCGAAGTCCCGATAGCTCTAGTGGTCGAGTAGCGGCCTATTTAGCTGAAGGTCGTGGGTTCGAATCCCGCTCATGACACTGACTTTTTATCTCAACCAAGACCGTACATAAAAAAATGATTAATTGAATAAAAATAATGTATATGTCAGTCTTGAATTTATTCTTATTTTCTACAGGATGACGTGAAAAACAAAGAAGAAAATAGTAACAAAACCAACATATGTCTATTTTTCCTATCAATTCTGTTTATATTAGAAGAAGAGACTACAAAAAAAATCTGATAGGCAAGATGATGTCTATACAAAGGAATAGAATACAAAGGATTGAAAGCGGAACCTTTGTTTAAAAGTTAAAATTACTTTGATCAATAATAATGCAAAACTTATCGCTCGAAAGGTTAGGCAGGTAGAACAGGGAATCTTCTAAATCTAAAATTTTTATTGGATGGACGTAAAGCTACATTTTTCGTCATGGCTGCAAAATTAAATCGCAAATTTTGACAAAACTTTCCTATTGTGCAAGTAGTTTTAACCTGTTATTAATATGCTAATATTTTCAGTTCAATGGGTATTTATTTTAAGCAAACTTCAGGGTAAATTGATCCAAATATTATTATTTTTTGTTCTATTACCTTCTGACAAAAAAACCGTCTGAACTTTAAACAGCCTAGTTTATTTCATGAGATGTTTGATATTGGAATGGCCCATTTTTGTCCATTGCTAACCAACAAGTCACAACCTCAAAGTTTGACCAAATTATTTTACTCGGAAGGGACTTCATCAGATTTTTAATATTTTCTGGTCAATGTATTAAGATTGATAACATAAATATTTGGGTAATTTATTGTTGCGTTGTTTTGTTGTCTGATTGCTTGTTTATTATTTAAGAGACTAGTTTATTTCTTAAAATGCATGATCACCTCATGATTTCATTTTTGATGTTCATACGACATAAACATATACACAATCAAGCTCAGAAACATGATATTTCAACTCACAATTAAGAATAATTCTATTTTCTTAATAAATATGTTTCGTCGGGACAGATTCATGCCCTTGGCGGAAATTACGGAGGCGAGAATGGCTTGAACTGTCGGAAAATAAATTGCACGATTATTAAAAAACATTCTCTTGAAACCATGCTGGAGTCTTAATTATACCGCATGGTAGGGGGTAAAAAAATCTCAATTCATTTAGCCCCTTTAGCATTGTATTTTGGATGTCCACAGTTCTCTTCCGTAATTAATTTAATCGCGACGAACTACAAAGCCCAGACGTTTGGAACTGTCACTTTTTGAATAGACGCACTGAACGGAAAGATGAACAGATTAAAGAGATAAGAGGTCAATAGTGTCTTAAACAAACATTAACCGGACGGGAACAAAATAATAATTGCTGTGTTTCTGAGATCAGAGTAAAATTAAAAGTCGATAACGTTTTCTCGACATGCTTTCCTCGTCCATTTGATGTACGTGACCTGACGATCTCGTCCTTGCAGGATTTTATGTTTACATGATGTATTAGAGGCTGCGTGATTCCCAACTTTTCATCCTGTTGTATCTTAACGTCTGTTATTTGAGTTATAGTGTAGCGATTGGATGGTAAACTGCTGTGTTAAACTTTCTGAGTCAATGTTTAATGTTATTTGACTAAACAGCAATCAATTTATATTTTTATTCGTCAATTTATTTACGCTTAAGTCTTTTCATTAATAAATTTTAATAATCATTATGTTAGGTTTTTTGGTCCAAGGTTGGACATTATATCCATCGATTTCTATGCTAGGTTGTACCGTTTTTTGCGCGTTTTGGTAAAAAGTGGCTGCTCCTTTTATCGGTTTTCATCGGAAATGCAATCTGAACGACAGCTCCTCTGGCAGGGCCATTGTTTTCATTATTACAGATTACAAAACTTGCTCCATTCCGAAACACCACAAATAAAGAGAGAGAAAAACCCTTCAATAAAATTTATATTTAGAAAATGCTGATACGTTTTATTACGTGTAGCCTGGGTTTAAAACTTCCACGATCTTAAATAAAATAGACTCAATATTTAGTAAATGAACATACATAAATACATAAATGAACTTTACGTATCTATATTATATACCTTACAAACAAATTTGGTCATAAATTTTTAATCATGTATAATGAAGTAGGCAAAACTGGGAAAATCTTTCAGGATGACTTGACAAACTATAGCTAAATTATCAAAACTGTACTTCAGAAATTCGGGGTGCGAAAATTACAGAAGATGCTGAATACATAGTAATTTTTGACTTAAAAACATCAGCGTTGTTTTTTGTTTTTCACCATCTTACTTAACGTGTTATTTTTGCAATAAAGCGTTCTAAAGGGATTTTTAAACGATTATACCCATTTTTCATAAAATCGAGTTGATTGGCAAAAGAAATTATAGGTTACCATTGAAAAAAAATCTGTAATGTTTGCAAGATTGAAACTTTAAATTAGAGCTTTTATTTCAAATAATGCTTAATTTTTTGAGGTTTGGTAGTTTCTGAGGTGACACTAGTAAGTTGACAACGTTTAGATACTCAAAACCATTTCCTTACTGCTAGCACCCACAACAAAACGCATGCATGCAACTGACTAAAATAATAAACAACTGTTTCAATTTAAAGAAAATTTTGTGGATTATTTTCTAATTATGTAGTCACTCATTAAATGTGAAGTGTACAGATTGTCAACTCAATAGTGCATTCTTTTTGTTTTCTCAAAAACTACTCAATCTTTGGAAAAAATTTAGTCCTCCGGGCCGGATAAAAAACAACCTCGTTTTATTGCCACTTTTGATATATGTAATATCTTATTAAACGTTTTATTTGTACAATATTTAACGTTTATTTGAACCGACTTTGAAATGATTTTCGCTATTTTCGTAAATCCAATGGCTTGATGAAACTGCAAATAGAAATGTAGGATAATATCTTGCGTTTCAGGTGAATTTTTCTTTTTCTTCTAGGATATCTTTTCATGCGGTTTAGGTGAGTTTTTAAACGTTTCATGTCGTTTGGCCACGCTCATTGAAAATTTACTGAGTAGGGGACTTAAAGTGCCTCGAAATAATTATAAATAAAAAAGTAGGTTATCAGTTGGAAAGTTTGAAAAGAAAAAGTTTACTATTTAACTGTTTTGAAAATTTGAAAATCTGTGACTATTAATTAGTTATGTTCGAAAAGAGAGTTTAGGCTAAAAAAACCTATTGGTTTATTTGTTTTTTCTAGAATGAATAGTGTCTAAAAAACGATTACACTAGTTAGTTGATAGCCTGTGTGATTTTTGCATTGGGTTCATATTACTAAAACATGTAGTTTTTTGTTTTTTTAATTTAAATCACAAGGTTATGATAAGATCAAAATAGTACCGGAAAAGGTGTGGATCTGATACAATTGCATCTGAACCAAAAAAGTGGGTACGGCCAAGATAATTATTTGGATAAGACGTATCAAAAAGTAATAATTTAAAGAAGATGTGAATGAAAGAAATGTAAATCATAAAACAGGGATTAGAGAGAAGTTCGAGAGAAATTGTCAAATAAGTAATTTCATCTTAACACTTAAATAAGGTTGAAGGAAATCAGTTGTTAAAAACAGGATTCTTTAAGAAAACGCAGTGCGTGGTTTTTTAAAATCATCACGTAGTACGTTCTGGTGGTACATCACAGCTGCGCCCAGTTTATGTACCGTTGTGGGCCTACGTGTTTCAAAAAACATACATCGTTGTTGGGTGTACAATGGGATTTTTTCTAGGAATAAAATTCATTGTTTTAATGAACTTTAGCGAACTTGCGTTTTCTTTTGATATCTAGCTTGATTTTTGTAAATTACCATGGTCATAATGAGCCGAGCGTGTATGAGGTTCACAATGACAAAACGTTTATATTCCCAAAGGACCTAACGACAAAATAAGTCTACAAGCAGATAAATAATGTCATCCTTTAACATCTTCTCTATGTTGAGTGCATTTTATTTATTCAGCCGGGTTACGAACGATACTATTTTGCGGATAAATGTTTCACCAGTTAATTTAAAGTGTACTTAACTTGGGGAATGCGATACACAGCTTTGCAAATCGAACAAAAATTTATAATATAACCGCTCGAATCTCACAAAAATCGCCGATTTCAAACGCAAGCCCAGTTAAAAAAATTATTACAGTTCTGTATAATTAGGCACTTTAAATTTACTATCAATAAGAGCTTGAAAATAAATACAGAATCAGTGGCTTGAAAAAACAGACAGTTCTTCCCGTTACGTTTTATTCTTCTATTCTTCCAAATAGGCTCAAAGGTACGATTGAGAGTTTTCAGCCAAATTATTATTATTATTAAGAGAACTTGCACGTACTGCTGAGAAAATTAAGCGTGTAATCTCGGCGGTGGCAGGGGGTTGTTGCCGCCTAGTCAACTGTGAGAGGGACCAAAGTGGATCGACTGAAGCGAACCACAAGCCCGACCCTAATCAAAAAACCCTAATAATCCCCTAAAAAAATATATTACTCCTCTGTCGGTTTCAGACCGGTGTGGGTTATTTATTAGGCGCGGGAATCTTTTTTCCCAGAGGACTTTTCGTTTATTTTTCCCTCCCAAGGAAAGGGATTGGGAAATTGGTGAAGTGTAACGTTAATTATATTATAAAATGATTATATACATATATTCTTAGTCACAATAATTGTAATATGATGATTGATAGGTAGAGAGAAAGACTGAGAAAGGTCGATAGGTAGAGAGAGAGAGAGAAAGAGAGAGAGAGAGAGAGAGAGAGAGAGAGAGAGAGAAATTGATAATTGATAATATTTTATTTCACCACGCAAAAACGCAAAGATAGGTCTCTTGGATCTCTCTGCCTCTTAACGTACAGAAAGAAAGAGATATATGAAAGGGCGAGCGAGAAAGTAAGAGATAAGTTAAGAGAAAGTGAGAAAAACGCGAGAGGCAAAGATAAGAAGAGAGAGAGCTAGAACGAAAGAGAAAGAGAGTGAGAAAGAAAGAGATAGAGAGAGCTGTATACATGGGCATCTTCTTCTTCGGTTTCCTCTACTCCAACATGCCATGGTACCCAGTAGATAATCTAAAATGATCGATGACGATCAAACTACAGTTTCATCCCTCTGCAGATCACACGGAGAAATCTCATAATTATAAAGATTTGTTTTGCAATTCAGCACCATTCAACAGCTCAGATATCTACCTGCCTATCACCTTACCCGCCCACTTCTTGCATATTTTCTATTCAGATTGAATTGATTGTACATCAATTGCATGCACTTAGAACAGGTGTTCATGATTTACTTTAGTCTTATTCGAGTAGTCTTAGGTATATTGGTGCAGCTATAGATCGTCGGTTTCGGGTCCGTTCTCTTCTGTTCCATGCTTCCATTCTTTTACTGCTTGCTTGCATTGCCTCCTTTGCGATCATTATAATTTCTAATTATTTTACATCCGCCTGCATCTGATGGCCTACCAACTGCTCTAGCTGAGCGTTGGAAGTTAAGTTAAACTGCACTGCATGTACTTCCTAGGTTTTTGAAACGGATTAGGTGGCCATGGTTGAAGTGTCTACTAGCAGTAAAAAGAAAAAAAATTAATTTACCTGAGCCTTTATAATAAAAAATACAGTCTACTAAATTGCCTTCCTATGACCTGCCAGCGCATACAAAGTTTTATAGAGGGAGTCTTAGTATTTTTTAAATTATTATTTAGTTATTTATCTGTTAACGTATTTTTATTTGTTTATGTATTTACTGTAACTTTTGTACAGGGTATAATTTACACGAAGACTGGTTTGACATGGATTTTGTCTTTATATACCAACATGTTTCTACATACAGCAGCATCAAAATTAAAAGAACATAATAAATGCACCGATATTTGGTTATAACTAAAACGAATATCTTAAATAACTGAAAATACTTATGAATAAGTCTTAGAATTTTCTCCGTACTAGTTGTGGAACGTAGAAATGATAAATAGTGTAGTGAGTATGTCGTTTAATCTTTTTAAAAAGATATCCCTACTCATCGTTTGTTGTTTTCAACGATCAGGATTTCAAGCTTATAGCTCATCATTAGGTCGAAGGAATTTACAACCACGTCTCTCGAAATAAATTGCAAGAAAGAGTTGTGAAACATGTTCTTATCGTTCCTTTGATATATATACACGCTGGATGTATAATCGAATACTAAAAATTAGTATTCAGCACTACAAATTACAATTAGTATTACAAACTGGCTGTAGCGGTATACACCGAATGTTAATCTAATAAAAATGAAAAGTAAATAATATTAAGAGAAGATAATTATTTTTCAGAAAAAATATTTGGTAGGACTGTAAGGACGCGCAAAAATGATGTGCTTAGTCTCAGAGATTTGTGCCAACAAATAGTTGAGGTTTTTTGTGAAATATAAAATCTTTAAAGGAAATAAATCGTGTACGCTACAGTTTATATATTATTATTAACAGAATAACTTCCTTAGCCTGCACAGATATCTTTATTTACTGAAGGAAAGGATGATGAAGTTGTGACTTGGGATTCGCGCCACGTCCTTTGGCCCAATCAGCACAAAATTCCACCCTCTCAACGCCTTCATGTGCCATAACGTGTTTGTAAAAATTAATTTTCACCAGTAAATTCTATGTAGACCTGAAGGCCTTAGGTGTTTCCAAAATAATATTACAAAAAAAACAGTAGATGCTAGCAGTGGCCTGCAGAATTGTCTTAATGGATTTGGGTTTCCACGGAGGTCCCTTAACGCGATTAGGGAAATTAGGGTGGAGGATGTGTCCTGCTGGAATTCCAGCCGGTATAATCAAACTCTGTCCATTTCAAAAAGGAAATGTCAACCCACAACCGTGAATAGGACCGAACTCTATAAAGCGCATTGTGTGACTTAGAGGAGAGGATATTTGTCGAAAGCAGGGTTACCCACCCTTGAGAAAAGGAAAAATATTACGCGTATTTGAATAACGGCTCCTTTACGCGACTCCCTCGAGGTGTTCCAACTAAATCCTTAAATAATACTTAACTTAGAAAATAAAAATAAATTGACTATGTATAACAAATCATATAAAATTTGTATCCTTCTGTAAGTCTTATGCATTCTTAAAGAGAAGAAAGTATATTACCAACTTAATAATTCAAAATAAGGACATTTTGTCGCTGAAATATTTCATTTCTATTCTGAATACTGCAGCACATACATAACAATATTGTTCAGAACTATTTTCATTTTTAAAAGTTGGTCTTTGCTTATACCAATTGTAAGTTGAGGTCTTCATTCCGTTTCTTGCAAATAAGTACGTTCGTTAATTTATGCTATGATTGTTTTTAAATTAGCCCTGGTGGTGAGATATAAAGAGACCGTGGTGTTATGTTAAACTTGCCGTAGGAGTGATTCTTCAGGTTCTTCACCTTCACCCCAGAAGGAGTGGCTGGGCCGCCTCGAGGCAACTGGCATGATTATAAACCGTCTTATCGAAGACGAATCTGTTGAAAGATGTTCCAAGAATCACGATTTCGTTTGATTAATGCTACAGCGAAAACCGGAGTTTTTTTTTCCAAAACGAGCCGCAAATTGTAGGTGTAGAGATGCAAAAGCGCCAATTGCAGAACCCTTTTGTCTATTTTCAATCAGACTTTACAGCATTTTGTCAACGACTTGACGAATGAACATCCATAATTGTTATTTATTGGTAGTGGGTTATGAACAAAGTATAGATTTGTTTTAGAAATCCTTAAAACCACATGAGTGATCGCTGTTGCAACTCTGCAAGCGAATATCCTAAGTATACTCATGTTTATAAACGTTCATAACTTCTATTTAATACACACAAAAAATCACTTGCTATGTAAATTACACTGTTGCCAAAATGAAATATAAGCATAAATTAAACTATTTACGTTTTAGCGGTCAACTGACCAAGCTACTTCTTTCAATTAATTATTCTTTCTATGTAAGGTCTTGGTTGAGATAAAAATGAATGTGAATATGAAGAAATGAAAATGGCAAAAAGAGGGAAAATTCGAACGGTTGTAGGTTGAGATGGAGAGTTGGTGTCCGAGAAGTTCGAAGTCACGATAACTCAAGTGGTAGAGTAGCGGTGTATTTAGCCGAAGGTCGTGGGTTCGAATCCTGCTCGTGTCACTGACTTTTTTATCTCAACCAAGACCTTACATAGAAAGAATAATTAATTGAAATAAATAAATTAAACATTCACCTTTAAATATGTATGAAAATTTAAAAAAAAATGTACGACAAAAATAGTTTGGCGAGTCGTCAAGCCTAATGAACATATTATAAAGCTTGTTTTATGATAAGATTTCTGTACGAGTTGCTTCGGTGTCAAAAGGTCAATTTAATTGAATGATGTGTCATTTCTGTTGACCGAATTCTTCCGTAGTGCTTGGAAATCATAAGGATAGGGCTCAAGCATAGTTCTTTTACGAAATGGTATTTTAGATCCTTATTATTCTTTCAATACTGCCAGCTTTAGCACTTCGAGTATAACAGGGAGTTGATCCCTTGACTTAAACTTTCTTTTGAGGATATCCAAGGGAGTACTCAGAAGCACGTCTTATGTCGCCGAGAATTATTATGCATAACCATTGCTTCAGAACCTAAGAAAGGTATAACAATCACGACATGATCTTGAAAGAATCATTTCTAAATTTCTTAAGGCATTCAAAACCCTCCAAAACATATGGCCAGAGCATGGTAGTCCTTTCTTAAAATATCACTGTTTCCACTTGCATTACTGGTTGAATTGTTCTACTGGTCTTATCCAGATTATATCACGTCAAGTGTTGAAACTCAAACGCATTTAGTGCTCTATAGTTGCCTGATTGTCTGAAAGTATCTACATCTGAGTTCCTATCGTATTTTTTTAGTTGGATTTCTTGAACCTCATTAGATTGAAATTGGAAGATTGAGATCAGTCTAAGGGGTGATGGCTTCTTTCACTAGTTATTCATCCTGTTTGGTCCTTTCTATACCTTCATGTCTGAACCCACTTTAAGTTAATATGTAGTGTCAATGGCCATTATTTAATAGTCCTTGAGACTAATGAATTCTGAAAATAAGGAATACTAAGGGAGATGGACTGCAATGTTTTCCAATATTCATGAAGAGTGATAATTTTAACTTTTTTATTAAAACAAATTTACATAGAAATGAAAATAAGTAATTATTACCCGGGTAATAATGGTAAAAAATTGTGGGTTGTGTTTTAGATTTATCAAGAATCCTTAGCAAAAAAGGTTTAATAAAACCAGTTCATCGTTTCATTTGTGACTGGCAATACAGCACTTAGTAGTAATTAAATTATTAACCATACTACTGACTCATTTGTTTTAATTATAACAACAGTCTTAGACACATTTTTAAATATTAAAAAAAAGGGAAGCAAGATACACATTCTATGTCAATTTAATGAGTCAGCAAAACCATTTCCCTTATCGTCTTCTCCTCTGGAGAGGTAATGGTACGAGGTGACTAAAACTAAACTCGCTGACATCACCCGACTTACTTTGTTTAAGCAAGAAAACCGTACTAAATTGTTTAAACTTATTCAATGCAGCAAGAAATATTCTTAAGCCTTTGCACTTTGTAAAAGCCTTTGACCAAGATACACTCACTTTTATCGTCTGTAATATTCAATTTAATTCGAAATGATTAATTGATGAATTTTCTTCTTGCTTTGCATTACTTTGAAACCGGGAAAATCCTCAGGGGAAACATTTCCCTTCTTCAATTCCAAATAAGATACAACAGTTTAAATAAACATCTTTGTTTACGCTTTAACTTTTGAAGTTTCTGGTTCCAATTTGGGAAAAGGTTTTCTGGAAAACTCATACTACAGAACCGTAGGCTTTCATAATCCAAATATTGTTGGTGCGGTGATGAACTTTGTTCCCTAACTATTGTTATGTACTTTCAATCATTTTGACAATTAAGACTTGTGATTTTGAATAATCATCAAAAACTACCTCTGTTTTTCTTGAGTTTCGCTAAAGTTCGCCTTTAAAACAATCGTTTCCGAATGTCATTAGGACAACCAGGGAAAGCTGGATCAAATCAATTAGATTGATAGCTTTCTTTAGATTAATTGCCAGACAGTGCTGCATTGTTTCACTCTTCTATTTATTAAGACACGCTTGAAGTTGACGTAGACTATCCACTCGAGCCTTTACAGTCTTCTTGGGGTTTTTTCGCCTTTTTTCCTCCCAACAACGGACCGTTTAACAAAACATTGGGATGAAACTTTTTCACTCGGAAAATTTATTCCCCCCCTCATGCTAACGCAATCGGAACGAACAGTCATTTATTTCAATCGACTCGAACTCAGCAATAATCAAGCTATACTCTCACCTTTTAATGAAAATCTTAAAAAATTTGGGTTTATTAGCATTGAATGTTTTAAATTTATTTAAACTTTAAAGTAAGCAAGGCACTGCTTGTTCTACAAAAAATTTCCTCACTAAAGCGTAAATTTTAAGATGATGATTAACAGTGTCATTCGATAATCCAAATTCTTTGGCAAGTATGCGGGTTCTTGCGGCTTGATTTGATTATGCAGTAGTAGAACTTCATTAATAATCTATTGGTGGTCGCCTGAGCCCTTGTTCCTCTCAAACGACAAAAATATCCACAGACCGCTTTCCTTTCAGTTTTAGGAATTTCAGAGCTTTATTAGTTTTATTATTTTATATAATAATCACCACTCTCTCACTCATTCTTTTTGTCTGTCTGTCTGTCTGTCTGTCTCTCTCTCTCTCTCTCTCTCTCTCTCTCTCTCTCTCTCTCTCTCTCTCTCTCTCTCTCTCCCTCTCCTTATTTTCTTTTTATTGCCAAGTGTCATCTTGTTGANTCTCTCTCTCTCTCTCTCTCTCTCTCTCTCTCTCTCTCTCTCTCTCTCTCAGTAGAATTGGGAGAAGATAATATATAAAGGGTGTCAACTAACGAACTACTTAAGGTGAAGTAACATATTGAACTGATCGATTCTAATCACTTTACTGGGTCCGTCAATTCTCGCTGGTTTACATAGATTTAAAAAGCCCCAGTAAATTGATTAATGCTGTTCTACAAATTTGCCGGCAAAAATATGGTATCAAGTTAGTGTCTCGTTTACTTAAATTTAAATTTTAAATAAATTTAACGATATTCAGTCAAAAGGATTATGACCAAAAGAAGGAAAAAGAGATTGATTCTTGCAGATTGAAATATACTATCAAATTGAACATTTGTTTGTCTGTAATCGTATAATAATTTTGAACATTTGAGTTTAGTTAAGAAGATATGTGAATTGGACACCTCACGACATGTTTCATATATACTAGATGATATTTATTGTATGAAAAGTATACATTTGATACATAAACTTTATAAATAAAAAAAAATATTTTTTATCATAAACGATCCCGCGGTTTTCTTATCTCCAACGCCGCTTAATTAAAGTCATCATTTAGGCCCACCAATTACATGGTTTTACCATTCAATGGAATTTTGCAGTTCTCGATTGAATTTTACCTCGTATATCGTTACTTCTTTTGATAAAATGCTCTCACTCAAACCATTCTTCTTGAGTTATTGTTCGTGATTCCAATCGGCAATATGAAAAAAACCGCTTTGGCCAGCCGCTTTGAATGTTTTGATTAAGTATGAAGTTTTGACGTATTTCAGTTGCTATACAGTGGCCATAATCAGGAATGGATTGATTCTTCTTCTTTCTTAGAAATCCGATCTAAAATAACAAAAGCCCTCCCGATATAGTATCTTGATCCTTTTGTAAATCCCTCCATTCGGCGGGAATAAATTTGAAATGTGGACAATGGAGGAAAAACGGTCTTGCCGTTTCCGTGGCCGAAAGAAAAATCAAAAAATAAACAAGAAATAAATTGGGTAAACAACGGAGTTGGCACCTGGCTCACAAAGAGCCTTCTGTCAACGGGACGGGACTGCTCGTAAACAACGACGTCGGCATTCCTCGACATCCTCGCCTATTTGGAAAGGCTGTTTGCGCAAATGGACCATCCTAGGAAACGGCAGTGAGTTGGAATGGAAAGATTTCTCAGTTCGGCCCTTCCGTTAATTGATTGAAACAACCAGTTTTCATTATTAAAAAAAGTCAAAAAATATTACTAATATCTGCATTGTTCCTGTTTTTGATTTCAAATGTTCAATTATCTGTTGATGAATCGGCCTTGAAATAAAAAACGAGTAAAAAGCAATCCCCCTGTTCTAATATCAAGGGGCATTGTCCAAACCCTTTTTCAGGATTGAGAGCGAAAAACTGGGTTAATTCTGACTTTATCTTCTCTTCTCGCTTCACTTATGTAAATACAGGACGAACTGAGACTTCTTTGTGATTGCACAGGCTTCAACTTGTCCGTAATACATAAAACATTCTTACGTTTGAACAAGCCGGATGAAAAATCGTGTAATTTAATGTTTTATTTGGGTTTAGTCTACAATATTCAGTAATGTGGGGTGTTTAGTGACAGTTAGTCAATGATTATTCGGTGATTGAGAGATGCGGTCTGGTGTGACGTAGCTTTTAGAAAAACATTGTTTTTATCGTGCCAACGTTTCGATCTTTATTGAGATCATCTTCAGAGCTCAATGTTTTTGTTTTCTGCGTAATTATGTCATTCTTGGGTGTCGTGTTGAGAGTGATATTCAGTAAGCCAAACCTAACAGAAGCAAAACTTGAGAGATTTTTTCTTTGAGTCTGCGTGGTTAGGTATATCGTGTGGTCGATTTTCGCTGTTTTGGTGCATCAGACACGTCTCAGCTTCCAGACCCACCCAGATTCGGAGATATTAAGAAGCGTAAGCCAATTTGACAGGACTATCGACTGTATCAAATAATCAAAACTGTATATTAATATCGAACCTAAGGTTAAAAGGAGTAGGCCTCTTTGCGACCTTGCACTTTAGTATTTCAAACTGAAATACAAGGTAACTTAAAAAATCTTCAAAGTAGACAGTCAAACGGCCCTAAAAGCATTAAAGCGTAAAAAAATCACACCCAAACTCTCCAAACATAATAACCTAACGGGTGCCAGGGCACAAAGGAATTTTGAGTAAGAGATATTCCGGGCGAGGAGTATCTCCAAGATCAATTATAAACCCAGACCCTAATATTAAGCTTAGTGTAGGAGCCAGCCTCTTTACGACCAATATTGGACTATTGAACAGTCTCCATCATGTTTTAATCAGCTTTTAGATAATCTTAAGGCTTTTGGCCAGTTTCAAAACGTTTGTGGCTTCCGGTGTATCCTCCAGTTTTGGTTGAAATATCCGAGGAATAGAAATCTCAGCTTGTAACCTTTGCGCCAACATGTTTTATTGTTTTTCTTCCTGGTAATAACTGCATGTTTCTGCTGATCTGATTCTATACAAAAAGCAGTTATACTAACATTTTAATCCTAAAACGTCCTAGGCTCTATAGTTCTACCGTAAGTTTCTTCAATGGTCCTTTAATAGAACTTCGCATGCGTCTGTCATGGATACATTCCACTAAACCGAAGACTTTATTGTAACCAACTCGTCTGATGATGGACGTTTTTGACAATTGTTATGCGCAAAAAGGTTCTGGGCTGATAGATGCCTTGACAAAAATTTCCTTAGCAAATTTTCGTCGCTTCCTCTACTTTGTACCAAACAAGGGTGATTTTAACTATACGATTACGTAATTTTATTTTAAATGGGGGTAATTTATTTTTTAAAGAAAGTTTGCGGTTATCTTCCGCTGGGTTGGTGTCAAAAGAAAAAATCTGCTCCCTTTTACCAGATTAGTATTTTGAGATTTTGAAAATATTGTGTTTATTTAAGGTTACAAGGAAAATATGACATCTAAATAATATAAGAAAACACAACATGAAATGTTAGTACAAATAAACATAAATAATAAAAAATCAAGAACATCATTGTCTTAAGAATCTTTTTGCTTTACATTTTTTTATGAATTGGTTGAATTACACCCAATTGATTTATCTGGTAGGTATTTAAAAAAATTGACAAACCTGTACGGTGATTCATTAGCACCCAACTTTTTTCTAAACCCGGACAAACTTCCCAATGTAAGTTTTATCATTTCCAGCTTTCGCGGCACCTGGAAATGAAGGGCGAAACTTCATTTTCCGTGATCACGATAGCAAGTTAAATACGAGTGTCCACCTTCAAGCGTGCCGCATACATTTGTACTGAAGATAAAACTCTACTCGGGATATTGCATATGAGTTCGGAAGCAGGTGTTGATGTTCATTTCCTTCGTACCTCGGGCAAGCTTCCCCCTGCACGTTTCCCCTTCTGATTTTCTTTCTCTATTTGTTCTCCACGAAAAATACACAAACTAAATTGACTGTTCCGGTGGGTTTTTTTCCGGGACAATATTTATACTTATTAACTTTTAAAAATATTACGTCGAAAGTAATACAAAATAAACTGTTGTGAGATTTATAGGTGAGGTCTGCGGGTTGATAACACTTAACGAACTAGTTCAGTCGTTTTCGGTTATCCTGGTCCGCCTATTCTCTCTCTCTGTTTGGGCCAATAAAATTTAACATTTCACGGTGTGTCTGTGTGTCGTTTCGTCAATCGTATCCTTCTGTAAGTTTGACAAATGCGATGGAAAGAAGTGATGGACGTTGAATCGAAGGAAAGAACAATTCAAAGTTTAATTTTTTTAACATCACGTTTTCATCCAAGTAAAATTTTGGAATAACAAAAATATGAACTTAATATAAAAATTCAGTACGACAGTTTATTATCCACACCTGTAATACAAAAGACATATAATCAGTCAATATTTTCAACAAAAGAGTTTAGTGTTTGTTGATTTGTGAAGAATAAAAGGTTTAATCGATTTGGAAAGACTGACAAATTTATCATTGGATATCATTATTTTATAAATAGGCCAAATCCTTATTTCAACGGTTGTCAATGCTGACCGATCAGTATAACGGTAGATATTACACCAAATTGTGATAAACAATTAACAGTTGTTTATACTTTATAATTTAATATCTTTATAAAAACATGTAAAGGGTGGGCTCGTTTATATTGGCTTTCATTGTTGACACTGGACAACCGAGCAAATGACAACCCAGGTCGTTTTACCATTCGGTATCATTTATCATAAATTATTCCACTGCTTTTACTACAATTAGGTTAATTTAACTTTCTCATTTAATTAACTTTATTTGCTCAGATTAGTGTAAAACAATGATGATATTAGCTCCATCCTATTGAATGTCAAAATTCAACAGACTCGGAATGAGGTGTTAGTATACTAAATATCAATTCAAGTGGCAATAAAAACAAATCAACGAGAATGAAGTCGTTAAAAGATTAATGTAAAATGTCATTCGACTCTTGCAATTAAGTTCTCGTATTCTCTAAAATAAGGATTTTTTTATATCACGCCTCTTAAATTTAATAAAAATCTTTTGATATCTGAGATTTTCAACTGTATTTCTGAATCACAAGCGTTGAAATATTTTTAATAATGCAATGCCCGGTATTAGCCTAAACTTCTTTGAATCCATTACAAACGGGGTTAAACCTATTTTCACTTAATATCTAATGGAGGTTTGTTACTAGTTTTATTATTGAAAGACGGTTAAGCCAGCAGGAAGGATCTTAGTGTCTTAAATCATCAACTTTCCTTTAAAACCCGATATTTCCAAACAAGAACATAACAGCATTAATTATAATATATCTCCTTTTCGATGATGAATCTTTTAATCAGGAGAAAATATACAGATTAATATGACAATAGATCAACTAGACAAAATATTAATTATTTCAGGGTTAGACTCCAACGTCGCTTTTGGCATTTTCTTTGATAATTCGAATTTACAAAAACGAGGGTAGTTTAAGGTAGCATTGATTGGTTCTAGACAATAAAATTTACAAGTACATAATGGAAGATAAGAAATATTTGAGTATATAAAACTTAGGACCGTTTATGGTCCGTCTAGTTCCGGTTGTCTACTAACTTGCAATATTCTAAAACGTAAAACCGAATAATTAATTAACCTCTATAATATTTGCTAATATTTTTGTATTATATTGTTTTTTATTTATTACTGAAGTGCTCGTTTACGACATCAGGGTGGTTCAAGATAAATCTAAGGAAATACTTTAGTTTGTCGTATGCTAATGCTATGTCGTATGCTAAAAGGAATTTGGAAATTTAAAAAAGAAATGTATTGCCATAAAAAAAATCCTTGTAAATATTACTGTTTTATAGAGAATTTTGCAACTTCCTGCATCTTCTTACTATATCAAGTTAGTAAGGTGGATTACAGCAACGATTTTTTTTATGTGCGTTTGTTCCATTCGCAGAAGTTCCTTTAATAATTTGAATAAATAATAGTTCGAGGAACTTTGGTGAAGTGGGCTTTTACGATACCCAATCGCAGTCAAAGATAAAATCCTTCTCTAAGCTTGATACAGAATTTTTTCATGAGATAAGTGCTTTTAGGTGGTTTACCATGAGCAAAATAGTTCTCTCTGTACGATACAAGATACTTTGAATTTGTTTTGGATAATTTGAATAAATAATAGTTTGAGGTTTTGTGAAATGGCATTTCATTGGCTTTAAACAAAGCCTGCTTCTTATATGTTAGGAATATCATAAGTTATATTGATTAACGTCGTAAAGTATAATTTCAGAAATTCTATGATTATATAAAACTTCCGTAATAGTCATAAGTTTGCTCTGACGTTTTGTTTCCGTTCTATAATTTGATATTTCACCGGTATTTTGTTATGGTTTTTGGAGCTTTCCCATAAAAGCCATTTCTTGGGTTGGATGATTTTACTTAGATAATCTAATATACCAGTACGAGAAAGTTTTATATAATGATATTTCATGACATCCAAGTGTACTTATAGAAAATGCCCTGCTTCTCATCTGCAAATCATTACTTCAACTTAATTTAATGAAATCAATGAGCGAAATGCTTAATGAAAGTACGATTTTGAAAGTATAAAAACAAATTGTATGACAATATAAAATATTCATATAAAGAATTACATATTTCAAGAATATTTTTATTCTGTTTGGTTGTCTGTTTATTTAACTTGTTTCTAGTGGAAGTTAAATTTTATTTTTTACTGAATAAAACCATATAAATTTACCATGTTATTGCAACTTAAAATAAATTCAAACAGAATACTGATTATGTAATAATACAATAAACAAAGCTATTTCAAATGTCCAATTTATTTTCAAAACTGGCGAAACGGTCAATCGGTTCCCCTTCAAACAGCGCTTACTCGAAAACCAGCTATTTTCTCCCAATATACAAAGTGTGGTTGATTAGAAGTGCTCTATGTCTTTCGAAAATAAAGTGGGAAAACTTTTATACGACAGCTTGGATATAAGAGCATGCTGGCGAGTCCTCGAGGCTTCATTGATGGCACTGGGATCAACAGAGGTTTTCGAACCTGATGATTTGAAGCGGCTTGAGAAAGTTAATATTATGCCTATAAAAACTAAGCTCGGTTAATTAGTGAACATGTAAAAAGGATATGAAAAAACTCCCCCGAAGGCCTAGATTCGCCATGCATTACCCAGAACGGGCCCACCCTGGAAAAGTACTGCCGGTTCAAAATCGTTCCGTTTCAAAATGTGAGACTTCAATCATTGACACTGATGGAAGCAAGCAAGAAGGAAAAGTCGGTTGTGCTTTTGTAGCTTATCAGCAGCAGAAGGAAAATATCGTCTTGATGATGGATGTTCGACTATCAAGGAGGAATTTACGGCAATCCTAAAAGGTGTGCACTGGATTAAACACAAGTTAAGTGAAGTATATAGTATTAGCAAAAAATAAATTACTTTTTCCCTGAAAGCAAGGATTCTAAATATTTGAAAATACAAGGAATCGCGAATTTTTGTCAGAGACTATCCTGAAGGAACTGATCAGCATCGAAGAAATTGCAGAAAAGGTGACTTTCGATTGAGTCAACATTCATGTGGGAATAAGCGGGAATGAGGAGGCTGATTCGCTTGCAAAATGCGCTGCGAGGGACGAAGCCATTGAAAGTTGGCTATGCAGGTTACGGCAACCCAAGCTTTTTTGAGATATATTCTATTCCCATCTTTGCTTGTAAATTTGACTTTATAATTTGAATAAATAATCATTTAAAAATGTTTTGCAAAATAGCCTTCACGGCTATGAAGTTGAGGTAAAGCTCTGCTTATTGTAAGCTAGGATAATTTAGGATTGTGGGTTTTATAGTTTGGAAAGTGAAATTTCAGAATAATAATTGTAATTTTTGTGGGTTTATTATATAAAATTTAGGTAGTCGATTAAGTTAATTTCCTTAATTTGATACTTAACTGATACGTTGGTATAAGGAATGTTAGAGTATTCACGCTTTCTGGCTCTTGGCCATACGGGAAATTTCTTCATTTATTCAAGACCTTAAAAGATACACCATTCATTGTCTAATAAAATGAAATATGATTTTTATCTCTCGGTAAAATGTTTCGCTTCACTGACGGAATGTGTTTTCTTAAGGATGTGTACACTTATAATTGTCGTAACTGCTCAAACATCGCCGTTGTTTGCATTCCTAGGACAACGAGATCCTCCATTTGGTAAATATCCAGTAATTGAAGTTGTAACCAACCCTGGCCGAATTGCTTAAAACAAATAAAAACCACCGATTGGACTGGGAAATAACGGTGGGCTTCCGAGGTACTTCTGAGTTTACACAGGTTCTTGCTCCATGGCAGAAAAGGAAACCGAGAGCTCTAATCAAAACTTCTTAGAACTCAGCAAACACAGAAATTATTGAACGAATGAATTGAAGGACTGAAATTATTATCTATAATTTTTTTTTATTCCTTTCTACCATTTTTGTAGCGATTGCTCAAAATTACAGAATCGGAAATTTGACCGAGAGCTTTTGTGTCTGTGACAACTTAAAACTTCCCTAAAGAAAATAGATATTAAAATTTAACATGCGTACAAAAATACAAATTATTCGCACAGTAAAGAAAATGCTGCAACTTTTGCAAGAAAACTACTCACTGCAAAAAAATCATAAAATTACACATTTCGATGACATACACGCCATTATACGCAAGAACAACATTGACTTAATCTCAATGCATAAAACATAATATTTACTGTGAAACTGGACAAACAAGAGAACAAACCTCTATCATGTGGCCAGTGCCAAACTCAATTTCAACAACACAGAAAATAGAACAGATAACATCGTAATCTCCAGTCATTCACTGTTATGTACTTGAATCGAAATATAGACTTTCGTGAGCAAATTAGAAATAGTTCACCTCTTATTTTGGCACTCTCAACACGACAGACAAGAATGCTACGGAAAACAAACACTTTGAGCCCTGAAGATGATCTCAATAAAGATCGAAACGTTGCCACAATAAACAAAATGTTATTCTAAAACCTACGTCACACCAGACCGCATCTCACGATCTCCGAATAATCTCTTACTTAATTTTAATGAAAAGTTAATAATTACAAAAGGCCAAAAATCTATTGGGACAAAATATCAGGCTGTCATATGATTAAAATTAATACAATTACTACCGAAAAGTTAAAAAAAAATGAAGAACAAAGAATACCTCAACGGTTACAAAATAAACCGTACTATCAAACCTAAACAAAGAGCATACAATGTCTGTTCACAAACACATGACAAAATGCTTAAATGATCTAACTTAAATTCATTATTTTATATATTGGTCATAAACCCGCACGAAAACAACAAATATCATAGGAAAATATTTGAGACAAAACAACGACAATATCAATTCATGAAGCAAACTGTATAAAATGAATTTCAAAATTGTTAGTTGGGTGGATCGGACACGCTAGCAGAAAAAGAAAGGCACCACATAAGAGCATGTACAGATGAAGATGGAAAAGCTAACTAAAGCCATTATCGATAACGTCAAAAAAATACTGTCTGCAAAATGGCAACCATATTACTTTATGCTAACATATAAAAAGCCACGATTGACAAAATAACGCACAGACCAACTAATGACGTAACGTGTCTGACAAACAATACCAGCTAGGATAAACCACTATGTTTGTCGTTGCATTTTTTACAATTTTTTTTTCATTTACTTGATATTTACAACTACAAATGTTAAGTAAATGTGCTCATATATATGCATGCTGAACTTGTCATTTGAGTCTCTTGGAGGAAAAGTTGTCCAGTGGCAACACTCGTTCTCACTGAAATCTCCTCAATCTTCACTCAATGAGAAGTTCTCGTGGCCACTTTCGCTTCAATCTTCTTAGAGGATTTTCGGGTAGGATTGGAAGTGACAACTGTCGTACTAATAGATTACTGGGTATATTCAGAGATTGATAAAAATTTTTTATAGCGGGTTTTGATGAGTTCATGTACAACGGAGTGTAGGTCGTTATGAATAATGTGATTTGAAACATAAAAAGGTGCATTTATAATTTGATGGATAATTTTAGACTGAAATGATTGGAGTCGTTGAAAATTGGAATCCTTGGTTGAGTCCCAAACGCCCAGAGAGGTCTTGTAAATTAAAAATTTGTTTTGTTTAATTTCAATCGTGAGTCAAGTAGTCTTTTTAATAATTTATAACGTCGTGTCTTTTCAGGGCATTCCAAGTCAGTCTTTTATCCATGAAAATTCCGAGATCAGTGGTAGACAATGGAGTTCCCATTTACACTCATTGTATGACAGATACTTTTACATAAGGTAAAATTTATTTGTACGCTTTTCATTAGATTTATCTTCATTCTCCACTTTGTGAACCACACTGTCAAATCATTCAGATACTGTTGCAAATGTTGAATGTTAATTGAGGGGTCCGAATTACGTGTAAGAATCGCAGTATCATCATGTATATGAAGAAATGTTAACTTGTGTAGGAATATCTGCAGTATACACTGAAAATAGAAAAGGGCGAAGTGTGCTTCCCTTAGAACACCCGCCCTAATGCGGGTTTGCCGAACGCTGTTTTTGTTCAGGGAAGAGGCGATATTGTCAGCGACACGATGCAATTGTTGAGTTGTCGAGTGAAATGTGCGGAATCGAAACTGATTTTCTGGAATAATATTAGAATTTACAATTATAGGCAATAATCGCAGAAGTTTTTCTACAATTTGGCAAGCATAGAAAGGAGACTAATGGGTCGATAAGAAATAGTACGATCAAAAGTTTTATTTGGCTTATAGAACCATGTTAATTTATTAGAATTTCCATTGCAATGGAAAATATGTCGTCCTGAAAGTAAGCTTCTGTGGCGCAATCCTTTTTGTTGACTTGATCAACGATAAAGCTTTTTGTGACTAATTTATTAGTGTAACTTGAAGAAGACGATTTAAAAAAGCAGTTGAGTTATGCTTTAAAACAAAACGTAGGACTTTTCAATTTTTGATGAAAGAATAATTAACTTAATTTTAAACTTTTATTTTATTTTAAAAAGGATTGACCTCTTATAAACTGAAACAAGATCATTCTATTTAAGCCTTTTTTTTTTTTTTTAATAGCCAGCGTGAGACGGGAACAATATACAAACAGGTTTTAAAATTAGATCGATATCTTTGATCATGAACTCTGTATAAATAAACACAGGCGAATAAGGATATGACCGAGCAAACGTACACACGCAACGACACATAAAATAACAAAATATGTTTTTAATTAAGCTTCCTGTTAGAAGTGATTTCCTCCAACTGAGACTGTCTTATACCTAAGTATTCACTTGTGTTCAGTTGTGAGTATTTAAGAAATATCCTTTAATTTTGGGAATATATTAAATATGATTTTAGAATTTAAATTCTAATTGGATTTCCAGTGTTGGTTCCCATGGGTAATCGTGTTTATACCGAGCCCCTATTGAAATGATCTCAAGAAGCTGGATAAATCGTTACCTGTAATCTAACTGGAAGGGTCCCCTCGGCAAATACTCGCCTCTCCCTTTTTATTAAATATACAAATCCTTTTAAACGACCCTTCTAATAATATTCAGTTAGGCAATATCAAAACAAGTTCTAATTGCCAAAAAAATGTTTCTTACTTACATGGAGTTACAATTTTATTTTACTACTTTTTACCAAAGTACTGATCTCCATATAGTTCAATTTCAAAAATTCCGATATTACTTTTTCTGGGTGCTGTCGAACAACAAGCATAAACATCACATTACTTCAAATTAAGTTTAAGTACCAATTACTACAATTTAAGTTTAGATTATTAATTTAAAACCTTGGATCAGTTGATACTAGTTTAATTTACATTATTACACCGGCAAAATAATACTTTTAAATTTGGTCGAACCATAATTATGTAATCACATCAACATGAGCCGAATTGTAAAGCGTAATGATTATACACTTTAGAAAATATCCGTTAATTCTGATAATAGCTTAAATTTTATTTTTACAATTTAAATTTAAATTGACTTCCTCTCATGGTTCTCACGGATAATCGTGTTTATTTCGAGCTTCTATTAATATAATCTTCAAAAACTGGATAAATCGTCACCCTAATACAGTTCCAGTTGTCCTGGAGTTTGTTGTGTTAATCGGAACTAAACCGAAATATCGAATTCAGATCAACACGAGTCTACTATAACAGTAAACCCTTTAAAATAAACGTTTGTCAGATAGCATTATTAAAATTTTGTAATTATTTGTTTCATTTCTTTGTAGTCAGTTTTTCTGTTTCTATAGTTTGTCGTTGACATTAACACGAGCTGACGTGAAAACATAATACAATAGTTTTGGATAGTTTTACATAATGTTGGATTCATTTCCTTAAGTAATTGCTTTCTATTCGTATTTTTCCTCCTTTTAAAGTTTGTCGAAACATAATTGCGAGCTGATATCAATAAAAGCCGATATGTAAATCGTAACAGTTAGACCTTTTCGAAGTAAAAAATCGATGAGATATTTATAATATGATTTTGAAGTCATTTGGTTCAGAAGATAAAATGTATAAATTAGCTTATATGTTTATACTATATAGTTTATCGGATGATATTTGCTTGTTGACATCAACATGAGCCGGTAAATTTTAATAGTTTGGACCCTTAAAAAACTCACCCTTAAAAAGTTATAGGAATGTTCGGAATCATTTACTCCAGCAATGATCTTGTATTAATTTTTTTTTTAAGTTTGTCGCACCATAATTGCAAGTTGACATCAGCATGAGCAGATACGTAAATCGTAAAGTTGAACATTTTGGAAAAAAACGTCGTCGAAGTCTAATACGATTTTGAATTCAATTGGTTCTGCAGACACCTATTATTTTAGTTTTTAAAATTGATTGAACCATAATTGAAAGTTGACATCTCTGTGTGAGGTAAACGATGCAAATAACTGAACGCATTGAAATAAATGTTGATAAATCGTTCTAAGTTGTATTTATTTTTTAAATTTATTGTTTTATTGAGTCCTACTCAGTCAACAGAGAAGATGTTACAATGTAGCAGTTTGC
Organism: Cimex lectularius; assembly: GCF_000648675.2. Classification (NCBI taxonomy): domain Eukaryota; kingdom Metazoa; phylum Arthropoda; class Insecta; order Hemiptera; family Cimicidae; genus Cimex; species Cimex lectularius. The sequence continues at coordinate 1,138,374 of NW_019392641.1, forward strand.
CATCTAGTTTTCATTTTATGCTTGTTTTTTCTTTTTTTTATTCATGGAATGTTTTTACAATTTATAGTCGTGGATACATAAATATATCAATTAATTAATTAATCTTTATGAATGGTATTGATTGAGATAAAAAAAGCAGTGCCACGAGCGGGATTCGAACCCACGACCTTTGGCTAAATACGCCGCTGCTCTACCACTTGGGCTATCGTGACTTCGAGCCACTCGGACACCAACTTCCCACCTCAACCCCACCATTTGAATTGTTGAAATTGAGGTGGCAAGTTCAAATCCCGCTCGTAGCACTGCTTTTTTTTAATATCATCCTATACCTTTCATAAAGATTAGTTACTTGAAAAAAGTTAATTGGTCAATCGGACCACGAACTGTAATGGATATAATTTAATTATAATGTCGTTTCAGCCAGATGGTCAATATAATCTGAATGTTTAATACATTTGAACCAGTAAATTATGAAAAAAATACACATTTCTATGATTTGACAGAAAGTAAAACAGAGAGAGAGAANATATATATATATAATACAGATATAGGTATCTAAATACATTTTTCCTTAGATTGCCAGTAATCATAAAACATATATATATATATATATAATACAGATATAGGTATCTAAATACATTTTTCCTTAGATTGCCAGTAATCATAAAACACTCGTTGAGGTACAAGTAAAAATAAATAAATAAGGACGAGGTGATAACTCCATCCATTTCAGTGAAAAATGGCACCGTTGCCATCTGTCAAAATAATATGCATGGAACAAACATTTGTTGCACGGTATAGGCACTTTAGCTGAGCAAGCTGGTCGAAGCAAAAAACAGGTTGGCTTTTGTTTCGATCTGTAAAAGTTAGTAACAAAAGTGAGACAGCAGGGTTATTGACAGGGCTATAGCTCTTGTGTCAGCGTTACATGGCGAAATGTCGTTTCCGCTAAATTTTACCCTTACCTGCAATACGTCTATTATTAATTTATGGACCTTTCTCAAAACGGGGATTATTTATTGTGCCTCGGCGTAGCATTTTTATTACATCTGCTGTCAATAAAGTCCCAAATTTCCAGTTATCAGTCTAATTCGTTCATAATTTATCCTTTTTCCGAAGTGTCGTTGATATTTCCGAAATTTCTTTTAGCAAAAGAGAAAAATACGAGTTTTCCATAGAAATGATTCTAGCCGTAGGGAAGTAGGTAATTTGAGAAGGGTGGTGGGCGAGACGAAACAGCCCGCCTGGTTGTTTCCAATTTGCCCTACTCACGCTCATTACTAACTAAGTGTCTAATTAACAGCTCATCCCATCAACTAAATGGTCCGTCTAATGGTTAAATGATTAAACGGATAAACGCCTTCTCTCCGCGATTGCCGCGGGCGCGCTTTTGACTTTACCCTGGTCGAAGATTAGACATGATTTTCAGGAAACGCGATCTTCATATTGAAAGGAACTCTCAGGATCATCCGCTACATTTTGGCTGCTGTTTTGCTTCTACCCCAAAAACTACCCTACTGAATTTGTTGGATAAATTAAAACATATTCTGGCGATAGATAAGCTTCTACACAAATAATGATTATTGAAAAAAATAAAACGACTAACCATTTATTTTTATTGAAAATTTGTCTTGTGATAAGTAGAAATTTAAACATTTTCTTTCTTTTCATGTCTTAATTTCATAGTAAACTTTTAATGCGTTCTGTAGGCACACAAGAGAAAATATGTGCATGGAAATGCAAAAAAATGTGTGGATACAAAATAAAGTTGTACTTGATTTTGAATCCATCATACTAGGTTTCGTCATGTAATTTGGTTGTTTTTGGTTTATGGTTTTCATTACATGTTCCAGTACAAGTCTAGAAATTCGCAAAATTCTTTCTTTTTAATACGCTTCGAAAACAATTTGCAAATATGATAAAGAAAACAGATTTGTACTTAATCCTGTACTACTCTGCCTTGGTGTTGTCATCCAGTTTAATTTTATATAAAACCATCTCAACCTTCGCTGCAATAATAAAGGTACCTGAAACAAAGAAAAGGATACAATTATTTCAACAACAACACAACAACAATTTCAATGACAATAGCCTATTGCTTTACACCCTGGTGCTTTTTCTCAAACATTTATTCAAACGCTGAACCGTCAAGGTGACATCTGATATGAAGGAAACCCTTATCAAAGAGGGAAAAAGTTTCAAGTGTTGTTTGGAAAAAGGAATGCACCCCGTATATCTTAGCATTTTCGACGATCGCGACCGTGCATGAATGAAGGACTTTGAATGGGGGAGAAACCCATCTCTCCAAGTCGTATAACGTTTCAACGAAACCATACCAGTTATCTAAGGAAATTTTTATTGCTTTGATTATTTTTATCATTTAAGTGGAAGCTTTTTAATTTGTTCCTAAAAACATTTGATACAGAAGATGTGCAAATTGTTTCGTTTGTTTTTTTCCGTAAAATAGTCTTAATTCCGATTTTTATGCAATTTCATTAAGCAAACGGCTTATCTTAGTTCTTTCTCTTTAATGTTTGCTAAAATGTAAGCCAATTTGAAATCAACATGAACCGGCATGCAAGCCGTCATAATTTGAACACTAGAAAACTTAGATTCGACAGTTGTTACCAATATTTTCGTTCATTTTCTCAACAATTGCCTTCTATTAGTTATTTTTCCTCTTTTCAAAGTTTATCGAACCTAAATTGCGATTTGACATCAACTGCAATAGTGTAGTACGGTAGCAGTTGATTGCTTTAAAATAAACCTCAACGAGTTAGTTATATTTCGATTCTTAAGTCATCTGGCTTATAGATGTCTTGTGTTAATTAGGTTTTAAGTTTATCGAACCATAATTATGATATATCGACATCAACATGAGCCTATAGGTAAACTGTGTAAATATTAGTATTATTTGTATTAGTTTTTTTTCAGTCATTTAATTCATTCAACAGATACAATCTATTAATTAGTCTGTACAGTGTCAAGTTCGTTAGATGATAGTTGCCAACGACACATCATAAGCAGTCATTTAAGCCATAAAAGTAGTTAGGACATTGGAAACAACTTGGATCTCATCATTCTAGGCAATTTCGCAGCCATTTACTCTAGCAATTACATTAATTATTTTTCCTCTATGTAAAATTTGGCGAACCGAGTCGAAATCAACACATATAGCCGATATTTATTTCATTACAGTTGAATATTTTGGAGGAAAAGTCAATCAAATAGTTTTAATCTAAGTTTTGAAGTAGTTCGTTCAGCAGATACCGTGTGTGATTTTTGTAAAGTAATAATTGCGTTTTGACATAACTGCTGAATAGTTCAAGTTGATTTCCTATTCTCAAGTTTATTGAGTTCTATTCAGTTAATAATAAAAATTAATCTAGCGGATTACCATGTAGTATTATTTTACGTTTTTTTTCTTTATCGAACGCTTTTACAATTTATAAATAAAGGATATAAATAGATGAATTAATTATAATCTCATTTCGACTATATGTTTAATCATCTATCTTAATATTTATTTCATTTTTTATGTAAATATGTTCTCTAGGTACAGAGTATTGTGTATTTCTTATTATCTTATCGATCTTATTTATTTATTTATTTATTTATTGTTCTATTATTTTGTTTTGTTATGGTGTTGATCGGGACAAAATTGAATACACCTTTTCTTTCAAGATTGAATATTTTTTCCGTTTACAAAAACTTTTGGTATTTCGTTTCAAAAAAACAATTCTGATAAACCATCCTGATTGTCCGCAAGATTTTCCCGTTGTTGAAAACCCAAATTTACGATTTTTTCTATGTCTGGCAATTCACTTTTGTCAATTTATCACTTCTTCTTCAGTTAGGCTTGTAAATATCCATTTTTCTAATTTAAATCAATATAGATTTGCAACTTAAAATAATATATAACTTTTAACCCTCCTACAATTTGTTTGGTATCCGTCTATCCAATAAGAATCAATAATTGTTAATTATTGATTCGGTAGGAATTGGAAACGTTAAGCCGATTTGTTACTATCGCACTCAGTTGATTAGCCGATCGGACTTTATGATATTGGGGGACCAGACTGCGACTGTTTTTCAATTTGCATTATTGCACACTCTCCAGGGGTGATTAAATTGACTCATTTCAAATCATTCGTACCGGTAAATTTTCAAATCCTGATTTAATCGTACCGGAGGGGGTTTTGTGGTAAATTTACAAACCCAAATTTAAAGACCTGATCCAATTAGTGGGCAATGGATTGTCCCTTTAACTCCTAAGCTGAACAGGCTTCAATCTGAATACATATTTCTCGTCAAATCAAGAAAAGATTAATGATTATTAACATAAGTACTTGAATAATTAAAAAACACTGAGTTCGCTAGAAACGTTATAACTTTTTCAATATTTCAAAGTAATTTAAAACCTTTTTTCAAGATTTAGTTCAAAGACACGTATTCCGATAATAGGGTATTGCGAAAATTAGCATAATAAGCATGAGTATGTATTATAACAATATGCGTTTATTAACTATCTGCGGATATTTAATTTATTGAGCTGGAAAATTGTAAAATTTTTGACATTGAATTTTTAACCATCAGTTTACACTCTTTTATACCAGGGTTATACAAAATTAGAAGATAAACTGTATAAGAATGAAAACTATCGAAAATGTCTCAACACTGCTAGACGTGTTTGTCAGAAACCTCTAGCTTTTTTTGTTACTATCGTTATCTAATAATTTTTATGCCTGTTTTTAAACGTTGCCTCATTCATTTGATTGATTGATGCATTTTTTAATTAATATCAATACTGTTAGAAGTATTACTGCATGTAAGCTTAAAGCAATTATAATAATACAATTCAAAATATAAACTAATAGATCTAAAATAAAAACTTCGTGATAAATACTCCAGTGGATTGTGCACTTGAATGAAAATGAATTCGAGCCTTGTACGTTCATGTACAAAAAGTGAAAAGAGGAGAGATTTCTTATATAAATAGTGCCCCGTTTAGGGTAGCTTGAAAATGCCGTTTTTTACAAGAATTTTAGTCGCAGGAAGCTTTTTTCCATGACGAGCGGTTACGGTTGTGTGCCTGTGTTTTTCCCCCTAGAACGTCCCTTTTCACTAACGTTTGTAAATTTGTTCTTACTTTCAGATGAATTCTTTGAACTATTCATATTTTTTTCCGTGTGTAGACCTCTTTGACGATTTAATATTCAACCTTCTCTATTTATATCTTTACGGTGTTTTTGTGCTAGCGCGCGTGTGCATATTGTACGTTCTTTTCCGTGTAGTCTGATACGAGTTGAAAAGCTGCAAGGCATAAGAGCTTTTTCTCATCAAAGACTCAAGTACGACCCGTAGATCAACACACACAAGTTCATTAATTGGAACAATTAGACACTTCGAGTTGATCACTTTGATCAGGTTCGATACGCCAAATTGCTTACTGGCCACTCTACTCGTCCTTCACTATCCAAACAATTAAGGCTCTTACCGTGATAAATTGTGTGATAAATTTGATTCATTTTCGCCTGGGTTGAAATTCAATTTAAACTTAGATGTATATATTTTTACAAAAAATATGTACTTAACACTTTTTAAAAGTTAGAATAAGGAAAATTACTTATTTTAGATCAATATATAGAATAACGGCGAAATTATTATTCTAAACTAAACGTTTATTATCTGCATTTTCCTGTCATTTTTTCACGAGGGGGGATTTATGTGAAAATGAGACGAAATAAACAAAAATTTATCACAGACGCAAAAAAAGACTGCCGGGGTCAATCTAACTTGTCGGGAAGTCGGGCCATTAATTCGTAACCCTGTAGTTTCCTGAGGAATCGTGTCAAATTCATCGTTATTTTTGTTATTTTAGAGGAAAAAATTGAAACATTTGTAGGACGAAAATTTTTAGAGAAAAAAGTATTATTTTTTGAATTTCCAAAAAATTGTATTCAGAGGTTTTTGGAGGTGCAAAAGACAAATGTAAAACTTGTTTCTTGCTTAAACAAATATATTTAAAACATTTATCCTACTTTCCATGGGTATTGGAGATAATCAAATATGTACATAATTTATGACCAAGCGACGTAGCAAAGTAAGCTAAATTTTCAAATTTTCTACCTTGCCTGTCAAATCCCTCTTTTTTAAGTAATTAACGTAATTTTTTTAAAGCGTCTCTTTGTTTGTCTAAAAAATGTTGACACAGCTAGAAAGCATAAATATTTTGCTTTTCAACGTAAAACTATTCAGCCGAAAAAGGTCTATTATATATTTGAAACGAATATTCATATTTAATGGTTTTATAGGGAGCTTAAAACGAATTCGAATCTTTTTTTTCAAAAACACTCTTTTTGACTTGCTTTACTCTGTCTTTTGGCTTTTGTAACTTTTTATCATTTTCATCTCATTTAATATGATCCTTCATATTGTTAACTTGAATTATTTTAACAAATTACATAAAATATGTTTTTTATCAGCCCTTTGGCAAGAATTCGGACAGAACGGATAATTTTTACCAACGAGGCAGAAAGCGGTCATGGATGTGAATTGGAAAGGTGTTTGTTTGTCCAATGTGTGACAGAGGTTCCGGGCGATAAGATGAAGATAGAAAACAGAGAAACAATAACGACGCGCGATAGCGTCAAAACTAACGCTGGACCCCTTCAATCCACGTCTTAAACTTCACGTTTATATTTATGGTCAAATAGTCAAAACAGGGCCAAGTATTTCAAGTTAATACGGGTAACGTCGATTAGAAAACTTTCCACTAATTTTAGGATTTACTTGTGTAAATTGTCTCTGGTAAAAATCCCACACAGCTGAATTCAGTTTCTTTTAGTTATTAAAGCATAATTAAAAATAAATTTTATTTTAAAGTTGTTCTTTTATTTAGTTTACAATTGTTGTTTTCTTTCGAAAGTGTTTAAACCTTAAAATTATTTCGAGCGTAAAACATATTCAAACTTTTTCTCCTTCAAAATATGTTGCTACTGATGCTTACTATTATAAAATTGGTATTAGTTCTGTAAATCCCATCCGCGCAAATCTCGATTTTCTTCGAGTTGCCAGTTTGCAGTATTACAAGAACTTTCGACTCTGAACTTAGAACTGAAACTGAGAACAGTGGAAATACCAATGACTAAGGGGCTAACATTGTTAAATCAAGACGGGAAGGCAGTCAATTGATAACTTTCGCCGCGCCGCGCCGTGTAACACCTGCAATCGTCAAGTTTCAACGTGAATAATCCAACAAGGCGTTACTGCTTTAGGAAGACTAAGTCTTCAGGCGTTAATAAGCGGAAATGTAGCATTGAGGTTGAAAGATACATGGTAGTGACAGCAATAACTACTACGGATATATTCTCTGGTCCGTTTGTGCTCGCTGTGTCCCGGTCCATGTTCTTCAAAACTTCTTTTTGCATTCTTAAGCCACTTTTGGCTATTGTAACGTTTTATCATTTTAAACTCATTTAATACGATCCTGCATTTTATTTTATTTTCTTAGATTTTAAAAAGATCGACTGATGTGAAATAACCTTGAAATACATGCACAACGAAAGCAGAGAAACTTTAACAATTATTTGAAATATATTTTTTTATCAGCTGTTAGGTCATTTCGGCAAGAACACTCGGAAGTGGGTCTAATATTTTTCGACCTAGTATCTTCCAATAAAATTCATGATCCCAAGTTCAAAGGTTTCCTAGGTTAGATGAGAAGGTTCCTCACAGCATACTCAAAAAAATTTGTTGCAAATATACGAGAAGATTGCAGCAAATTCGTACGTCTAAATATGCAAAAATATGTATAAATAAAGATGCTCTTTTTACAACAGATCGTGTGTAATATAACAATGGTAGTTACAGATTAAAAGATTATTGTACCATCAATAATCAAATTTAGTCTTTTTCCTCTTTTGGCACCTCTCGTTAAGATTCATCGAAACCAAATTTTTTACTTAAAGCCCATTCATTTTTATTATCCACGCGTGTGTATAGAAATACAATTACCCTCAGCATTAAAACAACCACAAAGAGAATGTGTCTGGCAAAACAATAAAGCTTAATGAGCTATGTCCTGGCCGTGCGGTCCCGCAACTGTCCGATTATTTGACCGCACTCAAGAGGTCAATTATTCCTTGTGATTAAATTGCGTAATCACTATACCCGTGAAAGTAGAAAATGAAAGTTAAGCTTATCGCTTAATACTGTTTTTATTCCCTTAATTTTCCCTAGAAGACGTAAGAACGAAAAGTCATTTCCACCAGACAAATGAAGCAAAACGAGCCCAAAAAATCGAAGAAATGACTACTAACGAGACAATTGTGTCTAATGTAATTAGGGCTGGTTGGGGAAATATGTCAAAAAATTTACATTTTCTTTAAAGCAAAGATCTACATTTCTAAAAAGACAAAAGCCAAAACAATAAACAGACCTGGCACAACAAAATAAAGGTTGACGTTTGAAACATCTCAATCAGTCCTACTTATAAGACATTGAGTTAGATGCTATTTTTGAAACTGTATGTACAAAAATGGTTAAATATTAACTAGATACAACGGAAAATCATGTAATAAAAGTCAGTACTATCCAAAACTATTTATGTCAAAGACAATAATAGTCATTCCAATAGTTTGGATTCGTTGCGATTTCTTCCCCCTTTAGAACTTAAAGTTAACGTCACTGCTAATGGTTTTCCAAGATTTTCATTTCTTTGATGAAGTAAAGAATTATTGTTATGGGTATGGTATCTAGGTGTAAATGGTACAACGTACTATTCTTAGGTATGTAACTTCTTCGGAATGTTTTATATCTTGTAAAATCATTCTACCCAGTTGTTTAAAAAAGATTGCCAAAGACAATACCGTAATAACTATTAAAGAAATTTCTGTCTTGCAGAAGTTCTTAACGTCAAACTATCCAATGGTTTCGAGGACGAGAAGTCAAACTACTTTACTCTATTTTTATTTTTATTATGATCACTTAAAAAGCCATGGGATATGCCGGGACCCAGAGCGATACGAAGCCCTGACCACTCGGCCACCGCAATTGATGTCCAATTGATTTAAATAACTTTGACCTCAAAAATATTCTTGCCACTGTCAAAATTACAATTTTTCGTTTTAATCTGTTTGAATGTACACTATTGTAACATATTTTATATCTGCAAATCATGAATAAATGGGCTATATACCGGATTAAATTCAGAACAGTTAAACATTAAAAAAACCTGTCGATGCATTTTATAAGAAGTGTAAAGGCAGAAATTAAAAATTCTACATAAATATAACACTGCACATTTGACATTGTAAGTGTTTTTATAATCTGAATAAAGATTCTCAAAGAAGTTAACTATTCTATTAAAAAAATTAAAAATTACATTTTAAACAACTACTCTAGGCCTTCTGCATAAGATATTTGGCTGTTTTATTTATATTTTTTACAAAAAATGCTGCATTTTGAATATCTTCCTGTCAAACGAAAAAGCTATTTTTGCCTTGTAAACTCTGGAATTAATAACACTAATCCAAAGCCTCATACTGGGAGTAATAAATATTAATTTTAATTCTAAAATGTTTTATTTTTGTAACATTTTTGTTTTTCTTTACTTAGATCCACAAATACCAGAGATAATATAAATCTGACGTATTGTTGTGTCAATAACAGTTTATTTCAGGTATAAAAATTGTCGATAATACCTAAAATTGAGATATAAATAGATTTTTGTATCTTCAAGTTTTCCCTTTATAATTGTTGTTTTTTGTAATTAATTGCAATATATTTTATTGTAACTACTTGTTTTTGGTGGACCCATATATTTTGACCATTGACCGGTTGTCATTCTGACAGTTCTTAATGATACCAATTTGTGACGGGAAAGCAATTGGATCGTTTACCCACAATCCAAAGTACCAAAGCATTACAATAAAATTGGCCGCGTAGTAAAAGACAATTTTAGAAAGGAAATGTGTTTGCATGAAAAAAAGTGAAAAGCTAATTTATAAAAATGGCGTGGAATAAATAAAGCAGAAGGAAATTAAAAAATTCAATTTAATAATCATAATGTCTGTCTGCCAAACCAAATGATGGATAACATTTATATTAATCATTTTATTTTGGGTCCTTCTATTCTCGCTCCTTTTTGTTTGTTTTTAAATAGCGAAAATATACAAACCAAGAAAAATGGTCAGTGTCAGTCAGATTAAACAATACAGTCGATAATTTATTTTATCCAATTCCAACTTGAGACAATGCCGCCTAATGTTCTGAAATATCAGTCGTTTGCACCTCCATAAAGACACGTATAGGATAAATCGCTTCCAATGTTAAAAGTTTGTTTTTCATTTTTCGACCGAGCAAAAATATTCTATCGAAAATTTTATTTTTGAGAGTTTTCAACGGATCAAATTTGTAGGACCAGTGGATACGATCAGTCAACAATAAAATCTAAATCCTGTATTCATAAAAATAAAGGACCAATCCCCATTCATCGCGAGTAGCATCAAAGTGAATAATTCGATCATTTGAATGAATAAAACATAAGTGAAAAAACTTCGATTTTTTTAATAAATGATTCACTTCGGTTATTTTTTAAAATGTGGAAAAGACAAATGTTGAATATATTTGTTTGATAAAAAAAGTATTGTCGGATCTGTCCCTTCTCCGATTGAGATCAATAAACATTAAGCCTTTTTTTACTGTAGAGTAGTATTAATATTTATTTGTTCAATTATTATTCCAGACTTCTTTCGTAAAACCTTTACCCGGTTTTTTTACCCTTGTCTGAATAGGTGAAATACTGATGGTGGTCGATGATTTTCTCAATAAAGAAGAAAATGATACATCCATGATTGTTTTAAAATCAAATTGGCAAGGCGTTAGTTGTAAAAAATTAAGAACAAATATAAATTAAATTCTGTAAAATAAACCGTCCTTAGAAGATACTGATTGAAATGTCGGGGATTTTTAACAAAAAAATTGGCAGCCTATAATTGTACGGTCGGATAAGACAGTAATGCTTTACTAAAAAACAGCTAATTCTATAACAAAACTGTTTGTAATAAAAGAGAATATCGTGACAGTGAATAAAGCCATAAAAGGTGTAATTAGTGAGCTAAAATATGGCAGGATTTAACATTAATTACGTATGTTCAGTGTGATGTTCATCCGATACACCAGAAATCTTAAATGAACTACCTCCTTTAATGTTTACATTATTTTCTTAATAATTAACACAAATTTTAAAAAAATTATTAACTACCGAATGCACAAAAATGATAATATAGATTTATTTTTATTAAATAAAAACGTTGGAGTTACACAACCTGCAGTCTAACATTTTATATCTTAGCAGCCACTGTGTATTGGGAAAGGCGAATTTTTCATCGGAAACGTTATCTTGTGAAATATTTAGTGTAGTTTGCTAAATAAAAGGCAGATTTGTATTTTAGTGAAGCTAAAGTTGACAAATTACGATTTTATGTAAAAAATCAGATTTTATACTAATATCACAGGAAAATGTCAAAATGGAAACCTCGTTTTGGTGGCACTAAACTATTTTATTTAGTGAATCCACCATGGCATTATTGACATTTCACCATGTAGTAAATGGATGTGTAGGTAGATTATTTATTTATTTACTCATTAAAACATAAGTCAGTTTGATATAATTATATATCGAGACAACTACCTAGTCACACTCCACTCCCAACTGTAGAGCACTGCAATATTGCTAAGTTGGCTCTTGGAAAACTACTGCTCGTCTTCAGCACCTGATCGTTCACATATTGGTTAGTACTAGACAGCCTTAGTGTGTAGACTTTGCTTATTTATAGACAAATTTAATTATAAATAATTTTTGCATATAATTTTCCTATCAAAGAAGTTAAATTTTGAGTTTAGTATCTTTTCTATGTCTTTGGTGTACAGATTATTTTTCCATTTCGACAAAATGTTTTATTTTTCGCGTTTAAGACATTCAGGGTCGCAAAGGCATATTTTGTTAGTCTATACCAATCAATAACTTTTTCAATTGATAGAACCAACTCTATGGTTTATAATTTAAATTACATACTGATGAATTGGCCATAGGTAAGACTTCATGAAAGGATCTTCTCAGAAGCGAACCAATATCCGTATAAAATCTGATTTTTTACATAAAATCGTAATTTGTCAACTTTAGCTTCACTAAAATACAAATCTGCCTTTTATTTAGCAAACTACACAAAATACTTTTATCCACAGATATAAAATTCTTTTTAGCGATAAATTGTACAGAAATAGACTCAAGTTTAAACACAAGTTAAAAAAAATTATGAATTTTTAAGTGGAACACCGGACATCGAAGAAAATAATAAATTGCCCACCACTAAACCAGCACAAAAATGTATATTATTTTGTTGCTTTAAAAATTCGTAATCACGAGCTGTAAAACTGGTTTTGGTTGGAAGTTGTATATATCTAACTTCGTACCTAAGTATCCTAAGTAAAAAATAAAATCGACTGATATAAAATAATTGTGAAATAAATGCAAAGGCACAAAGAATACTAAAAAGAATACTAAGGGCGAAAATCATATTTAAAAAGTATATTTTAAATAATTTAAAAAAATTTCACGGCTGCTAGGGCCCATTGGCGATGACTCGAGGACACGTATCTAATATTTTTTGATATAGTATCACCAGAAAAAGTTTTATTATTAGGGAGATTTTGCATAACGATTGCGTGAACGGTAACGCTAAATTAATTGATATTCTCAGGCGCAGATTTATCAAAACGGTATTTTAAATAACGTCCTATGTTATAGGTCTTAGAATAGCATGCTTGTTAGCGGATGATGGTAAAGTCAAAAAAGTAATTTTTTGTTGGGATATTGTCCTGTTTAAAAAATTAATATTACATATGTAGGATGTAATAATAGTTATAAAATAATAATTTTATAGTTAGTTAAAATTCGTACAAGTTTACATGAATTCCGACTCCAAGAATGTATGTACATTTAGCGTTTCAGCATGAAAATATTTAACTGTTTTATTTATATTCGTGCCAACAGAAATGACAGGTAGAAAACAGCAACCGTATACATCTTTCCTTCAAAAAAGCCATAGCAATTGCGTCCAACAGACCCTTTGGATGAAACGCCTAAATAAAATTTAAGGCTAAGACTATCAGCAATCAAGAGAGAATCCGTCCAAAATCCAGAACGATGCCTTTGTTTAAAAGCTTGCAAGATACGAATATAACCTGAACTACTACAAACACCCAAGGTAACGCAACGTTAGCGGCAAAATCCGTTATGCAAAAAGTCTTCAATTAACGACAATGTTATTTGAAAGACGTTATATAGGACCTTGAAATAGCGGAAATGTTGTACAAAATCTATTTACTATCAGCAACCCGCGTTTCTAGCCTCCTCTTGTTAGCACATAAATATCATTATTTTAATTAAAAAATTCAATATTTTTACAAGTAAGAAAATATTTTCCCTGTTCTTGTTTTTAGCCATACGGTAAATAAGAATAATTTTTTAAATATTAGCCAAGACTTCATAATGAAAGTAATTCCGAGATTTTGAGAGATTGATCACAAATATATAATCACAAAGTACATAAAATCATGTTGAAAAAGATTTTAAGATATTATTTAGCCCGAAGTACTTATATATATATTGTTCTTATGTAACAACTAATGTATTGATCTTTGTAAATTATTTGTATCATTAGCCTCGGTTTTCTAAAACAAACTATTAACATCATTTGAACAATTGTTTTTTATTGATTAGCACTCAGACTTTATCGTATCAGATAACTATTACCCAATACTAAAGACGGTGTTAAATTGTACACTCATTGATTGATTGTCAACATATAAGCAAATAAACGATAACGGATTTTTCACGATTTAAGCAAAAATAAATACAAATAAACCGGTAATTAACCGTTATCCCAAGTATTAATAAAAATTAGGCTTTGAGAAATCATATAAGTGAACTGTTTTCTTGTGATTATTTTTATAGGACACTTTATTTTTGAGTTCTTATTTATATAAATGGTAATTTTTTATTGCAGCTGACAAAAAATCATTTATATGAATGAATCTACTTTCACTTTCTCAAAATATAACGCATGGGAAGTAACCTCGCGACTTGACGGATTTTCACTCGCATATTGAAATTTTTATTTTTAAGCATTTGAAAAGTTGTATTATTAAAAATTGGAAAAATACGTTTACTTTTTAGGTCACTAGTACGGCGGATTTAAGGTGACTAAAAATAAAGGCCGGCTCCTGATTTATTCCACTCAGTTTACAAGAAAATGTTTTTGTTTAGGTATCCCACAGAAAAGTGGGTGGTTTACAGATCGTCTACACAGCACCCTAACAATTTCGATATTTCGCTGGTTCCGAAAAACTGGGATTAAATAAATAACTTAATTTATATCTCAATATTAAAAATAATTTTAAAAGCCATCCGATTAGGTTTTGTTCATAACTCATAACTTAAACCTGCTAGCAATTATAAGCAAAATATCTTTTTTTTTTGTCAATATTAAAATCATGAAAACTCATATTAAAAACAGGTCCATTTGTCAAGAATATAAAATTTTAGTGATGTACCTCACACAAATATAAACTAAAAACAATAAATCAATTTTAATTTTTGGGCAAACTTCTTGTACAACTTTTCAATGTTTCTTTTTCTTTTGTTGATCACAGAAACACAGAAGCAAATTGTTTAAACTGCTATTTCTGTAGATATAAATTAACTCGTATAAATAAAGATCGCGTTATGATTAAAAAAAAGAATTATGCTTATCTTGTTGTCATTTCGATTTTTAAAAAAATCAAATTTAATACTCTCCAATTCAAACATAAGATGTAAAAAAGATAAAACACACTCATCCTTTATTTTAACTCATGCTCGACGCTCGTCATGACTTCATATAATTATTTTTAATTCCAAGTTTAATCGTTAATGAGTATATTATGACTTCTATCTACGTATCTTTACTTTGTGTTCAACTGTGCTTCTGTTAATTGTCTATATCATACTCACCAATTGGTGGTCTGACATCAAAAAAATGCGCGATTGATCATTTGTGGTGGCAGCATCGAACATCATCAACCAGCAGACCAGTAATGAATAGCATGAATATGCTATAATTTCTCACACTTTCATTGTTTTTTTATTGGGTGATATACGTATTTATGGATATTACAGTAAACTACCATATATAGATAAATAGTAATGCATTTAGAAATTATCAATTTCTAGTAAATTTTTGTTTGCGATTCTAACTTAATTTGAAAACAGTTAAAGAAAGAGCAAGCCTACATTTATCATGGTGTACTTGCTAAATAAACACCCTTATATTTCACTTGACCTCTTTTGTTGTTTTTGTTTATTTTTTCTTTAATAGTCTATCGCTCCTCCATTAATGTTAATTTTTATAAGTAAGCAATTCTTTTTGAACGTTGATGAAAACATGAAATCTGCTGAAAATGTGCATGCTTGATGAAGTCTTAGTCATTGTTTGGTGGAAAATTGTAACTCTTCATCATTAGAGCAATAGTTTGATTTCTTCACTAAAACCGCCCTTAAAGAGTGGCCAATATTCTGCCATATTTTGTTAAAAATTGTTAATTTTTATAGCATTTTTTCAAAAAAATTTCAATTTTACGTGAAACCAATGTTTTCTTCGATTGACGTTCATTCAAACATTTTTTTTTTATTTAAATAAAACAAAAATTTTGCCACATAATTGATTTATTATAACTATATTTCAAGTTTTGCCAAAATTCTGTCATATTTTTTTTAATGGTTAATTTTGATAGCTTTTTCAAAAATCTTCAACTCCCGGTTGAACGTATTTGATTGCCTTTCATACAAATGGTTTTTTTTGGGTTTTTTTAATTAAATAAAACATCATTTTTGTTGTTTCATCATTTTGTTTCAACAGACTTTCATGTGATGCTAATACTTTGTTAAATTTTTAATAACAATTTTACAGTAAAACCTCATTAGGTTGAATTAAACTTTGCTTTTCTCTTTTGACTTTCACTCAATTTTTTGTTTTATCTAAATAATCAAAATATTCAAAATAATCAAATATTTTGACCACTTTATTGTTTTTGTACATCTTTAAAATATAGCCAATTTTTTATCATAATTTGTTAGAAATTGATCATTTTTAATGAACTTTTATTATCTTTTTAAAAGTTAATCAGGTTGTAATAAACTTATTTTTTCTATTGATTTTCATTCAATAATCGTTATTAGCCATATTTGTTCATTTTTTAGCGATTTGCGAAAAATTTAAATTTCTAGTTGAATCAAACTTAGTTTTTCTCTGTTGTCTCTTTTCCTTTAATTAACCTAAAACCAATATTTATTTATTTCGTTTTTTAACAGTTTTTAAAATTTAGCTAATAACTTGTCGTTTTGTTAAAAATTGTTAATTTTTAATGAAAATTACAAAAAAAATCAGATTCATCTATAAATTATTATTATTGATTATTTGTTGATTTTTAATAATACCTTTAAAATTTAGGTAACATTCCGTTACCTTCCTACATTTCTACAAGAATAGTTAATTTTGTAGTTTAAAAAAAATTGTATTTCTGGTTGAATCAAATTTAGTTCTCTTCGAGTGACTTTCATCCAAAATTGTTTGTTTCATTGAAATAAAATTAATAATAAATAAAATTTTATTACCATTGATTATCTGTTAATTTGTTTTGAACAAAATTTAAATTTTAGCAAATAGTTTTTCATATTTTATTAGAAATAGTAATTTTTATTGGCAATATAAAAAAATCAATCACGTTAAATCAACTTAGTTTTCTCGAGTGATATTCATCCAAAAATAGTTATTATTAATCACTTTTTGATTTTTTATCGATACCGTTAAAGTTTAGGTAATTCTTTGCTAGAAATTGATAACTTTTTAATCATTTTTTCTCAAAAATTTGAGGTTGAATCAAACTTAATAATCTTGTATTAACTTTCATCCAAAAATAGTTCATTATTTGTTGGTTTTCAACAATATCTTTAGATTTTAACTAATATCTTGTTGAAAATTGTTAATTTTTATGTAGTTCATCAACTATTTGTTATATTCGATTGTTTTCTTCCAAAATTCGTTAAAATATTCTTTATTGTGGAAACAGTTGTTTTATGAAAAAATAAATCATTTATTAGTTATGATAGTAGTTAGTTCATGTTAAATTTTTAATGGTTTGAAGACGTAAAATAAATTTATTCTTTTTAGTTTTTATTTAAAAAATAGTTAAATGTAGTAGAACATAATGTTGAAATATTAATTTCCAAGGGGGAAAAATCGCAGAGCACTTCTTCAGGAAACTACAGGAAGGGTAAGTACAAAAAGAAATCCAATGTTCACAATAAATTTAAAAAAAAAGGCAAATAAATTAAAAATATTTTATCATCTCCAATAATTTGCCGTTTCTTCTTCTCGTTTTTCGATTTTGCATTATTTTTTCCCTTATACAATTTCTTTCTGATAAATGTCTACCTGTTGGCACTTGTTGTGAAGTGTGTCCAGTGACTGTGCCGAAGTTGCGAAGTTGTTGAGCCTGATCGGCTTTTGTTGTAGGTGCTTAGACATGTTTGAAGCGCGGGACTTGACTAGCCGAGAGTTGAATCTCTGCCTCTCGCCGTGCCTCCCTCTCCAGGAGGTCGGGGGGTACGCAAGCGCTCCGCCCCTCGCAAACCGTCCATTCATGCCTCCTCATTGTTAAAGCCGTCACTACAATAAATCCGTTCCGTGCATTGCAGAACGCGAAAACAGCGCAGACAGAAAAAAAAGACGAGAATCTTACAAGGGGACGACCTGGTTGGTGGGTCACGGATTTAGAGCAAACATTTTTTGTCTATTCTATAATCCAAAATTTCGGATACAAATACGCCACTTCTTGTGAATAGACGCCACGAAAAATTTGAAAGTTCAAATTTTCCATTTTTTAATATTTTTATTTCGCCTTCCTTGTTGGAGTATTTATAGAATTAGTTATTATTATTATTATTATTAATTTTTAAGGGCGTTTTAACGGCTAAGGTATAGAATTAGTTATTCTCATTTGTCAACAAAGGCTCCATTTTTCCAATAAAAACGTGTTCATTATAAATAGACATAAATAAATTCTTAACAAATCGACTTAATCGGGTTAGTAAAGCTTTTTTCTAAATCTAGTTTTAGTCGCAATTAAATAAACGTAAATCGTTATTGCAATTAATTAATCTTTATGTAAGGTATTGGTTGAAATAAAAAAGCCAGTGTCACAAGCGGGATTCGAACCCACGACCCACTGCTAAGTATGCCGTTATACAACCGTTGATCTACGGTTCGAATCCCGCTCGTGACCCAGGTTTTTTTATTTCAACCAATACCTTACATAAAGATTAATTAATTGAAAGAAGTTATTGGGTTAATCGGACCACGAAATATAATGGGAATAAATCGTTATTTACAGATATTTAAAAAAAATATATGTATATAATGGGAATAAATCGTTATTTAGAGATATTAAAAAAAACATTATTTTTGGTTTATACTCATACATAAAAACAATAATGTTCTACGACGCAGAATATTCTAATTTGGTATGATTTACGACGACAAATCAACAAAATACTGCTTTTTGCATATTGTAACAAACATGCTATAAGCAAATAAGCCAGAAAATGGTCAAAATTTGGTCTCATTGTCAGATTCGTGATTCTAGCGGTATAAAATCCTAAGACACAGACTTTTTCGGAAATCGGTGTAAATTAATTTGTTGACTGATAATTTCGACGACCTGCCTAAATGACATTCCTAGTGCAAGCACTAACATCATTTTTCTCAAAAGCTAGTAGACAGATTTACATGGTTGATAATTCGTTTTAAACAAATTGTCAAGTGTATTTTATAACTCTATCAAATTAAAATCGGACTATTATTTCCATTAAAAAAAACCAAGGTTAATTTCTGACAAGTAATTTTGTTATTTTGTGTATTTTCTTAAAGAAATAAGTTATATATTTTAATGGTAAATATGTAGTTAAAAAGCTACGTTTCTCTTCTTTCAAATGGTTTGATTGACGTTAAAATCCTTTTAGCCATTCTTGAATTATACCCGTTTCAATCACACATTCCGATAACGACTTACATAAAATGAATACACAATGAACCTAAAAATAGTAAATTAAACCTCAAACGAATATCAGCTCTCTCAACTCTCGGAGGATTATCAGAGATAAGGTTTAATCCACGTGTATTAAAACTGTGAGTTTCTAAGTTGGCAAACATATCGAATGGTAAAACACTTATTCAGGCTGATAAAAAAAAATTAGATATGAAAATTTTGTGCAGTTGCAAAAGAAAAAGTAATAAAGAACTAGACGTAGAAATCTCAAAGAAACTCTGGCCTCGGAATGTAGATTATGTTTGTAGCTGAATATGTTAACATAGAATAAATTACAAAACTAACGAAGGTGCTGTCCGAGAACATGGTAAGCTGTACTTGATTGACAACACTCCCGCACTAATTTGAGTGAGATCAAGTACTATTGAAAGATAGATAGAATTGAAGAAAATAAAGCTTCATTAGTCAGTAGTAGCCAGTGTGAACGGTTGGCATCAACACAAAAGTGATCCCTAACTGTATTCAATTAATCAAATTGACCGCATTTGTAATTAATATACAGACGTTTAACCTATCTCAAAGCTTACAATTCTCCATATTATCCATGGTGAAACCTGGAAATTTCAACAGATCCTTTACTAATCAGCAACTCGTGAATACCCGGCCGGCGACCGCAAATGCGGCAATCTCGTATAACTGAGAGACTCGATGTTTCCTAGGAGCAATTGAATTTAGAAATTATTAATACTATTAGCCCACAATTCTACCTGAGAAGTACTTGAAGGTTGGCACTTTTACGAAATAATGCCTAATTCTAAGGTAGAACTAATACCGATGGCATCTGAGATACACGTGCTGTTTTGTTGTTTAATTTAATTAGCGGATTATTTTGGATTATTGCCAGAGCAACCGCAGAGTTCAAAAAATTGATTTTTTGAAGAAAAATGTTTCTTATCAGAAGGAAGAAGAACGTTAACGTGAAAAATAAAGTATTAAGTCTAATTATCGTGATTGTTCGTAAAAACGACGGCAAATCCTAAATAATCCTCCCAATAGAAACATAATCACTCCACACATAGTCACTCCAGTCAGCTCGGGAGAAACTTTATGAAAAATTGGAGGAAACCACCAAACATATTGAGGGTCAGCCACTAAAAACTGGACGCCTTTTTTGGTAAGAACGAAAGCTTGGAACTAGAAAATTCTTCACTGAAGAAAAAACTTGATTATATGATAGAGAAATGTGATGCTGCTGAGCCAACGAAAAAGTATTTGATCTTCTGAGAAAATTTGTTCAATTTAGAAATCACTGAAATTAATATCGACTATTGTGGTTCGTTTTCTTAGAAGATCTATGAAAGAAGAGTGGTTGCAGAAGCGTCGAGTGAAGACTTCTCAACTCGCCACCTTACGGATCATCCCACTTCATCACTTGCCCAGCACGCCGTAGAGTGTATGATGCTGCGAGAGAAGTTAGGAAGGAGAAAAATTATAAGTATTTCTGGCTTTTCGGAGGGAAAATTGTAATGAAGTTACACGGTTATGCTATATACGTTGTTACTTCTATGAGAAACATCCAGAAATTGTAAACAATTACTTTTTCCTGTGTTAGAAGCCTTTAGTGTAGTTCAATTTTTAATTTTTAAATGGATTATTTCAGATAAATATTAAGTTTGTAGTCTCAAGTTTATTTCATAACGCATTTAGTTGATGAAGAATTGAATACAAATGTGTTTTCTGCTGTGCACCAGAAAATAAAAAGTATTAGAAAAAATTTTGATATTCTGTTAGCAGAAATAAAAAGTAATTTTACTGCCTAATAAGATTATTTTATTCGAAATATAGATTAACGAAAATGAAATTTCTCTTTATTTATTTATTTTTGTTAGAAGATATAATTTTTTTAATGTGAGTCAGAAAAAAACGCTGGAGGTGTTTTGATTTGTTCTAATAAAATTTAATACAATATATATACAAAATCATATAAAAATTTCTGGGGCTCAGAGTGTCTTAATAACTTTTTGTTTTTATAACACCAATATCACCATATTTGGTATATACAGAAATATCCCGGTTCCCATTCTTTGTTTGACAATATGAAGGGAATTTAATTATTGTAGGTGACATAATCATTAATATTTTAAATTCGTCTGCTATTGAAATTTCAGTATAAACAATTTCAAAAGTATCAATGTTCTAAATTCATATGGTTTAAAAAGCCTTGTTAATAAACCCACCAGAATTACTGAGAGATCACCAACTTGTACAGATCACGTACTTCGCTTTGATGATCTTCACAAATTTAACTTAATTTACAATATTTATAATCTCGATATTACTGGCCATTGTGTGATATCTCTAAAAATTAAAAGGGTGAAATTAATTAAAAATCATAATTTTGTCCATTCTGACTTTATAAAGCTAAACATTGAATCCCTTGTTAAATTGGTTAAAGAAGAAGATTTGGAACAGGATGGAATACATGGAACAGGATGTTTGCCTGGCCTTCAAATTGTTTATTGATTTCATCATGAAATGTAATAATTCTTCATAGAGAAGAAGAAGAAAAACTAGTTTATTTGACCAAATATTTACATATGTGCAGATTGCAACCTGACTCTTTTTACATTTGCGTTAGAAGTGCGAAAGACACTGGGCTTTATAACCTTCTACAACCTTAATATTGTAATCATTTTGTATTATG
The DNA here is from genome assembly GCF_000648675.2 of Cimex lectularius. Lineage (NCBI taxonomy): Eukaryota > Metazoa > Arthropoda > Insecta > Hemiptera > Cimicidae > Cimex > Cimex lectularius. Next base: position 1,160,227 of record NW_019392641.1, read on the forward strand.
TAGCCTGTTTCTGCGTTTAGCGGGGAAAAACTGATTATAAAAAAAACCCGCTGTCATTTTTGATTCATAGTAATGAGTTTAAATTATGTAAACAATTTAAAACTACTTTAAATGAGAATCACCTTTTTGAGAGATAACAAATTTAAATAACTAATATGTACATATTTATAAATTAAGTATAAACATTATATGTATAATTTAAAAGTAAAATAATAATAAATAGGATGAATAAGTAGTATAAATAAATATAATAAATATTTACTTAGATAATAACTTAGATAATAAGATAATAAATTAGATAATAAATTTGATAATAAATAAATAAATATGTACATACATTTACAGATAAATAGGTGATTGCATACATATGCACATGAACTCACATATATCCACACTCTAAGAATAAATAAATAAATAATTAAATAGATAGGTAAATGTAACGTGTGGACATGTGTGTGTTCCAATGTACATGTGTCTATTCTATAGGAATAAATAAATAAATAGATAGATAAATGTAACGAGTGTGGACACGTGTGTGTACAAATTATTTAGTGTAGGATCGTTTTCAATCGTTTGTGCTTCCAAGGAATCAGGGTGTCGTAATTTCCAATCGATCTGCAGAGGACGTTCCTGTTTGAGGCGAGTTTACAGTGAAGATTTAAGGTTTGTGCCTTAACCGCATCGTAAATCCAAGATATGTCAGTTTCACTGTGGAGTTGATCTAGCCTGGTCCGTCTGCGAGATGATGTGACTAGTCTTAGGAATTTGTTCTGCATCCTTTGTATTTTTAGCAGATTCGACTTGCATGTAAAACTCCATACTGGACAGGCGTAGAGCAGCATGGGTTTGACAACCGCCTTGTAAATAAGTCGCCTGTTGTGCATTGACAATCCTGATTCCTTAGCCAATAGTGGGAATAGAATTCTAATGGCTAATTTAGCTTTTGCGATTCTATTCATTATGTGAGGGCCAAAGTGAAGTCTTCTATCCAATATTAAGCCTAGGTAGGATACCTTTTCTGACCATGGGATGACAGTTCCATTAATGTTGACTGTTGCGCTTATTGTGGGGCGCCTCTTTGTGAATAGGATCGCTTCACATTTACGAACGCTAATCAATAGTTTCCACCTGAGACAGAAGCGATTTATTTTTTTTTATTTCGCTGTTCAGCCTGTTTGTGATGGCGCTTGGTCTCCAGGAAGATGATAGAAGCGCTATGTCATCTGCGTAAAGTGCTGCTTGACACGATTTAATTGTGGGCATGGCATTTAGGAAGATTGTAAAAAGCCTGTGGCACGCCTGCTGCTATGCTAAAAGGTGGAGAAATCTCTTCGTTGAGCGTGACACGGAAAGACTGATTGCTAAGGTATGAGTGCACTAGCTTGACGAGGTATCCTGGAAATTTATATCTTATCAGCCAGTACACTACCGTCTTGCCAGACGGTGTCGAAGGCCTTTTCCATGTCAAGAAGAACCATGCCGGTATGTTTTTTTTTTATTGAACTCCCCGGTGATAAAGTCGACCACCCTAGCAAGCTGTGCAGTAGTCGAGAGCCCCGGTCGAAAACCGAACTGCTCTTCTTTCATGACGCGCGCGTCTTTGATGTGCCTCTCCAATCTGATGAGTATGAGACGTTCAAAAATTTTACTGACCGAACTTAGTAAGCTTATGGGCCTGTAGCTAGTTGGCGAATCATGCGGTTTGCCTGGTTTTTTTAATGAATATGAGCTTGGCAACCTTCCATTTCTTTGGGAAGTGGCCCAGTAAGAGCATACTGTTGAACAGGTACATTAGCATTACTGTGGCTTTTCTCGGGAGATTTTTTAGGGTCCGGTTGGAGATTCCGTCCAGGCCTGGGGCTGTTCTGTTTTGTCTTGTTTTGATTATTTGCAGTATCTCCGTGGGTGAGATTAGCTTACAGTCTGTGGAGGTAATATGCGATTCATTAACATACTTGGTGACTGTCTCATGTACATGCCTGGTCAAGTATTTAGGACCTTGCTGGGTCGTCAGCTTATGTACCGATTCGAAATACGCGCCCATGGTATTCACCTTGTCTTTATCTGAGACACTCGCGATTCCATTGGATATTAGGGGTAGTTGTACTGACTCTTTCTTTGACCTAGCACGCTTCACTACTGTCCAGAGAGAGTTATTATTGGGTTTGACGGACTTGAGATAATTGGTCCAACTTTTAAATATTTATGTATGTTTTGTCTATTTAAAAGAAAAAACATTTTATACAAAAAAATCTAAAAAATTTCCTAATAATTCAGAACTTAAATAAAATATATAAATTGCAAAAATAAAGTTTAAAAATCTTGAGATCTTGCATAACCAGCATTACAATTATCAATTGAATAATTGCTCAGTAATACTAAAAAAAACCGTGAATTACCCTGTGTTAACTCATCTACATAATTTAAGTATTATGTCAGGTTCATTCCCAAAATGACTTAAACACGCTGTTATGATACCTGTCCATAAAAAAGGAGATATGAGAAATAAAGAAAATTACAGATCCATTTTGCTCTTGTCTATGTGTGCAATAAAAATTGAAAAAATAATTAAAACCAGACATCTTTCTTTTTTTAGTACAAAAATAATATTATTCTGTAAGCAGTTCGGTTTCAAAAAGAAAAGAGCACTAAAAATGCGCTTATTAGTTTTTATCACTAGTGTAAAACTGAAGGGTAGCAGTTTATTTTTAGACATAACCAAGGGATTTGATACACTAGATCACAAACTTTTGATCCAAAAACTTGACTGGAAGACTTGGAGATCAGGGTAGTTGCCTTGCAGTGGTTTCAATCTTATTTGACAGAGTGAAGCCATTGTGTAAGGATAGGAACCACTTTAAGTGCTAATAGAAATTGAACATGGAGTACCTCAGAGGTGAGTATTGGGTCCGATCTTATTTTTATAACTCATCAATGTTGTACCAATATAAACTGAAGGGTACCCACACAGCCTTTACAGATGACTTGTCTGTTGCATATTCCGGTTGTATGTGGTTAGATGTATAGAGGCAAATGAAGTTGGTTTTCATTTAATAGACTGTCGCTTTGTAAAAATCTAAAGGACGAACCATTCCAGTATAGGTAATCAATTTAATTAATTGATTGATTAAATAATTTTAATTGGTTAATTAGCCCCTGACTGACTAAACCAGCGAGGATAGACAGAGCAGGTTAACTGCAAACTGCCAAACACTGGAGTATAAAGTTATAAAAGTATTAGACTGTTGGAGAAGACCTAGTTTGTCAAGACAACAAAATCATTCATATATTTCGCTCCAGTTTAATTCTAGATACTGTACATAGATAGATACCTGCATTACACAAAATTTTATAACATACTATACATTACTTTACATAACAGGAAAATTTGGATCGTGTGCAGTACAGAACCCAGAATATTGGTTAAGTAGATGGTGTAAAGTAGATTTTGAATAGTTCTAATAATATTGTGAAGCATTTTGGTTAGATATATCAAGTTATGAACCTGTAGCTTGACGTCTATCATATTAACGAGAATAGGCAGAAGAATCGATAAAAATCAACACGTATGTTGGTCAGGACGATTTATTCTTCTGTTTCCACATACGATCGCTATTTACTGTCATTTTAATAGAAACGTAGTTTTATTTTATTAAATGACCATATGTTTTAAAGATGAGGTTATGCAATTAAACACAATAGTTTAGATCACACAGTTTGAATTCAAAACTTTATTTATGCTGTTATACAATTAAATTCCAATTTGACTTTACCGTGTACATTAGGATATGGACGAACAGAACATTACGAGTCATGTACAGTTGAACGATTTAGTGAAGCGGGCCGGGAACAACTTGATTCTCATCCACTTCTTCGCCGGTTGGTGCACCTCCTGCACCAACATAGCCCCGAAGGTGGATGCCATAGCAGGAGACATAGACAATTTTACAATTCTAAAAGTCAACGTCGAACAGTGTCCGGGCATAGTCGAAGCGTACGAAATAACCCAGCTTCCGACTTTCGTTTTCGTCAAGAACAAGCTCATCCTTCGGACCCTGAGAGGGAATGAGTACAACGTCCTTAAGGAGACAGCGATCAACATCGCTAAGAAGCACTCGGTTCAGAAGTAATAATGTAGGTAACTAATCATCTCAGTAAAATAATAGCATATTTTGCTTGTCCCGAGATGGCAATTCGAAGTTGGAAGTTTTGTGCCTGTATTTTGACCTACAGATGACTTTAAAATCTTTTTAGACCTTAAATAAATTATATATTATTTATTATTATTAAAATCTTTTTAGCCATAACATAGCGTGAAATAAATGCAATATTACCAGTTTAACACCATAAAATTTAAACTCAGCTATTCTATTTAATTATTTATTAAGATCACTGATTTTAATCAAGACAGACCAAGCGTTCTTGCCAATGGGCTGGCTCTAGAAGCCAAAAAATTATTTCAATAATTAACTAGTAACTCTTTTTTTCGGCTCCATGTGCCCATTGTCGTAGCTTCTCTTTGTGAATGATTCAAAATAGTGAATTTCACCAACTTTTATTTATTTATTTAATTTTTTTAACCTAAATGTGTACTGAGCTTGATGTTTAAAAAATCTAAAAATTTAAAAAATCAGGGCGCTACTTATTCTAATTCAACTACAATTCCATTCCTTGATCTCAGCCAGATGTTTAATACAATAATTACGGCTCTGACATAGGGGGGCATATTAAGAATATAGAAGGGTATGAAGCTTTGGCTTATATGGTTGATATTAATGGGGAAAATTGGAATAATTTGGCAATTTATATTAAAAAAGCATGTGAGTTGAGAAAAAATGTTACTTAAATTAAATCAATTCCTTATATAATTCAGTTACACGTGCTATTTAAAAGAAACTAAAGAAATGTATGTTGAATACTTTGATGTGTATATTAAAGAAAACTCTCAGGGAGGCGTCGGTGGCCGCAACGGTTTAGGCGTTGACACGGCGCTCATCACTGTAAGGTGAAGGTCCCGGGTTCGAATCCAGAGGCCCTGCATTCGAACCTGATACTTACAAATGGGCGTTTTTTCACCGGCACCCTGAGGGACCTCTACTGTTGCGAATTAGATATACTGTATTTACTTATTTGATAAGCAAAACGACTTTGAAAATAAACGTGCTCAAATAGAAAATACAGATATTTTAAAAATGATAAAACCTCCTTCAGCTATCAAAGTTCAACAGACTGCAATTTAATTTTTGTTTTGGTGGCATTGAACTTTTTTTCTCGCAATTTTCTTGACTTTGCACAACAAATTGTTTTAATTCACGACACCACTTCAAGCACGTTTTTAATAATTACCCAAGTTATAGAAATTCCGAACATTATTACTTATCTCGTCCTTTTATTTTTTGTTTTTAAATATAATTTTTCGATTGTAACATTGTTATTCTTGTTTCAACAACTGCCAGATCTCTAGTTTCTTTGTTATATTTAAATTCAACGGACTCTACAAAAAGCACGAACGAGAGAGACCGTAGTTAGACATCCATTGAATATGGCTAAATGACGAAACGCGTCTGATCGACCGTATCAACAAGACCAGGACGATCAGAAACGACCAGACAACACCAAAACTTTACTTTAGTACATTCGAATTTAACCTTCATCTGGCTCATGAAAAAGAAGAACGCGAGAGACGACACATAGTCAACACTGAAATGACCGCGGTGGCTAGTGGTTCGATCGTCCTACTCGTATTTGCCACAGTTCTGGGTTCGAATCCGGGCCCATAGCCCGTGGCTTTTTAACTAAAATAGTACGAAAGAAGTATTGTAAAGTGGTTTGACCCACTCGTCCGCGGCACCTAGCGGATAGTTGGATATTAAGCCCTCCTTTATGACAATAAATTTTACTTTTTTTAATATGAAATTTATTTTTTAATGGTGTTAATATCATTCGTTTATCGTTGAGTGTAGTATCGGCCTTCATGACAAATATTGAAGTAAAGAGATCAGGGATGAAGCCATGTAGATGGAAAAAACTTCCTCAGGATCCGGCACCTTCTATTTGGACCACATGTTCGAAAAGTTTTTTTAAATAGTTTCTCAAAGTCCTGAGGAAGGCGTTAAATACAGCCGAAAGCTCGATAGCAGAAAAACAAGTTGGTTTTTTTCACCTACATGGCTTCATCTCTGATCTCTTTACTTCAATATCATTCGTTTATGGTTTTGTTTATTAAACCATTGAGCGTAATCTTTAATCATAACAAACTGGTTGTAAGTTCATCGAAATCACTTTGCTTATAAAAAGTCCTCTATAAATTACAATCCCCGTGTGATGAGCTAACGTATCGTTTTCTCCAGTTTACCAAGGTCAGTGAAGCCTAAAGACCTGCCTAGGAGACGGAAATCCATGCCAGTTGAATTATGCGACCGTTCTTCGCCGCCACTCCTAAATCACGGGGAATTATGTGGATTGGATTAACCAAGGCTTAAAGATTGTCTAGCACAAAGTGAAATGTGAACCGCCTCGTTATTGGAGCCGGTGTCTCAGAACGGCACTTGTACAGCTCGTCATTACAAATACAGTAACATTTTAAAACTTTTACTGCTTTGCTACTTTTCTGCGATCCTAAAAATAGTTTTTAATAGCTAAATTAAAAAATATCCTTAAAAATAACATTTGTTTTAAAATAAGTAAATATTTGTTGGGATAATAACAAGGATAAATAAAAAATAAATAGCTGTTATCTCAAGTATACAAAATTACCATTCAATCCTACAATGTTATTTTTATTAGTATTACTTTAATCTTTTACAAAATTGACTCATTTTGTTTTTTAAAAAATGCCACCATACAATGCTCAATATTTAAAAGAACTACTTGGCATAACCTGATCTTGCCAGTTCAGACTACCTCTTCTTCCGAGCAATGACCCAGAAAACATAAACATTTTAGTGGTTTATTTTTTTCGAATAAATTGGACTTTTTGTACTTGCTGTAAATCAATAATTTAATCTACTCTTTCTGAGAGCTTCCACTGTTCGATAGCCTGACCTAGCCCTTTCAGACTACCACTTCATTCATACATTCGCTCATTTCTTCGTAGGAATACCGTCCAATACTTTAGGCAATGTAAAAATTTAATTAATTTAAGTATTCTAGAGTTTAAAGGTTTACGCTATTAATTTAAATTGAAGGAAAATTGTTATGAGCAATAATTGAAAAGGATGGTTCTACTCACAAACTCGTTTTTTGTCCGGATCACTGCAAGATCAGGTTATGTGTAGCATTATCCTTTTCAATTATTGAATTGATATTCTTACTCCATCATCCCTTTTTTATATATAATCCATCCCTTTTTTACTATATAAGATAAAACAACCCTGTTTCCTCTAAGAATCGGAACCAAATACTCACTGCCGTGCTCGAGCACAATTCTCATATCGGGTGGTTACGCTTTCTCTGCATGGAGCCAAGGAATTGCACCCTTTATTTAGACGGGACAAATCGAACAGCCTTTCTGTGCATGCCGGACACATACGCGGCCTTTGGCCGTATGTCAACCTCGCATGACCAATCCTTAATCGGGTGAGGATGATCCTTCTATTACCCGTCAGGTCCTCGAAGATCCCCCTATCTACAGTGCCCTTGATACGCGAGATCTTCCCTGCCGATCCGGCCCACCGACGCTGCACTTTCTTTTATCATGTTTTTATAGCATTTCTAGCGTCAGGATGATAGTAGTTAATTCTGTAGGTTGTGCCATTCCGGCCTTAGCCGCCTCGTCCGACTTTTCGTTAAATGCCAGAACTTTGTGAACGGGTATCCAAACAACAACCACTGTTTTGACGTTCCAGTTCATGATATCTCTCCAGCAAGAGTACAACGTGTTGGTCGATGTACGACCTGTCACTGAAAATTGGATTCAGAAGGTTTTTTTCAGAATATTAAGCAAATGACCATTTTGTACAATAAAGTCTAATTCGACTATGTAAAATAATTTTGATATGGAATATTTTTTCTCAGAAAATTAAACTTCTTGCTCTGTCTATATATCAGTGATTCAAGTTATTAGTTGTGCTTGAACATCAGACCTGACCTAGCCCCTTCATACTACGTCTTCCAGACAATCGCCCTTTTTGTCAAAGGAAGACTTCTCACATCAATTCTTGTAAAAATGGGCTTGGGAGGCTTTTCCGTGGAATATGCTATAATTATAATCATGATGAAAAATCTTTTGTTTATTTTACTGATTTTTATTTTAAACCTTTGCCAATTCATTTTTCACTTCATTTTCATATTGCAATATCAATTTAAAATTATTGAAATTATTTATGAATCTGATTAAATGAAATCTAATTAATTTATCAATTTAATCACAAATCAAAATCGAAAAATCTGGTGTACACCATCTCACGATTTCTGAATAATTATCGATTATCGGTCACTAATCACCACAAATAAGCACAATGTTTAAATTTTTCTTCTTTTTCATTTTTTTCAATTGATTATAAACTGAAAAATTGTTTTACCTTCTTTTAGAATCTGACGGGAGATAGAACAATCAACCTAAGAAAGAACCAAAGCAAAAACATCAATTAAGGCCGGTATAAAAGATGAAAATGTTCTATATGACTTTCCTCGACGTTTCGTCAATTTTTCATTGTATATATTTTTTATGTTAGCCTGCTGAAGATATCAAGATTAATTAATTCTTTAAACTGAAAAAAAATTTAATTGAATGTAAAAAGAGACATAGAGTCACTTTTATGGCGGAAAATAAAAATCTTGGCCTTTTTTAATAGACTTTCTACTTTTTGAAGTTGGACGCTGTTGAGCAAGATATTATTATCATTTTATCCTTATTTAATACTAAATCAAATATATTACCACTACATCAAAGTTCCTTGGTTTTCTCTCGCTTTAATCTTTCCCCCTTAGAGAATTGATCGGAATCCGAACTTCGCTAATGAACTTCTTATAAAACTTGGGACAGAGATGTATTCTAGTTAAGTAGAACAGAATTCCGCATCAAGGTTCCTAGTTGTTTATATGGTAATTCGACTCCGAGAACTTCGCGTTAACTTGCGCCCGGGCCCCTCTGATAATAATTACTTCATGTTAATCATTGAACGGCTCAATTGCAGACTCGAGGAGTCGTTTTAAGCTTTTTTTCTTCTCATTTAAATCAAAGCTTTGTATAAGGAGTTTTAAAACAATGATCATTTAGAACGAGAACGATACTGCTGACAAATTTGACCTCAAAATTTCAGCTTTTCATAAACTTGTCTTACCTCCTTCACGCAAAGTAAAGCATAAACTATATTTCATGTTATGCTATGAATTCATGATTGCATTCGTGATTGAAAAGGGAAAAAATATCTGAATGTTGTTATGCATTCTTAGTACAACCATATAGCTTATTATGCATATAGCCCATGAAATCAAAAAAATGTCTGGCCTAGATCAAATACAATTTTTTTAGTTTTTATTAAATTTTAGAGCAAGTAGATAATTAATATAAAATATATTAATAATTTATGAAATATACCATGACCCCAATGGTTTAGGACGTTAAACTCCCCGGCATGACTGGCAGGGATAACTTTACTTTTTTTTATAATAAAAGTGGAACTTTCTTGCTATGCCGTGGTAAAAGGGAAAACAGGATTTTTCCAGTCAAAATTGACTTCATTGTTTCGTCAATAATTGTAATTCAATAGTTGTAGGCAAGTGTCAAACAAAAATCTTCATCTTTCACAAAAAAACCTTTAAGAAACCTCTTGATGATTTTTAACGGGAAGAATTATTAAAATTTTATTTACGAGGTGTTTGCTTGGTTTTCCATTACCGTCCTAAAATCAATTGGGTTTTCATTAAGCCTGCTGTTGGATTTGATCGGCGTGTTTAATCCTCATTGTTCCATTGTTCTAACAACTACGTAAATTTTGAAGTTTTTTTGTCCCTTTATTCGTTGTAATGAGTTTTTCCGTTCCTCTTTGGTGTGTGCAGAATTTCATAATTACAAAATTACAATAGGTAATATTTTTGCTTGAGAAAATTACAAAATGTTGATCTCGGTCTTGATATTTCAACTTTCTTCTTGTTTCTTCATCCAGTTTATTTTACGATTTATATTGACCTATAAGGCAACTGATTAACCATGATGAAGGAGATTTTCAGTAAAGCTTTTCTCATTCTTTTACCTTTTAGTTATAGTAATGCTACCTCCTTCTTCGTGTCTAATTTTATAGAGCATTCCTTCCACCAATCCAACTTGTCCCGCTGCAACCTTACTCTGTATCTTTTTTATCCTTGAACTTTTTATCCTTAAACTAATTCGGTTTATTCTTTTGGCATTATTCCTTTTTGGGCTGATAATTCTATTCTGCGGAAGTACCAATGTAAAATATGCAATTGTAGGATTATTCTTGCTATTATGTACATTACTTTTACGTTAAGAGGCCTTAGGGCCTTCGGCAGCGGGGGATTTTATGAAAGATGCTCTAATAGACGGTCATCGTCGAGTGCAGGTTCAAAGTTGTTGCTACAGCTACTTCCGAAACCAGTCGGTCTCGGTGTCCAATTCGTGATATATCACCATGACCCAGTTATTGACTCATGATCTATTGTTTACTAAAAGAAAGACTCCAAAATATCTTGACCTGTTGAGAACTTTCGAGATGTGGGCTTATCAAGTAAATGAGTCCTAGGAAGCGGACAACTGTATGCATAGATAAGTAGTTCATTTGTATATTTAGTAAAGAAATAACGCTTGAAGCACCGAAAATCGCATCAGAAGGTCTTGGTCTAAATTTGATATTTCATCACTTGTCTTTGGAGTACTTCTGGCGAAGTGTATTTGGAATCTTTGGATAACGCATCTGTTATCTTATGATTTTTCCTTCTTGAAGGTGGGATAATAGGTCATCTGTTATCTTGTCATCTTAGGTCATCTGTTATCATTTGTTATCTTCAATTTGGCAGTAGTTACTGCATCGTCTGAAATTATGAATGAGGTAAAGTAATGGACCGACAACACTACCCTGCAACGCTATGGATTTTACTCCAGACATCGACTAGTTGACTTTGACAGAAAATGTTCAGTGATAAAGTAATAAACTGTAAAAATAAGATCGTATTTTAATTTCACTGAGTTAATTTTAAGCAAGTGGATGTCTATCCACGATCAAAACAGCTCATAGCATATTTCTTTATTGCTAAAATTGCCAAAGGTCACATCTCACATCCACATCCCTGGGCAGATGCTGCACACAAATATATAGGGCCCTTAAGTTAAATTTTGGGTTGAGTTCAAAATCCTTCTTCAATGAACGAGATAACGAGCCGATTGCTTTCCTATATCATCATCAGTAACTGACTTGTATTTAAAGTTAATTAGAGTTTGGTTGAATTAAATTTTGTAGTACCATCTAGGCATTATCACAAGATTAATGTCTTAGTTGGAACTTTACTGCCAGGTGATATTTTTAAAATTAGATTTTTGACGTGATGTGGACGATGAATGAAGAATTTTATTTGTTTTTGGCGGGGGCTGTAGTTTAACAATAAGACGTATGTGTTTTTTGGATGTCGTAAATCCGTCTTAACTTCGGAAAACGATTCAAAGAGAACTTCTAAAGTCAGAGGCAAATTTAAATAACAATTATAGCCCCATTGTTTCAACTTGGAATAGGATTCATTATGCTGCTTGTATACACTCCTGATCCTCCATTATCTACCTGAAGGCTCTTTATCCAATAGAACAAAACCAGCCACCCGGTGTAACGTAAACATATCTCCTTAAAAAACAAAAAATTTACACCTTTTCAAATTTACGTAGACGGTGAAGGCTGGGAATCCGCTGCTATGACGATAGGTGCGACGGCAAGATTAACTTCCATTAAAATTTACTACCAGACTTCCTCAAAGATATTTCGAATTTAATCTACATCCCCGCTGGGGGAAAAATTGATTAGGTCGAGGGCTATCTTGTTTTTGTCAATTTTCCCACTAGATAATGAAAATTGGTTTTCAAACCGGAACCCACACGTCAATATTTGGACTTGTATCTAGTCGATCTTTCTCCCCTGCAATCTTTACATCAGAAGCTAGTCACAAATATTATATTTTAAAAAAACCGCAAATTGATTTATTTTACATCGTTTTTATTACAATTCAACATATATTAAACCAAAGAACAAAATATAAACGAAAACTGCCTTGATCCTCTAATTTTTAAGCACAATTAAATTCCAGACAGGAAAGTTAATATAGACGCAAAACAATTATTTTATTTACAATAAACAATCAATAATAAATCATGCCTAAAATATTGAATTCGAAAGAAAAAAAATCTTTTGGATCGATCAATTTGAATATTAAATCATAAAATTTTGAAACAACACTTGTCAAAAATACTTATATAGTTAAAAAAATATAAAAAAATTTTCGTACACTTTCAAAGTTGCCATTTTGCAACTCTTCTTTTCTTGATTTGTCCTATTTTTAATTAATTAATTATTATTTGCTAATGCATGTTCATAATAATATTGATTAAAGCTACACACCTTTAAAAGGAGAAATTTACTCACTTTGTGGAAGCAAAACCTTTTTTTTAAGTACATAAATTAGCCAATTAAATTTGTAAATTTCATTTGGCTAAAACTAAAAAAATTAAGGTACTAAAGGTAGAAACTTTACTCGCTCCTAAAGAAGTTCACTCGCTTTACCAAACATCATTATTTATTGGGCTAAAACAACCTCCTACAATTTTTTATGATATATAAGAAACATTAAAAATTATAAATTTAGTAAATATTTTACTGCTATACAATATTCAAATGTTGGCGGTAATTTAAGAGCTATCATTTTTATTAAGAAACTTAATACGTGATAACTTTAGCCAGTGAAGCTTCTTAACTTTGAGTTCAATCCAGTAGCTACCATCTTTTCGAAAAAATATTAAAAAAGAAAACTAGCTAGTAAATCTTTCAAGAATAAACTTAAAAAGAAATAACTTTAGCCTGCGAAGCTGTAAGTTGAAGTCAATCCACCCGACACCATTTTTACGAACAATATCTATAAAAAAATGTTAAGTTTAAGACATGAAGCTTCAGACCTTGGAAATCGATCCAGGGTCAGAAAATCTTTGTGATGTTGAGGTCATCCAAGAGTCTCTGGCATTTTCAAGGAAAATCTTGAAAAGTGATGTTTCGGAACTTTGAGATCAATCTAGGGATTACCAACGGTATGAAGAAACATTAAAAGAGTTAAGTTTAGCACATAAAGTTTCGAGAGACATGAAGGGCAGATGTTCCCATCTTTACTCGTGGGTGTTGAGCCCCATGAGGATCTTTAACGTCCGGACTTATCCCCGAGGGGACTTGTCAGTCAACCAGTGGTCTCAAAGAAATCTCCAGGAAGATTTTACACGGATGGATATGTCACATTCCTCGGCTAGCGTGGGGGTGCACTGCTAACCAAGTTCAGAAGTGCCCTAAAAGGGACACATCCATACATGTGCCTTGAAAAAGGCAGTTCTGTGGTTTCCGGCCTTTCACCAAACCCGGAGAGATAGAGAAGGCACTCTATCTCTGGCTCCGGTTGGCCGGTACCCTCCAGCTAATTTTGTTTGAGTAAACCACGACCACCACGAGTCCAACTTCAATTAGTAGAGCCGCTTGGATACTCTTCTCCCGTGGTTCAGTATTATTTTTAAGGTGGGACTGATCGCCCACCCGGGAGTTTATACGAACCTCCTATTGATGCACCCGTTGCCTAAGGGGGCAGATTCAGGAACCCAGGAAGTCTCTGCAAAGCAGAAGGGGTAAGGAAGAGAAAGGACAATTAGGAAAGGAAGGGTATAGGAAGGTAAAGGGGAAATTTGCCTCCATCATTGGTTACCCCCAGGCACCAGGGTTGATCGTCGGACTTAGCATGAAGGATAATCCAAGAGCCACCATTTTTACGAAGAAATATTAAAAAGTTATTTGGCCTGTAAGGCTTCGGATATTGAGGTCAATCCAAGAGCCGCCAGTTTTATTAAGAAAATATAGAAATATCGATTTATACATCAGCGGGACTTTCAGAAATTTGGTTTCATGGTACTGGTAGCTAAATTTTGTATTAGATTTACTGAAAGTAGTTTTACTAGGTTTTGAATGTTGTATGTTACTAAAACTTATTTTGTTTATTGTGAGTAATCGCTCCCCGAAAATGTGTTGCCTATCAAACCAAAACAAATGACTTTCTAATCGTTTAATAAAGTTTTGTGATTGATAAATTAAGGAATTGAGCGAAACTGCTTTATGGCACTTTTAGGGGCGTTGATTTGACTTACGGATCAGCGGCCGGAAACTGGATAAATGAGGGTATCCGTCCAAGACACTCGGCTAAATCTATTATCCTGTTTACATATAACTCTGACTTAATTATTCATTCCTCGGAGGGCTAATTGCCCAGGCCCTACTGATTAATAGGCTGGGTCGTCATTCCTATCAAACCCAGGCCGAAACTTCGCCTCTGTATCGTTTCCTTTAAAAAAATGAAGACCGATTGCTATAAAATATAGACTTTTGTATTAAACTTTATATTGTCGCACAAGACTATAGAGAAAAGGAAAATAAATTAAGGAAATTTGATAGTAAAGAAATAACCCCGTGATTAGGCGATTTTCTGCGCTGTACAGTCACCCCCGTCACCAATCGTCGCAATACAGTTTCTAGTTTTTCTTTATTATAATTCTTCACTACTATAACTTTTTTTTATTTTAAACTGTAAAATTTCTTGTTGGGGGTCGGCTGAGAAATGAGTCTGACAGACTAAACAAAGCGAAAATCACTGTGCCTGAAGTTATAGGCAATTGGCTATGCTCTGTCATTTATAGCTTACATCGCGTTTAAATTAATCAAATATAAAGTAACAAACTGAAAATATAAAATAGAACATTTTTAAAACTCATTAGATATAGGAAGAAAAGGATAAGGATTGTAGAGGAATCAACTAACTTGCCTGAAACTTATAAAGTTGCTCCAAATATAGTATAATATAGAAAAAAAATTTAAATACCATCTGTACATTAAAATACATTATGTAATGTTTTGATACATATTTACAAATCACATAGGCACAGTAAACATCTTTATGGAAGTTAACAGCCTTAATTGCCCTCCAAACCCTGCTCAACGGTTCTTTGCAAGGAAGTCCCAGCGCCATATCTGCTTTACTGGTCTGACAAGATTATAGGGATTTTGGACATGAATTGGGCAAATGGGTCGGTGTGAGTAGAACAGTTTTTCGTGGAACATGTAAAATTTAGATTGATTTTTTTACAAAGGGTATTTTGAGGTCATTGTGGAGGGTGGTATTGAGCATTGACTACAATTTTGAGGACTATGAATTGGAAAAACTGAATTTTTTAATTTTTTTTATGTTAGAAGTAGTTTATAGAGTAGTCTGAAATGTCTGTTCAGTTTCTGTCTTTGTAACTATATGTGTTGGTTTTGTGATTATTTTCCAATCAGTACTGACATATAAAAAGCAAAAACAATATTAAAACAAAAAGTAGTTTGGTTTTGATTGAACAGCATATTTATTAATGAATGTCCTTAGTGCAATTGCACCTTTAATTATTTCATAGGAGGTATTCAGGCAGGGGAAACTTGCTATAAATCTCAGTTATGCTCCACATTTATCTTAGCAGTAGTAAATGCCTTCTCCACTCATGAATGTTTCAATTAATTCACCCGGCTTGTGTGAAGAAAGGCAAAAATACAACCAAATTACGTAAAACAGTTAGACATCCTGTTTTACAAATAATTTTTAAAATTTATGGTTGAGAGCAATTTTTGTTTTCTTTCATTGTTGAGAGGTTTTCTTTGATTTAATTTCAGTTTTTTAAGAAAAGCACGATTCAATTATTTAAGTATTGAATTTTATTTAAGATGAACCTATTGCATAACTCACGACTGTTTTTTCTGTTTATAGATCAAGACCTTCATTCATTATTACAAACAATTTTTTTTTATAAATTTCCATCCAGTATGAAATTCAAAGACAAATGATTATGAATATACTAACTCATAAATTATAAAAAGGGCAATAATGATAACAAACATTTCACATATTTTTACTATGTAAAAAAAAGAAAATTTATTTCCTTCTGCATTTTAAACTACGTTTGCCATTAATGAGAACATATTTTGTAAAGATATTTATTTTTTATTAAAGTATTTCTGAGCGTTTATCTTACTAATCTAATTACTATCTGTATATTTTTTTAAACGATTTTCAGCAACTTTAATTCATAAAATACTAAATTTATTTTAATTCAAAACAGCACAATGTCATTGGTCTTTGGTATTCAACTGCAAATTGACTGAGCAATGGCCAATAATACTTGTCTGAAGTGATTTGATTTTTTTACTCCAAGACCCTGTTTTCATGCAGCAAATATCAACATGATTCAACGTTCTTGCATATTGAGTTGAAGTTCCTCCGATGATGATCATTTTGTTTTCTGAAATAAATCTCTTAGAACTGGCTTAGGCCTTTAACTAGGCTGATAACATACCTAAAAATACAACAGTGTGCCCATGTCTTGGTACAGGCATGTTTACTTTAAGTTTCCACGACAATGTCTTAACATCCCAGACATCAATAGCGTCAACACTGACTATTCTGTTGTCTTCACTTGTCGCCCCTCCGACCAAATAAAGTACCCCGTTGTGGCTCACAAGTGAGGAAAATGCTCTGCCATATCTCAAAGGTGTTTTTTTGATCCACCTGAAATTATTTTCTTAAGACTTCATGTTGTAAAATTATTATAAATATGCATACACATCTTCCTCTGGATCGTAGCAGTAAACCTGACTGCTAATCTGCTGCTTGTAGTTGTTCATTCCTCCTACCACCCAGATGTGGTTGTCGTAGCAACAGGCTGCAACACCTAGACAAGGCTCAGGGAGTGGCTTGACTTCTTCCCACATTTTTGTCCCAGGGTTGTACCGTTCAACTGATGAAAGTACTCTGAAACAAATATTGGACAAATTTACTGTTATCAGAAAAAACTATAATTTTAGTTAAGCATACCTCTTATTGGCCTCTCCGCCAATGACATAAAGAAACCCATGGAGTGTTGTAATACCAAAGCTTTGGCGAGGAGTATTTAAAGGTGGCTCTTCTTTCCATTGTAAGGTGAAAGGGTCAAAACTCAGAGATTCCGTGCACATCGTTTGATGTTCATCTTCTTGATTTTTGCCACCTGTGTTATAAATTGAAATTTAGTATAACAGTCTGTCGATAATGTTCAATTCGGTGCCACTTTACATTAAATAGCAGATTAAACATACCTACAATATATATTTTACTACGCAGTTTTGCAACACCATGGTAATATCTAGGCTTTGGCATGTGACTAATTACATCCCAATTATTATTTATTTCATCGTATCTATAATTAAATACATAAAAAGCACTATTTGAAATTTCTTTCTTTGTTAACTTTCTCCAAGATTATTTCTAACTCACAATTGCTTAATTTCAACATAAATTTATATCAATTATAGAGACAGTACCTGAAAACTACACAGCTTTTCTTGACTTGGTTATTTTTCTGGCATGGGCTCAACCCTTCAAAAATTAAGATGGTTTGTTTTGAGTTGGAAAATTGAGACAGACTTGTAGTCGATTTGTCATTCAACTTAGAGAAACTAAACAAGAAAATTCATTTCATGTATTACCAGTCTTAAATCATCAAACTAGAATCACAAAAATATCAAATTTAAGGAATACCTTTCAACATTTTCCTTTCTACAATTTGTACTTGCATCTTGCCTGTTTTCTACTGAACCTCCAGCTTCAACTTCAGTTTTGGATGAGATTTCCCTTTCAGAATTCTCAGGTAATTGGTGTATCTTACTCCTGACCCTGTACCCTCTAAATGTTGATTGTATGACAACTGCAGCACTTTCTTTCAATGTGACTCTTCTGAATGGACTGAGACCTCTTCTTGACTCTACAGAAGGTGTCTTGCTTACTAAAGTTGAGCAAGTGTAAATAGAGTCACCACATGCTCCCAATTGGCTTTCATTGTCAGCAGCCTAATAAATTAATTTTCTTTATGTTGTTACACAGAATAATTAACAGTGAAATATTTACCTGATTTTTACCATATAAGATATTGGTGAGGGAAGGTCTTGTGGTGCAGCCTAATTTGGTCTCTGTGCTAAACTGGGTCGCATCTGGTGTAAAGCCGACAGACTTTTCTGAATTTTCAGGTCTAGTTTCAATTTTAAAACTGCTCAAGTCTTTCCTTATCTCATCGAGATATTCAAGGAAATGTTGATAACTTTTATAGTCCTCAAAATTAAAATTTGATTATTTGATGTTTAAATATCAATTTATTTTGTCGGCTTACTTTATTTGTCTTTGCAAAATTTCTTTGCTCTGGTATGAGCAGCTTCAGAAGGTCACATCGGTTCTCATGGTCGAGGGAACCACCAGATAAAGTGAATTCAACGGCATACCTACCCAAAATAAACATTTATAAGGGTGAAAACAAAGCATGCTGTTAATACTTACGCCAAGCCATCCTCTATCATTAATTGTACATTTTTATCGGTTGTAATCTCCAAGAATTCAGGAGATTCTGGGTTCTTTCTTATGTCTACAAGCTGGACTGGATTCATCAACCCAAATCTCACACATTTCATTATTTTATTAAGGTGTTTCTTCCTTTCATCCCAGTTTGTTTTTAACCAGCGCACTGCCGCCATGAACACTTCCAATTCACTATGAGTTCACAATAATCAACTTGGTAAATAATTTAAATAAAAAATGTAAAATCTTACCAGTGAATTACGATAAAATTTGACTTTAATATAATACATAAATCCTCAACATTCAACTGTGTGAAATCCCACGAGCTGACCAGTGGGAGAAAAAACTTCTGTATCCTTGGCACCATTAAATCTTTAATAGAGGATTTCTTCCAAAAAGAAGCATCCATAAAAACAAAAAAAGCATTTTCTTCTGAAAAAGCCTCCTTACTGTCAAGAAATGCATGACATTGTTCTTCCAAGTCTAAAATGGATTTTTAGATTTTCAACAATAAAAATTGTCTGTTTTTTAAACCAAATTGTAATTTACCTTTTATTAGCAGGACTTCAGCGGCAATTAAAACTTCCAAAATGTTACTTTTTTTTATGAAATTTAAACCACCTTGTCCTTCTGAAAGCATCCAAGAGTAGACTGCTATGAAAGCTTTTCGTGTTACTTTCTATAAACAAACAAAATTTGAATTAATTGTTAAAAATTAAAAATATTTGGCTTTTCATATTACCTCATTAACATGAAAACTTGGTTGATGCTCCAAATTTGAAATTGAATCAAAATATTCAGAGTAAGATTGTAAAACAATCCTATGACAATAAAACTCATGATTGTCAATTACCAAGATTATATCTGGATTGCTATAGCAAAAATTAGATTATTTAAGTACAATTTACATTGTTTTAATTAAGTTTTGAATTTTAATTACATGTGGTTAGTAACTCTTTCATAAATTGCACTTTGGAGTTCTCTTCTTTTTGGAATAGACATTGATTCCCAAGGAAGAATTTCATTATAATAACCCATACTAAAAACATATTAATTTTTTTATAATTAGTTTATTTTGAATTTTAATTTTAACAATTATAATTACGATTCTAATGACATCTCTTGTGTATTAAGCACATCCCTGTCAGAAGAGGGTACGCAGCTGTTGACAAATTTTTGAACATGACTGGGCAATCTTGGCCCATTAATCTTTGCAGAAAATGAATTTTGCATCTGAAATATAAATAATTGGTGACTGCTTCACAATAAAAATACATCTCTCACCTGAGAAGCTGCAGCCCGAATATCATGTTTTTCCCTATTGTAAAAATCATATATATCTTCACTTTTCAGTTTATTCTCCTTATATGTAACACTAATAAAACCAAACAGATTTATTTTTAATTTTCGTGTTTTTTTTTAATAAGACAATTTTTTTTAGAAGCCACCTTGTTAATTCGCTTTTCAGTTTATGTAGGTTTTTTGCTGTTCTCTTCTTTGAGTTCCTTGCCTTTATGTCATGACTGCTTGTCGACGAATCGGTTTCAGAAGTCACTGCTAAAACCAGCATCATTTATAAATAAATGTTTATTTAGAATGTATCTTTCCAAAAATAAGGTTTTACCAACTTCCATCAAGCTTGTTTTTCAACAAATCATACTTCTCCCTGTATTAAAAATCAGCATGTATTTCACAATTAAAATAAATATTCCAAATTTACGGGCAACTTTACCTTTTGGATTTCTTTTCGGTTAAAAGTTCTCCTTGATGCCTTGAGCTCTGCTAACATTAAATGTAAATATGTCATTATTGCTTAATAATCGGCATTAATATTATTGTAATAATTGCCATACCTCAGAATGTTTTCTTCTTTTTTTATTTTCATCTTCATGTAAATCAGTCCTAATAAATAAAAATGTATGCGATATTTGAAAATTAGGTCAGTTATATTTCTTCCAACATTTCAAAAAAAGGCATATTATTTTAATCACAAATTTTTAACCTCACTTGAATGCTTTTATTTTAGTAAAATTAAACACTAAAACTTTTCATGGTTTGTAATAATTAAAAGAAGTTCTATGCGATAGACTGAATTATTTTTCAAAATTTCTTTAATTTCTTTCAACCAATCACACCTTTATATTTCAATAAAATTATATGCACATTTCATTTAAAACGTTTTACCCTAAATTTTACCCACATTTTCCTCAGATAATGCAATCATTTTTAATATTCTACCTTTATGTTTCAATGTATATATTAAAAATATAACAATAATAATAAAAAATTGTCACCTACATTTTTTGTTGGTTTTGTCAAATTTTCCAATTCACTAGTTTCCCTCAGGAAGTGATATCCTTCTGGAAAACAAAAATTGCTGAACAACTGTGCAATGTGACAAAACAATATGTGCACATGATCAAAGTAAAAATTGTAAACTACTTTTTTTTAAGCCTACCAAACAGCCTTTGTTGGTCCATCTGACCATTGTCAAAGCTAACATGTATTATTTTTGAATTACCTTACGCAGAATTCAGCACATGAAACCAGTGTTAAACGAACATCAATTTAGCGTGAAGAGATACAAAAACTAATTGATCTATCATTTCTTCTGTACACAATTTGAAACACTTTTTCTTCTAATTCTACTTTTTCTATTGTGAACTGCCTGAAATTATTTCTTAAGTCCTAATAAATATAATAGAAATTTAAACTCAAATATAAAAAAAAAGATAATTTTAAATTCAGATGACAAATAAAAACACTTGATTTCTTATGGAAAACTTTATTTTTATAATTCATCATTTCAAAGGTTAATTTATTTTCAGTTTCAATTTTTATTGATTCTTCTTACAATCCTAAGTATTGTATAATAAACTCTGTATTTTAGTGCTATTTAGAACATTATAATAAACAAATATAATAATTCTGTTGGTCAATTTGTCAATCTTTTGACTACATGTACACAGACCACAGACGGCCAACACCCAAGGTCCCAAGGCTTGCTGGTAATTTATTGTAAATTACAAAACCTAGGATTGCCAATTGATTGCAAGAAGTGATAGTCTCATCTTTGATTGTGCGTGTACATTCATGTGCAGAGCTGAGCTTATAAAAATCAATAATCAGTAATCAATTAGTGGCAACAACTTGACTCTTCTCAGGAAAAGAGTTTATAATGTTCGTCGAGAAAAGAGGTTTGTAGTAGTGTATATTTTCCCTGGTGAAACCTTGTTGCTGATCCAATGATATTTTGAAAAGATCCTAGTTAATCAAGGATAACAGACACAATTTGGAGATGTAAGAAGATATTGTGATTGGACATGAATAAAGTTAAGTTCACGAGCTTAAAGTTTTGAGGCTTAACTAGGACACATAGTTCTTGAATTGTAATAGATCTTTGAAGTCAAAAGATTGACAAATGATTGGGGCAAACACCCAAGGTCCCCAAGGCTTGCTGGTAATTTATTGTAAATTACAAAACCTAGAATTGCCAACAGATTGCAAGAAGTGATAGTCTCAGCTTTGATTGTGTGTATACATTCATGTGCAGAGCTGAGCTGATAAAAATCAATAATCAGTAATCTATAAATGCAGCAACTTGACCCTTCTCAGGAATTGAGTTTATAACGTATGTCTGGATAAGAGGTTTATAGTAGTAGATTTTCCCCTGGTAAAACCTTGTTGCTGATCCAACAATATTTTGAAAAGAGCTAGTTTATCAGTTTATCGAGGATAAAGGACTCGATTTGGAGATGGAAGATGGTATTGGATGGTATGAATAATATGAAGTACATGTTAAAGTTATGAAGTTTAGCTAGGAAGACATTTGTTTCTTGAATTGTAATATATCTTTGAAGCCAAACGATTGGGGCAAACACCAAAGATTACAAACGAACTTACAATATACAGTTAAAAAACAAATTTAATTATATAATGGTTTTATAGGGGTTGTGTGTACATTCATGTGCAGAGCTGAGCTTATAAAAATCAATAATCAATTAGAGGCAGCAACTTGACTCTTCTCAGGAAAAGAGTTTATAATGTATGTCTGGAATGGAGGTTTGTAGTAGTAGATTTTCCTCTGGTGAAACCTTTTGCTGATTCAATAATATTTTGAAAAGATCTAGTTTATCAAGGATAAGGGACTCAATTTGGAGATGGAAGATGGTATTGTGATCGGACGTGAATAAAGTTAGGTAATTGTACGTATATGAAGTACATGAAGTTATGAGGCTTAGCTAGGAGGTCACGTGTTCTTGAAATGTAATAGATCTTTGAAGTCAAGAATCATTTAAAATAGATGATATGCGTAGCAATACAATAAAAAGTGGAATTAAATCATGAAATTCTCGGGTGACGACGTCAGAAAGTCCCCATATCTAACGTAACCGGCTGTAAAGCCTGTAATCGAAATCGTCCCTCTTCCCAGTTTCAGAAATTCAGACCTTCAGTTGGAGGTTGTCAACTTTGGACGATCGCAAGTCAAGAAATGGCAAACTTGCAACTGGTAACGTCAGATAAGAGCTGAAAGGGTTCAAAGAGTACGGATTATCCGACGTTGACAATAGTCCAGGCCCGATAATGCTATTTGCTGATCTTTCAGAACAGATTTATTATGCATTTAGCCAGACGACGTAGTAAATCCCATCGGAAACAGTGATCGCAACTCGGAAAAATGAAATTGCAGCCTGATATCAATAGGATCGTCTTCTTCTACTACTGGGCAATATTGTTCAATTTGTTACAAAACGCCTACGCCGGAGGTAAATCGCCTGAACATTAAAAATAAATTAAACGTTTTCTTGCAATATTTTACTTTTTTTGGCCGATCCGGCGCCTTTTATTAATTAAATTTTATTTTATAACGTTTGGAAATAAACGCAATTGTCCATGGTATTGCATATTGCATGTAGTTCAACTTCAAATCTTTCGGTTACAAATTACATTCGGTAAATTTAAACTTTTTGCATTTTTAAACAAATTGCATACATTGCATGGCTCATTATTTAACAGAAAACCTGATTTGATAATAACACTATCCACTACATGTTCATTTGACAAATTTTTTTTTACAACTTACAACTTTTTATGCTAGATTACTGATTACTGATATTATAAAATCTTATTTGCACAACCATGTACAGAAGAAATCCAATTATCTGAATTCCATTCATCTGAATCGTCTTAAAAAATAATGTTTTAAAAGAAGAAATTAGTACTTGAGACTGTTCTTTAAACCCCTATAAAACCATTATAAAAACCAATTAAATTTGTTTTTTAACTATATATTGTAAGATAGTTTTTGGTGTTTGCCCCAATCTATTGGCCTCAAAGATCTATTACAATTGAAAAACACACGTCCTCCTAGCTAAATCTCATAACTTTAAGTTCATGTACTTAACTTTATTATTCATGTCCAATCACAATACCATCTTCTGTCTCCAAATCCTTGATAAACTTGCATCTTCTTTTCAAAATTTTATTGGATCAGGAACAAGGTTTCACCAAAGGAAAATCTACTCTACTACAAACCTCTTTTCCTTACATATAAACCCTTTCCTGAGAAGAGTCAAGTTGCTACCACTAATTGATTACTGATTATTGATTATTATAAGCTCAGCTCTGCACATGAATATACAGGCACAATCAAATATGAGACTATCACTTCTTGCAATCTGTCAGAAATTCCAGGTTTTGTAATTTAAATAAATGACGAGCAAGCCTTGGGGACCTTGGGTGTTTGCCCAAATCATGTGTCAATCTTTTGATTTCAAAGATCTACTACAATTCAATAAACACAAGAACTCCTAGCTAACCCTCATAACTTCATGTATGTTCATGTACTCAATTATATTCATGTCCAATCACAATACTATCTTCCCTCCCCAAATTGAGTCCTTTGTCCTTGATAAAGTAGCATCTTTTCAAAATATTGGATAGCAACAAGTTTTCACCAGGGGAAATTCTACACTACTACAAACCACTTTTCCAGACATACATTATAAACTCTTTTCCTGAGAAGAATCAAGTTGCTGCCACTAATTGATTACTGATTGTTGATTTTAATAGCCTCAGCTCCGCACATGAATGTACACGCACAATTAAAGCTGAGACTATCACTTCTTGCAATCTGTCCGCAATTCCAAGTTTTGTAATTTACAATAAATTACCAGCAAGATTTCGGAATCTCGGGTGTTGGCTGTCTGGGGTCTGAGTACATGTAATCAAAAGATTGACAAATTGACCGACAAAGTTATTATATTTGTTTATTATAATGTGTCTTGTGCCTTGAGAAACAAATTTGAAAAAAGTGAAATTAATACAGAAAACAGTGACAATAATTGGTACCCCTATAAATCCATTATATCATTTTTTACTGTATATTGTAAGCAGTTTATATTCTTTCCTGTAATTGTAATTTTTCTTTGTGATTCTGCATAAGCAATAAACTATCCGAACTCCAAACATCCAGATTGCCTAGAGAAACAAAATTGAGTTCCAAAATACGAAATAAATACATTAAACAGTGACATTAATTGAAACCCCCATAAACCCATTATATCATTTTTTTACTGTATATTGTAAGCAGTTTATATTCTTTCCTGTAATTTTAAGTAATTTTTCTTTGTGATTTTGTGTAAGAAATCCAACTATCCATACTTTAAACATCTAGATTGCCTTAAGAAACAACAAAAAGTTTTATACATTATATTCAATCGCCTCTGGTATTGCATCAGACTTCTTATGGGCAATATCAGTGAAAACAGGCATATCAGCTTATTTGGGGACGGACAATAAAGTTACAGATTATACCTTCCTTCACCGCTAATTTGTCCTCCATATTCATATTTGTTAAATATATTTTGTTCATGCAGAAAAAGTTACAGAAATGTCTGCTAGTCTGATCATTCATTACAAGTATAGTTCTGGTTATTCTCTAATATGTTAATTTTTTATTCTAGAGTTTCTTTTTTATTGATATTTTATTTATAGTCTAATAAGTTTCACGCCTTATAAAGAAAGAATAAAATAACATTGATAGCTTAGAATTAATCGAGCTTATTGAGTCATCTGTTTTGTGACAGGAAATGAAACATTTCCTGTAAAACACTAGCATTTAAACAGTCGCTTTTTTTCTATACCTCGGAAGGCAAAATTACTTCTTGAGAGCATTCTTATGTGTACGTTAATTTTGTATTGTTTTTCGAACTATATTTACTTTTAGCTGAATTACCCTCACTAGTTTTGTGCCTCTGACTTATTCCATTACTTCATCATCTTCATTAGTAGTTATTTTTTATCAGATATGCCTTAATATTTTACAAACTGATTAATTGATAAATAGACAAACCATTAATTAAGTAAAAAGTAAGAAGACAATTATCACCTTATAAGCCATACCTAAATATTTCACTTTTTATTTGATTTATTGCTCTATCTTACATAGACATATGAATTAAAAGATGAAAAATTAATTTTCTTTTTATAGATAAATGCAGTATAAGCGTAATAAAGCCTTGTAGAAATGACAACGAGAGTTGCTACCAAATAGACAAATCATCCAATGAGGGTATCTGCAAATGTATGAAAAATTTTACATATGTTAACAATGCATGTGTACCTCACAATGAGGCTACAACAGTATTACCTCAGGAAGTTGTAAGCAAGTTAAATTACAGCAGCGAAGGTAAATGATTAAATCCTAATTGATTTCATTTTATTTTTAATTATTTTTGTTAGGAATTTCAGGTACACTGTGGGTCCTTATACCTTGCCTGTCGTTAGCGGCCATGGGTGTGTTGGTCCTACTTGGAAAGCGGTATCGAGTGACCGAAAGGTTGTATGCCTTGAGAGTGAGGAGGTACAACACAGTTTTCGTATCTAGTGCTAACGTCGATGACGACGCACCAATAACATAACAGAAAATGTATTTCCCCCTATGTAAATATCCAAGTCAATGTTACCTACATTATTTATTTATTGTTTGTGACTATTTTATGCTTGTAGACGACGTTTATTTAACGATTGTTATTTACCCAATGAGTATTTTCTCTTTGAGGCCGAAAGGAGTATTTTAATTTTAAAAACCAAATTCATATAATGTTTAGTGTATTTTGTGAAGAGTTTGTTCAGTATCAAAATGGGCACAAGTTTCTCGTGTTATTTTGTAAGCATTTGTGAATTGTAATGGTATAAATGTGATTTTATTAGCCAAAAATGTGTATATTTTATCTATACAAAATAAAATGTATTATGTGATAATTCACTTTTTCTTAAATCAATCATCGGCCCTTCATTTTTATTCATACCCTAAACTCCCAAAATATTAACAATTGAGTAATAAATTAATTGAATACAGGGAAGGGTGGTATTGAAAAACGAAAAAGTCAATACATTTTTGAAATTGTTTATATTTTAAAACAGCTCAAATTCAAACAATTTCACCTCAATTAAAAAGGCAATTATAATCCAGTGTTGTAAGGAAGGGCTGTTAAAAATAAATGGAAGATCGACAAGTTGACACTATTGAATAATTGTAAAAAATGTTCAAGTTTTTAATTGAGATAATTTTACTGAAGGGGCGAAATGATGACAAAAAATGCTACACGTGAAAAAGTTCCGTTTAACACTTCAAAAATTTATATTCTAGAGTTTCCTCAACAACAAACAATTTCAGTAAAAAAACCAACAACATTTTTCAACAGGGTTTATACCTATGATAGGAACATAACTCTTTTTGAACAATATTTCTTCCCTTTTTCACTTTTTTCCTAAATAATTACAATTCTTGGTTACAAGCATGATTTTGGTACTTACATCCACATTTTATACAAAAACGTTCAAATCACATATTCACAGGGATTCCATTCTCACTTTTTTTAAATAATTACACTCAAAATCAAACTGAACTTGTTCAAAGAGAAAAAATGATGTTGATTGTTCGATTTTTGATTATAATACCAATGTCTAATTTATAACTATTACATTTAATTAAATACTCCAAAACATTGGTTAACTAAACCTCTTTTTTTATATACAAATAATTAATTGTAAAATAACAATATAATTTTTTTCTTAAGAAGGTAAACATTCTTGAATAATTAAATACATCCAGGTATTGACATGAAATGTATTTTTTTCTTTTTTTACTTAAAAAACGAGAAAATTTATAACACGATTATTGTTAAAATTAAACTAATTTTCATCAATTCAAGAATGTTGAGACCTCTCTTGCGAGCAGTGAAATTGGATTGTTAATTTTGTTAAAGAGAAAGTGTATAAAACAAATAATTTTTGGAGATCAGAAAAATAATTTTTGTCTTCTCTAATTTAAATTAAAATTTCACAACAAAAATAAGTTGTACTTCTATATTTTTCTGATGTCCAGTAAAAAAAAAAAGAAAGTGTATTCTATCGTGTGCAAAAACAGCAATTTTCAAATCTTCACAATGAAGTTTAGTAATAAAGTTTTAAATATAAATGGTGTATTAACAATTAACAATAATAAAAGTTTTTTTTATTCATTTAAAACATGGTATAATTTATAGTAAAAAAAAATTTTTTTTGTTAGAGATTAAGTAATAAGGAAACAATTTGTATGTACTTGAGATGGACCTTCTTAATCAGGTGGTATGAAGGTAAAAAGACGAAACTTGTCTCTTATGTGTGGTCGTACGTCTTCATTCTGAAATAAAACATAATAGTGAAAAACACAAGGCCAAAAACAAATTGTCTATTTTGGATTAATTTTCATTACTGAAATGTGAAAATTACTACGAGCCTACCATATATACAAGATCTTCCAGGAAGGGGAGAAGCTTCATCAGCTCAGAATCAGATCTATCTACAAACCAACTCTCAATAGGGATTCCGTTTTCCAACTAAAATAAAAATATATCTTGTTTAAAAAAATAAATAAATATAAATTGAGGTAAAACAAATGTACTTCATACCTGGTAACCAAATGCCTGAGGTGAATTGTCAACAATGATTGTTTTCGAGAGGTCACGGCCAAGTATGGAAAGGTCTTTAATGTAGTTCCCATTTACACAGACGCAGTGCTCTCTGAATAGCCGATATCTGAGCAATTTAACAACCATGTATTTAATTTTTTTTTTTAGTCTTTTATTAGTTTTACTCACTTGATTAGCCTTCTGGTCGGGTCGATCAGGTTGAGCAGTTTGTCCGCGTAAACTCGCTTTGAAGCAGTAAAAAGTATCACCTCAAAAAGTGACGAAACCCTCTCTAGGAACTCCTTAAAAAATGGTCTTGTCCTCACAAATACGGTATAAGAAGAATCCTAAAAGACAAGATCAACTGAATAAAAAATTTATTTTAAAAAATTTGTTATCTAAAATACCTGAAATAATACTGGAAATGAAAATGAGGCATCTTCAAGGTGCTGGAGTGAACAGTGGACCAAAGTCTCATCCAGATCCAGGACTAATGAGAATTCCGGGGAAGATCTCGTTTTTAAAGGCAGTGCTGGACACCGTGCACGCATTTCTGATGTTAACGGGGGCAAATGTTTAATGAAAAGATACGGATCAAACGCCCATTCCTATAAAAAGGAAAAATCAAAACATTTAATAAATTATAATGTGATTACTAATTAAAAATAAAAACCTCTTGTACTGGATGGCATATTGTCTGGTTTTCATAGTCACAATATCCGAGATATTCGTCAGTTTCATGGTGGCCTTCGACAGGTGACAAATCCTCGTAAACACCATCGCCTAGGACTTCCTCAGGGCCCAAATTGACGTCAACAACAGGTGCGTAAACTGCCAACTCTTCGGAAAGGCCTCTTATCATCTCTTCCTCTTCAGAACCGGTCAATGGTTCATAACCATCACTGCTGTGAATATGGTGCAACCTATGGTTCTCCATATCCCAGCAGTTTTCTTTGCTCTCCTCCGGCACCTGAAAACAACTTATGTTGTACCATTTCTGATTTAAAAAAAAAAAAAGTTTTTTTTAACTTTTTTAATTTAAATTATTTCATTAAAGTTATCACTTACTGGAAAAGAAATAGTAAGAAGAATATTTCTTACAAAATTAATTTGGTTCCTCAGAAGTTTGTAAAGGTTGAATAAACGTATGCAAAGAATTATCACAAACAATGAGGTGGTATATTTTTTGTTATATATATTTTTATGAGGGTTCACAACAGCAGAGGTTATATCAACCCTCGGGGTGCCGGTGTTTTTGAAAAAAGCCCATTTGTAAGTATGTCGGGTTCGACTGCAGGGCCGCTGGATTCGAACCCGGGACCTTTACCTTACAGTGACGAGTGCCATGTCAATGCCTAAACCATTGCGGCCACCGACGCCCCCGATATTATTGTTTAGGTATATTAAAAAACACTTAGTTTACGCGAATTTTTGCGAAAAATTCTACAAAAAGTGCTGCCACAAAGGGTTTTTGAATTTACGTAAACAATAATACATAATGAGGTTCCATCGCAAAAAGATACAATCCTTAAATGAAATAAAGAGGTGATAGATTATTTTAATGGCAAAAGCTCGAAATAACTCATAAACTTTGTAATGGGTGTACAACATAATTGCAGACTTTTGATAAGGGAACTTGGAATTTAATCTTTATTAAATTCAAGATTTATAGACTTAGTTTATTGATGGGTAATTATTTACTTAACTTTCAAGTTATTATAGAAGCAACAAATAAGACAATTTGGTTTGATGCCATTATCAATGTCTAATTTTTATACCATTTCCATGATAATAATGATGAACCAACTACAGAAAGTAACTGTTAAGTTTCAAATAACCTGTCCCTTAATGTAATTTTGAGCTATACAAGGGAAAAAAAACAAGTTTCATAAAAGGTTTTTATTCATGTGTGATCCTTATTAAGGTAAAAATTAGTATAATAAAAAAAAATTAAAATGATATAATGAAATTAGCATGTTATTTTTTTTATGTTACAAAAATATGTACACCTGCTAAAAACAAGGAGTAAATATATTCCTTGAAATTTAATGTGTAGTTTGATATATTCTCTGTCGAAAAGTGTCTCACAAATGATTGAGCATTGATTTTTTTTTTTTTTTTTTTTTTAACATCTCTGTGCATCACTTTATTCATAATTCCCCCCCCCCCGACACGGCGCTCATCACTGTAAGGCAAAATCCTGGGTTTGAATCCAGCGGCCCTGCATTCAAACCCAGCATAGTTACAAATAGGTTTTTTTCAAAAACACCGGCACTCTGAGGGTTGATATGACCTCTGTTGTTGAAAACCCTCGTAAAAAAAAATGAAGAAAAAAAAAGTCAAATCTCCAACACCAAATGAAGGGAAGGACCCCATACTCTTACTCATCCCCCTCTGGCTTTAAATTCCATATTAAATTCCATTAAATTATTTCTTTCAAATTCCATATATACCTTTCTGTCGTAAATAAATTAAATTGTGCTGCATCACAGAAAATAACATCTTCCTAATAAGAAACATACTGTTCTGTTATTTTTATTACAGTACTTGTAAAGAGCTTTTTTTTTCTTAAGATCTTGAATTGTGCCCTTGTTGACAGTCCTTCATTCTCGCTGCACACTCAAATCAGTACCTACATATTTTAGAAATTCAGAACAAATATTTGAAGCTCTATGTCATATTTATCACTACTGGACAGTAAGTTAGGTCACCTAGCTGAGGTGTAGCCACAATTCTTTTAATAAATTCATGTCCTTTAATAATCTCACCTACCATACTTTTTAATATATTCTTTATTATTAATCAACTTACAGAATTATCCCAACTAGTGAAGTCGATTATATATTACATATACTATCTATAAACTCCATGAAGGTGAGTGAGTTTTCCATACTTAGCTTACACTGTCCGGTGAAAATTCAGATAAATTCAATTTGAGGTATAGAGGAATATTTATTATCGAAAACTACCCAGAGGTCAGTAATGGTCGAAACTTTCTCTAATGCACAGCCGTCCAAAAATATGAAGACCGATAAGGCTTTACTTTTTTACAAAAGGAAATAAATTAGCATTTGGAAATATTTAATAGGATTAAGATCTTCTCAGATAGTTTTTTTATCCCTTAGCAAAGGAAGTACAGTAAAATCCCTTTATAGCGACCATCTCTCTTAACAATCAATCAATGCATTCCCCGGCAAAAAAAAGTAGGGCATTTTAAATAAACCCCTCTTTAATTAAAGCCCTCCATAAGTCGCAGACATTGCCATCCGTCCCTAACATATATTAATTCACCCCTCTAGAACAGACATGAACAGTAAAAATGTATTAATTTTCTATGAGAAAGATTATCTCTTATGTTTGTTATTTATTTATTTTTATTTTTTTAAGAAAAAAACGCTTCAGGAAGGAAGGCTAGGTATGTATGACCCAATGAGAAATAATAAAAGCTGTTATATTTAAATTTTGTGTGGTGGCACAGCGATTAGGAAATTCTGCTTTTTTTTTCCTCTCCAGAAGTTCCAATTCTCCTCAAATCCTGTTGTCTTTATTTGAGCAGGTCTTAGTGATCTATTTTTGTGAATTTCCTATTTTTCTGGGAAAGTTTCTTCTTCGAAACTTCTCTTTCACGAAGAAACCAAAAATTCTTGCCCCTATGCTCTAACATGGTTGAATCTGATTGGTGGAAATTACGACTCCCACCTTGCATGTTTGGTCCGTTTATTGGCCAAATGGGCACATCTTGTCTCTTGTATTTTGGGTTACCCTACATGTCATGCGATTTATGTAAAACTAAAAGAGCTCTTTTGATGCTTGAGATTTTTAAAGGTAAATTATACAAATAATAAATTGCCTTGGTGAAATAATTAAGAATGCATAACGAGGATGAAGTGTCTTTACCTATCCTGAATTAGCACCCATCAATAACCGACAAAAACACCTATTTCTTGCATGTTCATCATAGAGGGAGTTTTACCGAATCAATTTCCGGTGCTCTAATGAAGTTGTTTTTCCACTAGATCCCATTTTTATAACTGCATTGCATGAAGATAAATCCCTAACTAAACAAAGTTTATTCCCAACGGGAATGGATAAAACGTACATATTGACTTTCAAGATAAAAAAGGATTAATTTAAAAATAGTAATTCCACTTGTTTATGTCAAAATATTTTTGTGTAACACAAAAAATGATTTTTTAATGTTTTAATTTAATGGACCTTCTTAATTATGACTTTTTCTTTTTAAATTTTATCTACCAGCATGTTTTTTTACCCCTCATTTAGCTCAAAATCAAATTAAGGTAATGGTTACACACGTACAAGTTACTAAACTTTTTTTCTACACGTATATGTATGATTGATACATTTTAATATAATTAAAAATTCAATTAATTTTTCTTTTTATCTAAGGTTTTTGGCTGAGAAAAAAGAATAATTAATTAAAATAATTAATATATATGACCACTAAGCAAATATGGAATAATTAAAAATATTTGCACTTACCAAATTTCCAATGTTCTCTTTTTGAATCATCTTTTCCAACTTTTTAAACTGTTTTTTACTTAATTTGTTCTTGTTTTTAACGGATAGAACATTATTTGTGGAAGCCTAAAAAACAAATAAAAAGAAGGTATAGGTAATAATCAAACTCAGAATATATAAAATAACACAATAGGACAATACACACTTGAACAAGGGTAGACTTGTTCTTCGATTTTTCCAATCTGGAGCCACCTCTTTTAGGTTTCTTCCTTAGCCAAGGCATTCTGGAAGAGAAAATATGAAAATAAAATTGTTAAATGAAATGCAATTGTCGTAAAATGTTTTTAAAAATGCCCATTATTAACACATTTGTAAAATTATAAATTACCTTGCTGTCAAATTTAAATTGAATTAATCAATATATATTTTAGTTGGTCCTAATTAACCAAAGTAATGATTTAAATTTATTTAATAATGGTTATTTGGAGATCATGAGATGTGGTCTGGTGTGAAGTAGGTTTAAAAAACATTTTCTTTATAGTGCCAACGTTGCGATCATTATTGAGATCACATCCTGGGATTTATGAACATTGTTTAAATTATACAAATAGATGTAAAATGTGAAAAATGAATTTATACAATGATAGAAATTTTAGACTCAATCGAAGTATTTGTACTGACTCAAAGTGTTTGTTTTCTGTGTAGAGGTATGCACTCTCAACCCGACACACAGTAATGACACATGAGCGAGTACAAATACTTCGATTAAGTCAAAATTTCTATCATTGTATAAATTTTTTTCACATCTTTCATGTATTTGTATAATTTAAACAATGTAAATCCCTGGCCCTGAAGATGATCTCAATTAAGATCGAAACATTGGCATGACAAAGAAAACAACTGACCGTGTGTCACGATCTCCAAATAATTATTAATTAACGGTCACTAAATACCACACACTGATTTAATAATTTTTATGTAATGTGTGATTGAGATGAAAAATTAATGTCACAGCGGGAATTGTAGATCCCACTAATGAAGATAATTTTTCAACCAAACTTTACATAAAAATTATAAATCCATTTAAATTAAATTACTTTCTTGTGTTATGTGCCTTTTTTGTGGAAGGAAATGTGCAAGTTTTTTCTGTTTGAATTTAAATCCATACAACCGCCAATTTCCAACATGTATACAATATTTTTGGCGGGAAATTTGAAAAAGTTAGCCTTTTTTTCTCCTTTTTGCATTTTGCTCTTTTCGAAATGGTTGAAATTTAATGTAAAATATATTAATTACCTTAGTTTGTGCAAACATTTCATATAGGATAGGCGGAGATCGGAGGACACGATTTTTCGAAATTCACCTGAAAATATAAAAACAAGATGAATTGATGGATTAGAAGAAAACAAATATTTATTAGAAAAATTTTACAGAGGCAAAACCGCATAAAATATTTCATTTGTAGAAATAATACCGTGACAAAAAAAAAGGAAAAATTGGACAACGGCAAGAATCAATAAGTAGACGTACCAATTATCCGTGAACGGGTCGCCACGACCGGCGAAACGCACAGGAGAGTCGCGTAATATTGAGAAAAAAACGCCCAGGCCGATTAGAAACGCGTCCAGGTTTTTTTTTTTTTTTTTTTGGTTTGTTTGCCCCCAAGAACCCCAGGAGTTGTGATGAATTGAATTTGATAGGAAGTGGTCTCGTGCTCGGTGCGAACTCGGTCGGAGGCAGCCGAGCCGGCCGAGGATGCGTGCGGCGCGGCGAGCGTTGGCGAAGGGGCGAGGAGAGGAGGACATTAATCAATAGACTGACGTTCTACGTTTTCCGTACTCGCCTCAAAACCCGGGGACCGACGGATTTTCAACTAAAAATAAAACAGTATAAAGAAAAAGTCGAAGAAAACTTCGTTTGGAAGAAGGTAGTACGGGAAAAGAAGGCGATCTTTGTCCGGCCCAATCAGTAAAAATGTCTAGGACCAATCCCAATCTAAGAACCTCCCACGAACGAACTAATACTGTCAGCAGAAATGACAGCAACAAATAATGGACTTTTCTTCCTTCCTTTCATTGACAACTTTTTACCAAAGACCAGCACAATAATTCTCAAAATACCTAAATAAAAAAATACAATAACAACCAATATCATAAATTGACACTCTTACAACTGCTCTGTATGAAAATTTAAATTTACAAAAAATCGACCAAATTAATAAAGATTCGATTTTAAATCACTGCTTTATTTCCACACCCACAGTTTACATATATGTATATATGTTCAATAGTTTTATTATTTATATATATATATATATTCAATCAAAGTATTTCTACTCACTCAAAGTGTTTTTCTTCTGTGTAATTGTGCCATTCTTGCGTGTCGTGTCGAGGGTGCTCAAAGTATTCCTTTTCCTATTTATCCCTTTCTATATAATCCTGAAAGGATAATCTGGCCGAAACATTTTTTTCCCTTCGTCGGCTCTTTTCACCTAAAAGAAGCCGACGCCTTATACAAAAAAAACTGTCTTTTCTATACTGATATCCTTCCCCACCCCTTCAAAATCCAACGTATATAAACACAAAATAGCAAAATCTCACTGGCCCTCTCGACACGACACGCAAGAATGGCACAATTACACAGAAGACAAACACTTTGAGTGAGTAGAAATACTTTGATTGAATATATAAAAAATATATTTTGCATTGTATAAATTCACTTTTCCACATCAAAAATGTAATTGTTATATGTAAATAATGTTTGTAAATCCCAGGCCCTGAAGATCATCTCAATAAAGATCGAAACGTTGGCGTTATTAGAACGAGTACCCACCATCGACGAACCTCTCATGATGGAACTAATACTGACAAAACAAATCACAGCAATAAACTATGCACTGATCTTCCTTCTTTTGATTGCAAACTCTTTAACAAAGAATAAGAATAATATATAATACTCACAAAACAACAATAATACCATAAATTGACACTTTTACAACTGCACAACTACTGTTTATTTAGAAAAACATATCAATACAGTCAAAAATTTATCAAATTGTCGATGATTCAATTTTATAAATCGCTGCTTTATTTCTACAATAAACCTTTATTTATTTTAAAAGTTTTAATCCCTGCTGTTTATAAGTAATAAAAATGTCTTTAGGACGAGTCCCTCCATCAATGAACTTTGGATCCAACAAATACTGACAGCACCCCTAAATCTTATTTTCATTGCTAACTTTTTAACAAAAAACTAGCATAATAATCTGTTACTCAAAAACAAACTATGTCATAAATGGACACATAATTTCCCTGCTTGTGTGTGTGGGGGATAAATAAATACATAAATCTTAACTAAATTGTGGAAGATTCAATGTTATACATAACTGGTTTATTTCTACACACACTGTTTATTTATTTTTATAAGTTGTTATTATTAGTGTTAGACAGTAATAAAAAATGTTTAAAGGACGAGTCCCACCGACGATGAACTTCTCATGCTGCATCAAACAATGCAATGATCTTCCCAAATGTCATAAACTGGCACTTGTATAACAACTTTTTTATGGGAAAAATTAAAATAAATAAATACAAATATGTATAAATCGACCAAATTTACAAAGAACGAATTTTATAAATCAATGCTCTATTTCCCCGCCTTTATATTTTTATGAATTTTATTATGTCGTTTTATAAATAAAAAATCTTTAGCATGAGTCCACATCATTAACGAACTTTCATGATCGAACTAATACTGACAGAAGTAAATAATGCATGATCTTTATTCTTTTCATTGAACCCTTTAACAAAGAACTAACATAATAATCTAAAAAATACTTAAAAACCAACAATAATATCATAAATTGACTTTTACAACTGCTCTGATTGAAAAATAAAAGAAGACAAACACAAATATAATGAATTAATAGTGTGTGTCAATTTATATACCTGCCTATTTTAATGTGTAAATAGCTTGTTTTTAGTTGAATTAGTGAGTGCGTATGCGCGTACTTGTGAATGAGTGTGCGACACATGTTAGCCCAGGTATTTTACCTAACAAGTTAAAAAAGTAACTCGAAGTACCGATATACCGCGTTAACATTAATTTTCTTATAAATTAATGGTAGAAAAAGAAGATTTAAAAAATCTTACAACCGTCTGTTAGTATTGTCATTTATGCGATTGTGGGTAAGTGTGATTGAGAATGTGAGCGTGTAGACGCAAGTGCGCGTCTCTATTTTACAATAACAGTTAAAATTATTGTTCCAAGTTTAAATTTAAAATATATAAATGTTCCTAATAACAAAACCTAGAAATATTTTTTTTTAAATATTAATCTTGCATACTTAAACAAAACACTATTTTTTAGGCCTAGTCATTTACTGATGCCTGTTCTAAATAATATATACTTAGATATACATATGTATAATTTTTTTTTTAATTTAACGCATTATTTATGTTGCTAACTGAAACTACTTTGCCATGCCAGACCATTCTAACCAAATCTCTTATTAATTTGAATTAAGATCATTTAACGGCCGATGTTTCAAATTTAAATTTTTTTTAATGGTGTAAAGAGTTTGTTTTTTCTCTAGTTTGTACCGTTCGAAATCCAGTATTTTCACTTTAAAATGTTATCTTTTTTTAACGATGTTAGAATGCAGATTGGTTGGAACAGAGAGGGCAAATTGCAGTCATGTACACTATCGGCAAATTCTTGCGCGCGCGAACTAGGGCAACAAGCTGGAGGAATCGATAATGGCGAAAAATTAGTTTTCCTTCTAATAGAAATATATCTCAAATTGTAAAAATAAATAAAAGCAGTCGTGAACAAAACGTTTGTATGAACCTACTGCACAAAGAAGCCAAGCAAACAAAATTCTTTTCTTCAATGGCTTCATTTTCAACTAGACTAAATTTTATGAGAATTTTTTTCTCTTTTTTTTACTTGGTTTGTATTGGATATTTCAAGAAAAGACGTTTTATCTATAAGAGACTTATTTTTTGTTTGTATTACGTGAGGAGAGAGGGAGAAGAAAAACAGTAAAAGTATGCTAATTCAAAATTTATATGATTTGTTCAAACAACCTTTTCATTATGATGGATATATTTTGGTCAAAGTTTGCTATTCAAAGAACCAGAAAATTGGGACAATGTTTTATTTTAACACACAAATCAAGAGTCTTCCATAAGCAAATAAGGCCCAAATTTTCCTGAAAATATTTCTGCCACGAAAACCCGTTTTCGCAGTTTCATTGTAGGTTTATCGGTGCATTTCTCCGTTTAGTTGGAAAGCAGAAACGTTGAACGTTTTGAGCTTTTGGTGGGGAAGAGGCGACCGTTGGATTGGTGGGGATGGCGAAGCGGGGCCGGGCGGATTCAAGGACGAAAGTACAGTCCCGGCTAGAAATAATCAAATATTCTCCACTGTTTTTAAATCACACATAGAATTAACCCAATGCTCAATTACGTTTCCTTCGGACGTTCACTTAAATTTACAACAAAGCAAGAACTATCCATTTCCAAAAAAAATGGCGTTTTTTAAATATAAACCAACATAATTTTGACTACAAACATTGAAAGGCTAACTAAAAATTGCTAAATCCAACTTCTCATACTACATATCTAGATTATTTTTCTTTTTTTATAAACAAAATATGATTAACTAATTAAGAATCCTTCTTACTGAATAAAATGACTATACAAAAGACAATAATTAAAAAAGGACTTTAACAGCAGTGGCATAACTGCATCTAGTAGCAACACATCTCTCAAAGATAAGTTATACATCCAGAGATTGTCAATATACATACATATACATTATATTTCAAAGGCAAGATCGTTTGCTTACTATATATTTCAAAACCAGGATATCAAACCATAGGTTTTCAACATATCTATTTTTCAAACAAACTGTTTAACTAAAGGATGCAACATTTCCCTTATATATCTATTTTGTATGCACAACACAATGTTTTTAAAAGTCAAAAATATTTCAAAAGTTCTCATTGTATCTATTTTTAGGCCAGAACTCACATCAAAGATTGTAATATATATTCCAAAACAATACATATATTTTTAAGCAAAGTTTCTTGCTAAAGGATGACATATTTTCTAGATAAAAATTATCTCACCGAAAATTTCTTGTATAGCTAATTTCCAAGCACAAAATTTCACCAAAGTAACATTTCTTTTTTTTTAAAGGCCAAATATTTGTTGTCATTAAATCTACTTTTAAGGTACATCTTTTTCTAATCTAAGGTATTTTAAATATATTTATTTTAAAGCCAAAACTCTCATTAAAGGTTTTTACGTGTAAAACCAATTATCTCACCACAAAGGTTTTCAATATATCTACTTTATAGATAGATACTTCAATACCTCAATAAAAACAGACAATATATATTTTCTAGATAAGAAATTAGTCAAGGTATTTAAAGGCGTTCACTATAGCAATTTTTAAGCTAGAACTCTCACCGAAGATTTCTTTTTCTTCTTTTTATATTTCAAAAGCAAGATTACCTAGCTTTTCAACATAATATTTTTCAGGCAATCCATCTTGCTAAAGGCTAACTCATTTCTAGACTGAGAATTATCTCACTGAAACCTTCAAATGCATATATCAATTTTTCAGGCAAGATATCTTATCCAAGATATATCTTTATTTATTTATTTATTTTGTTTTTTTTTAGCAATATGTAAATATTTTCTAGTCAAGAATTTATCTCACCAAAATTTTCCAATATATTTATTTTTCAGACAAGAATCTCACCAAAGGTAGCAATATATTTCTCACCAGATGTTTGATTTAAAGATATGTTTGCAAAATGAACTAGTTCTATTTTAAATATTTCTGCTTGGTCTGCACTAGAAAGGATAAGGTCATTTATTTTCTTTAGCAATTCATTATAGAAGGTTCTTTTTACTCCCATTTGTAAATAAATAATAAACACTCGATATAATGTTGAAACTGATCGATTCACCAGGCTTTAGTTTAGTACGATTTTAAATATAAATTTAAAACTCAATAATAGCTTATATCGCATACAGCTTTCATACACTTGAAAATAGAAGATTAGGAGATGAAAATTATGATAAAACTTTGGTACCTCTTAGCACATTGCAAAAGTTCTATTTGTCCATTTAATTTAGAGCCTTGTTTCCTCTGGCTTTATCAAGTTCTATTCTATCACTATCATCATCAACCTTCACTAAGTTTCACCTTCTGTCTTTTCCAGACACAGCAAATACTTTCGATAAGTTTCACTCTTAATACACAACAGACGGAAAGAACAAACATGCCATGAAAAGCAGAAAAGGTCAACTTGAAAAAATCCTTGTTTCTCTATTAGGCTTTAAATTTTACTGTTATGGATTAAACTATTACTGTGAACAATCATCAGACTTGATTTCTTACATACAGCGAATTTTACCTGTTATGAAAGAGGTTTTCGAACACAAAAGACTATTATTCTGTCCCGTTTCATTTTTGACATGAGTCAGGGGTCTTCTATAGATGGTAGTTTCACTGTTTGACTTCATTGAACACACAAAACACTTCCTTTTTTTAAATTAAGAATAAGTAATAAATTTGTGGGAAACATCATGGTCTGCGTTAATCATGTCATAAACAACAGATAACATAAACTTGCCATGACTATGAGTCTTAAACATTTTCAAAATTGTTTGATAAACTCACTATTGTCAGGCGCAAAATATTAAAATGATACAAAATAGTTCTACAAACTAAGTTTTGCCTTCTGACTTCTTTCCCCATACAAAAAACATCAAGTTTCATTTCTCCTATGAGTCGTAAACATTCTCACTGTCATAAATGGCAGACAAAAATAAACATGCCAGGACTAACGCAGATGAACAAATAAATCTTTGTTTCTTTAATAGTGTTAATATTTTTTAAAATAATATTTAAATTGTCTGATAACATCTCTGTATTTTAATCGTAAAACACTAAATAATAATAAATTATTGTTTATTATCTTCTCACAGTCATAAACTATCACTATGGATGAACCAACAAAAATAAACATGCCATGACTATCAAAGATGAACAAGACACAAATAAATCCTTGTTTCACTAATAGCATTTATATATTTTGTAAATATTATTTGGATAGGACTGATAGAATCACTGGTTTTTAAATAATATTTAGAAATTCTCTTAAAGTATCACTGGTTTTTAATAAAAAAAATACAAATAATAACTAATTATTGTTAACACATTCTTGCATGTAGTGCATGTCCAATGTTTTGGACTACTGTCATGCAAATCGAGTGTTTGATTGCGTCAACTAAT
Source organism: Cimex lectularius (assembly GCF_000648675.2). Classification (NCBI taxonomy): domain Eukaryota; kingdom Metazoa; phylum Arthropoda; class Insecta; order Hemiptera; family Cimicidae; genus Cimex; species Cimex lectularius. The sequence continues at coordinate 1,201,566 of NW_019392641.1, forward strand.
CTGGACGGTACGGACTACAACTGTTGGCACCGCTAAACCTTCCAACATCCAAAGAATACAGCCCTTCCAACTTAAAGTCCACGGAATCAATGTTCCTTACTACGGCCCCAACCCTCACAATGACTTTAAAATCCCTTTAGTACAAAAAATAATCCCCAAAACATTTTCCACTTCACACAATAAACTCTCCTTTCACACTAATCGACTTGCCCTATCCTTATCCAATAGAATCTTATAATCACACCAGACGACTGAACAGGAGTCAGCGACTTTCTAAACTTGAATGATTAAATGATAATAAATTATTTTTAAGAATATTACTTGTTGAATAATTAGTTCATTCGCTTCCTGGCACTACGCACGAGCATCTCTCACGCTGGAGAGGAAATTTTTTATTCTACTGCAAAAATAAATAAACTGACAAAGAAATATAAAGAGATGGGATTTTGGTGAATTATAAGTAATAAAAAAATATAAAGTGACAGCACTCAGACCAATTTTGGCGTGACTCCTGAGTCCACCTTGTTCCAAATGTTTGGCATACACTCATTAACTCAAAACTATGATTGTTTTTAATCATTTAAAACATGCTTGGGTTATTTTCAACGGCACAAGGCAGTTTTGATGTGAAAAAATTGAATTGCACAATATTGAGTAATACCTAGATAGCTAGGAGGGAACTAAAAATGGGCGGTTAAGCATCGAGCAAGTTATTAAACCAGAAATTATTTATAAAAGAGTAAACTTTTTTTAATAAGAGTGATTTTCACCATTGATTTGTTTTATGGTGGTTATAACCGAAAGAATAGTTTTTGTTAAATACAATCATATTAAATGAATCCACTGTCTTTATTGTTGTATTTTGGGGATATTATTGAAGGTGATGGGAAAGGGCCAGAAAACAAATCGGCGCACTGGCCAACGGTGATCGTAGTGCTAATTGACCAAAAAAAAAATTGGTTTCCCACCAATTTTTGTATATGGTCACAACGGTCCCCGGCGACCGGCAAATCGGGGGCGGTCGATTTCCATCGTCGTTCCACCCCCGGCCACAGACGAGACTCCGCTTTTAAGGTAAAATACGAGTTTAAAAGGGAGAAACATGGCCGGTGTTATTTATACGTTGGGATCCGCCGAATTAATTCCGTCCGGGGAAATACCGGCCGTGAAACAGACGACGATTTCGGCTCGTAGGCGATTTCAACATAAACGCCGTCGGAATAAAACATTAACGTAAAACATTAAAAACCAACTCACCTCAAAATAACTCTGCGGTTGTCAAAGCGTAGAAATCACAGAGGAGCGTAACGTCCATTTTTATTTTTTATCAACCCGCCCCCCTCACAAACCCATGGGACGCCAAGTGCAACGATGCCAAGCGACCCGCGGTCGAACTAGTTTCGAAAAAAATTATCCCACGTCCGTTAAAAGTTAAGCACACCACACGCCTTGACAGATCAGGTACGCATAGTCTCGCTGTAAAAGTCGTAATAACCCAACGAAGGTGATCACAAAGCTGCAAGACTTCAATTAAAAAGTTTGAACTTCAATCGACTCGAAAATTAAAAACATTACATTTTAGTTATCTACAACTTAAAGCAATTTCTTACTTGAAATTTTAGACATTTTTTCACTTTATTTCAATGAAAAATCATTATAAATGGTAAGAAGTTAAAACTTCCACTTGTTTAATTTTAATTAGTCATATATCTATGAACAAAACTTAACCTCTATCCATTCACATCCATAAAGAATAAACTTTAAGTACAAACTTCAAACCAATAAACTATTTTCACCTTTTAAAACACAAAAGTACACTAATGAGTTCTGATTTGGGGTTCATCTATAGATTGTCACATACAGCTAAGTGGCTTCACAACTGAAGAGAATGTGACGATTCTTCTTTCTCGCATATTTCGTAGATTTCTATATAGTCCTATTTCCAGTAGGCATTTCAGTTGTTATAAAGAACCTTTGATTATTTATTTAAAATACTTGGCTCCTATTTCCGTCCCATCTGACTGATTTCTTCTGACCTGCTTTTGGTATAATTTGTGGGTTTGTCTTGGTTGTCAGTCACTTTTCAGCAGTTTGCTATTTTTTGTGATTTGTCTGTGTGTTATTTTGCACTGTCCTTTTTATTAGTTTGTAAAATCAAAAAGGTTGTATCGGCGTATTTGATTTATTGTGAAAATTTTTCCAAAGCAATTTGCTTTTTTGTTAGCTTTATGAGAACAAAACACTAACGACTTCTGTGTAATTTTCCTCTTGAAATAAAAATAAAAAGTTTCTTGTTTATGATTTGTAGAAATGCAAATATGTTCATAATCGAAGAAGAAAATTTATATTTTAAAATACAAATTTTGTAATATTTTGTAACGAGCGATCAGCAGCAAACCCAGCCTTGAACAAGATGAATATATTTTATCTCAAAAAAACAATTAAGTAGATAAACATTTTTTTAACCACTTCACACTAATGACAATATATCCAACACTTAGACATTGATTTAGTTCATACGCCCAGATTGTTTTAAAAAACTCATTAAATGAATCCTTATACACAATTGTTACAATAATCTCAAATTGATTGATTTTTTTTTTNTTTTTTAATAATAATAATGAGCATATGGGATTCAAGCCCAAAGTCTCTGGTACTGTACCCTGATACTCTAACCATCTGAACAAATAATGTGACTTCAAATCCCATCTATCACATGACTTTTTTATCTCAAATTTTTGTTTAAAAATTAGCTTAAAAATAATGTAATGAATGAGCAGGTTCATTATTTTACTCTTGTTGAATTTGAAGCTATTATTTTATTCCGTTATAAAAGGTACTGTTGTTAGTTTATTAAGGGTAAAATAAATACCATTATGGTGTAAACAATTTAACAAAAATAAACTTTTATTGTAAAAGAATGAAAATTCAATCGGATCACATTGTATGAATTGACACATAAAACCCACGAACCAACGGCAACAAAACAACTACCTTCAAAAGTTTCATTAAAGTTCTTCATGACTATCTTCAAATTTGTATTCATCTTGTACCTTTTCATTGCACAACCCTGCGACATTTGAGCAGAGAGTTATGTCAAGATTTTCACTCATGTTGGCAAAGGTTTTTATAAAACCATCTTCATTTTCTTCTAATATATTTTCACACTGAAAACAAAAGTAATATTCAATAGAAAAAAATGTCAATTAATAAAATTAAAATGCAAACACTTACATAAAACTTCAGACTCTTGTTTAAGTCTGAATCTTGAATTATGTCCAGCTCACCGATAAGTGAGTTCATTTGGCCATCTTCAGTAATGAGTGGGATGACATGGAGCTGACCCGTTGCCTTAGACCTGGCTCGGACATAATCGTCCATTTTATTGCAGATTTTCTCCATCAGTTCGGTCAGATAAACTTCCGACTTTCTCAGTTCAACCTGATACAAAAATAAATCAGCTTATTTTTTTTAAATACAGCTTGTTTTTGAACTTACTGTTCTTTGGCTTTGGTCTCCTTTGTGATCTAGCCTGTAAGTTCCGACCTCGACCCTCTTCTTTGGGTCAACTTTGTCCACGGCCTTCTCCATTTCTTCAACCACACGCTTGCAAACTATTAGTTATAATAAATTTTAGTTACATAGAAAATAGCCAACATAATACATAAAATTCGCCTCAGTGCAAAATCAGTCGTGTCCCAGGGGTTCTTCCAAGTAGCAAATTTGTAATTTTTTACTACCCCCATTTCTTACTGCATTTATATCAATTTATGCCCCATACTGCCTCCCCTTTTTAATTTTGGACTTTCATATTCCTAAATATTTTCTATGGGTTTTAATGAATGATATTTCAAGTTTGTCAGCTAGGTGTTTTTTTTCCAACTATTGGAGATATGTTAAACACCAGACTAGCTTGGAGTAAAGAAGAGCATAATGCCTGAATTTTGTAATTTTATCTCTGTACTCACACCTTGCCCATTTTTGAGCTATTCATGATCTATATCATGACTACCATTTTAAATTTTGAACTTGTTTACTCCTGAAAGTCTCCGATTTCAATAATGGTTGTTAAGGGTGTGACAAATAAAATTTTTTAAATTTATTTTAGGAGTCAGTTCACCTTTCAGCATATTTCTGTTTGATTGGATAAATATATTCTTGGCAGTTTAAGGGGATGTGTCCTGCGGTGGAAATTTTATCATTTTACCTGGGTACCTTGATAACTTTCCTTTTAAATTTTGGACACTTGAATGTTTGAGATTCTATGAGTTTGTCAAAAATAAGATTTTCTTTAATTTGGTTTGTACTTTTATATTCCCCTATATATATAATATATTTTATATTATATTTTATATTATATTTTATATTATATTTTATATTATATTTTATATTATATTTATAGTCCCTACTTTTTTACTTTTTGCCGGATGGAGATATGTTAGACAGCAGACCAGCATGGAGATATAAACAACTTCTGAGTCTGTATTGGCTGTTCATCTTTCTATGCATTTCTGTACTGTTACATGAATTTACACTTAGAAAATTAAGGGATTATGCTAACAACAAATTTTGTCAATTTCACCCTACACTAACACCTTGTTCATTTTAGATCCGTCCATAATAGTGGTTTGTAAGAGTCTGACTAATGAAATTTTTAAAGTTTGTCATTGTCATCATTCAGCATATTTCTATTCACTTGCAAGGTATGTTCTTGGAAATTCAGGGCAGAAATTTTGTCACTTTAACCCAGATCCCTTTGCATTAATTGTAGTTTTTGGTATGATAATAAGCACCCTTTTACCTTTTAAACCTTCAATCTTCTACAAATCTTTAAATACTGGAATAGTTTGAGATAGAGGGTTGGTCAAATAAAAAAATTTTCTTTGATTTTATTTTGTTTGCAATTGTGTATGGCTACTATTGCAAATGAGACAATCTGAAACCAAGCACTTTTTACATATTTATTCCACAAAACTGCTATATACTACGTTGAGTGTTTAAAATTGCTTAAATACTAATGCCAGTTTTTTTAACAATTCGTGGGAAACGTTTAAAAATAATTATGTAGGCAAGCTTGGTTTCAAAAGATTTCGAAAATACGAGGGAAAAGTATAAACGGCATCGGTAACAGCGCCAAATAGTTTTTTTTATACACATTTATAGCTCGTCCTAAATAAAAAGATAAAAGTTCGTAAAACAGAAAATTCAAATCGGCGTGTGAACAAGAAATTTTTTCTCACTACGGTAAATCGAGAATAACCGGTACAAAAAAAAAAATCAACGATTATTGTTTAAGGTAAACCAAGTAGGTTATAGGTATCTATATGCAAATTTACATGATGATTTTTTAAAGCACGTTCCTAGCAAAACTGGGTACCCTTCTGAAATAAATATTTTATAAATGTAGGTGTTGACAAAATGTGGAATAAATAAAATCTAAAACATATGTTTTGTAATACAAAGAAGGATGGATTTTATTTTCTGTTTTGAGTGTGGTCCATACAGAATATGTGAAAAAGCGAACTGATAATTTAAATTTTGTTATCGTTATTTTGTTATTTTATATATTTATATTTTTGAAGTAAATTTAAAATTTAATAGTGTGCACTTACCTAGACATTTGAGCTCCTTCACATTGATCCTCTGTCCGGTTATAAAAAATGGGAAAGCAAGAGCAACAATTAACTGGAAAGAGAATTGCATCCTTTTCTTGCTTTTTTTTTTTTTTTACTATTTTTTATTCACAGGCTATACAATCGAACGGTGGACGGGTGCTGATGTCTAATTTCCTATTGCGTGCCCCTGATAAAAATTCAAAGTACACGTTTTGAGGTCTTATTGGCCTGTGGGTGGCATACATAAATAAAAAACAAAATGGTAAACAGACGATCTGTATGATATTATGATGCCTATAGAGCCAAATTCATCTGTTCAAAAATGATTTTGAATTTTGTTACGAATCACCTGAGGTTCCGAAATTAATTTTTTTTTGCTCCTACCAACGAGAAAAAGTCAAAATTTGTTGACGCCGGCCGAGTCCCGATTTTCCAACTGGACCATGACCGGCTGCCCTACTTGTTTCTTCTCTTCCCCCCGGAATCTATCGCGTTTACCTTTAGTGAACGGCACTACGGGTATTTTGTTTCAAATAAAAACACAATTGTTTAGGTTTCACGACAATAAAATAGAGATGAACTTTCCTGTGACGACGTGGGGAACTCTCAGACACAATTATAAAACTAGAACGACAAGAATAAATAACATGGTCTTCTTTTTTATTATCCTTTTTTTCTCCTTCAAGACAGTACTTATTTTTAATCTCAGGCCAAATTCCTTAAGTCCAAATAACTGTGTTACTTCATCCCCTGAAATAAATAACATTTATTAGCTTACTACATTCACTTCAGTCTTTTAGACAATAAAATTGCTCTTTGTTCCCTTCATGTTTACTGATCAGCATTAGATACATCTTTATTGGTCAAACCATTTTTGACATGACAAATATTTATGTAGAAATAAATCAATCTGTAGCTCTTTGATAAATAAATAAGTTAACAAACGACAAACAGTCATTTGGAACAGTTATCAGATATGTCGGCTTTTCTCTTGAGAAATATAAATAATGTTGAAATTGATTTTATAATTTTTATATGAAGTGTGGTTGCGATGAAAAATTAGTGTCATGAGCCAGAGGTTATAAAAGTTTATATAAAAATTATGTAATCAATTTAGTTAAGCAGGACACTAAAAAACACAGATTAATAAATATTATTGTAGTTTTCTTTTCTTTAATCTTGGATTTGGTGGACATAGGCGTCCAGGACATCCCAGCCTCCAACTTAACCACCGCTATTCAACCCTCTGACACTAAAAATGCATTAAAGGCCCTGGTTAAAAGAATGTAACAGTGTCGGTAAGAATAGCAGAAAATATCTCATTTACAAAATGCATTGTCAGTACAGATGTAGTTATTGACCAGCAGTTGTTAATTATAGATGTAGATTAGGGATGTGGTTTAATGAACAAAACTTTTATAAGTTTGCCAAGCTTTTGGTATATATATTTCACCTTCCTCAGGGCAAATTTATGAGACAAAAAATATGAGTTCTGGAGTCCACATAGACTCCAGAAAATCATTAGTTGTGAAATCTATATATAAAGGGACATTATTGAGATGTTGACCCAGTGACTGATCACTATAAGAGCCTCAGCGTTTAAATTCAGGGCCACTGAAACACGATATACTTCAAATATGTTTAAAAAAAGGTTGTATGTTATGAATAAAAATTAAACTACATGTGAAAATTCCTACTTTTCTTCAAAAAAGAAAGCATTCTCTAAATCCAACTAGTCCAACTGCAGAAAACATTTGTGCAGATATTTTCATTTGACCTACTTCTTGCTAGTGAGTATAGTTTAAGAATTTACAAAGAGTTAGGTGGCTAAAATGGTTTTCAGATCCAATGACTTCTTTTTGCATAAAAGTATCCTCATTAAGTAATGCTTATACTTGACAAAACAGAGTAGTCCATTGTTATCATTAATTCAATTAATTATTCTTTTTATTTAAGGTCTTGGTTGAGTGAAAAGAATAATTAATTGAAATAATTAATATGGTCAATTATGACCACTAAACATATATGGATTAATATAGTTGTTATTATTAATGCTTTTTTTTGTATTGTATTAATTTATAGTTAAATAAAACATTATTAATATTATTATTTTTAAGTAGCTATATGTCCTAAATTTTGATTAAACAATATGGATAAAACTCACAAAAGCTCATTTACTTAATTTTGTTACACTGTGAAAATTATATTGCTGATAAAATTAATCTACTTATTAAGTACTGTAGTAACCAAGTAATCAGCGTATTAGACTCTTACTTATAGACCCCGCAGCTGTGGCCCCTGTATTTTTTTTTTTTTTTTTTTTTTTTTACACCCCTTGCTCCAAAAGATTAATTATTCCAACAAAACAAAAATGTTGTTTATTTCAAACTGCATGCATTTTTATTGATATATTTCTTATAATATACTTATTATAATGCAAACCAAATTAAATGAAATCAGAAATCATGAGATTTTATCATTAATTATGATAATAACAATTCATCAAAACACCATAAAATCATTTAGTGATAGATAAGAATTGAATTGGTTTTTATTAGTCCTACTGCTGAACCAGAGCAATTATTGAAAGTGATTCAAAATTTTTATGTAAAGCGTTGGTGAGATGAAAAGATTAATGTTGCTTCACTAACAGCTCCTCATGGCCACTTCAAGTTTGCCAAGAATCCAAAACAATTACATGTAATTTGAATATAAGGCAAAAAGAGGAGAATTTGAGTTGTAGATTGTCTCAAGTTGTAGGTTGAGATGATTAGTTAGTGTCTCAGGGGTACCGAAGTAGTGATAGCTCAAGAAGTTAGAGCAGCATCGTATTGAGCCGAAGGTCATGGGTTCGAGTCCCACTCATGACTCTAATCTTTTCAACTCAACTGCACTACATAAAAATTATAAATCACATTAAAATGTAACCATATATGTTTAGCGATCATAATTGACTGTATTAATTATTTCAATTAATTATTTTTTTTATCTAGATGAGATGAAAAAGTTAGAACAGTGGTGTATCGAGCTGAAGGTTGTGGGTTGAGTCCCGCTTGTGAGATTAACGTTTTCATCTCAACCAAGACCTTATATAAGAAAGAATAATTAAAATGTAACTTATTACCTAGTTTTGTTCTTGTTTTATTAAGAACAAAAGCAGGAAATAAATTGTTAAATTTATTGAGTTGTTAGAATGATCCTGCCGTTTAGACTCTCTGGGTGCTACTTACAATCATACTCCCCATATGGAAAAGTTTCTTGGATGACCAAGTCCACTGATGCGGCCAACTTTTATTTAAACCACCTTCTCTATTGTTCGTTTAGCACCAATGGGTCATATTAGGATATTGAAGTATGGAGTGTGGGCTGTCCTGGCTTTCACCTCGTCATCTGCACATTTATTGCCAGGTTTCTTAATATTTAACAATCAGTTAAAGATCTAATTTTTTGAAATGCTTAAAACTATGGATAGCATTGGTAAAAAATTGTTAAAAGTAGTGATGAATCTATGGCGTAACTATTTCCGACATCCTGGCCTGCTTATTATTGTGTCATGTAATGAAGAGGTGAAATGCTGAAACGTTTCCAACTAGGAATGTACAGACCAAGATAATCAGAGATGATCTAACAACAAATTAAAAAATATATATAATAAAAAAACTGTTGTTATTGTTTAGATTTTCCTCATCAACTGTGACAAAATATGATTTATCTCGATTACAACTCGACGACTCCATTAGACGAGCAAGTTGTAAAAGTAATGTCCAAGGTGATGGTCAGCAACTGGGCCAACCCAAGCTCAGATTCTGAATTGGGACGACAAGCCAGAGCAGTTATTGACAAATCGAGACAGCAAGTGGCAAATATGCTTGGCGCAGAGGATGAAGAAATTATATTCACTTCTGGTGGGACTGAAGTGAGTTACCATACTCTACAACAATAAATTAGAAATTATTATTACATTATTTCCAGGCAAGCAACATGATCATAAGAAGCACTGTTGATGAGTTTCACCAGCTAGGAGTAAAACCACATGTAATAACAACTACTGTCGAACACGATGCAACACGTGCACTCCTTCAGCACCTTAAAGATAAAGGAGAAATCGGTTTGTTAACTGTAACAAATAAAAGTAATTCAGAATTTATTTTTTTATTTTTTTTTAATAGATCTTACGCATGTAGGGTTGAACAAAAGTGGAACTGTTTCATCTTGTAAAATTCTAGAAGCAATTATTGATAGAACCTGCCTAATTACAATTATGTTAGCTAATAATGAAACTGGAATTATTTTTCCTGTAGCTGAAATTGGAAGGTAAGTCAATTATCAGTTATACAACTAAATTAGTTAAAAATAGACAGAAACGTACTAAACACACAAATCAGCCAAAAAAAATGACTATAACTGAAATAAATATGTAAAACACTAACTAAATTAAGCCTATTAAAATGTATCACAGTTATAATCTATTGCAAAGTTATAATTCTTGTGGGATTTACTACACATAGAATCACTTTTCAATGTTTTCTCGCTTGACCAACCTTGAAAGCATAAAAAAAACTTACATAATAGCGTTCAAGTTCAATGAATGTCACAATAGAGCTTTTAAAATAGTCAATCTGATCCCTCGATGACCTAGTAATTTGATTAAATGTTTTTATAATTTTAGACTAGAAATGTTTTTGTTAAAAAAAAAAAAGTAAATCTCACTAGACTTCCACTACAGCTACAACAACTTAATCATTGGAGACTGTATAATTTACTAACCATGCCCCATTTTTAGTTTTTATCTAATGCTGTATGATTAAAACCCAGAATGATTAAAACGTTATCTGAGCATGTCACAAATATCGATTAGAAAATAAAAACTCCTTGGCACGATAAATTGCAAGTAGAGGGTTAATCAGTGAAAATGAAAATGATGTAATTCATTAAAATAAAGTTTCCTTCTGAAAAAAGCTCCACTCATCAGGATTCGTATGGCACGATCTATAAAGGAATGGGATCATTCATAATAATAAACAGGATTACGATAACAAATTATATTTCTGAGAATGCATATCGTACACATTTCCTCGTATATCAATTTTTCCTGGATAAAATTTCTTTCACACATTGATATTTTAAATACAACAAACGTATGTTCTACTTTTACGAAAATTGTTTGGCTCAAAAAAAATATATATCATAATGTTAATTATAATAATAACGGCATCCAATCGCACAATTCTGGGACGAGTTTCCATTTTTTCAAGTGCACACCGTACTACTGTGTATGCAAAGTATGCCGTGAGCTAAAAAAAAGAACAAAATATGAGAACTCGACTTTGCTAACTCACTCTCGTATAGAAGTGTTTTCAAGAAGAGATCTTTTCATGGTTGGCTATTGGTTTTCATGGGGTATTTATGCTGCAGAGGAAGGGGAGTAAATTTAATGTACGGTATAAATATATAATTATATTATGTATATCACATTATGTATAATAATGAATGTCCTCTTCTGTTTTGAAGTGATTTTTCGATTGATTTGTTGTTGTTGTAAGAGATGTATTAGTTTTCCATGGCATAGCGGCGAGTCCATTCCTTTGCGTTGCGTATGGCTTCGGCTTCGTCGACCTTCCACAACTCAGCGACGTCGTTGGCCAGAGGGTCGTCCGGGTTGGGGGCGCTGAGGAGAGCCTGAATCGAGAGCAAGACCGTGCGGATCTGCAGAGCGGGGCTCCACTTGTCCTTAAGGATGTCTAGGCAAATCCTGCCGAGCCTGTCTATGTTCGGGTGGTAGATCTTCGTGACGAAGCGCACCTTGGGCGCCGACATGGGGTAGTCTTCGGGGAGGAAGAGCTCCAACTTGAAGAGGCCGCCCTCGAACGGCGAGTCGTCCGGCCCGGTGACGATAACGTGGAAATAGCGGGCGTTGCTGTCGTCCGGGACAGCACTGATCCCGGGCACCGGCTCCTGGAGGAGGCGCTGCGTCTCTTTTATTATTCTCCTCGGAAGAGAGACCATTTCGACACTTCGAACGCCCTCTTTTCTCCTGGTGGATCCTCCTCTCCAAAAAGGCTCGAATACGCGAGGATCGCCTTTTCCCGTCTCTTCGCGACCTGATTCACTTCTTCAGGACACACACGCGCACCCGGCTCACTTATTTTAATTAACAGCCGAACTTTTATTCCCCTTGTTTTACAATCCGACTCGAACAACGGTAAGGTTAACAACTGTTGCCGAATCGAGTAAAGATGGACTCCCTGGCCCTGCCTTCTTCAAACGGCTCCCTGCTCCAATCGCTCACTCAAGTTTTGACTTTACACTTTTCGATTTGGACTTGAAAGAAAGGCTTAAACTTTTGGTGAACTTCTAAACCGGCTTAAAAAGAGAACGAAACAATTCCTTTGTATTGCGGCCTTACAGGATATATCGTGTCCATTTTCAAATCGACATCCCACAAGCCTTTAGTCCGCAATTTTTCAAATTGAATTCTCTTACCAGACTCACATTCCTGAAATATTTAGCATTCGATTAAATATAAAGCTAAATAGTCTATACATAAACCGATAGCTGTCTAATTAGGTCCCTAAGCGTTATTCACCGAATTGTTCAAAGAAATAAGCTTTTTTTCAAACTCACAACAAGGATATATTTACTTATTTTAAAGGTATAAATAGGGCTTTATGCCCCCTTACATATTAGATATATTAGAAATAAATTTAATTTTATAACATAGTAAAATAATAATAAAAGTAACATGATGAAACCACATTATGGAAGAAAAGCAAAAGAGAAAAAAGGTAAAAGTAAATGGGAAAAAAAGGAAGATGGATCCATGTCGTTGTTAAAAACTTGGATGCCCTGGACTTGAAACAAGCCAGCGAGGAAGCATAATATACTTCCTGGGGAAGTCTTACCTTGCAATTCTGAAAAATAAGGCTAAAGTTTTAGAGGAGTGTTGAAGGCTTGGGATATGATTGGTGCAATGTTGCAAATACTATTTAATTTATGCTTTATGGTCTAAATTTGTTTCAAGTAGAATGTTCTTTCCTAGTTTTATTAGGTTTCATGGCCCGCTTGACCAAATAAATTCTTTTCAATTAATTAATAAATTTTTATCTCAACTAAAAACCTTAATTAATTGAAAAGCTGGATATAACTGGATATTTATTATAAGTTCGATAAATAATCCTTGATGAACCCTCCTGTCTGCTTCCACTGTGCTGATTTTTGCAAGTTTTGAGAACGTGTGAATGTATTAAAAGCATAAATGTATGATATGGGAGTTGCTGGTGGATGGTGGATTAAATACTTAATTGAGACACATTTTGATTAGTTTTATAATTTACAATGGAGGATGTTTATATTGTTTGGTTTCAGAGAACTGAAATTTATAAATACAAGGCGAAATACATTAGGCAAGATATTCCTTCATACTGATGCAGCACAGGCAATAGGGAAAATTCCCGTTAATGTAAATACTCTTGGTGTGGATTATATGACAGTGGTTGGGCATAAGGTTTGCTATCTCTTAAAAAAATACTCATGTCAGACAATGAAGTTAACATAGACTTTTATATTTTAAAGTTTTATGGTCCAAGAATCGGATGTGTATACCAAAGAACAGGATGTCCTCTAAAACCCCTGGTGTTTGGTGGTGGACAAGAGAAAGGATTAAGGTCTGGCACCGAAAACACAATGTGTATTGCAGGTATGAAACTTTTATTTGTAAAAAAAATTTGCTGGTTTTATCAATTGAAGATCATCTTGCTATATATTTATTAACAAAATAATGGTGTCTGGCTAAACCCGCAAAAATAAGCAGGCAAGGAAGATCAGAGGAACAATAAAAATAGCTTTTGATAGAATACTTAATTTGCTTGCTGCAGGAAAATTATGAACATAAATTCATTTTTAAGAACATAAACAAAAATTTAATTTTTTTAGTTCAATTTAACTGTTGGAAATTTAAACTTTCTAGCAACTACTTTTATTTCCGTACATTAAGTAAAATTTTACTAACAATATTTAAAATGTATTATTAACAATTAAGAGAAAAATAAAAATTCTTTTTTTTTTTATAATTTAAATTGAGAAAGATCCGTAACCATTGACACCCAGAAGTGCCCTTCTGTACAGGAGGAATCTCATTTCTTTATACCAGGTAACCAGAAAAGTCCGTGCTGGTTTAGAGGGTTTAATAATTATTGTCACAATTAAAATTAATTTAGAAATATTTTATTTTTCCTTCAGCATCTATAATCTTTTCCCAACAAGTTAATCCCAAGTTAATAATTTATGCCCTTCTTATAAACTAGATTTGGGTCCCAGGATTTATTTTTTCTGGCTGTTGGTGACTATTAAACTCCTAATTGCACATATGATTGTCCATTGCAAAGAAATCGTGAAAGTCAGATAGGCCTAAGAGGAGTATGGAGGGTGTGGGTCTTCCCAACCCAGCTTTATTATATCACATCCTTTGTTGATCTGGCTGTGTGAGGTCTCACATTGTTCTGGTGAAAAACCTTTTCTTTTAACGAGAGCAGGTTGTTTCTAGGACAGGACAAGAGATACTCATTGCAGTTGGCATAATGCCTGCCGTACTCCACCAAACACAAAGTATCACCTTATGTTAGTGAATACTCAGTTTTAGCATAAATGGAGGCTGCTGGGTCATTTGGTGACCAGCCAATGGTACGATTGACCTTCTGGTGTTATTGAACAAGGTCCATTTTTCATCACATGTGACAATCCAGTAAATAAGTATACTTTGAGCCATGAAAGCAAAAGAAGTAAAATGTTTATACGCTGAAGCGTATTACTGTCAGTCAATTTCTGAGGAATACATTTCTCAGCCTTCCGTCTCCCCAAGTCAATGTAAGCTAGAGCAATGGTTTCACTCTGGCAAGCTCCTAACACGTTTGACTCAAATTAAATTTGATAGCTTCCCTCAATTTGTCACCATTCGTGACAGTTCAACCAGGCTGGTTGAACCCCTCCTTTCCAGAAGCAAACTTTTTGGACCATTTTTGGGCAGTGTGCTCACTTATTGGTTCATCACCAGGGTGAAGCCACAAGAAGGAAAATATTTTATAATTTACTCTGAACTTGCTCAAAACACTTTTTCTTTGTGAACTATTGGATTATCCCTTGGTATTAAGTGATGTAAACATCTAATCCTCTTATTTAATAGAAATGTTGAATAATGTTATTGAAAGAATAACAAACAAATGCAAGAACTTTTCTGGTTACCTGGTACTATACCTTGTGATTTTCCTTATTTTCTCTATTATTTTATTTTTATATCTAGATATTAAAAATAATGACAATGAGTTGGTCAAATGTACGAAGGATAACTGATAATTAAGATAGAACATTCAAATTTTTATGATAAATTGGGCATTTATTATACAATATAAACTTATACTGAAACCAATTTAAACATTTTTTTTCTATACATTTAACTTACATAATTGTAGTGACATGGGATATAATCAGTGTAAGTTTGTGCAATTATAAGAATTATAATCTGAAAAAAAAAAAAAATAGCAGGCTGAGGTTTTAATAAGCTGAAAACAACAATTATACCATTCCATTAAAATAATAATTTATTTAATATCTTTGTCATTTCTGTTTATAGGATTAGGGGAAGCAGCAAGAATTGTCTCTGAAAATATATTGTTATATGAGACCCAACAATTATACATAAGAAAATATTTCGAAAAAAGAATACAGGTGTAAAAATATATTATTTACAATGAATCAAAATTTAATATTAAACCATTAAAATAGGAATCTTTCTTGGAATGTGAAGCGAAAGTTAATTTTATTGACATAAAAGAGAGACTTCCAAATACAATCAGCCTATGCTTCATTGGTAGAAGCGGAAGGGAAGTTTTAAAACGATGTAAACTTGTAATAGCCAGTACAGGTGCAGCATGCCATGCTAACCAGGAAAAACCTTCAGGTATATTATAATGATTTTTTTTCTAATACATTTTTTCACTTTTTTATTTTTAAGGAATTCTTTTGCAAGTGTTGACGCACGAAGACGCTCTTGGAACTGTTAGGCTTTCCATTGGAAGAGAAACTACAAAGGATGATATTGAATATTGTGTGTATGACTTTTTACAAGCTCTCAAAGCTATTTAAAAAGTCTGATACTGTGCCTGCTTGTACAGATTTTACTGTATGTGTACGTTTTTGAGGTGGGGGGATGTCATGCGTTAATAGAGAAGTCCTGGTAGTTTCTTTCTCAAAAAATCTAGGCAATTTATTATCGAATTTATTATTTTTTTTAAACATTCATAAAATTATTTTTAATTAATCAAAAAAGATTTGGTTAAAGCAAAGATGTAGCAACCAATTAATGAATACCTAAAACAAATAAATTAATGACATTTCAGTTCTTTTACGACATTCCGAGTGACCTTTCTTTTTTTGAATTTAGTAAAAATTTAGAAATTATACTTTTTACAACATAAGTAGTTTTTTTTATACATTTTATTAAACCTTTTTTCTTAGAAAAATGTGAAAGCACTAAAGCCATGAAAAAATATACAATTCTTTAAGTACATAATAATAAAAATTAAGTAGAATACACACAGAATTTTCTTTTTACAGATCTGTATATCCTATACCATTAAAAATTATTCTATAAAAATAACTGATAATCAAACAGGAAACAATCGAGTAAACAAAAATCAGTACTTGTGCCCGACAATGTGTTTGGGACAATGTTTCTTTCATTTAATTAAAATATATACAAACGACTAAAAATTAATTTTTGGAAACGTAAAATGAAATGTTTACAAGTTTATACATTATATTTTTAAGTATAAACAGTTTTATATTTATGAGACATTTATTATATATTCCATATGTATGAGGAATGCATTTTATGAAAAAACAAAAATTCCCCCTAGTTAAAAGATTAATATATACAAAAAACGGTTGTTGTTGTGATGTCACAACTGTTTGTTTCTGAACAAAAAAACAAAAAAAAACATTAAAAAAATATATATTTAAAAAAATGAAAGAATGACAAAAAGAAAAGAAGTGTAGGCAGAAGTTGAGTTTGATTATTTTCTTTTGATAAAAAAAAGTATATATATATAAGCATTAGGCATACAGCCACCGGGCATGAACAAAGCTTTGAAACAATTGCATTGTTAATATGTACATCCTATAAAATTAACAAGTCATAATAATTGGTTTTGGAAAATTCCCCATCTACATAAACATTTGGTCATCATTTGTCTCAAGTCTGTACAGTTGTTTTCAACGTGTGATGCTTTGAGCATGAAATATCCTTTTACTTGTTCCCCGATCTTTAATTCACCACCTGAAATAATTTTTTTTTTAAAGGTAATTGCTTTTATTAATTGCAGTACTTCAGTGGTGTCTATTAAAAAACAAGAAGCTTGTCAAGAGCCACTGGTAAACAACAAGAAAAAAAAAAAACTATAAGAACACTTACTCATATTAAAATTTGTTCTGGAAAGACGTCATTAAATTACTTTCATAATGTGCAATCAGCAACATTATTCCAATTCCAGTAAGGAGTCCTACAAGCTGCAGAAGACATTGGCAAAGAGATCCACCCTCTTTTGAATGGCTACTAGTCAACTCAGGAATCTGCCAGCAGAAATTAACATTAAGGCTATTATTGTAAATTAATATTTCATGTTAGTGTGTACCATATCAACTAATGCAATGTAAAGGAACATTCCTGCAGCGGCAGAAAAGACCCACAATTTAACATGGTCATTGTGACCTAATACTATGCCGATAGACATTCCGAAAAAGCACAAAAATGAAGAGAGCATGTTGTAGAAAACGGCCTGCTTAGCTGACATCCCAGCTTTCAAAAGCACCGCAAAATCACCTATTAGGGGGAAAAAACAATCCTGCTATTAGTAATCAACAAGATTAAAAATTTGAGATGGATATTACCGATTTCATGGGGCAACTCATGGCAGAAAACAGCTACAGCTGTCGACACTCCGCCACCAATGTTCGCAGCAAACGCTGCGCCGATTGCAAGCCCATCTGTCAAGTTATGGATACCATCGCCCATGACGACCATCCATGCCACAGAGCCGAGGGATTCGGGTGCTGAGTGGACATGGCCGTGAGTGTGTGCATGCCCATGGTGCCTGGTCTCATGTTCCCTAACCAATAAAGTTTTAAAAATCTTAGAAAATTTTAGCTTTATGCAATATTAAAAATTGTCATGCAAATTAATTATGTGAGTTGACCAATTGGAAATTTATTAATTTACTGTTCACTTTAACATATTCATTATTTTTAAGAAAACAGAAAAATAGTTTTCAAAAATACACATGATCCCTTTTAATTTTAATTTTTATAAATGTAATAACAATTAAGTTTACCTCACCCTTAATCACTCAAGATTTTTGTTACGCAATTCATAAAAATTTCTAACTACAATGTTGGTTAAAAAAGGCAGCAGATTGAACTCAATAATTTTTAAAGCTTAGCAAGATTATACTACTAAACATGTTAACTGCGCAGTTTTCAAATGTGTGAATGGTTTCAGAAAACACAAGAAAGGAGTCCTTTAAAAGTAAGAGTACTTTCAGATCACATCTACAGGTGAGACCCACAAACTCAGATCGCGTCAAGAGGTGCAACTCTTACAAGATCACTTTCACTTTCAATCACACCAGGAAGTTGGATCCCCAAACGAGTCAGAATTTCAGATCACATCAAGAAGTAAAACCTTTACAATAATGCTTTTAAACTTCTTTAACGACAATGTTAAAAGAAAAAAAATTCAAATTACACTGAGAGAAAGCTCCCTACAAGAGTACTTTCCTATCACATCTGATAACAAGCCCCTTGAACCAGTATTTTTAGTTCACATAGAGGTGAGACACACCACCAGGTCTCAGTATTTTCAGATCCCACCGAGAGGTGATTCTCACATTTTAATTTAAAGCTTTCCACTTCTTGTTTAAGTTGGGGTTTTTAAGTTTCACTCTTCTTGTCATAAATTTGCAAATAAGTAATACAATTTTAAACTTTGAATAATTAAAGAATAAAAAAATGTGATTCTGCACTTTTTTGGGATTTCTAAATGCTTTACTTTATTTCATCATTCGAACATACAACTGAAAACCTTTTTTGAAATACCATTTTTTTTATTATTATATACTCAATTAATTATACACAATTTTACGAAATGAAAAATTTGTGTCAGAGGCAAGATTCAAACTCACGATCTTCGGATCAATTCTCTGATGCTCTAACCACTCTACACAGTACAATCGTTATTTTAAAAAAAGGGAAATCGAGATGAGAATTTTATGATATGGGAGATTGAAGTCTCAAAGTTAAGTTGGTAGCTCAAGTGGTTACAGTATTGGAGAACTGATCAGAAAAAATATATATTTAAAAAAATCTGTATATATTAATTATTCGAATAGAAAAAATATTGGGTTGTCCGGAAAATAATGCAGGATTTTGGTATTAAACAAAAAAAAAGAAACTAGTTACTTTAAAGCAATGTTCTTTAATCAAAATAATTTCCCATACTCTCAATACATTTCTCCCAACGTGTTGGTAACTTATTAATTCCGTCTGAGTAGAATTCAGAATTTTTAGAATTGATAAAGTCAATAAATGCATTTTCCAGTTCCGTTTGATTTTTGAATATTATGTGTTGTAAGTAGTGGTCCAGGTGTCTAAAAAAATGGTAGTCAGTAGGCGAGAGGTCCGGATAGTAGGGTGGGTGAGGCAAAGTTTCATAGCCAAGCTCCAATAATTTTTGTGACGTTACACGTGACACATGTGGTCGAGCGTTGTCATGCAACAAAATGGGCCCTTTCCGATTGACCAAAGAGGGCTTCATTACTGCCAATTTCTGATGCATGGTATTAATTTGGTTACAGTATGATTCAGCATTGATGGTTTCGCCAGGATTTAAGAAGCTGTAGTGTATTAAACCAAATGAAGCCCACCATACCGTAACCATTACCTTTTTTTGATGAGTTGGGGGCTTTGGAAAATGTATTGGAGCTTCTCCTTTGTCGAGCCACTGTCCAGAACGTCTAGTGTTATCGTAGAGAATCCACTTTTCGTCACATGTAACAATTCTGGCCAGAAATGGGTCATTTTTGTTTCGACAAAGAAGTGATGCACAAACATCAAAGCGCTGATTTTTTTGGCGATCGTTTAATGAGTGTGGAACCCAATTTTCGAGTTTTTTCACTTTTCCAATCGCCTTGAGGTGGTCAGCGACGGTCGTTTTACTGACTTTGAGTTGCTCTGCAAGTTCTCGAACAGTTGTTTTGGGGTTTTCTTCCACCACTGATCGCAGAACATCATCATTAAGAGAGGAAGGCCTTCCACGACCTTCTTCATCTTCAAGGCTGAAATCTCCCTCCCGAAATTTTTTAAACCACCTTTGCACAGTGCACTCATTAACACAACCCTCGCCCCAGACTTGGTTAATGTTTCTAGCCGTTTGGGCTCCGCTTCGGCCGAGTTTAAACTCGTAAAAGAAAATCGTACGAAATTCTCGCTTTGACATTATAAGGATGACTGAATTATTTCCAAGTAGCGGAATGCTACAGAGGTAAACAAACAATATCATTTGGAAGAGGATTAATAAGTGTTGACATTCATACAAATGAGTAATCCTGTAAACGTAAACAGAATATTTTATATAGATTTTTTTTAATGAAAACTTAAAATCCTGCATTATTTTCCGGACAACCCGATAATAATAAAATATGGGAAATATCTGCCTTATTTTTGTTAAATATCATCCTTGACTTTGTTGATACACTGTTTTCATCTGCCTTTTTTTTACTTAAACCTAAATTACTGCACATTTAACTAGTTTGTAAGAAAAAAAGTGCCAAAATAATTTTTATTTAGATGCAATCAAATAAAACGCACACAAATACACACCCAGCAACAAAATTGATTTCATACTGAGGTACTCCATAGACCACGCCATTTATTTTATTTTTAATTCTATCTTTTTTTTTTTTAACCACACTCAACAAAATCATTGAAAAGGCTTTAGTTAAGTAGCAAAACATTTGTAAGACCATCTCTTTATACTTGTGCTCCACTTAAGTACAATAGAAAAGAACCGTGCAAGACTTGTACAACCCTTATTCAATACAGTATGAATTTTTTCTAACCAGCCCATCAAATTGTAAGTTAAAATCAATAAATTGAAATTAACATTAAACATAATGACCATCATCAAAATGAACAGAAAAAATGAAGTCTGCTTTTTTATAACTAACTTTTCAAGACAAGTTTTCCTGTTTTAATCAAGCCTATTAAATTTGAAATTAAACGAACAACCCTATTGAAATCAGTGTCTAATGTCCTAGAACAATTCCCAGAATTCACCATCTAGCCAGTTCTGTGTGGCTGTGATCCACACGTCCACAATATTTTTTTTACTCACATCAAAATTAAGAGATTATATAATCACAGTTGATGAGCTGCCAAAGAACTAATCTCGTTCTGTCCTAAGCAATAAAATTATTTCAGTTTGACTCATATGCAGGACACTATCATAAAAGCAACTGTAAGCTATTAGAAAACTTCGCTCATCAAAACCGTAAATGCAATCATATTGTTTTCTCTTTGAATCTCACCTCAAGATTATAGTCGTGTAGTCACTGTGCACATCGCTTGGCGTCTCCAAGAGTTGTTTTTCAGAACCAGGCGCATCTTCTTTGTGTGTATCTACATCCTGAAATTGCAAGGAAAATCAGAAAACTAAAAATAATGCTATTAATATAATTAAGAAATGTATACTGTTATTATTATTTTTTTTTTTAATGTGTCTTATTTGGATTCAAGTAATCTTTTTAGGCTTACCTCTTGAACGCCAACTTCCTGAATTTTGGCTGTCCCATTTTCATCTCTCATCTTGCTGATGTTATTAATTTCCGACTCACCTCCAACTCGATGACCATCTAATAAAACAACCCTAGTCATTTTATACAAATGAAATTCCTTCAGCGTACATCTCACAGCTCTGAGAGTGCACAAAACAATAAAACAACTTTGATTAATAGGAAAAAGCAACAATAAATGTAACATGTAGTTTTATTTTCCTCAAGCTTATAAGATTTTTAATTATTCGTGCTAATAACATACAATATTAGATTGATCAGATAGTTGTCAGATTTTTGGCCTTGAGCAATATTTCAAGACAATAGACTAAAGTTTACAGTTACATAAAATTTCACTCATTAATTTTCTACTTTTAGTAAAAGAAAGAGTGCCAGTCAAACAAATACAGATGTGCATACGTATAAAGGTTGTTGGTAATCTGGCCGTTTTTTTTTGAAGGCCAACTTGAGGCTTTTAGTTGAAAATAACCAACTCACAGCCAATTTATTTTAACATGTATCTGTGTGCACTTTGCTTTTTTTGGGGAGGGGGATCAATGATTTATCTTCAGTGAGGAAGAGCTAAATGAACCATTTATAAGCATGAAACCCAAAGGTAATTTGGTGGTATGTGTATGAATAAAGTTTATAATTGACATTATATGTAAATATTAGAGAAAAATCAACCTTCGTTAGTGAATAATTAGTTGCAATTATTTGTTTTCTGTATCATTCACTCCCAATAATCCTGGGTCCATTTTCTCTGGTTTTTTCCGTTAGATACGTTTTAGAAAAAATATATGGATTAATCAAAGCTATTAAGGAGGGGGATCAACCCATTTTCGGATTCTTCTTCCTAATCCTTCCATTTTGATTTAATATCTTAAACTAATAACTCATTCACAACGCGATTGATCCCATTTTATTGGTGGCTTTCTTGTGAAGCACCAAAAATTACAGTGTTGCTAATTTTGTTGTTGTTCAGCATTAATACTGTCTGAAAACGCGTATTAAACAATTACCTGAATTGGTGTTACTTTTTCTCAAGAACGGATTAATTTAAACTTTTTATTTTCATTTTATATTATTTTTTAATTATATTTTATAAATTTTATATTAATTTTATATTATTTTAATTTTTTACACGACATTAAATATTTCATAAAAATCTGCTCTTAATTGTCATCATTCAATGATGACCACTTAACTAACATTCATCATTCCTTTTGTTTTTTTCCCCCTCTTAGGGCCTGTATTTTACTTACAAAAAAGCACTATATAAATCCGTTAGTTTTAAGTTCTTTTTAAATTAAAAAAAACAAGCATTTCAAAATATTGAACAGAAGTCAAGAAAAAGAAAACATGAACATAAAAAAACATGACTTTTCACCAAAGGTTTTTAAAATTTAAGTTTGATTTTCAACTTTTGAGTGCACTTTTTGCGACGTATCGTTTCGTAGAAAGAAGCCACACAGTTCTGCCTATGTTTAAGTAATTCCACCGAATAGGAGGACCTTCTGTATATTTGAATTAATCCATTCGTAGATGCGTTTGATTTGTGTAAATTTTAATTTTTAAATCGAGCACATCGAATGCTCAACATTTCAAATCTGCCATTATGCTACACAATGCACATTACACTATGCACAAATTTTTTTTTTTCATCTTAACCAAGACATTATGATAAAAAGATTAATTAAGTGAAATTAATATGGTCAATTATGACCGTTAAACATATATGTGTTAATATGATAATTATTAAAGAAGTAATTACTTTGCTAACAGCACCCCACTTCCTATGTTGCTGAGAGTTGAATCCTGACTATGCAACATTTGAAATATTGCAAAAAGAGGGAAAATTCGAAAAGTTGCAGGTTGAGATGAGGAGATGATGTCTGAGTGGATTGAAGTCACGATAGCTCAAGTGATCAGAGCAGCGGCTTATTGAGCCGAAGGTCGTAGGTTCAAATCCTGCTCGTGACACTATCTTTTTAATCTCGCCCATTAAAAAGAATAATTAATTAACTAACCATAGATGCTAACATGGATTAAGTAAATAATAATTTTTAATGCCAAAATTTGTTGACCCCCTCCCTCCTAAGATGATGATACTGTACAATTATTATCTGAAAGATGTCAGAAAATTATAAATGGAGACTATATACCATGGATTAAGTTGCATTTTAACAAATTAGTGTTAATTTTAACATGTAAAAGTACTTTAAAAAAAGTCATTCAGTCAAAAGTCTATCACATGGCTTTCTGATCAATTCTTTAGTTTTGATTGATGTGTTAAATTATGAACTTAGTAGAACTTTCATTATCTTATTTTTTAACTAATAATAAATATCATTTAAAAATAATATTTGAAAATAAATTTATTCTTCTCCAACTTCTGTTTCTCTCTCTCTCTCTCATTTTATTTATGTATACAGTTTCTTAATGTCTTGTAATGTAACTAATGATAGATGTTTTTATTATATACATTTTATTACATGATTAATGAAGTTAGTTTGAATGGCGATTTGAAAAATTCATACCTACCATATTTCACAAGAAATATCAAGTTTCTTCTCTGGTATAGAGAAACGATTGTTGTAACCAACAAAAATTAATTATTTTCCCCTTCTTATGTCTTTATATTATCATTTGAGCTTACAGAACCAATTTTAAAGTGGGGATATTTTAAATAAACAAAAAAATCAGACTTACCGGTACTGCTTGTTATTTCTCCATAACAGTAAGGATATGAACTGTATTTATGTTTACATAATTTTTCACCTACACGAGCCTCTGCCTCCTCGTTACCATGATCTTCAATCATAACCCTCACTTTGGTGTTAGTCTATCAAACAACAAAACCAGTTAAAGAAGCAAATAAAAATAAAAAATTACAAAAAAACCACTACCTTGGTTTTTCTTTGGTATTTTTTCTTCCACTCAGTAACTAATGAAAGACATTTTTCCATGAAATAGAAAAACACAATGGACAGTGCTGCAACTAATCCTCTCCACAAGTTTATTTCATGTTGATCCACTTCTTCCTCGCTTCCTTGGCCATGAGCATGATGATGTGGGTGCGATGTCATCATAGCCTACACACCCATGAAATTAGTTTTCTAATTAGGAAATAGACGTACAAATAATGAAAACTTACATGTGGCAACAAATGGAGAAGAGCATCACCACAGAGAGTGCCAACTGCGAGTGCTACGAGGAACTGCAAGAGCCCTTGGTACAGAGACATCTGCATTAATGGTATCACAGCTACAGCCAGCAAACCGCAAAGACTAATTAAGACGACACTAATACTAGCATACACCCATGCTGAAAACAATCTCTTTCAGTTTCAAAACAAACTGTAATAATTATATATCCCTTACCTGCAGCAGTCGAGCCAGAATCATCAAATTTATCTTCATGCTGATGGTGCGAATGCTTGTGGGTCGGCCTGTGAAAACAACCGCCAGTTTCCTCTGGCATCAGTTGGTACAGAATTCTAGGACATAGCTCCCTGTAATCAACTTGGGATATCTCATTCTTGTTTTCTGGCAACAGCTTACCACACTCCTTTTAGGACAAAAAAAAAAGTAAAACAATTATTTGTATAAAAAATAAAATATCAGTTGACCAAAGCTTACTAATTTTGTTGTTGAATTCTTCGATATCCTTTTATTTGTTGTCTCATCTAAACATTAGAGAAATCAATACTTTATAAAATAATTGTAACTAAATAATAAAATGCAGTCTTTTGAGAACAAAAGGAAAGAAAAGCCCATTTATTATTAATTAAAATCTAATAATGATAATAAACTAATTTATTTAGGGAAATTTTATTGCATCTACAAGGTAATGAACATATTTGATTATCTTTGATCAATCTTGGCAAATCTATACTCGCTGGTTTTGTCTATTAAACTTATTTCAACATTTTGTCAAAATCGAAACATCTAATGGATGAATCATAATCTAATGGACAAAATCTGCGAAACAGGATTAAACTACAATATTAGAAATTATTATAATTATATTTACTAAAATTCCAACTTATAACAATAAAAAAGTCCTACTTATAATTATCTTTTTAGGCGTGAAACAGCTAAAAATAGAACTAATATAAAATAAAATAGTTTTCCCCAACTATACATTAGGAATAATTAATTTCTAAATTCAGTAGATATGCCATTAATAAAACATTTATCATTGATATATTTCTACATGTATAATCCAAAATTTCATAACTCTTTTACCTGTTCATGTTTATGTTTATTCATAGAATCTACAAATTACTGAAAACAACCTAAAAAATCAATCAAACTTATGACTACTACTATTTTTCAATTAATTATTTTGATCTGTATAAAATATTTTGTACTTGACCGTCAAATAATTGACTTTCTGGCTGCTACACACTATATTTTCAAGAATTCATAGCAACTGATCTTCCCCATTTGTACTGTTTTCTAACATGATTTTTTTTTTAGAAGAAAAAGTAGTTTCTGTTTAAAAAAAATACACCCGAACAAATTAAAATTATAAAAATAACGGTTTTCTATGATTATTTTCACATTGTACTATGAAAAATTGTTCTTTCATTATTAATAATGAATGAAAAACATTGTGAGTTACAGAAATTAATGATTTTTGTAATAAAATGAAATAAATGAGCAATACATAATGACTTAATTATTCAAAATGGACCTTTTAGCTAAAGTTATTCAATTGAATAATCGAGAAAATAAACAATATATCAAAATACTTTGTTTTATTGTTGTATCCTGGCTGATCGAGAGCCTAAGAGAATCCAGGAGCTTTTCAAATCCTCCTCTAGTCAGGATTTCCCCATTGCCGAATGTGTAGAAGACAAAGTGTGTGTAGTCTTCATTTGAGATGCCCGTGAGACTGGTTGTGGGCTTCACCTCCCTTACATGTCTCGGCTTGACGCTGGAAACATACCGTTTCAGTATTCTAGTTTGAGAATTGAATCATACACTTTACCTTGCAAGGTGTGAGACTGGGACCAACTTGCCGCCTCCGCCATCGTTATACTTGACGTTGACTGAATGGGAATTGTTGATATCATGGTGAGAAGAGCAATGGGCGTGTGTTGTGCACAGCAAACAAAAGATACACGCCGTTACCAACTCCCTCCCCATACCTGTAATTAAGACCAAACTGATATAATAGCATAATATCCATGCTACAAAATTGAACAATACTAATTCTGAAAGAAGTAGAAGTTTATTTCTATGTTGAACTTAAAGTTATGCTAGGGAAAATTATTTTATTTCCTTAATCCTAATTGTCTCCACAATTTATAGGTTTCTTTTTTTAAACCAAATTAATTTTTTTCCCTATAATTTACTTCTTATTTTTGCATAAATCCATTCATGTAATAAAAAGCCTCATAACACTCACTTTACTATTTTTATGTTAAATTCCAAGGGCTATGCCGGGATTTGAACCCAGAACTACTAACATGACAAATATGATTGAGATGTCCCAAACGACTGCCACATTTAAAAAAAAAAAAAAATTTTATTATTATTATTTTTTTTTTTTAAGTGTTAAATATATATCTTGGAATGTAATGTAGCTATGTGAAAGCTTTTTTGTTATTTATTTTTTGTTATAAAAGGTAAAATAAATATAAGAGTTGATACTGGGTTGGTGTCGATGAACTAATGCTGAACTGGCACTGGATCACTTATTTGAGAGGTTCAACAAACCTGCGAGTGAAGAAGGTCCCAATAAGTGATCTATTGCTGCTTCAGCAGTTCATCAAGAGATAAATATAAGTTGTAATATTTTGTTATATGTACAATTATTATTATTGATTTTGTATAAATGTTTGTTCTTTACTATTTTACAAAGTGTCATGAATTGGTAGAAGTGAGTGCCTTACTGAAGGCGTATTGAGTAGGAATTATCTTTTTAAAAGGATTGAACACCACACTCACTCCACTATTCATCATTTCTATTGGTAGAAGTGTTATGTGATAATTTTACTTTTAACAAATAAATTGTTTTATATAATGCCTGATTATTGAATTTCAACAGATGGTCACTAAAACTGAATGCCGTCAGCCCGTTAAAATTTTGACAAATATCAATACCAGAGATTGCATGAACAGCTACTCAAACCACTTCTAATGTAAAGGCTCAACTTCTGACCGACAGTCGAATCATTATTCAATACCTGTCATCATTACATAATAATCAAATCCGCATGGGCATAAAGCTAATTTGTAATCTGTGGGTTGGTTTGATGTCAAAGCCTCTTAAATAATTATTATTCGGACAGGCATCAAGAATAAAACTGGGTTAAGTTCAACAAAGGAATTGAAAGTGATTCACAATTTATAGCGCAGTCTATTCTTTCCTGACAAATAACACAAATCCCCCACTCCACCTGTGGATTTAACACTAAACGTATATAAAATTGGCTAGTTAGTCAAGCGTTAAAACGTCAAAAGGAGAGAAGAGGTGAACACAGCAAAATGTCAATAAAGGAGGTTGTGAGGTTTAAAATCGGAGAGGAAGTCTCAAGGTAATATAATATAAAAACAATACGTACACATGATTGATGCTGTTGTGGTCAGTCGGGATAATTGTGGTCTTGGGCTATTTGAAACTTCAATTCTGACTGCTTCTCACTTATTCACTTTTGCCTGCTGTAATAATATTATATTTAGAATAAGGAAATACATATTTAAACATAAATTTAAATTTGCTTAAAAATAAGTTTAATAAAATAAGTTTTATCTTTTTCCCCCAGATTGAACATCAAAAGTGAAATCGATAATCTCACAATGGAAGTTAAAATTATAACTGCTGATA
Source organism: Cimex lectularius (assembly GCF_000648675.2). NCBI lineage: Eukaryota > Metazoa > Arthropoda > Insecta > Hemiptera > Cimicidae > Cimex > Cimex lectularius. The sequence continues at coordinate 1,229,896 of NW_019392641.1, forward strand.
CAAGTACAGTGAGTTCAATTTTAAATTATTTAAATCAAGAAGCATAGTATATTCCAAACAACAAACAAGCTCAATTATACAAACATTCTGATAAATAAGTTAAAATTCCATAATATTGAAAATTAAAGCAGGTTTACATGATACAAGAGAAGTCAATTTTTCTTTTGCAAAAAAAATACGATCACATATATATTATGAGTCAAAAATCATTCAGCATTTAAATTTTTTGTTACTTTGGTTGGGATTTTTGTTACTTGGATGAATGAGTACTGTACAGTAGTAATAAAGCGCAAATTCTTTATTAAATTAATTAATTTATTTATTTATTCTTTCTTCTTTCCTAAATTTTTTATATAACAATTCTACATCATTACTATTAAAAAATCGTCTAAGAAATGTTATCCTTATCCAAAAATTGCTATGACTGCATCAATGTTAACTGATAAGAAATTCCTCATTTCTTTATAGGAAATTATATTCTCCCACAATGGACCATATAAATTTTAAGTGTCTTTGTCCCCCTTAATCCGGGTCAAGAAATAAAAAATATTTGCGTTATAAACCCTAAAAAAAATCCTGTTTATTACTTCACGTACAGATTTCATGTCAAATCCGTCAGAGATATATAGCCTATTTGATTAAAGAAAAGAAAACGTTTTATACGTTAAATATCTGTTTTGATATGGACTGTTTTAAACAAATCAATTTAAAAGTGTACATAAAATGCTTACTAATCATGTATTCATGTAATAATATGAAAACAAAGTAATTCCTATCATACAGGAGCTTATTTATAGCGATTCATAACTTAACAACCAATACCCTTTACAATAAAATGTTATGGGCTAGCTGGGATTCCAAACCAGCACCACATATGTAGCTAACCACTCGGCCGCCGTGGTTTTCGTTTCCTAACCATATATTGCAGGAGAGCATACAGGTAATTTGTAACAAGAAAATTACCTATGAACGCTCTTCAACCTTTTTTTAATGGCCTTATGAGCTTGCGTATTAGTAAGTACATGGTTCCATCGATTATTAATATGCGTGAAAAAAAGGGGCAGGGGCGATGGTGTTGAATCGAATTCACAACTGCTGGGTCTACGAGTGGAGAGTCTATCACACTGATCACTCAGCTATCACGGTTTCCTTCCTCAACTTGACTTATGTAGATTCAAAGACGAAAAATTAATAAAGTAGTAAGAATAACAATTTTTTTAAATGTAACATTATTTTTTATTTTCCCCTCATATAAAATTAATACATTAAAATTGATGAAATATTGACTGGCTGTTTAAAAACTAAAGAAAATAATGGCGTAAAGATATGCAAAACATTAAAATTTATCACTTCAAAAAACAAATTATAGCGCCAAAAGAATAAGATAGTTTTAGAAGCTGAAACTTAAACATTACCATCAAACTTAAAAAAACGTATTGTCACTAACCAGACAATGTAATTTAACATGAATAAACTTGTTACTTTACTTCTATACTTAGAAAGTTATCATTGATATAAATTAGTGATAATAGGCTTATCAGATTAATTTATTTAATAACACTCAATAGCAATCTGACCCAGTGTAGTCTTTTATCTTCAACGTTATTTTCAATTTACCTGAAAGATCTAATAAATGAACTAGGCAAAAATTTATCGACACCTTAGTTTCCGTTTACTTATGACATTTCTTATCATACAAAATATGATCTTAACTAAAAAAATTATGTACTTGTTGAATAGATTATTATAAATAAAGATTAAGGTCTGAAGGTAGATTTGAAAGAAAAAAATTAAATCGTGATATGCATGCGGAAATCTAACACAATCAAGTAAATAAAAGAAAATATACACATCAAATGTAGACTCAAGAATGATGGATTAATCTAAGCCATATAAGTCATTTTCCTGTAAAAATTATATTTTGTAAACTTACGCTAAACTTGTATTAATAGCTCCTGGAAGAATGTAATTGAAAATAGTATAAAGTATCTTATGTGACACCTCCTATTAATTTTAACTGTTCACATCTTTCATTATTGTATGTGTATCAATTAATATGTGTTTATGGTTTTTTTTGGTACCTGATGATAGCATGACTGACCCAGTTTTTCAACTGTGGAATGAATCATGTCTTGTCAATATGCCAGAAACGAATAGCCCGTTATGAATCACATATACACATGCATGTATATACAATACAAATATATTTATAAATATATCCATAAATCCAAAACAAAAGGAATCTTTCTGATTTGTTTTGTATCAAGAGATTTCAACAATTATGAATGGATTTTTCAAATAAACAGCATGACATTGAAATGTTGCACCACTACTCTTGTCAAACTGCCAAAAATGAATACAAAACCTTATATGTATCCAAAACACAAGTGTACGATACATATCAAAGAATCTTTCCGGTCGGTAGATACCTGGTGATTACATTAATCATGAACGGCATTACAAATTAATTACAAGAGATGGAATGAATTATTTACCGCATTTGTCAACATGCCAGAAATGAACTAAAATAATATTCTGTTCTTATAATTATAAAATACAATAAATAGAAAAATATATATTTTAAGCATAGAATTGAACTGAGGTGTTTGTATCTAATTATCGCATAAATCAGGAATGGCTTTGTATATAAACATAACAAGGAATAAATTATTTATTCAAGCATCATCGCTCTTGTCAACATGCCAGAATGAACAAAATGCATATCCTGCTCCTTATATACATAGGAATCTATAAAATACATATATGTACACGATATTAAACCTAGAATCTTTCTGAAAGTTTGATCATTTATGATAGCATGAATCATGAACTCCTTTTATAAATAAACGGCATGAGAAGGAAGCGTGTCTTTGGTATGAGGATTTATGAATATCTATAGCATGGACAAGAATCAACATGATAAAACTGAATATCACAATAAATAAACTTTTGCTGATAGATTCATGTGTACTTATCTGATACATATATATACTGAAGCATCCTACGCCTCATCAAAATGCCAAAATTGGAACATCACAGTAAATAAATTTCTGCTGATATAGATTCATTACGCATGTATCTGAAGTATATGCATATGAATGAATAATACATAATGAAGCATGCCTTGTCAAAATACCAGAAATTCATAAGTAAAAATGAATAAAATATTTTTGATACATGTGTGGTAATTAGTGACCGTTAATCGATATTTATTTAGAAATCGTGAGATGCGGTCTGGTGTGATGTAGGTTTCAGAAAAACATTTTTTTTATCGTGCCAACGTTTCGATCTTTATTGAGATCATCTTCAGGGCCTGGGATTTATATACATATATAAACACAAAATAGCAAAATTTCACTGGCACTCTCGACACAACATGCAAGAATGGCACAATTACACAGAAGACAAACATTTTGAGTGAGTAGAAATACTTTGATTGAATATATAAAAAAATATATTTTGCATTGTATAAATCCACTTTTCCACATCCAAAATGTAATTGTTATATGTAAACAATGTTTGTAAATCCCAGGCCCTGAAGATGATCTCAATAAAGATCGAAATGTTGGCACGATAAAGAAAATGTTTTTCTGAAACCTACATCCACACCAGACCGCTTCTCACGATTTCTAAATAAATATTTTTGATACAGTTTATGTATGCATTTTTATTGCATTAAGCTGCAACAATGTTGTCAATAGAAAGAAATGGATAATGGAACATTAATAAACAGCTGGTGCAGGAAAATGAAACATAAATAAGAATATCATACATATGTTGAGTGTTTGTCTTGGTACAAATTTACTAGAGAAGAAGGATATTTTCATATTCCTATTCTATTGAATTGGTCCCATAAAAATGATGTTGAAAAAATATATCTGCTTATTATACAGAGAAAAAAGCTGAACAGAAGTGTATTGTATCTTTTGTATATAAGCAATTTATGGTTTAATAAAGATAAGCGTAATACAGTTGAGATAACATAACGATTTTTTTTACTGAATTGCGTAGTGACATTAAAAAATTAGTAACTTGTAATAAAATATAATTAAGAAACTAAAATGGAAGTGTTTTAAAATGAGAGAATAACATTCGAGGGATCCTATTACAATCGGTAAGCACTCACGATTTAAAAATGCAGATTTGCAGAAAAGTCCTCGTAGCTCGCTCAACGGCTTACCAGGAAGAACTGACAGCTTTAGAAGCTAGGTCGATGCAGAGCAAGAGATTTACCTATATAAATATTTGTTTTGAAATCTGCCCCAAGTCAAAAATTCTTCGATGATTTACATGTTGAATTCAGCATTATTAAGAATATCAGATGGCGATAAGACTACAATAAACAGGTCTGGTGTTTTGTGAATATGGATGAGTAAGCACACTGATAGTCGGAGTCTCAGCTTTGGGAAAAGCAAGACGCCGGTTTATATTTCTTTATATTTATTTATGCAAGTCGTTAACTAGAGATATATTGTTTACTTTTTTTCGGTCGAATGGTGAGATTGTTTTGCCAAGTTATGTAGTATAAACAAGAGAGGAGAGGAGTGAAATCGGCATGGGGCCAGACAAAGGGCCCATTGATAGAGGAAGACGCAGAGTAAGGGATTTCGTAGTCGTCAGACGCCAGGCGCATTCCTGGCCGGCGACGGCTGTCTGACGAACAGTCGACGACGTCGTACGCGTTCGACAACCACCTGTCAAAAATCGTCCGTAACTGGGTGTTATCTTATCGTCGGGACAGGCCCGTCTCGAGTTTATATGGTCTAAATAAGGATTGATGTTATTTTCCGAGATTGTATTTTTAACCGAGCCGACGTCGGAATGGGTGACGGGCCGAGACGCAAAAGAGGCGGATTTTTACTGACAACGTCGTCACGAGTGTAGTATCGGGTTTGAACGTGAAAGAGGCGTAAAACGGAGAGCCGGCCAGAATCGAAAATAGTACTCGCCCCGGCCCTTAAAAAGCTGGAATGAATCCGAGTGGCGCGTTTCCCTCGGGGAAGGGAGGCGTTTCGCAGAGGGACGGGATCGAGGATGAGGAGGACGAGGGCGGAAAAAGGCCCAGACGCCCAAGGCTTACCTGCTAGGCTGCTGTCATGGAGCGCCGCCGGTTTAGACCGTGAGAGTCGAGTTTCTCTGTCGGAGCCTCACTCACATGAGAAAAGAGAACCTCTCGTTCTTTGCCTCCACCGCCATCTTTGGATCTGCCTCGGCGGAGTTCGCCTCCGTTCGTCGACGTTCACGGGCCGCCCCACCACGGCTGAGCCCCCACCACGCACTCTTCACGTCTCACGCCACAGGCCACACGCCTCACTTCATCCCTTGCGAGTCATATCTCACAACTCCCGACACATCCGATGACCCTAAATAAATTCTATTCAGATCTGAACTTAAAGTGAATTTTTGTTATTTTAGAACCGGCCCTCCCACTCTTGATTTCTATAGCTCGTAAATGGACTCACGAGTTTTCTCTCTCGCGAATTTCTATTTTTCAAACCGGAAATTTATTTAATTGCGATAAATTCTTAGCAATCTATTTATTTCATCTCGAATTATTTTGGAACAAAATTAACAATAAAACAATGTGATATTGCATATTAACAAAGCCATTCAAAAAATTGGAGACAGAAAAAAAACAGAATAATAAAATTTGCAATAACAATATATGCATAAAATAATTTAAAGTTACGCACATATTGATAAAATTATACGAATATACATAATTTACAATTTTTGGACAAAGAGAAAAGTATCTATTTGTACATAATTGCACATTTTTGTACTCTCGTACATATTAAAGAAGGTTTGATTAGAAACAAGAACTTTATGCAAGTAAGAATCCAGAGGAATTTTAAGGTTGAGCGGCTATTATATGTACATTTATAATGAGTATAAAAAAATATTAAGTAAAAAGTATAACAAAAATATATGATAAAAATATATTAAAAAATATATAACAGAAATACTATAAATCACTATAAAAAAATATTTACAATTTTTGTACAAAGAGAAAGGCATATAGTTTTATGTAACTGCACATTGATCAGGTTCAGAGAGTAGTTTCAATCCAGATTTTGATGATTTTGACTTCATCAGGGATGCTTTAAAACTTCATCATTTGGGAAACATTTTCAACTAGTTAAAACAGGATAAAACATTTATTTAGCACAGAATATTCTCATTATTTCATACACCATACGTTACATAGGTAAAAATATTACCCGGCAGATTCACTGAATAGACTGTCCAAGTGGTTTTCATGGTTTTGAGAAAAAATTAAATTATGTTAGTTAAACATTATTCATAATTTTCAATAAATTTTAATTTTTGTTAATTGTTTATGAAAAATGCAAGAAATTAAAATATTATGTATATTATATTATATAAACTTAAGTCTTACTGTTGTCTTAAAATAAACGGCGTAAGCTACAAGAGGACATTTTTTAATCTTTTGCCTATCTTTTCAATTCCTCGCAAACAATGATATCAGGTGATTTCATTGGAATAAATGTTTGATAATTTTTTGAATGAATAAGTATTTTCAATGGGCATTGTATGGCATATGCATCTTAAAAAAACAACAACTGGAAAACCAATATATCCATTATTATTGAGAATGCCCAATATGTCCATTATTAAGAGTATTTGTGTAGTTTAATCAACTATTAAAAAACTAGACGTAGCTAGAGGAGAATTTGGAATAAAATAAGGAAGATGTGGAGTTTAAACATACTGGATTCAAGAGAGAAATTTCATGACCAGAAATAATTTAAACCCAATAGAAATTTCAAGTTTTAAATTCACTCCAATAACACATCTTTTCTTTGGTGATTGATCAGCCTTCTCAGTTTAAATTTTTTTTTTTTCTTTCCAAAAGGTAGATTGGGGATGAGGCCAGGAGTCAGAAACAACATTTATTTTCTTGTAGAGCTTTCAGCAGAATATATCACCTTCATCAGGACTTCGAAAAAAATCGTTATATTATATGAACGTCTACCGGCTATCCGTTATCCACACAAGTACCTGTTCATATAGTATAACGATTTTTTTCGAAGTCCTGATGAAGGCGATATATTCTGCTGAAAGCTCGACAAGAAAATAAATGTTGTTTCTGTCTTCCTGGCCTCATCCCCAATCTACCTTTTGGAAAGAAAAAAATATATCCAATAACATCACTCCTTTAGTCAATACAAATTCATTTTGATCTGATTGTCACCATTGCAATTCTGAAAATTGAAATATCATGTCGTACCCAATAATTTTAAAGAATAATATTAGTTTAAATTTGGTTTTGTTTATTTTAAAATTGTTCTTTTAATCATACCAAATTTATTTTGTTTTTCTTCTTATAATATTTTGTTTTATATTTTATATTACATATTTACTAAAAATATGTATGTATTTTGTCTAAAATGGTTTTTTTTTTTTTTTTTTTTTTTTTTTTTTAATAAACCTTTATTCCTTAAACATCAGAAATGTTAGAAATAAAGAAAATTTCAAAAAGTCTTTGATTATAGAATTGAACACGAAAATTTAGACAAGAAAGTAATAAAGGACAATCAATTCTATTAATAATTTATAAATGAACCCAAATTGTGAAATTTATATGTAATTTATAAGTATATTCCACTACACTTGAGTGAGGCATAGGTACACTTCTTCATAATAAGCACAAAATTAAATAATTATGTAAATAAAAAGAATTTGGTTTGTTTAATATTTTGTTTAAATGTTAAGAAATGTTTATCTTTTTCTAGTAATTAATTAACTAATAACGACTATTTAATTCATGAATTATTATATATATTTTTTAAATTAAATTATCTGTCACTATTTTCAATATTTTTTCTTTATTTTATTATTTTTGCTTTTGTATTGTATATTTCTATATTTTTTGTAAATTGAATTAATTCCATCAAATTTAATATTATTATTATACAATAAAAATTAATTATTCTGTAAGTTAACAATGTATGTGTTTTTATTTTTATTACAATAATAAAGTTAATGAAAAAAATGTAATGCAAATTGAAATTGTAAATTTTTGACTCGCTTAAGAATTTTATTGTTTTATGTTAAAAGAGAAATTTTGTGGTAACGTCTTAAGTGACCAGTATTGGCAGCTTGTAGTCTGTTGTCTAGACTGTTGTTATCAGTGGATACAAGTGTCCGCCATGATTGTTAACAGTAAGTTGTTAACAGCTGCTATTTATCAAATGAAACATTAGCCTCCCTTATCTATTTTATGTTTTGATCTACATCTTATCAGCGACTCGACCATTCCACAACTCATGTCTAATCCCTCATTGACCCTCCGCCCGTTAGCCAGGGGAAGCCCGCCTCCTGCCGCTAGCGACAGTCGCCCCTTCGTCGGACCGAGTTAGTTTCCGACGTGCATGTTTTGTCCGGACGGCCCCCAAGTCCCGAGCGAGGTCGTCGGATGGCCGGCCATAGCAGGAGCATCCGCATCAACCCGTTACACGAGGAATACTACCGAGAAAGGAGAATGAGGAGGTCGGAGGCGGCCTATTACGGCGACGGCGACTCGTCCGACTCGCCTCCGTACATGAAAGCCCAAGACAAGACGACGACGGCGGCGACAGCCGCCCCCGGGCCCGGGAGGAGGATTTGCCCCGACGACGAAGCCGACGTCCCTCTTTTAAACGGCATCGTGAGTCCATTCATTTCATTCATCCGCTGCTTGCGTTTAATCCCGTCCGTCGCTCGCTCGCTCTCACATTCATTTTTTTTATCGCTTTTTATTTCGTCCCCTCACGAATATCGACTTTTTTACTTTCTTGCACTCGCAAAGGACATTTTTTCTGTTTAAAATCAAAGTTTTACATGCAAAATTTATGAATTTTTCCTTCCATCAAATTTTTACAGAAAAAAAATATTTAACCATATTTTCCATTCGTTCCAATTCAGTTATCACTTAAAATCCGATATAGTGGTCGGATTTGTGGGCCTCAGCTTTAATACTCTGTTTAGGAGGTTGATGATATCAGACATCATCGTGGCATCATCAACCTCCTGAACAGAGTATCAGTTAAAAACAGAGGATCTGTTCAACTACCTTAACATTGAATCAATCAGATTTATTTTACAAACTTATTACCAACCGACAATTTTGTTAATATCACTGCCCACTTCTATATTCCCATTCCCGAACCCCAAGTTACATTTGTCTATCCAGTGGAATTCCCAACAATGTATGTAGTTAGTACACATTATTGGGAAGTCCATTGTATAGACAAATGTAATTAACACTGAAGACACACTCATTTCATGAGGTCGAAAACGTTCTGTTAATAAATAAAATTCCATGCTGCAGTATATATTCAACAACCTATCGTACAAATAATAAATGCTTATACAAAGCGATTTTTTTTTTCTTTCAAACTGCAGATTTTAAAAATAACTCTTTTTCTTCCTCCCTACAAATAGGAGACAAAAATGATAACGTAAATCACAACCCTATCTCCTTGCTCTCCTATCTTTTCCATAATATTTGAAAACAATTAAAATATCTACAAATATTTTGAAACCAATTCATTATTTAGCTCTTGTCAGTTTGGTTTCCAAGCCATTAAATACAGAAAAACCTTCGTAATTACTGTCTGTAATGTTTTGTAGAAGGTCTTTCTTCAGTACTCAGTTTCCTGGACCCGAATACCATTTATTTAAAAAAATTACTGCATTATAACTTTGCTAAAATATCAAATTTATTTAATCAGACTTATGAAACTGACCTCAAACAAATGATTTATATATGAGTCATATGAGTCTTGCTCACATTTTCGTAATTGGTTTTGCTGATGACAACTCATGTACTGACAAAAATGACAAAGCAAAAATCTGGCTCTCAATTTAAAAAATAAATAAATAAATGAAGACCTACAAGAGTTGATGATTGGTTTATCAAAAATGATCTTAGTAGTTCAAAAACAAAAACCCTTGCTATTGGCTTAAGAGATGTCAGAATCTGTAAAAAAAAAACCTGATTCTCTAAGGCTATTAGCACATAAGACCCAAGGCTAAACTGGGTTTCTCATTGTGATTTCACAATAAAAAAACACTAAACAAACGTATCTTTCTCTTCAGAAGCCTGGGTGCACAAGGGTCTAAAAAGCTCTTACTAAATGCATATTATGGCTATTGGCAGGGGTTACCATCCTTATACAGGGTATCCACCTAAAAAAGGGGAGTAAGAGTGTTAACTTTATCACATAGCTTTATGTTAAATGTGTGATTTATGCTTAAGATATCCCTGAGTGATTTTCAGAACCAAAATATTTGGTTCAAAAATAATTAATTTGGAAAGTATAACAGGTGGAAGTCAGTACAAAATAGCACAATTTAGTCTAAACGAATTACTGATTTATATAAGCTCAATTCTGCACATGGATGTGGATACATACCCATTTATGCAGAGCTGAGCCTTTCACTTCTCACAATCCACTAAGTAATTCCAGCTTTTATGTTATTTACAACAAAGGCTTCAAGAATCACCCATCTTGGGTGTTAGCTGTCTAGGGTCAGGCTTTGGCTCCATGGGCTATCAGCTGGTCAGTTCAGCCTCCAATGCAATTTTCTAGAACAAGTGCACTCATAATCTCACTTACTCTTTAATACATGAAGTTGATTCTTGAGATGAGATGAGGATGATCCTTCTTCTACCATTCATATGTTTCAAAAACGTACTATCGACAGTGCTTTTAATACATGAAAGCTTCTCTGCCGATCCAGCAGACACTGTTTTTTAATCATGGTTTTTAATGCATTTTTAGCATCATGGAGGTTAAAAGTCTGGCAGGGAGAATGTCTTGGCCAAAATTATTGGAAAATTAATAATACATTACCAGACTATCTAAAAACTAATTTTAATATAAATTTCAACAATAATATAATCTAACTTTTTAAATAAAAAAACCTTTGTCAGGTTTGATAAGTTTTTAGAATATTTTTATGTCTCAAAAAATTTCAAACATTTTATACAAGTAATATTTACGTACTAGACAAATATATTTATATTATATGGTCATAATAATGGTGCTTTAATTTCATATTTATTCTCTGTTTGTTATTATGTTTCAAAATTGAGGACAATGTAAATACCAAAAGTTCACTACAAGAAGATTAATTTTTTTAATTGTAAAGTAACAAAATGTGTTAATGATCTATTTTGATTTACCATATCATTAATATTTCATGAGTTTTCTTTGGGATGGAATAAAATTGAATAGTAATCTGAAATAATTATTATAAAACAAGTTTATTCTGTCAACAATTTCTTTGTCTCCTCTATTGAATCGTCAATTGAAATTGTACAAATAAGACAGTTTCGTCATTCGAGCGTAAATCCACTTCCATTTTTAAATTTGTTATTTGATAGACACCTGTTCATATTGAAATCAGCATTAGTATACATTTACATTCTTTATATTACAAAGTAACAACCTTCGAAAATAATTAACTGTCTCGTCTTCAGAAGAACTGTCCCTAAAAACAACATATTAAGTGATGCGAATGAATAAAAATGTAAGTAATGTTTTTCTTACAAATCACTTGAACGGTGTTCCTGCGATTTCATGAATTTGTGGAATGTGTGTTGTATATTGTTGATCCGATTCCTTTCTATAAAATTAAACTCCAGGTCGCTTTCATCCGAACTCAAGCTAAAATTTAACCAGTGAAATTATTACAAATTGTATGTTTGAAAATATGAATGACTCTTGCCTCAGTGTCATATCCACTGATCTTATTTTCTCTTTGGAAACTGTTTTTGTAAGAACCTTCTGTTTTAGTTTTTCATGCATGAAATTGATAGAGTGGTTGGAAATATTGCTGAACACATTAGGTTCGCTTTTATCCGACAAACTCTCCTCTTGTAATCGTTTCAACTTTTTCTTACATTCTTTTACAATTGGCTTATTGCTGTTGGTAGGGTTTTTCTCTATGCCATTCAAATTTTTGGTTTTGGTATTGTTTTTTGGATTTTCAGTCTTTTTAATGCAATCTGTAGATCTGCTCTGGACCAAAGGACGTTGTTTAATCAATGTTTTGGTAAGTCCATCTCCTGAAGACTGAGGTCGAGATCTGCCACTGTTTCTGGAGCACAATTGTGGCAAACTTTTATTCCGTATGGAGTTTGGTAAATTAGTGTTCCTGTAAATAATGATTCATTTTATTTTATTTCAACATTTTCAGTTATGATTTATAACTGTACAATTAAGCAGTTGTTTATTAAACATGGTACTCATGTTTGTATTTAAATAACTAGAATTAGACTAGATTAGAAAAAGAAGTTGGACTCTTTTACAACCTTTGTATCATGACCAGTCTATTGTGCATCTTATTGTTTTGCTCCTCATTAAGCTGAAGGCTTTTTGCCAGATCCCAAAGATTTTTTACCATGTGTATCCTTCAAACCCGAGCTTTTCCTCTCCTTGCGTTTTAAGTGTTAGATGTATCGACCACTTTTCTATTCTTGAATACTCTGGATCACTCACTCTTACTCTAATACATTAGATCGTCTTATAAGACCATACCATGATCCAAAGTATTCGTATGTACATAAACCTTTGCACCAACAGAGGAATTTTCCACTGTCTCCACTTTTTTCTGGAAATATTTGCATAGGCTTGTTTCTGCCACTCCGAGACCACATCCTAGATTTATTAGTTCTGCTGTTTAGTTTCTGTGATAGTCCTTTGATGAACTTTTTTATTGCCTCTGCCCTGAGGTACTTTCCTGTTGAACTGAGGGCTTATTTTTAATCCGTTGCCTGATGTACTCACATTTTTGGTAGTTTGGTTCAGGGCTAATAGGTATTCTCATCAAACTCTTTGGCCAATTTAAGAGACCCTTCTGACCCAGTACAGGCCATATGCTGTTAATACAAGAGTCCTACTTTTTAGCCAAAGCACACATTAGAGAAATGTTGATACACACCATGAAAGGAAATCACATACCACCCCCCAATCCAGTTGTATTTCATTTCATACACTTATTGCTTTAATAATATAAATTGACCCAATTGAACATTTACCTTTCGTTGTTCATGTAAGTTGTGACTGCAGATTGTGATATTGCTTTCATCGGCCCATTTCTTTGAGGTTTATCAGGAACCTTCGTTCTGATCGCAAAGTTTTGAATATTTATCGAACTGTATTTCTCCATGTTCTTCATAATATCTGTCATACTGTTAAAAAAAAAAAAAAGTGAAAAACAAAAATTTTGCCATTATTTTGGAAAGAATTAATAATTACGTGAGAGTAGGAGACACTTTTGGGTTTGGGCTTTGCGATTGGTATTTCCTAGAATAAAAATACATTTTTTTTAAATAGGATAATTTGTATTATGTATATTGCATGTACATTACTTTATCATTGTCATTTTCGGAGGAATTTGCTTGGGAATACTACACATCAGTGAGCCAGAACTTCTAATGCTGTATTGGCTACCACTAAAATTGCTTTTAAAATTTTTAGAACTTATAAATAACTTTTGTTTGCATTTCTATTACTTTTTATTCCTCACTGTACTTAAATCGCTCGAAGATCTTGCTTTGTTATTGCGAGCTGATGATCCAAAGTTAGTAGCCAAAGAAGTATTTGATTGAATATCTATCCACCCGTACTACTCAACAAAATACTAAATTAAAAATAAACTAATTTATAAATGGAACTTACGTTTGCTTTATCTTCGTCATTCGAATTAATCGCTAGAGTTTGGACGATGTTTGCTATTATTGTTATATCTGTAATTGGATTTCTTCTAACATCAAAAACAACAATCTCGTTGTCAACACAAAGCAATTGTTGGATTAGATTGCACCCCCAATCAGTTATCCCACAATTTTGCATATCTACAGCTGTCACATAATCAGGTTAAGTGGTGTAAACTTTTTTTTTTTAATTGGATACCTTTGATCCAGAAATCGTCTAATAACACATCAATCATAACATTAAGCCCTTTATCGCCAATATCAGGATTATCGTTGATTGTTATTCTTCTTAAACCCGGTATTAATTCGTTTGGGACATTCCGATATCTCAATGAATGTTTCCAGCATTCACCATACCTTGCTATCTCTTGGGTCTTTTGAATTACAAAATTTATAGGAAATTTTGGTTTAAAACGACTGCCAAAATTTACACTACCTTCATCAGATTTGCAATGCTCGTTGCACCCTTTTCGGAAAGGCAGTTGTTTGTTAAATCCAATGATATCAAACAAGTGGTATTTCTTACGGCCCTACATAAAACATCGCAATATTCATCACCAATTTTGCAATTTGGCAATGAAAGATATTGTAGAGACTTAGTTTGTTCCAGTGCCTGAGCAAAAGTCAAAAGTTGTTATCACAAAATAAATGTTTGACTGTTCCATTAAAAAAACAAATATTTCAGAAGTGTTGCATTTATTATAGTTTAACTTAAATAAAGGCAACAACAAAAAATGTTTTAAAAATAATAATGCAATTCTTAATAATTATTTTTTTCGATTAGACACCAACACAAAAATAAATCATATGTTGTATACTTATAATAAAAATAACAATACTTGGATATTAGTTCACCTCACTCAAAATTTGCATTGGTTCTCCGTACAAAGGTAGCATTTGCAGTTGAAGACATGTCAATGCTCGTGATTGGGACAGACATTCAGACAAAGCATTAATAAGCTTTATCAGTATGTACTTTGTGAAAATTACCGGCCCTTTGGTAAAATCTCTTACTTTTTTCTCACAGTTTATGTTGTCTAGCATAACTAAAAAAAAAGAAAGTATAAACAGTTTTGGCCGATTCGTACAGAGGAGATTTTGCGGATTACCACATCCCGATGACAAACGACTTCTTATGTTAATAAAATGCAAAAATTTATCTCCTCTTATAGCTTTTAACAATGGAATCCAGTCTTTGTACTTTATTCTATCTCCTATGAACGAAAGGATATTACGAGATAGATAAGCTTTGATGTCTCGTAAAGGCTCTGTATGGTGTGCCTTGCAGACACATTCATATTTATCAGAGAAATTGCTACATAATGACCAATTGCTTCTAATACTTGTTGTACTCGCTAAAATATAAAATCAGTGGATAGAAAGAGCCTAGAAGAAAGAATAAGCATAACGTGTTCATTGTCACTCTCACCGCTACGGCTGCTGACCGGCCTACTGCTGACAGGTCTACTGCTTGTAAACGATTTCACAGATTCTGGCATGCTTTTGAATGAATTAACAAAAGATGCAAAGATTGAAGAGTGATTTACTATTCAGCAAAGGAGAACTTTTAAATAAGAAATATTCCAACAGACAAACTATTAAGCACTAATAACTGTTGAATAAACAAGGAAGTAAGAAAATTAACCATAAAACATAATAAAATAATTGAATCATATGAGAGAACATAGAGTAAATATGTTCCATAAAAAAATAATCTCGTTCTTTTATGAAAAACCAATCAATGAAGACAAGGTTATTTATTTATTATTTATTCAACAATAAATCATTATAATCTTTTTCTTGTCTTTTTTTTAATATGGTTTTAAAATTTGTTTTCTAAATGTTCAACAAATGTGTGTAGCTTTTACATAAGTATGTAATTGCTGCAAACATCTTACCATTTGTATTAAGCCTGTTAAGTCCTCCTGTATGACAGGAATCCCTTTCTTAACTTTAAATTATTTACATAAATATAATATTCTCTTGCATTTGGTAAGATGTTTTATAAATTTACATATATCAATGATTTATTCATTAAGATGAACAAAAGGAAGTATCAGACCTTCATATTGATTGTATAAAATCAATAGATGTAGATGTAAAATTTTTGTTAATTTAGCACAGAGCGCTCTTTGAGAGTTATTGTATCCCCTATTCTGTACCTATACTAATTTATCAATTAACTTGATTATTAGGCCTAGTTTTAGTGGTTGGATTTCTTCTATATGTCTTGTTCTGTATTGTTCTTCTACTGGACAAACCTCAAGATTTTGCTGATTCCAAACTAGAGACCGTGGTAGATACTTTACTCGATTATGCCTGTTTTTAGAATTTAAAAATATTTTTCTTGTGATTTTTTTTTTTTGTCAAATTAACTTGTTATATCTTTGATTTCAACTATTAAAAAAAATTACCCTTGGGAGTGCAGAAAGTAATCAAAACATATGTAGAGTGTTCAAAATCATGCTCTTGATGCAACAGGAATTAATTTTAACAATGCTTGTACTATTTTTGCAACCATTTATAATTCTTAATAGGTTACTTGTATATTTGAGTAAGTTCATTAAAAACAAAAAACAAAATTGAAATTTACCTCATATAAATATATTTTCTTGTAATAAACTTTTATTACATAAATTAATAAGAAAATGATTGTTTATTGACATTCAATGAACTAACAAGTGTTTAGATTTTTTTGTATTGTTTTTTGAGCCTGTTTGTTGGACACTCTGTGTATTGAAAACAGTGAGTTTTTTGAAAATAATAGATTTTTGAATTTTGCTGGGCGTCAGGACGGTTACAACTATAATCCACCTGAAGTAAGAGATTACTGCAAAGAACCAATGCCAATGACAAATTCACAGGCCTGGAAGAAACTTGTCGCTGCCACTACTATGTGCCTGATGTTCATGGTAAGCCGGTTTTTGCCTGTGACTGTTGAAAGTTTATTAAGTTAAGAAATATGCCTGGATGAGATTGTCTTGACTTTTAGGTGGTTGAGCTAGTTGGAGGATACATAGCAGGGAGCCTTGCTGTCATGACTGATGCTGCGCATTTACTCTCAGACTGTGTTGGCTTCCTTGTGGGCCTCTTTGCCGTATGGATTTCCGGTCAACCTCCAACAAACCGTTTTACGTATGGATATCACAGAGCAGGTTTGGTTGAGTTTATAACAGAATTTTGTTTTACTTTAAAAAATTAATGTAACAATAATGCTAATATTAACTATCAATTTAAAATAAATTTCTTCTCAGAACTGGGACTATATTTAAAATTTATATTTTTTTCACAGAGGTTCTTGGTGCATTACTTTCCATTTCTGTAATATGGATTCTCACCGGCATTTTTATTTATCTTGCTGTTGAAAGACTAGTTAAAGCAGATTTTGAAATTCATGCGGATGCTATGCTTATCGTATCTGCTATCGGGATCGCTATTAACATCATGTTTGTAATATATTTATAAGATTTATTTTTGTTCATTATAAATTGTATTGGTTAAATTTAGCATGGGTTGTATTCTACATACTGGGCATGGTCATAATCATCATCATGGTGGAGCTTCCAATGAGGACAATATCAATGTCAAAGCCGCTGTAGTTCATGTAATAGGTGATCTTATTCAAAGCACGGGAGTTTTTATATCAGCTCTAGTCATAAAATTTTATGTATGTCTCTCAATAGAAGTTTAAACTAGAATGGATTTTAAACTTTTTAAATTTTATTTTAGCCGTCAGCAAAGATTGTTGACCCAATGTGTACATTCCTTTGCTGCATTTTAGTAATGTGCTCAACAATACCGGTGCTAAGGGAAAGCGTATGGGTGTTACTTGAAAGTTTTCCACCAGAGCTGGACTATATACAGCTACACACTGCCCTGTCAAGGTTGGAAGGGGTTCAAGACGTTCATTCACTCCATGTCTGGGCTCTCAGCCCTGCAAAATATATCGCAACGGCCCATTTAGCTGTTGGTCTGTATATTTTTTAACTTGTAGGTAAATCTTGTCACTATCTGAAGATTGTAATTTTTAACAGGTGGCTTTGCCGACAAGGAGGAGGTCTTGCAGAGGGCGCAGTCCCTCTTGCATGAAAAGTTCCGGCTTGAGAGATCGACGATTCAGGTTGAGAGGTCCTTGGGTGACATAATAGCTCAATGACAATACATAAACGACGTCAATATCTGGCTCGTATGATTACGAAGTAGAATTCCTTTTCCTCCCTTGTTTGGAATTTTCCCCTCTCCCTTGTTGTAATCAGGTCCCAGAGGGAAAATCAACGTGGTAGAAAGATTGTTAGGAATTGGAAAACCGGATTCGGGACGTCGTCTGCTTAAAACTATTTGCTAAATTATATACGGATAATTATGGAATAATCTTACATACCTAGAAATAATATAATCATTTTTTTTCCAAGTTTATTCAGTGAAAACTTTTAATTTTTATTCTCAAAAAATCATAGCTGTAATGATTAAAATCAGTTACCTCGTTTTATTTATTATCAATGTTTTGAATGAAATAAAATATGTTTATTAAGTTAGAAACAATTAAGTTCTAATTTCTTGCTAATCTGAGAGAAAGGTTAAATCAATGACATTATGTAACGTTATTGGTCAATATCATGTCTCTCTAGTTTAACTTTCTTTCTCAGTGAAGAAATCAGTTATATCAGGCAAAACGATAATTATCAATAACGATAATACTGGTTTTTGTATTGTTTAAGACCTGAATTTCCAAGGTGGGGGAATGTTATAGGATTTACAATTAATATTTTAAGGTTGTTGTATAGGTTGTGCTTTTGTCTATAGACTGTATATATTATATATTATGTTTTTAACGGAATTCCTAAAGATATAAATTCCTATCGTCATATTTTTGTTGGTATAATCTTAACATTTATAGGTTTATAACATGATTAGATTTTATTGATTCTAGATTTTTAGCAATCATGCAGAATCAGGTGAACCATTACAATGAATGAATCTATGAATCGTGTTCTTTTTGAAAAATATAATTTATTTTTGAATACAAGGTTTTAAAGCCATATTAGTTTGTTGCACTCTTGAAATGATAATGTAAATGATCTAAGCTTAGATCAACAGTACAATTCCACTTGTAGACTGTCTTATTTATTGTCATCGATATATCATTTACATAAGAATATACCTGACAGGTGTTATAAATTATTGTTATTTGTCATAAGTTATATATAAATAATGTTTAGCCTTAATCATAAGGACGTTATGAACTGAAAAAAATGAAAAAGAAGAAGATATTGTAATATTAGGACATGTAATATATTATTAATAATGTTGAGATAATGATTAACAGTTATAAATGTTCATTGTCGTAACCTATGCAATCCGTGCATTTATCTGTGTTCATCAAAATTTTGTGGATCTTCATATTATAGTGATAAATACTCTGATGAAAGCCAAAAACAGTCAATGGAATCTGTGGTCAATGGAAATGAGTTTTGAACCTGCTGTCTCCTTACCATTTTGATTCCAATTTAATATACCTGTAAGTTCAAGTCGTTTGATTGCCTGTGATATGTCGATAATTTAGTAGATTTTTAGCCCCGTTTGTTGGCTATTAGATATCGAAAATTCCTGACCTCTAAGGAGAAGAAACAAGTGTTCATACCCTTGCCAAATGCAAAATTTTCTTTCATGCAGCAGTTAGAATGGAACTAAAGAAAAGACTGCTTTGTATTGTTAAAAACAATTTTTTAAAAAGATTTTTACATTTTCATTTATAACACAATTTTGCTATTTGCTCTTTTAAGTCTCATTTGAGACCTTAGTTTTAATTAATTTATGTGGAGGAGCAGTCAAACACATGCATTTCACTGATGGGATTTATCCTTTAGCATGATGATTTGTATGTTGAATCGACACAGGGTCTGCCTCCACTCGCGGTTTTTTTTAGTTATTCAAAAGTATTTCGGCATAGCACCATCTTCAGTGAGGAACGAATTCAATCGTTTCACCGACTCGCAGACCAAAACCCATCATCAACTCTAAGTTGATTTGTAATAATTAATAATTTAAGTTTCATTATATTCTATAGAACAAATATAGTTCATTCCTTTTTAAAAAGATAGTTCCTACTCATAGTACACTTGAAGGATTTCTACAACATGATGATGAGCTAAGGGCTCGAAATCCAAATTGTTGGAAAAAAACTTACTGTGAGTAGGAACTATCTTTTTAAAAAGGATTGATCAACGCACTCACTCCATCGTTCATTTCCACATATAGTTCTTCAGTTAGGTTAAATAACAGTTTCAAACTTGTCAGTTCTCTTGGGAAAAAAGTTTTAAAAATTGTACAATTGAGTGCCTACAATTTTAAGCTTTAAACATTCCAAATCACCTATAATTTTTTTTCTGCATTGGTTTGCTCATTTATAAATAGTTAATAATTTGTGAAAATCCAACGGTTTTCTAGTGATTTGCACATTCCGACTTGTTTGAAAGGTAGAAAGAACTTTATCTTTCTCGGCAGTATAGATGTAGTTTTCCTATCTCAGCGTGGAAGGAAATAAGTATAATTGTCCGCGTTTTATCTTTACAATGTTGTCCATGATTAAGAAAATTGGTTAATTTTTAAACTGTTTGCCCCCATTTAAGCCAAAACTATTTTTGTAAAACAAACACCAAATTGAAAATAACATTAACTTAATTAATCAATAATTTAATTAGTTACCTGTTTATGATTAATTATTATTTCTAATTTTTCTTCTCAACTGTCTTTGCATAAAAATTTGAAATATTAATTAATCAATAAATTAACGAATAGAAAAAAATAGAACCAATTAAGTAATTTTTTTTTTACATCACAGACAACAGTTTTTACTTATAGAATTTTCAACCTATCAAAATTTGAATACCTTTCCTCCAAAATTTTTCCCATTCTGGTTTTTCAAATATTTTTTTATTTGACTGAAACAATTTGTTTTATAGCCTGTTCTAACATAATTTTGTGCCAAACAAAACATTGAAAAGTACTGCATTTAAAATTTCAATGTATTAAATAGTTTTGAAAATAGCCATTTTTCTGACTTCCAATCCATGATAAAACTTCCATGCAGGATTAATGTTAGCCTTTTATTTAAATATAAGATTTATTATATATTTAAACATACATATATATATTTATTTATTTAGTAAGATAAAGGAATTTATTTATTTGCTTATGGTTCTATCCTCTCTTTGTGGCTCTGTTGATATATTTACATTCTAATACAGGGCTTCTCCTTCGTTCCTCTTCTTTGACCCCACCAGAGAGAAAGATCCGTAGCAAAAAAGAAAACTGAATGTTTCTAATTTTGTAGAAAGTACAAAGCTTTAAGTCCGCCCAGTTTAAAATCCTGAAAATATGAGTCTGAACTACATAGCACGATAAAACTTTTATTGGCGAGAATTTTAAAAAAGTTGGTTCTTTATTTGTATTTGCAAAATTAGTTTTATTTGTACTATATACATTATTGTATCGTATATTTTGTTAGAAGTCATTTGAGCACAATCTTAGGATTAAAAAAAAATACTCTTACAAATAATTTGCACATAAAAACCAAAAGAAGTTAATCGGTCAAAATATTAGCCATTATAAAATGTGAATTGCTTAAATGTAAGATTTGGATATACTGCAAAAGTATAACGAATAAAACTTTTAAAGTGATGATTTAGAATAATATTAGAGTTGTTAAATTTAAGTACAAGAATTAAGTTACAAAAAAACATTAGTTAATAAAATTAATCTACATTAATTGAAAATTTTCTAAATTCACATCCAAAGCACATGTATATACTCAAAATTATTTCATGATAATCACTATTTCACATCATTTATATATAGAAGTATGACTTATAATTTTTAAAAAAATCCTTACGACGCTTTGCAGATTTTTGAAAAAACCTGATCACTGCTTTCAGTGCCTTTTAAAGTAAAAATAATCTCCAGAAATAAGACTTCATCGAATACAAGACAAAGCCCATTGTGCCTTCTTTTGGGCATGCTGCTATCATCTTAGATACACAGCATTCTAAGCTTAATCCAATATTTTATTATTACACTTTCTCGTCTTGGAAATGTACAAGCGCCAAGCGTGGATAAAGCAGCAAAACGCGTACAGCTCGTCCAAAATGGGTAGCCGGGTGGGTGATGAATCAGTTTTTTGTTTCTTTTTCTAACCGTTGTGGCCACTGACACTGACACGCTTGAATTGGTTCTTTATAAATGTTTTAAGCCAAATCAAATATGATGTGCTCAATTTTGAGAAAAAGTGCATAAAAACGTGGACCATTAAATGTCTTTTTGACATAAACAGTTGATATTGCAAGAACGTTATTTATTAAAAAAATTAACTCAAACATTTTTACATTTAAACATTTTTTTTAAAATAATATAAATACATGTATTATATTATAACATTTGTTATAATCTTGTTAATTGTAATCCTAGTTTTTCTGCAAGGATAAATATTTAAATGAAATTTACTCTGAAAATTGATGAATAAATAAAATCCAAATTCCCCAAATCGTGTCACTTGTAATGTTGAAGAGAAAAAAAAATTAATAACTGCAGTGAATTATTGAAGACAACTTTCATGTACTCTGCATTGCATTCAATATGTTTAATAATCTTTAAAAACATTAATTTACACATTTATAGCCAAATGCTTAATAAAACAATATAATTGCACACCAGTAATTTACACAATAAACATAAGTTAGCTTTATGATTTTACTGGGAAAAGCTTGTTTCATAGCTTACTTTTCTTGCCTATGTTGTTTCGTTCATAATTTAACATAACTTTTTGTTAAAGATCTAAACCAATTCTGCTCCTTCAATCAAGTAGAAACTGAGTCCTTTATTAGCTTTACTCTCGTTTTGCTTAGAGTACAGGACTTTAAGTAGGCTGTTCATATTTTTATGCTGTTAAACATTAATCTAGGGGAAAAACTTCAAGTGCATATTACACCTGGATTTCAAGGTGTATATGTATTGATTACCAATTGTTTTTGCAGTACAGAAAGCCCAGTAGGCATTGCTTTCAACCCCCACAGCATTGTTGAATTTGCCAATAAAAAAAAAGACATGAGCTTTTTTTATAGGATATATTTTTGATATTACTAAATTTACTTGCATGTTGAGCAAAGTTAGGAATGTTTTAAACGATACGCATGTCATTTAGATGAGTATGTTTAATATTTTTAACACATTTTTATTTTTTATTTATTTATAGTTTGCAGACAGATTTGAAGAAAAAAAAATGTTATTGGAAAGAATAAATGTTATCTGATACTGGGGCCAAATTCCCGTCTACTTTCCTGTGTTTCCTTTCCAGATTTTTTTCCATTTTCTCTCCTTTCATATTTTTCTATTTATTTTTTATTTTTATTGGAAGTATTGGAAATAAAGAATTACCACAAAAATTGATTTTACTCAATGGTTTTTGTTTTTTTGTACCTTCTACTATTTACTACGTGAATAAAGCATTCAAGGGAAAAAGTGTTTGTTATAAAAATTATAGCTGTTATTAGTGACCACACCGATTTTGACCTCCTGTGCAACTGATCTCGGGTTCCAGGGCCGGCTAAGACTCAAACAAATTTCTCACTCTCTTCAATTCTTAAATATAATAATATATTTATATGTGCAAATGATTCATATCAGCAGGCGATGGAATACATACTTTATATTTGACCATTGACATGGGTATTTCTGCTTGTACTTAAGCAGGATGAGGAAGATGGAAGACTCATCATGCATTTTTGACGACTTTCCACCAGAATACCTTGAACTGGAGGCAGTGATGGGACATATCACACTGGAGAATGTCGTCTGAATAATGATTAGGTCTCGCAATGGCAGGACGAGGATGGCAGCCTTCATAAAGATGGTACTGCTACAAAACAAGGTGATGCTTGATGGTCTAGGTGATGAATCTGGAACTGGTTTTTTTTTTAAACACCAGTGCTTAGTGAGGTGGCCCCAGCTGATGCCATGCTCATAGCGATTCCAGGATGGGAAAAGAGCCGGTTTTTTAGTTGGAGCAAGTCTCACACACCCGGGTGGGTGCTTCCCAAAGAGCCAGTATTATGTGGGCTTGGTCCAAAAGTATTAGTTATGTGCCAATCATGTATGGCTTATTCTGAGTAGGGTAAGTTTAAAGCATTCAACGATAGAACAATGTCTACTTTATGATTTTATATTTGTGTTTTTAACAGCAGTGTGCTGTATAAGAGGTTAGGTACTGAATTTAGAAATATTACAATATCTAAAAATCAATCTTTTTAGCTTTATAAACCATATTTAATTTACAATATTAAATTATTTAAATTCCTAGTTAATTAATTTTAGCTCAAGTAACAGCCAGTTTAACATTTTTTCTATGTTTGATGTCAACTTTATAAAGAAACGTATTATAAACATTTTTTGAAATTAAATTTAAATTTTCTTCTTAATCAGAAAACATTTAATTTGATAGAAGAGAGAAAACATTTTTTAGTATTGTGGATAATGACATTATATATTTTTGAACCTTTTATTTTGAATATTTTATAATATTTGAGCATGAAAAACTAGTTTTTTATCTTCTTTTATCACATTTCATGCCCATGGGTAAAATTCGTCAGGAAAATAGATACTTGAGCTAATCCTTGAGAACTTGTTTACTCAATTGGATGAATATGACTGTAAATAAACACTATTGGTTTGTCTGGGGAAAAAATTTGGGCCATTTTAAAAATAAATGTTAATTAACTGTTTTTTTCTAACATTTTAGTTTTTAAATTTGTGAAATGGACGAAGTAAATATATGGCCATTAATTATTATTGTAGAAATACATTCATACTTAAGAATATACAATTTTTGTTCTGTAGAACGAAGGGAAGGATTATCAGTTAAAAAGATTTCTTGAAGATGTAAATAAATCATCAAATAAAAAAGTATTATTATTAGTTTTTATATGAACAAAGTAATTGCAGTTTTCTACTCTAATCAGTAATGTTCTTTCCCTCTGAACAGAAAAAGGAGAAAAAGAAAAGTAAATCGAAAAGAAAACAAATAAAATTACCGACTGTAAGTACATTTCATTCTCATTTAACTATTTAATTAGATAATTAAAACTTTATCTTTTAGTTGAGTGTTAATAGGGGTATATTTGAAAATGTACTGCTCGGTAAGACCTGCCACAGAGGTGAGTATATAAATAAATATAAAAAGGAAACAAGAAAATTTATCTTTTGAGCTATTTCAGAAACATACAGTCCTCTTCAAAAAGCAAGGATGAATGAGGATATTTTCGCTTTGGCCCAGAACAGACCCAACCAAGAAGATTTTTCCTTGATGAATATAAATATAGCGTATTATTTTTTTGTTTCTTCATAGTTCACTTATAAATTTATTAATTATTAAATACCTAACAGAGGAGAGAATACAGCGCTTAAGGACACTGAGTTGATTGATCAGAAAAAAGAAAATAGTTTACCGCCGTGTACATCAGAGCAGAATAGCCATAAAAATGATGGACTTAATGCTGAAAGAGAAAAGTCAGAAAGCGATAGAAGGGAAATGCCATTATTAAATTACGTCTGTCATAATGATACAAGGTTCTTTAATTTAATTTAATAAAATATTCCTTATTTGTTAACAAGTTCGTTTCAGAGCTACTAAGAAGACAGTTCAAGAAGATAAAGAACCATACTGTCATGTCGGAAGATCGGACAAACAATTGGAATTTTTCTCTAACAAAAAATCATTTGATGTTTTAAATTTTGATTTCCTGGCCAAGAATAGCTCAAGTGGGTCTGATGATAGCGATTCTCACCTTTTTTTCAGAAAAAAAGTCAACCATGACATTTTTCTTCCTGAAAAGTACACCTTAAACAATAAAGTAAAATTAATTTTTAAAATTTCATGGTTATGATGGCTCAGTAGTAATAATAATAAAAGGTGGGTAAATTTCAGATAAACTATAACCAGACTAATCGTTACACGAGTGAAAATATTCTTCAGCATTCTTACACACCGAATAAAAAATTTAAGTTCTTCAATCCTCATACATTTCCTGATAAAAAGCGTAAAAAGAGTTATAGGCTTTCCCCTCACACGTATTGAACTTCCAGAAGAACTTTCCATGTTTTGGTATTAATCAATTTAAAAATAATTATAAATATTATTGTAAAAATTTCTCTGGAATATATTAAGAAAGTAATCTTACAAATTGAGACTTTTGTTCACTTATTTATTTATGTTATTCTCAGGGCTTTTTTGTTTTTTTCTGCCCACACAAGATGTTGAATAAAAAAATACAATTAAATGACTAAATGTACAATAATTTTATTTACAAAATACATTTGTTTTTGTTTTATTACAAAATAATGTTTTGTATCAAATGTTGTATATGTATTAATTACAGAAAAATATAATAAACTATATTTACATTAACTAGTTTATTTATTAAAATTCCCATTTGATAGGATCCAGTTCCAGGTTATTCATCAACTCACATGCTACCTGGTCTGCGTTCTCCTCTTCTGCCAAACAATTAGTAAAATTGAAGGGTTTTATTTTGAATATGTTGATTCAAGTTTTACCTTGGATTTGATAGGGAAAGTCAGCAGGGTCAATGTACGATTTCAGCGTCTGAACAAGGGAAGGAGGCGATAGAGCCGTCTTGAAAAAAGGTAGAGTCAAGATCTGCTTCGGCGATGGCCGGATATTTGGGTCCCGCTCTAAACAGTACTCAGTAACAGAATGGAACATGTCAGAAAATTTTCTTGTCTTCACCACCCTGGATACTTCGTCGTTGTCTTCTTTGTAATTTTCATCGTCTTCCTCACCTAAAGAGCAAACAAATCCAATTATACCAACCAGAATAGTTTTATAATGAAAGCGTAAAAATCTAAAATATAAAAAGTTTAAAAACAAACATTACCATGGCCATTGGGAATAAATGTTGATGCATCAATTAGCTGGGGATGGAATCCTTTGACTTTTTCAGTCAGCATGAGGGTCTTGCAGGTACCAAAGTACGGTACGATTCCATTTGCTAATTCACAAGCCGTTATACCAACACTGTAGATGTCAGATTTTTCATTGTACCCCTCAAGATTCTAACAGAGCAATCGCCATAAAATATAGATTCAAATAAAATAGAAACAAAATAAATTACTTGTTCTAAAAGCTCCGGTGAAAGCCAATTTAAATTAGGCTCTGAATTGGGTGGAAAAGAGTGCACTTTACGATTCCACCTTTCAGATGACACCAAACCACAGGAATAACGAAATCCACCCAACTTGACATAACCGTCTGAAGAGATTAGGATATGGCTTCCACGAACTGCCCTAGACAAACAGCAAACATCCATAACATTTATTTGTCAATGAATCACCACCCACTACAGTTAAAATGAAAACATACATGTTTAGTTATTAGGGATAAATACAATTAAAAAAATATATATACACAATTTTGTTGAATATATAAGGCATCAAACACGTGAAATGAATAGAGAAGCAAACCATTTAACTGACTTTTATTACTAAGCTTTGAAGAATATATAACTTTGATTTAGGTTTTAGTAAGCCGTGTCTTTTTAATGTGACTTAAAGTAAATAAGTTAGAGTAAATAACAGAACTATAATTGTTAAAATTATCCTAAGGGTTATTATTAATTATTAAATTAATTAAGGTTTTTAGTTGAGATAAAAAAGTCAGCGACACAAGTGGGATTCGAACCCAAGATCTTGATAGATACGCCGCTACTCTACCACTTGAGCTATCGTGACTCATAGAGGTGGTCAAGCGGACCACAAAAACTAGGGAATTAATTATTAAGTTAAAAGTTAATAACTAATTATTAAGTTAGTTATCTAAGCTAATTTTTAAAATTAGTAATAAGAGCTGGACTCGAACCCACAACCTCGGGATCACTACCCTGGCTACCATGTGAGTCATAACTTTAGTCCTCGAGACACCACCTCCTCATCAACCGACTATCATTTAATTTTTTTCCTCGTTTTAATTTATAATTTTTTATAATTGTTAAAGCAAAGGTAATGTAAGGTTTAGAAGGAAGGAACCCAAATGAAACAAAGGAACATTTACAAAATCTATTCAGAAATCGTGAGATGCGGTCTGGTGTGACGTAGGTTTTAGAAAAAAATTTTCTTCGTTTTAATCGTGCCAACGTTTCGATCTTTATTGAGGTCATCTTCAGGGCCTGGGATTTACAAACATTGTTTACATTTAACAAATACATGTAGGATGTGGAAAAAAGTGAATTTATACAATGCAAAATATATTTTTTTATATTCAATCAAAGTATTTCTACTCACTCAAAGTGTTTGTCTTCTGTGTAATTGTGTCATTCTTGCATGTCGTGTTGAGAGTGCCAGTGAGATATTGCTGTTTTTATATGTTATATATGTTGGATTTTGAAAGGGTGGGGAAGGAAGTCGGTATAGAAAAGACATTTTTGTATAAGGTCTTTGAGGTGAAAAGAGCCGACGAAGGGAAAAAAAACGTTGGCAATGGTTCGGTCAGTTATCTTTCAGGATTATATAGAAAGGGATAAATCACACCTACATCACACCAGACCGCATCTCACGATTTCTGAATAATTATCGATTAACTTAGACCAAACTTAGAGGGTGTAGAAACCTAATAATCAACTGAATAATCAAAAAATTTATTAAGGGAAAGATCTTGCAAATCGCAGACGGCTCATCAAGCTAAGGTTGTCATAAATTTGGAATTAAGTCAACAGGATGGACTTTTGTGCACCTGAGGACTCACAGGGAATGTGTGCGGGCTGTTGCACATAATAGACTGTACAACCCTTGAAATAAGGTTTTTGGCCATCCTGCCTCAGAACTTTGCTTTTTCTTCCCTCAACTTTTGTTTTGAGACCAATCATCCGATCAAGGGTCAACCGAAAAACCAATAAACCAAATCAGTCAAGAACAAGGAGAGTCAAGTTCAAAAACTGTAGTTTATGTATTATTACTGTTAAATAATAATTATTAGGTAATTAATATGTCTAAATTGAAAATTAATTTAATTGACAGTGGACTCTTTCAAATCACAGGATTTGTATCATTGGTGGCAGAATGGTTTTCATAGAATGATCTGAAGGAATTCTGGCTCGCCAATTTTTCTCTCTTACATTCCACATTCAATCAGTGAAGTTTAAATAGCAAGACCCAACACTGAAGATGGCAAAATGCTAAAAATAAGTCAGATATACCAACCCAATGAGGATAGCCAAATTGAAATGATCAGTAACTAAATTTCAGGTTCATCAACCAGTAAACAACACTGAAAAATCTCAAAATTATATAAGCTGATCATCAAAAAGTTCAACTTTTGTCAAGCCAATTTCCAATTCCATTTTTATATATCATCAATTAATTTATAATATGTTGGGCCAATTTTTTTCTTGTTGCAAAGATTAGCAGAAGCTTGACTCACCTATGGATGATTCCTTTGGAATGTAAATACTGAAGTGCCTGCAGAACTGCTTTCAAAACGGTGACAATGATTTGCTCGGGGAGACCCGTTGGGAAGTGCCTGGCTATGAGATCAGCTGTAGAGCCGAAGCCCATCACCGGCAGTATGCATACTACGTTGTTTCCAGAAACGAAGGAGCCAAAAGAAGAGAGAATGCACGAGTGGGAAAGTTGACGCATTAAAATGATTTCTTCCTATTGGATAAATTTAAGTTATTAAAGAAACAGTGAACAATATTATGTAGGTTTGGAAGTATGCAATGTATTTTTCATACTACATAAGGCATAATCATGCCTCATACATTTTATTAGTTCACTAGCACAACAATCTGTTAAAAATATGGTATACCAACAAATGAAAAAAGCCAAGTTTTACCTTTATCAAGTCTGCATTCTCCCTGTCGAGTTCGTCTAAGTTGTACTGTTTCAGGGCCACCCAACTGTCTGAGGGCTTGTGGACGGCCAGATGGACGGTGGCCAAACCGGTTGTGCTCCTGCCCAGAACCGAAATCCGCTTGTAGTCCTCAGAATTGGCCCCGTACTTTGTCGACTGAGGCATATCAGGGGCCTAAAACACAAGGCGCTTTGAGAAAAAACAGGTCAGAACGGTAAACGTGCCCAGCATTGTTTGTCTGATAACAACTCAATGACAGCGACTGACAAAGTGACAACCGATAGTTGGAAGGTTACTTACCTGAAAACACACTTCGACTGTCGTCATAAACAAGAAAAAGGCTTATGAACTAACATTGGTTCTGTCTACGTTCACTTTTTTATATTTTGTACATTGTCGTGTTGGCTATGTTCACGATATAAAAATTTTGAAGAATTTAAAAAAATTCCTACATTTAGACAATCTAATTCGGTAATTAATATAAAAAGAATATTTACTAAAGTATACTATACAAAAATACAATATTAAACCAATCAATTAAGCAGATAAAATTATTTCACCTATGACATGCATAATATATCGAGAAAAATGCAGGCTCTAGCTGACACAACATTTAAGTGGAAGCTCTATAGAGCATAGCTGGACAATTAATATCTAAGTTGAATCTTGCATAATTCAAAGATGAGTATACATATAAAGTAATACCCTCTTCCAAGCCAGAAATTTAAACTTATAGACAAGCAGAATCTACCCTAAAAATTAATCAAAGAAAAAAGAAAACTAAAACATAACATTTGGAGGGTTAAATCCAAAAATAATTTATTGACTACTCCAGTAAGTCTCTGGTCACTAACAGACCTGAAAAACGACAATCTGCACAGATTGATCTGTTTCATGATACTCAATATGTTTACATTCTGATGTTGTGATGAAAGCCATACAAAAATCCCAGCAATGTCTGTTTTACCAAACACAAAAGATGACCCTAATGAGAGAATTGAAGAAGAAAAGGACTAGAAACTAGTAAAGGAAAACGCACTTGTGCCAACCGAACATGTAATGGGTAAAGAACTACTGAAACTAACATATCTTTAAAAAAATAACAAAATGTCACCTTGGAAAGTGCCAAATTCCGCATTATGGTTATAAAATAAGATCAATTACAGACTCAAAGATGATAGTATATAAATTGCCAGGGGACCCAGAATTAAAAAAAGGAATATACCTCATCACATTTTGAGCTCCCCTCTTTAGTCCCAAGTCGTTTAAGAGATCCTAGTTTGCTTGTTATCTTCAGTTTGGTCAAAATCATAATTTTTTATTACTTTCAATGAGGCGTTCTGTTCAAAAGAGACATTAAAGAGGACCAAAATGGGTATAAAACAAATAAACAAAAAACATGTGTACTAATACTGTACACAAAATAAAAACAATTTCATGTTTTTAATTATTTTTCTGTTCAGTTTTGAGAAACAGTTTGAAATTAGTTAAATGCGTCATATTCCTATAAAAAGAACTTTTTTTTTAAAATCAGAATACAATTACTATGCAATCTGTTATACTGATGTTATGCTAGACTTTAAGTACATCTAATTGTACAGTAAATAGATAAATAGTCCTTTGCCACTTTGAGTAAAAATTTAATGATTTAAAATCTTAACATCCTAAATATCATACAGTATTTAACGACCATTCTATTTTACTAACAAAAACAGAAAGAACTCCAACTAACCATAAAAATAACAATCCGAAAATAAATTTATTGTTTTGATGCATGTATTAAAAATAGTTCATACATTTAATAATAAAAAATTGTGAGATTTCCTGTTGTCTATAAGATGATAAACCTAGCTTGGTTGTTTATTTTTTGATCTGCAGCAGCGTTTCGACTAAACTGAGATGATAAGACTAAAAGCATCAGAAATGACTAAACTTCAAATACAACTGTGTGGTATTTAGTGACCTCTCACCTAGTGACAATCTCCGAATAATTAAATACAAGATTATTTAGATCGTAAGATGCGGTGTGATGTAGGTTTAAGAAAACATTTTCTTTATCGTGCCAACGTTTCAATCTTTATTGAGATCGTTTTCAGGGTCCAAAGTGTTTGTTTTCTGTGTAGATGTGTCATTATAAGGTGTCATGTTGAGAATGCCCTCACGATAAAGAAAATGTGTTTATAAACTACGTCACACCAGACCACATCTCATGATCTCTAAATAAACATTAATTAACGGTCACTAAATACCACACATTCAAATGCAAGAATTAATTAGGTTAAGAAGAAACGGTTGTATACAATCCAAAAGAATGTTCACAAATAATTTGCATTATTTTATTCAATTTAAAATTTTTTACAGATTCTATGACTGCACATCTATTTACTGAAGTAATCAGATTAAAGACAACTGAAAATTCATAACATACAATAGTTAATAAACAGTAACAAAGAACTAAGATGCCAAATACACTTTTAAACATCAACTTAAAACTATAGAAACAGAAAATTGAATACAGCACAGCAAAAAGAAAAAATAAATAAATAAAAAGACAATTTATTGAATAAAAGGCTTATATTATGCCAAATGTTTGGAAATTTTTTTAATAAATATTTGAATAGAATAATGTTACAAACTTAATTAATTAGAAAAAATTAATCATTCCATTAAAAATTTGTTCTTATTTTCAACTAGCCATGGATGTGTCTTCACTTCATGGAAAGAAATCCTATCTTTCGGATCGTATTTAACAAGTTTAGAAATGAGATCAATCGAACCGGGTTTCAGGTAAGAGGGGTAATGTATTTGGACTTTTTTTATCTTTTCGTAAGTCGTTTTGTCGTCTTCACTTTCAAAAGGGGGATTACCGACAAGGAATTCGTAGCAAAGGATGCCTAGACACCAGTGGTCGACATGATTGTTATAAGTCTTGTGCTCGACCATCTCCGGCGGGAGATAATCCAATGTGCCGCACTTTGTCCTCCTCTTGTCTGACGGGGCGTGGACCGACCAACCAAAGTCAGCGACTTTAACATTGTCATTTACATCGAGAAGAAGATTTTCTGGTTTGATGTCACGGTGCATGACAGAATTCTTATGACAGTATTCCAACGCGTCGGCCACCTGGTACGTATACTTTGCAGAACGCCGCTCGCTGAACCTCCTATTTCTCTGGTTCTGGAGGAAAGTGAAAAGCTCACCATTGCCGGCATATTCGAGCACCAAATAAACCCGTTGTACATCATGGAAGTACGTGTACAGACGGAGGATGTTAGGGTGGATCAAATGTGACTGTATTTCTATTTCACGTAAAACCTAAAAGCAAATAATTTTAGACCAACGGGTTTCAGTCGATTGATTAGCTTTCTCATACCTGGTGTTGCATTGGTCCTTTGATCAGTTCTTTCTTTATAAGTGTTTTTAGAGCGACAATAAATTTAGTTTTCTTTTCTCTTGCCAAATACACCCTGCCGAACTGACCTCTGCCTAATGGCATTCCAATTTGGAAGTCCTGGATAGTCCATTCTCTTGGCCCTCCTCGATTTTCCTTTACACTCTCGTTCATTATCTGTCTAATATTGTCAATATAATTTCTTCCCGCTTCGTCCAAAAGACTTACATTCTGGAAAAAAACCAATCTATGTTATGGACTATTTATTTTTTCTTCTCCAAGTAACAAAAAATCGAATAACAACCTAATCAAAATAAAGGGCTGGTAACTTGCAATAAATTTATTTAAATTTCACATATAAAACATGGTCAGAATTAGAATTCGAAAAACGACTTACAATAGTTGTGTTGAATTGCTCAGTTTTCTCAGTCGGTATCTCTACGACTTCCATGATGAAAGTTTGTTAAATGTTTCTGGCAAAACTAGTTATTATCTTGCTGATTCAAGATGCTCAACAGTTTAACAAGTAAAACCTTATAGGATGAATAACGGTCGAAATATCAAATAGAGCGCGAGGGCCTCAAAACCTCCGAGGACCATCGCCTAACGGGCATTTCAAATACTTCCCAACTATAGCATGACGTTAGGATAATTTGACGTAACAGTGTGTCTACTGTCTAGTTTATGCTTTTGATACAGTTGTAATAACAATGTAGAGTTTATAATTTATACTTTTGATACAGTTGTTATAAAAATAAACTTTATATAATCAATTCTTTTGATGTAGTTGTAATAACAATGTGCCAAGTTTATGTTTTTCAAGCCGTAGTATTAACAGTGTGGCTCCCGGGCATGAGGGTAAACTGCGTCCACATACATAACACACATACACCTACACTATGAAGACCATAAGCACGTTAACATTATATATACCCTAGGGCTACAGCCCCTAGGAAGGTTCTTGGGTGAATGCAGTATCATGTACTGGAAATGGTGCCCCAGTATGGGCACAATGCTGCCATGCTTCACACTAGACGGCTGCAAGGGGGACTTGGTGGCTGGTGCACCCCTGCTGGTTGATGAGGATTTCCAAGCACTCATTGCACATCGGGGGACATCCAGGCCCCCTGTCAGCAACCACCACCAATACACAGGTCGATGCACACGTCCTAGGTCCTTGAAACCCGAGGATAACAAATGCAAAGTACCACGCACAAAACACTACATGTTACAAACCTCATCTGGAAGGGGAGATCTGGTCTCCTTTGTTGTCCATGAACCCTGCTCCTGCGCTAGTACAGGGACTCACAGAAGTCACCTGTCAACACCTTGACAGCCAGCAAGCATGATCTGGTGAACTTGCCTAAATTGCGTACCTCTACAGGTCTAAGTTAAATAGATACACTGGTTTTGACAGGCATGTCCAAGACTGGCGATGGTGTGGCATGTGCTGTGTATAGCAAAGGATTGACCACCTTCTGTCCTTGCCCCCTCATTGCAGCATATACACAGCAGAGCTGTACGTGATTTGGCACACTCTACAGGTGATATGGACTGAGAAGGGCTCTTGCCTTCTACAAGAGCACTGTCTGGGCTATACGAGACGGGTTCTCTGTAGACCCTCTCGTCGTGCTCTTGTTAGAGAAATACACCTTGCTGGAGCGCCTCAGAAAAACAGTGGTAGTTGTCTGGGTTCCCGGAGGACCCAGACACGACGTTGGGACGAGGCGGCAAAAGCCAGGATATCACTTCCCCCAGACCAGACCATCAAGATCAGGCCCTCTGAAGCTAAGCTTACAGAGAAAAATATGATAAAAGAAACACGGGCAGCGTCAGTGGGTGGGGTCATTCGAGAGGATCTTGCTTTAGTTTATTATTAGATAAATGTTATTGTGGCTATTTCTTGGCCGGCACTAACAAATAAAAACATCTGCTAATTATTATAACAAAATTATGATTTATATTAACTATTAAGCATTACTGATTGCAGGATTATTAAGATTTCTGATTACAAAGAAAACGAAGAAGGCCTACCACATGAAGACCATAGTTAACCATTTGTTGGCCAAAAATAAACAAACTATCATATCTAAAAATGAAAAAGGTAGTTATACAGAAATGAGACATTTAACTATAAATAATCTATTCATAGAATTCTAAATATTCTTAATTACATTTAAATAAAAAAAAAATTCAAAACATCATAGGCAAGTAGTAAAAAAATGTACAAATTAATAAATTGAAATTATAGAATGTTTAGTACAATTGGAATAAGTTAGCGCATAATAGATAAACAGATAATAGAAAAAAATGTATAATATATTTGTGTTTTGAATCTTGACTTTAGCCGCACATGACCATCTGGACAAAATCTTCGTAATTGACATTTCCCTGTGAGTCTTCCTGCCCTGCGAGAAGCTGTTCGACCTCTTCATCAGTCAATTTCTCGCCAAGTGTCGTAAGCAAATGTCGAAGTTCGGCTGACGAAATAAACCCATTTCCATCTTTATCAAAATGCCTGAGACCTTCAACAAAGTCTTCAGCGCTGTCACTCGATCTACCCTTTGAAATCGTCTGGTAAATTGGCAAGAAGACTTCGAAACTTATTCTTTCATCTGGAAAAATCCATAAACAAATAAATCGATGAAATATGAAAGGAATGCTATGCATGTAATGTAAATAAATTATAGGCTAAATAAAAAATATGCGATAGTCATATGTTACTTTACAAGATCATTACTATATAATGTAAGACTATATAATAGAATATTTGCTTCATACAGTTACTTAAAATGTAAAATAATAATAAATAAATATTATTTAAGCTAATTTTTGCTTTTTACTTTTAACATATATCATGTCAGATTTAATTTTAAATTTAATTTGTTGTAAATGTGAATAGTGTGGAAGTAAAACATGAGGTAATAATTCTTTGATATAAATTTTATTAATGGTCAGTTATTGTGGTCTCGCCCAATCTAAACTCTCCTGCAGATTTTGTTACATTTTCAATCTCACTGGCACTCTCGACACGACACGCAAGAATGGCACAATTACACAGAAGACAGAAGAGTAGAAATACTTTGAGTGAATATATAAAAAATATATTTTGTATTGTATAAATTCACTTTTCCACATCCAAAATGTAATGGTTATATGTAAACAATGTTTGTAAATCCCAGGCCCTGAAGATGATCTCAATAAAGATCGAAACAATTAATTAAAGTTTTCAGTTGAGATAAAAAAGTCAATGGCACGAGCGGGATTCGAACCCACGATCTTCAGCTAGATATGCCGCTGCTCTACCACTTGAGCTATCGTGACCTCGAAACACTCGAACACCAACCTCCCATATCTCAACCACACCTTTTGAATTTTCCTCCTTTTTGCCATTTTTCAAATGTCGTGTAATCAATTTGATTCTCGGCGAAAAATGAAATGGCCTCGGAGAGCTTTAGTGAAGTATACTTCATTTTAAACTTATTCAATTCACTAGTTTCGTGGTCCGCTTGACCAATTAATGGTGGGTTCGAATCCCGCTTGTGCCATTGACTTTTTTATCTCAACTGAAAACCTTAATTAATTGGTCAAGCGGACCACAAAACTAGTGAATTGAGAAAGATCAAAACGTTGGCACGATAAAGAAAATGTTTTTCTGAAACCTACATCACACCAGACCGCATCTCAATTTCTAAATAAATAAGATAAATATAATTTAAAAAATGTCTTTTAATAGCAGAGTTGGTAAGAACAATTTTACTGCTTGCCTTTACATCTCTCCAGATAATCGGCTAATCCAAAATTCTGCTTATCTAGACTGGTCTCAATGCTAATTAGTATGGACTAGTGGGTTTCCACTGTAGTTACTTTTTTATATAAACTTATATATAACTTATAACTTAACTTTGATATTATTTTTCAAGTGTGAATTAATAAATCATACCTGGTTTATGCTGGTTGGTGAACTTCTTGACTTCAGACTCGGTCGGGTTCTGACCAAGGGCCCTGAGCGCGTCTCCGATCTGCGAGACATGAATTTTGTTGTCACCCCTGCTGTCAAAGAGCTGGAACGCCTCTTGAAACTCTAGAATAAACCAATTAATAGTGTTAATTATGCAAATATGATAGACCCAAAGCGAATCGACTCGGTACCCTCGATGGAAGTCATGACTTTATTAACAATTTCAAAACCGTAAATCATTTTCCCCCTTGTTTGTTGCACTTACTGGGATGGCGAGGTGACGACTGACTCTACCGAGGTCGGTCGAAAAAAGGAAAATGGAACAAAGTCGAGTTTGATACCTAATATGGTCAACTAAGTGCGGGATTGGGTGTGTCGCAACTCAAATGATGAGATGTGACCTGGTTTAACTCACCTGCCAACTGATCATCCGAGTACGACGCCTAGAAACGATAAAACGGATTAGCACATGAAATTCAGAAATGGTAATAAAATAAAAAACACAATTTATTCAATTAGATAAAGGAAAAAACAGAATTACCATTTTTGCTTGTTTGTCCTTTGGGTCAAGTGATGACTAATGCTGCTTATAACAATGACCTGTCGGCTGTCGTGCTTGATCAACGTTCTGTTCTGGCAAGAGGTTCAACTAAAAATAAAAGTTTACTAGTTTCAAAATTCCAGGCAATTTTAAAATAAAAATAATCTTCTGCTTAAAATATTCTTAAATTTTTTATTAACAGGAAGTTGAGTCTAAAAAACTTTGAAATTTGAAGTATAAAGTGACTCCCTACAAGGAATTAACGTCAGAGACGGAATGTATTTCAAACCACTACTAAGTTCAATAAATAATAATAAAATATTGGTAATTGTACTCTGATAATTATTAATTACAAATAGATCACCAAAATTAGGAGTTTTTATTCAAAATTTAATGGATAACAAGAAGAATCTTAGTGTTTGATAAAGTCATAAATGTCATGTCATAATCAGCTTAGATCAGTTTTTAAGTTTTACACTACTATTTTCTAGTAGAAAGTTTTTTATACTTAATTTTGAGTATTTCAAAATCCTGTCATTAATAAGAAAAAAGCCTATAAAAAATATTTTAAAAATAGATTTGAACGTGGCGGGGAAAAACAGAGAACCATAACCTTTCCCATTCGGCATCCGACTACCAATGGTGTCTAAAGTTTTCCATTTTACCATTGCAGTTGGAAAGTCTTTGTCGAAAAACTTGCCAACGGTCAACAGATCGTCCCGCCGCACATTCGCCCTCACACCTAGGATGTCGGACGAAGTCGCGAAAGCTCAGAAAGCTCTTCCAGGAGGTGATACGATCTTCGGCAAAATAATAAGAAAAGAGATACCGGCAAAGTTCATCTACGAGGACGAGAAGGTATTTCGACGTTAAGACTTAGCTCTATGAGTCCGGGTTCATATGTTTTATCTTTGCAGTGCTTGGCGTTCCATGATGTCAACCCGCAAGCACCGGTCCATTTCTTAGTCATCCCGAAAAAGCCAGTTGCCACGTTGTCAGACACTACCCAAGAAGATGAAGGGGTATGGTTTTTATATTTATTTAATTTTTAAAAAGAAGTATGCAAATACTGACATAAAGCTGGCACTACACAATACTACCTTCCAACGTTGGATGTTTGATTGTTCATGGCATCGTGGCAGAACTTCAAACCTACAATCCAGTAGCGCAATACCAAGCATCGAATGTTTGGGCTGGAAAATGTTCCGATTGTTGTCAGTCTTTATCACTTGTGTCAAAAGAAGGAAGACATTAGTTTGTGTTGGATGAACATGACATTCTGTGCCCTGAGAGGCTTGAAGGATAATTTGAGGGCCTTAAGAAGCTCATAGTTAGGCCCCATTTGCCCATTCTCATAACATTTCCCACCTATCAGACTTCAGTATACCACAGAAGAGCTCTAAGTTTTTTTTTTTTTTTTTTTAATCTTTCCATTCTGCTCTTTTTAAATTAATTATTTTCAAAATCTTCAAGTATTTTCTTTGATAGTTTTAGCCTTGTCAGTAATTTTAACTTTGTAAAAAAAAATCTGTTTTCTTTTTGCTGTCAGATGAATTCTTAGTTCCTCAATCGCTGCCTTTTAATAATACTTTTGAGTTTTCCTCTTGAGAACTGCTGGGTCTTGAATCTGTATTTCGTTGTTTTGTATCATGTTTGTCTGGGTTTCCTCGTGCATTTGTCCTTTACTCTGTAATACAAATGCTTGGAAATGATTCTTGTACAGACATTATTGTTAGTAATTTCATAATTTGTTTTTATCATTTATTGGTTTTCCCACAATATTAGTTTCCTCTTGAGGTCTGTGTGGGTTTTGAACCTGTAGCTTGGACGTTTTCAATCATTCTGGCCTGCCTTTTAGTCTGGCAATGTCTTCAGCTCTATGCCATCTTCATTGGTTGGTCTGTAAAAAATCAAACAGATGGCAAAAGTTAAAACTTGTTAGACAGACCAAACAACCAAGGTACATTTAAAAAAAAAAATTTTTTTTGTTGCAAAGATAACAAGTTAGTAACTTGGGAAAAATAAATAAATGTTGAATGCATAATGAGAATGCACCTAGTGCAATAAATTATCTGAATTCAGATAAACTGAAAAATAAGCTGGAAGTGTATTGGGCTTTTTCAGTTATTTGAAATTTGGTCATTAATTGTGTTGTTATGTTTACATTTCATTCATTGTCTTTTCATATAGAGACATGCCAATGCTGTCAGATAAACCCAGCGAGGTTAGGCAGACCAAAATTATCAGTAATGACAAATGTCAGGTTCATCAGCCCACAGGCAACATGCAAATCTCACAATCCTTTAGTGTTTTTAATTTTGTCTTACAAATTTATGAATAATCCTCCATCACTGCTTATTGATCCTTGATTTTCAAAAATTATTTCAGCTCCTGGGTCACCTTATGTTTGTTGCTAGCAAGGTTGCCAAAGAACAAGGACTAGACAATGGTTTCAGACTTGTTGTGAACAACGGGAAAGACGGTGCTCAGTCCGTATATCATCTCCATTTGCACGTTCTTGGTGGGAGGCAGTTGGGATGGCCTCCAGGCTAAATACTCTATGCATCACAGAGGCTTGGGTTCCATAGTGTATGTTGGGTGCGGTGTCTCTTAGGTATGTATAGAAGCCTCCAAAAAATACCCAAATAAAATAATAAAAAATGTTTGGTTCTACTTTACTTGTTTTTTTATATTATATTCCTGTTAAATAACCTTCAGTAAAACTTACTTTTGTTGAAAATTATATTGTGTTTCTCTAATCTCCATACATCTTCAGAACTTTTCTATAATGCAGTAATACAATACCATAAGTAATACTTTTTCTTATTTCTAGAATCAGTTTTGTTTTGCAATTTCAGATGGTTAGAGGGTTTAGAGTAAGGAATTGAAAATGATTTTTAATTTTTATATTAGTAGGATTTTATTCATACACTAAAATAACTAAAAACTACATTGTTTTAAGATTAAAACTAAGAAATATATGTATCCCAGTATACTTTGAGTATCAAGCACCAATTATATATTTAGACATAAATTGTTTTTTATTTCATAATAATATAAACTTTGTTCTAAACTAAAGGCTGTTGTCGACTTTCTGGTATTTCTTTATTCCCTTCTTGAAGGTGTTCATAGTCTTAAAAGAAAATTATATTTAATAAATTAAGTGAAAAAACAAAACCAAACCAAATTAACCATTTTAATTACTTACTTGTATCTTTTTTTAATACTTTTGGTATGTACTCGTGTTCTCTAAACCAGGGCCAATCCATTATTCCTTCCTTGTCCGATTGCTGTAAATGATCAATATTTAAAAAAAATTAAATAAAACATTTTTAAAACAATATAAAACTAACTGATGTGAAATCATTTCTTCTGCCTATTCTCGGTATGGACTTTGAGGCTTTTAGGAAAAAATCATTCCTCCTTCCAATCCTGGGCACAGACTTGTGTGTCTTGGCGTAGAAGAAGTCATTCCTCCTGCCGATTCTCGGCACTGATTTAGACGCCTTGAGGAAGAAATCATTACGCCTCACCATTACGGGAACAAAGTTCATATCATCAGCATGTATGTTGTCGTTTAATTTTGTGTCATGGTCAGAATCGTAATAGTAAAGACTTTTGTCAGGTTCCTCAGCTTTTACCCAACCACCAGAAATCATGCATTCTGAAAGTTCAAATGGGAAAATGAACTACAAACTCAAAAATGACACTACATTAAAATGTATGGTTATGCTTTTATAATATATAATTTTTTCTGTGACTTGTTCTACTATACAACTAACCAGAACATTTATGAAGTCAACTAATACTTGTTTCTAACAAAATCTTCAATTTATGCCGGAAAAAATAATAATAAACCAAGATGAAAAAATCCGACAAAAAAGTGTAAAATTATTTATTTTTTAAAAAGTCAAGGTTAAGACCAATTTAAAAAAAAGTTTTCCACATTATCCAAAGCTTGACAAAAGTACTGGTTGGATGTTTTCTATCCTCTTGGCCTTATCCCAGATTTTTTTTTAAATTCTTTACACATTACGTTTCAGAACGTTTTGCTCCATTTTTCAAAGTGTGTGGAATAAGATGTAAAAAAACTTGTGAATATACAATTTAAAAAATGGCTCAACATCCTCTAGTATAAACAATTGGAATTAATAGTCTGTAATACTGTAAGATTATATTATTATAATTTATACTGGTGGAAGATGGTTCATTTTTTAAATTTTATTTTGACAAATCTACATAACCTACATCTTGTTCCAGATGTAACCAGTGAGGGGTGCTTTACAAAAGGAGCAAAATGTTCCATTAAAAAAGAACAAAAAGGTGACAAACATCTTGTTCTTTTCTGGCTGAATAATCCCACCTAACACCATTGTTAAAAATAAAATAGATATAATATTAAAAAAATCCCGTTTAGATTTGAAGTTGAAGGAAATTGATCTTCAAAAGCGTGAAATATAAAATATATATAGTAGACAGATTTTTTTAATAAAAAAAAAAACAGCTAGATAAGCCAGTTAAGGTAAAAAGATATTAAAACTGTTGTTCCTAATTGAAAAAAAAATATTTAACTATGGCATAGCATCACTTTACAACATTATAAATCGTAAAAATAAATCACATTTTTTGCATCATGGCTGAAGATACATTTTAAAAGTATAATATAAGTTATTAAATATGTCCGTATCAAGTGAATTCGAGGGCCTACAAGCACGTATTATAGGAGCAGAAAAGAACAATTTAGTCGTCCTTGTCAATTTTTTAGGAATGTTAAAATATTTTCATTCTAATAATTCAGGGTTTCTGAAAAACTATTAAATTATTTATACAAAACCAGACTATCACTTATGTATCTTCAATTTTTAAGATTATCAATAGACATCTACAAGGTTGTCTCAGTACAATTTTATTGTGTATCCCTATTTTCATTTATAGGCTAAATATCTTAACAATCTATTTTTTACTTTTTCAATTATGTTACTATTGGGTTGTCCGGAAAATAATGCAGGATTTTGGTATTAAACAAAAAAAAAGAAACTAGTTACTTTAAAGCAATGTTCTTTAATCAAAATAATTTCCCATACTCTCAATACATTTCTCCCAACGTGTTGGTAACTTATTAATTCCGTCTGAGTAGAATTCAGAATTTTTAGAATTGATAAAGTCAATAAATGCATTTTCCAGTTCCGTTTGATTTTTGAATATTATGTGTTGTAAGTAGTGGTCCAGGTGTCTAAAAAAATGGTAGTCAGTAGGCGAGAGGTCCGGAGAGTAGGGTGGGTGAGGCAAAGTTTCATAGCCAAGCTCCAATAATTTTTGTGACGTTACACGTGACACATGTGGTCGAGCGTTGTCATGCAACAAAATGGGCCCTTTCCGATTGACCAAAGAGGGCTTCATTACTGCCAATTTCTGATGCATGGTATTAATTTGGTTACAGTATGATTCAGCATTGATGGTTTCGCCAGGATTTAAGAAGCTGTAGTGTATTAAACCAAATGAAGCCCACCATACCGTAACCATTACCTTTTTTTGATGAGTTGGGGGCTTTGGAAAATGTATTGGAGCTTCTCCTTTGTCGAGCCACTGTCCAGAACGTCTAGTGTTATCGTAGAGAATCCACTTTTCGTCACATGTAACAATTCTGGCCAGAAATGGGTCATTTTTGTTTCGACAAAGAAGTGATGCACAAACATCAAAGCGCTGATTTTTTTGGCGATCGTTTAATGAGTGTGGAACCCAATTTTCGAGTTTTTTCACTTTTCCAATCGCCTTGAGGTGGTCAGCGACGGTCGTTTTACTGACTTTGAGTTGCTCTGCAAGTTCTCGAACAGTTGTTTTGGGGTTTTCTTCCACCACTGATCGCAGAACATCATCATTAAGAGAGGAAGGCCTTCCACGACCTTCTTCATCTTCAAGGCTGAAATCTCCCTCCCGAAATTTTTTAAACCACCTTTGCACAGTGCACTCATTAACACAACCCTCGCCCCAGACTTGGTTAATGTTTCTAGCCGTTTGGGCTCCGCTTCGGCCGAGTTTAAACTCGTAAAAGAAAATCGTACGAAATTCTCGCTTTGACATTATAAGGATGACTGAATTATTTCCAAGTAGCGGAATGCTACAGAGGTAAACAAACAATATCATTTGGAAGAGGATTGAAGTGTTGACATTCATACAAATGAGTAATCCTGTAAACGTAAACAGAATATTTTATATAGATTTTTTTTAATGAAAACTTAAAATCCTGCATTATTTTCCGGACAACCCGATATTTGAGATAACTTGGTGATCAAAATGGAGAATTAAGTTCAAGAATAGACAGGATTAAAGAACAATAAAAAGTGCATAACATATTTGTTTATGTGTGATGTTTAGTGACCGTTAGTTATGATTATTTGGAGATCGTAAGATGCGGTCTGGAACAATAAAGTAAATGTTTTTCTCAATCTACCTCACACCAGACCGCATCTTACGATCTACAAATAATATTTGTTTTTATTTAA
Organism: Cimex lectularius; assembly: GCF_000648675.2. NCBI lineage: Eukaryota > Metazoa > Arthropoda > Insecta > Hemiptera > Cimicidae > Cimex > Cimex lectularius. The sequence continues at coordinate 1,273,934 of NW_019392641.1, forward strand.
ATACTTATTTTTACTATCACGCCATTTGTATTATTCATTATTTAAATTACTCATCGTTTGTCATTATTAATGCAAGTTTTAAATGTGTATGCGAGATGTTGGTCCTTCAAATACATAACCACATAAGAGATCATATTCTTTATTTTAATTAGTAATACTCTATCATTTAACAATAATTAAACATCTGATAATAATAATAAAAAAGCTCGTAAACAAAATTGTTCTATTCATCCAGATTTTAATTTTTGTTAAATAACAATGAATTTTAGAAAATAGATCGATCGAACAAAATATCAAATTAATGGTTATTTTATTTATTATTATTATTATTATTTTTTATGAGTATTTTTAAACAACAGCCCTTTATGTTAAAGTAATAATTTTTTCATGTTCAATAGGGATTTCCTTTTGTGACGTCATCTCCCTCTCCTAAATAGAACCTATGCTGTTGTAACCGTAGTTCACTTTTTAGTTGTTTGATGAGCAGGTTATGAATAAAGTTTCTTGTGTTAATAATTTGGGCCTTTGCTATTTATTGTAATTGTATAATAACTTTTGTATTTAAAATAAGAGACACGATTATACCAAGAAGAAATGTGTTGTGGAAGAATTACTTCGAATTTCTAAATCAATATGTCGTTGGTAGCGTACGAATTCAGCGATGGAGAGCCAAGTGATTACGAAGAGGAAGAAGAGAAACAAGAACAGCCTGCAAAACAGGCGAATGATGAGGACAAAAAAGAGATTCCTAGCACGTCAAAAAGCGTTATCAAAGATGATGCCAAGGATGTGACCAATTTGCCGAAGAGTGTAGGCTTGAAAAACGTGGGACTGGACATAGCGTGGTCTTTGTTGGATAAGCACAGGATTCAACCTATCCGAATCCCTATACCTTCAGTTGTTGCTGAAGAGACTGAAGTCAAGAAGCATCAAAACATGCCACCTTCGAAGAAAGGTTCTGGCCTCTTCGCCGTATTGCCAAAGCCCAAGAGTGAGATGGTCTCGAATGCAGTGAAGATGAAGTTGAAACCGACATCATTGATGAGGCCTAAACCAGTCCCGAAGCCGAAACCACCAAAGCCAATTGTCAAGACGAAAGAATCGGATAGTGAAAGTGACAACGAAGGCGAGGCTGGTTCGTTTTTCTTCGCCCCTGAAACAGATATCAAAGTCGATCCGACAACAGCGAAGCAGATCGCAAAAGAACTCTCAGAAATTGAACACAAAGTCGCTAAATCGATGGAAAAGCCTGTAGTCGAGGAAGTTCCCCTGGATGAAGTGCCGCTTCCGGAAGGTGAGCCGGGTCAGCCGGCTGAAGAGGTCAAATTAAACGATGAAATATTGGCAAAGCTGTGTGGGACGAAAGACAGGCGCAAGGCCATCTCGGAGCAATTTATCGACGTCGACGGCTCTGCTCTTGTCGGAGATGCCCAACAATGGCTTGTAAAGGAGCTTTCCAAAGAGACGCCGAACCCTGGCAAGAGGAAATTCGAAGGGACACACATGTCGAAACGAAAACACCAAATCACTTACTTGGCGCAACACGCCAAAGCTAACGAGCTTGAACTCCAGAATCAATGGGCTAACAACAGAATGACTAGAAAACAAACTCAGGCTAAATATGGCTTTTAGCATCTGTACATTGTTATATTTGTAAATTTCTGTTATTTTCTTTTTGTACCTAAACTACCTATATATATATATATCAATATTATTTTTATGGAAATTTTGGAATAAAATAAAAATGTACATTTTTTTGTATTATGTTGCAGTGCACACCTATGTATGAAATATTTAATGAAGTTAATAATAATAATTTAAAAAAATGGATTTTCATGCTGCATCAATGTCCCTGTCAAACTTTCAAAGGGATAATTTATAAATAATAATAATTCTGTTAATACTCACGGCAGAGGAGAATGAATTTAATTATATCGGTCATACTTTACCACTAATCAAACATTCATATGAGATATCAAACTGGCAAATGGGCTGATTCTTAATGAGAAGAGGCTTGTATTTATACAAATTTAGCGGTACGTTGGAAATACAGATCTTGTTATGCTGGCTGGAACAATAGGGGCCTCAATTGTCACGCTTGTTCGGGGAGAGAATGTTTTAAAGCTAGCTTTTAAAGAATTAAATAGAAAAAGAAGTGAGCGAGAATGTAGGGAAAGGCATGTTTCAATTGTGTTAAAAATAAATTCGTAATAAATAAGAAAGCCAATTATTTTATTGTAGTTTGATTGTCTCTGACCATCCTGGAACGACTATTATCACAGTTGTTTGACAAAAGTGTTTTATAGCAAGTAATCAAAATGTAGTAGATTAAATAACACACTCAACCAGCAAAATTATAATGATCTATACATTCATTTACCTTCAAATTCCACAATTTTGTGATTTAATATTTTCTTGTTGTGTATCTTAGTAGATAAATGTAAATAGTATAAATATAATTACAATTATGGCAGTTGATAAATTTTGAAAAGCTTAGACATGAACAGCAATAAATATGCAAATAGTAGTTAATCATAAAAATTTTGAAGGTGAGGCATATTTTTAATACTGAGCTTTGTACTTATTTATAGTTCTACTTTATTATTTCATTTATCCTGAAATTTCCTTCTGTGATCTACGGGATGATGAACCTATAATTTGATTCTTACTAATCATTTTTGTCTCCCTCTCCTCGATCATTTTGCCATCTTCAGTGAAGTTATTTTATTTGTGAGAGAGAAAGGATAGAAGTATTATTAATTAAAATTAATTATTTGAAATATAATTTTCATTTATACAGGAGTCCTACGTCTACTTACCCGTTGAATGTCAGGGAAGAGCGATAAAACTACTTTAAATAGTTTTTTCATATTATTACCAGCTAAAAAGCCCTGGGCTATGCAGGGATTCGAGCTCATAACTGCTAGTATTGCAAATATGAGTTGGTCAGCACCACAGTTCTCAAAAATTAAATAGATTTAATGGAGGACACGATCATAAAAAATGAGTTTGTTATCTAAAATGTGTACTCTTCATAGTAAAGCTATTATTTTGATAAATTTAAATTGTTGGTAACAACCAGGCTTAGTTATTGCTCAATCCAATTACAATAAAAGCACATACAATTGATTTATTTTTTATTTTTATATATGTAGAAAAGGAAAGCAAAACTTTATAAATTAATTTTCTGGTGTATATTATAATATACAGTTGTCTAAATGACACAATGTGTTTATTTACCATGTGGATCTGTTTTTGGCTATTTTCAAATTAAATTGTTTTAGTTATTTTTCTTTGTTTACGGTCAAAATTTTTTGTCTTAAAATTTGTTTGTACTAAAAATTGGTTTTTAACTTTTAATTATTTATTGTATGAAATTGTGGCCATTTTTCAATTTTATATTTTTAGTTTATATTTATAATTTCAAAATGAATATATATCAAAAGATCATTAAAAAATATTTTGTCCGTGAATTCAGTGTAAGTTCTGTGCAATCGGCCAGATTCCGTCCAAACTGTATGGACCAAGGTATAAATATTTTAAATTGATAGCTATATTTCAAGATTATTTTAATAAATTTCTATATAAAATCACTGTTTCTTACTTTGGTGGATCTTTAGCGCATTGTTAAGTGGATTTTGACACAAAATAAATTATTTTTAGATGAAATGTCTGGTTTGCTATTGGGCATTCACCATTTTCCTCAGAAAGAGGGAGTGGGGTTTAAAACAAAAACATCCGAAGCATATGATAAACTCCACGGTGGCAAATTAGACGAGCTTGTGAGAAAGGCTGGACCCATACCTCGCCTCGGAGAAACAAGGGTTTTTTATGACTTAGACCCACAATTTAATGTTGTCGTTGTGGTAGGCTTAGGCGAAGAATGTGTAGGGTACAACGAGCGTGAACAGATGGATGAGTGGAAAGAGTCAATAAGAATCGCTGCAGGTTCAGGTGTTAGAAAACTACAAGAGCTGCATGCAAGAACTGTACATATCGAGAGCTTCGGCCACGCAGAATCTAGCGCAGAAGGTGCTGCTATGGGGATGTGGGTTTATCAAGAGCATAAAAGTCCCGAACAACAAATGTGAAAAATTCATTCTAACTGTTAAAATAACTGCGTTCAACAATATTTTCTTTTAGATTCATACCAAGACTGGAGCTTTTTGATGACTGTGATTACACAAGTTGGCAGATAGGCCTTCAGAAAGCCGCCGCACAAAATTTATCTAGACAATTATCTGAAACAGCTTCCAACCTTCTTACGCCTATAGGTTTTGCTCAAGTAAGGGAGACAGCTTTTAAAAAAATTATGTTTTAAACGAGAATTGATTTTAGATGGCAGTTGATGTCTTAGCAAAAGCTAATGTCAATGTTGAAGTGAAAGTGCACAATTGGTCGAAAGCAATGCATATGGAAGGATTTTTGTCAGCGGCTAAAGGCTCATGTGAACCCCCGGTATTTCTCGAAGCTAGTTACTACGGTTGCGACCACGATACTGCCCCAATTATTCTTATTGGGAAAGGTGTAACCTTCGACAGTGGTGGATTATGCTTGAAAGTACGCTACTAATACTACATTCTTATTAACTAATTATTCAGAAATCATACACCAGACCGCATCTCACGATTTCTGAATAATTATCGATTAACGGTCACTAATCACCACACATTCTTATTAACTTAAATAAGATTCTAATAATAAATTTATAAAATTTCAGAACAGACAGGAAATGAAGTATAGCCGGAGCAATATGTCAGGAGCAGGCACGGTTGTGGCAGTGTGCAGAGCTGCTTCAGCACTTCAGCTCCCGATAAATGTTAGAGCGTTAATCCCCCTGTTTGAAAACATGCCTGGCTCATGCGCTTACAAACCGGGAGATGTTATCAGATCGAGGAACGGAAAGACAATAATAGTGAACGATACTGATTTTGATGGAAGGATATCTTTAACTGATGCCATCACTTATTCATCTACCTACAATCCCAAGTAAATAATAATAAATATTATTTTAAGCAATTTTTATAAAACTATTTATCAGGTTTATCGTGGATGTCGGTATGCTTTGCCGAGAGACGGGTGAAATTATGGGCCAAGGGGCAACAGTCGTATTCACCAACAATGATCTACTCTATGAGCAAATGAGGATAGCCGGAGTTCACACTGGTGATAGAATCTGGCGACTGCCGCTTTGGGAATATTACCATCTAATGGTTAATTAAATTCTACATATATTTAAAAAAAGAATTAAATATATAAAATAATAATGAATGTATTGTTTAGATTTCTGACCATGAAATAGCAGATACAGGCGACTTGTACAGAGCATGTGGAGCTACAGGCTCTTGTGCAGCTTTTCTTCACGAGTTTGTCCCCTCGGTTGACTGGATTCATTTGGACACTTTCGGCGTCAATAGGACCGATGGGAAAACCTGGTCATACCTCAGGAAAGGTATGACTGGCAGGCCGACACGAACGATAGTGGAGTTCCTTGCTTCTTTGGCTTGTCAGGAGGATGAGAATGAAAAAATGAAGGCGGCATCATGTGCATAAAAATATAAAATTTTAAAACCACTTTCTTTCATTTTTTAATCGCATGTCAGTATGAATGGGTACTATTGTCCATATAGCCATCCTGCCATATTCAAGACAACGAAACTTAAAAAAAAGTTTATGTAATTACACCATAACTGGAAAACAAATCGAAACATTGTATAAATGTATATTTGTATTTAACAATTATTTTTCTGGAGTAACAGTCATTTCAAATTTATTGATATCATTGTGTTTATTAGATTGTTTGCACTGAAATTAAATAAATATATTAAGAAACAAACTTTTTTCAAATTTAAAAAGTGCTTAAGATCTTAAAAAAGCAATAAACAAAAAGTAACCTCATTTTTTATCATCCTTAAAAATGTAATTTAATATTAATTACCTTGAAAATACCTTATTGTTTTAACCGGAAAAAAATAAACAGCAAAGAAAAATGAAGTCCACACTATCTCACAACATTTATTAAAAATAGGACAACTTGTAGAAAATATTATAAAGCTTGTGAGCCAAACGTAATAGTTATTATTGGGTGTCCATCTGAGAAGCATCTTCTCCCCCAGAGCCTGTTGGAGGCTGCTGATCTACGCCTATGCTGGAGGCTGGTCCTGAAGCGTCACCTGGTGGGGCAGCGGTACCCACAGCAGGGCCTCCTCCTCGTCTCTCCTCACTCAATATCATATCTAGATAAACCTGCGTCTCCTCTTCTGTGAACTCTTGCAATGGTTTATCTTTCCCAACGATAGCAATTGCTACATTCTGCAAGACAATTTTACTTTAATTTCTCTAAGAAGTGTTTGAACGTATTGATGAATACCTTGTTATTTAAGTCTACATCGTTGGGGCTCGAGTCCCTCAATGCTCGAAGGCCGTGTTTGATGAGTTCAGTTTCATTCGGGCAAGTACTGATTTCATTTAAATGTTTTTCTAAGTACGTTCTTGCACTCTGAGATCTTGAACCAATCGCCATCGCCCTGCATTCATACATAATGGCTGAAGGACATATCTGAAATATGTGAGGGCCGTCGTGCTGAAATAATAAAAATTAAAATTATCAGGTTTCAGTTTATTAATTCTCCTTTGATTGTTTGTCATACATCATATCCGGCGACAAGAAGGCCGACCCCAAAAGGCCTCCTATCGTAACGCTGGGTGCACAGCTGCATCATGTTCGTAACTTTATTCATAAGGCGAATGACGGGGATCTGTGTTCCATTGGAATATGTATAACTCATACATTCTGTCCTCATGTGTCTCCTGTCACAAATACAAATGTTTAAAAAAAAAAAAAAAAAAAAAAAAATTAATATTAATATTTTATATATTATTATTTTATATATTATTATAAGAATATTTTACCCTAATATTCTTGCATCAGCAGTAAGCCCAGAGATACTCATGCCTATATGGACATCCAGAGGTATTATTTTCTTCTGGTGAGCTGAGAGTTCAGAAGTTGCTCTTTTCAAGGCGACAAGAATGGCGTGTGATTTATTTTTAACAGCAACAGTCGCCGCACCTTGTTTAACTGCCTCCATTGCATACTCAACCTGGTGAAGTCGCCCCTGAGGGCTCCAAACAGTAACATCACTGTCATACTGGTTTCTAAACTAAAATAAGAAGGTATTTTTTATTTATTCTAAATAAATATTTGATAAATAAAAATTTAGATATGCACTCAACACAATACAAAAAATGTAGCTAGAGCTCAGAATTTGAATATCATATCAAAGATGGTTCTGAATTGCACATCCAAAGTCTAAGAATATTTATTACCAGGCATTTTTCAGACAGACTACAGCATACAAATACTAATCAATAGAAGTATCTCACTGGACAACCTAAAATCTTTTCACAAAGTATGAAAAGAAAGAAATTTCAGAATTTATAATAACTTATCCCCCATGTTCCTTGACAAGTAAATTAAATAGTTTTGGGTGTTATGAATAAGGGGTCTGACCATTTTGCAATAAAATATCAAGGACTATGATGGGATTTGAGAAACCAACCAATTATGAGAGTAAGATGCCCCTAGCAATTGGAAAATAGCCATCTACTTAAACAGCTAGGTGGCACCCTGAGAGCAACTGCTGCAACGGTAGTAAAATCCACTAATTTGGGATAGCATTAGGGTCTTTTCAGATATTGGGGACATTCTTGTCTGGGATTGTAGTATAGGGACAACGAAAAGGAATAAATTGGCCAAGGAAAGTTAGATGAGGACACCTATTGACCCTGAACCAACTTACCAATTGCCAAAAAAGTTTATCGATGGACAATGTATTAAAAATATGTCCTCCAATCAATGAAAATATACCCCAGGTTAGTGGCATGCGAAAAAGTTCAACAAAGGACATCACAAAAACTAACAACTGAACTACTAAATCTAAGGTGTACTTGAGCTAGTATAATAGTTGGACTGTTAACAGGGCACACAGACTGGAGGCATGCATACATAAAGGCTCAGAATGGGAGAAACAAGCCTTTGCAGATACTGCCAGAAAGAAACAGCAGAACATGTCCTCTGTTGGTGTGAAGTTATAAGCTGAGATTTCTACTACTGGCAGAGGAAAAGCCCGGGCCTGAAGAATACACATGGGAGTTGTTTAGAAAGCTTTGAAATCTGGTAAAAAGTCTTAAGGTCTCTAGGCAGCTATGTAATTCACAATAAAGCAATTCTGTTCATGGTGCGCAGCCTGTAAAGAGGCCAGCTCCTAATCAAATCTTAATCTAAGTCTTATGTAGCTTGATCATCTCTGATCATCATATGTTTTGGAATTTTGTTCTTAATCTTCTCTGTGCTATTAATGCAAAAAAATAATAATGAAATAAAAAAAATATCACACTGCAGGAAACATTCATATGGGATAAAGCCAGCAATAATAATATCAGGTTGATTGAAGACAACTGAGCTAGATAATATATTTCTAATATATCTTGGTGAATGGGACTTGTAAAAAAAATTAGATCCCTTTCACCCATATAAATACTGAATAATCAGAACGAGGAACCTACAAACTCTTCATTGAGAAAAAAAAAGATGACAATTTACTTAACACATAAAAACATTTTATATCAAACCAAGGCATGACTAGAAAGTTTTAGGCTGGAATCAGGTCATAGCGCATGGATTTTTAATCGAGAAACATAAAATTAAGTCCTCCTGTACAATAGAAATTACTTTACTTTTGGTGATAGTCTAAAGAGCAATTATTAGGTTTTCGTGCTGGGATGTTAAGACCTCAGGAATTTCCATTGGCTCTTAGTACATTGAGATCACAAAGATTGTGAGCCCTTCAGCAAATCTATCACCCAATCATGCTCTACAGGTGCGAGGTATGGTCTGAAGCATTAAAAAAGGTAAATACCAGAAGGGAGCCGAAGGAATAGCAAGCTCCTAAAGAACAGTTTCCGAGCCAACATCCGAGTGGCCACAAGAGTGTTTCCTATTAACTCCTGGCTCTGTATAGAAAATGGATCAATGACCAAGAGTTAAGCTAGTGTAAAAATCTACTTTTTACGACTTTTTTTTTTATGGATAACAGGAAATGGAGGAGTTCCCCTGAAAACTGCACAGCTTATCCTGGCACCATTTCTAGGAGCTCGCAACACATCTGTGAATTTTCGGTTAGCAACCCTGGTTTAAAAAAAAAATTAAAGTTGCATGACAACGGTGAAGTTACCCAATGAAGTAGATTTAGCCAATTTATCTATCATCTCATGCCATACACCTGAATACCCTCTCACCCAGTAAAGTGCCACTTATTTATTTTTTATGTGTAGGTAGATGCACACTGTTGAAATTTTAGCTTGACTTATAGATCAAAAGAACTGTAATACTCGAACATTTCTACTGTCAGGAAAAAGCGAACACATGATACCACCGGACCTGATCAAACGAACCTCTTACAGGCCAATGATTACATAAAACATAAATCTAATAACTCGATTATGATGTGGATGCAATGTTGAAATTTTTTAGCTGATAAAGGAAACAGGCTGCCAGTTAAAAACTTAAGGACAAAAGATCAAGGTACAGTTTCATCGTTTTTAGCATCTATGGATAGTTTATTTAAGCTATTTTAACATTAGTTAGCAAATTTTTTTTATCACAATTCATTTAATTGTGACAATTTTTGTTGAGGGTAGTTCAGTGTGGTGAAAATCGAAACATTTAAACCGAATGATTTTAGACAAGTCTTGCAAGTCATTAGAAAATTGACTGTAACAAATTACTGCTCTTTCCAATAATGTAGGGTTTTCTTTAAATTCTAGTTTATGCTCTATTTATCGTGTAAAAGGATGTCAACAAATGGTTGAAAGCTTTTCGAAAACTCTCGTACTTCCTTGAAATTTTAACTTGACAATTAAGTTCAAAAAGCGAACCGCCAGTGCTTTCTCGCGTAAAGCCCGGTGGAGGCGAAAACGCCGCTACTGTCAAACGGGAAAAGGTGAGACACGACGCGATACGGGACGGACCAAAATCCCCCAGCCGACTTACCATCTTCGAAGAGGAGAGACCAAGTCCTAAAACATAAAACTTGGCACGCGAAGCGATACTCGACGGACAGACAGGAGGTGTGATCAGCGATGAGACCACAAAATACAAAATTTCCTCTCTCACGCGTAGGTTACGGTCAACAGAAAAGCGGCAAGACGAATTTCGCCGATTGGCGATTCCGCTGGCTGCGCTAAATCGTAGGAATTGTTCTATTAAAAAAAAAAACATCGTTGTAATAATAATAACAATAATAAATAATATAAGTCTTTATTCATAACTAAACATTTTACAATTTATTTCGATAATTACAGATTACAACACTTCATAGTCAGAGGAGTTGCTATCTTTAAAATTATAATAATATATTATATTATTAGTTATTACATAGTAAAATATCAACAATGATTTTCTTTGGAAATAAATTATTGTCTTAGACAATAATTGCCATTCCTACATCACAAATTATATTTACTTAGTTATAACTCCTTTTAGTGTACAATTTACTTAAATGCTTATGGAGATAGTATATTACTATACTTTATTATATTATTAGTAGCAAAGGAAATAGTATATTATTATTACTTTACCCCACAAAAAAGGCAAATTTGTTTGCTCACAAAACCGACACATTTAATGTATAATGTTTCTTTTCCTTACGTTTATCTATTATCAGTATTAAAATCTCATCTGTAAACCTCCGTTTATTACAAGCAGTTATATATATCATTATGAAACTACGCAAAGAGTAGCGGACTTAACACGCAGCCTTGTTGCACATCTGTGAATGTATGAAAATTTCCTATACTCGTTTCGGCGGTGGATATACTAAAAATCGTTTTATTTATCGATATAAACTAAATATATTTTGGTTTATTAAGGTTTGTTTGTTTATGTGATATGCTATATTTTTACACCTTTTACCCAAAAAAGTAAATTTAATTTTTTTTAAAACTAAAAATGACAATTTTTAATATTTGTTTTTAGAATAAAAACGATTCCACCCGAAGATCTTTTAACTTCTGTGAAGTTTGTTTACTTTTAAAACACGTATAATGCTTCTTTTTTTTTTACAAAAAATTACCACTGTGTAACTTCTGCGCGAGGAAAGACATCTTCATTTTTTTGGATGTATCCCATTCCCTGGGAGTTTTGAGTTCTCTTTCTGGGAACTACTAGAGTTTTGACTCTTTTTGGAAATTACTAGAGTTTTGAGTTCTCTTTTTGGAACTACTAGAGATTTGAGACCCCATTTATAGCAAAACTTAATTCCCAAGATGACTTAGACCTGGTTGTGTTGGCATAGAGCTCGTGGAGAAGTTAAATTTTTAATTTTATATTGAGAAGCACTAACAGTTTAAATATAATTTAATTTTGTTTATTTAATATTTGTTATTATCTTTGTTGCATATTATTTTCTAAGCAAGTGATGATCAGAGGACCACCTCCAGCAGACGGTTTAATAATCAATGCTGTATAAGAACTGTTTTTATTTTAATTTCTGTTATACTTCCTTAAGTATATAAATGTATTTTCTTTCTATAAATAAAGTTATTTTTTCATTTATTCATTCATTAAAAAAATTACCAAAGGTGGAAATTTTTTAAATTTTGCCTCTATTGCACGCTAGCGCTTCACCCGCGATTATCCAATCCCTGTTAGGTTGGTGTTTTGTTTTGGCACCGATACTGGCGTTCGGGGGGAAAGAGACAAAATATCTGTCTCTGAAGTCTGAAGCTGAACCTCTTGGGCTTGGTTCGTCACTGGGACTTCTCTGTTGCGCGCTTTTGAACGCTCCTCCCTCGGAACGCTTCACGCCCGGCGAAGACGGCGCCCGCACTCGACAGTCGCCTTTCGTTCTGTGCAGCCTGTCTTCAGCCTTGCGTTTTTCATGACATTTCCTCCTTTCGGCTAGCCTCGGCAGACAGGGAAATGGATAAGGAACTCGACGAAAAGAGCCTTCAAGAGAGGGAGCACTTCTTCAAAATCATCCAGTCTTTTAAAGCATACAAGTAGGTTCATTTTAGATTTTTGTATATATATATAACTAATAGGAAGCCTGTTGCGTGTAAACTGCGATTGTCGTGGTCTTATATTAACGTTTAGTGACAAGGCCCGGCTTCGTTGTCACTAAAAGAACCTTTCAGATCAAAGGACAAGGCCTTGCTGTCTCCGCCTCCTTTGATCACAATCATATTTATATGAATACAATTAAATTAGTTAATCTACTCTAAATAAATAAAACAGTCAATAACTATTAATTAACCAATGAGTTGATTCTTAAATAAAAATCTGTTTTAAACTCATAAAAAGAGTTGACACGGTAGAAAAATACTTATATTTATGTAGGTGTTGGTACTGTTTGCACATATTTGTTTTCATTGTGTTGTTCAAACAATTTTTAACTTGCACCACAGACACCTGCGTGGATAATTTTCATAACAAAATTCTAATGTTTAAATAATTTCAATTATTCTTTTTATGTAATGACTTGGTTGAGATGAAAAAAAATAGTGCGAACAAGCAGGATTCGAACCCATGACCTTCGGCTCAATACGCCACTTCTCTAACCACTTGTTTTTAATATTTTCAAATTTCTTATTTACTTATTTTTTTAATATATTAGCATTTTCGGGTCGAATGAAACTTTTTTTCTTTTTAAATGAAACCTGAGGTTTTGTGAGGGTTGTTGAAATAAAAAAAAAAATAAAAAAGTCAATATGCTTGTATTATACAGTACAACTCGCACATCACGAAACATATTACATAAATGGTTTTAGTGTAGGGGTATTCTCACAGCAACTGCTGGTAGCTTTAACATAAAGTCAATGAAGATGTGCTTGGGTGAGGGAGTTCATGCTGTGATGAATAACTTAAGGCAGATTTTGTAATTGGTCCGGAAGTAGCCACAAGTCCTTTGGCAAGGTTTTTAATGTACGAGAATGCAAGTTCTGCAGGGTTTAGTTAAGGTGAATGAGGAAGAAATTAGATGGGAAAAAGAAAGCACTATTTGCTGAACTTGTTCTATTTTGTGGATAGTGGCGTTATCCATGACTAGTGGCGAATTGTTAAGGGATAGTTCATTGAGTTCATTGCAAAGTTCTTGTACGAAATCACAGAATTTCTCTCCATTGCAATTTCCAGTAGTTTTACTGTATGGCGATAAACACCTTGATTGTTAGAGGCCAACATAAGTGTCACATTCTGGCTGCATGCTGTTGGGATTGTGATGATGCGCGGGTGTTTGCTCTTTAATATGCTATGCTTCTTCGTAAGTGAACATTCATCGATAAATGAGGGAGAGAATGATTTGCAGATGCCCATTCATCATAGGTTAAAGCAACTCTTTGCTTGATTTCCAATGGCGCTTTTTTTTTTTTTAAGTTATTTTCAAAGAAACCAGTGCATTGTGAATTGCAGTAAGTCCTACGTTAACTGCAATCGTTGAGAGATGTTTCATTTCCTTAAGTGTCAGTCCACCATTTTCTTCAACCATACACTCCAAAGTTGTGAGAATTTCAGGTGCTCACTTTTCTCCTCTAATTTGGCCATTAATTCGCTATTGTTTGCTTTACATGGTTTTACCAGTGCTGACATTTATATTAGCCTGGTGAGCACCATTTTCAATTAAAAAGAAAAAAGTTTCATTTGGCCCGAAAATACTACATGCTGTACATACCTTTGTTATAACAAAATTACATTTTAGTTTCACTTTATTTACAATTAATAAGTATAATGGAGAAACAGATATTTACAGTTAACAAATATTAGAGACTAAAGCAAAAGAAAGGAGTGCATTTAAATTATTTACAATTTTTAAACAGAACAAAATAATTAATAGTAAATTTTTGTTTCTTATGTGCTTCCAAAATTAAATGGAGTAAAAATACAGAGGGTTAATTTACATTTGTGAGTAAATATTTGAAAATTTTATAGAAACTTTTCAAGAAGCATTGTTAACAAAAGGCTGGCTTATTTGAACACTTTGCCGCAAGTTCAACAAGTAGCGCTGAAAAAATATAGAAACAAGCTGGAACAGTTGGTAAAGTGCATTGACCAGAATTCGAGGATCATCAGGCTAATAATTCAGGACATTGAAAAACTGTTCGAGAACGTACAACATGACTGGGAACAGAACCCGGTAGGCCATTCACCCACCTTCTCTCTCAAAGAGAAGATTCATTAGTTTTCCCCTTAACAGATGAATTGAAACGTGTATTCCAGCCTTCCAGACCAAAGCTCACTGTTGCCGATGTCGACAAGGTGCAGATAACACTGAAGCAATTCTACAGGGACTGGAGTAAAGACGGGAGCGAGGAAAGGCTCCTTTGTTATGAACCAATAGTTGCAGCTATTGAAGAAAGGTTTCCAGCTGATACGTGGTAAGTATATAGCCGTTCGTTCAGCCGACATTGTCTTAATCTGTAAAAAAAGTCGAAGGGAGGACATCCATGTATTAGTTCCCGGGGCAGGCCTAGGACGGCTCGCTTTTGAAATAGCCAGGAGAGGCTTCACCTGCCAAGGAAATGAATTTTCCTTGTTCATGCTCTTTGCATCGAATTTCATTTTAAACAGGTAACGTTATTGAATGCTATATTTTGATCATGTTTAAATTAAATTAATGTTTGTAGAAGCGGAGGTGTTGAAATCTATGAACTTTACCCCTGGGTGCATCAATGCGACAACAACATGAGTGCAGAAGACCAAGTGGCGCCCATTAGGTTTCCAGATGTCGATCCATCTGAGCTTTATAAAATGTACGGCACTTCAAGGTTTTCAATGGTAGCCGGTGATTTCTTGGAGGTCTACAACTCAGACGAACAGTGGGACTGCGTAGCAACTTGTTTTTTTATCGATTGCGCCAACAACATTTATACTTTTATCGAGAAGATTTACAACGTACTCAAGCCTGGTAATTTGTACTTAATTCATTTAAATTTTATAGTTATAAAATATTTTTAAATTTTTGTAGGAGGTGTATGGATCAACTTGGGCCCACTCCAGTACCACTATTCGACCTCTTTGAATGAAGATTCGATCGAACCAAGTTTTGAAGTTGTTACAGAAATTATAAAAAGTCTAGGATTTGTCATCGAGGTAATGATGTGATTTTTAAATAAAACAAATATGTATTAATGTTTTGAATATTTTATCAGGTGGAAAAAACGGGCATGAGAACGCTCTATTCACAAAATCCCAAATCTATGCTGAAACGTGTCTACGATAGTGTGTTCTTAATATGCTCGAAATCTTGAACACGTGTTACCTGATGTCAGTCGGGGCAAATTTTATAATGCCCTTGTACTAATTAAGTATAAGAGAAAGAAAACGTTATTGTGAATTTTTATGTTTGGGATGTATTCTATTTTATAAAAAGAACTATTTCAAAGTGTGATAACATGATTAAAATTACTTTAGAAATATATCTGACTTTTAATTTCAAGTTTTTTTAATCTGTGTTTGTGATTATTTTACATTTTAAGGAGAAAAAAATCTTAACTTTTAATGTTCCTCTTTTTATGATTTGTTTATCTCTTTTCCTTTCTGGACAGACCTAAGTACTAAATAAAAAGTAAAAATGGGAAAGGCCCTGTATGTTGAGTACGCACCATCTGCTGGTACTCTGATGGATTTAGAATGCAAGGTGGTACAGGGGCCTACCAGCGTTGGACTGGAGCAAATATTCAGAACCCTTTGGGTACACCAGTATCATTCAGATCAACGTTCATGTAGTTAATGGATGTACTTAGTTAACCTGAACAAACAAAATGAAAATGAGGAACAGTGGAATGTGCTCATTGGACAAACAATCCAAGAACCTCCTGGTGAGTTTCGGAAAGAAACAACAGAATGCATCAAAGGAAGTAGGAAGACACTTCGAATCCCAACAGGAATCTTCTTCATTATGGCCTCAAAAAGAACTTACAAAACTTGGTGTAGGTATTTTTGGAATCAAGTCAGTGTTACAGGCCTTTAGTATCGCACTGGCATGTTACTGTGAAGACAGTTTTTCGATTTGGCCTTTTTTTCCATTTTTTGAAGAAAATTTTTTTTGCCATATCTCGGGAGAGTTTACAAGAGAGAGAGAGCCATAACGAACATGCCAACAGAACCGCAGTCTAAATAGGCATTCGAAGAAGATTGGTATAATGCAACACGGTACATGCAGATTCTGCAAGGAAAAGTCTCCCAATGCCATGCCTATACTAGTGCTACACTTGCTCGCAGGACGAAATTCTTTGGGACGTACAACGTAATCGCAGAATAAATTCAACTATTGAGTAGAACATCTATTTTCCTAAAGTGATTTATGACGGAAGCTAAAATAATCAATAAATTTGATTAAGTAGAGAACTTTCATAACTTGCCAACAAGGATGGATCAAAACAATTTCATATTTTTCAAATTATTAGGGAAAATGCCAGGAATTTAGTTAGGATGCAACAAATATTTAAACAAAATTGACTCATTTTGAAAATTATTTGCCTGGGAACGTGATTATTTTCAAAGATTATTGAAAAAAGTTGCTTCTGTTTTTTGACCTTAAATAAATCACCATAAACATTGAAAAATGCTTTTTATATTTTTTGGGTGAAAGAGAACAGAAAAGAAAATTTCAGTCGTAATGGTGGGAAGTGAAACTGCAAGATTGACCACTTGACTACCATAGTTTTTACTTACATTATTTACTTTATATATGAATAAATGAATTGTCTACAGTCTGAAATATTCAGGTGAATAACTTAAAATTAATTATTGGATTAATACTTTAATTCTATCAACAATAAGTTATTGTAGGGAAAGTTTCAGCTATAGAAATGATGGAGTGATGTTCAATCCTTAAAAAAAAAAGTTCTTTTTTTTAGAAAGGAGTTTGAGCCTTTTGGGGAAGAAGTGAGTTCAAGACGAAACTTGATAATTCTTGGGTTCAATTTGATTAAGTACATCATTCTGTAAATAAATCTTATTAAGATATTTGATAACAATAATATAATAGATTATTCCAGAAGAAAATTAATTAAATCCTTTAAATATTTTTGCAATATTTAATTAAAAAAGGTAAAAGAAAAAATCTTCCAAACACCTCTTGGTTATAAATATTTCCAGTATGTACAAGTACATAAAAAGTAGAGCTTAACGACGACTTGTTTTGCCAATGCCACGTTTGCCGGAGAATAAATGCTTGGGCATTTTTGTACCAATGAACCTGTCTCCTTCTCCTTTGAGACCCCTCTTGCCAACCTTCTTTGCGATCGCTTTGTGCGCTATTTTCTTCACTTTCATCCTTGTCTGCAATATAAATACCATCAGTAATAGTTTGTGAAAAATGCTTTCAAAAATAATAATAATTACCTCTGAGCTGGTAATTCCGGAAATATTTCTTGGAACACTTCTAGAAACGCTTCTGTAACCACCTTCTGAACTTGTTCTCATACGTTTGGAAGCAGGTTGAGTGAGGGAGCGCGAACGACCCCTTGTCCTCTTGAAGTTGGCTTTCTCGTCATTCTTATCGAGCTCAACACCGAGGGTGCTCATTTCGTCTGCGAGTCTGGTCACCGACCTAGCCCTAACGGATGGAGTTGCTGTCCTAGGCATCTTTGACTTCGTGCTCGACTTTTTCACTCTTGATTCATTTTTCATTAGTATTTTCTTCTCTCTAATCTGAGCTGCAAGCTCTTTGATGTCCTTGAGAGTTGAGTCAAGCTCAATCTTTGGAGATGCATAAAATCCGGCCTCTTCCCTTAAAGCCTCTTCTTGTTCAAGTTCTTCTAATTTCTAAAAAAAGAAAAAAGAAATTTTAACAAGTTCAACACATCATTCTGACAAATTTGAAAGAGTTTAAGTACTTTGAAGATATCTGGATCAATATAATCTGCAATGTTGTGTCCTTCCCAGATTTCAGGAATGATATCATACTTATATTCTTCTGGAAGGTCGTAATTTTTCTTAAGGTCCAGGATATAGTCATCGCCGAGATCGACTTCCAAGTCTCTTTCCAGTTTCTTCTTAACCACTTCCATTTCGGTGACACCTTCCTTTTCCATATTTTCTTTCTCTTGAAGTGCTTTCGCCTTCTCAAGTTTCTTCAACCATACAGAATCTGCACAAGGAAAAACTATTATAATGTCGTGTTTAATCTTTGTTTAACAAACAAGGGAACTGATGTGATGGCAGATGAGGCATCAGACTTCCCATCCTCCAAAAACTGCATTTCATTACAGAACAACTTGGCTAATATGGTAGACATGACACCACTGGAGGAAAAAAGTATGGAAAAATATAAAATACCTGGTATGAATGGCGGTCTCTCTTTGGCATCTCTCTGTGTCGGGTAAGCGACATGCAAACGGTTCAAAATACCATCGACTTTTTTGGCATGGACTTTATTTTCAATTCTGAATGCAAGAAGTTCATCACACACCTAAAACAAAGTTCAATTTAATTTTTTTATATTATTGATAGATGATTTTTATATTTTTACCCTTTGCTTAACGTTCATGACCCCATCTTCAGTGACTGTGCTCATGCTCAGTATAGGAATGTTTGATTCAGTGAACACTTTTAAACATTCTTTGCCTTCTTCTGAAAGTTCGTCAAGGCTCAGCACATCATTTTTATTGCATACTGCAATTACCGGCTGTGAAAGTAAGGCAAATGAGTGAAAGAGTAAAATTTTTTACTTTTTAAATTGTGTACCTTGTTGGTGAAAAGAGGTTTAATCGAATTAAAAAGAGAGACTTGCTCGTCAAGTGCGTATCCGCACTGACCAGAAGGATCGAGGAAGTAAAGGACTGCAGCTCTGAGATGGGCAAGAGCTGTAACAGCTTGCATTTCAATGACATTCCTCTGGTCAAGCGGATGGTCAAGAATTCCAGGTGTGTCAATCACCTGCCATCTTAAGTATTTGTAGTCGGTATGACCGACATATAAACTTTTGGTGGTAAATGCATAAGGCTGGACTTCAACTTCTGCCCTCGTGATCTATAAAAAAAAGAAGAACATAACAAGGGAATAAATTTCATATTAAATAAAAAAACCTTGTTGACGAAGCTGGATTTGCCGACATTGGGAAACCCACAAATCAAAATTGTCCTTGTGTAAGGATCGATAGCAGGTAGACGGGAAAGATGCTGTCTCACTTGCTCTAGATAATCCAAGTTTGAACTCTGTCTTTTCATTATAGTCGCCATTCTACAAATTTATTGATAGTATTTTAAATAACTTTTGCATTGTTTTAAGATGGAAGTTTTAATCCTACCTTCCTAATGCTGCACGTTTAAGCTGTTTGCATCTGTACAGCGAATCACCAAATTTAAGAAGCCTGAGATAATCTTTAGCAACGCTGAAATCAGAACAAAAAAATTAAATTTTGAAATGTTAAATAAATAACAACCACTCACTTGTCAATCAAATGTCTCGCCTGATTTAACTGGCCCAGCCCAAGCTTGTAATGGTCCTTGTCGTACAGAACATTCATCAGGTCGGCGAAAAACGGATGTATGTTCTGAATAAATACAAATAAATATAGAATATTGCACAAACTAAGACATTGACGACACAAAAACTCACGTCTAATTTAGGGAATTCTTGTATTATCTGAGACAGCCTTTCATGGAAATTCTGCTGGGTGAATTTGATCTTTCTCATGTAAAACGATCTGATCCTCGATATTTTATAGTGTTTGTGAACGACTGTTGGCGTTTTTCTCTGCGTCTTTGAAAGCATAATGTCTATAAAATCCTGAAACCATCGAAACCAATTAACCCTTGAGCAATATTTTTCAAATGAATAAAATGACGAATCAAGCAAAGGGTGCAGCCTTTGTTAATTTAACATCCGACCTTCAAATTTATGCATGATTTGGCATTAGCTGTCAGTTTAAAGTAATGCACAAGTTTTGTAGATAAGTAAATAGAAATAGAACTTTTTTTTCTGGGAGTGCACTTTCAATGTCATACACTAAAAACTTTGACCACACTAAAAAATTATGGATATTTTCTATGGGTTTTAGGAAAGAGACAAAGACAAAGCTCATGATTAGGGATTTCTATGACTCTCTCCTGTCAAAGCTTTGCAAAGAGACAAAGTACTGTTAATATAAACAATAAATAATAAAAACCCACCTTTGCCGTCGGCACGACGGCAATTTTCTTGAAATTGTAAATTGTCATTTTGAGTAGTCGTTAATTTGCCCTTTTTGACTGAAATCCACCACAGACTGGACAAATTGGCCGAAACTGGTAAACACGTGCACCAAAGTCTAAAAGGAGGTTATTCTTCAGAGACTGATGATGTGCTTGAGAATCGAAAGTCGATTCTTTTGATTCGATCATTGACAATCAATTTTTCAAAATAAGGACAAAAAAGAATACTTTTATTTATAATTTTTGATGAACTTTTTATCATCAGAGCAATAAAATTTGTCAATTTTTAATTAAATAAATTCATATTTACAAATATATATTTCTTTCTAATAACTACATCTTAAAAATCTAACTACGAAAGTGTTATTATTATTATTTAACTTATACATTGAATTGTCTTTTATCTATAATATGCTTTGCAGAAATGTGGAAATCATCTAAAATAATCATTTTAATCTAGTCTCGGTTGAGATGAAAAATCAAGTGCCACGAGTGAAATTCAAACCCACAATCTTCGCACTCGTGACATTTGCTTTTCCATCTCAGCCAAGACCTTAGATTAAAAGTATAATTAATTAAATAATAAATACGGTCAATTATGACTACTAAATGCAAATATGGATTAATAATATTGTACAAGCCAGTAAAAAACCCAAAGGAACCTCAG
Organism: Cimex lectularius; assembly: GCF_000648675.2. Lineage (NCBI taxonomy): Eukaryota > Metazoa > Arthropoda > Insecta > Hemiptera > Cimicidae > Cimex > Cimex lectularius. The sequence goes on from NW_019392641.1 coordinate 1,294,797, forward strand.
AATTACTGTTTAGAAGTTTACTGAGTGCAGTAAATAAAGTCTTTGAAAAAAGTAAATTCAGTTTTCAGCCCGCTTTGTCCATACAGACCCAGCTATGAAGAATGGCTAATTATATTAAATATCAATTTCAATAAGAAAAAGTACACTGTAGTTGTACTTTTGATCATAAGTCATAACTAAAGGTTTTGATACGGTCTGGCATAATGGAATTAAAACAGACGATTGATACTAGTTTCTCAGTTATCTAGTACATTTTAGCCTTACACTTAACAAATTGGCAATGTTCAATCCATGTTGAAAATTAAAACTCAACTATCCATCCACAATATTTGGTATGACAGGGATCAATATTAGGCCCTACACTATTCTTGATATACCCAAATGGTTTTTCTAAGTTAGCAGGCCTGCCGTTATTTGCTGATGATGCAGCAATTTATTTCTTACTGGCATGTTAGTGTTGTAGTGAACAGACAAGAATATTAAGAAAATAGAAAATAACTTTGGAAAGTGGAAAATAAGAATCAACCCTGCTAAGATAAACTCCTGTTGTGATAGTTTACAAAAACGTTGTACTGTATGTTACTGTAAATTTTAATTCAATCTTTTTTTTTGCCCATCCTCCACCGTCTTATACTTTAGAGACCCTATACTGGCGAATGTGCCAAGTAACTAAAATTTTGGTCACCCTACCTGTCTAAGGGTTTAATTCAGATCATGAGCATTATTTATTCATGACATTATAAGAAATTTGGCGACTGAGATTTTTATATTCTATTTCCTTTCAAAATGAATATGTACTAGACCAGAAAGGAAAATATACCTAGGTTAAAAAAGTTAATTATAGTCATTCATGCTGTGCATTGTAATACTTTTAGTGCAAATTATATGGTACATTTGAAGATTTTTATACCAACCACTCTTGCACCTACTCATGAAACTCAAAAACATCACTACTTATAGAGAATATCCCATTTTTAAATCATTATTTTGCTGAAAAAAATGTTGGAAGGGATGGTGAATTTTTAAAAATTGTTTAAGAGCACCTTCAGAGGGTCTTTTATACCCTATAAGCTGGTGCCTGAGGATATCGTATTATTAAGAAATTGGAATCAACAAGAGTCGACTGTAATTATATAGTAGTCATCAGATCAGTTAAAAGTTTGTTTATTGTTTTTACTTTTAAAAAATTCTGTTTTCACTATTTTGTTTACAAGAATAAAGGTCCAAGGAAAAAATAATAGGAAAAATATGAATAATTTATTTATCAAACTTACTCCCTAGTAGTGTATATTCATAACAATCATATATATACATATTTATATTTATAAAGTAGCGTTTCATTCATGTTGATGAGGAATCAATGAAAATTGTCATATTTTATAAAACAGGAATAGACATCAACCTATACATATATACAAAATTGAAACGCTGTCTAAATGTCAACATTTGCCTGGGGTGTGACTTTTAGATTGTTCTCCTTTCTGTCTGCTGCATTGAACCCTTTCACCATTTACTATGTATCTTGTGAAGAATTGGAAGACTTTATGCTATCGATGGTCGAATCATCTGAAGACTGGTAAAAGATAAAATTAAAAAAAAATTAAATTATGACTATCATCACTGCCAGTAAATAAAAATTCACCTCATCGGAGCATAGCGATGGTTGTGTTTTTCTTCTCTTCCTTAATGTAAGAGGAGTTTTCTTTTTCCTTTTACCTGGAAAAGAACATTGTCTTTTTCAAAATAATCCACGAGAAAAGTGTCATAAGTGAAATTTAAGGCGCTGAACTGAACAATACTAACTACAAAGATAGCTTGATTGACTGAATTTTTGTCTCGGATAAAAACACTATTCGAAAACAAATTTTAAGAAATTACATTCTTAAACTGTCAAGCTTTTAATAAACTTAACTTACGCTTATTTACTGATTCAGGGATAAAGTCACTGCCTGTTTTTAACTGAGCCTTCCTTTTATCCTTGGTACAAAATGCTGTTGGACAGCTTGTCATGATATGGGTAGCTATGTAAAAATAAAATATTCCAAGTTTAGAAAATGTATAAAGGAACATTGCAAAAAAAGTCAATGTAAACAATTTTTATCCATCTATAGCAAATCCACATATTGAATATATTTTATTGAGCAAAATGAGATGTGATTTATTAATAAGGTTAAAATAATTTTAAGTTACCCATCTCATTTCCATCTGTTGAAGTATAAAGGCATTGGGTGCAGTGAAGAGGTTTTTGCATCGAAGGGCTACTGAAGCTGCCCTTTTCGAACCATGAATAATCAACACCGTTGGAAGTGTCTTTCACGTGCCAAATGAGTTCGTGTTCGCACAATGCATACGAACAGTGTGTCTTGTACTTTTGACAGATTTTACATACCATCGGCTCGCGTCTGTAACAAACTTAAATTGAAAATTGGCCCAATTTCAAATCATAAATTCCACATACGTGAAATGCTTTGAGGACAGGGGCCCGTCGCATTCCTGGCACAGTAAAAATGTCAAGTTTTCATCAAATGTCAGATTATCGCTAAAATCATCTGGAATCTGGAATTGGTACTTGTACGATTTGTAATCGTCCACGGGGGGGAAAGTGATTGGAACTTGTGTTGATGGTACTGACATTAAAATTCCTTTCCCTGAACTTACTTTATACCTTGTTATACCTGAAAAGTATCTACCGTTTAAAAAATAAATATACATGAAATGTACTGTATATTTATTTTAATTACCTTGGAATGTTTTGCATGCTGTATGTTTTTTTTCTATGTGATCCTTCAGTATTGCTGAACTAGTGAAAGATAATGCGCATCTATCACATTTCCTCCTAAACGGAAGTTGATGCCTCTGAAATAAACACAGATTATAAAACATATAAAACATGTCATAATCAGTACTTACCTGAATATGTTTGATAAAATAAAGTTGATTGTGTAACAAGTCTTCGCCTAAACCATTGACTAAGTTGACTATTTTGAGACAAAACGGGCACTGGGCACATGAAATATTTTTGTGCGCCTAAAATCAGAAGTTATTTAATATGAGGATAACTATAAAAAAAAGTGCCACATTTACCACTGAAAAATGATTTTGTATGTCTTCAAAAATTGAGGTTCGGAAGTAACAAATTTCACATGTGTATGGTAACTCGAGCTCATTATGCTTTGAAGTCATATGACTGATGAGCATATATTCTTGCTTAAATTGTATATTACAGATTTTGCAACTCCTCAGCTGATTCATCGGCTCTTTGTGGTTCTGATTAAAAATTAGAAAATTATTAACAGGTTTGATTTCACCTACAAACTGAGACACAATTTGAAAATTCAGTTTCTTACCGCATTCACATGAGCATTCATCGATATATTGGGCACTTTTAAGCATATTCTACAAACATCCTTGTACGTTTCACACTTTGGGAAATTTTTATTGAGTGCGTGCAAAATGAGATGATCTGAGAACTGGGCGTTATCTCGAAAATCTTTGAAACACAGAGTACACTAGACAAAAGAACATCTGTTACGGTTTGATTTTTCAAAATAAAGCGGGATTTTATTACCTCCATGTATAAAGGATTAGATTTGCTAATATTCTCTCCTTCGTAGCTGCCATAATAATACGATTCGAGATATACATTATTTCCGACACGTTCTGCATTTGTCATTTGGAGTGTTTCAGTTTGAATCTCAGGATCATTTACTGTATAATCCTGCTTTAAAGATAGCATGTTAGCATTAATTTTTCTAAAGTTAGTTTTATAAGTTTATAATAAATCATATTACCATAAAAGGTGAATCTATATTTAAAGACGTTGTTGATTGTAATGCCAAATTGGAGTCCTAAAATCAAAATAAAATGTAATTTATATATTTTTTAAACAACAAATTTATCTTTATATTGTACCTGCAATGAAGAACAATTCACGACCCATTTATCATATTGCCAATTTTTAAAAGGATTCGTCGCAATTTTAACTAGAATCTTAACAAGTGGTATATCTACAAATTATATTTTTATTATTATTATTTATTAATAGATTATTTTTTATCCCCTACCTGTTTCTAGTCGTGTAAGTTCTACAATATCCCTTATAATTCTGGCATAGGCTTTGCAAGATACGAAGCCCCATGCCTCCCTCCATACTAGCTCATCGAAAAACTGTTGGATCAATTGTCGTGACAGCAGTGATAAAGTATTCTAGAAAATTTCACTCTTATTAGATCTTGTATTTGTGTGATAAACAAACAGTTAAAATTATTTAGAAATAATTACTTGAAACATTCTCGGTATTATATTCCTAATGTAATTCATTACATTTTTATTCGAAAGGCCTGTTTGTTTAGATTGTTCGACATGCGTGAATCCAACGCTTTGCCATGCTGGATCATCAGCACATATGTCAGTCACAATGATTGAATCTTTGTCGATGTATTGCTTTAAAGTCTGTAAGCACCGAAGAAATTTTTTTCTTTTGTAAGCTTCAGTATCCTGAAAATTAATTTGATACAGTTAATTGTAAGGGCTTAATGTAATTATTTTTAAAAAATCTCATGGTTACCGGTATAGGATCCAGTGCTTTTAACCTAATCCAACGCTTTGTCTGATCATAGATACCTAATACTTCAACTTTTACCCGTTTTAATATATTCTTCCCTGATGTTGTACCTGTTCCTAAGCTAATCAAACCGACCTGGAAAGTACGATAGATTTAAGGTTAAATTTAATGATTCATTTACATTATTACTTACTTCAACAATTTTGCCAGGGCCTCCTAAAATGGGGAAATGCTGGTGAACAACAGCCACACAAACCGACCGGAGAAAGGTGTACATTTTTTTAACATAAATATTGCTGACCTTTACCCAGTGCAAGACATTTTGTACAGATGTCTGGCAGGCCCAATGATAAATGAGCTTTAAAATGAGCGTAGGAGGGTGAGGCGCACCTTCAAATATGGATCCGGCAAAAACCTGCAATTGTAACATTTATTTCATTCTTTTTTTAAGGTAATTTAATCATTCTGTTTTGATGTTACAGATGTCAGGACGTCAGGACAACACTCGCTGACCCAAACATATCCTCCTGAATTGGGCAGCTTCGATGCTTCGCTATACATTCCTAATTTACAAGGTGTATTATGTGTTCTACATGTCTGTTTACTTTTTATCAATTGTTGTTGAAGGAGGTATTCCGTCAAAGCAGTAGGACCAAGAACCAGCACCTGTTTTACTTTGGAATCTGTAAATGATAAATTGACACATCAACATTCTGTTAGAAATCTTCAAAATATAATAATAAAAACCAATGATACCAAGTCGACTTCTAGCCAAATTTTCATTAGCTGTGCTTATACTTTTTGTGGATATAAAAGCTCTTGCAACAACAACCAATGAAGGAAATGTCTTTTCAGTCTCATCTCTGGAAAGGTTTTCATCCTCGGGCAAAATCCCTCCTATGTGAGAGGATTCATCTCCTGTAACGTCTTCTGAAGTCAAATCCACAACATCAGCTAGAAATTAAATTTATTAGTTAGTAGTTGATAAGGTGGGTGAAAGGTTTTCATATTTGTAGAAGAGAAATTAGAAAAAAATAAACAGAAAGAAAGAAACAAGCATTACTATAAGGTTAAAGTATAAACCAATTCTTAGTTCATACATATTGTACATTATGTAATGTTAAATTTACTAAAATTGGTTAATTTTTTACAGAAGATATTCAAGAGAAATTGAGGCTCACTGTTTGATATTCTCTTTTTGACCGGCCGGTTCCAAGGAGGGACTGCGTTGTTCTGTAACCCTAAGATCTGCAAGTCCCGTCCTGCTGGAGCAGCCTGAACTTGCGTTTGAGTAATCTTAGGAATAATGTGAACTGGTGGTGTTGCAGCAGTTTGAACTGTTGTTGGAGCAATGGAAATTGGTGATGAACTAGCTTGAACTAATGTTGATTTTTGACCAGCTTAGAAAAAAAAAAATAAATAAATAAAATACTGAGTTTTGTAGGTGTTAATAATTGCATTTATTCAGTGCACATAAGGACAAATATTACTATTTACCTATTTGTACAGGCATATTCGCTGGCCTTACAAGTGGACTATAACTTCTAGCTGACACTACCTGCGTTGGTGCAAATCTTGGTCCCGGCTGCAACAAAAAATATATACTTTTTTTTTAAACTGTACACTTGATATTTTTAATTTAGTTAGATACACCTAGAAAATACTTGGGTATAATAAAAACTAATATGGTTATTTAATGTTTCATAGAGGGGTAATGGTGGTTGCAACAGTTAAGGTGTTGATATGGTGCCCACCACTCTAAGGTCCTGGGTTCGAATCTAGCATATACTTGCAAATGAGTTTTTTTCAAAACCACCAGCACCCTGAGCTACGGGTTCTTATAACCAACATAAAAATTTCATACATACTGGGCAAGACTAGTTATTAATATCAACCCGTTAATTTGTTATTTATCTTCAATTCTTAACTTAATAATATAATTACAATTTAATACACTTTAAGGGCAACTAACTTAACACCACTGGATATCTGGCCAATATTTGGAGATGATAATAATTTCTTATTCTTCCAGTCTGTGGCATGAAAAAGTTAACAAATCATGAAGCTAAAAAAAAGGATCATAATTTAAAACAACTATATTTTAGTTATGTTATGTCATAAAGACCCTAACCTGGATGTATGGCAAAAAGAGACAACACCTCAGACTTTACCAATTTGAAAACCATTAAAATTAACTTTTTTGGTATTATTAAGAATATTTTAGACTCTTCTGTTTGGTTTCCTTGGAATTTGCAAATTTATTCAATCAAATTGGAAAAGGTTCGTGAAATACATGGTTTTTAAAATGGGGCTCAGATGGGAGGAAAAGGAATATGGTGCTTGGGCTCAGGAATGCCGGCTCATGGCTCTTGAAACTCGTAGTTTGGTCCTTGGCATATGTTGCTTATGGAAGTTGGTGGATGGGATCTATTAGTGTCTGGAGTTATTAAGTAAAAAAATTTCCTAGTTCCTAGTAGAAGGAAAGAGATGTTAATATTCTGAATTTCATCAAACTCGTTACAGACAGTGTGGGTCAATCTCTTTTTATCAGTGGGCTTTTGATGATAATTTTGACAGCATAGAGGTTTTGGGCTTGAATGTGATACCTTTATGAAAACTTTGAATAAAGTTGTCATATGTGGCAATAAATAATTTGTGCTATTTCTATGAAGCTTATATTTTGAATTGTACTGTGTTATGTACCAGATTTACTTTTAACTTTGCACTTGGCATATGTTATGCTGCTTTTAAATTTTATACATATTTCTTACTACTCATATATAAATGTTGTTACGTTAACTATTATGTAAGACTGTACTACTTGGGAATTTTCCCCGTATTATACTTAATAATAAAGAATAAAATGTATCTGACAAGCAAAACAATTTCGGTGACTGTGTTTTTTTTCAATTTTAGTGACTGTTTACCAAAAAGATGATGAAACATTTAACAAACCAAACCAGTGAGATAGAAGGGCAGGATGATCGGAGATGTTCAAACTAATTGAAATGTAGTTTATACAATTTGGGTGGTCTGTGTTTTGTAATTTTTAGTGACTGGTTTTAATCAACAACCAAAAAGATGGTGAAACACGTCTGACAGACCAAACCAAAAAAGAATAAAAAATAAGAGCTGAGGTTCAATTAAATCAATTTAAACAGTTTTATTACAACATTGAGGCTCAATTTCAAATTATTCAATTGAAGATTAATAGAATGCTAAATAAAACAATTTGATCAAATATGTTTATAAAATATAGGTAATTTTTCATTGAGGAGTCAGCCAGGAAGACAGAAGACACATTTTTAAATGTTTAGTTTATAAAAACATATTTTCCAATGTTTCAACACTTGGAGCCATATTCATAAATAACACACATGAAGTCAATGGCACACAAAAGATTTGGCAAATTGATTAACAAAGAACAAAACCAACAAAAATTATACCGCTAGAAATGATGAATGATGGAGTGAGTGCGGTGTTCAATCCTTTTTAAAAAAAGATAGTTCCTACTCACAGTAAGTTGTTTCGCAACAATCCGGATTTCGAGCCCTTAGCTCATCATCAGGTTGAAGGATTTCTATAACCAAATCTCTTGACATGAATTGCAAAAGTGAACCCGCCGATACTCCCGCCAACGCAACCAATTTCAAATGAGAAGCTGGTTTTTTAATGGCGCTCAATTTGAACGTGCGAAAAGCGGGAATTATAACACAAGTAAATATAATGGTAAATACTGTAAGAAATTAATTATAAATTAGTGATTAAAGATAAAAGATAAACAATTAGAATAATACCTTAATATTATTAAATTATTATAAAAATAATAACAATTAATTTAATTATTTGGATGTCTAATATTATTTATATTTATATTTAAAATGGAGGTAGATCAAAATTTGTTATATTATTAATGCATTTATCACCACGTTCAATTTTACATTTTTTAATTTCAAATTTCTCAAACGTATCTAGATCTCTCCCTTTGTTGAAACGATCACTGTATTTAGTAGTAGTATCACTGTTGTTTTAAATTTGAATTGAAATTATGTTTTGTTTCTTTTAGATGGTCCTTAAATTCCGAAAATTTGTTCGATTTAGGCAAATGTTCTTTTACTCTTGTTTTTATTTCTCTACCAATTTGTCCTGTATATTTAATATCACAATCATTACAATTGTCCAAAATAAACAACCTAATAGAAATAGACGTACATAGAAAACCCACAATTACAGACACTATGATACCAGCGAATTCTTCCCACCCATGGTCCCAAAGGCTGCTGGTTTCATTTGGCTCATAGACCATATGTTAAAACTTCCATTAACACCTGCTAACTATAAAAAAGAATTAGAAACTATTAAAACCTTAGCAAAAAACAATCGGTATCTAGAAATATTTATTGATAGGTTGCTAGTTAAAAGAAGAAAAAAATTAACTTTAAAAGAATCAACAATAGGACTTAAGCCACCCCACCATAAATGAATCATTAGGTTTCCGTTGTTTGCCATACATTGGTGAATTATCGGGAAAAGTTAGTAAAATTTTTAAACAAGAAGGTTTTAGAATAACTTTTAGAAGTACAGGTTCACTTCAAAACATCCTCTCAAAGCCTAAAGACAAGGTAGACAACTTGGCAAAAAGCGGGGTTTACCAACTTAATTGGAATGATTGTGATATTAAATATATAGGACAAAACGGTAGAGAAATAAAAATGAGTGTAAAAGAACACTTGCCTAAATCGAAATTTTTTTCGGAATTTAAGGACCGTCTAAAAGAATCAAAACATAATTTCAATTCAAATACAACAGTGTTACATAGTTTCAACAAAGGGAAGAACTAGATTGGTTTGAGAAATTTGAAAATAAAAAATGTAAAATTGTACATGGTGATAAATGCATTAATAATATATCAGATTTTTATCTACCTCCCATTTTAAATATGTACGTAAATAATATTAAACATCCAAATAATTAAATTAATTATTTTAATTGTTATTATTTTTATAATAATTTAATAATATTAAGGTATTGTTCTAATTTTTTATCTTTTATCTTTAATCACTAATTTATAATTAATTTCTTACAGTATTTACCATTATAATATATAATTATAGTATAATTCCCGTTTTTCATAAATTCAAATTGAGCGCCATTAAAAAACCAGCTTCTCATTGGAACATCGCGTTGGCGGAAGTATCGGCGGGTTCACTTTTGCAATTCATGTCCAGAGACCTGGTTGTAGAAATCCTTCAACTTGATGATGAGCTAAGGGCTCGAAATCCAGATCGTTGGAAAACAACCTATTGTGAGTAGGAACTATCTTTAAAAAAAAAAGGATAATTATACCAGTCTGAAAGTTAAATACTGTATAATCTCAACCTGACATGACTACAATTATTACTTTTATCACTATAAACTTGCCTTAAACAAGATTTTCCTTCCAGTTCCAGAAGATATTGAAGTAACATTACACCTGCCTACGCTGATGTCTACCATGCCGTTGAACTCATCCTTTGTAGAAAAGACATTTCCCTTTATTACATTTTAAAAGATTTTTAAAAAAATTAAAGCTTTGCTAATGACATAAGAAATAATGAATGAGATGACCACCAATAAAACTAGATTAATTACTAATCAAAAAAAGTTAGTGCGGGCTTGAAACAAAGCAATGTGAATTCTGAAATACAATACAGGGCTATCTCTTTTTAAGTAGGTAAGTGTTTTAGTTTAAAATAAACAATAATTAATTAAAACTAACTTAAAATCAAAGGTTAGTTTTAAAATATTTTAATTTTTTAAATGTAAACATAGAATACAAAATTTGAGAAGGGAGAGATAGAGAGAGAAAGGGAGAGAAAACCTTAACAAATGGCTCAATCCTACTACAGACCTAAATTGAACACAATTTACATCTAGATTTATGAAAACTGCGTACTATACCGAGATCTTACTAACTAATGAGATTTATTGCTTAGGTCTGTGGAATGATGAACGATGTTTTATACTCTACAAACAATATTAATAAACATTCTGCCTAAAGTAGTGATGTGAAAATGTTCTATTTAAATAATGTGTATGTTATTAAATGTTCATGCATAAAAATTAACTTGAAGACATTAAGACTTACAAGGCCCACTGTAGAAGGCAATCTCACAGGGGTAGAGTTGGTTGGTACAATTTCTAAAAAATTTGAAATTAGACATAAACATAAAAATATATATAAATTGCCAAATGAATAAGTTTAAAGGAAAAAATAAACTCACGACCAGTTTGCGACACTGCAGGTACGGGTTGTACAACTAACTTTAGCTGGTTGTTTGGCTCGACGACAACATATGATCCATTTAGATGGGGCGTTTGCTGGGCATTCTTCAACCAATAATATAATTATTATTTTATTATATGTATAGATTATTTCATATTATTACCGGAAGAATCAGCTGGCTTGATGTGGTGGGAGTGGTAGGTGCAGCGGCATTAAAAGATTGAGAATAGTTCCTGAAATATCGAACAAAACCAACTTATTGACCCTTAACAAAAAAAATAAGCTTATTTGAATGTAATGTTAGTACAAATTGTTAGTAGGTAAGTATGTATTGTGGTGTCTTGGTGCCCTTCCTATATTTATAATCTATTGCATACAAATCGACCGCATTTAGTCACTCCTTAGTTATCCGTTTCTACAACCTCTGGAATTCCCTTCCTTACTCTATTAAGTCCTGACCCTCCAATTTATCACCGAGGATGGCCATATTCCAAGAAGTTGGAAATTCTTCCTTTATTTTCTCTTTGTATTCTGGTAGTAATTACATTTTTTAAAATAAAGACCTTTTCAGTAAGAATTCAAATTTTCATTGCAAAATAAGAGCATTTTCTAATAATAATTTTAATCATCTTCTAGGTAAGATTAAATTTTCAGCATCTCTTCTAACACTCGATAAACCATTAAAATTATTTGTACTTGAAAAATGCTGTACAAGATTTTGTTGGAAACAAATCTGATGCATTTTTGTATTATAAACATTTATTTAAAGTGCTTATAAGTATATTTACTTATTTTTTAAATGTCATAATATCAAGTTGTTTACTGTTTTGCGCCTTGATTTATGGATTGTTATTACGTCAATGAAGAAATGGTTAACAACAAAATTTATTTTATCCTCAGTTTTTATGTATTTCAAAATATAGTTAAGAAATCAGGCCGTTGCCTGAACGAATCGTCAGAAGAGCCAATGTCAGGGCATTATAGAGGACCAAACAAATTTGTGCTTCAAACATTGAGACATGTGCAAAAAAAAAAAATATAGGAAGCTTTATTTTTTTATTTAATTCTACAGAGTGAAGGATTTATAAATTTTACATTTGATAGAATACGATTATTTTTAGTATTTGTTATATTTACGGTTAGTCAAAATTTATTAAAAATGTGTGGTATTTAGTAATCATTAATTAATGATTATTTGGAGATCTTGAGATGCGGTTTGGTGTGACGTAGATTTAGAAAAACATTTTCTTTATCGTGCCAATGTTTCGATCTTTATTGAGATAATCTTCAGGGCTCAAAGTGTTTATTTTCTGTGTACTGAAGATGATCTCAATAAAGATCAAAACGTTGGCAGGATAAAGAAAATGTTTTTCCAAACCTACGTCACACCAAACCGCATCTCATGATCTCGAAATAATCATTTATTAAAAAGAAAAATAGTGACCACTACTGAAGGCAGGGTTACAATTTGTTAATAGTACGAAATTTAAAGGATTTTTTCATAATTGTGGGATGACCTAATCATCGTTGATGCTGGAATTTACATGAAAGCAAATAATCCTCCAAAAAATTCCCAACAATCGGATCCCAATCATTGAATGCGTATTTATTGAATTGTCAATGTCAGTGATACTAATATTGATAAAATTGATAATTTTTTTATAATGCTGAAGGTGAGAATTACATAAAAAATGTTAAATGATTTAGAGCAAATTTGGTATTTGGCACTTATTTTTTTAGATTGGTATGTGTCACTGAAGAAAAATCTGGTAGTGGCAGAATTGACAAATGGAGGGGGTAGAGCATTTCTGGGATTCTCAGTTCTGGCACTTGATGGTAGGTTGATGCATTTACATTTTGACACCGGTATGCTTTTTTTGATAAATATAAAACAATTGTTTCTGTATAGAAAAAACTCAATTGCTAACTTTGCGTATGTTGTTAATAATTTTGAAGAATGTAGATTTGTAATCAACTTACCCAACCATGTCGTACACCTCGCTGATCTTTCTCTCGAACTCCGACATCTCGCTGTTGGCTTTTTCTTGAAACTTGAGCTGGGTCATGCTCAAGCCTTCCTCCCAGCAATCGAGAAGAAGCGTCATCGGCATATTCTGCATGACGCCGTTAAAACTAACGAAAATAATAACACAAATTACATCCTCTCATTGATTCATGCGTATCTGAAAGACAAATCTACATAAGATTCCGGCCTATTTTGATTTGTGTATAAACGATAACCTGTTCGGTGGGAACCCGAACTCCCACCCAAAATTGCACCGCTGACTCAATCGGATAACATTCAGTTTTAAAGAAAAAAAACACAGTAAAAAACAGTTAAAAAAATCAACATCGGCCGCTCATACCAATAAAGGTATCAATCAATCTAAAGGAAAAGCCTAATAAATGAATTATAACGGTTTGGATGGAAACCCACGTGCACTCTCCCAATGTAAAAGCGTGCGTTCCGAGGTTCAAGAGTAGCTTTGGAACGCCGCCGCCGGCTGAGCAGTGAGCGTTGGGTTGTTGCCTGGCTCCCCCACCTTTTAGTAGAACCGGCATTGCCGGATGAGCAAGTGCGTAAGCGGTGTTGCCAGATGCCAGGGTTTTGAAAGATCAATCCGGTCCCTGGTCATATCGTGGGTCGATGCCGTTTTTTGCCTGTTCCGCCGCAAGGTTGTTGTTGGTCGATAGCCCATACCTCCGATAACCACTCCCTCGCTGTCAACGCTGGACATGATATGTAATTAAATTGAAAGCGATAGGGACACTATACAAAAAACAAAACAATAAAATATACCTAGATCCCTAACCATAGAACAGTTTAAACATTCTGCCATACCATGCATTCCAACCAGAGGCATTAGCAGTAGAACTAAAAGTAAATCCAATTTATTTTTGGGAGAGATTATCCGCTTGAAGAATACCATAATTTTTAACTGTTTCTTTATACCAAGCCGGCAACATGTGGCGATCCGCTAAGTATTTTCTTTTTGAGTTGGAGGGGATAGAATACTGTCGATTATCTGGCCTAACACCTTGCTGTCTACGACGTCACTACCAAATCGTACTTCGACTGATCTCTGGATAGTTAAGCGTTCCGGAATTGTGCCCCTACTTGTGCGAACCGGGGTTTTACTTAGATTCTTGCGACTTCAAGTCGTGGTCGTCCGGCTTGGATGGCGTTGCCTGACGTTCATCGAACGCCATCTTCCAGATCCGTTAGTTTTCACAACCGGAATGACTCGGTAGTACTCAACTACCAACAACTAATGTTAGGTTTTTTGGGCAGGGGTCACCAATATTAGGGTGGATGATACTGCATCGTAATCAACGTACAAAATATGGAAAACTACTTTTTACCAATTAACCTCCCGCCACAGGCATTAGCGGTAGAACTAAACTAGAGATGAAGTTTAGATGAGGACATTCCATATACCAGTAACATCTTAAACTACGTTCTATATGACATGAGTACCTCGCAATGGTTTGTCTAAATGAAGATATTAATGTATTAGTCGAGGTGTATATTATACCGCGGCCTTTAAGAGCTGTTGTATTATATCCCCCGTTCTGTGCCTATATTACACAGGTAAGTCCAAATTCAACAATTAGTAGGCCCGGTTTCAGTGTTTGAATTTCTTCTACGTTACATTGTACATCCCAAAGCACTTCCTCTTGCGGAAAAATGTAGCGCCACAGTTTGGCGTGTTGATGTCTCCTCTGCTTCTTTACAAAATCTGCTTGTGCAATTACAATGTATTAGCGGTAGAACAAACCAATTTTGGGAGAGGTTATTCATTAGGTGATAAGTAATCTTTAACTATGGATGGACAATTGGGCACAAGCAGGAAGGTTGGAACCTAAGCTTAGGTAGCTTGCTGGTGAATATTGCAACTCAAATGAAAGTAACTTCTGGCATAAACTCATGGGGAGGACAGGACCCGCAAAGATAAGATAGTAATTTTAAACTAGTTTCTTTGTAGTGCTTTAGTACATTGCAATAACTACAACAAAGTAGATGCGGTAGAACTAAGCCAACAATAAATTTTAGGAGAGGTTATCCATTTGAAGAGTACTACAATTTTTATCTTCTGTCGTTGTACCATAATTTTTATCTTCTGTCGTTGTACCATAACACCAGCACCTCGCAATGACTTCTATGACCTATAGGTGGAGGACCGCGGTGGCCGAGAGGTAAGATCGTTTGACTCGTGTTTGCCACTCTAGCGGTTCTGCGTTCGAACTAGAGGACAAACTGTAAATAAACCAGCATATCTTCAGATGCTGCAAAAATTTTAAATTCCCGGGTGCATCGGTGACGGATCCAATGTATTTGTGGATAGCAATCCTGAGTTCAATTACAATGATTTTTTAATAAAATCATGAATTCAATATTTGGACGAAAGAGAAAAATGTTTAATGCCTGATTGTCAATTAGGAGCAATACCCAAGTCCAACGAAAAAGGATAAAAGTAAGTGACTAATAAATATTAACCACTTAAGTATTTTTGCAGTAAACGGTTTTGGTAAAAGTTCCTCTTCTTAAAGCGCTGTAGTCATGTTAGTGTTGATTTTTAGCACCGGGAGGAGGGCGAGTATTGATTAATGAACAACTGGAGTCTCCCCTTCTGAGGTCCCACCGGGGAGAATTCTCTTCAACTCACGGCTCCATCAAAGATCCCGATCATTCCAAGCTCGTACTTTCTCTTGAGGTACATTCAAATAGAACATCACCCTTCAAGTAGAACCTCACATCACCCTGCAGAACAGCGATCTGCGGCATCTTTTTTACGCCTTCGTAGTGCATGCTTTCTGGAAGTTCGAAGTACTTCCGTGCGTAAAAATACTCAGTTAAGGGTATAGGCCGTTTTAAGCGAGTAGGTTTTTTGATAAAAAAAAATTGAAGGTACAGTTTTAATTGACAACCACAAAGAAACAGTGTCCCTATATTACAAGTTAACTTAATAAAAATCTTGTACAACAAACCGACATACTTTTCCGGTGGGTGCGCCAAGCAAGTAACCTTAAGTTTTGAAACTTGAACCACAGGAAAAGATCAGTTGTTCCTAATTTTCAACATTCCCCCATTTTTAATATGGATCGGAAAACGTTATTAAAGTTGGCTGCGGTATCCTTGATGGTGGAGTTGGTTTACTGCGCCAGGACATCAGGCGTACGAAATGGAAATCTCTGTCGGCTTGGACGAAAAGATGGATTTCGAACCAAAAAGAAGGAAAGCTAGTTTTGTATCTGTTACAAGATTACTAAGAGAGCAATATGTGTCATTTGTCACAAGGTCAATGTTTTTGTGGCAGATGCCATTCGAAAAGAATGATCTCGTCCGGGTATTCGACTGAACGGTGTTGACAAACCAATATCATATTCATGGAACGGAAGTAAGTGAACTGTCTTGCATCACCCCATCAATCTTATATACATCTCCTACCGAGTAAGCGGAGAGTAAATGATAAAAACTCAACATACATTTTGGCTAACGGTCAGACTAATATGAAATTAAAGTAAATCACCCTAAATCAGATACCAGTTAAAATCAGAAATGAACTGGTAATAAGGAACCGTATGATCAAGGTCTTTGTACAGTTGAAAGCGAATTGATGCCAGTGCAAGCCACACAGACTCCTCTTGATGATGCACACTAACGTTTAAAAGAAGTGTGGCAAGGTTAATCTTCCATTCAGGGATATTATTGATTCAGAAGTTATACGGGGTAATATTTGCTGAATAGGGGTAAGCCAGTATGATAACAAGAACGTATTGCTTTTTATTATTTCAAGGGCAATTTTTGGAAGGCGAGAATCAGATAGGTTCCGGATATGCTTAAAGTAAACCCTCAGTGTGACAATCAATAGGTCTGTAGATATGTTTCTTTACAACATGTAACTAGTAGTGAGGCCAAAGAGCTTTTTGATTTAAAATCTCTGAATTTCTCAAATACATCGTGCCGCTGATAACCCCAAAGATGACATAAATAGACATGGCAATAGACATTAATGACAATTTCACTGTCATCCCTTGCGAGAAAAAGGTCAACACGTGCAAGTCTACCACCCTTTCTAAAAACTACCACCTCGGATTTGATGAGGTTGATAGTAAGATTATATTATTCGAAATATCTTTTATGTTTTTATATCCCTCTGTAAATTTACACGATTTTCGGCTCAAAACAAAACATCATCAGAATATAAAAAGGCCTAGAGATGTCAATTCGAACACCCCCTTCAAGTTCAGTATAGAGCAAAGGTCATCAATGAAAAGGGAGAAAAAGATAGTACTTAAGATCCCTGACTAACCCACTGAGAAAAAATCCCAACTTTCGCATTTTAGTAGTTTTTATTTAGGCTTCGGTATAAGCCTTGGCTGTGTGAGTACGATATTTCGCTTTGGCGAAATGACTTCATCGATGGTTAAGGTTATGGACTTACACCCAAGTTCAAGTCTTCAGAAATTCTTTTTAATAGGAAACAAATAAGGTTTTTTGTATGTGTTTAGTAATAATTTATGCTTGGGTATAACCCATGGTTGTGGGACAGCGAGATTTCGCTTTCGCAATATGACTTCATGGAAGGTAAGGGCTTACCTCCCTTACACCAAACCCAAAATTTGAAGTTTCGATAAAATAAAATGTCGAAAACGGCTTATATTTGTTTGTATACTTTTTTATGCACTGCGTTAAGTAGTATAATAGTGATTTAGGCCTAGGTATGTGTGACAAGGCTAAATTTTGCTTTGGCAAGATGACTTCATCGACAGATAAGGGGAGGTCTTATACCAGTCTTCTGCGATTGGTTTCATTATGGGTTATAGATCCCAATATTCAGACAAAAGAATTTTGTGTAATTTGAAACGAAAAACAGAAAAAAAAATTTTTTTGTGTGAATATTATTTTGTATGTGCCGGTGATACGGTTTAACCTAAAAACATGTTTTCTTGAGAAAGGTTAAAATTAAATTATATTAGTAACTTAAACAGTAACTTGTGTATCAATATACTGATTTTTAGTTTTAAACATTCGCTTAGAGTGGTGAATAATGAGAAGAAAAGGTTAAAAGTAATAGAACCATAAAAAAAGGAAAGGCGAAAATAAATGATTGAGGTTAAATTCAACGTGTTGGTCGGACGCTCAGCCGAAGTGGGGATCGGTAAAAGCCGACAGAGAAAAGTGAAAAACGAGACTGTCAAATCATAATAAATTCGGACAAATGTAAAAGAAAGTCTAGAACAACTCACCTGATAATCAGACAAGGTCGAAAAACAAGCAGGGCACGGCGGACCGAAACAACGTTACAAGTTTGTTATGAAGAAAGGACGCAATATGGTGTCGGGTTCGGCCGGAAAAGTACGAACGAGGCCTCCGTGTATAGTGGGGGCAAACCGGCCACTCCACGCCGTCCCTAACGTCAGCGCGCCTTGCGACAGGTCGACGAGGCCGGCTCGGTAGCTTTGCCCTTCTTTATGCTTCATCATTATTATTCAATGTTCACGAAAAGATAGACTTTGCCGGATATTCGAACAGGGACGGCTGCACCTTTCGACGCAAGGACGGTAAAATATCGGAACCCTAACCTTCCCTAACCACACCTCTGTAAACAGAAAACGAATTTGTTCGGAAATACTAGTCATCAATGAGCAAATCTACACACAGTCATCGATTATACCTAAGACTAAATTACCGCTGCTTGTATAACACGCAGTAGATAAATAACATGAATTTTTTTAATTTAAACGGAATGTCAGAAGATTGTTCCTTTGGTGTAATCATTGGACCCAACACTAGCTATTCTATTTAGCGTAGTACATAAAAAAAGTATGGACACGAATAAAAATGGTTAAACTTCAGGTTTGACAACTCGTCCATCACTTCCAAACACTCAACAGCGGTAGAATGTCGATTACAAAATACATTCGAAACAATAAAACGATCATTTCTCTGAGATGAGACACGCTGTGACCTGATCCAGCCTTCTTGAGTAACCTCCAGAATCTCGGTAGCGATGGAACAGCTGCTTCGGCCAGTTGTTCTGGGAACGTTAAGTCCCCGGCCACGTACGCTTGACTTCTTCCATCTTCCAACAATGCTATGATTCAAACCGAATGTACATCACTTAAAACCATCATCAAGGCTGCTAATTTCTCCGATCCCAGTTAGCCTTTAACGTCGTTTATATTATATTCTAACATGTTTAGGAAAACGGGAAGAACATTTAGTTCGGGAAATGTGTTGGCATATATGGGGAAGTTTTCTATAATTACGAACCGCTGGTATGAACAGACTGTCGTGACCATCTTTGGAGCTGAGCCTGCTAACCCAGCTGTCTACGGATTCAGTTTAGCGTACCTATTTAGAGCATAGTTGAAGCACCGCGGTAGTTTAGAAACGAAGAAGAAAGAAAAGAAGAAACGAAGGCTAGCTGTGCACTAACAAATAAATAAATATTAACAGTAACACGGTTTACGCTTCAACGTTAACTAGTGTAGGT
Organism: Cimex lectularius; assembly: GCF_000648675.2. NCBI lineage: Eukaryota > Metazoa > Arthropoda > Insecta > Hemiptera > Cimicidae > Cimex > Cimex lectularius. Next base: position 1,314,127 of record NW_019392641.1, read on the forward strand.
GCGTAGTACTGCGGGTCATTTCCGTTTAAGCAGTTATGATGTGCAACGTGAATTTGGTTGGGTCAGATTTTGGGTACTACGTCCAACTTTATCGACTATAGTATTGCCTATGACTTAAGGTTCAGCATATGCTAAACTCAAGGGTAAAAGTAGATGATGTGCCATTAAAGCATACCGTTAATTCGATTTCAACTAGGCTCAATTATGTGATGAATGATTCAGTGATGAATACCATGTGATGGTGAACATCTTCAGTGTGAAACAAACAACTTATCGTAGATGTGGTTAAGTCTCCATTGTTCGAACCAGCTGATTTGCAGTTGGAATCACATATACCTCTTCTTTGTAACAAAACAAAGCCTACGATTAATGACTTATATGAACAATTGGTTTCAGTTGGAATGTCCCTGGAATCTTGGTCCACCTGTTTTTGCACACCACATACTGCAGAAGTGCAGACTATCAGCATTACGCCGTGATCAGTTCCATTCAGGCAAAAACGGTCGCCAAACTACAGGCTCATCATCCCGCAGACCATTCGGATAAATCCCACAATTCTTGCAACAATGTTTAATGTAATTTAGTACGCCGACAGTGGATTTGGCTAGACTATTGTCTTGTTCAATTACAGTTTTTTATTCATTAATAAGCAGCTTAAGCATGACTCGTTTGGTGGTGTTAAAGCACAAGGTCAAACACTGTACGTTCTATCAGCAAAATGTATTATTACCAACATGCAAAACAAATCGTGTTTATGCTTTGATAATCAGCAACAATGATTTAAAAGTAAACCAGCTACAGGTAAATCAAGGCCCACGGGGATGAAATTCAATAATTGTTTTCAAATATCATCTACCTTAAAGATGGCACGAGAGTATGGGATACATATACAGCAGTTAGACATTACAGGACTAAATACATCGGCATACTTTTCCACCGGATAAATCTTTATAGAAAGCTAATAATAAAGAAAATGGTGTAATCCTTTCACTAAAACCCTTTGTTCATAATATCTAAAGCTACTAATAAAAAAATAGAAACTTGACTATGTAAAATGAAATGCCTATATACAACGCTGAAGTATATATGCTTTGTAAATAGATCGTGTAAGAGGAAAACGCTGTTGCATATTGTAATATCGTAGACTCCTTTTCCAATATAAGACTGCTGGCGTTTGAAGTTATAAGACTTAGGTAGAGGGTTAGAATGTTCAAAGAAAATTTCCCAACAAAGTAGAATTAGAAAAATCCCGACATATGTTGTTGGTACGATGGATTAGATCAGCTGAAACACAGTACACGATAAGGCAGGCTCAAACTGCCGACATAAAAATTACAGGCTTAAGTGCTTCACACAGACAGGGCTGAGCGCTTCGGGGTATTTGGAATGCTTTGACCTCTAGCAATGGCAGAACAGCAACAGAAGAAGGTACGAGTGTTCTTCCTTAAAATACCATCGAGATCTTTCTTACATTAAAGTCGTTTTGAAAAACAAATTGTACCATGGGGACGTAAAGCGCGAGTGTCTATGCAAGGCAGTAGGATATTATAGTCATAGGCATCATGGATGAATTTGCTAAAAATCCAACACTTGTTTAACGACTGGCAATCAAAATCCTACCGTTATGAAAAACTATGCCGTAAATCGCAACCACCAACAGTACAAATTAATAGAATGGTTCAACAGAACGGTAATGGGACGGCAATCTGCAGTACGTTTCTTCTTTTAGCCCTCACGGGGTCTAGGTAATCTAGCGGAGAATTCAGCAACCAAGACGCGATGTTACACAACGTGGTTGCTAGATGGTAGTGCTTACCAGAAGAAAGTGAATTAAAAGAGTGAATAAATAATTTCTTTGTTCATTTCTGAAATACAGTTGGCCAAATATTGTTATAAAATGGCCGGGCAGAAATATCTGACGCCAAATTTATTTCTGTCAATTTTTTAAATCTCATTATAAAAGAAATTATATCAACATAAAATAATATGAAATACCTGCCTGTATTACTAATATAAAAAATTCTTGTTTAGAAATTTGAGCTATAAAAGTTGAAATTTTGCTTCTAAGTTAAAGCTCTCCTATCCTAGAAGATTGACCAATATCAGTATTATCAAGGTGATCAAACAAAACACTTTCATAACTCCACAGACCTCAACAAAAAACTATCATGGATCATAAAAATTGTCTAGATGCTTTATTATTGAAGTATATAATAAGGGAGTATTTTCAGTATCAAACCTTTTACTAATTTGTACTGTCTTATGCAATAGGTGATTCACATTTAAAAAAAAAAAAAAAAAAAAAAAAAAAAAAAAAAAAAAAAAAAAAAAAGTATATAAAAACTTGCATAAAGATTTGTAAATTATCTGTTGTGGTTTGTTGAATATAAAGTATAGATAGATATAATTAGAGAAAGTACTAATGCATTGTTGACCTCTTGATAAGTTATAAATATAAATTTGCATTAAATTAGGCAATGTCAAATTCTTAGAAATTTAATGGCCTATTTCGTTCTAACAATTTTCTCTTAGCTTTAATACAACATAAAAATAGAATATATTAATAATATAAATTGATTGATTCTTAATGCTTTGATTTTTTTATTATTTTTATCATATTTTTTCTCTCCTTTCAGCTCATGGTTCAAGTATTTTTTGAAGGCAAGAACAAAAAGAAGATAATACAAAATTTTGAGTTTGTCGTCATAGAAGATGGAAACAATCCTGGTATCACAGTCAGACCAGTGCATACTGAAAGGGATTCTGAATTGTAAAATTTATTATTATCACGACAGCAGAATGTTTGTCCAACATGTATTCTTTTTTAGGGAGGATGTAGATATGAGGTTGGTTATCGACAATGAATACAATCCCGTGTCTGCCCAAGTATTGGTACGAGAATCGGTTCAGTATACTGACTATATTTTTCACTAGTAAAACTTACAGGACCGAGAAAATGTAATGACAAAATCAAATAACGCTGGAGGTAAAGGTTCCAGAGATGACCTCTTCAATGATGCCATCAATAAAAAAAAAACCAACGAAAACAAGCAACCTGAAAGTTCTTCATCTCACAAACCTAAAGAACGAACTGCTGGTGTAAGTATATAATAATTTAATAAACAACTAAACAACAAAAACAAATTAATGTTTTAAGAGATTTTAAATTCTTTTCTTTCTTTTTTATATATTTGTTCAAAAATTCTAAGAATGTGTCCATTATACTTGTGCACTTTAGCCTTCATTAATTTTGTTTTATAATGAATGAAAGTGCGATGGTGTTTTGCTTAATACAATACTCCTTTATATTTTTGTTTTGAAAGCTTTCCAACAAGCTTCGCTTTCAAAATAAAATAAAAATTGGAACACTTCAACAAAAAAAAAATAAATAAAAAGCAGAAGAATTTTTATTTGATTAACATTTTATTTATTAAAATAATTATTTTTCAATTGTTTCAGACATCAAAAAAACCAGAAAATACTGGCAACCCCAAACAAGTTTCCCGCCTGATTGTCTCTAAGCCTAAAAACACACTAGGGCCATCAAATTCAAAGGTACCTGTTTAATTTCAGAACTTAAGTCAGATATTGTTTTTGTTTTTATAATGGAAATATCAATAAATACATCTTAGGAGAAGAAATCCAATGTGGAGAATCAACCAGCAGAGAGTGGTCAACAGCAAATGCAATATGAAGACAGGGTTTGTATCAAACGGTTAAAGTATTTATTGCATTGGTTTATATATTTTTTCTTTTACTTAGGAGTGTGAGAAGCTAAAACATAGAAGAAATTCCCAGCATCAGGTTTACTTTTTCATTTTTAAACGTTTATATCTTTACTTGTAATGCAGTGTAATTACCAATAAAAATCTGAATGAGGACTTCATTTATACTCAACATGTTTTAACTATATTAACTTTTACTTTTGTTTCATCATAAATATTTGTCATGAATATTTTCTAATTAACAAGCTAATAAATTATGGAAACATTTTAAATAATATAAAGCAGAAGTTAGGATATTGTTAATATTTGACTCAATATTAAATATTTTAAAAGTCTATTTTGTACATTTAAAATTTCAGGAGGCTTTTCTAATTCAAACTGAACATTTTGCCGATGAGGTAAGGTTTTAATACATTATATGAAAGCGTATTAGTCAGATATACTCCATTTGATTGATAATTAATAATATACTAGGAATCACTGAGTAGAAGCAGGAAGGAACATTCCGAAGTGAGATCTTAAAAATAGAATATGAATTTAGATAAAATCTCATACATTTTTTGTCTGTTTCAGAGTGAATTTGCTTTAATCCGCCCAGTTTCAGTATGTATCAGTACCGTTTCTGTAAACTGAATTTTATAATTTAATTTTTTGTTCTTCACGAAGGTTGATAATCCACGATCTCTTAGCAAGGTAAAAATGATTTGACACTATCCAATTTATTTGATTTCTAACTTTTCCAATTTTCCAGTCCCCTAACAGGCAGTTCAGGCGACAATGTCTATCCCCGTCTTCACATGTAAGAAATGAGCAAACTCAGTTGCAAGTAATTATAGTTTATTTATAAGTATAGAAAGTGAATGATTAAAAAAAATGTATGTCAATTTTGAAGGAATCAATACAGGGTGAACCTACTGAAGACCAGGTAAATACAATTAAATAAAGTAATTGATTAGCTCATAACCAATGTTCAATAAAAAATTCATATTCTATTAAAAATATAAACATAATAAACTTAAAAACTACATATTCAATCAATCGTTAGGGATCTGTATGTTACTGATGTGTCTAAGTTGTCATTTGTACCGATTACCTGGTTCAATTTTTAAGGTACACACATCAAAGAAGCCGCATGAAGAACACAAATCACACCAGGCTGACGAGGTGTGTAAATATTACCAGCACAGGCTATATATTAATTATATTTCATATTTTAAATTACATTCTGACTCCAACCATTCATTATTTAATGACTTTGCATAACAAAGTTTAAACAATAATTTAATCAGTTCTGATTGACTTAAAAGGTTTTTTAAAGTTTATTCTCCTTCCTTATAATGACATAAGCAGATTTTTCATTATTATTATAGGACCAACTTGATCAAAGCCCCCACGGGCAGAAACCAGTAATTATACATGAGGTAAATATTGCACTAGTATAATAATAATTTATTTTGAAAAATACAAAATTATTGAATTTTTATCATACAATAATTAATACAATTGTGATGAATTTTTAGTACACATGAAAAAAAAATGGCCATATTCTAGTTATAATAATTCAAAAACATTCTTTACACCTACATAGCAATTATATTATAATTATAAAGCAAACTTAGAAACAGTTTGATTAACATTTTAGCAACAAACTGTTTACTTGAATTTGGAAATTTTAAATTCTTTTCTTATTCCAGCAAAATGCCATTCCTGACGAGGAATTTAATATGGACAAAAATCCTGGAGAGCCATCTCAACAGCAGCCAGTTAAAATTAAAAATGTACTGCTCGCCGAGTTGAAAATAGTTTCAAAAGCGTCAGTTGACAAAGACTGTACGAATAACTCGATCGTGCAGACTTACGTCAGTGAAAAGAAAGAATAGCCAGAACCTCAGCCCACAATTAAAACTGTGTCTGTGTAAGCACATATATACTGTAAACGAAAAATCAATAAAAACTTTAAAATGTCGTTGCTCAATGCTAATTCTTAAAGTTAAATCTTCTTGTACGATGGTATAGAGTAAAGGTTGTTAAATTAACAGGCATTTTCTTCATTGCTGCACAATTATTGTTTTGTGAATACACAAAAATAAAAAGCTGTAACCAAAAAAGAATTAACTTTTAAAAGTAATGAATGTGTTGGAGCTAGAACGATAGAAACTAATGATAAGCTCAATGCCCAAATATCCTTAAAATAAGGATATCCTTAAGATTTTTTAAAAATCTTATATTTTCTGTGAGAATTATTACGGCTCAATTATTCAAAATCAGTATTTTCTCAGTATTCATGATAAAAAATGTTCTGTACAAAACTTTTTAAATAGAAAATAAAATATTTTGTTTCAGGGGAAAACGAAAACTGTAAGAATTGAAACATTTTTTCGTATTTATATTTCTTGGAGTAAAAATTTCTGTTGAAAGTTAAATTTTTGAAAATGAATGCATTGATTTGTTTATTTGTGTTTAGGCTGTCGGGCAAGATGAAGCTTTCACTGAATTGATGAACGTATGAGTCGTTTGCTTTGAAGCATTTTTCTATTATTTTCATTTCAATCTTGTTCATTCTCTGGAAAAATTAGGGTACAATAATTTTGTTTTTAAATCGGATCATTTGTTTCAGGATCCTATATTTAAGGAATTACTTGCAAAAATGTTTGAAGTAAGAAAGTTCATTTCTTTTGGCTAACTAGATTAGCTTTCAAAATGCTATTGATGTTATTTTAATTTTTTTTTTTAAATTCCAGGTCAAATCTCGAAAGTATTGCATTAGAGTACATAAAAATGTAATATATATAATAATAATATTAATATCGTAGAGTTCCTAATCATTTTGCCATCTTTTTCAATTTAGAAAAAAAATAAAAAAATAAGATCACAATCTGTGAGTATCTATTAGGTTATTGTTATTATTGATTAGTTATAATTAATGTTTTTCAGGCTGACATCAATCATGGAACAATGTACCACTTAAAAAAGGTCTTATTTACTTAATCTTATATATGGTTTATAACTAATACAATTATCATTTTGTAGTCCAAAGCAAACAGAAAACCTAAAGACAAAGTTTTTAAATCTGCTTCTCAGGTATAAAACTAAAAAAATCCCAAAATGAGGATGAGTTTTAACACATTTATTTTATTTATTTACAGCCTAACATTCACGTCCATTCTGAAAAGGTAAAAAAAGAAATTGGTAAAGGTATAAATCATATTAGCTTAGTTTGCATTAATCCATTTATGTTTAGTGGTCTAATTTGATCATATTAATTGTTTCAATTAATTATTCTTTTTATGTAAGGTCTTGGTTGAAATGAAAAAGTTAGTCATGTGCTGGATTCGAACCCACGACCTTTGAATCAATACGCCGCTGCTCAACCACTTGATCTATGGTGACTTCGATCTTATTGGACAGTAGTAACTCCCCATCTCACCTTACGATCTTTGGCATTTTACATCTTATTGCCATTTTAGCCATCGTATAATCAGGATTTGATTCTCAACGACTTATAAAAATGGCCATGGCGAGCTGTTAGTGAAATGATTATTTCTTTTTATCTTTTTCATCTCAATCAAGACCTTACGTAAAAAAAATATTTTGTACTAATAATGATAATAATGTTAGTAATGTACTTTTTTTTTTATGAAGGAGTAAGTTAATCCAGTTGCACAAACATTTAACTGCTGCTATTGATTTTCAAATATTGTTAATGGATATGCTTGTTATTTTTTTTTAGAATCACCAAGATAAAAGAAATCAAGTAACCGAGAAGGAATGTGTCGTAAGGATATTATATTTTAATCATACATCACCAAATAATATAATATTGTTTAAGCATAATATAAATTACAGTTTTGCGACGGGTTGTTTTCTATGTGTTCAGAGCTTTTAAAAGTAAATAATAATATATAATTAACCATTGAATAAATATATGTGGTGATATTGTTGTGTTTCAGAAAAACGTATTAAAGATCATCAACGATCATTTTAAAGTTATTAAAGAAGTTAAAGATGTGAGTATAGAAAAACTGAATTTTTGAAACATCAGTTTTAAATTTTCTTATCTTCTTATAATAGCAGTTTTATAAAACTAATCTTTCATAATTTAATTTTATTAACGGTTTGCTGATAAATAAAGAAGTAAAACAAAGAGAATGCCATAATTAGACGATAATAATTAAAATATGTATAATTATTGACTTTAATGATCAATGTATGAATGGTGACAGTGATTCCAGTAAATTAAATTCTAGATGCTTTTCAAAAAGATAAATATGCAGCTGTTCTTAGAACTAATCTGTGGCTTTTGACTGTATGCCCCCCATGCGATTTTGTTTAAAAATTGCAATTCTATGGAAATGTTAATAAGAGTTTTGGGTAGAGTGCGAGTGATATCATTCGATGGTAAATATTCAGATATCCTTTTGAAAATTAGTGTTTCCCAAGGGTCAATTTCAGCACCACATCTGTTTCTGAATAACAACTTGATTGTCATATTTGCACAAATCTTACAAACCTCTTTGCATGTTAATTACACGTCTTGAAACAAATTATTAGAAGTTGCAAATGAAATAAATTCTGAAATTTTTTATAACGCCAAATATTGATTATCTGTGAACAGTTTAGTCCTCATACGTGAATAATACATTTGTTTTTTACTTAAAATGTCTGTAATTGACTGGAGAGATCACATTGAGTTTTTATGTATAAAAGGCTCAACTGATTTATTTGCTACGAAGCCTAAAACCTAAATAAGTTGATGGGAACGAAATAAATTGTCTTTTCCACACCAATTGTGAGAAAGACAATTTATTTCCTACCCATCAACTTATTATTGAGTTCTACAAAATTAGGATGGACACTATCAAAATAATAAAACCTAAATTGTCAAATAATTTAAAATTTTTGCGACTGATCTCCTTGCGTACTTAAATTCAACCATTGATTATGATGTTATTCTATGCCCCAATGACACTAATATTAAGACCTTAAAAGTCAGAAATAAGCGATAAGTGTAAAACAGCCTTTTCAATCATGGGCAAGGTTAGTTACCTCCTTAGGCTAAGAGTCTGTAGTAGAGTATCCTTCTATATTTTTAGGTGCGTATATTTTTGCAAATAAATTATCTTTTAATCCATATTCACTCTTATAATACAAGGAATTCAAAGAATATATTGGTGGTTTAGATAAAACTATCAAAAACTCTAGAAATGAAAAATGAAGAAAAACATGAACTCACTAGTTTCTGATATATTTTATACCATAGATGAATTTTTATTTTTTTAAAATTAATTTATAATTGTTAAAACAATTGTACCTTAAAAAAATTGTATTAATTATTATTGAATATGTTGGTTCTAGTGGGATTTAAAATGAACTAGCACAACAATTGATTTCATAACTAAGTCTGAATTAGTTCAAATTTAATGTTTGCACTTTTGTTTGCTTCAAAAAACACATGTGTATTTTTTTTTCAAAAAATTCACTATACCCATTAACAAACTTTTTTAAAAAAAATACATAATTACATTTTCTTTGACAATTTGAAACCAAAAACACAAACAACTTTAACAATTATTAAATCTCACAAACAAGTCTTCTACTAATTATCCATCAGTTTCTGTTGATTTACAAGACTAATTGATTTGAGCATTTTTGTTTTGATGCTATAGATGCATTTTTTAACTTTGACAAATTGAAAAGAAAAAATACAATAAACATAATTTTTGTTTTCTTTTCTGGGCAATTTTTGAGATTATTTAAAAGTTTATAATTACACATGCCGAAGAAACGAATTGACGAGTTTTATTTCCAGGCGCCGAAACAAAATACACAAGTAGAAAAAAGTCCTAAAGAGGTACAATCTACTGATGATAAAATATTCTTAAAAGCTTAGATTAATAAAATGTTTATATTTGTTAGCGGTTGGACACAGCACCTTTACAGACTAATGAATTGCATCAAGAGGTAAAATTAAATATCTTTAATAATATTTCAGCAAACAGTAATCAATTTCATCTAGATGGTTGGAAAGACATCAGGACCAGATAAAGAACCTCACCACGGGGTAAATGTACAGAATATTAAAAATAATTAATTAATTTTAAATTTTTTAAAAAATATCTATACAGCAGAAAGATGCCAGTCCTTCAAACGCAGATTACTCTTTAAAAATGGTATTCCAGAAAATTATGTCACAGATAAATTGACGTTAATTATCATTTTTCTCCTTTTAGCCGTTACAGATACATTGTGAAAAAGACTGCCTCTGCCATGAGATTCTTATTGTATGATATTTTTTAGATATATTACATGCTTAATTGTTTATACATGATATTGATTTTTTGCAGAAAGTAGCAGAAGCAATTGCAGCACATTCACATTTCAAGGTATTGTTTTTAATTGTAGAAAGCTGATTAATACTATAATTGTGAAATTATAGGATCAGGAAGGGTCAAGGACAGACAAGGTAAAAAAAAATATCTTTTACAATAAATATAAACTAAACAGATTTTTTTTTTTTTCAGGACAAACATGCAGGCAAAGACACTGTAAAATATTTTTATTTTAAGTTTATTAGTGTTATTATAAAACATTTCTATTTTTGTTTTAATAAGCTTGGCACGTCTCTCAAAAAACGCAGAAAAGCATACTATAAGAAGGTAAAATCATTCTAATTAAATGAAATAATAGCTTTACATGTAAAGTAAATTTCTATAAACTGTATTTATAATTTTATTTCAACAGAAGGAAGATAAATATCTCATAAGAAATGTTAAGGATCAAACATATTTGGTAATTATATATATANTAATATCAAATATTCATGCAGAATGCATTTAAAAATGTAAACTTCTTCATTTGTTTAAGGTCCCAAAAGTAAAGAAGTCAAGAAATAAAGGGATTGATCAGAGTGGCACAAAAAGAAAGGTGAAAATTAAATATTTGATTAGTAAAAGTCATTGAATTTCCTTAATATATAAATAGAATAATTTAATATAAGAAAATTTTCTATGCTTTAATTATGTCTTGTTTCATAGAATAATATTGAGGATACAACTAGCTCTGCATATCATGAGGTAGGAGGACAGTTTAATTACTTTTTTAACATAAATGAATGAGATCAAAATTTTTTGCCATTTGATACAACCATTTAACATTTCCAGTTGCACAATTTTAAGAACAAGCCAACAATAGAAATTCCAATTGTTAACGTAAGTTGATGTAGCAACGACATTTGCCGATCAAAAAACAGTTCTAATTTTGTTGTTATAATTTGATTGGACATCATGTTAAAGATGAAGTTTTGTTTCCAGGACAGAAGAGATTCACCAAAAGGAACGAACGGTACGCATGAAAAGTTCAATTCGGAAGTATGTAACTGTTTACAATTCCAATGTTAAGAGTATTTTCAAAAATTAAATTGTGAATGTTCATTCCAGACTGATTCATCAACAAATGATACTAGCCAAATGTCCGACAAAGAGGTAAGATTTTTATAAATTTCATTTTTCCGAAGAATATCTTAATTATAATTGTCATATTATTTTTATATTTATAGATTTAAATGCCCTATTTTTGTCTTTGTAGTTTTAAGGAAACCTTTTTTTCTTAATTAGAATTAAGATGCTATTCAGGATCTCAAAACTTTCAGTAAAATATACATTATATTCTAGAATGGTTATTTGCCAAATGTCTACAGGGAACGTGATGACATTCAAACTGATTTGTCACAATCATTATCTCCTCTGCAGGTCTAATTTTAAGAATAATAAATATAACTATGTTTGTATTTGACCATTAAAAAAAAAATTATATTTATATTTTCAGGGAAATGAACCAAAAGCTACACACTTAGAGGTAATAAATGCCTAGTAATCACAATTTTTATTATATCCACTGTTGGTTACAGAATAGATTAGATTCCTGCCAGTTGGAAGATCGCTTAATTTCCATAGTGAGTATTATATTAAAACATTAAATTTATGCTTATCATGCTGGATGGACATGCTATTTTTGTGTATTTGTAGCTTCAGAAAATTGCACTAATATATGCCGAGCATAACCGTAAAGTAAGAAAGAATATTATAATTTACTATTTTTAAAAAACAAATTACAAGAAATATTCTCATTTGTATATTGACAAGAAGAAAAGGCATACAGTCCAAAATAAGCCTGTAAGTTCCATTTTCTGTTATTTTAATTAAATTTTGTTGTTAATTAAATTATTCATTTTTATGTAGAGTTCGTCACATGAAGACAAAGACAACTTTTCTGATTTAGATCCTTTAAGGGTTTGGATTAAATTCTTAATGTTTATTGTTTTTATTTTTGATATCAATTATTTCCTCTACAGCGCTCTTATACAGAAGCTGAGAAAGAACCAAAAGTAGGATAATGTACATAAAAATTATATAAATTATATAATAAATTATTATTTTTATGTTTAAGGTCGCTCTTTTGTATTCGGAGCTAAACAATCTGTTAAATGAGGTAATACTAAATCAAACTTTGTTTCTCTGAAATTATTTCTGAATGACTTGTCTTTAGACTCTTCGGGAAAATAGTGCAAGGTGTGATAAGGTAATGGTACAAATCATTTTAGAAACCACATCTATTTTTTATAAAAATCTCACTCATTTAGGACCATAAGTGTACACTCAATCAACGTACACCGACAGGCTATAAAAATAGAAGGAAGGCAAGTTATGGCGTACCCATAAAATATAAATGATTACATTTTCCTTAATGTTTAAATAGTGTTCATCACCGTGGGAGAAAGAAGACAACTTTTCGGATTTGGAATCTTTGAGGGTTTGTGCTAACATTTAATTATTCATTTTCTAATTTATGATTTTAGTTAATATTTCGTCAGCACCCGTCAGACGTTAAGGGAGAATCAAAGGTAAGATAGTTGTCGCTAAAAATAAGATTTTTAATTTTACCGTTTTACTTTTTTTTTAGATATCTGAAATCGTTGTCAGTAAAGTCAAGGTAAGAAGTAAATCAAATTTAAAGAATTTCCTACTAACAAACCCTTGTTCATCTAGAGTCCTCGGTCAGCAAATAAACAGCACACGGACAAAGAGAATAGAAAGGCAAGTTCAATTTTAAAGTATTTAAAACAAAAGAGAACAAGAATAGGCATTTTTATATTTTGCCAATGCATTCTTTGACAATAGACAAAATTTGTTGTTTTTAATCCAAATTTTTTATTGATAATTAATACTTTATGTTAACAAATTAATAAGAAGAAAAGGAACTCGTGTCGAAAGAAACTTGTAAGTCACTTCCAGCCGTAATTATGTTTTAACTTAGTAAACGCATTTAATCTTTTTTCAGTGGCCCTCACCAGCAGAACGAGAAGAAAAAATGTATGATTCAGATCCTTTGAGGGTTTGTAATAAAATATAATTTGCTTTCTTTTATTTTTATTTTTGTAATATTAATTTACAATTTTGTTCAGGATTCCTCAGAAGTCGAGATGGAACCAAAGGTGGGCTATAAAGCAAAATTATATAAAAATATAAACAATTTAACAATATATTTTTTATACTTTAGATAGCTGAATTGTCCTCTCGGGAAAATGATAATGTAATATTTAAAAAAAAAAGTTTAAAATTAAATTTATATTGAGCCTGAATGACTTTTGGTCTGTTTTTAGACTTTTGACAACTTTCCAAGGAGAGTAAAGGTAAGTAAATCAATAATATCAATAGTAATGGTAAGGAGGGAAAACTCATAAGGTGGGGTTGAGATAGGAAGTTGATGTCCGAGTGGATTGAGGTCACGATAGCTCAAGTGGTAGAGCAGCGACGTATCTAGCCGAAGATCGTGGGTTCGAATCCCGCTCGTGCCATTGACTTTTTTTCATCTCAACTAAAAACCTTAATTAATTGTAATGTATTAATTGGTCAAGCGGACCACAAAATTAGTGAATTTAATGATTAATGAAGTACACTTCACTAAAGCTCTCCGTGGCCATTTCATTTGTCGTCGAGAATCCAATCCGATTACACGACATTTGAAACGTGGCAAAAAGGAGGGAAAACTCATAAGGTGGGGTTGAGATAGGAAGTTGATGTCCGAGTGGATCGAGGTCACGATAGCTCAAATAGTAGAGCAGCGGCGTATCTAGCCGAAGATCGTGGGTTCGAATCCCGCTCGTGCCATTGACTTTTTTTCATCTCAATTAAAAACCTTAATTAATTGTAAAATAATGGTAATATCAATTGTAATATGACTGATTACTCTCAATAATTTAGGACCCCCGAACCACAATCAAACCTCATACACCTACAGATTATGAAAAGAAAAGAAAGGCAAGTTATTTTATAACCAATCGCCCAAACAATATTAAAAAATGTCGAACGATTTGTTTCAGAGCGGTTCAATACCACATGACAGAATGAATGCTTATAAGAACAAAAAAGTGAGTAGTGTTTAAGGAAATGTTTATATAAATTTGTGTAAAATGATATTTAGAGCGATAGCAACTTGTTCTCTCTAATAAATATAAGAATAGTTTCAGAAATCTTCTGAAGATGGGCATAATAATCAATCTGATAAAGTAAGTTTATCAAGAGGAACATTAATTTTTAATTATTTTGTTGCATTTAATGTTGCTGTTTTTTCAATTCTGGGGTCAATGGTGACAACAGACTCTCTTGCTTCCACTGCAAATTAAGAGATCTATTGTGACCCTTCTCTTATTTCCGTAAGAGTTAGTCTGCCTTTTTTTGTTATCAAATAATAAATAAGAAAATGATAGCCTCTGTTTCATATAAACAATGTATACATTTTGCACGGGAACTACACATTTACTGTGTATTGGCATATATCTTTTATTACTCTCTATTTAATTATTTTAAAACTAAACTATCCTTACATTATTTGCTTTCATATATATTGCATGCAATAATTGTAAATTTATCAGGATTCATCTGAGGAAATTATCCACTTCATACCAAGCACTCCAGAAAAGGTATTGTATGGTCAAAGAGATAAATTTAAGTAAAGCAATAAAGTATCATTAAGTAATAAAGTATCATTTGTTAGGAAAGAAAAACACACCAAAAGAAAATGGTAAGCAGGTTTTTTTTAAATCAATACTTTTTTATGTAAAAAAAAAATTAACAAATACAGTCAAAAATTTTTACTTTCCCCTCAGACATTGAAAAAACATTGTCCTAAAATGAAGGTTGTACACCCAAAGAAGAAAATGGTATTTTTTTTAATATAACTACAACTTATAACAATAAAATATAATAACTTTCTTTTTATATATAAGGTCAGATAACTTTTTGCATTTATTTTGAGTGATATTCATCATGATAAAATATTATTTCAGGATATGAATGATGATACCGTTGACAGTGTAAGTTAAAACAGAAAGACTTGTTTCTTATTAAAAAATAACAATAATGTTGTTTTTACATTTATTATATAAATATTAATTAAAACAAATACTTTAGCCATATATTTACAAAATTAAAACAATTTCCAGTTATTCAGAAAAACTAGCAAAGTAATGAAGTAAATAATAAATGTTGATCAGATATTATTTGTTATATTGAGCTTTTTTTTACTGAATAGGCATTTTGGCTGGTAAATTTTGAATAGATTAGACAAAAAAAAACTTCTTTTTAAATATATACAAATGAGTGGTTTTATATATTTTTTAGGAGAGCAATTCAACTGGAGAAGAATATATACTTCTAAAAAGAAAAAAGAAACAGGTGAATTTCATTTAAACAATTCTTAACTTATGCCTTTTAAAAGTTAAACTTGTATGTAATGTATAATACTTGTATATAAGGCTTATATTATTAACCTATTTTAAAAAAGTATTGTTCTCTTTTTTGGGTGGATTTCAGAGACCTCAGGAAGATTCAAGCAGTGAGGTAAATAAATATTAAATCACCTCAAAATAATAAAGTATTAAGATAAGACATTCAACAGGATTTATATGAAGTCCTAAGGAGGCCAACACACAAGAAGAATAAGGTAAATTTTATTAAATGATTTTACAAATATTTAAAAATTTTTTTTTTACTTTTTCTAAAATCTTCTGGCAGGGATGAAATCAAGCATCCCTCAAATTTGATTGGAGCTATGGGATCACACAACAAAGCCATATAGTTTTGTGGGATCACACAATTCATCCGATAACAGATGATGTGATCGTACAAAACAATGCCTGAAATTTGAATGTAGCTATAGGATTTCACAAAACATCCCCTGATATTTAACTTGAATATACAAAACGTCCTCTTTCATGTGATGTGATCACATAAAACAAACGTTCAAATTCGATGTAATCATACACTATAAGGAAAAACTTTATAACAACATATCCAAGGTTATATCCCAAATATGATTATTTACATTTACAAAATTTCAGAATGCAAATTTGAGGAACAGAAGAGAAAACAAAAGAAAAAGTGTAAGGCTAAAGAAAAGTTTGATTTAATGTTTTATTTATTTATAACCTCATTGTTATATTATTAGATTGCTGGTCATGAGATACCGGATATCGAGAAAATTGTATGTTTATCTTTAGAATAGTAGAAGAATTCAACCCAAAACTTTATTTTTTATTTTGATAGAGTTCGTCTGAAAGCCTAGAGGAAACTAGCGACCATCGGCCAGAGAACGAAAGACCAAGAAAACAAGTATAATTAGTTTATTTTGTTACCTGCAGTTTAAAGTTTTAGTTTTTTTTCCAGAATCATTCACCAGATATCAAAGCCCAGCAGGTACACAATAAGTTAACAATAGAGGATTATGTTTCTATATTTAAAATTTGTTTTAGAACATGAATTTAATGTTAATCAATGAACAAATAAAAGAGCTGGTAAAGTTTTTTTTATTGTACAATTATTAATTCATTGTTTTAATTATTTATTTATTCCAGGAACATTTAAGGGGAATGTTTTTGAAGTGTGTACGTATTGTATGATATTAAAAATTATGATGATTCACTAGATAATTAGTTTTTAATTGTTAATATTTTAAATGTGCAAAATTTTTCAGCTAAACGGGAAAGAAAGTCCTAAGATTCCAGACAAGAAATCAGTGAGTAGTTATAATTTTTTTTAAATATTATTTTATTATGATATTATATTATTATTAGGACCCGATCGTTGAGAGAATTGTAAGTTTAAGTATAATATCAAATGCGATACATGATGAACTGGCACAGGGTACCTATTTGGTCTGTTGTCACTCAAGGGTTGTTGAATTACTCAAACACATTATAGAATTGCACCATCTTCAGTGAAGAATTTCATTTCCTCATAAATACAAAAAGTTCAGAAGTTCCTCACTAAAGTGGCACAATGTCAAAACGTATTTGAGTAATTCAACTCAAAAAATGGAAGAAAAGTGACCCTATGTCGGTTCAGCATGAGCTCACCGACTCACAGACCAACACCCATCATCAACATAAATGGAACACTATTTTTTGGTAGAAGTCAGGGGAAAAACAGGTTAGAAATGTTGAAAATGAAAGGAAGAGCCCAGAGAAGCACAGCGAGCCTGATTCAGAGGACGAAGGATTAAAAAAACAAGTATGATTCTATAAGTTATCGACTCATAATTTAAAATGCACCAGTAATTTTTCTTTTCCAGAACCAATCACTGAATAACAAAAATAAACAGGTATATGTTTACGTACGATTTACAAGAGCATTTAAAAAATATAAATTTTTTATTTAAGGAGATGTTTTTAAAGAAAATCGAAGATCAGAAAAAAGAACTGGTAAGTATCTTGAGATGTATCGCTTATTTATCAAACGGTTTTTGAAAAGGATGTATTATTTCAACCATTAGCAAAAACTAAGGGAACAGTGTTTAAGTATGGATCGTGTAAGTGTTTTGAAATAAATTTATTGCAAGATATGTTTACTTAAACTTGCGAAGGCATTTCTTTCAGCAAATACCACAAGAAGATCTTAAGATTTCAGACAAGAAATCAGTGAGTAGTGATGAGCAGATAGGTAAAGAAATAATTTTAATGGATTTTTTTTAAACAGCCAGAGAAAGACAAGGAAGGACCAAAAAGAGTAAGTTTAACGATTTTGTTATTTATCAAATAACAACAACAAACAACAAGCAGTACATTAAGAATATTTTTAAAATATTTAAAAAAGCAAAAAGGTTTTTAGTGTTTAAATTTTGCAACTTTAATTTGGTACTACAGAAATGTTTGCCATTTGATCATTATTAATTTTAAAAAATGACTACAACAATTTAAACCAAGTCCACCCAATCAACGATCAAGGATATACATGTATAAAAGGATTGTGTAAAAAAAACTAAGATTTTATTGAAATATATATATTATATAAATATATAATATGAAGTATATATTTAGGCTATCAAGAAATCTAAGGTCACGATAATACCAGTAAGAGAACGTTTGATTGCTCAATTATTAAATTCTGAAGTCATTGAATTATTTATTGCGGCTCAGTGCCCAGGACTGGCAAAAACACCGGAGTCAAAAGATGCCGACAAGCAGCGCCAGCAAACTGATACAAACACCGAGAACACTGTATCTGTAAGAATAGTAAATTATTTCCAATTTTTAATCTTATTTGTGTTAACTCTAAACGAAAAGTCATTTTTGGTCAAAGCCAAAGTCACAGGATAAAAAACCCGTTGAATGTTGTTTGTTAATATAATTTGTTTCAGCCTTCAAAAGAAAGTATGAAGACAATCCATAAGACAAATGTAAATTTCTTTTTGTTCCTTAAATAAAATTGTAATTTTATTACATTTTTAATATGTTTATTAAGGATCAAGTAGAAATGTTCAACTCAGTCGAATTCAAAGATGTAAGAGATTTTGTTACATAATATTGACTACTACTTTAGAATTTCATTTTATAGGCAATGGAAAACACAAAAGATACAGTTGAACCCATTAAAAATATAGTAAGTTTTAATTTAATATCATCAACATTTTAAAGTTGATAGTTGGTACCAGTGAGTTGGTGAGTAATGTTGAACTGGCACTAAGTCTTTGCAGACTTTGATGTTACTCAAATGTTAGCTCTGTGCCATTTTCCTCTAGGAAGTTTCTCACTGAACATGACGTAAAGCTGAAACACGTTTCACTAACATCAAACCAGCCTAGTGACCCAGTGCTGGTTCAACATTGACATGTTATTCAGTTGTAAACTCTGATCAATAACAAATTTTACTTGATTTTTTGTTAGATGCTTGTTAGCTATTGTTTTGTGTTTGCTTAAGTTATTTCGCTCTTAACACTTTTTTTATTTATTAAACTTTTCTTTTGAATAACTGTAATTGCCACCACAGTAGGGTTTATTGTGCAGCTCTTCTTAATACAATTTATATTCTTAGCCTTTTGAATTAGTAGTCAAAACTGCTGTAACTTCTCTGTTTGTGTCATAAACTAGCACAGAAATTCAAAAGGAAAGCTTCATTGTACAACGAACCTGCCCTATTTATCTTTGATTTTATTTTAATAAAATGATTGAAACTAAAATTGTTTAATCTCTATTTATTCACATGAAAACACCATCAATGACTTGAAAAACTCAATTTTCCAGCAAGACCCATTTTCTCAGGCAATACCTAGAGAAGTAAGTGTTTTATTAAACAATTTTAAATTTAAATTGAACCTTTAATGCAACTTGTCTGCCCAGTGTCGCATACATTCTAACTCACCTGACACAGATTATATAAACAGCGATGAAGCAAAGCGCAGAGCTTCAACTAGGATAGTCAGGATGACAAACAGGGGGTCGAGATTGCCAGTTTCAAGATCATCGATAGAAAAGAAAAACACGAAATTTCAGAACGAACAAAAATACAATCACTATTAAATTATGTTCAATTGTTTTTCAGCATATTTCCCTCCTTGTTTACAATGAAAACAAATTAAATTACATAAAATAAATTCCATACTTTTTAGCATAATTAACTTATAGCTTAAATATAAATCACACAAACATAAATCTGTTTTAAATTATTCTTTTCCAGGAAAGTACTGATTGTTTTGATTTAGCTTGTAAGGTGAGAAAAATTAATTTCTAAGTACTACTCGAATGAATGTATATTTCAAGTTTTAGTTTTTTTTTCCAGACCAGACAAGAACGAAGTAACAGAGTAAGTATAAGCTATCACCAGTAAAAATTGTTGAGTTCAACGACAATCAATTGTTCAAAATTTCATTCTAGAAAATTTCCTAATTTTAAGTTTTATGATACAGCCATTCATATTCAAGTAGTACACTGTTGTACCACCAATATTTCACTTTTTTTTCTAAATTTTTTTTTTGTACAGATTGTTTTTGTTTATATAAAATTAACTTTTAATGTAAAAACAATAACTGGCCAATACTGAAATAGTAAGGGGGAAAAATGTAAAAAACTGAATTTTTAATTATTTTTCAATGCAGAGTTCCATCGGATCAAGCATGAACATAAGGCCAAGCAAATCTGAAGTCAAAGACAGCGTAAAACACCATCCATCAAGCTCGTCTGAACAGAAGAGGTTAAAGACAGGCAAACTAGCCTCAAAAAACACCCTAGCTGATACAAATGCTTCATCAAAAGACGAATCAGAGCGTCCGAAGAGATCGGTAAGCCATTAAAATAAATTAAAATTTGAAGTACTTTTTTCTGTTTTAACAGGATCACAGGACATACCCTGAGGAGTGGTAAATCTTGGAAACTATGTATTTTAAAATGTGAAAACACCAAACAAGAATTTTTTTAGATGTCAAATATAAAACACCTACATACATTTACTCTTTTATTTATAGAATACCAACTTTTTTTAAAAATTTATTTAGAATAGTTTAAATTTGATTTTTCTGTAGTTTCTAGTCTGCTTTTCATCACGACTGTGGTCTGTCAGATGCGTTTTGACATCTTCTTAGGATTTGGAAATGATTTGTTTCATATGTCTTTAATTAAAATAACATTGGGGTATGAATCCTGTTAATATTGAAGAATAAAACAGAAGGAAAGTGACAGAAATTGTTTATTTAATGTAAGTAAAGTAGCAAGGGAGCGAGTGCACATCCATAGTAAGTATAGGGCGGGCTCTATCAGGTCCAATCTACAAAAAACAATTGTCAACTAATATTAAGTTAGTTTACATTCAATTTATTGTTAAAATTACAAGTCGGGATGGTGAAAAAGTCATGTTTCACCTTGCTGCAAGCTGAACGTTGCCTGGAAACTGTTACCTGCAATGAAATGTCAATTTCCAATCCCAGCATAAATGGCTGTTAATTATGAATTTTGAGTCAATTAACATATCCAGCTGCTCTCTGGGTGTGCAAAGTGAGTCCTTTGTTTAGAGAAGAAAACAGTAGCAGTGTCTACTAAACTCCAAAAGCTGAATTTGATGGATCTAGGCTGGGATATGCTCCCTAACCCAGCGTATTCGCCTGGTATTTCAGAATTTCACTTATTCTGGGTCTTGCCTAATTAATGAAAGAAACAATGTGAGGATTGCAGAAAACATCATTAAAACCTAAAGTTCTGGGAGGACAAAATTACATGGAAGATGGCAATAGGTACTAAATAGTACAACAAAATGATTCATGTATTGTTGATTAAATTTGGTTACAAGTACCTGAAAATTTCATTGAATAAACCATAAAAAAGTACTTGTTTCATGATCCGAAACATGTGATCTTCAAAATATGTTTTGATTAACTTGTTCACTCTGCCAAGATATGGCAAAAATTTAGATTAATTTATTCTTGTTCAAAAAATCGTTTAAAAAATGCAAATCGAAAATTTGTGTTTATGATAATAAAATGATTCTACACACAGATTTGTTGTTTACAACAATCCGGATTTCAAGCATTAAACAACTCCTTCAACCCAATGATGAGCATTTAATGCTTGAAATCCAGATGTTTAAACAACAAATTTATGAGTAGAACCATCATTTACAGTCTTCACAGTAACTTTGCCAAAGAGATACTAAAGGCATGTGACACCGATTCAATTCCAAAAATACCCCAACATTCTACAGAAAGCTTTGAAATGGGTTTTTTCTAAAAGAGCTGTGTCGTTCTGGAATGACATCCGTATATAGTGAGGGTTTAGTGCATTGGTTCTGACGACGACTGCAATGAATGTGTTAAATAAAAGAGGCAACAATGAGAAATAACATAAATAAAAGGCGTGAAATGACCTTAGCCGTTAAAACGCCCTTGAAAATTAATAATAATAATAATAACATAAATAAAACAAATGCAATAAAAATTAATATTTGACACTAAATAAAAACATTTTACTTTTTATTGTCACAATCATTCACAGTCCACACTACCTAACCTAAGAGACGTCATGAAATTGTGTGATCAGCATATATCCAACAGTGATAAGACAAATATTGGTTAAAATTAAATCAAACACATTTGTATTTTCCACAAGTTATTTATTTTCAATTTTATAGCAGCATAAAAATAATATTGAAAAAAAAAGGAAAAATAAAGTTTTTTAAAAATTTCAGTTTATTCGTAGAAATCTTACCTCCATTTGTATTTGGCAGGTTTCCCCAGAATCAGTTGTTTTGGAGATGTGTAATGAAACAAAACACAAAATAGACAATGTTAATCCAAAACATTGAAGAAAATCTGTCTGTTTATTTGTGTTAAAAGATGGATCGAATATTTTCAGTTATTATATTTACATGAAACAGGAGAAAATCTGAGAGGCACTCTTGCTGTTCGTTAAATAACAAAAATTAGTGGAGATAATAATCGAGCTGAGTATTTTGCAAATTTTAGCAATCCCTCTCTCTCCTTTTAAAAGAACATGTGAAAACTAAGACAGGATTTAAATCTAATGAAATGGAGAAGAATAATAATACCTAATAGAATGTCTAAATTACATTTAATTAATTATCAAATGAAACAAGTACAAAAAACATTGTTATTATCCATATTATTATAAAATCACGTGCTACAAAAATCTCTAAATGTCTAAAAAGCGTTTCCCTACAATGTGTGTCCATTAAATCATAATTTAAAATTTAAATTGAATTAGTTAAAAACATTTAATCCTACACTTGACAAACTTAAGATTAAATAAATCTTAATGTTCTGATTATTTATTATTTCAAAATTCAATATATTTTAAAGTATATATATGTATATATAAATAAAAACAGCACAGTAAGAAAATAAATAAAAATGCAAGCCCTCTTGTCACAAAATAATTTTTTTTACTATACAAACCAATATGAATTATATATAATATGTATATATATTGTTGTAAGCAGAGTAATAACTATCCTAATTTGTGTGACTTTCCTATCCTGGTCCTAACTTGAACACCTTCTGGGTTTTAGCCTTCCTGTCTAGTCAATACGCCTGCCATCATCACTAACTCATCCTAGCCACCTGAACCATCAAAATACAATTTATCATAAGCTATCTGATTCTAGAAAAACAAAAAAAAAATCTACATACACCGGCCCCTTGGGTAAAATTTTCCAGAGCCTAGGCTACACTCAGACCTAATACCAATATGTTTCAAACATCTGAAGTGAAGAGAAAAATAAAAGAAAAATGTGCCTATTGATGGCTCCAGTATATTGGCATTACGTTGAGACAAAATAGATAAAATTAAAAATATAATTCACCTAAAGTATAATCTATAAAGATACATCTTTATAGCATGATGTTATTTTGAATTTTAGTCAGAATACAGAAACAAATTCGTCAATGAACTACTATATTATTTTAAACTTTACTGTTCTTAGAAAAATTAACTAAGCCTTTCTAAATAAAAAAATTCTCACTATCTGACTCTTCCCCTAAAGAAAAACCAAATATCTCTCAGAATTTCTGCATTCTGCCTTTTTTTAAAATTTTATTAATATAAATGTCATTTAGATTATTAAAATGTTAAGGTCAATCTGTTTTGAAAAAACCACAAAATAACAAATTTTATTTAAATTTATTAACGTTTATTAAATGGGTTCAATGTTTTATCCGTTCTTTGCATTTTTCATTTCTCTACTTGGCTTACTTAACTCACCAATCAACCTTATTTAAATGAAGTCTAATGCAGTTGATTGGTAGTAAAATATTAATTTTTTACCCAGTAAAAAGGAGTCAATGGACACAATGTACCAAAGTTGTTTTTCGCAATTAAATTTTTGTCGAGGTCCATTTCAATAATGTGGCTAAAATATTAAATTCTGTTAAAATAAACCAATTAGTAGGACTTTCTAATGAACTGCAGCTTCCCAGAAATATGCTAAAAAAGTATAATCTATGCAAATGTTAATTTGTGGTTAGCATCAAAACTTATTGAACTCAGTAATCCTTCAAATAAGTATTGCACCTAAGTACATAAATTTAAAAAAAATATATAAAATTAAATCAACACATAGTCTCCACCTGGAAAGTAATGATCAAAACAGATTGTTGTTAACATACCAACAAACAAAAATTGACTTTAAAAAAATAGAAAAATGGGAAGGAGGTGGAAAAAATATTTAAAATGTGGTCAACATTGCGAAAATATCAGCAAATATTTGAAACCAGTCAAAATTAGAATTTGTATGTATAGTATAACTTTTTCTCATGCTTTTTAGCTGAAAGGTGAATTACAAGGGACTATGAATGTAATAAAAGTATATAAATTTTAATTATAGAAATTAAGTACTCACATCAAATTCGGAAGTCATTAGTTCTTCCTTAGTACTTAGTACCTTCTTTGGCCTCCTCCATATCCACCGCCGCCGCCGCCGCCACCACCTAAAAGTATTGTTTTAGTTTATATTTTATTTATGTAGAAAGCGCAATGTACACTTACCAGAATATCCTCCAGACCGGCCACCGCCATAACTAGAGCCTGTGTTTCGGTTTGGTCTGCTGCTGTATCCACTACCACCGCCACTGCTTTGGTAGCCATTGTTATCCCAGTCTCCTCCTCCTTGTCCACCACCTCCGCCACCTAATTTATTCACTATATGTGAACATTACGAGATATTTCTGCAGGTATAAAGAAAGACGTACCGGAGTAAGGAGCGGGCCTGTTGAATCCAGTCGTTCTGACTGGACCACCGCTGTAATTTTGTTGGTAGCCTCCACCAAAGTTCCCACTACCGTTACTATCCCAGGCGCCTTGATTACCACCGCTGCCTCCACTCCATCCACCTTGGTTGGAGTTTTCCCATGGACCGCCAGAACCACCCCATGGTTGGTTTCCATTACCCCAGTTACCACTGCGGTCACTGCCACGAGAACCTCCCCAGCTACCACCAGAGCCTCTGGGTCCTCTGCTTGTCCTTTCGGAACCCCTGTCTCCACGATCTCCTTTTCCTGAGTCTTTCCCAATTGCCTTTTTCACATCAATCCTCTTTCCGTTGATTATGTGCGAGCCTTGTACTGCAATAATTATCATAAGACTTTTCTTTTAACTGAAATGAAGTATTCTAACTTACAGCAAATTTTGTCTACTGCATCATAATCATCGAATTCTACAAAGCCGAAACCCCTTTTCTTTCCAGTGTCACGATCCACAATGATGGCAACATTGGAGACTTGGCCAAAATCTCCAAAATAATGCTTCAAATCATCTTCGTTAATTTCATCTTTCAATCCTCCGATAAAAATTTTCTTCACAGTTGCTCCAGCTTCCGGCCTGCCAATGTCCTGCAATTTTAAATTCTGAGTTTAGAAACAATTCAATAAACTATAAAGTAAATATAGAAAATGTGTATCCTACTTTATTTGGAGCAACTGAAACACTTACGTTTCTTGGAACAGCTCGTTTAGTTTCAACAGTTCTTCCATCAATTTTATGAGGCCTGTTGTTCTGAGCATCATCAACCATGTGCCCATGAGAATAGGTGATAAAACCAAATCCTCTTGACCTAAGAAATAATTGTTACCGGTTACCAAAACTATTGATTTTGCAGAAAACCCTATTACAAAAACCCGTTCAATCAATACATTCTATTTAGAGACACAAATGTATTTAGTTAACATGTTTCAACACTGCATTAAAATAATTATTTTACAATTGATGGGGGGGAGGGGTATGTATAAATGAAGCTCCAGTCGAAGAACTAGGTTGGTAGAGGTTTTGTACAAGATAGTAAAATCTCTAGGATTGCATTTATATTTGACTTAATAGATCCAACATAAATTCTGGTGAACTTGCCTATTTAGCTTATCATAATTATATAGTTTCTAAATAAGAAATCTAAATTATAAGTTATATACAGTTATATATGCACATTACTCAATCAGTTATCAACTTAAGCTTATCCTTATTAATTAATTATTCAGAAATCATGAGATGCGGTCTGGTGTGATGTAGGTTTCAGAAAAACATTTTCTTTATCGTGCCACGCTTTTCTTTACTGGGTTTCCTATTTTTTTGCTTCTCTTTTTGCATTAGAACAAGCACAAAACGAGCTCTTGCTCGGGTCCTAACATGTACTGACCTCCCTTTGGGAAGAGAGGTTGATTCCACGAATTGCCTGATGTGAAACCGAGTCTTCACACGGCAGTAAACTGGATGAGAGTCAACCAGGCAACTTAGTTGAATCATCCCAACCACCTCGTCTGAAAGAGGCCCAAAGCTAACGAGACTAGCTGGGGTTACAGGGAGGGGGAGTTGAAAAACCTGCCAAAGCATGCATACACTCAATACCTATGATAAAATTTTAATAATTTTACCATCACACTTCAAGTCAACACTTAATTAAGGCTCATTAGAAAAAAGTGTTTATATAGAAAATAAAAATCCACATGCTTACTGTAAAAAAAGAACTTCACTTTAGAACTGAAAATCATAAAGAACCAACTGAAATGTTCACACATTTCAACTTAATCAAGTTCCATTAGATCGAACTATAATTGATGATTGTTTTTTAAAATTTTTGTCAACTAACAAAACACAACATGTGCTGAGTAAAGTTGAACTGGAAATGGTCAACT
The DNA here is from genome assembly GCF_000648675.2 of Cimex lectularius. Taxonomy (NCBI): domain Eukaryota; kingdom Metazoa; phylum Arthropoda; class Insecta; order Hemiptera; family Cimicidae; genus Cimex; species Cimex lectularius. The sequence goes on from NW_019392641.1 coordinate 1,340,805, forward strand.
GAGATGTTCACATGTTTCAACTTGTTGGGAACGACTCATAGTTGAACAACTAATTTCCATTGGATTCAACTATATTGCTAACCAACTTGATGGTTTGCACAATTGTTTTATTTATTTATGTTTTTTTTTTTTTTGTCATCTAACAAAACAACATGTAGAGAGTAAAAGTTGAAAAGAACCGAAAACAGTGAACTAAGATTTGTTCATACGCTTTAACTTAGAAGAAATGACTCACAGCTTGAACAACCATGTTCCACTGAATTCACACAAAGTTTTTTAACTTTTGATCGATTTTTAATCTTTTGTTTTAAAAAATGTTTAAATGTAGTGCAAACAAGTATAGAAAGTGGTGTAAAAAATTACTTTGGGAGAAAAAACGTGGAAAACGTTAATTACACCCCCAACTGTTATTTGTTAACTTTGAAACTAAGCCTGGTAGAATATAGAAATTATGTTCAAATTAGATACACAATATTTTAAAAATAAATATTAACAGCAGTTAAAAATTAACATATTTGGCGATTTTTCTCCGGACGTTAGAATGGACTGGAAACGATCAATTTTTGAAATTATATTGACCGTTTAGACTCAATCGTCCTTTTTCCGCAATTTAATATAACATCTATAAACGTTTTTTGAAGAGAGGGAGAACTTTTTAGTTAAGGCGTCTCCGATGTTTCACGATAAACTTCTTTTATGTTTTTCACGGTTATATTTTAAACTTAAATGTTTTATTTTATTTTTTTTTTTAATTTTGTTTTGAATTTTTAAAACTGAAATTAAGAGAGAAAAAAAAATTTTCCGCTTAGGTGGAGTTCAAGCGTGGAAGCGTTGTGCGGCCGGGGCCGAATCGATAAAAGTCCCGAGGGACGCTACGTGCGTTTCACAATTGAGAGTAAAGGAAATTCCATCACCTTTTCGTCTTGGGGTCTTTCATGACGACGACGTCCACGATGGTTCCCCATTGCTCGAAATGCTTCTGGAGAGACTCGTCCGTCGTCCGATAATCGAGGCCTCCTATGAAAATCTTTCTAAAATGTTCCGGCTCTTTCGAGACCTGAAAAAAACCCGGCATCGGATTTGTATATCAATCAATCGTTATTGATGAGATTTGTTGTGTTTCTATTTGAATTCAAGACGTCGTTCTTACCTCGAATTCATTTTTCACCATGTCCTCCAGGTTGACTGAGTTTTACTAAAACTATCGGGCGGAAAGAAATACGCAACGCGAGAGGTTGGTAAGAAAAGTGAACGGCTAGCCAGGAATATGGCGTCTGATGACTATGACGAATCACCACCTTTCCACAGCCTTCGTTATAACCAACTTTCTAAATCAAATCCTTCACTTATTCCTTCAAATAGAAAAATACAAATAAAAACAACTAAAAAAAACAATAACAAAATTTAATAAACAAAACATTAATTTTATATTACAACATTTAAACGTCTATTTATTAAACAAACATTATATTATAAAGGATTAAATCACGTATATAAAAAAACAGCGCTTCAAAAATTAAAATTTTCAAAAATAAACAGGAATAAAAAAAGTTAGTACCACACAAAACAAATTTGTTTGTTTTACATATAAAAAACAATAAAATCCACCTGTAATTGTTTGACCTTACTCAATGGTCTAGGCGGACCCGGGACCATCACGTTTAGCGATCTAGGGACAAAATTAAATTTATAACGGGGTAACTCATTTTATAAAACTAAAAAAAAGTTGACAAAAACCCGTAAAAAAATATTCTATTGACATGTATTTTGTCGTTCGTGAACAAGCAGGCTGTTCAAAGAGCGAAGATAGGCGGACCGTAACGGTCAGCCATGCAGCCACGAAATTAAGCTCATAATGGTAGTCTCGTGAAAATCGACTCTGTTTTGTCAGGAGGTAAACGATCAAGGGGCATCTCCCGAGGCCGCGACTTCGTCTCCATCAGAAGATATAAAAAGTAGAAAAGATTTATAACAGAGAAGAGAAAAAAAAGATTTACAAGTTGTTAGAATAAAATTGAGAGAAATAGCTTTAATCTGTACGCCTCTTTCTACCTATTAGATAATGAGTTAGTCATTGGGACAATCATGACCCTTGGTGGTTGCGTTCCCCCCTTTAAAAGGAAAAAAAAGAGGTATTCTCATGTTAAAAATAAATCGAAAAATCACAAATTCTGTAGTAAAATATATGTAGAGAAAAAAAATGTTATATTAATTACAATATACTTATTTTAATAGTAATATATTAATTATTATTATTATTTTGATGTAAATTAAATTATACGAGATAAAAATTCATGAGTTTTAATAAAAAATTATTTAAACGGGAAGGTTTGAAATAAAAATCCACCAAAACACCGGAAAATAATGTAGTAATAGATTAAAATTTATACGTTATTATGAACAAAACCAGGTTCATAATGAATTGTTAGTTAAATTTGTTTGATCACTGTATGATTTTCTGGTGTTTGTTGAATATACTTTCAAAACATTATAATTAAATTTTTTTGTATTAAATTTCTGATCTCGTATAATTTAATTTACATTAAAATAATTATTTTATAAATAATATAATGATAAAAATACAAAATTTTGGAATAATCTAAAAATAAATTATTCTTTTGTCATTCTATTTTGTCATACATGAACATGTAGGTCGTGGTTGTGCGAAGAGTGAGGATAGGCAGACCATAATGGTCTGCGACGCATTGAAAAAATTCAGTTTGTAAAGGAGGTAATTTGATAATCCATTAAAAAAGATTTTTTTTTTTTAATAGAAAAATCACCAGCCAGCAGAAAAAAATTCCTTTGATGATCATCACTCATCATATTGACATTGTATTGTATTGTTCATGAACATACAGGTCATTGCTATACAAAGAGTGATGATATGTTGATCAACACAGTCAGCAATGTAATGACAAAAATATGCTTATAACAGTAGTAATTAATTTTAAAAAATATATATTATTAATTAGTAGTATTTCTATTGACAATGTATTAATTTATTTAGGTATAATTGATGTTACATAAATCTGAAATAAAAAATAAAGCAAATTTAAACCAACCATAAAAAAGGGGTACATAATGATATAAAATAAAATTAATATTCTTTTCTTTTCCTCAACTTAATTGTTTGTTTTGAAATATGAAATATAATTTAAAATAGACTAATACATTAATGTGTCCATTTCAATGATAAATGAGAAGTAAGAATAGCGAGAAAGAGCAATATAAGGGCCATTATAAAATATACACCTCCAAAAAGAAACAGTTCTGGTTTAGGAATATACGATCAATGGCTCTATAAATTACTTACTCTACACGATCAGCTCAAAATTCTTCATCCTCACAGCCATCTGTTATTTGAGAACGGGATTTTGGGCCATTGAAAAAACAAAATACATTCTAAGAGCTATGGAAGATTATTAGTCAATTAATGTTCAGTGTGTGGCTGTGGTAAAGTTTGTTATTTAATTCAAGTCAATACATACTATAATATAATAAATATAACATGTAGGAAAAGTAAGATAGTTTGTATGATAATGAACTCTTTCAATTGACAAGAAAGTATGAAGGTCAATTGCAACAATTCAGACCAATGTTTGTGGACTGTCTTTTTTCACTAATTCATTAGCAATATGTTTCAAATTGATAAAACTTTAATTTCATGGTTTTGTTTAATGCATTGATTTAAAACCAATTTTATACAAACTATATCAAATTTATTCTTAGTTTAAGAAATCTTTTCACTGTCTCGTATATAGATGACAAGATTTTTTGAGAAAATACGTAGTTTTTGATAGGTATTACAGCAGGAACAACTACAAATGAACCTGGATTATCTGGGAAAACAAGGCTGTTAAATCATCATATATCCATATAAATCCATATAAACTATATCATTAATATAATAAATGTAACATGTGTCACATTTCAATTTATTTCAATGTGACAATGTTGTGATTTAGATTTCATGATTAGGCATAGAGCAAAAAAAGAAGAGTGGATTGGGACAATGAGGGTAGAGACAGTCGAGTCTAGAAGTGAACAAGTCCATTCCGTGAAGATAAGAGACAAAAAGAAGTGTGCGATCCTCAAAAGAATTTAAAAAGTGTTGGATTCCCTAAAATAGAGAGCTTCGGTCCACAGTGGATTGACTGTAAACAGTGATTACACATCCACCCTCGTTCCAAACGGTCGGGCAAACTGTTTGCCTGAAATTACTGTTATTTAAATTTGAAAAGTTTTGTTTGTTTAAAGTTTAAAAGGAAATTAGTTGATTTAAATTGTTATTTTCTTGTGCAATTAATAAATTGTTTTCAAACTTGTATTAAATTTTATTATAAAAACGCACCTGATCGGATGTATTCAGGTTCGATCAAGACCTCTGGGGCTCTGTTTCTAATAAAAAGGATTCAAGTTGGGCCCGTCTTGTTGAATCAAGAACAGACCGTGACACATGTAATTAAAATAAGAGAATTTGTGAGAAAATTGAGAAAATGAATATGGTTTTGTTTGAAGCAAGATTCAAAAGGAATTTTATATAAATTTATCTCAACTAAAAACCATAATTAATTTGAAAGATATTAATTGGTCAAGCGGACCAAGAAAACTAGTGAATTTTATATAAAATTTATTTTCAGTTTCCCCTTGTCTTCTTTTTCCTTTGTCTAATATGGATGACAGGATTTCTTTTAATATTCACAGTTTTTGACAGGTATTACAGCAAGAACTACAAGTGAGCCAGGATTATCTGGGATGACAATCATATCCACATAAACTATAATTTCAATTAATTATTCTTTTTATGTTGTCTTATTTGAGATGAAAAAGTTAGTGTCATGAGCAGGATTTGAACCCATGACCTTCAGCTCAATACGCCGCTACTTTAACAACTTGAGCCATCGTGACTTCGTTCCACTCGAACACCAACTCCTCATCTCAACCTACAACGATCACAAATAATAATCAACCTACAACCTTTCGAAGTTTTTTTGTTTTGTTGCCATTTTTCAAATGTTGTCTAATCAGCTAACAACTAAGACCTTGCCTAAAAAGAATAATTAATTGAAATAGTTAATATGCTCAATTAAACCACTAATATCAATGTATTAATAAACTATAATATTTAGCGTTTAGCGGACATAATTGACCATAATTAATTATTTCAATGAAATAGTCTTTTTATCTAGGGTCCTGATTGAGATGAAAAAAATGAAGGTTGTGGATGTGAATCATGCTCGTGACACTAACTTTTTCATCTCAACCAAGACCTTAGATAAAAAGAATGTTTAATTGATATAATATTAATTTCATAAATGTAACATGTAGTTAAAATAAAAGAATTTGTGTGAAAATGGGTATGTTTTTGTTTGATGCGAAATTCAAAAGCATTTTTATATAAAATTTATTTTAAGTTTGTCTTTTTCCACTGGCTAATAAGTATGACAGGATTTATTTTAAGGATCATGGTTTTTGACAGATATTACAGCGAGAACAAGTGAATCAGGATTATCTGGGACGATGGGGAAGTGGGCAAATAGACCTTTTCAAGGATTGTATCAAGAACCGTTAGGGATTAGAAAGAAAGGCGTATCTGAATGAGAATCTACCTGCTTGGATTTTTTGATTCGATAAAGTCAGAAAGTCCCAGAAAGGCAATAAAATTGTTAAAAGATTTGATTTATTGTATTTGTTTTGTAGAAGTCAAACGTGGAGGGAAAAGGGCTTTGCTTTGAAAGAACCGTCATCGGTAACGGGACTGGTAGTGGAAGGTTAAAGGCCTGCGTCATTTGATCGTTGAGTGATTGAGTCGCCAGTAGGAAATTCGCTTGGGTCGGGTACATTTGGACCGTCTCACCAACTTCGCCCCACCAAAATTGTCCGTCGACAGATTTTCCGTCGCCCAAATTCAAAATGTGATACGGGCCCTTCCCGTCTCGCCTTTTAACGCGCCATTCCGATGACAGATCCCGCGCCGAGGTGAAAAAAATGCGATTGATGCACCGGAGCAGGCGAAAGAGAGTGGAGTGCGACACGGACCTGACTTAAAAATTTCAGGGACTTGATTTGACAGCTAAGATGGAAGAGGAGGACGATTACGTCGACATTCGCGAAAGGATCTTCCACAACACAGTCAGGGAATACGTCGTAAGTTCTCACTTTTATTTGACAGACGAGAGATTTGACAGATTCAGAGATCAATAGGAAAACAATTTTTTTTCGAAATTTTTTCAGATCTTCCTTTTGATATTCGTCGTACTTTTTATCCTCGGATGCACCATAATTGATATGCTTCGCCGAAAGGACCGTGAAGACTATTTCTCAACCGACGACGACGAAGCGACCGTTTACAAAGTTAGGTGAGAATAGAATTGTTTTCTTTTATGTGTTTTTATATTCGGACTTATTTATTCGTGGCTCAGGCTTCGTCGTTCAGGGACGGCTATTTATTTTTGATAATTATTAAAAGAATGCCAAATGTTTTCGCCTTCCAGTCTGCCAAATTTCTCCTGCCACCCATCCAATGCATAAATATTTTCAGTTTAATCAATCATGTCTCGTTATAATAATGATACTAAGAAGATACCTTTTTTATAAACAAAAGAAACAGCACAAATCATCCTTTTGTTCCTCGCTAGTTTTATCTGTCAGATGCCTCTATGCATATCAACAACACTTCCAGGTTTATGAAGAATTCATGGTTACTTCATACTTCTGTACTTAGTATACTCATGAGTCCTAATTCATCAGGGAATTTCACTGAAACGTTTGTAAGTCACCAAACATCCTTTTGTAGACATGAAGTTTGTTGGGGCTGGGTTTAAAGTTGTTTAAAAAAAAATTATCCTGTTGGTTCATTTTTGAAAATTTTGGTCTCCCTGACAATCCTCAGTGCTGGGTCAGTGCCATTTCTTTGTCTGCCAGTTCAAAATGGCAAGGACAAAATGTCTCGTATGTGACAAAAGGTTTTACGATCTGCGAACGTCACAAGAACAGTATGTTTTATAAAGTGAAGAAGCTATGATTTTGGAAAGAAAAACAACAAATTATCCTTTCCATCTTTAATATTTTTATATGACAGATGCCTTATGCAACTGCAAGTTCAGAACTTTTTTTGCCTAGTCTGTTGATTTAACATCATTTGGCGCGCAGCCCAATATAGTCTGCTCAAGTGGTAAAATTCAGCTTCCTCCCTTTGAGGCAATCTTTCATCGGCTAGAGCTTCACAGTGGTTCAGCAGATGTGTTCCAGTCATATTATCTTCGCCACGCAGGGTACAAGAGGTGTTATCCCACAATCCCTATACAATGGAGATGAGCCCACAGGTAATCATGACCTATGAGCAGCCTAAAAGTCTATGTTTTTGCCACTGTGGAATCATGGGAAATGAAGAGCAGATAAACTAGCGAAATTGTGAGCAGAAAATCAACAACCAAAGGTTCTTCTAGAATACGGAACAATACAAAGATTTTTAAAAAGTTTACTAAAGGAGAAAGTTAGAGAAAAGCATGTAGCAAGTTCAGAAGGGGAAGAGTGTTGCTGTCGGCTGTTTTGGACAACTTCAGACCTCGTTTGATGAAAAATTCATGGTTATTTCATACTTCACCCTTTAAGACTTACTTATATCACTTGTGAGTACTAATTCATCAGGGAATTTGATTGCTCATTTGTATTTTTGCAATTCTTACGTGGTTGTACTGTAGGTCCCAAGTATAATGCCGTGACCTGGTCCAGTCACGCAATGGCAAGTATGTTGGGTGCGAATTCTTTATAAAGAATCCAAAGTTGGTTTATTTCTGTCTTAAGTGCTTGTTCTGTGCCATTTCTCAGCCTGACAGAACAGAACGTCAAGGTTTAGGCACATCAAAATGATCAGAAAGGAACAAACTACAGGCTCATCAACACGTTGCAGACCTAAAGATGAAATTTCACAACAATTCGTTAAGTTAAAACAATAGACTGGGTTGATTTAAGATGTTTTAATTTCATGGTTTGTGACACGCTTGTGAGTTCTGATTGTCCATTTTTTTCACTGCTGTGTTGTAAGTCACAAAATTCGACCTGGTTGGAGACTTGAAGTTTGTCGGGTGCTGGATTTAATATTGTTAAAATAAAATTATGCTATAGTTCGTTCATTTTTGATAAGTTGATCTGTCTGACTTCAGTTTGGTAGTGTTATTTCTTTATCTGTCAGAGTAAAATGTCTCCTGTATAATAACGGAAGTTTAAAATGTCTCCTGTATAATAACGGAAGTTTTTTACTATCTGTGAAAGTTACAAGATCTCAGTATTTTTTATAAACCAAAGAAACTATGATTTCCAAAAAGGAAAACAGCACAAATCATCCTTTTCATCCTCTACCTAAATATCGACAACTTAAGAGCTGGTTTGATGGTTATGATATTGTATCCTTTATTGTATCCTCCTTTCTGTACACACATGTACACTCGCGAGTCCTAATTCATCATGAAATTCGACTAATTGTTAATCCTATAACTCCATGCTGTTTTGGCCTGTCTGTCTGCAGTGCTGGGTCTGTCATTTCTCAGGCTGACAGACCAAAATGTCTTACATATACAACAAAACTATTTACAATCCGTGAAAGTCCCAAGAAAACAATATTTTTTATAAACAAAAGAAGCTATCGATAATTGACATAAACAAAATACAGAACTGAAGAATCATTCTTTCATTTCGTTCCTCGCTAGTTTAATCTATCAGATGTACTTATGCATATCGAAAATTAAACAGCTGGGTCGATGCAGAATTCATTGTCATTCATTACACACAGAATCTTTTTAGATCTAATGTTTTCTTCGTAGTGTACATATACAAGCGAGCCCTAATTCATCAATTGATTAATTGACCCATTTGTAGGATTTCTTCCTTTGTTAATTTGTAAGACCCCAACTTCCTGTGGAGAAGTATAGTGCCACAACCTGATAATATGTATGTTGGATAAATGGGTTTTGTAAGTGGTTTAAAAAAAGAAGCTGTGGGTTAATTGTTTCTTATAATTTTGATCTGTCTGTCTTCAGCATTGGGCCTGTATCATCTCTCAGAGAGACCAAAATATTAGGTTAGCCAAACCAAAATGATCGGAAACAAACTACAGGCTCATCATCACATTGCAGACCTTAATAATAACTTTCACAAGAATTTATTAAACTAAATCTAAAGAGTTCTTTAAGAAAAAATTCTTTCTTTGAGTAATTTGATTAAATTTAAATTTGATACTTGTTTGTTGTCATGCACTAATAAGTGTATTTTCCAATAGCATTTCCGTTGTGAGATTTCTTCTTCAGCATTGTAAAGGCAGACTAAAACTCACAGAATAACAGATATGTTAATGAATTGTTAATAATTTTTCTTTCCGACTGTTTTTTGAAGACCACAGGTAAAAATGATCAGACATGGTCAAGATCCAATTTCTGTTAATCATCCATAGTCAGAATAAAAGTTCTTCATAAGATAAAAATCATTAATATTTGATTTTTTCTTATTTCAATCATTCCTTGGTTGGTTAATTTAAAAAATTGTGATGTATCTTTCAAAGCTGGCTTAGAATTTTAATGCGTGTGATATTGTTTTTTAGCCCTTAGTTTTGATGTTGATTTTGGCCCTAAGCCATCTCCAGTTGCAGAAGCTATTGACATCGACGAGGTTAAGGTTGTAAATTGAAAATAGGATTGGTGGCCTCTGGATTGTATTTCACTGGCTGGCAAGTTATAAAAAATACCTTCACGTACAACTTTCTAAATATATTGCCTTGTTTACAAGTCAGTCGTGAAGTCAAGTTAAATTGATGTCGAGACTTACAAATCTGACACAGAAGTTTAAATAATTTTGACATTCTTTACAAATTATATTGATTCTTTCTGTTATATAAACCAAATAGTTAACCTAAAATAAAAATAAAATAAGACAAAATAAATCAAATCCATTAGTTCTGCGTTGTAGATGAAAAATACATGTTGTTGTATTATTTATATAATCACTGGATAGTTGATCCCGTTGATATTTTAATCTTTAATTAGATAATTATAATCATTAAGTATATATATATATATATATATATAAATATCTGTTTACTATGCATTACGTGTAATTGCACAAAAAAGACAAACTTTTCTCTATTTGAATCTCAATGGTTTTGCCACAAAGATGTGAACTCAATGGTTTTAGACAAATGATTGATGATGACATGAAACTCATTACTCCTGTTCATGACCTTGCCTGATAAATTCCATTAAATATGCCCCACTTCAATCCTCAATTTCATTATGTATTATTGATTATACCAGAAAATTAATCAATAATTTCCTTATTTGAATTTATTTTAGAGCAAATAATTTTATTTTGTGATAATTGTTATATTAAAAAGTACGTTTTCAAATTTTTCAGTATGTATTTATGCGTTTTTGCACTTTCCGTGACTATCTGTGCTGCGTTACTTTTACCATCGTCGATTGCGAGCAACGAAGTACTTCTCTTGTATCCGAAGAGCTACTATGTCAAATGGCTGAATCATTCTTTAATTCAAGGTAAGTTATTTTTATTAATTTCCTGGCCGGGGCGGGTAACGATTTTCCATTGTGCGCTGTAGGCTGGACAACAATCTCTGTTTACCTGAGCGTGAAATGTAATGTAGGTCTGAATAATGACTTCCTTCTCTTTTTGTTGACGATTTATTGCTATTTATCTAATTTCAGACTCATTGATAAATGTTTTTAAAAAAATTAAAAACGATTCACTTTCATGTTGATAAATTATAATGTTATCTTTTCAGAACGTACACTGTTCCACTTTTAAACATTTCTTTTGAAATGAGTCGTACTGGCTTAAATAACTTTTTAACTTTTGTGAAATTATCTTAACAGTTATCGTTACTGGTCTGATAAATTTTGTCAACACTTTAATCAACATCAATTATCACAGTAATATTGAGTTTGTTTAGTTTATTATAAAGAGTAATAGAGTAAATTTATCTAAAAAATAAAAAAATAATTGTTTTTCATTATCTATCCAACTACAATCAATATACTATTTTTAGCTGATTACTTTTCAATGTTATTTTTAGACTTATGTGTAAATCATTTCAATGGAATCTCAATTATTTTGTTATCAAATTTATTAATGTGTTTAATAATATTTTTAAGAAAGAATTTAAAAAACACAACAAAAATCAAGAAATCTCTATTTTTGTTCAAAGAAGTTATATTTCCAGCCAATCATGAGGCGAGGGCACCGTTATCTTAACTTCTATTTAATATTTACTTTTAAGAATTAATTTTAAATTTTAATAATGTAGTCAATTTTTGTCATTAAAAGTAATGTATTGTCATTTCAGGTATATGGAATTTGGTTTTTTTGTTCTCCAACGTTTCTCTGTTTGGCCTGCTTCCGTTTGCTTACTTGTTCACCGAGTCAGAAGGCCTTTCAGGATATCGGAGGGTGAGTTTGCCTTAAAAAAAAAAAAAAAATAAATAAATAAATAAAATAAAATAAATAAAATTGTAAGCATATTTTTTTATTTTACTTGATTTTTTTTTTTCAGAGTGTCAAGTCACGTATTTATGAAACATGCACTGTGCTAGTTCTGCTCATTTTTATAGTTTTCGGTCTGACATATGTAATTTCGGCGTTGCTCGATCCAAATGAATCGGGCTATTTCGCGTTCCAAAGTAAGTTTTACTTTTAATTCTATAGTAAAAGTAAATTTTAACTTTTTTTCTTTCAGATTTTAGTACATATTATTTGCCGTTTCTATACTCGTGCATATCTTTCCTGGGAGTTATTTTACAGCTTAGTAAGTGATTAATGTATTTCTGTTGGTTAGTTTTTCTCCTAACTTTCAAAACGTTTATTTTTGTTTTAATTTGTTTTTACAGTTTTTACTCCTTTGGGTTTTATAAGCCTTTTTGGAATAGTTAGTAGGTCTTTGGTCAAACCGCAGTTCCTCCATAACATCAAAGAAGAATATTACAAAACGCTCATGGAAGAGGATTTGTTAAAAAGAAGGTACAGAGTCTATTTTCGATACGTTGTTATTTTCTGTCTGACAACTTTTAAAATTTCAATTCCAGAATAAAATTAGTGTCTATGACTGGAAAGTCTTACATCAAGCCAGAACCGATGTCGCCTGCACTCCTTGAGAACGAGGAAGACGCAAGTGTACTTGGTCTCAAGAACGGTGCTTTGCAGACTGGACTGAAAGAAAGACTGGAAAGTGTCATCCAGAGGAGAGACGTGCTACGTAAGTTGTAATTTTTTAAGTAAAATTCATTGATACATCACCTAAGGGATTTATTTATTAAATTAATTTTTGTACTGCTTTTTTTTACAATTAATTTATTATTATTATTATTTTTTGAACAGAAAAACAAAAGGCCACATCAACATTCAGAAGGAATATTATATATCCAATGGCCATGTTGGTGCTGTTTGTTCTAACAATCATCACAATATTTTTAGTTCTTGTTAATTCGATTATGCTACTGATTGGTGTTAAAGCATTGCCTAAAAGCACCGCTGTAAGTATTATTAATTAGGTCTTAATATTTTATGAGTCAATAATGTTTTTTTAAAATTATTTCAGCAATTTACTCTTGGGATTACATCATTATCCAAATTGGGCCCATTAGGAGCAACAATTGAAGTTGTGGTAATATTTTACCTTGCGGTGACATCCTGTGTCGGCTTATACTCAGTCCCATTTCTAAAAAGGTTAAGGCCGAGAAGGGCAAAAACACCACTTTCCCTCCTGATAGCAAACTGCGCTTTGCTACTAATTCTAAGTTCTGCCCTTCCCCTATTAGCAAGGATCCTAGGTAAATTTCACTCGATGGGACTCTGTGATAGAAGCTAATTTTTTTTTTTAAATTTTGTTGTTCTATGTTTTAGGTATAACAAATTTTGACCTTCTCGGCCACTACGGTAAGATTGTATGGCTTGGGAATTTTAAAATTGTATTCGCCTACAATATCCTCTTCGCCACTGTGACCGCTCTCTGCCTGTTCAACAAATTCACGACCCCTGTCTGTAAGGAACTTTTCAACAGGTTCGTCTCTTTTTTTCTTATCCCTTAATCAATTATCGAACTCTGCCCTCCCACATGTAATAAAATTTGGTCAAGATTGTAAAGGTATCCGATTTACACGTTGTATAACAGTCCTGGGTTAAATCCCTGATTGTTTTTTGCTGATAATTTATATTAGTGCAGACAAGTATTGTGAAATTATCCCCCCCATCATTTGATGAGTTGTTGAAAAGAAAAAAGAAAGTGACAATAAAGAAAATGCTAACTTCAGAGACTTTTGGATAATTCTGGAACATCAAATAAATATTTATTTCTATAATTAATTATCTTTATATTATTATGCATAATATTTATCAGTGCAAGTGTGATATTTTTCTGTTTTCTGTGGGGTGATGAACCTGAAATTTCATCATTTTAGTCTGTTTATCCTCCCTGGGCCGGTCTAACAGATGTGTTTCAACATGACACCATTCTCAGTGTGTCAACAGACTGACAATGGCAGATAGATTATTCACGATGTTACTTATTTATAAGCTTATAATTTCCAAGATAGATGCTTTGTTCAGAAATTATTCGGACATCGTGAGATACGGTCTAGTGTGACGTAGGTTTTAGAAAAACGTCTTTATTGAGATCGAAACGTTGGCACGATGAAGAAAATGTTTTTTTAAAACCTACGTCACACCAGACCGCATCTCACAATCTCTGAATAATCATTACTAACGGTCACTAAATACCACACATTTGTTCAGAAACTAGTATTAATAAATTGTTATTTTATGTTTAAACATTTGTTTTGATAGTGTTGTAAAGGAAAATCTAAGTTTAATGTCGTACAAATTTAAATTGTTAAAAAAAATCCAGATTGAAATATATATATAGCTACATCACTTTATTATTTAGCAGTGTCACAGGGTGGTAGACTCCTCCCTTGAGGGAAGGTATGCTGCTCTGGTGCTTTCTCAGACATTAAGCAAGCCTTCGATCGAGTTTGGCACCCGGGCTTGCTCTGGAAACTGCATCATTTCATCCTTCATTCACCTTATTCTAAAATCTTATCTGTCTGATAGACTTTCAAATATCAGAACACCCAGTATGCTAAAGTGCTTGTCCCGCAAAGCAGCGTCCTTAATTCCATCATCAACCCATCATACACCGCAGACACTCCTATCAATCTTGATAAGTAAGCACATATGCAGACAATAGTGCCATCCTTTCAGCAAACTCAGACCCAGTAACCTTCAGAAACCCCCAGGACCCGTATCTCCTGTTTGTAAGAATGATTCAAGTAATGGAGGATTAGTCAACGAAACCCAATTTACCCTTTGCCATACCTTTCCTTCAATCTACTGTACCCCTATTCTTTTCGGAGCAAGTAATGTCCTCCGCTATTTAGGACTTTACATCGGCAAAAGACTTGCCTGGAACACTACTCAAAATAATAGAACTGAATAGACAACAGATCGAAACTCGCACTAGAAAACATGACTCATCTAAATATTATTACAACTAATCTGGGTAGAATTGAACTGTGGGGTTTAATCAAGTATTCCAACCTAAAGAATCATCATACTAGTAAAAAATCGTCCGAACCATTGCCAAGCTCTCTACTTTGTAACCTTACTAATCACACAATTTTTCCTCAAAACCAGAAGTCGATAGAGTCGCCTCTATAAAACCCTCTAACTTTATCCCAACCTTTCGACCTAATGTTATTCTTACTTCTGAATACATCCACTATCAAGACTTTTTTCCTAATTTTTAGACAGCCTGTTTGTTTTTTAGACTTAGGTCAATGCTGTCTTTCGCTACAAGAGGCAGAATGTGGATTTGACAGCTCTTCAGTGGCGCAGCGACGGCTCCGTACAAAGAAGACTAGAGATAGTTTTGTTTATAGTGTATAGCATTTAATAAAAAAAAGTAACCATTTTCTGAAGAAGCAGCTGAGATTTATTTCCTAATTTTCATTTTTCATTGAAATCTTTTTTCTATTTTTATTTTATTTTTTGAAAAGACAATACATTTTCGGATAGTTCGTGTTAATTTTTCAAAGGGATTACATTACAATTATCATATATTTGTAATGTCTTTGTTTTGTGTTTAATCAACGAATAATTTGTATTTTTTTTTGTTTGTTTTCAATGAAAATAATAATACAAAATGATCATATCACTTTACCTAAGTTAGGTGATGAAAAATTCCCCCTAAAAAATAAAAAAATAAATCTGTATTGAAGACTGATGATACATCCGATTAGCTTAAGAGAAAATATGTAATGAACTTGTGATAAGCAATTAAATTTAAGCTGCTTAGTTTTGTTTTTGGTATGTTGTTAATAAGTGTGATTATGTCCTAATGTAATACTTCAATATTTTTATTTTATTTATTTTATTATTCTATTTAATCGTTAAAGAAGATAACTTTTCTAATTATGCATAAAAAAATAATTGTTTTTTAAAATTTATAACAATTATGTTTTTGTGTACATTGTGTAATATTAATATCGAGGAGAGTTGAATGTTTGAATGGTTAAGCGTTTGTCTAGTCTGGGTTAAAATGAGCACAGTGTACAAAATAGGTATGCTTTTTGTCATTTTATTCATTTCGTTGTATTTTTTTTTTTCATAGATTTTATTTTTAGCGTTTGTATTTTAAATTGCCTTTATAATGGCGAGATTAATAAGGAAATTGGGAATAACCTTTGTGCTATTTTTTGCTGCTCTTATTCCTTTTTTTTCGTGTTCCTTTGTTTCGAACTCTGCCTTAATTTGCTAGTCAAGGATTTATATGTACATCATGTATATTTGCAATGTACAAATTCAGATGATTTAAATATACTGGTTGAAATGTAGTAGTACAAAATATTTACTATAGCAACTGAAAGTAGCAGCAGAACGCTTGGATAAATTAGATTTTTTGTTAATGATTTATTTTCTGATTGAAGGAAGGAAAGAAAGAAAAAAAGACAAAAGTTTCATAAACAAGCCTTCTATGGAATGTTATGGCGATTGCTCAAGTAAGAGTTAAATTATCGTCATGGAAGGTGCAACTGCTATTTTTATTATTTATACTTAATATTTATGGGAGTTTTAGATTTATAACTATTAATTTGTTTATAAGTTGTTGCCTTATGTCTACAATTTTTGTGATAATAAATGTTTACATTAATTTACACAATAAAATGTATTTATTGAAGCAGAAGGAAGTTTCCATTTCAACCCAATCACTATTAAAAAAATAAAAAAAATCCATTAGTCTGCCAGAAATTATTTCTGAAATTATATTTGTTTTAAAATTTCACAAACAATTTGAAAAGTTTTAACTTTTACAAGACAAGTGGAGAAGCTTCAAATATCTGGTTAATTTTAGAGTAATTCGATCGCACCTATTTGTGTAGTCTGTTTGATCAGACCTGATCCAGCCTAAACATACTTCAGTGGTTGGTCTGCGTTATTTCATCAACCGTGCACTTTTACGAGTTTGTAACATGTGAACAGTTAGATTGACCCCTGAAGATTGCAAAATGCCAATGTCTGTCAGATTGCATGTGCCATATAAAAAGTTTTGTAAATAATTTACAAAAAGATTATTTTGATGAATGGAAGACGAACAATCATAATACCTTTAAATTATTATTTTTTAAAGATATTGCTAATGTATTTGTTTGTTTTGTAATTAAAGCTGTAAAAGATAAAATAATAATGGTTTTGTATTGTATTTGTCCAGTTGATTTTTTCTCTTCATTTGCAGACTATTTAAGGCTCTTGAAATCTCAGAATCAAGTCCGCATCTCTGTGGAGAAAAGTACTCCTTAAGTTCATTACACAGTTCAGTGAGTTTGCTGGAAGAACAAAACAAAAATTTATGCAGGGTTATGGACATGTAGTTTGGTCGTGTCTCCAATTAATTTGAACCATGTGACACGGCTTCAATGTAAAATGTAGTATACCGAAATGATTAGAAACGATCAACTAAACGTTAGTATTTAAATTGTGACTTACGCATTTGAATGTTATTCCCACCGATTCTAGTCCCTGATGGGGTATAGTCATTGCGAAGATGATGGGCCAGAACTGACCAAAGTGGGCTGGATATGAGTTTTCCAGCGAAAAGGTCAACTTTAAGCCTCTGCCAGCTATCAGCCACATGCCTCGGCAAGGTATCCATCGAGCAACGCATTTTTACATCGCATTTGAATATCTTCAAGCATCTAAAACGATGTACTCAGGAAAGAAATAGCACAAACGATGCACGGTTGAAATTACACTTTAAACAGTTACCAACCCCGCAGGTGCTTTGAATGGGATGCAGTATCACATCTCTCGTCTTGAACTCTTCTTCGATTTCGTACAGGCCGTCATTCAGCTCTATTTTCCTAACAGGGTTCGGAAGCACACGGTACTCTCTAAACTGTCTTGATAATACACGACTCCTTGGCATTGTTGTCTGCGTCGTGCCGAACAAGAACTCGTGCGATTGCGTGCTGCAATTCAATAAAATAAGACACAATTGAATGTTTACACAAACCGGACATACCCTCGAGTGCCCTCCAACTCTCGGAAGTATTGTTCATTTCTCAAGATGATCCTGCTGTTGGTCCTCACCAGGTTCATTAAGAAGCGTATTATGTTTTTTTTATCTTCGGATGTGGGGATATGTGAAGTTGGATCAATTAGCTTAGGCGGTGCTTGAATAAACTGGAAATACTGGCGTTCAAATAAGATAATCATTGTGTTTAAAACATGGTTGTTACCTGCTGTTGAGATATTTCATATTGCGCTTCTATTGTGCATGAGTTAGCTAATGGGATATATCGTACTTTGATCTTGTAAACCTTGTACAAAAATAAATTGAGGAGTTCTAGAATACGACATCCAAAATATTCATCGTGCGCCTCTTCATTCGCCCTAAGTTCTAAGTACGTTTTGGTCAACTTTGCCATTGAAACAGTGTATCCATCATTAACATGCCAAGGAGGCAGCTCTCGTTTTGTAGACTATAATTATTAAATATTTATCTTCAAACTTCAGAAAAAAAAAAACTACGAAGACTTATCGACTCAAAAAAAAAAAAAAAAAGCCTATTTGTAAGTATTGTGGGTGCAACTAGAGGCCCTGAGATTCGAACCTGGGACCCTTACAGTGATAAATCGCTATGTCAATGCTTTAACTCTTGAGGACACTGAAGACCCATTTTTTTAAAAATGTAGTGTGTAGATGATTGTGCTTATATTAGACATCTTATATCTAAACTAATTTCCTCATCCAGTGAAGCTAGGATGAGGAAAACAATTAATTTAAGCTCTTTGATAAACGAATTCAGTGTAAATTATTTGGATAAACAAATAAAATATTTTATATACATTTGATTAACATACAGAATTGTTTTGAAGTGAAAAATCATTGTCACATAACAATGATTTGAATGGCCTTCGGATTCCGATGAGTCTACCAATACCAATGTATGTTAAAAAAGTAAAACTTGGACATTAAAAAGTAAATTGAATATAAAATATTTTATTTCTATTAATTTTTTTACAATGAATTTTCATATCAGATGTATTCATTGGTGAATATATTTGAAAAAAAAAAGTTTTTTTTAATATTAAACAAAAATGTGACTCACTTCTTCATATAAGTTGTTGAACAGGTTGAGAATTTTTGCCATACCGAGGATGGACTGACGGTTGCTATACAGCTCGCACCTGTCAGCGACTTTGAAGACATTCAGCTCCACTCTGAGCATTTCGCATATGAAGAAAGATCTGAACAGAGGTAGCCTGAGTAGAACGATCTCCTCCTCCGATGGGATCCTCATTATCTCCAACTTGAGAGACTGGATTTCTTCGTTTATGTCCGAGTCCAGTCTGAAAAATATCTCCCTCAGGACGGAACAAACCCTTGACTTGAACAGCGAGCTGACAAGTGCTATGTCTCCGAGGGATGAAATCGGCAAATAAAGTAATATCTTGTCGATCAAGTGGAGCGGGAAATTGTCAAAATATGCCTCGTGATTTACTTCCGTGTTGTCTTCAATGCAATCCAATTTGAAATCAGTTACAGACATGTCTGGTAATTTTTATCTTTGTGTACACTTTGAACAATTTTTTTTTTTTGTGGTAAAAATCATGTGATTTTTGATGGAAAATAAAGATTAAAACAAATAAATATTGTTTTACATATATAAAAATGAAAATCCTTCCAACTTAATCTTTTATCCCTGCAGCTGTAAAATTGTGTACCACAATTTCTTTTTATATTTTCTTTGGCTCAGTTGCTAGTCATTAAAGAGAAAACTTGTTTTCTGTTACACTATTATACTGTTCAAACTATCTAATGTAAATTTATAATCTTTTTTATTTTGGGTTAGCTGATCATATCTTAATCTTTCTTTGTGTATGGCCACGATTTTATTTTTATTATTAGAAAAAATTAACAGTTCAGGTTATATATATAAAATAATATATAAAGATATCACAGGGAAAAGTCAACTTCATGATTTTAACTGGAATGAATGCACAGCTAGAGAATATCTTGAAGCAAACGGGGTTTGAGCCTGTCCTTCACCTTTTGTTCCATGTTGACATGGTTTACGAGACTTAGGTTAGTGTGGAACTTTTTGAATTCAGTCGTAATAAATTCATTGATGGTAAGTAAGGAAGTTTAAATCTCGATGAAGTTGAGTTTCTCATATACCATGGTGCATCTATTGTTTGTACGGGACACGGCTATTCCAATGACCCCCACCAGTCTAAAATAATTATGGTTGGTGGCCATAATTCATCGCGGTATCACTGCATTCATTTCCCACAAAGCTATTCAAGGTCTTTAAGGTGAAGCACCATGCCTCCGCCTGGTCTGGTAGATTACCTCAGTGTCTGCTAACATATATGGGAGGGGAGGAGGGACTTAAAAAGGAAATAAAATTCATAGTTTCAATAAAAAAAATTACTGCAATCCATAACAATAATTAATGAATAACCTGCGATTTATTACAATGAAACATATACTACAAATTCCTTTACAAAACTGATTCTTTTTCCCCCTCAAAAGATACTTTTTAGCATATTCATAAGGCCCCTTAATTTTTACATATTCGTTACAGTCATAAGACAGCGTACATATATATATATATATATATATATATATAAAAAGAAAGAAAGAGATTAGCCAGTTTTACAAACAAGTGATATCATTTACTAGATGTTGAATTGACACTTTAGTTAATCTATTTAACAATATGTACACAACCACATAATTTTTTTGGTTGATATCATATATAAGAATTATGAGATCACTTATTTTAGTCTATACGATATTTTGGGTTTGCATTATTTCTAAGCCAAGGGATTAAAAAAAAAAAAAAAAACCCTATAATCATTACTGCACTAAATATGAAAATAATTGTTTTTAGTCTTATATAAATCATTGGGTAGCCACTATGCTTTATAAAAGAGTAACAACTTAACATCAATTTTTCAAGCAGATTAGCAAGAAATAAGTGGCAAAAAATCTTCGACTGTTACATTTTGAAAACTCATGTTCAACCTTTTGTAACGAATGAACATAAAATGCATCTTAAAATTAACAGAATTTTCAATTGATACAAATTAAAGCATTCACTGATTAATAAAATATTTGGTTAATAAATAAATATAAGAAAGAAAGTTTTTCGTAACTCGAATTAGAACAGGTACTTTTTATTATTTATATGGTACCCAATTATATTATTCAATTTGAATATTTTTGAACCATTTCATATAATTTTTCAACCATACTCATTTGACTCTTTAAAAATCTCATTTTTAAGCTAATTAATTTTGAGTGAAAATAATGTGTACAAAACCTTAATATGTTTGAACAAATACCATACCTTTAAGATATACACATTATGATACATTAGACTAGGCTGACTTTTAAATATGACTTACATATAAAAATATATTCCGAGGCTGTAAAGCTAATCCATGAATCAAATACATGCATTATGTGAAGTCAATGTAACTGTAACACTCTTATTAATTTAATAACAGAAATTAATTTATGGAATTATAAAAAGAGGGAAAACAGGGTTCTTTATTTGAGAATATTGTTTCAATTTAGCTTCTGCTTGGGATTCTATTAAGCAAAGAACATTTTTTAAGTATCATTAATTCACCAACATACTCTAATAAAATTGATAAGGATGGAAGATGTTGGTTAAAAAAATTGAACCTTTGTAAATAACATAAAACCCAAGATTAAAATGTAATGTTAATGTAACAAAAACCTATCAATATTCCAAGACAATGATTTAAAACTTAGGGTGTGAAGTTGGAAAAGACGATTCAGAACAGTTGTCAATTTCAAGACATCCTCGAGCATCGGGATCAAGTATGTCTCACACTGCACCCCATCCATGTTAACTTGCAGCTTGTAATTACCAGCATATACCATTTGTATTATATCAAAAACAGATCTTACAAATAACTGGATATGCACCATAACAATTCTGTACAACTGGTCTATGAAAATCTCTACCTTTAGTAAATATGTCATCATGTTGGTAGTTTTGGTCGAAAACTGATAATCACCCAGCAACACCAGGAGGTTGTAGGGACAAAAAGACAGAAAAAAAAACCCAGCTGGCTCCCTAACAATATAAAAAATAAAATAGTGCACATCAAGTCCATTGTGCACATGGGTTAAGTACAAAAAGTCCCTATCAGTTTAAAATATAATATAAAAATTTGTTTAAGGTGACTATTGAATCACACATTCAATAAGTGCTTTTGAGTCCTTTATATAAATTTTTATCTTTTGCTATTGCTCAATTGTACTGTTTTTATAAAACAAGTTTTGTTTATGCATAGCCTATCTACTGGTTGAAATTACTGTTTTAATAAATAAAGTCTATAAAGTAAGAATGGATCCCAAGTTACCTGCTATTTTAAATTTGAGATTTATAAAATATAACTGTTTAAATTTAAGGATTAACAATGTTTTGGAACATTCTTAACTGAATTTGTTTTGATATTTATATATTTTAATTATGGATTTTGTATCATTGTTGTATGTCACAACAATGACAAATCAAATAATTACATACAACAATGTCACTATTCTTACGTAGGAAAAGAAACATGCCAAGGCAAGATTGGTCGTACTATAAAATCTTGTTTTGCATGTAAAACTTGAAGATCATTGAATTGTACTCACAAAACTAGATTTCAAGCTTTGGAACGTAATTAATTACAGTAACAACAACAAAGTAGTGAGCAGGTTGTCAAGCGACGTTATTTTAATAAAGGGGCTTTTTCCCTTATTTTTTTGTATTTGTTAACTTGTCGTCTCACCAAAATTCATGTGACCCGTTTTTTTGGCATGGGCTTGGGCTTGGGTCTGCCCCTGAAGTTTCTCACGGCAGACAAGGCATTTTAGTGTGAAACGGTTGACGTCTGTGTATTGTCGGCTTGACTTTGCTTCCTGGGCAAGTTCTTCTGCTTCTCGGAGAGCGTTTTCATTTGACCTTAGAAACATTGTCTGGATTTTCATCTCCCCCTATTCCATAAACAAAATGATTAACGCAAAGATAAAAAAAAAATATATATAATAAGTGTATCGCTAATTACCCCAATCATTTCTCTGTACAATGGATCGTAATGTATCCCGTCGAATATAAGAAACACTCGATATTCGTAGTTTTTGTCTTCACCAAATTTATTTATCACAGCATTCATAGTGTCGACGACGGCTATCTCCATACCGTAAAAATTTGAGAGTACGGCCAGTTCAATTGCACCACCCCAAGATTCTGGCTTCTGAATCCATTTGCAGTAATCCTTGTTTGGCTTACCGAGGATAGCTTCTGAATATTCATCCTCATTTGAACCCACTTGTTCAGCTATTATCTGTCTCATGTAAGTGCCACACGAAGGGTCTACTTTACCTATAACATAAATATGCAAATGTTATGACCAAAAGGTACATTTAGGACCTAGGACATAAGACCTATAATGTGATAAATAACCTTAAAAAACAAAACCAAACTGCTAAAATAAATAGGATGAGGTAAAAATTAATGATACTGGGTCATAATAATAGAATACTAGAATTTTGTTTATTGATCTTTTCCTATATCCTTAGTTCAGTTCAATTGACTCCATCCATCTATTAAGAAGTAGTAGGTCATTGCTGCAATTCTTTTTCCTGGATCTTCTTGAAGTCTTAAAGAGAGCTTAACCTTTTTTAATCAAGAGAAAAATTGTGGCTACATTCAGTTCAGTTTATTCTTCCAATCTGTTTCAGGTAAACTGGGCATGTAGCCTTTAGACAACTGGGCATTTAACATGCATGCAAAAAAAAAAAAAAAAAAAAAAAAAAAAAAAAAAAAAAAAAAAAAAAAAAAAAAAAAAAAAAAAAAAAAAAAAAAAAGTGGAACAGCTGATAAGAGACTCTCCGTGTTTAGGGGACAACTCTGTGTACAGGGCAGTTACAGATGCATCGGCATGAAAGATTAATTTTCTTTGTATTAAAACCTCTACTTAGATGACACTCTAAATAAAGGCCAAAGATAAGTGCCCTGTTTGTCGTCCTACAAACAATCATTAATTACTGTCAAATTTTAAAAACTAAATATCGAAGAATTGAATGGAATGAAGGAGACCCTGGCTCATCAACATTTCTGACACGGCATCACCCAGATTGACCAATATAAGAGGACGTACCTTGTATGCAAAGGACCAAAATTTCCTCACTGACTACTTAACTTATTGCAAGTAGATGCTTAGACTAGTGACAAGTATGTAATGCTGGGTTTCTGTGTTATGGATTCAACTGACCCAGTATAGCTGATCAATTAAATAAAGCGTACCTCCGAGTACGAATCCAATGCTGGTGAAGAGGCAAGAGTTGTCGGCCGGTACGACTTGCCTGAGAAGGAGTCCCGTCGAACCCTGGTCGTCGATGACGTGCCGTCTCGGAGGAGATGCCGCCAGCTCCTTGGGCAGAGGAGAATCCTCGACGGCGAGAGAGTCGCCCGATTTGATCCCTGCCACTTCCAGGGTGATGTCGTTCATGGAAAGCTCCAGGGGTCTGGGCGGGTAGCCGCTAAGGATCACCATCCTCTCCACCGGGATGTCCACCTTTGCCGAGACGAATTCTTTCAGCTCGAGGAGGGTGCTGGTTGGGTTCAAGTGATCCACGAGCACGTTCATGCCGGATTTCGTCCTCACTCGCAGAACCATCTTGGCCATTTTTCCTTCGTGGGTACCGGTCCGCGGTCAAAGCCGTCTTTTTTGTTATAAGCGATCGTGGAAAAGAATTTAACTGGATTCTCAAACGACTCCGAATAACGGGAGGACAGGTCGAGGAGGTAACCGTCAAACGATTTTCCTAAATATGGTACCTGACAGTCACGCTGTAGCATGTATCCCAGTGTTGCCAACGCGCTTCAGACGAATTTCTCTTTCCTCTTAAAAAAAACATAGTCAACATAAAACATCGTTAATAAATTTACAAAATCATACAAATATTCATTGTTAATACTGAATTTTGCAACTATCAACGTTTTAACTTTGCAAAGTAGTTCTAAATTTTTATTGGTATTAAACATATTTTATTTGTAAATGATTTACGTTTTTTTTAAACAATTATATAAACAATTTATACAGCTTTAGCTTAAAAAAAATACAGAAAAAAAACAGTGCTAGCTTTATTACGTCCATAAATGTCTCAATTATTTCTTGGCTTGTTAGAAAACATTTCCATGTGGTGTTTTTAATAAAAAAAGTAAATACATTACTTATTTACATTTATTTGTTTCAAAAATTTACACCCATCATCAGAACTATATTTTTTATCAAAGGACATTGATATTCATATTTTATAACATTTTATTAAAAAGCTTACTTTATATTGTATTAAATTTATAATTTATTATTAACGATATGATATTTTGAAAGATATGACCATCTTGAATCTGTGATTTAAGTTACATTGTATTATTTTTTAGCAATATAAAGAAAAAGAAAAATTTACTTGCCGACAAGCCGCATAGCCAAATGGAAGAAGGCCTATTTTTTTTGTTAAACTATTTGTTTTTTAAATTAGAAATATAATTTTTGATGTTTTTTTACTATTTTTTCTTATGAAATTTTTCGTAATAAATTTATTTTAAATTTTTTATAATATTTATTTAACATTAAGGAAGTTTTAATATTATTTTAAGAGTTAGTAGTCACAATTTTAAATATTGGATTTTTAAATTAGCTTTATTTATGTATTTTTTAATTATTAACAAAATAAATGTAATTATTTTTATATATTTTTGTGAATTTTTTGTTTTTTTAAACATCGGAACATACTAGGGATATTTGGCTGTAATCAGTTTATTTAATTTAAAGTTTTTTCATTATTTTTTGTAATATATATGCATTCTAACATTTGTCTTTTAAAAGGGTTTTGTTCAAAATAATTTTAAATGGGTGTATGTTTTGAGTAGTTTATATGCTGAGAAAAGGCTGTGTTACTTTTTTAAATATATTTTATATGTTATGATATATTGCTATGGTTCTTCAACCCATGTTTTTTGTTTGGTCGATGCCTATTTTATCACATTCATCACAATTAATTGAGTAAAATATATTATTTGTTTGATTTATCTTTTTAGTATCTTTTATTTGGTGGGGGGGGTATAAACTATTTATTTTAGTTTTAGGTATAAAACCAAATTTTATGTAATCAACACCATTAGTGTAAGTAAGTTTTAATTGTTCTGCCTATTTTTTCTTTCTGATTTTCTTTAAATATTCTGATATATTGTTGATATAAGTATGTGAAGTTTTTAATATTATTTTCATTTTGTTTTTCCTGTAGTCTTTGAGCTCTGACTTGGGCTATTAATATTTTTTTGAGAAAATTTTTATATTATATTTAATTTTATTTATGTTTTGAATATTTTTATACTATATTTGTTTTATTAATATTATTAGAATATCCATTTAATGGGAGTATTTTAAAAATTAAATTATTTCGTAATTTTGAAAATCACCACATTTGCATGTATTCATAATATGGTTGGGTAAAAAGAATAGGAAGAGCAATTTAAATGTATTTTATATTTCTATGTTAATCAGCAAACTAACTTATAAACGATATTAGTACGAATTATGTCCAACGTTACGAAACGAATAAAGTGGCGATCTTCTCGGAATTATCCGAATGTTGAGAAGCACTTAATTTCAAAAATTGTTAACAGCCAAGCTTTTTTTTCTTTTTTTTATCAAAATAACATTCACGAATCTTGTTAAAGTTTAGATTAATGCCCAACAACGTTACGAAACGAGTAAAGAGGCGAGAATCTTCAAGGAATTTGAATACTGAGAAGTACAAATACAAAAACAATCCAACAAACAAATTGATAAACTGTATTTAAAATAACTTTATTCTCTCTCTTTTTATTTTATTACGCGCTTTAATTTGTACAGGGGTCCTTGTGCCACTCGCGGTTGTTTTTTCAACTTCAAAACTTATTGTTAGTAAGGCTGCTCTATTGAGACTTGCGACGAAAATTGAAATGGCTGAGATTTGAGACCACGTTTGAAAAGTTGTCCAATTCGGTCGGAATGGGGGAAACGTTTCGAGACATCTGCTTGATTAAGGAATCAGGAACTTTTGAATGACGGCTGAAAACAGGAAAATAACACATCGTTTTATCTGGCCGACTTTGACTTCTCAAAGATCCTTCAAGTAGCCCGCTCCAGCCTGCCCCACCCACGGGTTAATATTAAACACAAACAACTCCAGTTGCCACTCTAACTTTCTTCGATTAACTTGCCTTCTGCTAGTTTGTATGCTGCCGAGGACTTTCAAATAAACTCCTTTTGTTCTTGATATAAATGAGTTTAATTTTCAACAGTTCGTTCCTACTATTCTCCTTTTTGTCATCTTGATTGGAATATTTTTCAAAGACAATCAATGTTTGTATAAGGCTAATTATATAAATAAAACCATTTGAAAAAATATTTTTTATGACTTATTTACATTTTTTACAAAGAAAAATATTTAAAAGGTAAACACAAATGTAAAGCATGAATTGTAACAATTGGACATTTTGTGGCTTAAAGTAACATTTTTTTAGTTTAACAAAAAACTTGCTTATTTTTTTAATTAGACTATTATTTAATTGGAATTTTAATTAGATACAAAATAAGAGCAAATAATATGAAAAAAATCAAGTTATAAAAGACTATGTTGATTATTTTAATTAGCTCTTTGATATAATAATGGTATTTTATATTATATGTAATTTTGTAATATAAACATTGACATTTAATTGAAAATCGCATATTGCAGTGAATCGAAAAATTTACCTACCGTAATTAGTGGATATTTGCATAGTATTTAACAGTGAAAAACACATTAAAATATCAGTAATTGTTAAGATTAATTCTTTAAAAAAATAATTAAAGATTGCTTTGTTGTATTTTAAACATATCTTTTTAAACTTCTATCCACGAATCTTGGTTGTACGTATTGTGTAGTGTCCAAATACGTTGCGAGATCAATAAAGTGACGAATATCTTCAAGGAATTATCCCAATATTGAGAAGCAATTCATTTCACTCAAAGAACCCACAACTTAACATTCCAACCAACTAGTCAATGAACTAACCAACTACAGCCTGGCGAAGTGTGTACTTCAGCCAGGGAGGTCTGGGAGAAGGTCAGAGCTATCTCTGGCAGGTATAAACCTCCCTCGGTGCCGATACTAACCACCGATCGGGGGTGTGTGACGGAGGCTACGAATGTTGCCGAGGAGTTGGCGCTGCATTTCGCTGCTGTATCCAGCTCTGAATCATATTCCGGCACCGAGATGGAACAGTACAACATGCCCATGACAATGGGGGAGCTCGAATCTGCGTTGGGGTACTCCCGGAATTCAATCCCCGGGTGTGACGGTATCCTATATGAGATGCTTCGACTCCTTCTCCATGGCGAGAAGTGTGACTGTTGGAATTATTCAACAACATATGGGACTCAGGCAAGTACCCCGATCGTTGGCGAGAAGCGCTCATTATACCGATCCTCAAGAAGGGTAGGGACCCAAGTCTGGCCACGAGTTAAGACCGATTTCGTTGACAACTTGAGCAAGATCCTGGAATCCATGGTGAACGGTCGATTGTTCTGGCACCTTGAGAGAAAGGGATTTTACAGCCAGTACCGAGCAGGGTTCCGTAGGCATCGCTCCGCAGTAGATCATAGTTGTCAGCTCGAGGGAGACGTTCATGACACATTCCTGAACAGAGAACACGCTCCGGCCGTGTTTTTCGACCTCGAGAAGGCGTATGATACTACGTGGTGATACGCGATACTTCGGAAATGTCACGATTTCGGACTGAGAGGTAAATTGCCACGGTTTATCCGGGGTTTCCTGGAGAACCGTAAGTATCGAGTCAGGCTGGGAAACGTTCTTTCTAGGTATTACGTTCAGGAGAACGGTTTCTCTCAAGGTTCGGTGATGAGCGTTGCGCTTTTCTCGGTTGCGGTGAATAGTATCGCTGACCGCGTCCCTCCGCAGACAAGGAGAATGCTCTTTGTCGACGACCTCTGATTCTACCACTCAGGTAAGGATCTGGCGGAGGTTGGCGGTAGGATGCAATCGGCGATAGACGTAGTGGCTGCGAGAGCTGAGAAAACCGGATTTGCCTTCTCAGCGTACCCATACGTAAAAAAAAAAAAAAAAAAAAAAAAACTAATACACCAAGCGCCTAACACATCAAGTAGCAAATGAAAAAAACGAACAATCAAATCACCCAAAACATAAAAAATTCAACAAACCAACCTACTAAACAAAAAAGAAACTAATATACCAACCAAAAACTTACTAATTAATACTATGATCATCATCGTTATAAAAAAAAAACCTTTACATTCCTCTTCTCAGTTTGTATACTATGATTGGAAGTACAGGTATTAACTAGTACAACTGTTTAATTTCACACAAAATTACAAAGTTGCTTACACAAAAGGAATAAAGATAATATAAGAAAAATAAAAAGAAAGAACAAAATAATAAGTATTTCTAAACTTCATAGATTTGGATAATAAATACTGAACATATTTTTTATAAAATTAAGAAAACGTAAAGAGGTGCAGGTGCAAACTGTTCAAATGATTTGAATATTTAATTAAATTTCTAGCTTTAACTATTTCATTTTCTAAACAAAGTAAAGTGTCTTCAACTTTAATTTTGCAAAGTTTCTATAGTTGGTTCGGGCATGTTGTATTAAAAATTCTTTATTCTTTCAGTACGACTTATAAACGATGCCAGCCACTCAGACTAAAATACTCTCGTAATATAACTGACAGCCAGGAAAGAAAATACTTTGCGTTCTCGCACGAGTTCTGTGTGCAATTTTGTTACTTATTTTTAATAACAGTAGTAATTTAAGAAAGAGGTCTTTATATCCTGGCACTGCATACCTTGATAAGGGGTGTTTTCTACTAATTTCTTAGCAATTTTTATTCTTTTTAAATGCAAATTTTCCTCTTTTCGCGAAATACAACTATCTTAATAATATTAATTCAGATTATATTTTTTGTATGGTTTTAATGCTTATTTATTTTTGTTACTTGTCTTAAAGGTCAAGAGTGTGTTGGTCACGTGGAGTTTCACCCACGAAAAATAACTGGCTGCCACGGTAGAGTAGAAACTATATTGAAATAAAGGTTTCAATAAGGATATTTCGTGAGGAGCATAGCGATGGCTCTTCTTAATAATAAAGAGGGTTATATTCTGAGAATTTCCTTTGCTCGCAAAACACTCCATACGTCCCGGATCATAACTGCACTTTTCGTTGCATATTTTAGCGATCGGATCATTCTCCATAAAGCTACAAGTTACTCACCCTTGTGAAAACGCTGCTCGTCTTAGAAACATATTAAATTGAAATCGACTTTTGGAGTGCCGAATCGTTGAACAACCTTCCCATCAAAAAACTGAAGTTTAACTTTAAACAACAAATAAAAGTTCGTCTTTATTTTGTATCTTTTTACTGTTCAAGACTGACGGTAAAAAATTGTCTAATTAAAAGAAGTGAAAAAAAAACTATATACGTATTAAACAAGATAACAAAATTAAAACAAAACTATATTGAATGGACATAAACAAATATAATAAAAATAATACATTCTTACAGCTACCATAAACGTGATCAGGGTTGAATCCAATTAAGAAGGAAACGTTCAGATCCTTTGTCAAGTTTTCTTTTTCCTGCATCTAAGTAAATACGAATCATCAATTTCCATTATAGATGTATACATACATAAATATTTTATATCTGTTAACCATTTAAAACAGTAATTATTGATTCGTAGTAAATTTCCTCGAAAGCTTGACGAAGTCTGAGTTTTTTTAACTTTTTTAATTGACTTCAGCTTTGATCGACTTTTAACATAAAACAATAGGAACGTTGGTCACTAATTATATCTTACTATACTACTTTTAAGCACATAACGATAAAAAAAAATTATCAGTGAAATATTTTAACAGTATTGTTCTGGCGTTCGTTATACCATTGTGCAATACAGAGCGGAATTTCGGAATGGTATAACTCTAGCGCCGTGTTTCTTTGTTCAATTAAAAAAAATTATATTAGGTTTAATATCGTTTGTTTAATAATTGCTCACTTTAATTACATTTTTATTTGAAATTATGGCGTATTATATTTCTTTCTTATGCACAAAAAAAGAAAAAAATAATATTATAATGGTATTATGTTTATTACGTAAATAATAAATAAGGGAAAAATAATTTGCAAGGAAATCTATTGGAAAGGTATTATTTTCCCACCAAACATGTTGTCAGATGTAAATTTAATTACATAGACGAGCTAAGAATTCTGGAAGTCGCAATTGTTCGAGCCGATTTGCCGACATCTCTGTCAGATAAACACAGTTACATAACGGGTTATTGTTATATTTTAGAAACACCGGCCGGAACTGGCCATTGTACGGTTATTTAACTCCGGTCCCCTTTTGTATCACTCCTCTCCTCTCAACAATATCTATTGTGAAAAACGGTGACCATTTTTATTTACGCACTGTCATCCTCTCTCAGGAGAGAAACTAATCCCCTTCTAATATAATTGATTAAAATTAATCCTGCTCTTAGTCTCCTGCAGGTATATAAGAGATTATAAACATTTATTTTGACAAAAAATGTCCTCAGAGAACAATAGACGAAAGTATGTCGAGTGACGAATGTTTAATATTATTAACTGCGTTTCTAACTATTTATTATTAGTCTCGAAAACCTCTTGTATGTAAAATAAATTTTAGTATTTTATAAATCATAGACAATGTTAAAAAAAAGGACGATAAAAAATAATTTGAACACTACAGAGCCTTTAATTTGGAAAGACGAAGGGCATCAAATAAAAAAAAAATTAAACACCTTGCAATAACGTTATTAAATTTTTATAAGATCTCTTTATATAGTTTAGTTAATAAAATATCAATTTTGTACATTGTGCCATGCAATGCAATAAAAATACAATAAATTAATAAAATTTAATTGATTTTTCGAAAGAAACAAACTTTTTATCTCACCTTATCAGTAAAGTTATGTAATATTTACACAAGCAAGCAAATAAAAAAAAAAATTCTTGTTTATTTTCATAGCATCATTGCTTTTAATGTTTGCTCATTTCGACAAATATCGAGGAGAGGTTTTTTTATTTGAAGTTTCTATTTTATGTAAATAGCTAATTATTCACCAAGTTTTATATTTTTCTGTTTAGAAGAACTTATCTCCTACTACACTGCGTTTTCCTTTTATCCTATTTGTCATCGTTTATCAAGGCTCGTTTTTTCTTATTTAAGAATATATTTTATGCTTTCACCACCCATTCTCTTTATTTTTTTGGACAGTCTCTTTCTCTTTTTTTCTAGATATGATTCTTTCTGTTATTGTTGATCTGAATCTATCAAACAGCTGATTATAACTGTGTTTTTTAATACCCCGCCTTTTTTCCTCGTTGTATCAAAGAGCAACGTTTTTCTCCGTGATTCGTTATATTTTCTTATTGATGCTCCGACCTTACTGTAATTTTACTTTAAATGATAAATCAACGTTTGTTTACGGTAAATGTTATTAAGGTTAAGGTGTTAATGTGAAGACTTGTATATTTGGTCAAATGTATAGAAGTAGTTGAAGATAGGTGATGGTAAAACTCACCCTGGGGATCAAGGGTATAAACAGGGTGAGTGAAAGCAACGGCATGCGTTTTCTTATGGTTTGTATTCAGCAGAGAAAGAAACACGACTGACAAAAATAACAAAACACATTGATAAACAAGCGAAAAGCTGAAATGCATTTGACAGAAAAAAAATTGAGAATAGACAAACGAAAATGTCAAAAATGACCATGCTACAAGTTTTTCAAGTATTAGAGAGAAATCGTACAGGATTAACATGATATTTTTACATTAGAAAATGTTAAATTCACTAATTTCGAAGTCCGCTTGACCAATTAATATGGTATATAATTAATATCATTGAAAAATGGCAAAAAGGAAGGAAAATTCAAGAGGTGCAGTTGAGATGGGAAGTTAGTGTCCGAGTGGATCGAGGTCACGATAGCTCAAGTGGTAGAGCAGCGGCGTATCTAGCCAAAGATCGTGGGTTCGAATCCCGCTCGTGCCATTGACTTTTTTATCTCAACTAAAAACCTTAATTGTATTAGAAAATGTTTTTGACAGCATTTTCTTTCCAGTTTTAGATGAAAAATTGTAGGAAATATAACTTTTAGAATGTGTTTGAGCAGAAAATGTTTTGGTTTAGCGTTAAAATCGAAATGTTGGGTAAAATGTTTGGTTAAAGTTGTGAAAGGTTTAAGTAACCTGAAAAGTAGAATCTCTCGAATAAATTGAGAATCAGACATTGAGAAATAGGGTCTTTGTTGTTGAATTGGACATGTACCCTCCCGAAGTATTGATGTACGTTCACACATGCATAAAAATTTAATGTCAATTACATTGTTAAATTACAACATATTTATTTTGTAATGTATATTTTGTAATTTTATGTAAACCAAATTAAACGAGATGAGATAATCATGTGTTTTAATAAAAATTATTTAATTATGATGATTTGAAAGAAAATCCATCAAAACACCATAAAATCATTTAATGATGATAAAAACATAATAATGGAATAATCCAAGATGGCACATGTAGATTCTGCAAAGAAGCAGAAGAGACACCAACACACTTACTAATAAACTGCGGAGCTACACTAGCCCGCAGGAGGAAGTGTTTTGGGATGTACAATGTGACCATAGAAGAACTACAACCACTGAAACCGGGCCTATTAATCAAGTTTCTTGATGAAATAGGACTCACCGATGTGCTTTAGGCAGAGCACAGGGGATACAATAGCTCTTAAAGGGCGCAGTATACCATACCCTGAATCATTATATCTATCTATCTATCTAACTTCTGATGATAAAAAAGTCTGATAGGCATCGATTAAATCAGCGACCGGATTTTGAGAAACACGAATCCCATTCTTCAACAAGAGCGATTTGAATTTGTTCAATGTTTGTTGGAGGCGACGAACAATGTTAAGTAGTCTCTTTATCATGTTCCATAAGTGCCCTGTAGAATTCATGTCAGGAGAAAGTGCTGGCCAATTAATTGTAATAATCTCTACATCCTCCAAATAGGTGACAAGTCGAGCTACATGAATTAACTCGAACTTGTCCCCAATAAATGAAGCGTTGGAACCAGAGCTTTCAGAAGAACTTCCTCAACGGACTTTACGCTGTCAGAGATCCATTCTGTATGATAATCAGGTCGGTAGGGCATGGAGGTTGTTTCCCACCCCATACGTATCCACGTCTTCTCCACTCACCGTCTGCGAAGAGAACTCCCCTCAATATCCAAGTGTCCAAGCGAGATACTAATTTACAAATAGTCATCATTCGTATCTCAATGCCGTCTAAAAGCTAAGCTATTTTCACGAAGCCTTCTGATACTGTTTTAGAGCTCACCCATACATTACGGACCGTTTGTAGTTGACTTCCTTTGAAAAAAACCCCATTAAATGACATGAAATTAAGAGTACTAAACCGTCTTGAATAATCGTTTTTAGCCGTCGTATGCGGTCGAACATTATGTCTCGTCGATAGAGACTTCCGGGGGCCCTAAACCGCTATAGACCATTGTGGATTGTAGAAATCGGCACACCCAGGATTTAGGCAATATAACAGAATTTACGTCCGTCGTTGGCAAGATCTCGACTTAAAACCATTCTTTAAAATTTTTTTTTTAAACTCAAATTTATTGTTTCTTAAAGAAATATTATTTGCTTAAAGAAAGCTCACTCGAAAAGTTGGTGCTGGACAACGAATTATTAATACGTTATAAGTCAACTATTCTAATCTCTATACCTACTTACTGTAGAAATTAAAAAAATAAATACTTGTGTACGTTTTTTGACTTTGGGTGTATTATAATCATTAAATAGGATAAACTATTAAATTAACAAATTTAGTTTTGATAGAATGAAGTGGCCCTGTTTGTTATGGTGTTATATCTACTTTTATTTTCTGTTAATGTAGTTGAAATTTTAGGTTTCAAGATTGTAAAAAGCTGTCAAAATATTTGTTAACCTTTTAAAATGATTAATTTAGTTTCACTGTGTAAATAAAGCGGATATATTTCTTGATAGGTCGGCGAATGAACTGAGCGTTTTCTTTCTAATTAGTCTCATCTCTAATTTTTTCTAAGTTTTATCATGAAAATAGTGCCTGTCGTTGCTGGTCAATTGATATCAGAGGCCAGTTTTTCAATTACCTGGAATAACTCGTTTACTGCAGTATTTTCACAAATAATCTTAAATTAATATATGCAGAGGATTTTCGATTTATTATTTATTTGTATAATTGATTGGGGCGTCATATTTAGTGAACGACCGGTTCAA
This sequence comes from Cimex lectularius, assembly GCF_000648675.2. Classification (NCBI taxonomy): domain Eukaryota; kingdom Metazoa; phylum Arthropoda; class Insecta; order Hemiptera; family Cimicidae; genus Cimex; species Cimex lectularius. The sequence continues at coordinate 1,375,811 of NW_019392641.1, forward strand.
GTTGTCAGTTAAAGTTGGATAAGTTTAGTATTATTCAATATTTGATATGCGTTCTTACTTCTGATTACTGTGTTTTAAATTATTGAAACGTTTATCATCGATCCATTTAGGAGTCGGGAAATGTGTTGTAAAACAATGGATGGGAGGAAAATTCAAACAGTCCTCATGTTTTACAAATCCAACCCGAAAAAAAGAAACGACTCGTATATCCAATTTGGGCGAATAAATAACTATTTTAAAAATAACGTTTGACTGGCGCTTAATGTTTAAGGGGGAAATATCCGAAGAGCTTTTATTTTTTGACGGCCTAATAGAAAATAACGTCGAACCGATAAATTTTCGTCTTGGTGCTTCTTTTGTCCATGACCGCCCGAACGTGGGACCGGGGTAAAAATGTTTTCCTTCGCCAGAGGTAGCACGAGACAGAGAAAAGAGTGAAAATGAGAGAGAGGGAGAAAGGGAAAGGGAGAGATGGATGCTGAGATAGAGAAAGGGCGAAAGGCCTGCGCCCTGAGCCGGCTCCAGGCCGCCCCCTCATCATTTCAGTTCGCCCTTGGATCCCGGAACGACCGCCTCCGCGTGTTCAGTGATTTGTGACATCGGGGCTTAAGGTGGTCAACACCTCTCGACTCGTATAAGGTATTAAAGAAAATAAAATAAAAAAACACAAAACAAAAATACTCCAATAAAATCCAATCTTTAATTCCAGTCGTTAAAAACTTTAAACAATCTCAAACACTTCTATAAAGAAAATAAAGTAAAGTATTTATGAATCTGCACCAATGTGTTTAGAGATTTTATTGCTAAAAGAGACAATGCTTACTAAACAGTAGCACAGAAGGTTGTCTATTAAATTTAATATAATTTAGTCTACTAAACAGAACTATTTAATTAAATAACCAAGGCAACATGTTTATATTAAATCTATAAAAAACAATTTATTCATAATTTACCACATAAAACTTGTACTGTTTAAAAGTAATGATCCAGCTTAAACAGTCAAAAGAAATTTGTCTATTTTTAGGAATTAGTCTAACATTAAGGAGCGTACAAAAGTTAAAAATAAACGAGTTTTGACCTGATTGACATTCGATTACTTGCTCAATTAATTCAATTGTAAACGCTGTTTCGTTCAATTCATATTTTTACCTCAACGTTTATTAACCAAATTACAACTATTATAAAAATAGAAAGGCAATTTGTGATTGACTTGTCTCTACAAATTGAAAAAGGGCCAAATATCTCTGGTATATTTCAACTTCGGTTAGATAAATTTTACCGCGTAATGGAATCAATACAGCACTGTTTAAGTTGAGAATGTGTAAGTGAAGACAAACTTTGCACATGCACATTTTTATGCGTCCGAACTGAAAGATTGCTCTTTGCATACCAACTATTTAATGAGGCAATCACAGTCGTTTTATTAAAGCAACATTGTGGATGGTTCTAATGGAATAAATTAAAGTATAAACTCGAAGGTAATAACCAAAATGAAAATAAAAACGACAAAGTATTAGAAAAAGTAATCTGGCACTGCAAATGTGGAATAAATAAATAAAATAAATAGAATAAACAAAAAAACAGTATTAACTTTTTTTGTGTAAAAGGTTTGGATTAATTCTGACATAAAAAAGAAAAATATAAAAAGATAAAATTAATACGATTAGAAAGCTAATAATTAAAAGTAATGAATCAATTGTTAATGTTTATCTGAAATTAAATATAAAACAATTATAAATCATAAATAAATATAATATTTTTCCTTTCTGTGTGACTTAAAAAGTTATATATTAACAATAAGCCAATTAGAAGTTTATATTGATTAATAATCAAATTGACTGGGTATCTCATTTTTTAGGATATTTTATGTCACTTTATACAAAAAAGTAATATGAATTATGTAATTACTTAAAAAAAGGAAGATGGTACAGAGATAGAGGCAAACAGTATTATAATAAAATAAAATAATAATTAAATGCGATTAATACATTTTAAATTTTATTCTCATATTAAAATTAATATAAAAAATCATGTTTTATAACATTAATACAATTAAAAAAATGAAGAAAACCAATTATTAAAAATAATATTTTTTTATCTTTTACACGTTTTAAAAAATTAACGAACAAACGTTCATAGTAATTCATAATTAAATTGGCTGGTTACACCTTTTGTTAGGAAAACCAAGTTAAAAATTCTCATCTGCCGGGTTAAAAAAAAAATTCAAACAAGTAGAAAAGCTTTTAACAGTATTGTAATAAAAACTTTCTTCTCTTTTTATCAAATAATCCGTATAATGAAAAATACGAACGTAGAATTGGTCACTGTTTGAACTGGAATGATTTTTCTGCATATTTAAACACTTTCAGAGTAACACTTTCAGAGTGTACAAAAGTCTCACTGAAGAACAGGTTTTTAAATTTTGGTCTTTACCGATCATTTTCGGCCTGCTTATCCTCGCAGACCAAATGGAGAAATCTAACAACGATAATTTTTGTGCAATTAAAAGTGGAAATAATTTACATAAATAATAATAAATAAAATTATATACTTAATATAATAACAATAAAGCTTTATTTAATAAATTCTACTTATACAATCCAGAAAGATAATATTTACATCTTGGAAACTGTCATTCCGTCATAGTGATGCTGCCCTGATAATAGTTTTTTTTTACAAAGAGTAAGAGAAAGATTGCAAATGAGAGAAATAGAGAGATAGAGAGAGAGAGAGAGAGAGAGAGAGAGAGAGAGAGAGAGAGAGAGACAGAAAAAGAGCAAAAGCGAAAGAGGAGGAGAATAGATAATATCGAAACAATTGTTGTGAACAAGCGAGAATATCTAAAAATTGAATTGCTGTACTGAAAAGATGTATAAAACTTCGGAGTGCGAGCAAATTTAATAAGAGGTCGGCAATAGAAATCAAGCAAAGAAATGAGCTAGGTTTCGGTTAGTACCTAGGTACTGTACCTTGTGCATGTACAGAACTTATCTTCAATTTCGTACACTCTCAAATCCAGGTAACAGAGTTATTAATTTTTCTAAACTCTCACATCTCTGATATTTCCAAATTTTTACATGATATCAGGCGATCGAAGGTGAGCTGAAACCTTTAGGAAGAATTTGCCCCCCCAAAAAAATAAATAAAATCTTAAGGACGATATTTAATTACTGTTTATGACCTCAATCCGACGCCATAGCACCATATTCCCTTGAGTACAATCTGCATCCTTTTGTAAACACAATTATTTTAGATTTTTCTAGATTCACAGAAAATCCCCGTTGGTCGCGGTAATTTCTAAAAATATTTTATATTAATTCAGCTGTCTTTCTTATTGGCAATTCGAACACTGCTTTTCATAGACCTATTATAATTGGCTATTGGAGTAATTTTTATATTCTAAATCCGTAGGAGTAAATGTTTTAGTTTTCTAAATCAGAGGGCCACATTTCTTTCTAAAAAATAAATTCTAGCCATTTTTTTCCAATTTATTATGTAAATCGGATTGGCTCATATATGAAAATATACTATCGGTTCCTTCTCCAACATTCAGATATTCGTCGACGTCCTTTATGTATTTTTCGATTCGTGGTATTTTTTCTGTCAAGGGAGAAGCGGGAGAAGTCGTTTCGAATTCCCCACGAGTGATTGATAATGCCACTTTTCCATCACTTCTCTCTTCTCTTGCTCCTGTTTACTTTAACATCACCTTCTTTTTCCATTTCTTCGCTAATTCAATTGTATTGTCTGTTAATCCGGCTAAACCCCGGAATTCGAGTATTAACAAAGACGTACTGTAAAACAAGAAAAGGGAATAGTACTTTGAAAAATTTTCTATACATCTTCGTAAATAAACCTGATAAAACAAAGATTTTGCAAGCTTTAAAATATATTTGTTTGTTATGATTGTTCATTTAATTTTTATTTAAATATTTAAAACTGACTACATGTAATTGGATGTACACAATCCAATATTTACCATTTCTATTGAAAAAAATACATTAATTAATTATAATTTAGACAAGAAAATTAGAACCAGAAAGTGAGAAGTAAGAACACTACAAGTAATATTACTAAATAAATAAATTAGATATAGATATATTTTAGGAAAACACATTTTTCATTTTATTGCCGAAGTTTTTACCTTTATTCGGGTCATCATCAAAACCACGTATAGTGCTATTCTTGGTAAAGATCTCATTTAAAATTTATTTTTAGTCGGATATAATTTTTAATCTGATATTAAATATAAGAGGGGAGGTAAAATTGTATTTGAAAAATAAGTCATTTATTTTATATTGCAATAATACAAAATTATTTTATCCTAATAGTCTACAAATTCTAATATTTTTTGCAATTAAATTCTAGTTAGAAGTGTTATGATCATAATTAAATGGGTTATTTCAACAAAAGCAAAGAGCCTTGAGCTTTAGGAATGTTGGGAGCTTCCCTTTCCATTCTTCGGGCCAAGATTAAACCCTGGAACTCCCGGAGAACTATCCTGTGTGGAGCAACAAGACCGAAATTGTAAAAACTCTCCTGAAAAGATTCTATTAAACGTCTTGTAAAACTATTTGCAGGGGCATAAAAGAGGAATCACGATGCCGAACTTAGCGACGGGCGAATGTTTAATTAAACTCGTGTGAAGTTGCGAGGGTAAGAGTTGAAACTGGGTTTTAAGCTCAATTACACGTTTACGTTCTTGGGCGGGGCCGGAGGCATCGAGCGAAGGACTTATTTCTTCCAACGTCCTGGAGATTGGGCGTTCGAGTGGAGTTTCATCCCCTCGAGGAAACCTCTAAAAAATAGTTAGGGCCGGGGAACAAGGGGTATTTCTTGAATAATTTCGTAGTGATTATTTGCTTTAGGGCTTAAAAAGTCCCGGTGGGTTTACCTGGATTTTGAACCGTAGTCCCGCAGTAATATTACACTCCTCGGTTGCCTATACGACAAATTTGAATAATTTAATTTATTCTAGTGATGACCTTACATGTTAAATGTACTTCATTTTAACTTGACAGAATATTCACGTATAATTTATTCATAAATAAAAGGTGTTAAAGAATATTCAGAGAATTTATCAAGGAACCTATCCAAATCTTATTAAATCATTTAGTAATGATCATTTTAAATTATTATAGAATTATTTGGTATATAAAGGGAAAATAATACCGGATTCAACAAAATAAAAAGAAAAACGTTACAAGGCACCTGAAACGCTCGTAGATTGAAAATAGACGGACAATATATTGTATCAAAGGCTAAAATTGAAAACAAATGTTCAGAATTAGTAAATCAATCAAAATTTTCAAAGATTATAGATTTATCTAACATTCGCCATTAAAAGGAGGTGAAACCTATTGTAGAAAACGTTAAAACTTATTTAGAAAATTGGTACAGCGAAAATAATTGGAACAAAGTGATCAAAGAGGTTAAATTTTTATGACAGCTCGACAAACATAGCAAATTATTATCAATTTATTTGACTTTTATAGGTAAAATGATACCAGGCTTAATTACTGAAAATAGCAGAACGCCAAAACATGTTTGCATGGCTTGTACAGAAAAGATAAACGAAGGATATAGATCGGGACTATGACTAATGTATAATAATATAATAATATAAAATAATATAATATATAATATAAAAAAAATGTTTCACGTCTCGCAGAGCAACCACCGATGCCACATACAGCTAATTTATTTGACTTTTATAGAAGAAAAGACACCAGATACAAAATCATAAGATTTTAAAAACGTTATAACACACCTGGAAAATTCATAAAGCAAAAATAAACGAACTAAAGTGATTAGTGATGTCATAATAACTGACAAATATTTAAAAATTCACTGAGCAACCATCGAAGCCAAATATTGTTAATTTATTGAAAATTAATAATGAAAAAGTTACGAGATTCTACCATTGTAGATTCGAAAAGTTGAAAATACCTCTGGAAGATCTTACACCGAAAATAACGGGCCAAAGTAATCGAAGACGTAAATATTGCTAATGTAATTGCATCAATTGGCAGATCAACCAACAAATCCATATGCTATCGATTGTTTAAAAACTTTTACTTATAATATTTACATTAAAAATATTACCTGATTCAACCATTGAAGATTCGAAAAGGTAAAAGCACAACTAAAGCAATCGTACAGGACAAATAAACAGAAAAAAAATAACCTAAGACTTTAAGACCTTTAAAGTAAATGTTCAAAAATTTGCAGAGCTCCTAGGAAAGCGTTGAAAACACAACTGAAACACTCTTACATCAAAAGTAAACGGAACAGAGTGATCAAAGAAATTAAAATTGCCTCGAAATGTCCAAAAATTAGTGGATCAACCAAAAAACAAAACTGTGGATTTATGTACCATTTATCTTAGAAATGCTAATAGATTTATTCACAACAGATTGAAAAACACCTTTTCTCTCCGTGAAATCTCTGTACAGCAAATATTAACAAACCATAGTTATCGGGGAAAGGCCAAAGTATGAAAAAATTCCAACACGAGCAATCCAACTCATAAAGCACTCACTTTAGTTTTCACAATCATCATTTAATTAACTTGTTAATTGTAACGTCCTATTAGAAATATTAATACTTGTAATATAAAAAGCAAAATTCTTACTCTTTAAAATTAATAAAAATGTTGTTAAGACATTAAAAATCATTTCAACCAAAACTTTACATAAAAACATTAATTAATTGAAAGAAGTAATTTGGTCCATTCAGACACTAAATATAATGGATTTAATAAGTAAAACGAAGTATAACTTCATTAAAAGCTTCCCATGGCCACTTCATATGTAGACGAGAAACGAATCCTGATTACACGACATTTGAAAAATGGCAAAAAAAAGGGAGAATTTGAAAAGTTGTAGGTTGAGAGAGGGACTTGATGTCCGATTGGATCGAAGTTACGATAGCTCAAGTGGTTAGAGCGGCGTATTGAGCCGAAGGTCGTGGGTTCGAATCCCGCTCGTGACACTAACTTTTTCATTTCAACCAAAACTTTACATAAAAGATTAATTAATTAAAAGAAGTAACTTGGTCAATCAGACACTAAATTTAATCGATTAAAAATAATTCACTAATTTTCATGGTCCGCTTGACCAATTAATATGTTTCAATTAATTAAGGATTTTAGTTGAGATAAAAAAATTCAAAAGGTGAGGTTGAGATGGGAAGTTAGTGTCCGAGTGGACTGAGGTCACGATAGCTCAAGCGGTAGAGCAGCAGTGTATATAGCCGAAGGTCGTGGGTTCGAACCCCGCTCGTGTCATTGACTTTTTTATCTTAACTAAAATCCTTAATGAATTGAAAGAAGTAACTTGGTCAATCAGACACTAAATTTAATGGATTAAAAATAATTTTTAACTGGGTGGATTAAGAGTTAACGTACAGTTTGAACTACATAGACTTTTTAAAGTTAGTTCTCGCATTCAACATGTAGCCAAACACGTTTTTACTTAAATAAACCTTCTGTGTAATTTAAAAACAAAAAGCATCACGCAAAGCACGTTTAAATTTGAATGTTATTTCATTTCCGTGAGATGTCATCAACTTCCTACCAAGAATAGTGAGATCATTAAAAAGGATCCATTTCCAGTGGAAATGAGCCGAGCCTCAGCGGCTAGAATAACAGTGGAAACGGGCCTGCCAGAGATAATGAGTTTGACCAAACTGCTGACAAATACTGTTTTCACGAAGTTGTAATACACCTCTCTACTTGAAGTGACATGATACTAAGTACTGTTCTAATTGCTGCAAAAGACATTTGGCAAAATTTCAAACCGCTTTGCTTTTTAACATGTATGTCTAACTGTCAACCTCTAGAGTAGAACAAAATCTTCTTAGAAATAAGTAGAAGAAATGTGGAAATTGTGACATGCATGGAGTTTAGATGAAAAGTTAAAAAATATAGCAATATAGTATTGATAGAACTCAAAAGTATTAAGAAAAATTTAAACCTCACAAATCATTTCTTTTTTAAGCAGAAGGTAATAATTAAAAACGTTAATAAACAGTAGATGAAAGCATTAAATTTGGTTTAATCTTTCTAAAATAAGCTAAGTTGTTGAGAGAAATGTTAGAAAACCTTCACATTAGTTCGAAGTATCAAATTCTAATAGCGTTTTCTTCTTCTCTCTTCTAACAGTGACAATGTAAATATTAGTTCTAGAGTACTTAGATGATAAATTGTTTGAGTAAATAATTTTTTTAAATGGGTACTTGATAGTGCTCTAAATTTTAAAAATATTATAAGCTTATGCTTAAGTTGTTTCTATTTTATAATTAATGACACCTCAAAATTCCAATATGAAAAATAAAAAAAAAGTATGAACTTGTTGTGGGCTCATTAACTAAGATGGAGAAATTTAAATTAAATGATGCTAGAAGAAAATTTGAAATTTTTCATCCAAAATGTAAATAAGTTTCTGCTTTCTCAATTACTAAGAAATGTATTCCTGATGGTAAATAATCATTATGAAAATTGTGGAATGTTACAAAATAAAAACAATTAAGAAACAAATAACCAAATTGTTGTTAAAATTTCATAAGTTCTCTTCGACAATGCTACATAAGAATTATTATTTCTCTATTTTAGAAAAACGTTATTATAAGATGCAGGTAAATGTGGACAATTTTCGAGGAAGAAAAGTCTAAAGAAAAAAGGAAAAAAAAGAAAAATCGCCGTCTTATTTTCTCCGCCTGGCAAATTTACTTTATATTTGCTTAGTAAGTCTTAGGACCACCCAACAAAATTATACAGCCTAGTCTTTTATTATAAATTTATTTTTATAAACAAAAAAATGTATTGATTATAATTATTAATAGTAAATGTTAAAAAGTTGAATGGCATAAGCAGAATGAATGTGGAAGTAGGGCGCTGAAGTTATACCATTCCGGAATTTGCATCTGTATTGCCGAATGGTTTAACCAGCGCCGGTCTTTCCCAGAGAAACTTGAGAGTGAAATACAGTTCACATTAAAAAACCCTTAAAGACAATAACGTAATAATTGTTAAAATCAATTTAATAAAAAAATAAAATTATGGATAAAAAATGTCCTTTCAAACATTATCTTTTATTTAATATTGCATATATATAACAAAAACTATGTTATTACATAATAGATTGGTATAATACATTAAAACCAAATCTGTAGGACTTGAAAGCATATTTCTTATGGTTTCGCTGTAATTTTATGAATTATTGAATCCACTTAATCTGATCATCTCCGTCGCTTTTTCTCATAGAAATATATATTATTTAATTACGTAAAATTAGACTCATTGTTCAAGATACTTGCTATCTGTGCGTAGAGGGTGAAAGAACAAATTCAACGTGCAACGGCGAAGCCTTATGAAGGAAGTGAGTCCGTTATCTGAATTAAAGACTGTCTCCCTATTTTCATTTCACGATTTCACTTCCCGAGTTACTCGGCCTCATTAAAAATCTCAAGTTTCTTTGGTAACTTTTAAGAAAGGGGCAAAAAAAGTAGAATTATTTAGGATTAAGCACAGAGAGGGCAATCACCTCAAACGTTTCCTTAATTATGTCGAAAAAAAACAAAGGGAAAAAATCTCTTTTGTAATATGATTCGTCTGTGAAGGCGGGCTTTCACTGATGTTATCCGAAATTTAATTTGAGACGCTAGAAGATTTAATCAAACGCAAATTTACACACAACACCAATTCAGACATTGTTCTGTCATATAAAATAAAGTTTAAAATGTGCTATTCAATTTTTCACAAAAACTAAAATATGCTATTTGCAATCGTATTAAACAATATTCTCCTCCTCGAACTCCTTTCAACCGAGATTTCTAATAGAAAAGTATTTGTTGTGTGAAGAAATTGAATTAAAGAAGTTACATAAACGTGTGCACGGTTGGAATGAGAGAAAAGAAAATTGAAAAGAGGAAGTCCCGTAATGGGGTATAGGCAGCAGATGATTGAACGAGGTTACCCGGACGAGGTAGACGGATAAAATGAAAAAGAAAACTCAATTTCTTTTGAATGGATGAATAGATGAAGAATATACATACGTGCCTGGGCGTCCTAGCAGATAATGGACTGCCCCACAATAATAGCTTCAGACTTATACATTCCTCTCGGGTTTATTTCCCGAATAAGAATCGAGTCCTTATCAGGAGCCAGCAAAGATCAAATCTTTGAAATTCAAATAAGTGCGTGATAATTAGCATGGTCTTGGAAACTCAATAGAAGTGGTGATTGCGCGGATCTGAACGAAAAAGAAACCTTTTAACTTGAGATTTGCATTTAAAATACGACCATCGTATTTGCTAGAAAGTAGATAAAATAAAATCTAATGTAATGCTTCAATTTATAGCGGAAAGATAAAAGTTCGGGGCGTAATGAATAATGTAAGCCAAAAAAGGTTTTTTTTACTTTGGCGCAATATTTACTCCAATAAGATCGTTTAAATTCAAGAAAAACCCATAAGACACTTTTTACTTCTATTGCACAATTTATGTTACACATAATGACTTATTTGCCTGATTTATCGAATGTTTTAAAGACTTAAGGCCTGGACGCCCTTGCCAACTTCAATGTAATAATGGAGGGAAATTGTTCCATTTCCTCTTCCCGACAGGTTTTGCCTCATCCTATTAATGTCTAAGGTTTGACGAGTTGATGTGTTTGGAATTAATGACACTATTTGATCTGGTATGCATGATAAAAATTCCGTTTCATTCAATGGCACGCTATAATTTTTACTTGTCGTGAGATTTAACACATATCACACAGTACGGAAGTTATTAACCTTTGCGTGTGACCTTTCGTGATAATCCGTTTAAAAAATATCTTTATATTATTTTAATAAAAGTTCATATATTTAACGTGACAAGGCCATTGATTTGCATTTAAAGTTATTCGAAAACCAACTTAATTTATGAAATTGCTTTACTTTATTCGCCCGTATTCGAATTATAAATATTTCAGCTGATTTACCTACCAAGACGCAAAAAGCACGAGTTTCGTGCTTTTCCAAACTTGACCATCTGTTATATTTGGGCCGGTAAAAGGAAAAGTGGCGAAATAAAGTTGGAAAGCGTAGATCTCCTGCGGCCTTTCTCCTCATCCCCTTGTCTCTCCCGACAAACCATCAAGAAACCACATCGGCCGTCTCATGTCTAATTCATCGGCCGACCTAACTCGGAGCCGCATGAGAAACCTCGGGAATAAGAAATTTCCGGGGATAGAAATTCCTCCCCATCACGGAATCTACTCTGAGTTGCATCGAATCTGGATTTATAGAAGAGCTTTTCTATTAAAAGAACATATCCTATAAAGTAGCATTAAAACATTCTTTTCAGCTTAAACTTACACACAAATAGACAGACACACATCAAAAAGCATTTCAGAAATGTAGAATATCCAAGGAACTTATGCCAATTAGCATGAAATTACTTTACAGTCAGAAACTTCACGAACAAACAAATTATTCACACAATTGACCAAATTCTCGCAAGGCAATCTTCTTTGACCATTTCTAAAACTTCCTTTCCCAGATGGTGCTGAAATTTATGCACTTGTGATGTTTTCCTCATAACGTCAGGAAAAATAGAAATTTGAGCGGAAAATGCGCCTAAATGCTATACGCTTTAGTATAGTAAAACGATGGGCAGCCACAAATTTTATAACTCGGAAAAATCTAAATGCAATCCAATTTTTAGAAAATAAAAGGAACAGGATAAAGATCTACTTGCTAGGGTCGCTGTTAAAAAAGTAAACATAATTATAATAATTGAAGTATTAAATGGCGGGTTACAGACTAAGATCGAACATGTCAAAGAGCTATGATTTACAGGAGCTATACTGCAGTACTAAGTATACGCGTTGGAGAGGCAGAGTAATGTGCAAAAATCAGTTTTTTTAATGGGGGTTCGCCCCCTGGAGTGTCGGTGTTTTTATTTTATTATTATTATTATTTTTTAATTCAGAAAAAGCCCGTTTCTAAGTATGATTTAGGGCCGGGACGCTTATCATGATAAAAGCCGTGTCAACGCCTTAACCGTTGCGGCCACGGACAGAAAGACAAAAAAGTTTCTACTGTCCAACATGTCATAGCAGGAGAAGCCCCTATCGATTTAGAGCTAAAACAAATGGCATTAGTCGACAAAGAACTTTAGAGAAGAAGTAAGATGCAGGATGGATTTCACCCTATTGAGAAGAAGGGATTGCCTTATAGATTAAGTTAAAGACCAATACTTTGTTGAATAACACCTTAGAACAGAGTCAGACAAAAGACACCCAAGCGAGTTTCGCCTAAACTTAATAGAGATTATCGGTAACAAATTCGAAATCTGTAGAAAGTTCTTGGTAGTAAATATACACCGCATTGCATACATTTTAATATAATTTTTGGGTCCTTTTAATTGGCGTATAAAGATGATAGCACAATTGAATATGGTGGAGGAAATTATGAAATAACATAATACCTTGATAACATCACTCCAATTTATACCAATACGTAAAATATTGGAATGAGTAACTGAGCCACTTCAAGGAAGAATTTAGAGAACTTTAATAACAACCTCGGGAAAAATGTAGCACAACTCGGACATTAGACTGCCGCAACAATATTCCACTAGTCGAACATCCTAAAGAACTACAGGAATTGAGGTGGAGGATGTATTTGCAATGGGTAAAAGCACATACCAGAAATAAGGGCAATGAGGAAGCTGAAGTGTGCAAAACAGGCCAACTTAGATCAATCCTTTTGAATTTAGAGATGTTCCGAGAACATTTCTAGAGTGAACAGCAAAAGTCAATTCATCAAAAGTGTGGTCTAGGACTTATAATGGAGCCCACAGTAAAAATATTTATCGAATGCGCCAAAGTCCAAAAAACATAAAGTACTAAGTGACAACGGGAAAACGCTGTTTACCTGAAATAATTCAACCTGAGGAAAAACAACCCTGCGGCTACTTAAAAGAACATCTTTTAAAATTAATTTCAACCTCTTTAACTACATGTAAAAAAGGCAATATTGAAACAGATTTTTAAGACTTAACAGGCTGTATATTTTAGTTGAATTACTTGTTCAAAATTGTTTCCTTTTTAAAGGACGGCTTATGAAAATGTTCAGTCAACATGGCTTCATTTTAAAAATGTTTTTTTTCCTTTTTGTGCATTATATTTTTGATTTTACAACAGTTTTGTTTGTGCTATTAGTTTATTTACAGTGATTTATTAACATCTCCCAGCATAAATTAAATTACATTGTTACAAAATGTGATAATTTTACAATACAAGGTAATACAAAGCTTACATCCACCTTTTGTTATTTATAAATTATATAAGTAAGTTAACATATTTTTTCTTATATTCTCTGTGTGGGAGTATAAGAAATATGTTATGTATGTTATCCCCTAATTATAAAAATTAGTTACGAAGAATAAGAAAATAAACTACATAAACACTTCAAACTTAAACTTTTGTTTTATATTTTCAGGGGATAAGATTAAAAAAAAAAAAACTGTGAGTCCTGTTCATTTAAACAGACGGGAAGGGAAAAAGTTCGAGAACTGAAGAATGCTCTAGAATCGGCGGATCCCGGGGTGCTTTTAAGCCATTCATCCTCATCGAAAACTCCTTTTGGCCGACCTACGTTATAATGTAAGCAGATGTATTCCGAACTGGGATACGTTGTGAGTGAAGGGGCTGGGATCCGTTCAATTCACGTATCCGAGTAAAAGGGCGCTTGTATCGGCAACAGCTTGTAAACGGGGCAACAGAGAACTTTATCATCTCAAATAAAAAAAGGGAAATTTCATGGTATTTGGGTTTTTTCGATTGCAATTTGATACGTGCAAAATCGATTATCCGATCCAAAGAGATCGTGAAATGCGGTCTGTGTGTGGTAGGTCACTGAAGGTCTAAATAATGACTAATTAACGGTCAATAAATACTACGCATTTTTTATTATTAAAAACAATGAAACTTAAGCATATTGACCTCAGTTCAAAATTGTAATTTGGTCTGCCTATCCTTACTAAATTGATCTGTCAGACGCATTTCCACATTTCGCCATCTTTACCTATACTGTTGGCTGTGGACGATTTTAGTGAAGTCTGGTATCCTTCTCTAATCCCTCTTCGCCATCTTTACTGTTGACTGTGGACGATTTTAGTGAAGTAAGGCATCCTTCTCTAATCACTCTGTAAGAGTCGTGAAAGGTCGGGGGTGTATGTCGGCGTTACATTTATTCGTCGATAGATTAAATCTGTTTTTAATCACCGATCGGACCAGTAGATTTCGAGATTACCTCTTACGTACGTACACAAAAAAAAAAAAAAAAACGAACAACAAACAACAAGAAAACAACAAACTTTTTGTGTTTAATTCGACATAATATATAATTCATTAAATCACTAATTTCGTGGTCCGCTTGACCAATTAATTTATTACAATTAATTAAGGTTTTTAGTTGGGATAAAAAAGTCAATGGCACGAGCGGGATTCGAACCCACGATCTTCGGCTTGATACGCCGCTGCTCTACCACTTGAGCTATCGTGACCTCGATCCACTCGGACACCAACTTCCTATCTCAACCCCACCTTTTGAGTTTTCCCTCCTTTTTGCCATTTTTCAATATATAATATATAATTAAAAAAAAATCACAAATTTTATTATAAATTATTGTAATAAAAGGAAATTTATGTAATTTCGTAATTTGCTAATGAATCATCATTTTTAACTGTTTTTAGACCTTTATATGTCAGTGCGAAACTCGCCATTTTTCCAGCGAGAAATATATAATGAATTGAAGATAATCCTAAAACCAAACCCCTTTCTCTCTTTAAAATATTAATATAAATTTTCCGATCTAATTTATTCTTTTTTTAAATCTATTATATAAACGACAGCATAATGTAAAAAAGGCTCACGAAATACCAAACTTGACGACATAAATTTGACGACTTTTACGTTCTTAACACTATTAGCACAATTTGCGCGAATACCTCATATAAAATCTGAGGTTGCTAGTTTTTAAGCAGCATTTTAGCTTACTATTCTACATGATTTCCAAAATTCTCCATTTTTTGAGGGGGGTCACGTAACGATTCCAATCTACACTAAACTGCGACCTATATAGATCTATTGTAGAATCTCTATGATTAATATCCATTTCTTCTTATTTTCTCATCTTCCTTGATTGTTTTCTGTTTGTTTTGTTTTATTATTTTAATGATCTACCGATCGATTTATTAAATTTGAATCTACCTCAGCTTTTCTGTGTTTTAATTTTTTTCGGTTCTGTTATCAGTCTCTCGTGGGACATATTGCATATTATAGCGGATATATTACGTATTAAGATCATACCGTGGAAACACGTTCAAGATCTGTCAAAATTGAGTTTTTTCTTATTTATAGCCATCTCATTTATTTTAATTTTTTTTAAAGCGTCCCCTTATATCTAGTTTTACTTCTTTATATCTTAGGCGTTTTGTGACACTTTCAAAAACCGTGTTGATTTCAGTCAGAGAACGCATGGTGAATCTATCTTTAGTTAGGAAGTAACTGTTCCTATTAGTTACCGAAAACAGCGCGAAGCACAAACGCTTTTTGATTGGATATAATACCCAGGGCAAGTTCAATAATTTTTTGTTGATGTCATTAACCAAATCTTGCTTATACTGTTATCAGTGTCAATCATTTCTACTATCAAAAATGGTAATATTGTCTAATTTACCACGAAATTTAATCTTGTAGTAATGTTTACCTGCCATTCCATTACGTCAATGCGGCTTACGGAAGGAAGAGGGATGAAGAGCCGTAGACGAATGAGCGCTGCAATGTTAAAAGTTAATAAAAAGACAAGTTATTGAGACGGATGCCGGGGGCTGGGGTCGTAAATTCGTATTCGCCTGAATAAGTGATTTGACCGCCTTGGGAAGGCCTTAGGCAGGACGTAAAACCGGCTCATTCCGACCCCATTAGTTTTCTTCTGACTATTTTCCGTCACTCGCCGGCATAGAAGGCTGTAATTTCTTAGAGGGTACGCGGTGAAATACGAACAGTTCAACAGTGTGATAATAATCTAAAATGTAGCTCTACCAACTGAAAAGCGCTTTTACTGTGAAGTTTAATTGCCCGGAATTCACAACTGTAATAACTTTGTAAGCCATGACCCAATACAGTGTACATTTTACTTTGCTCCGTATAGATAAGTAATTTGAAAAGAGCATGAAATATTTAAACAAAAATAATTACGTACAACGGTAATCAAATAAAATGAAAAGAGAACAATTGATATTGTTGTACTTGTTAAGTAAAACAAATGTCTTAAAAAATATATAAAAAAATTACTTTTACTCATAATTCAAGAAAATGTGTGCTGATGTATTTGCAGACGAAGTGGATGGTGGTTGGTTTAGTTCTGCTATTCCTAATTATCTTCTTCCGCTCCAAGGCAATTAAGCATTAATAAAATTTTGGTCACCCCTCTTAAACTGATAGCTATCATAAGTACTTGACTATCTCCCCCCCCACCCAAGGTTGAAACTCGGCGGTTTTGCTCATCAGTACTTGTACTGAATATGCAGTTTGTAACTATTTTTAAGGGGACCGCGGTAGCCGAGTGGTTAGCATGAGAGACTCTCACGCCGCGGTCGTGGGTTCGATTCCCACCGTCGCCTCTGGCCCTTTTTTCCCGATAACCCCCAATTTGAACTTGAACCCACAAGAATTCGTACCATGGCTAATATGCAACTATTTTTAAAGATTGGTGTTAATTGTTGAACTCATAAAAAACATATACCCGCCAAGGATCAGCCTTAGGAACTTTTTATTATTTTTACCGGTGTATTTCGACCTGTTCCACAAGTCTATCATCCTAAGATGTCATAAAGGGGTGGTTTGAGAGCTGTTGTATCTCCCGTTATGCACCTACAGCACACTGGAGAGTGCTAGTTCATCAAGGATTTTGATTATTAGACACTGCCTCAATAGCAGAATTTCTTTCGCGGTTACGTTAAACAACTCATAGCACTTCCTTCTATTTAGTTTGTTTGTAGGTGCGCTAGAAGATTCTTGGACTTTTGGGTCCATTAGTGAATTCACCCATTCCTCAGTTTCATTCTGACGTTTTGTCTAAGGTACTCGTAGTGTAAATACCTAAGTCACCAAAGGGCCAAATTATCAGCGTTATAGTAAGTAGCCCTTTTCTTTGCAAGGGCTCCTACACGTCCTGGGACCCAGCAGAGTGTAACTATATATTGCATACCTAATTCTCTTATTTAGTTTTGCGATTAAGCACCATGCTTGAGGTAATAATGTTTGAGCTTAGTGCTCTGATAGTTGTCTGGCTAACTGACATTATGTTAGTTATGTCTTTATTTTTGTACTTTTTGTTCAGGTAGAACTAACGAAAAATATATCTCTCAATTCCGAGAACTTCGGCCTGGAAGATAATATTTTTCTTTATGTGTCCTATTCTTTGTGTATTTTCCCATGGGCTCTGAGTATTTGGTTCCAGGGCCAAATACACCCACCCCTGTACTCCTTGCTATCTTGATCCATCAGGTGGGCCGGTTTCAACGGAAAAGTGTTCCTTTTTTTCCGCTCTTTTTGGTACCTAGCCTACCCGCAAATTTTCTTTGACTTCAAATATCCTATTCATGGCGTCTCCACATGCCATGTCTCCAATTAATTTTTAATCAATAAAATTTAAGTTTTAAAAACCAACATATTAAATATTAAAAGTTATTATAATTTACAGACCCTTTAGAATTATACTCAAAAGTTACACTCGTTAACTTGAATATGTACTCTAACCATATTAACTAACACAATCAAATCAGCAGAGTCATTCTAAAAATTCCATCTTAAAAACATCCAGATAAACAACGAAACGATATCCAACAGTCAGTAAAAAATTTATCATATACAATATAACATAGTAGCAAATAAAAAATAACAGAACTTAAATAGATTAAAGTAATAATAAACATAATAAAATAATATATAAAAGTAATATAGTATAATATAGTAATGTTTTGCTAGTAAATGATTTTTATGAGTCCAACGCCCATTCAGGTTATGTATTAAAAAAACAAAAAACAAAAAAAAACAACAAACAAACACGAAGGAATATTAATATTTATTTTTTAATTTTATAATGTCTTGGTTATTATAATGGTTTGAACTAACGAAATTTCTTGTGTTAACAATTTATTACAACTAACAACGACACTAAAACTTTGAACAAATAATTATTTCCATCGAATAAAGTGGAAAAGTATGCATGTTAACCAATTTTTTCAGTGAACATGAATTTATTATTTTAGCCATACTACCTCTACTTAAAACAAGTACGTTTACACTAAGTTAAACCATTAGAAAAATTTTAATATTGGTGCAACTCTCCTTGACTCCAGTCACTCTGCTCCACATGCCACAAATCATCTATCCTCCGAAAATTAAAAGTTGTTCATGTTTTCTTCAGTTCCGTAATACCCATACAATGTATTTTCGCTCATTGTTTTTAATAAAATCTAGTCCATACCAAATTTGGCATTGATCTCATGTTCCTACTTTTTATATGTATGTTGTATTTAAATAGCGTCACTCATCTGAGAGTCAGTTTTGAACATCATGCCTAGTTGGGCCATTTGCAACTGTCGGTATAACTTTATTTATGATTGTTAGGAAAGGGTTTATACAGATCAAAAGTATCAAAAACTCCCGAGACCAGTACTTCTTCGTCTACTTTTTATTGTGTCTATACCTCTTGTTCTAAAAGTAATATTATTTTACCCTGATATTCTTTTATATTTGAAATTGTAACGTTTAATAAACTCTTCAGTCTATACAACTCCAATGTATAAATTAGAGATGATAATATTAACTGATAGAAAGGTATTTAAAAACAAATTCTTCATCAGTTCGTAAACAGCTTGCTTCACATTGAAAGGATCAACCACTCAGGCAGTATTTTTCATTACGTTAAGCAAAAATAGGTAAATAACTGAAAGTGGAAGGCGCTGAGTGTAGATAAGTCGGCGAAAGTTGGCCATACAACCCCCACGAAGTTAGTTGGACAAGTTAATTTCCTGTAATGAAGAGGTTTCGCCCAGTTGCAATTATAAATCAGGTCTTGGCCGTTATCAGTCTCCCACCCTTACCTCTTTGATAAAATCCACCCTTCGACCTCCCTTTCATCTATCCATTTCAAGGTACAGATTGAGCTGAAGATTTCACAAACCGGTGGAACTAATCTCGCTCGACGGCACAATGATTTATAGAAGGTTCGTTATAAACCCCCCCCCCCCAAAAGGATTTTAATGACGTCCAGGATCTCAAACGAAGTGGGTACGCATTAACATTGTGTTACATGTTTCTAACAGTTCACTCCCCATGATTAAATCATAAACAAATACAACTGTTATGGTATTGAAACGATTATTTTTGCTTCCAAAATACCCTTTTTGACCCTCTAAATCCACTATCAAATTATATAGATAGTAAGAAAATTTAATACATAATTATCAATCTAGAGTTATATATTTAATGAATGAAATTTTATTACACTGGGTGTCAAGTCGTATGATTGCCTGTTGTAAATCATTATTGAAACAATGTATAATAAAATATAAATTGATTTTCAAATAAGGTATGTTGAAGATGGAAATTGTGTTGACTAATTAAAAGCCAAGAAAACTGGCTGGCCAATATGTCACAGGTTTTTCTAAATCTACTGATAATAGGTTTGTCGAACATTAAAAATGATCAATAACATGAAAATAAAGAATGATATCTAGGGGACTTCGAGCAGATTTCAGGTAGTTCTTACGGTATTGGCGAAAGACGGAACTTCTTACAAAGGGCCTAATATCTTCAGAGGCTTATGAGTTGTTTATATTGAACCTGGGAAAAACCAATAATATTGGACCTCATTCCCTCCCTTTTCTCTCTTGACTGAAACGAAACGTACAGGAAATTGTATGTCTCACCCCCTATGCCGTGATTAAAACGGAAACTTGGCCTCGACCTACGATTTGGAAATATCGACCAGCCTTTCGACTTTTATTATTTCTATTGATCATAAAAAGAAACGTTTTCGCGATGTACCGGCCAGAGAGAAAAGACGAGTGTTTCTAAGGTCACTCCTTTTCGTGGGTAAACACACTTCAGATGAACAAATATTGAGTCAGATCTGGTGACATTGATACCACACGTTCTTATGTCTCTTTTAAACCGATTAAATTGTTTATGTCTCGAGCTGATATGATTTATGAAAGATCGACTTAATTTTTAGTTACTTTGTATTTGTCTATTAAAAAAAGTAAATAAAAGTGCAAAATGTACCAGTTAAATTATATGGCAAATCACATTTTGAAACCCATATGAAAATATTAATCGGCATTTATATAAACACACTCCCTTTCCACAACATCTCATGTACACAAGGATTGACGTATC
Organism: Cimex lectularius; assembly: GCF_000648675.2. Classification (NCBI taxonomy): domain Eukaryota; kingdom Metazoa; phylum Arthropoda; class Insecta; order Hemiptera; family Cimicidae; genus Cimex; species Cimex lectularius. The sequence continues at coordinate 1,396,273 of NW_019392641.1, forward strand.
TCTTCTTGAAGATTTAAATTTATTATGTATAAATGTTTTTAACAATTTATTTTGACTGAGTAGCTACGCGATGGTTAAACTATCAAATGGGCACTCTCGACACGACACGCAAGAATGGCAAAATTACAAGACAAACACTTTGAGCCGGAAGATGACCTCAATAAAGATCGAAACGTTGGCACGATAAACTGGCACCTACATCACACCAGACCGCATCTCACGATTTCTAAATAAATATCAAAAGATATCTAAAGAGACATAAGTACGGTCAAAAGAAGATATAAGATTATTTAAATAACGAACATTTGTAGTTTCGACCATTTTTTACAAATATTTATAATTTTAAATGATTTAAATGATAAAATTGTTCACTTTGAGTTGACTTTGAAAGCCTGTCCAGAACGGTCACGCTAATTTGAGCTCTGCATTAATTTGATTTAAATCGGTGCTAACAGTGTCCTACGGGAGTAGAAACTGTTGCATACGAATTAAATAGTAGCCGTGAAAAGTGCTATTAAAGCGGTATCGAGATACGAATAAGTCATTAATGATTATTTGTAATTGCAAAATTGGATATTGGAATAGATTCTACGGGAAATAGTGAGGATATCCGTTCCGTGGCAAAGAGGGGAGCAACAGGTGCGTACGCATTTTTCTATTATTGTAGCTAGTATCTAGGTATTTACAATTCTGCCAGTATTAGTTATCAACGAGCCAGATTGAGAAGAAAAACAAATACACTGGTGTGGAAACAATAATTTGAAAACATTCCGCCACGCTCAATTCATATATTTATTTAATTTGGAGATTATGGAACAGTTGAAACTTCTGAGAGCTGATTTGTGTAAAGAAATGGAGTTAGATAGAAATAAAATTGTTGCAGATATTAAGAAACATATAAACGAAACAGAAAAAAATGAACTACGTCGACGAACGAGTATGCGCCCTGGAAAGAAGAAAGTAAAAAAAAACATAATCCTTTTTGGGTTATCGCATACATTTGCAAATTTAAATGAATTAGAATTTATTGTATGCAACATAATAAATGAAAAAATGTACTTGAATATCACACCAAATGATTTCGATTTTGTAAGGAGACTGGGAAACTCCAAAGAAGACAACAGGCAACCAATCCTAATTGAGCTGGTCAAATACAAAACAAAAATATCGATCCTAAGGCAGTCGGCTAAATTGAAAGGAACTAAAATTTTACAAGATTACCCAAAGCAGGCACGGGAAAAAAGAAAAATGCTGCGCCTCCAACTTTAAAACGCACGGGCGGACGGCAAATATGCGGTAATCAGATACGATAAGCTGATAATTAGAGAGCCAATAAAAGAAACAACTAAGGAATCACGTAGACAGCAGCTTTCAGAAGGAAATAAACGCACTATGAACTCTCCACCGGAAAACGTTTCTCTATCGAAGGGCACCAGAGACGACACAGGAAAACGAGTTAAGTCAGTAGATAGTACGAGCATTAAAGAGTCTCTCAAACGATTTGCTTATGAGTCAGGACCACGAGAGAACGAGCAACTTTCACGCAAGTCGAACTCCACAAGCTCGGACGGGCAAGATAGCAGCTAAAACACAGAATGCTGGATATCCTGGCTTATAACGTACATGGAATGAAAACGGAAACTGCGAATTCGGATTTGATGTCACAAAATTTGATGTCTTTCTACTGTTTGAAACATTCAACATTCGTGTCCGCTGGTCCCGAATCACCCAATAATATGGATTCCTGCAAAGAGATCGGCACTCAGCCGGATGGAACGTGCATCCGGAGGTTGTATCTTCGCGATCAAATCGACATTAGTGACCGCGGGTGTTGCCGTACACACCTGTGTTTCGGAATACAACATGATCAAGATTAAACTGGGTAAAACATTGTTTTTTATGTTGTTCCGGTGTACCTTAATTGTAATCATTGGGAAAATGACTTTTATATGATGTTAATAATAACTTACACTTCTGTTTGATTGGAGATTTCAATGCAAGAGTGGGTGAGTTGCAAAAATTTCAACTGAATTGTCAAAGTACCTGATAAATATAGAAATATTATGTAGAAAATTTAAGGACAAGGTAATAATCCATAATAGTAAAAAATTAGTAGACATGCTCCATGATTTTAATTTAATAATACTTAACGGTCGAACAAGCCAAGATATAGCGGGAGAGTTAACTTTTTAAAAATAAAAATGGAAGTTCGGTAATCGACTTTTGTTGCGTTCAGGTTGAATTTATACGGTTTGTTCGTTCCTTTTTTTATAGACACCCTAATATTCTTCGATCATATGCCAATAGTACTATCCTTGCAAAGTGACTATAGCAAAAAAAAAATGACCCAGTACATTTACCGCGTTACCCGAAATTGATATGGCGTGATCGTTATAAACATAATTACCAGAAGAAATTAAAAAATTTGCCTGACTCTTCTTATTTTGGGACAGAAATTATCGACTCAAAATTACTTTTATCAATCAAATGATCAAACAGGCCGGTAATTACAACCCCAACCCGAAATATGGCTTTAAAACTCCCAGAAAATAATTCTTTGACAAAGATTGCGATAAATCTATCACCGCGTCTCAGAAAGCGTTAAAAAGATATAAAAACTAAACACCACGATTACATTATAAAGGTACTGAATATGCCCGATACTTTACTTTATCTTCACTTATATTATTTAAATTATGGTTTTATACTGATATGAAGTGTAAAAGAATTTAGTAATTGTTTAAAAAGGAATAATATGATTTATATACAATTGTAAATTAGCCCTAAAGTCATTATTAGTTTGATATTATTATTCTGTCAATGAAACTTTAACTGTAATGCAATGCTATTAGTTTAAAAGAGAATTATTTAATTTAATTATGATATAAAAGAAATGTAATAGGTCGCAAGGTCAACTCACCCACAACAGTTTGCACAACCAGTGGTCATGCATGTCTTTACTTTTGTAAATAGATCATATTAACAACATTATGTAACAAGATTGTAAATAATAAAGACACTTATCTATCTATCTATAAAATTTTTCACATAGAAAAGATCTTAAATCATCAGAATAATTGCACCAAAGAATTCATAATAATAAAACAAAAGTGGGTTACATTTAATTTAACGTACTTCGACGTTATGATGGCTATATAATATAGCAATTGTCGGTATTATTACTGTATTTCCGCATTTCACACGTGAATTTATGTTTATGTGAGGTTTTATCGGTTCGTTAATCAACTCATAAATATTTTATAATCAAATAATTATTATTTAATCAACTAGTTTTTGGAGTTATTTATGTTTTTCTATTTTCTAAGAAGAACGGCGCTCCAGTGCTACCATTCTGCAATACAGATGTAAGTTCCTGCATGGTATAACCTTCGCGCCGCATTTCTTTGTTGACCTAACTTCATGCCATACAGCTTAATCAATAAAAAAGTTAATCAATAAAAAATATGCTTTTGAAGTTTTGTTATATGTATATTTTTTAAATTTTAAATAATTTAATAATTATTTTAAATTCGAAAGTTAAAGACATTTCTAAAAAATAAAACGATATTTACCACTAATTGCTAGAACATCTAACATAGATTTCCAATATATGTTAATGGATTGCCTATAATCACGATAGAGAAATATCAGCTTTCTATAAAAAAAAATGTTTCATATATATTATATATTTAAAAAAAGGGACCAAATCCATGCCATGCCTAGAGAGTTTTGTTTTGATGGTTTGTAATGTATTTAATTTTTTCGATACTTAGTTTTGAAGTTTTGTTGTGTATAAAAGGCGATTTCTACAGAATTTTTCCCCTGCGCAAATATCCACCCGTTTAAATTCTCTCTTTTCACATCGAGCCCTCCTCAAAGCCGGCTTGAAACCCCGGTGTTCCTATATTACACTCATTCTCCAAGCTCGTAATTCCCAAACCAACAAGTCTGGGCAATATATTAAAGCACATCTAGATGGAAAGCTCTTCCGTTACAAACTTGGTCTACATAAAAAATACACGCCGGATGAGTAAAGGCCGACTTTATTTAACCCGCTCTGGTATAAAATAATGGTTGGATAATAAAATCCTCTGAAATTACCGTTCTACTAAACAACCAAAAACAAAACAAAATACTCTGCAACACTTCATTGATTAAATACAATTTTAAGTTAATACACACCGGTAATTTTATTCCATTAATTCATCTTTTTCTTGAAAGAATTTCTACAGGGTTCAAAGTACACAAAGGGATAAAACTCATTAATATTCTTTTCATGTTTAATTTAGGCTTTCATCCTTTAATTACAAAACTAAACAACCTCATAATAAGACAAGTAAAACTTTTTCTGAGCCAATGAAATGAATTTATAAATGTGTAACCGTTATAAAAAGATTAATACTGATATAACACCCATGTTATAGGCCAGCAAATTTTTTATTTAGAGTGGGCACTTATCAAGGTTGTGGTCAATAAGCCATGATATATTTGTTTAAATAAAATGTAAAAGATTTCTTTATTTAAACTTGATAAACAGTGACTATTTTAAAACACAATAAAGCTGAGGCGTATCGAGTTTTAAACTAATATTATTCATGGTCGAATTCAGTTGACATTGTTCGGTTGACGAACGTATTGAACTACGGTTCCCACCCAAGACGGTTGAGTATCATAACAAACTTTTCCTTTGAAAGCTCGTTACATCCAAAAAACTTTTTGGGCCAAATTCACTAGAGAGAAACTGCGATCTTTTATTCAGTTTAGAATGAATATAAATAGGACATTCTTCAATACGGCGGTCGCGGCGCATGAAAATGCAGAGAAAATAAAATCGATTTTCTATATTTTACGACCTGGTACTAATTTATCTGCGTAAGGAAGAATATTTACTGGGTGCTTCTTTAGCCGATATAACTTGGTATAGCCTATATTGAAACGCCACACACTCCTCCAAACATCATTTCAGTCTTTTGCGATACCAGACAGTATGGTTTTATCTAAAACGCATTTTGTTGGAAAAAAATGTGCGGCATCTAACAATCTCATTATATGAATCATTGCTTTATTTTTTCAAAGTAATGCTTTCTAGAATTGGAGATTTTTTTTTTGCCTTATGATCTATGTATATTAACCATGGTTCCGAATTCTTGTTTGTGTGTTCATATTTGTGGGGGGGGGGTTATCGTGAAAAAAGGGCCAGAGGCGACGGTGGGAATCGAACCCAAGACCGCGGCGTCTATGACCCGAGAGTCTCTCACGCTAACCACTCGGCTACCGCCGAGAAATTTTGTTGTTTTCATTAAAAAATGATAAGGAGTGTATTAAAATGATAAATAAATAAGCTTACTACCATTAAATTTTAAGTAAACCCTTCTTTAAAAAGATTTATTCTTAAACATTCCCAACGAATTTGCAAGTAGTATTCCTTCTTTGACATTGTCTTCCAAAGGAAATGTTAGATGTACGAAGAATCACTGAATAGTTGTAAATATTAATTGAACAACATTCTTTTCACCCTTATCATGCTACCATTTGTAAAAACCATAAATCTACCCTGTGCAAACAATTTATCTCAGGCATTAAATTTTTCTGAAAGAATATTATTTATTCTAAAACAGTAATTACGTTTTATTATAATTGTAATGTAAATAATAAAAAATAAATATTTTGGTAGACTGTCCCACTTTACAACCCTTTAGGCAAAGGCTCAACCTTTCGAGTGATTTACAGGAGTTATTGGGTCCCCAGTGTTTCTTTCGAAGAGCACTTTTCAGCTTTCTCAAATTTATTGGAATTTATAATGAGATTTAAGCCTTTTCCCAAATTGTTCTACCATTGAATACCTGCTAATGTTTGAATGAGAGTTGCGAGATTTCTTTTTTCAGAAGTTTTTGAGGCTGCCGGAGCGGAAAAATGAAATGGAAGAAAATACAAATTGCGGGGTAATGAACTACAACGCCTAAAATCGCAATTTAAATAAGAAAAATAGCTCCCTAAAAAAAAAAGATAAAGAAAAAGAAGTGTTATTGTGTTTTGTTTCTTATTATTGTTATGTAGAATTAGTTTATGTATCATATTTGAATGAAAGAATAAAAGGACAAGGATGAGCCTATACTCATGCTGAGACTGTTGCTAGTCTGACTCCATTATTATTATTATTATTACCCATACAAGCCTATGGGAAATGTTTAAATTATGGAACAAAAATTCACAATTCTAATCAAAAAAGAAATAAATAAATGTTATATGTAATTTAAAATGGGATTTTTTGCATACATTTGGCCTTTCAAATTAAGAATTTTAAAAAGAAAAAAGAAAAATTAAAGCTTGGATGGCAATAGGATAAATTAGTTTACGAGTGAATGTTTGGAGTTAGAGCTTTATAGCACTCAGAAGAGGTATAGCTAACCTAAGATAGAAGGTTTGGATGTTAGGGCGTGAAATGACCTTAGCCGTTAAAACGCAAAAATAATATACCAAAACGTCAATAAATAATTCAGACTCACATGAACATTTTTATTTTTTCATTTTTATAAAGCTGTAATCTGTTTCTTTTATCTTTTAAATAAATCCACTATCAAGGTGTTTTCAAAAGCACGTTATTTCGTTCATTTTCGAACTAAATGAAAAATAAAATTGTAAAGTTAGGAAATGCGGTATTAATAGGTCTTGGTGAAACTTGTTATAGGAATAAATTACATTTTTATACCTTCGTGATAAAGAGTGAAAGTTTAATGCAAACGTTTTGATTACTTTTTAAGTATTCTGTGTGTTTCAAACTTTGTAATATTGCACAGCTTTAATATTGTAATAAGGTAAATGGGTTTTCGTTATTTTAAAAGTTTAAATATTCGTCTTCTAACAACACAAAGTTTTTCTATGATGTACTGTATATGTATAATGTGTATATAATGAAAATAAGTTTTAATATTGCACAAACGTCTAGATGAAATTATGACTTTACCTTGGACTACTTTGTATTGAAAATGGCTGTAAGAAAAGAAAGATTATTAAACAATGAATAAACTTTTTTGTACCTGAAGTTTATGTTGGATGTCTTGACTGTACGATTTGCGAGTGTGTGATCTTTGTCAGTTGTTTGATTTATCGTTAGATATTTTCATTTTTTCCGTTGTTCAGAAGGGGAGTGAAGCTTGAATCATTATGCGAGGACGAATCTGCATGATGTCCTCGTGAGTTGGAGTATAAAATAGGACTTTTTACCACTTGATTCTTTTAGGATTTTATGCTGTAGCATACTGTTTTAGCACAGGCGTTTTTAACTAGTCTGGGTGTTTTCAATTTAAATACAAAAAATTGAAATTAAGCTCTCTCATAAAAATAGGTGGCTGACATAAAAATAACTACAACTGAGAGCATTAAAAGTTGAAAATGGTCTTTTCAGATCATCTTGATCTGCCTTTCTCTGTTTGTTTTGGTCAGTCGGACTGGTTTTGGTTTTTCTCTAGCGTAAATATAATCAAGGATGTAAATATGATGAAGCAAGGGTAAATTATTTTGTACATGGTTCTTGTTTGACCCTTTTTATTTACCTGTCGTATTAAACAATGGATCCTTTTCAAAATGAAAATTTTGTCTGTATCAAATGCAAAAGACGTGCAGAAGAAACTTGCTTTGCAACACCTTGGTTAAACCCGTGATCTACTATTGAAAATAAAATGCCATGGGACCACGGTAGCTGAGTGACGTGTTGACCCTCGACTAGTAGAAAGGTTGTGGGTTCAATTCCCAACGTCGCCCCTGGCCTTTCTTTCACTCTACCCTACCTTTAATAAATAAATATGATATTATATTACGTACTACAGTGCTCTTCTTTGGCTAATATGCCAGGACATAAGGCTATTTAAAAGAAAATGCCGAAACAAGGGTATGCGGATTAGGATGATTAAGTCAAAATGTTCGAACTACAGGTTTATCATTCTTCATAACTCAGTATGTTAAATCTAGTATTATAAAATATCATAAATAAATGAATTGCAGTTTGGCCATTTCGGATCATTTTAATACGTCAGACACGTTTTGGTATTTCGCATCTTCAGTAGTAGGCTTGTGTTGACGCTTCATCCTGCTTACACCCTAACCAATTCTAAACAAGTGATGATAGGTGGTCCAGGAGGCCAAAATGCAGAAAGAAATTTCACAATTATATTTATATTAAACCAAGAACTTCAGTGCTTTGAAAATTTAATAACTCTTTGTCTAAGAAAATGGACAAAATTGATAACTATTGTTTGGAGGTCGTGAGAAATAAAAATTGATAACATCGAAAATGCATTACGAGACCGATTGATCACAGGAATATAGTTTCAGTTGTAGGTCTCACTTTTCTTTTATTGTGTTCCTGCTTCTAAACTTTATCTTAGTTTGAATATTGGCGGAGAAAGCAAAACCGAGTGTTCCGTCGTGTAATTTTTATTTATTTTCCGGTGTATGAAGTGTGTAATTTAGGTATATCTTTCTTTGGTACCCTTTGGTGTAAATTGCTACAAAAGAAATAAAATATTATTTAAATAAATGTTTCTTAAAATTCAGAAAGTAGCAGAGATTGTGAATGTCCAAACTTACAAAATGGCTGAAATTAATCGTGTTTGTGTATATTCTTATTCGTATCTTCTACAATATTGAAAAAGCGGGATATCCATTCAATTTACCGAGCATGCAAAATCGGTTTTGAAAGGTGACGTGACCTAAAAATCCACTGGAATGAAGATTGCTCTCGTAAATAAGCGATCAGAGCGTGAGAAAGGAGATATTTCAAACTTCCTGCGGGGGAAATTAATGTACCCGACGGAAATAGCGCGTCAATAAATTACTTTTTATTATTTGGGCGGCAATGTTAAGTGAACAGTATGTGCGATAAGCGAATCTCCCATGCTTTATGCAGGTTTTAAATCAGGGCGAGCAGTTGTAAATCAGGGATACTAAGTGGCCGCTGGCCCGCCTCCGCTTTTCTACCCGGGTCGTGGAAGCACCAATTTATTTCGAATATTTCATATCCCCACCTATCCTCAATCACCACAGTGGCCCATTCCTTTCCTCTTACCTATCGAGGAAATAATTTCTCGGGCTTTATTGGCTAATCAAAAAAAAAGAACAAATTGTTCAGTTCAACGATATCTAAAACAATACTTTCATTCTGAAAATGTGTCTGAGGCGTACGATTTGACATGTGGTAACGATACGCGTCGCTATAGTTACCCTCAGCTCTTCTATACACACTCGTCATTTCTTCTTCTTCAAAAAAAGAACAGACGACAACAAAGTTTTTTAACGTAAATCAACCGTTGCAATTATACTTGCTTTTAATCTAATACAATTAGAATTAACTTTAAACGATCAAATAAAAAACTCCTGTTTATAAAAGAGAAATGTGAAGAAACATTTTGTAAAAAAATATGTGTAGGTATAGTGTGCCTTTGGTCCGTGGAGTTGGTTAATAACCAATTCGGATATATAATTTAATTTAACATACTAAAATTTTTGGAATAAATGAAGATATTTTCTAATTATTTTTATTAAATATATGATAAATATAAAATATTGCGTTAGTAATGAAAATGTTACAATTTCGATGATCAACCGGATAATTTAGAAACATAAAATAATTTTAAAATTGAAAAAAATTTAATAATTGATTTTTTTCGAAGAAGACGCCTTTGGTAATTGAATTGCATTGAAACCTTTTTTTTTTTTTTAACAAACTTTCAAAAATTCATTTACAACGATTTGTTCGACATTGTATTGTAATAAACGGGAACGATTTGAAAATTTATTTTAAAAACAATTAAATTCATCTTAAGAAGTTAATATTTATTTAGAGATCGTGAGACGATCTGGTGTGATGTAGGTTTAGAAAAACATTATCTTTATCATGCCAACGTTTCGATCTTTATCGAGATCATCTTCAGGGCCTGGCATTTATAAAAATTGTATTATATATATATAAATATATTCATGTAAGATATGAATATGAATTATACAATGATATACACAATATAGAAATTGTTAAGTTTAATCAAAGCATTTGTACGCACTTGGGGGTCTGGGTGTTTTCTGTGTAGATGTGTCACTGCTGTGTGCCGTGTTGAGAGTGCTATAGAGACATATTAATGTTTTTTGTTTATATATGTTTGATTTTGAAGGAGTGGGGACCGAAGTAGGGATAATAAATTCATTTTTTTATGAGGAGTCGGCTTCTTTGAGGTGAAAGGGACCGGCAATGGAAAAAACGGTAATGGTTTGTCGTTCGGGCCTAGTTAGCTTTTCAGGATTATTATAGAAGGGATGATTATTAGGGAAAGGAAGAATAAACTGTTGGGCATTTAGGTTATGAGTTTAGAATTGCTTGATGTGTGGAGTGTAATGATTGTTTTATAATCTCTTGACTTTGAGTATGCCATGCAAGGTTGACACACTCTTGTTACATACACTTTTGCGCCAGAGGCTGACTGGTGTCCGGTATAATTGAGAAGTTATCATTCCTTAATAATAAATAGATACAAGAGTAGGAAAGCCATCAGGGATGAGAATGGTATTAGAACACGGAACAACCATTTGGTCTCCCAGTTTTGTATTTATTACTATTTATATATTTTATTGATTTATTATATATTTTATTTAAACTTACCCGACGTGGTGATGGTGCTTGAATTAAGAAATAAGGCGCTAAAGTTATACCATGCGTGAATTTAGATCTGTGTTGCCGGATGGTATAACCGAAGCGCCGTTTTCGTCAGTAAATTAAAAACTAAATCTCTCCCCTCTTTCTCTTAATATATGTGCGTATATATTCTTTAGAGATAATTCACTTAAGTTAAAATTTAATAATTTATTGTAAACTTAAACTGTACTATTAACTAATAACATAATGTCAGAATAATAAAAACGAAAACAAACATGTAAGGATCTTTTGTTTTTGCCATAAATGCTGCTTAATGTGATATGAAATGAATTATTTATTGAGCTTAAATCTGGACTGTGGGTGCGACAAAATCGTTCGGTTTGAAAAAGGAGACATTTTATACGATTATCTCATGCTTTTTTGTTAGAAAAAAGGGATGTTGTTAACGAGCAAACGGACTGTGTTCTTTAAAAAAACAAATTTGGTACAATTCAAAATAAAAAGAGAAAAAATAAAGAAATCTCACTTTCCAGCCTACTCCTCGAAGCTCACGATTAGTCAACGACAATAGTTTGAAGGAGTGGGGAAAGAAGTTTGGATAGGAATTCATTTTTCTATGAGGATTCGACTTCTTTGAGGTAAAGGGGAGGTGAATAAAAGCAAGGGCAGGGACGGTGAAGGAGAAACGAAATCGGGATACCCTTTACCTCGTTTTCTCGAATAACCGCTGCCGGTGATCTAGCCACGCCGATTGCGAGAAATAAAAAAAAGATAAACAAAATTCAATGTAACGATTTGCAAACGCCGACGTGAACTATTCGAGTGACAAGAACGAACTGGGCCGGACGGAGAGGACCACGAGTTCAACTTCCGAAAAATGGCGTTAACATATGCATTAAAGTAATAAGATATAGAAAACAGGTAGAATATGAAGCTAAGTGCTAGAGCTAAGTTTCACTGTGGCAAACAATATTTGAAGAAAAAAAGGTTACTGATATGAGATAGAATATAGACATTTAACATGTTAAGGCTTGATTGATACCCATTTGCGTACAGCTATTTCATTATTAGCCAATTTCTCTTTTTCCTGTAACTATTTCATCACTATCCTGTTTATCTTTTCTTTTTTGGTTCGTTATTTTTCTTCATTCGTTATCATCCGAAACGCGAATAACTTACGTTTTGAACAGAGGAATTTTGAAGGTAAACCTGCAGCTTGACAATCATCCGGGCGATTTGGTACGGTGATGCATCCCGACTTTCTTCGGATAACACATTCCGGCATTAAGGTCTTATATGCCTTCCTTACCAAGCCTAGGTCCATTTTAATTACCCAATATAAAAATATCTCTCCTTACTAAATGATTTCGAATATCGCAAACATTGTATGAGATAGGCCGAGATGCCTTTAGAATTTTAGACGAACTAGAGAATACTTTAGCACACAAACCATTTGAGACTTTTTGAAAGAAATTCAATTTCTTACAGAAGTTTTCGTGTACATAAAAGAAAAGCAACAATGATTGATTAAACCATTTTATAAAAACCACTAAATGCATGCCTCATCTTAAACCGAAAGGGATGCGTAAGATATTTTACATTCAAATTTGTTTTTCTTTCTAATTAACTCAGGAGATGATTAATAGATAACGATTCTGATCGCAGAAACATTTTATAATAAAAAAATGAAAATTTACATTTCATTACAAAATCAGTTCTTAAAATAAAACAAAAAAAATGCTTAAATGAATTTTTTATTTTATTTTTAAGTATGGAAAATAGAGGACATGTTGTCCATTACAACTGGTTGATGAAGATGGTAAACACGTACGTACACTACTCACTGTAAACTATTCGTGAATAAATGTCAGAAACATTTATTTTCTTGTTGCCTTTCTTAATACCATTGTGGATATAAGTTTCTAACCCAAAAACCAGCGAGAAGTTTCAGAGGGGTGGTGATTTTTGACGCTGGAGTCAAAGTAAAAGACAGACGTCCCTGAAGGCCGGGGTTCAAACAAACACATAGCTCACGCAATGAATCGATTAGGTCGACAGCGATTCACAAACAACCTCCACCCCTGCAGATAGACAAAACATTCCGCTGTTTCCCAGCTTTAACAACTCCCAACGACTTTTCAGGAGGGAGAATTTTGTTTAAATATTTTCCTGTTCGTCGGGTTTATACCTTGCATGGAATGGAAAGAATACATAACAAAACTCTAAAGTTCCTTAGCAAGAGAAAATTTAAGTTTTAAAGTTAGAAAGTTAGTAACACAAACAATAAAAACAAATAGGTGAAAACAAATTATTAACAAAAGATAAGGTGAATAAAGTAAGTGCAATAAAAAGTTATTTGAAAAGTCAGACACTATATCTCACTCCATCTCTCCCTCTCCGTTTGTCCTTTATCTTTCCTTGTCAATTTCTATTATATCTCTGTGTCCGTATTTATAAATTTCCTCTTTGTCTATACTCTTTCTTTTTAATTAATTCTTGATCTTCCTATCTCCCTTTGTGTTTATCCACACATATTTTTATTGTCCTTTATTCTGTCTATATATTTTTGTCTGTCTATATTTCTCCTCCTTTTTTCTCACTCCCACTCTCTCTCCTCTCTCTCTCTCTCTCTCTTTCTATATATATATATATATAAAACTCCCTCTTCCTCTCTTTCTCTTCCTCTCTCCCTCTCTCTCTCACTCTCCCTCTCACTCTCNATATATATATAGTTTTAGTGTGTTTCTTACTCTCTACTTGCATATATCTATTTTAATTAGCCTTTTATCTATTTTTTGTCTGTTGTTCTTATCTCCTTCTTTTCCTAATTGTTTTTGAATCTACCTATTTTTTATTTTTAAGTTTGTCTATTTCTCTCCCTCTTTTCTTCTTTTTGACTTTTTCCTATATCCCTAAATTTATCATCTGACAATTTCTATTATTTCTCTCTGTCAGGTTAAGCATTATTTGTTTTATTATTCCTCTATTCATGTTGGTTGATTTCTGTCTATCTCTTTTCGTTTGTTTTTTTCCCTCTCTCTTTGCTTTCTCTACGAATCCATCAATTTATATTCTCTCTCTCTCTCTCTCTCTCTCTCTCTCTCACGCATTATCCTTATGTATCATTATCCCGTTTCAATCTCTCGTTTCGTTAGTTATTTTTGTTTGTTTGTCCCCTGTCCCTCTCCCTTCCTCTCTTTTTACCGCCCTCTTTCTCTGTCAGTAGTCAAAATGGTATTTGAAAAGTAATCTAAGTAATAAAACTATCGCCATAACATAAGTTGAACGCTTTAATAATTAAGTTAATAAACAAGGTCGTGAACTTTAATCATTACAGCAGGGTGAGAAATAAGGTAAAATGTGAATACAAGCACTATAATGAAATTTCCATCTTGTATTCTGAATTGTCGAACGAGTTTCATCTTTTCGTATCACTATACTATTTATACACTTTTGGTTTAAAACTGTAGAATGACCGCAAATACATTATCGTTAAAGGAAAGGATATTTGTATGGAATAAAAAACACGAACAATGCATGACAACTTTGAATAAGTCGGTGCTCAAAATTTGGTTTAAGTCGTAGTGTTTCTTTAATATTGGGCAGTACAGTTTGTGTAAAATTCTAAGCTGATCTCCCCAAACCTATGTTATATCCTTCAAAAAATGAATATGTAACTTATGATAAAAACGTAGATATTTGAGGTAAAATATTGGCCAATATATGTAGGCTTAAAACGCACAAGGCATCTTTTGCTATCTCCCAAAATGTTTGCGATATCCGAAATCACTTAGTGAGAAGAGATAGGCGGGTTGATTGGGTAATTAAGAAGGACCTAGACTCGGTAAGGAAGTCTGATAAGAGCTTAATACCGGAAGCGTTATCCAAAGATAGCTGAGATGCATCAGAATACTAAATCGCCCGGAAGGCTGTCAAATTGCGGGTATACCTTCAAAATTCCTCTTTTTTAAATTATATGCGTTTGGATGATAGCCGAATTAACAATAGAAATAAAAAAAGAAACCAAGTGGAATAGATGAAATGCAGTAAGAATTGAAAAACAAGACGATCGTGGAAAACTTGCAGCTAAATGGATTACAATGCTTTATTGTTAAATTTCTATATCACAACATTTGAACAAAAATTATTAGATAACATCGTAAATAAATATTAATGATCGTTTACTAATAAAAATCCGTTATCGTATAAAATTCAAGTCTCCTTTACGATCAGAACGCATTTTCTGACAAGTTAATCTTTCTTAGTTAGACCGGCGCGCCGGTTATACCATCCGGCAATACAGATCTAAATTCCTGCATGGTATAACTTTACTGACGTATATCTTCATATTCATATCACAAGGTTCATTAATCAATAAATTTTGTTTTTATTAATTCATTAATCGTCAGGAAGGCTGTAAGCTATTATTTACCTTTATTTTTTTTTTTCAACAAATACGTTATTCGCGTTTTGAACAACAGCAGAAAATTCAGTGGTGTGTATTTTCAAATTTACTGCTAGATTCCTTTCAAAGATATAACTATTAATTTTGATATATTAAGAAAGCACGATAACCACAAAGTCAAATCTTATTTTTTTACACAACAAACTCTTTTTACAACAAAATAAAATGCTCTTAAAATGTTTAAAACAAGTAATTTTCTTTCGAGTTTGAAGTATTGCTTACAGCCAAGATTCGAGATTTATTCGGTTCATTACCTTAAGTTTAATACTTGAAATAAGTAAATATTTAGCAGTTGGGTCGTTTTCGATAATTTAGGCCTGGCAGACCCTTTTCGGCTATTCTTCAGAGCGGGGTCTGATCATAATTTGAACACCGTTGCAATGTCATTTTTATTTAATAACAATTTAATGTATGGTAAGTGAATTACATAATTAACATGATGACGAGGGAAATGGCAAATGTTGTTTAAATATTGATGTTGTTCAGAAGAGAAAAATTGATGCTAGACGGAAAAATAAATAGAGGCTAGAGTTAAAAACAAAAATTCGTAGGTTGAAAATCAAATTTAAGGTAAGCTGATAATCGGGAACGTAAGAAATCTCGTAAAACCCTTTCCAGGAGATTGAGATATTATCCCGAACGTGACTTTCCCGTTTCGCGATGAGAAACACCGTTCCGGCTCGTTTTAATTATGGCATTATATCACTTTTAAGCTTTGACGCAATAATCTTTTCGAGGTTTGCTCATATTACCGTATAATATATTACATCAGGCTCAAACTGAAGCCGAACGGGGCCAAGGGGCCCGACACACATAAAATCTCCCGTCGAGAGCACGGTCTAGTCCCTGTGCCCGTGTATGGGGCGGCCTGCACGTCTAACGATCCAACAATGGACTCATCCGGACTCCCTTTACGCAAGGCTAGGCATAAATTCGTTCCCGGTTTTGCTCTTTTCAGACCGTATCCATTTTTATCTGGCAATCCTCTCACAAATGTCACTATTGCCGACACTTTAAGAGTAATACGATTCTCGTGTTTGTGTCCCATTCGATGTCCTGGTGCAATGACAATTTACAATTATTCACAACTATTCACAGGGGATAGGCTTAACATCCTCCTTTTACTTGTAAAAATACAAAGTCTAGGTCTAAAATGGGAATCGTCTAAATTGCGACCACAGGACAATTAATAATTCTTTAACGATAAATGCACTAAGGTATCTACTGTCCAAAGAATTTAGTAGGAATAAATTTTATTTTTTACAATTATATACAGGGTGTCCCAGTTCCTTCTGACGAAACTGAGGGAATCGATTCTACCCTTCCTTTGGAGCAAAAAATGATCAGGAGAAAATTTTTGGAAAGTTCTCTATCTTGAAGATATTCGTCAATTTAGGTTTTTTCAACTTTTCACTACCTTACCACACAAAAACGCTTACAACTTCCGGAGGTTACATAAAAATACCTACAACTTGTCAAATTTCACAAAAACTTCATCTAATATGCTTTACGTTGATATATCCAGATTTTTAAATAACGTTCTAGTAGAGTTGAAAAATCAACGTAAAGCATATTAGAAGAAGAAGAAGTTTTTGTGAAATTTGTCAAGTTGTAGCTATTTTTTTGTAACCTCAGTAGAACGTGCAATCATGACCAAAATTTTAAATTTTGTAATTTTGACATGTTCCAACTGATATTGGCTAACATTTTATGTCATTCAGATTATTGAAAATAGAAGTATCTTACAGCAAATTTAGCGTTCTTTCAAACGGTGTAATTGGATTTATTGTAGTCTCAACATTTTGGAAATTGTAAGCGTTTTTATGTGGTAAGGTAGTGAAAAGTTGAAAAAACCTAAACTGACGAATATCTTCAAAATAGAGAACTTTCCGAAAATTTTCTCCTGAGCATTTTTTGCTCCAAACGAAGAGTAGAATCGATTCCCTAAGTTTCGTCAGAAGGAACTGGGACACCCTGTATAGTTTTTCCAATTAGTAAAAAAATGAGAAGTTCAATCAGAAAAATATATTTTAGTTAATGCCATCTTTACTAAATTTTGTTTAATTGTACCAAAAGTTTTTTTTACAATCATTACTTTTAATTTTAAATTTCAATGTGTTATTTAAAAATAAATAAAATTGCTGTAGTTATATCATTTTTAGGCCTCATCTGAGAAGATAACATGCACTATAAGAGACTACGTGACAGCACTAGCAGAAATACAATAGACAAAACCATGCAGATGAACTAGCCAAGGCCGGTGCTCTCAGAAGCATTAAAAAAAATCTTTTGGTTAACAAGTATAAAGGTGGAAAAACACCCGGATCATGGACAGACAAAAGGATCATCGCACGTATTTCAAATGAAAATTGCTGGCTCAATAGGCATTTGTAAAGATTGGGAGTGGCAGAAGTTGACCTGTGTAGTTTCTGCCAAAAAGAACTAATATATTAGATTAGATTAGAAAAGGAGTAGGCCTTTTTACTACCTGCGCACCGCGACCAGTAGGCTTTTTACCATATCCCAAAACTTTCAAGGACTCCCGTTTGTAATGCTCCAAGTCCGAGTTTTTTCACTCCCAGAACGTATATAAGTTGTCTCTATATAAGTCTTCGCACCAATGTCCTCTCTATCCGCGGTTTCTTCTTCTTCCTGACAACATCTGTACAGGATTATTTTTGCCCCACCGAATCTTTACCTCCGGAGTGTAGTTAGTTTAGTCAACAGTCCAACTATTATTTTAGTCGTAACCCCTAGATGTAGTAGTTCTGCCGTTAATTTCTGCGAGAGTCCTTTGAAGAACATTTTTTCATGCCACTGTCCTAGGCTACACTCTCATTAAACTTATTTTTAAGGCATTGTCTGATTCTCCTCATCAAACATCCATTGGTATTTGCCTTTTTACGTCGTTGCCCTACATGCCATACGCACCGTCATACCCCGACAAGGTGATTTTGTAGTCACCAAAGTCTCCCAGTGTCCTACTGCAATCCCAAATGACTCTAGTCTTTATGCTGATCAAAGGGCTAAGACAGGTCTTTATCCACCTCAAACAAATCTACATCTACAATATTATTCATTTTTTTAAATTGTTATTTTAATCGATAAATAAGAAAGATTGAGATTTAACACGACAATGAATTGGGTCCGCCAATATTTGTCATTTTGGTAGTTATTGTCGAGTCAAACAGGACAAATGACGGAATATTGGACGACGACAATACAAAAACTAATCCTATTCCAGCATGGTTTTTCTTTCCTTCGAGGGCTATCTCTCTTTTGGGCATCTCTCCTGTCGTGGAACAATGGCTCTTGTACAAACAATGGGTCGACTTATTTTATTACGAGTTGGCCTCTGTTGAAATCCCGCTTTTATGAATCGCTCCGTCAACCCTTCCCCCTCGTGAACTGTAGTACGGAAATACAGCTATCAGGGAGTCGCAAATCTTTCTGACATCAAGCCTAAAACGTGAAAGCTCAGTTGAAATTAAAATTTTCGAATCGTGTTAAACAAAGCTGTTGAGGATTTAAGGATCTAACGAGAGGACATAACTAGATCTCTATGATCGATAATAGTTGAACAACTTCAGAATCAAAAATTAAAGGAGAGGGCGTGAACGGTTATTTATGACTAAGCTGACCAAACAACCCCAATTATATTCTTAGATATGACATACGCATTGAATTAAGTCAAAACAGAATGTAATTCTATTATTGTATAAAAAATTATTTTAAAGAACATTTTAAATCATTTGGATCGCTAAATCTTACTAATTTTGTATGTCGGATTTACATACTTATAAAAAGGGCCCACTTGTCCAACCACTAAATATGACGAAATGGAAATGTGCCTGAAAGTTGAAATCGTTAGTTTTAAAGGAAATTATGCAAAATAATATGCAGGGAGCGTAATAATAAACGACTTGAATAACACACTGGTCATCCCCAAACATATTAAAAAAACAAAAAAAACAAGCTGATTCTAATGAATTTTCAAGAAATCGACTAATGAAGCAACGATCAATAGAAAGTAAAGTGAGCGGACGAAGTCCACCCGGCGTTCTATCAGATTAATAGACCCAATAAACTTCCCCTGCGAAGCATTTAAGTTCGACTCACGCCGCTAATGCTTAAGCAAAACGTCCAGGCTGTTTAATTAAGCGTACTAATTATGTGGTGTTTTGCCCAGGGGGCAGGTAATAGCGACGGCCTGCCGGCAGAATTTCTCCTTTGTCGGACAATCGCTTGTGTACTTCCTTCGTGCCTCATTTCATAAAAAGAAAATAAAGGAAGAGAGAAAAAAATCAAAAAATGGATTTTAAATGTGTCAGGCTAAACAATGTTGAATTCAATGAATGTTGAAAATTTTCAATAACAGGCCGAGCTGTCAAATATCACGTTAAATTTAGTTCCTTGCCCACCAATATTTCCTTCTTCTTCAAACCTTTCAACTCTAATTAATAATTTAAAAAATATATGAACACATAATAACAATTTTGAAACTTGTAGTGTTAATTACAGTGAAAATTAAATATGGAGATCATAGATTACCCTTGTCCCCTGGTCCTGCATCTAATCTTGCCAATGCAATTTAAAACAAAAATATATAAATATTGTTATATATAAATGTTGTAATGAATTAAGTGTAAATTTGAAACTCTCCATTACTGTAAAAAAAAAAATTATACGGCTGGGTGTAAAATTCTGATATATTCCTTAAATGATAAATGCAATGTATGTATTTTTACAATTGTACAGGCCGGAAGGACAATCCTATTTAATCAAAAGGCGGAAAAAATATCAAAATTGTAGGGCCTTTTCAGGAGTGGATCGGATAAAAAAACCGTAGACTTTTCGTTTTTAAACACACGCTCTTTAATATTCTCTATACATAAGCACTTGAAACCAATAACCTTCTTAGAAGTGACCAATAGATTTAAGTACGTCACAGTCTGACGTCACCTTGGCGCAACTTTCAAATTTATTCTCCTACAAAATAAAAAATTTAATCAAAATTTAAAGAAAAATAACGGCTTTAGAAAAAAAAAATAGTAAAATAGAAATAGAAACTAAAACATACGTTGACATTCTGCTAACGGGACGTTGGCAAAACGTGGGTCTAAATTTTAGCCAGGATGCTGAGAAAAATACATGTTTTTTATGCTGGAAGACCCGCCTACTTAATACATTCAGATGCGAGATAAAGAAGACATCCTGCAAGGCGCCAAACAGTGAATAGATATATATTAGTAGGTTTTTTTTATATTTTTTTATTTTTTTTTTATTGGCCTTATGATCTTGCATATTAGCCATGGTACGAATTCTTGTGTGTTCAAATTGGGGGTTATCGGGAAAAAAGGGCCAGAGGCGACGGTGGGAATCGAACCCACGACCGCGGCGTGAGTCTCTCATGCTAACCACTCGGCTACCGCGGTCCCCTATATATTAGTAGGTTCATACTACACATATGTTCTGAATTAGTTAAATTTGTTCTCATATTCACGCTAATATATACAGACGATCTCAGAATAAAAACTCGAAACACGGAACGAGACATTCATAAATTAACACTCTCCTGCTTCCTCCAAAAATCGGAACAGAGAGTCCAGATACACGGTGTCGTGCTTAAACACAAAATCAATGGGTGGCGTTCTGACTCGCTCTCTATACAGAGCCAAAGAAGGCACCATTCAATTATCAGGAACACAATACGCAACTTTTCTCAACCTGACAGATATATATGTTTTAGTCCTGTATGAAAATTTTATTCGACATTAGGAATTCCTAATTCAAATTTAATCTATATTAGGACCTCCTAGGGTGACGCATCGATATTTTGTATTAAAATATTTATAGATTTATATAGTAGGCAAGGCTAATTCTAATAAGTTCTTGATATGAGAGAGCTTCTCTGTCAATCAGGCAAAAAATATTACTATTTTTTTCGAATTCCTAGAAATCACTTTAATCATTAAATTGTGTTATCTATAAAAATTATAATAGGTTAACATGGCAAATTATTGCCTATTATCGTTAATAGACGATATATTGATTAATTTTATCGATACTTCTGTCTGACAAGCAGCTTATATTTTTTTAAAACGTATTTTGATTACAATATTTATTTTACAACTTCTATTAACAGACAGTATGTTTAAATTTTTTGTTTTGTCCGATTTTTTTGGGAACAGCATTTTTATCATACTGACGGCTCGTTAATGGTAAAAGATCATCTTCACAAAATGATATTTGCCGAGGGTTGCTGTTCTTTATAAATAGCCAACTCTGTTGTCCAATGCCTTAGTTACCAGATTGATATACATATAAAATCTTACTCATCATAATCATATAAAAAATACTTTCCATAATTTTCTACAAAATCGTTATAAATCAAAGAGGTATGCGATCTCCAAATAATGAGTGATTTTTAAAATAAGGTTTCTTTGGTCATTTTTATAATAGGCAAGTTTGAAGAATGTTGTTTTTTCTTAATTTCGTAAATGCCAAGCAATGCTTATCCAGGTCGTTCTTGAGCACTTTCATCCGATTAACTTATTTCATTTCCTAATTCTCAAGGAAAATCCACTGCGCCATCAAATCCCTTTTCAAAGCTTTATATAACCGTTTATATATAAAAATATTTACTTTCATACTGATTCCACCTGATCCGATTTTACCTTTTCTCTATACAACGATAGTATTGAAATATACCATTATAACAAAAAAAATATTTATTTAATTTAATACCTTGAATCTTCCGATCTAAAACAAACGCTAAAAAAGGTGAAAGATTTTAACACAATGTCAGAGTAAGAAGTGAAACGCTGCTATTTTTTATGTCTTTCATGGTTGTATGTAGTACAATTAATTAAGGTTTTTAGTTGAGATAAAAAGTCAATGGCACGAGCGGGATTCGAACCCACGATCTTCGGCTAGATACGCCGCTGCTCTACCACTTGAGCCATCGTGACCTTGATCCACTCGGACACTAACTTCCCATCTCAACCCCACCTTTTGAATTTTTCCTCCTTTTTGCCATTTTTCAAATGTCGTGTAGTCGGATTGGATTCTCGACGACAAATGAAATGGCCACGGAGAGCTTCAGTGAAGTATACTTCATTTAAATCATTTATCAATAATTAAAAACCTTAATTAATTGTAGTATGTTAATTGGTCAAGCGGACCACGTAATTAGTGAGTTGAATGATTTAAAATGAAGTATACTTCACTAAAGCTCACGAGCTGGATTCGAAAGGTTTCGAAAAATGGTAAAAAGGAGGGAAAATTCAAAAGGTGGGGTTGAGATAAGAAGATGGTGTCCGAGTGAATGGAGGTCACGATGGCTCAAGTGGTAGAGCACCGGCGTATCTAGCCAAAGGTCGTTGGTTCGAATCCCGCTCGTGCCATTGACTTTTTTATCTCGACCAAAAACCTTAATTAATTGTAATATATTAATTGGTCAAGCGGACCACGAAATTAGTGAATTGAATAGTTGTATGTAGTGTCAATCAAATCAATATACCATATATGCTATGGCTTTTCATCAAAACGTTACTAACCATTTAGAAATAAACACTTCACACCATTGAAACTGATAAATAGCAAGAAATAAATATTTGATAAACTCCTAAAGTTGGGAAAAGTTTCGGCTACATTTATAAATACTTTCTAGTCATTCTAACTGTAATAAATACTTTTCGTTATCTATAAGATATCAGTGTTGCAGGCGTGGTCGTAAGATTTAATTTCCATGCGAATAGAAATTAAAGACCTGTTTTCACCGTGTTTCTATTCACCTGAAAGATAAGATAAACAAAGCTGAAATTTCTCAAGTACAAATAAAATCAAGAATAATAAACGTTCATGCTACGCTTAACATAATTATAACAAAGCGTTGTGAAATGTATACATGGTGCTGATCAGTTGGAAATAAAGTTTACTTTAACCTCAAATTAGTCTTGGGTGGCCTAAGGGCCGACTGATGTTATATACAGTGAATACGGTTTTAATATTCGTAAAAAAGATTTGATTGATTAATTGAAAACAAATATTGCAAAATGAGCCAATTTTATTTGTAAGATGACAAGGAAAATGAAAGGATGATTTTTTTGGTTGCCGCGCTTTCCATGAATATATGATTCCTTTTTCATATTATACCGTAGGTTAATATAATAAATCCACCACGTGATTAAAATTAAAATCAAATATGGCAAAGTCGAATAAATAAGCAATGAATAAATGAAAGTGAAAGTAAAATAAACGAATACAAACTAAAAACAAGTCTTCTCGATCAAACAAAATATAATGTCACAATATATCTTTTATAATTACTAAATACAATACAGGTGTTTCGAAAAATCGTCCTTTTTCAAAAATTGAACAGGTCCACTCGCTCTTCTCGCTCTTTTGAGAGGTAGGAGATACGGGGGTCTGTCCAAATTCCGGGTGGCTCCATGTCATGGAGGGCTCCTAAAAGAAATATGACATTACCCACCTTAAGGGTGTCCTTGGAGTGAAGGCGGCCTAGCTTCTTTGTACTTAACGCCACTATTTAGGTGATACTCTAATTAAAGGACAAAGACACTGTCTTGTCATACAGACTATCGTTTTACAGACTTTAATAGTACAGAAAACATCTGTGTAGGGGATAGAACAGTTTCGCTTTTTTTCTTTTTTTTTAAGTCGCGTTACCAATCACTTCTTCTTAAAACGACCTCTAAATATGGTACAAAATTATAGATTAACCGAATTAGAATGTTTCTGAGGATTTATTAACTTCTCCCCCACGTCCAATCTTATTTTCTTACGATATTTTTTATCGTTTCATGATTTTAGTTTAACTTTTTGTAAACGGCTCCGATCCACAAAAGTTGCCGTTAAAAGAAAGAAAAAGAAGTACTTTATCTTACGGAAAGTTTGGTAAACCTAGTTTAAGAACAATTAAATCTTAGCAAAACTCAAGGAGGGAAAATTTTCAGTAATTGAAATGTAGATCTAAATCTACACTTCACACGTAGTATCTATCGATATAGTTAGAAATACAGTTATGTTGATAAAAGTCTCTCTTTAGAGGAAAACTCCCGAAAGATGAGAAAAGAAGTGATGCCAACTGTCCGTTAGCAAGAGGCGTACACGGCACAGTGTTCATCCAGCAATGTCAAATAAGATATGTCATAATATTTCAAACTAATCAATTCGATACTAATTTGATTTAACATTAAACGCTATGACGATCATAATTGAAAAAAGTAGTAGTAAAATAAATGTGGGTCAGGGAAGTGCTTCTTGATTGTTTCCAAGCTTGTCTATCGCACGGTTTTACGTCCATTTATGCCGGTTTAATTGAGAATTAATTTCAGTCTATGTCACGGAAGAGTTGAACGTTAAATGTGAGCTTATCTTTTAATTAAAACAGATAATCCGCGTACTGAAATTTATTGTTGTAACAACTCCTGATATCAATTAAAAGGCCTGTCGGAGGATGGGAAAAAAATTAATAACCTCGTTTATTTAGACTGAATTTACTCAAAACAGAACTCTATTTAAAAAAATATAAACGACCTAATACAGCCTAGAAGAAATCGGTGAGATATACAAGCGAAATATGGGGAAAATATGTTTGTACAACGCAGAAAGGTAATTTGATGTAAATCACTTGGACAGTTTTAATGACGACAGGTGGACAAAGGATTTCCTGGCCCAAATTAAACGCTCCTTTGTTCCAGTCCCTTGTAAAATGTCCTCTGTGGATGTTAAAATCTACATTCGGTTTTTTTTGTCCTCAATGGACTTTATGTGAACACATTGTTTGCGCTGTTTTATACCGGTAAGTCCCATAAAATAAAATAAACCGATTCTGTTTTATCAATAAGTATGAAATTTATACATGTATCGGTCTATTGAATGCAATTTAATCTGTGTTTTTTAAAGAAATAAAACAATGGAAAAGGAACGTTAAATTAATTGAATCAAAACATCAAACATCAACTGAGTACAATATTAATAATTAATTTCGGCATGTTCATTTCTTATTCATATTACATTATCCAATGTAAAACCTTTCACAAATGTTTCGTTGTGTGTTTTAGCTAACAATTATACTTTATATTTTGCTTTTGAACGATATAAAACTAAAGCTAAAGGAAGAAAAATTGGGTTGAAATTAAACAGTATTCATTGTTATAGTTGTTTTTACGTCTGCCAGTTAGGCTGATAGACAGCGAGTCAGTTTGCCAGTTTCCCTGTCTGTTTATGTCTGGAATTTAAATTGGAAGTTAATGCATATTCACACTCCATTCTCTCTGTCTCTCTTTTATCCCCGTTTGACGATAAACCTGAAATCAAAGTCGAATATGAATAATAAAGTGAAATTTTTTATGCAATTTTTAGTTCAATAGATAAGTGGTTTTTTACTCTTTTACTATGAAAAAGGCAGTCATTAGATTTTTCAATCTATCCCTGAAAGCTAAAAGTTGAAAGTTCTTTAATTAAAACATTTCCTTTCTATAAATTGTAATATATAAATAAAAATTATAATATATAATTATTCTATGATTATAATTTATTAAAGAGTGTTCAGTGTATGGATTTGTTTACTTAAAAGTAAAAACTTCTTCGATTTTCTTTTAAAATATCTTTGTATTTGACTTTTGTGATGATTTTTCTTCGTGTAAGTTGTTCACCCTTTCCTTTTCATGATTTATACCATTGGTATCCAGTTAGGAGATTTCTGATCTTTATTGATTTTTTATATTTAATTTATCATTGATCTTATTGTTTTCCTTAACATTAAAACGTTTGGCTGTTTTCCTTTTATAATTTGGATTTTATATGTTTTTGCGTAGTTTTATTTAATATTTTTAATCCTAGTATCTACTTATCAATTAATGTATTTAAATTTGTTGTATTACAAGTTTTTGAGTCAAGAATAAAATTAATGAGCCATGCTGTAATCTACAAGGGGTCAAAGGACGTGGCCAGTACTAGGCTAAATAAATGATTAATTAATGTCCCTTTTGAACTAACCAGTTTCAAAATTAACATGGCCGAAATTGGCCGAGGCTAAATCGATGGCCGAGGGGCCAGATGACAAGACATCCCTGTTGATAAGGGTGTTGATAACCGCATTTGGCCGTCAGCGCAGATCATCGTGTCGCAATTCCGGACTCAACCGGCCGAGTCAGAACAGTCAAGAACAATTTGGGGGCACCAACCATCCCCGAAATTCCGGAATTCAACGAGGCAGCGTGTTACGCGGGCCTCCGCACAATCATGGAATCCTTCGTGTGCCGAAGATTACAAACATTGTCCATATTGAACGATCTTTAGCAAGTCAATATCGAATTGTGATATTGAAAGCATTCCAATTATGTTGATATTATTGATCTGTCCAATCGAAGAACAAGTGATTAGCCATCCATACGTTCGGTGTTTGTATGACATTTCAACCATGAAATATGCTTATTAATAAACTGTAATATTATAAGAAATTTAAAAAATGTTAATAAGCCAAATTCACTAGAGATAAGAATGTTAATAAGGGGGAAAAAACAAAAACAACTACTAAAAGAGAAAACACAAAACTGTTGTATGAGGCAAGTCCCAGCTTCGGTGAATAATAACGAACCGTTTCAACCAGGTCCAGCTGCTCGCTTTATAACATAAAAAAATCCGAAATGTAATGATTCTTGGCTATACCGCAGTCACCCTTTAACCCTGAGGATCTTGCTTCTTAAGACTACCTTTTCCGAACAATGGATCAAAAAACCTCACCCTGTTCCGTTGGAAAAAAAACATACTTTGATTAATATTTAATCCTGAGGATGTTATTCATGGAGACGTTCTAGACGTAATAAACGAGGCGATATACGCCTTTAGTGAATTATAAATAAGTTTTGTTTCCACGAGACAACACCCGTCTACACGTTTCACAACATAAAAACAAAGACTTTCCTGAATGTTTGGGAGCTTGGTCGTTCAGGTCTTCCCTGCAGTACCGCCCTTGCATCTTCAGACTATTCCTCAGAACACGGGCCCACTTCTTCAAATCGTGCTGTTGACTATATAGAGACTAAATCAGCTTGAATGTGTTGCTTAAGTTCGGTTTGGTGCTAGCCGAGAGGTTAGCGAGAGACTGTCGGCTCTTAGACGCCGCGGTCGTGGGTTCGATTCCCAGCGTCGCCCCTGGCCTTTTTTTCACAATCTCCCCCCACCCCAATATAAATACCCATAATAATCGTCACTTTAGCTAAATATGCATCGATCATAAGGATATAAAAAGATACAGGTACATACATAATTGATTTGGTAATAAATAATGTGTATACCATAGATGTTATACTATTATATGTTGTTTAAATAAACAGAAAGCATTCTTATAATAGATTGCACATTTATAAATGACATTCTATACTCATAAGCCTTCTCTTTCTCCCTATTTTAATCAAACTCCTTGAAAAACGTCAAATTTACTCATTATACTTTGTTTTATTTTTAATTTGAAATTAAATCGTAAATTCTGATGAAAATCCGATACGTCAAGTATTTGATCTGGTTGATAGTGTACGGAGAAACTAACGGCATTTTGAATCATATTCATGCTACTTACTGTAGTTTTTCCTTTAATAAAGGCACAAGTTATTAAAATCGCCTCATATCTATTGCATTTTCATGGCAGTGAACCAACATTTTATAAAATTTACGTTGAAGCATCAAAATTTTTTTGCTTATCCATACTATAGCAATCCTTCTGTTTTTTAAGAGAGTTACTCAATTTGAACAATTTGAGAATTAAATGTATTAAATTTTAACCATAAAAAAAACCCTTCTCGAATGTATTCAAAGTTCGATATAAAACGTACATGAAACAGTTCTCTCGTGTGTTCCCGGTGTTTTTGTGGATCGGAAATTACATATATGTTCAGTTATCCTATAAGTTTAAACACATAGTTGTAGCTAATCTGAAGTTGCTTAGGATATTGAATTGGGCGGATGGGGATTAAACGCTACGAAAGAGCTCACCACCCACGCCAATGATAAAACGGGGAGGTCGAGGAAAGGAAGATGGAGTGACAATGAAATCCTGCGAATGGCCAAACTGGGAGTTGTAAATAGCATGAAAGCCTCTTGACTACCATTTCAGCATAAATCCGAGGAGCCATATTTTTAAAACAATACACCCGACCGGAAACGGTTCCCGGGCTTTTCCACTTTCAAGTCATTATTGTTTTCTTGATTAATTTCCCACTTTGTAATGAATACTTAAATATTACTTAACTTTTAGACGAGTTATCTTCGTTATTGATGATTACAGAATTAATCATCAAACAAGCCACAATAATAATAATAATGTATCTTAGGTTATAAATTGAATTATATATTCCATAATATATTCTATTTTTGTGAAATTTGAAATATAATTTTTGAAATCCGAACTTATTTTAATTTTAAAATGGTGAAAGCGACGCAGAGAGTTTAGGAACAGCCCTTCACACCTGCGTTTAAACAATGATCTAAGGTACTTGAATGACAATCCCTTGAAGTTATCTTTTTTTAAATTAAACATAAGCAGGGGCGTCGGTGGCGGTAAAAATTCAGGCTCTGACGAGATCATCACCAACGTACTTACAAATGGGCTTTTTGTTCAAATGCACAGGCACCCCGTTGGTTCATATAACCTCGTATTAAAAGAAATATGACGATTTTCATCTGACTTTCGCAATCCCCTTGTCATTGAAACCCTCTACCCTTGTCAGAGCCAGCTAATGTATAGTTCCTTTGTTTGGTATTCTTACTGGGGGGGGGGAGTTGAAATTGACATCTTAGGGAGGGTGCGGAGAGAGGAAAGCTCACTTTCAAATTTTGTTCACTCTTCATTGAGCAACCAAGAAGTCACGATAATCTCCCAATTATCGAAAATTCCGATAGACGACCCCCAGCCATAAATTTGATTTGGTTTTTTCATAACAGTGGGTGTAATTGGCAAAATGAGAAAAATTAACAAATGCTTGTATGAGTACATAAATTTCATAAAATATGGGTCCACAGCCATGAAAATTCGAATATTATAAAGGAAAAATTAATATGAATTTGATTCAAAACATTACATAGATTCGTTTTTTTTATATTATCAAATATTTAAGGGATCGGAACTCTGTTTTTTAAATAAAAATTTGCGATTTGAATGGAGCACTCCATTCATTCACATTTAAAATTGTATTCCTAACATAAATATCAAAATTTCTAATGATGTTTAGAAAATTAAAACTTTATTTGTTAGTGAATGATATTTGCAACCCGAAATTCATTTGGAAAAAATCTCTTTCCCAAACGATTCTCTGATTTCCACTGGAAGTTTAATCACCAGGAAACGGAATATTATGATTAAATTTAACGTTGTTCAAGGAACACGATTGAAAGAGGAGAAAAGTGAAAAAAGGCCGGGAGGCATCTAGTTAAAAACATTTATTCGAGTGGGCCAGCTTTATTCGCGCGCATTTTAGGTTTGTTTGAATCTGTTCCAAGTTAGTCGCTTTACTCTTCCTAGCAAAGGTAGGTAATGATTAGGAAAGTTTCTCATTTTTAATTTATGCAACGCCTGCTAGTTTCTAATCGGAAACTAGACAAACTGTCCATCAGCAACCCTATTAGATTATTGATTCAAGCTTCGTCAATTTTTTTATAAAATAAATGCCCTTCAACCACTATGGATAATTTACGCGGGGACTTTTTCTTATTTGTAACTGTTTAAACTATTTTGTTAATTTTTTTCAGACTTAGTGTCATCAACATAAAACACTTAATATTTACAATACCGTATGTGCTTTATATTCTCGTTTTCCTTAATCTATGATTTATTATTAAGACAAAACCTCTGGATCGAAATTATTCTCAGTGAATTTATAAGAATTTCTTTAGTTGTTCAGTTTTTAATTAATTCTTTAAAGTGATTTTTTCAGAAACTACACGTAAGAATATATTTTATTTAATTTCATCCATTAAATCTAAAAATATATATACTTAATTCAATTAATTAATATTTGTACGTAAGGTCTTAGTTGAAATGAAAAAGTTTTAATGTCACGAGCTGGATTCGAACCCACGACCTTCGGCTCAATACGCAGCTGTTTCACTTAAGCTATCGTGAGGGGGGACCGCGGTAGCCGAGTGGTTAGCATGAGAGACTCTCACGCCGCGGTCGTGGGTTCGATTCCCACCGTTGCCCCTGGCCCTTTTTTCCCAATAACCCCCCAAATTTGAACACACATATACGAATTTGTCACATGGCTAATATGCATAGTTCATAACGCCAAAAAAAAAAAGAAAAAAAAAAAAAAAAAGCTATCGTGAGTTCGAGCTCACCAACCACTAAATATAATGGATTGCACTTAATGCTGCTCACTATATCTTGAATTATTTAAAAAAAGTAAACATAAAACGTAACATACTTACGTATTTGTAGTACTATGCATTACTGCTTTTGAAGAACAACAATTGAATAATTACAATTCTTCCACTTCGATTCCTGGTCGTTTTTATTTTGTTGTCGGAGAGTTCGACGAATGGTGAGTTGGTAACGCTGATTAATGTATTAATATAAATTAATATTATGTAAACTAATATAAAAAGTAATTATTCAGAAATCATGAGATGCGGTCTGGTCTCCAGATCGCATCTCACGATTTCTGAATAATCATCGACTAACGGTCACTAATCACCACACATTTCTACACGAGAAGAACGAAGAACATGGGATTCTATGAACAAATTTCAACTACATATGGATACGAAGCAAAAAGTATCCTGAAGGACATCGCCAACGATGACAAGAAACTCGCATCGGCTATCAATCAGAGAACCTTTTTGTTGAAATGCAGACAACACAAAAAGACCAGACAGCATCTCACAATTTCTGAATAATCATCGACTAACGGTCAATTATCACCACATAAAAAAGTAATGTAAATTAATATAAATGTATAACGTAGTTAGTCAATTTAAGAATACGTTGGTTGTTTAGATACGCTGGCTCGCTTATCTTTGCTGTTTTGTTAATTGAACGCGTTTCGTTATTATTTAATATTTACTGTACGTGTTTCTATTGTCTCTCGTCTTAGTTGTAGCGTTTGTTGAATATTGTACTGGATGTATGAGGCTGATTCTGTTTAGTAACAGTCAATTTAAAATTAGGTTGGTTATTTCTGATCACGATGTCTATCTTGAGGTCTTGATGACTGGCGAATTTCAGAATTTTGCCATATTCAATAGATGTCTTCGTATTGTCTCTTATCTTAGTCTAAGTTGTAGTGTTGAATATCATAATATAGAGTTAGGAGATTAAGTAATTGCTGAGGTATTGTAATACTTTATATAAATAAAGTAATAACCTGAATTAATTACAAATATATAGGCCCTGAGGAAGGAGAAAATATATTTCCGAAAGCTCGGCAAAAATGGCTAGTGTTTTGTTCAGTTGACCAGCACCCGATCTCCAGATAAACTCTATGTTGTAGAGCCTGATGTTGGTTGGGTTCTAGGCGTGGGGCTGAATCATGTTTTAATAGTCAATTTGGGATTAGGTGGGTTGTTCCATTCACACTGGTTCTCTTGTCCTCGCTGGTCAGATGCGTTTTGCCATTTTTTCATATACAGTGGATGTCTTCCTATTGTATCTCGCGTTCGTCCCCGTGATAGACTGTAATAAAAGTTCAATGTATGAGGCTGATTCTAAGACAATTCAAAATTAGGTTAGTCCTTTCCGGTCATCATGATCCGCTTATCATCGCGGTTTTGGCCAGGCGCGTTTCGGCACTTTTCAATATGTATGATGTTTCCCTACTGATTTTCGCCTACGTCCATGCTGGGCTTAGTTTCATATACTAACAATGATTGCCTACAATCATCCATGCTACGTCTATCCTCGCTGGTTTGGCCTGCCACAAATTTTGGCATCTGGCAAAAATTTGACAAAACCTATTCATATTATTTACCCTTTGATGATTACAGATGTGAGATGAGAAATTACGTCAAACCGCCAGAACAGCTAAGAAAACATTTTTGAATACCCTGAAACATTTAAAATTTGAAATTAGTTTGCATTGTACAGAATTGGTAATTTTTCCTTAAAGGTACACTTCTGAACAAAATTACACAATTTTTTTTACATATCTTGCTTGTTTGCATATAATTACAGACTCAAGTTTTAATTGGAAAAAGGTTTAATTGGTGGTAGATTTATTGTAGGTATAAAAATGAGTGGTGAAAACTTTTGAATAGGAAGAAATTTTACTCAAATTACAATCGCTAAGCGTTTCTCACTTGCTTTCGCATGAGTAAAATTAATGACGATTCTCTAATGAGAAATAGAATAAATAACAATTTGCGTTTTCCAAGAAATAAATGCACATTCGGTCCATATGGTTTTTCTCGGACTAAAATGTGAACAGTAGAGTGAGCAATTTGTTAAATTGTCAGGAAGTGTGCTTCGTTGAACGAAGGCCGAGCAATTCAGCAGTTCTTAATCCCGTAGAAAACTTCAGCAAATCAAGAAACAATCAGTCCAAAAGGTCAACCTGAGTTTTTGTTTTGTGTTTAACTATATTGAAGTTTATTCTCATTTTAGAAGCATTGTAAAAGAAAACAATCATGATGTTTTGTCTAATTTAGTTATTAGTATTTAATTATTAATAAAAATTCATGTATTAAAATATATTGTGACAATTTCAGGAAAATTATTAATCTCCAGCTCTTCGTTTCACTTGGTTATTTTATTGGTTGGTTAGTTAGGTGATTTATTAAATTTCTCCAATCAATTAATTTGTTTATTTCCGGCCATCCATAATTAGTGTAATGTTTGAAGTACAAGTATGCCTGATAAGGGGGCTGGCAGATGAGCCCTGAAGCGCATATTAAAAAATAAAAAATTAATTGCTTGGAGAAGGAAAATTATTATTTATTTTTAAATATGTTCTTGAAAACCAACTAACGCTTGTTGAATGGAAGCCATGGCGTTTAATGATTGTACAAGTTCTTGCTTGGAACGCTTGAAGCATATTAATTTCAAACGCTTTGATGTTTCCATCCACGACTTTCGAGGCCGACATTTATTATTCATTTCATGAATAAAATGGTAAAATACAAATACAAAACACAACATACATAAATAATTCATACCTCGTGCGTACTGGTTGCATTGCTTTTATACACATGCAACAACAGTTTTTTATGTGTGCATAGAACAAAAGTGGTATCTGTATGGAATTAACTCGTAAACCGCTACAATGCATGCTCGAAAAGTATATACAATATAAAAAAAGAACATACTTGCATAAGAAACATCTAACTAATGAACTATTAGACTTAACCACAAAAATCCATAAATAAACTTCAAACTTAAAAGACAAAACCTACAATGGCGAAAAAATATAAGTGACACAACATGTGTATGCAAACAGCATGTATGCCACAAAAATGTTTGAGTACTTTAAATACTAATTAAAAACATCGAACAAAACCATAAACAAACAATAGTAGACGTGGAACCGCAGTTAATCATCTAACAATGGACGTCCAAAGACTGTACAAGGACGAGCAAAACATCCTGTTTATGTTATAATGGAAAAGACAATGCTCACTCGCAGGAACACACAGACAAAACGCAAAACTTATCAAAAAACCATACAACTAATTTGAAAATAAATGAAAAACAGAAATTACTTGTCAAACCGAAAGACCAAATTTTCTCTACCCTATAATCTAAAAAACATACAAATACATACGACACGAAAGTACACATGTTTTTCTGACCTGGCATATAATCTTTCAAAACACGCTACACAGCTGTACTTAAAAATCATATCAACATGTCAATACTTAAAAAACATAATAGACTTAGTAAACAAAAGTAGTCTACTAACAGATAGAAACCAGCGAGAGTACGCGACCAAGATGATCGGAAACGATAAACCTTATAGCAAATCTTGTCTCAATATTTCACGAAAAAAAATTGATTCAACTTAACATGACTTCTTAAGAGACATTTTTACTTTTGCTTTGACCATACGCTTTTCAATTATTTTCATATGTTTTGTTTAGACTGTTTTTCTGGTGTAGTTTGACCTTATCGCCAGTCCGAGACAAAAATCATACACCAAAAATGTATGATAAGTGTTTTTATAAATACAGGCTACGAATAAATATAATTTTATAGCAATTGATAATACTAGGCAAAGAGGGTTTGATTTTCCCAAATCGGTAGCATCACTGACAGAAAGGTGGGTGAAAACAGTCGAAAGCATATGCTTTACTACATAAAGCTACTACATGATTTAAATATTTAATTTTAAATAAATGGATATTTATGGAACCAAGTTCTGCACTTTCTGTCTTTTTGCACTTTTATTGTTAGTTACTTAGTTCACTTGACTCGATTCTTCTTTTAAGAGGCAGACTTGCTGTACTTTTTTCCCGGGTCAATTTGATATGCTAGGCCATTGCGCATTCAAAGATAATATAGTTGACGGTTTCTTCCTCCTCGTTGCACATGCTGTAAATAGGGACATCATATCCATGCTCTGTAGGTATTTTACCAGTTACCGGTGATACTTTATCATTTTTGCCACTTTAACCTGGTCTAATTGTAGCAATTGTGTTGCCAGTTTTGGTGAGGGCTATATAACCATGAATTTACTGTCTGGCATCGTTACAGTTCGTCCATTTCTCATTTTGTTTGGTGTGTTTTTTGTTGTTAATCGTTTTGACGAAAATTTCGATTTTTTTTAAAAGGAGGTACTTAAATAACAATGAAGCAGTGAAAATAGATTGCGAATTGCGAAAGGTGAAAAGAGTCTAAAACAATCGGTTTTACTACAAAGAGTAATATTTTGTAATGTATTGAATATATGATCTGAAATATAATGTTTTATGCTAAAATTAGAAGACCTAGCAGTTTCAAAATTCTGAACTTTATTATTAATACAAAGAGTCTCTCTTTTCTATCTTTTTCATCACTTTCTCTTTCCCTCTCTCTCTTTTCTCTCTCTCTCTCTCTAGATTATAGCAGGTAAATTCGATAAATAAATGAGGAAATAATTAAAAATTGAAATATGAATAAATAATTCAAAATTACAAAAATAATTTTTTAATGTGTGGTGATTAGTGACCGTTAGTCGATGATTATCCGCGCCTAAACCCAATAACAAACTAAGTGTCAGCATTGGCTGCTTCTCGTAATACGTGTCCTTCGCGTGCAGTACTGGTATATTTAGCGTTTTGCCCGGGATTTTATACCATTAAAAACAATTTGTAATGTGTATAATTCATGTGCAGGATACAAATAAATATTATTATAAAAAAGTAATTCGGGGGCACCTAATGAGATTATTACATTAGGCGTACATAAAACGTATAATTTATCTATTTTTCTCAAGCGTTTACTAATTATTTTTAAAGCTTTTCGTACATCTGAATAAATATTTATCGTTATTTAAAAAAAAAATTAAATGTAGCAAGTTTGGTATCACGTTTCAGCTCAAGTGCTACAAGTTTTCCTCCCTTCACTAATGAATTGCGTTTTTCCTCCATACTTATTTACAGTTTCAAATTTACAGGCTCATTTTTGGCTTGATTAAGCAGAGAAACGAGATTTTATTTTGTTCCATCATTCATACGTATTGTTGAATGTCAACAGAGCAAAACTGAAAATTCCAAGAATGACTTGTCCCATAAGAAAAAAATCCAGCAAGAAATTCAAATTACAGTATTGAAAAGTCAATAAGGAAATCTTGGTAAGCAATCGTGAGTATTGGAAGGCAAAGGGAGTACGTGATACGACTTTGAAATATACTCGTGGCGAAAACGTGTCGGTCATAACTGGGCAACTGGATTTGCGACTCCTCGGCTTCATAAAGTCGAGAGAGTTCCCGATGGCAACTCGATCAAACACCCCTTTGATAAGGGATTCCGGACCCCGGAACCTTCTCGGTCCCAAGTCAAACAGGTTTTCCACTACTTTGAAAGACAGGCGATTCTGCCAAGTTAATAAATAAAAAACAGCAAGGTAATCAAAAGATTCCTGAAATATGACATTCACGGTTTTCTGAAGGAAAGAACTTTCATGGTATTGGCATCCATGCTATACTGAAAACAAGAACATTTTTAAAACCTTTTATTATAAAAATTAGAAAAAAGTCCTTAGGATGTTCCTCTGAAAGAAAAATGCTTTTTAGTAATAAAACAGGCTTAATGTTTAAAGAACAATAACTTATTCAACAGGATAAATTTGAAAACTGCAACAAACCTAACTT
Source organism: Cimex lectularius (assembly GCF_000648675.2). Lineage (NCBI taxonomy): Eukaryota > Metazoa > Arthropoda > Insecta > Hemiptera > Cimicidae > Cimex > Cimex lectularius. The sequence goes on from NW_019392641.1 coordinate 1,432,682, forward strand.
TTGGTAAAAACTTTTACCGAAACTTAATGTGGTAGTATTCTTTTTGCCATACTTATAAAAGAAAGTATAAATTTAACTCAATTTCGTCTTTTAAAGCGAATTCTTTTCAACTTAAGTCGAGGAAGAGATAGAATTCGCGATTTCTTCCTCCTTTGTACACTCATTCTGTTCGAAGATTTGTATTAAAGAAAGGGATTTTAAAGGGTCGCAGGACAATGAAATGGGTGGTACAGCCAACGCAGAAAAAAATGGGTAAACGATTGTCTGAAATCGGTTACTTTTCGCTCGTTCACTCGGCATGGAACGAAAGAAAGGGTGGCTTCATTATGCATTATTTGCCGATCGGAATGTTTATTCTTTCAGTATTTTGGGGAAAAAACAGTTTCCCCTTTATACTTACAGATTATTTGCAATGTCAAATATCTCGATGGTTATAATGAGAGGGAATAGAGATCTAGAGGCCGACTGGTCGATTCTTTGAGGCATCACTGGGATTTCGATTGAATAAACGTTTTCTACTTGTGTCTTTATGACTTCAAAACTTAAAAACCTTTTAAGAAAGCAGAACAGTTTTTGTTTGTTATATTTAGTTAAGATATAAATGGCAAAATTTTAGATTGCATATGGTCAGATTGAGCGAAATTTTAAGTTATCAAGACTCCCCTAATGGTGTTAAACCATGACGATGTCTTTAGCCTATTAAATAATACAGTGTCACGAGTGGGATTCGAACCCAAGACTTTCGGCTCAATACGCCGCAGCTCTAACCACTTGAGCTACCGTGACTTCGATCCACTCGGACACCAACTCCAAATCTCAACCTACAACCTTTCGAATTTTCCCTCCTTTTTTGGCATTTTTCAAATCGCGTGTTATCAGGGTTCGATTTTCGGCGACTTACGAAGTGACCAGGGAGAGCTATTCGTGAAGTGATACTTCTTTTACTTATTAAATCCATTATGTTTAGAGCCTAATTGACCAAATTACTTCTTTCAATTAATTATTCTTTTTTTCATCTCGACCAGGACCTTATATAAAAGAATAATTAATTGAAAGAAGTAATTTGGTCAATTAGGCCACTAAACATAATGGATCTATTATATAATATTGTTACTTTATTTCTGTATCATTCATGAAAATACAGACCTAAACTAAAAAAAAAATAAATAAAAACTGTAGAGATTAGGCTTTACCTGAGGCTTTTTTTTCTGAAAACAACTATTAACGATAATATAAAAATATTGTTTATAAAACATGCACCAGTTCAAGAAATATTTCATAAAGCGTGAGTAATAATTAGGCAGGTCTGTTTTAGTTTATGATGGGGATTTTTGAATATTTTAAATAACAAACCGGGTTTAATTTAAGCTCGTAATACCACATATTCCTCCATTCATCATCATTATATTGCGTCTAATTAGAAATATATAATTATACTCGTATATGTGATGCAGTGGTACGATATGAAAAGTTTCGATTTCTCTGCACCATCTAAAATAAGCGGTAATATCCGGGTAAACGAGCCCTTTGTAACCGCCCACTTAGAATTGTACTCTCGTAATTACAGTGGAACAAAATTATACATATATAATATTGCACGTTTTGGGGAAAGTTGTGCGGATTAAGGTGATTAATTTGGCTTTTTTCATTGACTTCAGATTATAACCCAACTGTCATATCCCACTGTTAACGTTGTTTTAATATATATCGTAAGTTATATTGAGGACTTCGGAGTAGACCTACAGTTCGTTCGTTCTAGTGTTCTCCCTTCTGTGTTATCTATCAGATGCGTTTCAATCACAAGCGTCACAATCTTCATTGTGTTGCTTTAATTTTTATTTATTTTTTAAAGGGGTCAAATAAGGATTCAAAACTTTTTCTTCACTGCAAGATATGTAGGTTTATTATAGAGCCCCTTTAATTATAACCGTACTTTGAAAAGTGCACTTTTTCCTATAAGATTAAGCAGCTTCCTCGGTGCCTCTTAGCGTACTTCTTTTGTTGTGATAATTGCCCTACTTGTGTTAAATAGCTGTACCGTAACCGGGCTAATGCTTCACATTCACAAAGGATATGTACCAATGTCTCTGGTTTCTCCTGAAAGAGTCGAGATGTAGTTCAGAGGGAGTGGTCGACAAATAGGCCTATAGTAAAAAAAAAAAGTTAGTTTAACATTGCTTGCTGAGAGAGGCGTTCCTTAGCCTTCATTTTTGAGATATTTATAAATCTCGTAGCTTGCCTCTAACCTGGTTTTTTACATGTTTAAAAAAAAATTATTCTTCCTCAAGCCATCTGGTTCTACTTTAGCACCAACTCTGTTGTACTTAGTTGTGGTTCTGGCCCCGTGAAGGCTGGCCCATTTTTTGACTCGTTGGTCACCATGTTCATTTCCTTCTATATCTTCATTTCTCGAAACCCACTTTAAAGTAAACTAATTGTGTTTTTCTAGAGCCATAAAGCAATTGAGGCTTTTCCAGTCTAGTTTGAAGCTGAAAGCATAAGCATTTAGCTCTTTTATTGCCTGAATTTCCGAGAGTATCTTTGGAAATGTCATATTTTCTTTATCAGCTTCTGTGCATAGAGGAGCATTTGTTTTGTTTATTCTAGTTCCTTTTTATTTTTACAATATATAGAAAGTGGTCAATTGGTGATACGCACGTACTAAATCACCAAAGATAAGCTGTCCAGGATGATCGCAAACTGTTAATAGAACAGCTTTGTAATTTTTTAAGATTACCAGTCTAAAAGATATAAAAACTTAAGAGAAATAATAATTATAGAAACATTTTTCAGGATTATCTAGTCAATATTGTACATAACGACATTTATCCAACTTCAATGATCATTTACTTTCACTTTCTCTCTTCTTCTTATTCTTCTCTCTCTCTCTTCATTACTCCCAAACACACACACAAAACATTGAAATATTTAAATTAGTTTACTTACGATTTTAAAAAGGTTCACCATACGGTCTCTAGTGCAAATTGACAAAGTTTAAACATTGGCTAAACTGTAAAGCATTGAAAACAAATCTGATTAAATTAATCAACAACATAAGTAACTTAAACTATTAAAAAATTATTTTAGTGAAAGTATAAATTTAACGATATATATATATATATATATATACATATAATATAACAAATAATGACCATGGTGGCCGTGTAGTTCGGGCATCCGACTCGTATTTGCCACACTAGCGGTTTAGGGTTCTAATCGCGGCACAGCCCATGGCTTTTTGATTGACCATACTATGAAATTCATATTTATTATTAAAAAATTGGAAATACTATAAAAGAATTGAATCTCGTCCTTCACCCAACGAGTAGTTGGACTTAAGTCCTCCTATATGACAGGAAATACTTTACTTTAATTATGGTTATCTATCTGTTTGAATTTATTTAATAGATTCAAAATCTTAAATGAATCATAACTTCTAACGTAAATGAACTATTTTGTTATATAAAATAACCAGTATAATTTGAGGAGTAGGTTGAATTTGAGGTGTAAAATCTGTCTGATAATTAAATGAAAGTTTCATTTCGATGTTTTCTAAATTTAACAATACAAAATAAAAACTTTTTCAATTGTACACTATGCATAGAGATATAAACTCAAAGGTGGAATAGGCAGACCAGTATGATTGGAAGTTATATACAAGACTATGATTGTATAATACCATCACAGGCGTTCAAATTTACATTATTTTCAAGAATTTTGGTGTAATCAACTTCGACTGGAGCGACAATTAGCCAATTATTCTAAAGAGACCACTCTCTTGGAAAAAATGATGCTCCAATTTTGTTGTGCAATCGTTGCTTTGATTTTTCCATAAAAGAGTTTTCTTAATTGAAACCAAAACGAGGTATCTCCTGAGACAATCCAGAGTTGCACACGGACTCGGTGTGGGGTGGTGAAAAAGGGACAAACCGGGCTTTGTCAGGGCAGAATGCCTGGGACCCTTCCTTTTCCTTCCCTTGTCAATCCAGCACTCTAGACGCCCTTAGAGCCTAATCTAGGCCAGGTCCCTCCTTTCCCTTCCGCATCCTCTTTGTTCTCGGCTCTATTTTCTCTAAACTAACAAAAGGATATAATTAACTTGGCCTCAATGCTTTTTATACCTATGGAATCCGTCGTTGTTATAAAAACCCTTGGGGAATAAGCAGGGGGCATTGTGCGATATGGAACAGAATTTGCGAACGTAGATTACAATCTTGAATATAAACTAAATATAATATTTTACAATTATGTTTAGTGGTCTAATTGACCAAATTACTTATTTCAATTAACTATTTTTTTAATGTAAGGTGTAAAGTTGAGATGAAAAACTTATTGACATGGGCGGGATTCGAAGGCCTTAGGTTCGTATCCAGCTCGTGACAAAAACATTTTCATCTCAACCTTACACCCTACATAAAAAGAATAATTACTTGAAATAATATTTTACTTTAAAATAATTACTTTTATATTTATTAAAAATCCATGCGCAGACTTGAAGTCACTTAAAAGGATTGTTAGAATTGAAAAGAAACGTTGAAAGACTTGTTAAATTGGTAACTATCGATTTTTAGTAACTTTCTCATACAATTAGATGCTGTTAAATCCGACAGCCTAATGAGCAACACACCGTAAACTTTCAACTCTAAATTTTTGGGGATACTCATCCCACCTTCATCATTTCTATTAATTTTCCGTAAACCTTCAGCTGACATTAAACTTATCAAAACAATATAATTTTACATAACAAAATTACGGTGTTTTATTAATTAATGTTTATAAATCTATTATTTCTTAAAAAAAGCAAGTTCAAAGCTAACAACTTATCTAATTTGGCTAAACACGACCTCACCACTGCTCTGAGAGAGCTTTTTAAGCCCGTTAAGTCACTTGGAGAAAGGGATTTAACCAAGTTCTATGTCTGAAGTTCAAGACCAGTTCGACAGATTCGAAGTCTTGTCAGATAGAAAAGTTTCTTGACAGTTTTTGAAAGTATCTTATAGACATTTATGAACCAGGGGCGACCAAAACAAGTCCAATAAGTAAAAGAATTATGTATGAAATAGAGTTTTAAGCTTGATAAAAAAATTGTGAAAAATATGTAAATAAACTTCTTAATATTTCGAAGATTTAAGAAGATTTAAAAATCATTCAAATGCTTGGTTTACTGGATTGTTATTATTTGATAAATATATTTGATAATAGATATAATAGAGGCAGAAACAGTAGTATGTGCACGTGTTGTGTCCATCGACAGAGTTTAAATTTTCATTTTTGAAAATAATGTTTTATTATTGTTAATTGCTTAATGTACTAGTAATTAACGTTAAATTAAATTCTTATGATGTGTGTTCTGACTGTTGTATATCGAGATGTGCGCGACGGAGGCCCAGAAAGTGTTTCTGATCACGCGAAAAACATGGAATTATAACAACAATCAGTGTACAGCTTAAACGTTCCGCTATAGCTTTTACTGTACATCAGGCGCGTCGTAAAAAAGGAAGAAAATGTCGCACAGAGCCATTTGAAGACAAAATGGGAAGACTTATTCGGAAGAAATGGGAATAGGCGTATCCCTCTCACCTGTCGACTTTTCCTAGTTTTCCACCGGGTGCAATTGGTCGGCTTTAAACCGGCAGAGCTGGGATTTCGAGTTTATACGAAACGGTACAGTTTTTCTTTGCCTTTCTCCTTTGCAATTCCTTTTAAACAGAATTTATTATTTCATGTTTTTTGTGTCTTTTGTATTAAAAATACACTTACTATTTGAAATCCTTGAATTCTGTGTACATCTTTACGGTTAATAGTATATTAGTGAATAAATTACAACTCTGTTTTCTCATTATAATTATTTTTTATTTTAAAGGTCACATATTGTTTTATAAATATAAATATGTGGGAGAAGATGATATTGATTTTTAGTTTAAAGAATTTTTCGTTGTTTGGTAAATATAGAGAGGTTCTGGTTATTCTGTTTTATTTCTATATACATGTTATCACGCCGTTAGAGCAGTTCTAACAAAAATAATCAGAGGCACCGGCGAGATGAGTAACGTTGTTGAATTTTCCACGGATGAAGACGTGAAGGCGAGCAAAGTACTCCAAACACGTAGCAGAAAAATAAAAGCGGAATGTCAAATTCGGATTTAATGCCGCTTTGGGAAATGATATTGGGGGACGAGAAAGTCAAAAACCTAATGAAGAATATAGTGACAAACACTTACCAGAGGACTAAGTTCCACTTGAGGCAACCCAACACGTTGATGAAAGTGTTTGAAAATTAATTTGCACAGACATTAAAAAGAAAAATTGACACAAATCGATGAAAAGGGTTCTGTTATTTCTTTCGGTAATTATTATCAAGCCGTTACAGCAATCCTCACAATTCAAGAACATATCCGGGCAATACGTTAGCACAGGAGGAATGGATGTGTCACTGCGATGAGCTTGATAGTCGAGTGGTAACTCTGAACGCCGAATTGGTGACGTGGAATTGGTATGGTTACATTGAGCATTTGTTTGAGGATTTTTTCATTTTGCCGATAATGAGCGAAAATCTGATTGGTCGGTAGGAGCTAGGAAGGTTTTCTTGGTTTAGGAAATAAATGTATGGAAGAGCAAGTCTGACGTAAATCATATTATACTCACAAGTGAAGCATGAGAGCGAGGACACAGCCATGTGAGGTTGACCGTGATATTGCTCGGCTGGTTCATTAGTTATGTAGAGTGGTTAGTCTATTGAAGTAATCAGATTTTTTTCATTTATTTTTATTCTAAATATAATTCGAGCCGAGTCGGTTAGAGCTTGGTTTTCTTGGGCGTCATCCGTTAAATAGGTAAGCCGTAATTTTACGGCTTACCTCGTTTGTTGGGGTATGATGATGGGAGAGATTAAGTCGTAACTTGGGCTTTTCATTGAGAAACTGTGAACTTTTTTACAGGAGAGAGTGGTTTAGGAAGGAGAGAGAGAGGGAGAGAGAGAGAGAGAGAGAGAGAGAGAAATGTCCAAATGCACAAACATCTAAACCTAAATCTAAAGTGATAGAAGAATAAGGATAATCGGAAACATATGCAGGCTTATAAATCAAAAAGCTCACAAACCACCAAAAATTATTAACTTACACACAAAAAGTTATCGACAACAGACAAATTTAACATGGGGAAAAATATGAACACACACCCACATATAAAACCAATCACACACATCTTCTCCACTGACAGCAGTGAAGACAATTAGGTAAATAAATGACAAAAAAAGATAGAAAACCCTCAATAAAACTCATTTCACACAAACCGCCAAAAATTATCAACATATAGACAAAAATACATACAAAAAGTAATCGATAACAGACGACAGACAAATTTAACATAGGGAAAATATGAACACACACACACACATAAAACCAATCATACCCATCTCTGAAGGCAGTGAAAACGATTAGGTATATAAATGATAAAAAAGTTAGAAAATAGATACAATAGAAACATCTGAAATGATATATATATATATATATTTTGCTTGACCTTGTAAAAGATTCAGTTTCTTTATAAATCTGATTAATTTTGCTGAGAGGTAGTTCTGATTTATAACATAACATTATCTGATTATTTAGCATCAAATTCATGTAACGTCAGTTTATGACTAATTACTTATTTTTATCAGATCAAACTAGTGACCGTTCGAGTGTTATTTTCCCTGTTTTCTCCCCATATTGTGACAGATTTCACCTTTCGTTTTCACTGTTATAAAATGAGTACGAGAGAAGTCTGAAAAGAGAATATATATATATATATATATATATATATGTAGGATCGTCACNTATATATATATATATATATATATATATATATATAGAGAGAGAGAGAGAGAGAGAGAAAACGAGCTATTATAAAGACTTTTGGAGTATTTGTTTTATTATCTGGGCCATGAAAGCATGTAGAGTAAATGTTGTTTGAACAAAGTGGGCCATTTGAACACCCTATTTTTAAAATTTGTAACTGATACAGTGTTTACATATTTCTATATAGTATTTTTATTGTTGGTATTGGACGTTTCTCACGGCCTGAAGTGCTATCGAACAGGAAGCGACTTTATATCGATGCGTTTGTCGTAAAGTGTGTATACTTTTTTGGTACCTGCCTACGAAACGAGAACAAAAAACAGCAACAAAAAACACGAGTTTTCCTCTGTAAAAAGTTTACCAGCCCAACCGAGCTATGGTTATTATTTACAATGCGGGGTGTTTTTGAAGAGAAAGCAACCGCTTTGCCCTTATTACTATTTAAAAAGAGTAGTAGAAAGCTCGTGAGCGGTCGAATTAGAGCTATAATTGATTACAGACCGAGAGAAACCGTCCTCGTATTTATTTAAGTGGGACTGGTTTATTTTGTCGAAAGATGACGAGACGGCACGATGTTTCATTGGGAATCTGGAAACTCGAGTGTTGATTTGGGCCAATTTAATATTTGGACTGTCCTCTTTGAGCATGACGGAATCATTTGAAATCAGTTTATTACCTTTTCTTTTGAATGTGGGTAGACACATTTTTGTTGGTTTTCATGATTTTTGTCGTGCTCGAATTGACTCAACAAGCGAAGTTGCTAAAAATTATATTTTTATTTGGTTCTTTCGTTGAAATACATTTATTTCTGTTATAGCTTTTCCAAATGTTTAGGTTTTTGATTTATAAAATCTTGTATTTAATAATTATAGGTCTTTACATCACTACCACTTTCATTCACTTTTCATTATCACTTTCTATCCCATGCTCTATTTCTTTTCATTTCTCCCATGATCTCTCTACCTTTTTCTCCCTATCTTTTCTTTCTCTCTCTCTCACTCTCTCTCTCTACCCTTTTCTAAATGAAAATCTTATTCCTCGCGTCTCTGAACACGACATTTAGTTCGTAAAACGACATTTAGGATTTAGATTATATTTCTGCAGATTTAATTACTATTTAGATAACCTGCACTCGAAAATATTAGCCAATATATTTTTTCCAATACCATATAACAAGTCTACAAAGCTCGACAATTTTGTCTTTGTTATCGATTCCAAAACTCTGTTGCTGTAATGTTAATTACAAAACAGATTGCAATCAGCAGAAATATTTAATTACAGTCAGGATTCCATTAATTACACAAATCAGCGTCCTCTAAAAAGCGAAATTGTTGGTCCAACAGAGAAGACAATTATTCAATTTTAAATGAAAACATTAAATCTGTTGTATGTACAGTGATTATGAAATCCTTCTATGTTTATGTGAAAAAATATTGTAGTATGGAAAAAAATGAGAACTGAAATTAGTCTGGTTATAGTTATTTCGGGTTATTATTATATAGAAGATTATTTATTTAAATGATTTGATTTGATACTTATTTGTCCTTTGATCCTGTCTTTCACGTGTTTTCAAAAGTGACGTTGAAAAATGTGCTAAGAGAAGGACTAGATTATTTTCATTTTTCCTCCTGCTGAAATGAATCTATTTTTATCTTGTTTTTATTTTGATCTGTGTTTATATTATTTTATCCATTATTGACGAGGCCCTGATGTAAAGAGAAGCTAAAGATAAAGAAAAGAGAAATTGGTTACTCTCATATCAGACAGAGAAACAGAAAAGAAATTAAAGGAACTAAAACGTGAGAAAGACAAGAAATGAAAAGAAAAGTTTTAAAATTTTAAATTCTTTTTGTCACTCGTTCCATATTGGAACATCTTTGATTTGATTTCCCTTCTACTCACTTATTTTTCTCTCCTCTCTCCGTGGTAAGTATGATATCATTTAATGCTGGAGATGGATATCAAACATTTATATTCACCCCAATTTTTTAGAATTAAATCTGAAAATCTACTATCCCATATATTTATTTTTTTTTTCAAAAAAGAAGATAATAATCTTTTCAAAATTTTTCTTTAAATTTAATTCGTCCTGGATTGATTCAATAATCACCTTCTCATAGCAGATCAAAACAGCGAGGATAGGTGGAAGAAACGAAAGCGACCAATGTACAAACATTAACATTACCACCCAAGAAAACCATGAATTTCAAAATGATAAAATTGTAATAAAAATAACCATTAATAAACCGTTTTTGAGACTTATCTGGTCAAGATAAATTATTTCGGCGAAGGAAAGTAATCCAGATTTAAAAAATGGCAAGCAATAATAAGTGGCTTTTTAGCATTAATCTAAATCTAAGCCTACCTTAATTAAATCGCAGATTCGTTCTAAGTCTGCTTGGAATTTCACTTTGGCCTTGATGATTGATGAACGGATAATGAATTCATCAGTAGGGGATAACACGGAGCTGTACCTTCATTCTCGGAAATATAAATCACTCGAAGTAGGGATGAGTTGGATGTAAATACTTTTAAAGCCGGCCTAGTTTTTATTGCTACAAATGGAGGATTTTTTCCTCAAAAGGTGCAAAGTTGTGATTACGGAAGTTAAGGAATATAGGAACTTTTACGAGTAAACTTGTTTCTTACTCAAAATGTAATCAATGCCTGATGCACAAACTATAATGCCAAAAAATAAATAATTAAATCAAGGGCGATATCACTACAAGGATCACTCAAACCACTACTAAATACGTATTTACATCAATTATTATTAATTATATAAGATATTTGACAAAATATAGGATTAACCTAGCGAGTGATAATGTCAGAGAAGCAACACAATATGAATCCTTTTGTTTTAAATTATTGTAATAAAATGACAAAATACTATCACTTAACTGTTTTACAAAATTTATGTATTTATTACAATCTGTAACATTATTTACAACATGAGTTGAATTTACAAATGACATGGATCATGTGTCGTAAATGGAGTTAAAACCATTGTTGTTCTTCCAACTATACGCGAGGACTAATCGACGTTTTGTAGGTCGCTTATCTTCTCAGTCGTCTGGTGGGATTTTCGAACCCAGAACCGCTAGAGTGGCAAATTCAAGTCGGATGTCCTAACGACTCGGCCACTGAGGTCCAACAGGGCTGTTATATTGCATATAGTATTTGATAGATTTTTGTGTTTTCTTTTGTGAATGTCCAGATTTGTATTCGATTGAAGTTATAAGTGTGAATATGTAGGCGGCTTATGTGAAAGATGACGGTGGACTAAACCTACTATGTGAATGGTATGCAAATAGAATAGAATGTTTTATAAGCTTAACTTCGACGGCGGAATAGATAAGAACTATGTCTGACCCGAAGTGCCAAAACTTCATTTTTTTTTTTTTTTTTTTTTTTTTTTGGCCTCGTTGTTAGCTTTTTCATTTTGGTTATGCATTTATTTGCGTGGCAAGCGGTGAGAAAGTCCTAAGCTCAATTCTATGAATAATCCATTAGGTTTCGTGGTCCGATTGACCAAATAAATTCTTTAAATTAATTAATCTTTGAGTAAGGTATTGGTCGAGATAAAAAAGTCAGTGTCACGAGCGGGATTCGAACCCACGATCTTCGGCTAAATACGCCGTTGAACTACCACTTGAGCTATCGTGACTTCGATCTACTCGGACCAACTTCCCATCACACCACTTTTGTAGACTGAGAAAACATCATGAAATCCTCGGCATAGACATAGCTCTTTGAATTCTTCTTCTTAAATTTGACCGTCAGTATTATTGAACGAATCATCCCTCGTATAGCTCAAATCTTATGTTTCAGGCGGATAAAGCAGGAAGACGATTTAAATTGTGCAACTGATGAAGGAAAAGTTTGGAACACTCCCCTCACTTTAGCTGAACTAGATCATGTTCTGAGTCCGGTGAAAACTCTTCTCTGTGTAGTGATGAAATCACATACTCCATGATTAAAAATCTATTTCCAGCAGGAAAAGTAAAGCTTTTGGAGTTATTTAATGAAATATGGGGTGCGGGATATTATCCTGAAAAACGGAAGAAGTCGGTTGTGACAACCATTGCTAAGCCGGGTAAAGATCCTAGCCCCTTTCTCTAACATCATGTTCCAGCAAGACATTGGAAGCCATAGTTAACAAAAGGTTAAATTGGTTTATTGAGAAAAAGGGTCTGTACGGTTAATACCAGGCTGGGCTTAGAAAGCACTTTTGCTCTGAAGATCATGTAGCGCACCTAGAAAGTGCTATTCAGAACATTTTCTTAGAGTGAGAGAGAGAGCATACTTTGGCTGTCTTCTTCGACCTGGAAAAAACATAAGAGACGACCTGGAGATTTGGAATTCTTAAGAAACTCTATGGTTGCGGTTTATGAGGGAACATAGCTAAATTTTTTAAAAAGCTTTCTCGAAATGAGGAGATTCCAGGTGAGATTAGGTATCGCCTTATCCAGTACGTTAATTCAAGAAAACGAGATTCCTTAGAGTTTGGATCTCTGAGTGTCACTTTATTTGCTATTTCGGTAAACGGTCTGGCTGATAATATAGATGATTGCATAGTCAGGCCTTTGTATGCCGATGATCTTTGCTTTTACTTGTCTGGAAAAACTCTCCAAAACGTGGGAGGACAATTGACACATTGTCACGGAAAGCATAGGATGTGGGTTTCAAATTCTCTTTGTCCAAAACGGTATTTGTACACTTTTGTAGACTAAGAAAACATCATGAAACACCTCGGCTTAGGCATAACTTTTTGAATTCTTCTTCTTAAATTTGACCGTCAGTATTATTGAACGAATCATTCCTCGTATAGCTCAAATCGTATCATTTTTCCCGCCTGTCCAACGTTTAACAAGGCTCAGTTGTACTTCCCTTTCTCCCTGAATGTCTTTACCTTTTTTTTTTTAAATTTCTGTGAATAAATCAAGTTAGTCTTTAATTTTTCTTTGCGCAACAATCTCTTCACTGGCTGTTTTTTTTCTAGTTATATATCTCGAATTGTCTTTCTGCTGCATTTCTTCAACACCAAATCCAAAGTCGAGATTTTCGAACTATTGAATACGCTTCGATAGTGTTTAATAAATTGCGAGTCAAAAATTGCAAGTAGTTCTTCTGAGACATCAATTTCCGATCGTGAGAGTAGTAGTTCAAAGTTTACACTTGCTACTTTTAATATTTTCTTTATAAAAAAATGAGTAACAAGGGCAAATCTAACACGGAAGATAATTGAATAAAACATAATATAATCCATTATATTCCGTGGTCCGATTGACCAAATAACTTCTTCCAGTTAATTAATCTTTATGTAAGGTGTTGGTTGAAATGAAAAATTAGTGTCACGAGCGGGATTCGAACCCACGACCTTCGACTAAATACACCGTTGCTCTACCACTTGAGCTATCGTAACTTTAAGTATTAATCTTTAAGTATGGTATTGGTTGAGACAAAAATAAATCTATGTATAATACCAATTAATTATTAAATAGACAACATCTTATCATGATGTATTAATTTTTTACTATTACTTTATATAATCCGCAAAATGCAGTGTTTTTCAGTTAATCCTCTATCATCTCGTGTACATTTTTTTTGTGCTGTTGTTATGTATTTAGTTTTTTTTTGTAAAATTGTTATTCACTTGTTTGTACATGTGTTATCAATATTATAATTAATATTTCGTTATTCATCATATTCCAGTCGTCAGTAGTACTGGTTATGTTTGTAAATAGAGGCTTTATAAACTTCCAAGAGAAATTAAATATAAATTTAAGCCTTAAAATAAATGATGTTAACGTTTTGCGTTCCCTTTTAAAGGCGTGAAACTTTTTAGTTTGCGAATTTTAATGAGTGTAAACTTTTTTTTAGCCGGCGTACAAAGGAAATTATAGTCTCATGCTATTGCGTATGCCGTTTGCAGGACGGACCAAGAAAAGAGAATAAAAGCTCAAAGGCCCCAACCAATTAGTTTGATAAGGCAAGAAGCGTCTGTGCGAGGTTTTTGCTCTCCGCTGCCTTCATTCCGAGGAGTGCAGTACAAAAAAAGGAGTAAACTCTTCACGGTCTGCTGATTCTTCCAAAACGGGGAAAAAAACCCCTCGCAGTTGGGTACGAGCGTTTATTCTTTGTTTCGTGATTCCTCTTTATTTTAATTAAGCCTAACTGTAAAAGCACAATGTAATCCTGAAATGTTATGAATGTTAACTTCGAAACTTTGGAACACCAAGGTTTATCTGGAAAAGCCATTTATTTAGCAACAAATGATTTGAACGATGGTATTCCAATTCCTAAAACAGTAAAACGTTCAGCGAACAAAATACGATTAAAAATTAATAAAAATAGTATTTTTGTGTTTCTGGTGTTAATTTTTTTAATGGCAAGTCAATGTTTGAAATAATGGAATCTACCAATTAGAGATATTTCTTGTAGTATACAATAAAAATATTACCAACAAACCTATAAAAATAGTTAATATACTGTACATATTTTATATTTATTATACATACATAATATACATATTTTTACATTTATTAAATAAAAGTTGACATTCAAAAAGAGGCAACGACCAGACCACAATGTATATATTCAAATCAGGTCGATTTTCGGGTGTCGCCCGTCACACTTTTGCTTTTATTATTGTTTACGTAGGCAAAATGAACAAGATGGGATTATTGTATTCGGTAACACTCAGAGCACGATCCGTTGAGCACGATTAACAGCCGATTTACCAATCGTCAAATTTATATGGTCCAGGCGGTCTCGCATTGTCAATAACACGTCCGCACAGCCAGAAGATCAATCGTAAAAAATAATATTCCGGTCCTTTTAGAAACTGCTTCAAAAATTAGAAGTCGCTTTATGATTGTGAGAATGTTTATAAAATATGATTTTTATTTAAAAAAAATATAACTTGATAACGTGTGAGAAAGGGATAACTACACTGAGAGTCAACAAAGTGGTCATCCTTAGTATTTTTAATTATCTCTTAGACAATACTCCATTGACTATCTTACAGCTTTGGTCCGTTTTAAGGGAATAGAGATAATAAAACAGATAAAATCTCCCACTTGAGTTTATAATTAGATTTTGTATATAAATCTTTGAATAGACAACCTGTTCTTTGTTGAATTTTAAATCTTCTTTCTAACGTTCCGGTGGTTTGATTTTTTTAAAGTTGGACCATTTTTAAGTTTCCAATTTGTTTGAATGATGGTTTTAAGTGATATGTTTCTGCTAGAATTAAACATTGTTGGAAGATAGAAGAAGTCAAGCGTATGTGGCCAGGGTGTTTAACATCCATCGTATCACATCTCAGAGAGTTTTTATTGTTTTGAATGTCACTCCGTAATCGACATTCTACTGCTGATGAGATCAAGCAACAACTTCAACAAGTTACAAATGTTAATATCAGTTTACGCTCTGTAAGGCAAAAATTTTCAGAAGTGTGTGGTGATTAGTGACCGTTAATCGATATTTATTTAGAAATCGTGAGATGCGGTCTGGTGTGATGTAGGTTTCAGAAAAAGATTTTCTTTATCGTGCCAACGTTTCGATCTTTATTGAGATCATCTTCAGGGCCTGGGATTTACAAACGTTGTTTACATATTACAATTACATTTTGGATGTGGAAAAGTGAATTTATACAATGCAAAATATATTTTATATATTCAATCAAAGTATTTCTACTCACTCAAAGTGTTTGTCTTCTGTGTAATTGTGTCATTCTTGCGTGTCGTGTCGAGAGTGCCAGTGAGATTTTGCTATTTTGTGTTTATATACGTTGGATTTTGAAGGAGTGGGGAAGGATGTCTCTTGTCCGATAACTTCAAAATAGCTTTCAAGAATTATAAAACAATTCAAACAATTTTTTCCAAAATTAAAGATCCCACACCAATAACAAATAAATCTGACCTAATCTACAAGATCAACTGTTTAAATCCGGCAACTTACATCGGTCTTACATCCCAATATCTGGTCAAGAGAGTAAAGCAACATCACCAGTAAACAACCAAGTGATAAGATTCGGCTAGAATCACATCATTGTTGGACGATGGGAGAAGTCGACCATATGTGGTCAGATACTTAAAATTCCGATAAATACTGTCTGAAGGGCCTTCCATCGCTTCCAAGACACTGGAGATTACTCAAGAAGACATGGATCAGATCGCCGTCGTGCCATATCTCAGAGAGATGATCGTTTTATTGTTTTGAATGTCACTCCGTAATCGACATTCTACCTCTGTTCAGATGAAGCAATGTCTTTAGCAGGTTAGAAATGTTAATATCAGTTTACGCACTATAAGGCGAAGACTTTGATAACGGGTATTACGTGCCAACAGGACTGCCACTTCCGGCAAGGCAAAGAACAGTCGGTTTAGTTTCGCAAGAAGTCACGTTATTGGTCTGAGCAAGATCTGACTAAAATTTTGTTTTTGGATGAGTCAAGATTTTGTTTAAGGTCTTCTGACTGCATAGAAAGCAGGAAGGAAACACTCCGTACTAAAATGAATATTTTCTTTTTTTTTCAAGTTTCTATAGCAACATTTTTGATAAAATAATTTTACTCAATCAAAATTTTTATGCAATTTATTTTATTTAGCTACATCTTCTATTTTTCTTACAAAATATTCAGTAAGTAAATAAATAANTTGATAGTAAGTATATACTAAAAAAAAACATGGTGACAATTTTTGTCTTTTTATGTAACATGCTGAACCGCGGCATTGGGTCACTGTTGGGTCTCTACACTCGCGGGCTTGTTGAACTACTCCTGGAACTTCAACCGCCGACTCGCAGACCAACACCCAGCATCAGCATATAAACATCGACTATTGAGAAAATAATATCAACTTTTTTTAACGGAGGTTTGTAACAGCAGTTTGTTTTTGAAAAAAAAAAATGAACCCTATTCGTAAATTTGTTGGGACACTAGGACCATTGCTTTACCATCATGAGTCGACATGACACCTTAACCTTTGCGGCCATCGATGGCCTAAAATAAAATGTAAAATAAATACCCTATAATAAATTTTTTAGAAAGGTAAATCTCATTAAATCTCGCAAAGAATAACGCAAAAAAACCGTTACATAAACAAATGCAAATTGAAACAGATTGCATTTCTTTAATTGGCCATAAATATTTTTCTTATTTGAAAACCTCTTCTTACCTAATATCTCTCAAAATAAAAGCTTAGTTTGAAAATAATTCGACGGAAAATGTTTTTTGAGGTCTGGCCAAAAAGCAATATTTTGTTTATACGTAGGCGGTTATTGACAGCCTTTTCTGAAGGGTCGTCGCCACGGTGAGCGTGTCATATTAATAAAAGGAAAGGACGCATGTCACTCGTGGGGTCAATTTTTCTCCCTTTTATTTATTAAAGATGGATTCCGCCGTTTGGATCTTCAGGCTGACCTATCTGAATGTAGAATAGATTCCAATGCTTCTACCCCTGACATCCTCGCTGTGGCTCAGGGCTGGAATTGAATTGGACGTCAGCCGAATAAGACGAACCTTCATTTTACAATGCATACCATTCCATCTGCTGATTTTTCTTTCCTCTGGAAAATATGTATTTTCCTTCTGTTTTTTAAAGTCAGAATGAAACGTGAATTGTCAGGCATATATATACATAAAACGGTCCTTAGAACGCTGTTCTTTTCTACTAATAGAAATTAAACATGAAAAATAAAAATGGCTATTGCATGAACATAGAGATGGACAAATCTGACTTGTCTCACATAAACTATTTTGATTTTTTCCGACTTATCACAGTAAATTTATGTAACTCAGTATTTAAATGACGTTAGACGATTGCTAAACCAATATAATTGAATAACAGTTAATATCTCACTTTTTCTATCTTCTTACATTCAGTGATTCATTAATTTAGGAGGCCATGTGAGTATTACAAATTACATTTATTTATCAGCAACCTCATTGAAATTAAGTAATCTGTTGGGTGTTTTACTTTCATGTGCATTTTGTCATACATGGATGAATAAATAAAATAAAAAAATTAAAGGTGGTTTGTATTCTAGTAATTTAAGCCATCAGACCCGAATTAGAGCTAAACGCGTTTTCATCCTTCTTTTTTGTTATCATTCAAAATTAAAATTTTAATAATCATCACCCAAATTATAATAGCTATGCAATGAACCAAGGGATATTATGTTCTTTTTGATAACGCGTTGGAGGATTTTAATGTAAGATTATTCTTGTAATCCATATTAATCTGTCTTGAATACTTCATCATTTTTCCTTTGTTATAAACTTTGTTTATTATAATAAAGTTGATCTTGCCATAAAAAAAGTCCGACTAGAAATAACTTTCAAAAGAATGTTTTTTCAAACCTAAGAAACTTTTACTCTACTATTATGAACTCGGTATGATTTTTATTTATTAATATCTCATTTTCTATATCAAAATTGGCCTGCACACAACCAATTAAAATGTTAATAACCAAAATAATGAAAATCAGAGGTCAAAATAAAATATTTAATAGATTGAAACTTCTTTTGCCTCAATTAAATTCGGTACAGCACACAAATTTTACATAAATTTTATATAAAACATAAATACGAACTAAACAATTATAATACTGAGTTATATATTTTTAGTGAGACTTCAGAAATGGATAAATCTTAAAAAAAAACTAAACCGATTAGGTTTGAAGACTACAAACGCTCTATTAAATTTTCTCCTCTCCCCAACAAATAAGATTTCCTTTTGTCGTTTCGACTTTTTCCGTTTTCTTTTTTGGGCGTTCTCTTGAAGGAACTTTATTTATTTCCTTTTTCACAAGACAACAAAGCCGGTCTTTGAGTCCGAAACGCTGTTTATAAAAGTCTTCATGAGGTCCCGGGCTACCTGAAAGTGATTGTTGTTCGTCGGGAAGGGGGGGGGGTTTCTTCATGAAATGAAAACGTTTTGGTTTTCGTGATTGGTCGCCAATAGAAAAAAAAGTTATGAACCATTGAGAAGAATGTTTGTCAAAATTATCTGACCATGTTTTTTAAAGTCCGAAGTCACAGAAATTTTCAACGATTTCGCTGTAAAATGCAATAAGATTAAATGCCATTATTTAGCCTAAAATTTGAATATAGCTGTTATTAAAAAAATATCTTTCGTTTGCCATTTTAATCAAATCTTTTCCAATTGGCTGTATATATAAAATTATACTACTAGCATTAAATTAATGCTACTTTATTAAATATTACTTTATGATCATCATCTTTTATTAACTCTTTGAAACAAAGTGTTGTACCATTAAGCCAAAACAATTTTAATGGATAAAAACTATAAAAAGTTACAAATAAAACTAGAACATGGGAATAAAAAACTTGCAATACAGTTGCTTCCCCGCATGTAAAGTATTATCAAGATTTTATGGTCATTGTTGGTAGACCATCTTTTACCATATTTTTTTTTAATAGAAAAAGAAGCTAAATCTGGAAGTTAAAATACGTTTTAACCGTTAAAAATCAATAAATAATGCATTCTTTAGGGGTAGCTTTTGATTAAAGATTAACGTGAAATAGACATCTTAAGAAAACCAACAAGAAAGCACTAGGATATACCAAATTTACTTAACGTAATCCTCAAACTGCCACTCTCACGTATCGTATAGTCGATTAAAAGTTTCTTAGATTTGAAGAAAGATTCTTTCAAAACTTATTTCTGGTCGGACTTTTTTTAAGGCAATATCAACTTTATCATAATAAAAATGTTTGTATCAAAGAAAAAAATTATAAAATATGCAGCCAGATTAATATGGATTTCAAGAATAATCTTACATTCAAATCCTCCAACGCGTTGACAAAAAGACCACCATATCCTTAATTCATTGCATATCTATTCAATTCTTCGCACAAATTTCTTCCCTATCTCTTGAAAAAACTACATATAAAGTTTTTTCAGTTCTAAATTTTCAAAATAAATTCCAGACCATCAATTTGGTTTTCGTAAATGTCAGTCAGCTGCCCAACAGCGCCATCGTGCATTTGACTGTACCTCATCCTTTATAAGTTAAAGTAGTACAATCCTCGTACCGTTCTTTACCTAAGACTAGCTTTTGATTGTTTGTCGCCCTGGCAAGCTGTTCCTTCTCCTGCCTACTATTTCAGGTTCACAGCTATACGTTTTTAACGAGTCATTGAAGGCAATGTTATGCTGGTCTTCCTCAGGGTTCGGTTCTGGCCCTCACACCTTGCCGATGTGCACACTTGACACCCATACCATCCTCAAACCCCTTATTTATTTCTTAAATGCTTTCTATCTTCTGCGTGTTTCATTGACCTTTTTCTAGAACACGATATCTTGTACAATTTGGTGGGGGTAATGACGAGTAAAATATTCACGAGTGAGACTACTCTGTCCTATTTTCAACTGCGTAAGAACTGTTTCCTCTTTTCTTGATTTCCGGAAGGAAAGCTCCACATTACGGTTTTATTTTTTATGTACCCTCGTACACGCATTTAAATCTTTTATTAGTAAAAGTAAACAAAAATGGTCTTTGAGACTTGAAGAAGAAAGAAGAGATTTGAACATTTTAAGACAGGCAACTCAAAAAATATATAAACTGTAATGCTCATAGTATTGATATAGGGCGAGGAATAGTGTCCTGGAGTGAATACAATCGTGCTAATCTCATTGATCGGCCGAAGGGTGGACAAGGACAGAATTGTGAATTTTTGAAGGTTTCAGGGTGGGAACCGGAGGATGGGGGAAAAAGGATTCGGATCGTTACCCACCTCATACAAAGGATAATTGTCCGACCAGAAAAGATGTTTGATTATCTTTCGATTTGCCCCATTTCCCCGTCCTTTTTCTTCTGCCCTCTTCACCACTTTGAAATTTATTATTCATTTTCGCCTTCTTAAGAAAATCAGTCCGCCTATTTAAATATTTGCCCTTCCTGTGATTAAAGAAGTCGTATTTTAGAAAGACAAAGAGGTTTTTTTTTGTCATTTACATTTTATTCTTGCAACGCCTTTTTCTTGATAGTTATTTAAAACAGAAAATATTAAAGAGAATAATTTGGAACCACCTTTTATTAAAGACTGGGTTCTCTGATGAAAATCGTATATTTTATTCACAACGTTTCCTATTAATTAAAGTTTCAGGAATTTCGGTGGCATGTTACCTCTCGTCGGTGGTATTCATGCATTCGCGTTCCTTCATAGCGCCAAGTTTGCCTAACATTTCATAAATACCTTTCTTTAATAATGTTATAAATTGTAAGTTCAATAAGTTAAACAACGTTGGTACAAACAATAACCCGTCTCACGGAACATAAATTCCAATTGATTAGTAGCTGGTTAGATTCTCGCATTATACATCGGAAAAACTATAAACACTATATACAGTTATATAAAATAATAATAGTTTATTATTCTTATTGTTACAGGTGGTGATGGGGGAGGGTGGAGACGCAGTAGCGACGGCCATGTTGAGATGAGGAACCGTCCCGACTTCCTCTATTTACTGCTGATCACCCTACTTACAGGTCAGTTGTATTAACTTGGAAGTTTTTGATCAAAAATCTGGTTGGCCGAGAAACCATTTTTCCCACGAGGGATTACTTCACGAAAAAATCAAAAAGGTCCACCGCAAGGAGAAAAGTTTCTCCAGTTTCCCCCTCGAGGCATTTACTCTTTCGACAATGTACTTGCTTCGCTATAACGTCTGAGCTTGCTGGGCGTTATCAGATAGAATAAGTTTCAAGTAAAAAAAATATACTTAGATCGCAAGGAGAGACGATAAAAATATTATAGTGTTTACATTTTTTGAAAAACTAGTTAGACATCATAGAGAATATTTAGATAAAACATAACTGTTGCCTTACTTAATTACTTATTAACTAACTTACAAACATTTTTGATTAGATTCAATTCGTTCCCACAACTTATTTTACCATCCAGTGGAAACTATCTCAATAATCCAAATATCATAACCCGACAAACCCTCCAGTGACCTACCAACACAAACCATCCCCTTATAGACGTAATTCCTTTTTATTTAATCCAAAATCGTTAACAAGTTTTTCTTAAAACATTTATTTTCATATGAGACTCTCAACACTTAATCCCTGCCTATCAATTTGTCTTCATTCATTTAATCATGGCTTTCGAGTAGTCGATGCGATATCCTTGGCTTTAGACAACATGGAGTATTGCTCAGCCCCAGACCTGGACTAGGACTATTTATGGAGGCATTTGACAACGTAGCATACCCAACATAGACTATCGTGTTCTGTAGTCCTTCCTTCCACTCAGACTGCTGTATAAAATGAGCATCGGGCATGATTTTTTACAAACTTAAGTGGCTTCCCGCAATGAGTAGGAACCAACCGGATTTTATTTTAAATTAAGTTATGTAGTCAGAGATTTTTGCTAGATTAATAAAGTTGAAGATGATGAGACAATTTATCTATAAATTTATTGGTGGTAATTTGAGTTTCTTGTGTGAAATTTGTTGCACAATAAAGAAACATACAGTTCTTTTTTGGATCGTAAATTGAATACTAAAAAATTCAATAAGCCTAGTAAATAATCTATTATCTAGTTTATTTTAGTCATTAAACTAAAAAAATTTTTTTTAATGTAAATTAGTAACAAGTTAATTATATTTAACATAGGTTTAAAACTAAGGATTAAAATTAAACAATATTCCAAAAATATAATTTTACACCTTTCTTATTAATTGATGTTTCTTGTCCAAATAATTTTGCTCCGAGCAAGGTCAATGAATACATTTTGCTATATTAGCTCCTTGTATCAATAATATTTACTATTACTTTATAATAGGAATTGTACCAGTATGAAAAACGATACCGTTGATTTCCACCAAGTCAGACCAAATTCGAAACATGATGTTATGATTAACTTGGCCTTTAGATGTGGTTAATGAGGTTAACCATCTTTCATGATCTCTGTCGAACTTAGTCGTTTTACGGAATACGTATTTCATATGTTTCATATGTTGTTGGGAAAGCAAATCACAAACGGAAATGCGGGCTCTTAAATTTCTCTTAACGAGCGTGGGTATTCGAGTCTCGCTGAATTGACCGCAAGTATATTCGAATAAACAAAAACAAAACAGATATATTTATAAATTTCATTTAATTATTTAACAATTTAATTTTAATAAAAAAATTATTTAAAATTATTTTTACTGCAGGCCTATTATGTGATTATATAATCATACCTTAACGAGAGATTTTTCGCAGTAAACGAGGGTACGGATACTTTTGGGATGGAAGAAATGCTTGCAGGTGTGCCACAAGGGCCAATACTCGCTCCGCTGTTGTACACAATTTTTACTTCTGCTATTCCCACAAATGAGAAAGCACTTACCGCCATATACGCAGTAGACTCCGCCATATTAACAAGTCATCCCTCTTCTACACAAGCCTCACATATTTTACAAAACCACATATCAACAATTGAAAAATAGAGCAATCTTTGGAAAATAAGGTTTAACCCCTCAAAGTCACAACATATCACCTTCACACTCCGTCGTTAGATTTGTCCTAGTAGATACTTACACAATGAACCTGTTCCTCGATCCGACAAAGTAAACTATTTAGGACTTACATTTGATAGAAGACTAACTTGGAAACCACACACGATTAAAAAAAACAGAAACTCAACAAATTATTTAAAATGTTTATTAGCTACTCGACCGACAATCAAAATTACGATTAAAATCAAAACTTTCGACGTACTCATACCTTCTCAAACCTGTTTCGATGTACGAGTGCCAAGCTTATGCCAAATATTCCAATATTCAAAGATTACAAAGTTTTAAGTCCAAAATTTTAACACTAATAATTGTTTCTGCCCCCTTCAATGTAAACAATAACCCACTTCACAGAGATCTTCACATGCCAACAGTTTTTTCATCCATCAAAACATAGTACAGACGTTTTCATAGTAAATTACAAAATGACACACACACAAATACTATTATTCCAATCCCCACAATTACCACGTAAACGTCTGAAAGAATATGGATAAGCGACCTCTTAAATTATTAATATCATTTTATTAATCCACAGCTGCTGCCAATGGATAGCTTTCTCTACAACGCCTGTAATGCCATAAACATAAATTGAAATCCAATCTGCTGGTTGTATATAATACATATACAGTTGTACATACAAACAAATGAAGTCAAAAAAATTAACAACCTGTGATGTTTAAAAATATTCGACCGGACGTTTTGAATATTCCCTGCTTTTCGCCATTTTTCAAATATCGTGTAATCTATTTGATTCTCGGCGACAAATAATGTGGCCATGGAGAACTTTAGTGAAGTATTGAAAAATGGCAAAAAAATTCGAAAGGTGGATTGAGATGGGAAGTTGGTGTCCGAGTGGATCGAAGTCACGATAGCTCAAGTGGTAGAGGAGCGGCGTATTTAGCCGAAGGTCATGGGTTCGAATCCCACCCGTGACACTGACTTTTTTATCTCAACCAATACCTTACTTAAAAATTAATTATAATTATATTTGGAGATCTTGTGATGCGGTCTGGTGTGACGTAGGTTTTAGAAAATCATTTTCTTTATTGTGCCAACGTTTCGATCTTTATTGAGATCCTCTTCAGGGCCTGGGATTTATAAATATTGTTTAAATTTTACAAATACATGTAGGATGTGAAACAAATGAATTTATACAATGCTAGAAAATTTAGACTCATTCAAAGTATTTGTACTTTCTCAAAGTGTTTGTTTTCCGTGTAGATGTGTCATTCTTCTGAGACGTGTTAAGAGTGCTAGTGAGATATTGATGTTTTATGTATATATACGTTGGATTTTGAAGGAGTGGGGAAGGAAGTTTGGATAGAAAGTCATTTTTATATAAGTCGGCTTCTTTGAAGTGAAAGGGAAAAAATGGGCAATTGTTCAGCCTGATTATCCTTTCAAGACACAAAATAATGACACATCTACTCAGAAAACAAATACTTTGAGTGAGTACAGGTACTATGATTAAGCCTAAAATTTCTAGCATTGTATAAATTCGTTTTTTTCCACATCCTACATGTATTTGTAAAATTGAAACAATGTTTCAAAATCCCAGGACGTGAAGATGATCTCATTAACGACGAAACGTTGGCACAATAAAGAAAATGTTTTTCTAAAACCTACGTCACACCAGACCGCATCTCACGATCTCCAAATAATCATTATTTAACAATATTAGATAGTCTGTTTTCGCTTTAAAATTACTATTTTTGCCCTTCGATAAGCAAATTACTTAAATCTTTA
Source organism: Cimex lectularius (assembly GCF_000648675.2). NCBI lineage: Eukaryota > Metazoa > Arthropoda > Insecta > Hemiptera > Cimicidae > Cimex > Cimex lectularius. The sequence goes on from NW_019392641.1 coordinate 1,457,805, forward strand.
CATATTTAGAATAAAAAAAAAGAAATATGGGCAACAACAGACCAAAAGAACTGTTTGATTTCGTGAGCAAGATCTCGCTAACTTTAAACTTTAAGACTGACAAACAATCCATAGAAATAATTTATGAGATTTTAATTAATCAATAACATAATGGCATAAAAAATTTAAGATTTCAATGTTTCTTCATTGCAAAGTAATGAGAAAAAAGAGTATGCCAATATTATTTTCATTTTGTCGAATAATGTTATGATCATAAAGTTTTTTTTAGAAGAGAAAACCAATATAAATCAGTTTTTATTAAAGTCAAAAAATGATCGTTTGAAACAAATTGTAGATTGGCTTTATGATAATATTAAAAAATAAGATTTAATAGTAGTGTAATAACGTATCTACAATGTATAAGGGAACTTTCCAATAGGTAGATTTATATTTTTAACGAGGAGATTTTTTTTGTAAAAATTTATGGGAAATAATCCAAATCAATGTGTAAAGATAATATATTCAAATGTATATTGCTAAATAGATAAAAACGGGCTGAAACCGGGGTCCGGGTTGTTTGCCCAACCAGACTGTTCCGCCGGCGGGGATGCAGATAAGCTGGGTCGGCATTAAACCACTCCGTCGGACGAATGTTTTCATTTTCGCGTAAACCGGGCTGGAAAAGGGCGTAATTTTATTTTATTAACGGCCCAGGTGTTCGCCGTATGTTAATTGGTGGTGGTACATTTACGTAACCGGGCCCGTGCAATTTCCATGGGTTACGCCCGCGCCGTCGTCTCCTCCCGGCGGCATTCACCCTACGGAATCATTTTCCCTCCCCGCAGTCGCCCCCATGAAAGTTTTCCTTACCCTTTAAGTAATTAAAATACTTATTAAACTCCTTGGTACTGTGATTGAACAGCCACCATTTTACCCCCACTTCCTTATGTTTATTCAGTGCTAATTATATTTGCCTTCTCTTTCATGCAGTTCCTGCGGGAAAGTTTTTATTTCAATTTTAATACTTTCGCCTTTTCAATGGAGTCGTTTGAAGTAGAACGCCACTCCATGAACCAAGCCATATATAAAACCATTAACCAGTGGCCTTTTGTTTTACACAATTGATTCCAATTTTCTAAAAAGACATGCACACATTTTATTATCCCTAGAATGTTGAAACGTTATAGGAGAAAACCTTACATCAGTACTAAAAGTTGAACATATTAAGAACAAATATTAGTAAATTACAAAGAACATATTTTGCTTATTTGGTGTTTAAAATGGTGAATGATCCTTATCTCTTTTATCCTTCGGCGACCTATTGACTGCTGACGCAGAAGTCCTGAAAAGTCTTCGTAACAAATTGCCGCACGAATTTCTTTGTTAATGTAAAACTATAAAAATTATCATTCTCTATGATATAAACAGTTCGAAAATAATTGTCTATGGAATCTAGCTTATTTACGCGCGCAATCTTAATGTCTTGGAAAACATCATCCACATTCTTGGAGAGCTCCGTATCGCATGCCTTAGAAAGATGCAGGTGAAAAAAAACAGAGGTGGTGAGTCAGTCTTAATGGTGGAACCAACTGGACACAATACTTCACATAAGAAATGCATATTTGGGCCACTTTTTCAAATATTATTTCAAAGGGACCCCGGTGGCCCAGTAGCAGGGCGCCGACCAGTAATTGCCTGGGCTCGAATCACGGCAGAGCCCATTGAATTTTAATTGAAAATAATATGAAAAAATGATTGTAAAGGGTATTCTTTGAAGTATTTGATGATGTTGAATGTAATCGAAGAGTTCTTTTTTGTATGTCTTTTCACGATTTGTAGAACAGGAAATTTTCCAATTGTGAATTTATACAAATTTGTACGTTTGTGGTTTGACCCCTTGTCCCTGACAGTGTTCGGGTAATTGGATATTTTTTCACAATTATTGCTCATACATGGAGACGGAGAAAAGGGGAAACGTGTTAGAACCAACAAAAATCAGCGAGGATTGGCAGACCACAATGATAGGTAACTATCAAACAAAGTTTGGCCCTCCTATATCATACGAATTACATTTTTATTTTATTTTTTAAATAAACACATACTTAAATACAAACAAAACTTATACAATAATAACGAGCAGTAGCAACAAACATAAAGATTGCAATTTACAATTTTACAAATTAGACAAATGGTTACTCAACAAGTGACTATGGTTAACTTCTAATCTACTATGGTTAAGTTAGATTAACTTCCAATCTATAGATTTCTATCAAGTCACATAACGGTACTTTTGAAAAGTCCTACTGTTTAGCAGGAATTAATACATAAATTACAAGATATACAGATAGTCATAAAACGTGGTAGGTGGTTTTAGGTGAACATAGTGGTGAACCTGCAAAGTCGTCTCCGATTATCCTGGTCAGACTAAGCTTGCTACTCAGGTCTGCACGCTCGTTTCGTATCTCGCCATCTTCAGTGATTAGTTTATTAACTTTAGTCGAGTTCCTTTAAAATGTTTAAAAATGGGTGTATCTAGACAACGTTGATCATCACTTGTTCTGACTTAATTGTGCTCGTCAGTTCGTTTTCTTTGTATTTTTTGTTGTGTAAATAATGTAAATGATCGGTGTTAGTTGCTACATATACTCATCTGTTCATAATTTTCTAAGTCATTTAAACTTACTTGTATGATTCATGATTTTGTCGGTGGTATGCGGATGGATGAATCTGTGATTTGGTCGTACTCTATCATCCTGGCCCGTCTAGGCTAATTTTGGCCAGTCAGACACGGAAACGACTAAACAACAGGTAAACCATCAGGAAGATTACTTATATGAAATATCAAAATTTTCAATTTGTCTGTCGGGTGATGATTCTTGGAGAATTTTGCCTATAATCTACGTGACGATGAACTTACAACTTTTTTTATAATAAAAGATTCAACTTATTTTTGATCATCCTTATCTTCTTATCTTTGATGTTTTGAATTGTAAAGCGCGGAATTGAACAAACTAGAGGGTTAACCAGTTTCCAAGATGGAGTATAACAATTTTAAACTTGTCTATTATGTAATGGTTTCTTGGATGATGTTGTTTTGCTCTGGGTGATTATGAATCTGAAAATTGGTTGTCTTTGATTATGCTTGGCCGCCCATCTTTGCTAGTTTGGACAGACCTGTTTTCCAACGCCATTTGTGGTGGTGCGCCCATGTCATCAAAATGTCGTATGGCTACTGAAGTATTAGTTATGTGGGCGTGATGTTGTTGGGACTTTACCTTCTTCACAAAGTATCCGGCATTGCCCGATGGAGTGGAATCACAAATGGGTTCTGCACGAATGGTCATCAAGGATACGATCAATTTTATTATGTACATTTCAAATATGAAATGTTTTTGTAACTACGTGTCCATATTGCGCATATAGGATTGTAATTTATACAACTATATCAAGTTAATAATATAGTATTTTTTTATTGTGCCTGGTAAGAACGATTTGGGCATAAAAACATGTTGTATCAGCGATCATCATTTTAATGATAAGGCATGGCAAAAATGACAAACATCCCTTAATTTTTAAGTATATTAATTTTGGGCATATAGCGTTTTCGCCGTGATGATGAGACATAAAGATATTTTATCACGGGGATAAAACTCGTTATAAAGTACGATCAAGATGAGAGCGATTAATTATTAATTTAATGTTGTATTTTATTTTTCTACCCAAAACGTGGCAGAATTATTTTTCACCAGAGGCGATAATGGGCCGGAGAGATTCTATACGGCCGGCACAATTACGACTCGGGATTTCTTTCTGACAAATCGATCCTTTCTTCGACCCGGAGGAGTCTTCTGCCCCTAGATATTAGCCGGCTCGAGAACCAGGCCATTAGTCTCATTGTGATCCTGCCACTGGAAAAACAGCCGGCGCCCGATTTATTCAAGGCAAACCCCCCCCCCCCTCACAAGAAGAAAAAGAAAAGGACCAGGTGGCATTTTCATACAATGTCGGCCTTAGGATACAAGTAACATCGTGCATCATGTGTGATAACTCACAAAACTTTCTGACTCCTTTCTTGATAAACGGGGTCAATATGTCATTCGTATATGTCATTCATTATCAAATACGTTGCAGAAATCAAAATCATAATGGAAAATATTATAGAATAACATGTTTTTGTTCCTGTTCCTTTTAGACGATTGTGGATATTTAAGGTTATTAAGGATATTTAAGTTTCTGTATTTATGTATTTTTACCTAATGATATACTATTTTATTTGTTTTTTTTTTTAATTTGCAGTACATTATAACTACCTTCAATTCGGTAACATGTAATAATGAGGTAGGAAATGCAATATATAAAATCAAAATACCCATTTGTAGTCCTCCAATGGTGCTAAAATGTTGTTTGTGTAATTAATACTTATGTCATTATCACTTTTACAGTTTGTTTTGTAGGAGACCTCGCGGCCATCGTCTCTTCAGATGGCGAGGAGTGTTCTATTGAATTAATCGGGATGCAAGATTTCGATATCCTGATTTACGCTGGTTTGCAGGGTTTTGTGAAATTTGTGGTAACGGGAACGGATTTCATCTTGACCGAAGATTTTATGTCTGTGTATGTAGTTAGGTTCGATACATAAAATGGAGCATCAAGGATTTGTCGTCGGATTAAAAATTGGGCAGTTCGAATGCTGAGGATGTTGGAATGTTTGACTAAACTTCTCACTTCCAATCCGTAAGTCCATATCGGCTTAACTATGGTGTTGTAAAGCACGTTGTAATTATTGTAATATATAAGTATTTTTTTCATATATTAATCAATGAGAAACTCAAAGGAAAATTTGATGTTCACCCAACAAAATGTTGTAAAAACATTCTTAAAATGATAGAATTTTTCAAGGCTTTTGTACATCACTGAAATAACGTAAAACAGGAGATTCGATGGAAATTAAATAAAACAGTAAGTTATTCAGATATCGTGAGATGCGGTCGGGTGTGATGTAGGTTTCAGAAAAACATTTTCTTTATCGTGCCAACGTTTCGATCTTTTATTGAGATCATCTTCNGATCGAAACGTTGGCACGATAAAGAAAATGTTTTTCTGAAACCTACATCACACCCGACCGCATCTCACGATATCTGAATAACTATCGATTAACGGTCACTAATCTCTACATAAAACAGTAAGCTTTTTTCCAATAGAATTCACCCCAGTAGGTCGGTTGAAACAAATTGGCTAGCTCGTTTTCGCCTTAAAAAGGACAACTAGTACGAGTAGAAACGACATAATACTTTATACAAAACAAACAGCAACAACCGTTATTACTTATTAGAGAAATACTATAGCAAAATGTTAGCATTGTTGGCTCCAGGCTTAAAATAATAAATAGTTGAAATATATAACCACTAAAAATATTTTTTGCTGTGTTAAGGGTGGAGGTTGTAAGGATAATGTATTCTCTGTGTTGGTAAAACTGAACGTCGTATTTTAATTTAAATTGCGAAATAAACGAAGACTGTCACTTCGAAAATCATTTGGAACTTTGTCAAATGAAAAAAAAGGTTTTTTTAAGGTGGGATTTTCGCTCGCGTTATGAAAATCCAGGTAGGATAAAACTGGGGCTGTATTACAGAGTATTTTTCTCCGCTGAGTGAAAAACCAGTGGTCACCTGATCCTGACAGGAATGCAAATCACACCGTTATTGGTTCTCTGACTCACGACCCTGTTAGATTTAATAAATATATTTCCACTTCATTTTTCCTCCCTTCCTGCCTCTTTTCTTTTTTTTTTGTAAATTGTCGAGGTGATTCCGCTTATAAGCTAAGTCTACTGGGATAATCAAATTGCTCTTTGCGACTGTTTTTTTAAATACTTTATTTATTTGTTTCTACAACTGAACATGTATTATATATAACCAGCAGATTGGATTTCAATTTATGTTTATGGCATTACAGGCGTTGTAGAAAAAGCTATCCATTGGCAGCCGCTGTGGGTTAATAAAATGATATTAATAATTTAAGAGGTCTTTTATCCATATTCTTTTAAGACGTTTACGCGCTAGGGAATGGAATAATCGTATTTCTGTGTGTGTGATTTTGTAATTTACTATGAAAACATCTATAATATATTTTGATGGATGAAAAAACATTTGTCATGTGAAGATCTCTGTGAAGTGTGTTATTGTTTACGTAAAACGAGGAAAAAAATAAGTCTGAAAATTTTGGATTTCAAATAATCTTATAAACTGTAACTGTTATCTTTGAATATTGGAATAGGTGGCCGATCCATAAGCTACATGCTATACATAAGCTACCCTTACATACTAACAGGTTTGAGTTGGTATATGTATATCGAAAGTTTTGATATTTGGTAATTCACTAATTTTCGTGGTCCGCTTGACCAATTAATATCATTCAATTAATTAAGGTTTCTAGTTGAGATAAAAAAGTCAGTGTCGCGAGCGGGATTCGAACCCACGACCTTCGGCTTGATACGCTGTTACTCTCCTCGATCCACTCGGGCACTAACTTCCCATCTCAAAAAAATTCAAAAGGTGGAGTTGAGATGGGAAGTTAGTGCCCGAGTGGATGGATCACGATAGATCAAGTGGTAGAGTAGCGTCGTATCAAGCCGAAGGTCGTGGGTTCGAATTCCGCTCGAGACACTGACTTTTTTATCTCAACTAAAAACCTCAATTAATTGAATGGTAATTTTGATTGTCGGTCGAGTAGCTAATAAAGCATTTTAAATCATTTGTTGAGTGTCTGTTTTTTAATCGTGTGTGGATTCCAAGTTAGTCTTCTATCAAAATAGTTAACTTTGTCGATTGAGGAACAGGTTCATTGTGTAAGTATCTACTAGGACAAATCTAACGACGGAGTGTGAAGGTGATATGTTCTGACTTTGAGGGGTTAAACCTTATTTTCCAAAGATTGCTCTATTTTTCAATTGTTGATATGTGGTTTTGTAAAATATGTGAGGCTTGTGTAGAAGAGGGATGACTTGTTAATATGGCGGAGTCTACTGCGTATATGGCGGTAAGTGCTTTCTCATTTGTGGGAATAGCAGAACTAAAAATTGTGTACAGCAAAGGAGCGAGCATTGACCCGTGTAACACACCTGCAAGCACTACTTCCATCCCAAAAGTATTCTTACCCTCGTATACTGCGAAAAATCTCTCGTTAAGGTATGATTATATAATCATATAATGGCCTGCTGTAAAAATAATTTTAATTGTATTTATACTTTGTCGAAGGCCTGAGAAACATGTAGAAACACTCCTATCGTTTACAGTTTCTGCTCAAAACATGAGGTAATGAAATCTGTAACCCGGTGAAGTTGATGAGTGGAGGAATGGTGGATTCGAAAGCCAAATTTATGGTCTGGTAAGATGTTGATTGAAGTAGCAATTTTTTTGTTAATTGATTTGTCGAATAATTTAGTAGCACCGAGTAACAAACTAATAGGACGATAAGAAGAAGGGGAATTTTTATAGGTCTTTGCGATTGTTAAATTAATAAATGAATACATTTTTAAAGGAAATAGGTGATTTTATTCTTCAAAAATAACAGACTGCAAAAGACGAAAATTATCTTTATTTGGCCTTTTCGGCTGGCGGTTTCCTTCTTACAGGACGCGCACATAGAGGTACGTCACTTTTGAACGAGATGACCGAGGAGTCGGCGGTCAACATCCCGCTATCGCTTTTATCTAATTTAGAAGCATCTTTGGGGAGTTTGGGAAGAGTGGCCAGGATGCAGTAAATCGGCGGCAAGTAGACGTGGTTGGGTTTCGGCTTCGGGGCGGAACGGGGTTTGGAATTCTGGGATATGGCTGCCATACGGTGCGAGAAGTCCCGGAAAATGGGAACCGGGAGGGGGCATCGCTTTCCGTAGTTCTCGGGGTACTTGAAAGGTCGAGTCTTCTCCTTGGTGCTGATGACAGTGGTTGACCTCTTCGGCGAGTGCCGAGAGCCGCTAGACCTTGACCCCTTTATCTTAGATTTACTCCCTTTCTTTTTAAATTCTTTATGAGGTGATTTTCCTCTTTTCGCGGTGTCCCCTTGTTTGGAAAGACGTTGGCTCCCACTGACGTTATCCATTTTCCGTCTATATTTAGTTTCTTACCAATTACTGCTGTGTTCAATTTTGTCTTTTCGGTCTGCAAATAAAAGAAAAATCTCGTAAACAAAATTAATTGGATAATAGAATATTACATCATTAAAATGCACTGATGGAAAGCCTTATCTTCTTTTGGATTAACTAAATGTAAGATTTTGTTTTTGATGTTTTTTTTTATATAGTCTTTACGCCATTTGATCAAATCCTAGTCCGTTTAACCCTACTGTTTTTGATTGTCAGATGCGTTTGGGTAATTTGTTGGTTAGTTATTTCCTTAATTGTATAAGATAAATCATTTGAGAATTTAATGAACCTTAATATTCTACGTGCACTACTGGCTAAAGATTCAATTTTCCACAGTTATATATCTTGTGTAACGAAACCAACACCTAAGAAAACGAAAACAAGAAGCTCAGATTATTTGGGTAAGAAAAATATTGGGATTAAACACCAAAAGCTATGGCTATACACTCGAGTTGTTTAACGAATTTTCACACACAGGTCGATTGTGTTGGACCAAGTACTGCTAAGGCGATCAAATTTAATCGGTCTAACAAGCCCTAGAACTACTGGAGCAATGAGAACAATCGGAGCTTTGGAACTATTTACGAAACCTTCTAACGCTACACATACTCATTCGAGGAGAAGCGAAAGCAACTACTCATAAACTCCTAAAAGCTGGGCCATGTTAATAAACAGCTAAAGCTAAGGAAGAAGTAGACTGCAACCAGACTACTAGGTATGCTAACTGATGTCTCTACTGCCAAAGTCAACTTTAACAGCTACAAATTAATTACATCACTCCAGAAAGGGAAGACTTGTCACAAGAATGGCCTTGAAGGCCAGTTCGTTTTGGTACACTGACAGCTCCAAAAACATGAAATGCAAGTGTCCTAGGAATAAATCCGAAGACTGGACTGACAAGAAACCTGGATATGTATGGGTTTTCAGTTCAAAATTATAACAGTAGAACACTGGGGCAGGGATTTAAAAATACTTTAGAGAAAATATCTCTTAGAATACTACTCTGACACTCAGGTAGCTCTTAAAATTTGAACCTAATGCGAGGTGAAGTCAAAATGTTTCTGGAGTTGCATGAAATCTTTGGCCGTTGTCATTAGCAAATAAATGGGTTCCCGGGCACTCAGAGTAACAAGCCAGACTAATACGTGCCAAGGATGAAGCCGATATGAATACTTCTGGCCCTGAACCGTACTTTGGCCTAGTAGCTTTCCACAAAAAGTCGTAATGATTCTAAATTTTTGGTAGATTAACACCCCCAGGTTTGAAACACGTGTACAGATACATAGAAGGATCCCATGTAAAATTCACAGGAGATTTACAGCGAATCAAAATAAAAGTCGGATTATGGTAAGTATCCTACTGGAGACTATATTCAAGACATGTACGAAAAGATGAAAAATCTATTTCATTCATACACAATTAAAAATTAATTTTTTAAATTACTTATTATGGCAAGGTTAGGACGTTCGACTCGTATTATCACGCCGGTATTGGGTTAGAATCCCGGCAGAACCCGTGGAATTTTAGTTGGTCCAACATAAATATAAAATGTACATTACTTACGTAACATGAATCCATCTGGACTTTAAATATTTATCGTGAAAGAGGAAATTTCACACGAAATAAAAATCCCGACTCCCCGGGCACGGGATAAACTGGGATATTCAGATTCAATATTTTATCGGTTATCTTCAATAAAGGGGCAGAGAATCCCAACCTCGACCAACGCAGTTTGTGTCAACATTTGTGCGCATTACAGCGCAATACAACGATGATCTAGTACAGTGCTGTTAAATATGCGTCTAGATTAATTGTCGAGAAGTTCCCTCGTTACAACTAATACTATTGTTTGCAAATCCTGGCGATGTTTATATAAAACGATACGTTCCTTATCGTTTGTATGCTTCACTGGGCTGACTAAACGCTCGGTTATTAAGAAAAGCATGTATCTGTATCTTTGTTAGTAGGAGAATGACAAAAATCCTCGGCATTTAGAATGCCGTACGTAAATAACAAACGTCGGATATAAATTACACGATAACTTCTGTCTGATAGGCTCAGTTATTTGGTTTGATTCAAAATTATTACCTTTTGCTAACCGTTATTTTTCATCGTCCATTATTCATTTTATAACTGCTATCTTGAATCTTGTTTCAACGTGGAATTTTGAATGTTTCCCTACTGGAAACTTGTTACCTACACTTGTTTTGATAGCCATGTGTTTTTTAAAATTTATTGTGGCCAGTCTGGCAATATAGGACACTCGTGGCAGTTAGCCCTCGTATGAAATTTTGATATCTTTTCCGTTCACTTTGACTGTGTGCACCACGTGGTCAACATTCATATTACAATAAACCAGACAGCTGTTGAATTATTCATTTCGTGAAAAACAATTGGGAGATGGTCGGTTGAAATAGTCTCATATTTGGTCTAAAGCAAATAAACTGATGAGTTATTGATATGACTTTTGCTGCCGTGACGTGCCTTTTTTTTTACGTGTCATTTTGACACTACACGAAGGGCTTCCGGACGTCAAGTTTTATTTGATTCTATTCATTTCTCTGTTTTCACGTTTGCGTTTTTATAGCCTAAGAACGCAATGCACGGATTCTGAAGGAAATCTTAAAACAGTCACTTCGTGCCAGAGTTTATTATAAATGATTTAAAAGTAAAACCCGATTTTATCAAACACTTCAAACTATTGATGAAATCTCTCTCTTTCTCTCTTCTTTCTCTTCCTCAGCGCGCACACAAACACACACAACCGTTTATAAATCTGTTTATAATTACAGTCTATGACTAATTGTTTTGAGGTACAACATAATTTTCACCTCAGAACTCAGACTCCGGACTGGGTGATTACATCTGACTTTCGGACTCAGATTTTGACTCTGACTACGAATCTCATTAGAGATCGGCTTTCGTTCTAAAGTCAACTCACTAACTTTAACCTCTACATCTCTGATGAAGAGCTCTGAACCCTTCCCAGGGTCAGACTACTCAGCTAGGAGCGGCCTGGGATAATGGTAGATCCCTGGTTTTGTACTGTTAAAATTAATTACTCTCTTCGTTCTCTTCCTCCTTTTTTCTCTTTCTCTCATACTCTTTACCCTCTTTTTCTTCTTCATCACACATATGCACGCACAATATTGCTTGCAGGAACAATTAAAACTTCGGAACTTCCAGTCGTACAAGGTTGTGGTATCTCCAGTCGATTCCATGATCCTAAAATTCAGATATGTTGAAAAATTTGAAATCACGATAAAAATGATAGAATAGATTCAAAAATAGAAATAGATTCAAAGATAGAAATGAATCCCCGTTAATTCTGACTATATCCGGTTTACAAATGAAATTGAATTTAGTTAAACGCGTTTTGACTTTGCGCCATCTTCAGTGAGGAATTATATATTGCAGTTAGTATATATCTATCTAGGAAGAAAAAGAAAGAACGTAATATGCTCTCTGTTGTTGCGAACGCTAAGAAGGCTTAGATTCTTACACTCCTGGGTGAAAAGTCTGAGCATTAAGGACATACGTGTCACCTATACAAAACTTTGGAATCTGAAAAAAAGCTGTAAGCTTAACAGATCTCTAGACAGAGATGGACAAAAGACCAGTAGTGGTTGCGTAACATTAAAGCTATTAATTGGTTATATGTTGTCTATAATTTTTCCTATAATCTTAAGTAAATTGTTTAGTTTTTTTTAATAATGTGCAGAAACAGACATACACTTATTATGGTTTTTGTACCCTTGATTGTCGACCTAAGCCAAAATGTAATTTTGGAGAAGCAAGGCTGTAATTTGAACAGCAATTTTTTTTACTTATTGGTTTTGTTATAGACGCCATAATGTGTTTCATTTAAAGTACTTAATCCCTGAGTTATTTGAACGAATGTCTCTTCTACGATGTACTAAACGGATGAAAGGGAAATGCCACGAGTTCATAAGTCATGCGGAGCTCAAGTCGTTGGAATGAAGAAAGCTTAAAGAAGATATATCGCGCCGGAAAGAATTTAATTTGCTAGCCCATCATTGTCGCGAATGAGGAAGATTTAGCGTCGTTTCAAACCTTCTTTTTTGAAAAACGAGAGAATGATTGGACGATGCGGAAAGGAACAGTGCAAAGAATAAAAATACCGAGAGTTGATTGCTCTCCGGGTCTGAAGAGGGGCTGGTAACAAGGTTCTTTACCTGACGGTTTATGGGATTGTTCGGGGGGATAGGCATCGTCGGGGGATGTGTTCGCGGGGGTGGAAAATGTTCCGGGTCTCCGGCCCCCGCGCCGGTACGTCAGCCTCTCTTACTCGAGTTTCATCCTTCCCCGCGCCAATCTCGAAGGTGAGGGGTTCGAGGAGACGAGATTATGCCAGGATTTTAGTATGCATGGCCTAGTTTCGCCAATAGCGGCGCCCCCTCTTGTTTCATTCCGCGATCCTCGCACACACAAGGACCTCGTTTCGCCCCGGGTTATTCTCGACTCCGAAATCTTCCCTTCGATCCAGCCCATTTTCTCAGTGAGGTGGCTGAGGTTTAAGCACTTTTGCAATTGAAAATTATTTTTCTGAAAACGATTTTTTCGATGTGCCAGCAGCCTTGATGAAAAAAGATATTTTCTGAAAAGTGATTTTTCAAATATATTGAATGTATAACCTACATTTTATATAATATCAAATAATATAACGAGATTATGCTTAGTGCAAGTGCTTAATGGGAGGGACTTATTTTGAAAAAAAAGTGGCAATTAAAAACTTAATGCCATGCAATATTCATAAAGGTGATGTGCGAGTGCGGGCCTCCATGAACAGGCTACAAATCAGAAAGAGATTTTTCTTCAGGCTAAAATTTGCGGAATTATATTTTTATTAATTTTCTAAGCTGAATTCAAACTTACCCCTGAATACGCCAAAATTCGGATGGCAATGTTTGTGATTAAAAGCGAGACCAGGCCGACCTGGAGATTGGAACCAATCAACATACTCAATCTGTGTATAAACAAATAAAAATGGTTACCAGAGTATTTAAGCCGGTAAATAAATATGTAACGCTGTTCTTATAACGTTGATATTGGATTTTCTTGGTGTAATAATTGCCCAAGTTCTGGTGTAAAAACAGAGTTTCGTGACTTTATTCGCCAAGGTTAAAATTTGTATGTTTGCTGAGTAAACGGCCTCTTTTCACATAATTTCTAATTGTAATTTTTCAAAGATATCTTTTGCCGCAGTTTCGTTTGACGTTTGAAATTATTTCGCCAGTTTCCGAGCGAGGAAAGTATTATTTCTACAATGGCTTACGTGATCTCGAGACACGAAGGGCTATTAATTGCTTTCCCGTGAACTGTACTTCCTTTTGCTTTTCCCTTGACCGGAAAATAGTAGAGAATTTTTATATAACCGAAATTTGAGGTGAAGTCGGACAAATGTTTCTGTAAACTGTATTAGATGTATGGACTTAGTATAAAATAACGAAAATCTGGATCTCGCATGGTCTGGATGACAAAAAAATTGAATTGTTATCTGCCAAGCTTTCTACCTATTTTAAGGTAAAAATATGAGGGCACACGTTACAGTCTTTGGCAATTTTGGTTCTGAGTCGAAAGAAATTTGACATCATGTATTAAAAACTTAATTATGTCAATTTGTAGACTTCTTTATGATTGTTCTGGTCTGATGATGACCTTAAAATAAGTCGCAAGTTTGGCAGATAATTAATTTTTTCCCGGAAATTGTTTACGTTTTTTTAATTAGCTTAATAGAGAAAATGAGCTCTCGATTGTATGAACTTTCAATTAATTGATTATAGAATGATTGATAATTAATTAATTCATTATAGGATGAAATAATTGCATTTTATCAATGATTACAAGTTACAATTAAAAACAAGAAACAAAAAGCATAATTATTCAGAAATCGTGAGATGCGGTCTGGCGTGATGTAGGTTTCAGAAAAACATTTTCTTTATCGTGCCAATGTTACGATCTTTATTGAGATCATCTTCAGGGCTTCAATAAAGATCGAAACATTGGCACGATAAAGAAAATGTTTTTCTGAAACCTACATCACACCAGACCGCATCCCACGATTTCTGAATAATCATCGATTAACGGTCACAACAAAGCATAATGATGCATGTTGAAATAAAGACCATTTATTATGACTGAAAGAAACTATTTCAAAATAAAAAAGTTTTTTAATTGTCGTACTCACGGTGATTATATCACCATCGTTTTCATACGAACTGTACTAACTTTAAAGTTTAGATTAATTACTTTTTCTAACACGTTCGGATATGACCATATTAAAAATTCCAATGAAATAACACTTCTTATGTTAAATATAATTTTTACAATTAATTAAGGTTTTTAGTTGAGATAAAAAAGTCGGTGTAACGAGTGGGATTCGAACCCATGACCTTCGGCTTGATACGCCGCTACTCTACCGCTTGATCTATCGTGACCTCGATCCACTAGAACATTTTCCATCTCAACCCCACCATTTGAATTTTCCGAGTGGATCGAAGTCACGATAGATCAAGTGGTAGAGTAGCGGCGTACATAGCCGAAGGTCCGTGGGTTCGAATCCCGCTCGTGACACTGACTTTTTTATCTCAGTTAAAAACATTAATTAATTGAAAAATATTAATTGGTCAAGCAGACCACGAAAACTAGTGAATTTAATAAGTTTTACAATTCTTGTGATTATGATTTAACTGAAAGATCAAAAATTTAACGATTTCGTGATAGGCGATTTATCTCTATTTTCATTTAGAAATAATCACCTTTAGAAAAAAACGTAAGCAGTAGTTGTTAAACTTTTTGTTGCGATATAATTGTTTTCTAATTTTTTGCACTGTTTTTTGTGAGTTAAATTTGTGTTTTTATTTTATGTACTTTGGTATCTATCCTCGCTGTTTTGGGCTTGACAAGGAAACAACGCAAAACAACAGATTGCCAGTATTCACTTAGAAAGGAAAAGAAACAAAATAACAATTTTATTCGACAAACTCGGAATAATAACAGCACTTAGGACCAATAATAAAGCAGGTAAAGGTTTATACATCGACCAGCTAGACAATAACGTTGTTTATGTCATCAAACGCCCGTGCTGACACAAATATATTTGACCGACTGGAAGATAATTAAAAGATCGATTAAGAAAACATTTCAAATACTTCCAAACTCTTAGTAAATCACGATGACGAACCAAACACAATATCAGCAAAATGACTAATGTACAATGAGAAAAGAACGAAAACGTAACTTAATTTGATAAAATTGAATTGAAATTTTTTGCGATTTTATTTATGTGATTTACGTTTTTTATGTGTTTTATCCTTCTTTTATTTTGGTCGTTTTTTGATCATTTTGGTCCCACCTATTGTTACAGTTTTGGTCAGAACTATAAATCTCATCATGTTTTACAAAACATCACGTACAGAGTAAAAAACGTACAAACTGACTTAATACAGACGAAAACATAACCTCCTAGAGAACTTAGAAATATCCAAACAAATAACATTCAAAGATGGTAAATCTAATATAACACGAAACGTTAAAAAATGTCATTAAAACAAACAAAACAAATAAGCCAAAAAACTAAGTCCATCGAACATCGATCCCAACCTAACAGCAACTTCCGTAGAAACAACTGTCTGAATCCCATGGTATATCAGAACCTACACGAACAATTAAACAGAAACTCAAACGGTTCCTCACTGAAGTTGGCGCAAAACCGATACTAATAATATCAAAAACCCGTGAGTGATAACGGATCCAATGACTAACACACCACACCCACCATCGACATATTTTTGTTCTGTTCAAACTTACAATTCAGTATATCATTTATCGCCGAAAATTGATCCTGATTACACGATATTTGAAAAATGGCAAAAATGAGGGAAAATTCGAAAGGTAGGTTGAAGTGGGAAGTTGTCCGAGTGGATCGACGTCCCAATAGCTCAAGTGGTAGAGCAATGGCCGAAGGTCGTGGGTTCGAATCCCGCTAGTGACACTAATTTTTCATTTCAACAAATACCTTACATAAAGATTAATTAACTGAAAGAATTTATTTGGTCAATCGGACCACGGAATATAATGGATTATATTATGTTTTATTCAATTATCTTCCGTGTTAGATTTGCCCTTGTTACTCATTTTTTTATAAAGAAAATATTAAAATTAGCAAGTGTAAACTTTGAACTAATACTCTCACGATCAGAAATTGATGTCTTAGAAGAATATACTGAACTACTAGCAATTTTTGACTCGCAATTTATTATACACTATCGAAGCGTACTCAATAGTTAGAAAATCTCGACTTTGGATTTGGTGTGGAAGAAATGCAGCAGAAAGATAATGCGAGATAGATTACTAGAAAAAAACAGTCAGTGAAGAGATTGTTACGCAAAGAAAAATAAAAAAGTAACTTGATTTATTCACCGAAATTTTGAAAAAACCCCGGAATCTCCTCATTTTGAGAAAGCTTTTTTAAAAAAATTTAGCTATGTACCCTTTTAAACCGTAACCATAGAGTTTGTTAAGAATTCCAAATCTCCAGGTCGTATCGTATGCTTTTTCCAGGTCGAAGAAGACAGCCAAAGCATGCTCTCTCTCTCTCTCTCTCTCTCTCTCTCTCTCTCTCTCTAAGAATATGTTCTGAATAGCACTTTCTAGGAGCGCTACATGATCTTCAGAGTAAAAGTGCTTTTTAAGCCCAGCCTGGTATTAACCGTACAGACCTTTTTTCTTAATAAACCAATTTAACTTTTTGTTAACTATGGTTTCCAATGTCTTGCGAAACATGGTGTTAGAGAAATAGGTCTGTAATTTTCTGGGAGGCTAGGATCTTTACCTAGCTTAGCAATGGTTGTCACGACCGACTCCCTCAATTTTCAGGATAATATCCCGCACCCTATATTTCATTAAATAACTCCAAAAGCTTTACTTTTCCTTCTGGAGATAGATTTTTAATCATGTGATTTCATCACTTCCCAGAGAAGATTCCTTTGCCGGACTTAGAACATGATACAGTTCAGCTAAAGAAGAGTGTTTCAAACTTCTTCTTCATCAGTTGCACAAGTAAAATCGTCTTCCTGCTTTATCCACGTGAAACGCTCCGAATACCAGGTTGGATATAGAAACAGATTCAAAATGACGAGCTATACGCTCAGCAATTAGAAACGGTTCTGTTATGACCATGTCTTCTGCACGAAGTATTGGCATAATTGGGGGTTTTCTTTTGCCCAAATTTGCCCTGATTTATCCGAGGATTCCATACGTGGTGTTAAATTGGAAATGAAATACTTTAGTTTCATTAGTCTTTTGAAGTTAACAATTTGTACAAGTCATTTTCTGTAAATAAATGTATGGCTCCTTAGTTTTTTGTGTGTAAGAACATGTAGAGAAATGGCAAAAACGTGCTTAGTAATGAAAAAAACTTGTTTTAAAAAGACATATCAATATTGATCAAATACAATATATTTATGAGGAGATTTAACAAGTAAATAATTTCGAACTTTTAGATTGTTTATTATGTTCAAAATTAGTTCCATTTCCAGCAGAAATAATAAAAATATCAACATATCCATTTTGTTAGGCTGCCTTTAGTATTTGACGAAATGTTTCCAGTCGGGCAATTAAAAATGGTAATGGCCGGCCCCATTAAGGGCGAGACTTTGCGTCCGAAAAGCCTTTCCATGTAATTACGTTTAAAAATTCCATCGACACGAGGTGCAGTATTATTTAAACAGTTTCAAAACACTCTTCGTCCCACCGCCCCTCTTCCACCAGACCTCGAATGGTAAAAGTATTAAATTTATAAATAATTGTTGTCGGGCCACTGAAAAGCTTTACTCTTTGAATATAGATTGCGTCTTAACGAAAAGAGATTTCTCTACCGCTGGATGCGCCAATGACGGAGTAATGGAGAAAGGAAATGGAGGAAAACGCCTCGATTATTACCAGCTTATTAAAATGGTTTTAAATTGTTCCCAGGCCAATTCGGTGTTTAACTTTCTCACTGAGCCCACACAATTGGCTTTTAACGTTGAATTTGTGTCGGCTCGGAAAAACTACAGTTTATTTTTAATTTGTAAATAGAGTTTGAATGACATTAAATTTTATGTACATAGTTTTTGAGAGATATTGTAGATGGTCAATAAGCCTAATACTAGCCGTATTTCTGTTGTATAAAATTTAGCCAAATTTGGATGGCTTTTAAACATTACCTTTTTAACTTTTAAGGCAATAAAGTTTTTTAGGATGTTAAAAATTAACCAATTTACAAGAAAAAACATATCAAAATAATAAATTAACATGTTATTAAGTTTTATATACATACATATATAAGAATTCAAAAACACCTTTCACACAAGTTAATAAAGACATATTCACAAGCACACGCATCTACACATCGTACGCAAACATTTACAAACACCACATTCACAACCAACAACTTTCACATGCTTACATTCGCAAGCACATATTAAAAACAAGTGTCAATTTTTATTATTTATTGTTAATAGTTTTGTGTTTTCCGTATTAAATATAGTATCTTGATGAATGAACCGTTTTTTTAACCCACGACCGAGATCTCTCTTGTCCCCATAAAGGAAGAGTTGGATATAAAAAAAAACAAAGAATGAGAAAGAGAGATTAATTAAGATCTTTTATTCGTATTATATTTTTTTAAAATGAATTTTCAATTCTTTTCGTAAAACAGTAGCACTGCAGGAGATATCTGCATAAATCCCTTAATATGCGAATATGTTAAAGAATAATGAATAAATCTTTCAGCACTACTTGCATCATTCAATTTTTTCTGGTCAAATATTAGTGGCTCAAAAATGTTAAATTATTTTTTGTAACGTTCTCCCGAAAATCTCTCATCGCCTGGTTATCATCAAATTCTCTTTTGGAGCAGTAAGCCAAGTTAAAGGGGGGGGTGTTACGTTAAGCGCTTTTATAAATTCGGTAATTCCCCAGCCCAGCTATAACGGAATTTTTTTTAAATAAAAAATTATTTCAATACTCGCAATTTAAACACAAACGTGATGAGTATGGAAATGGGAAACAAGGCATTAATATGCATGCATTCAACCTTCCGCGCATTCGCAAATTTCTATATCGATGATGTAGTTAACGGGGTTTCAGTACATTCAGAACGTTCTCTTATTTCAAACTGCCGAAACGAAAAAATTAACAGAGCCAAAAATCAAAATTGCTCACATTAAAATTGTGTAAATCAATTAAAAAAATAAGTACTCTTTTCTAATCTAGACTGTGAAAGGGATATTTTACTTAATTTTGCTCACTTTTCGGTATTCTTAAGTATCAGTACTGGTACATTTTCTTCCCTTTGAGACGATGAACATCTAGTCTTTCTTACAATAATAACAGTGGATGTTTTGTGGTTAAATCTGAGTTCATCGCTTGGCCCTCTGCTTTTTTTAAATTCTTTCACGCGTATTCTGTTTTAAACTTCAGCCATTTGGGCGTCTCTATCTGGTTATTGACTGTACTTTTATATGTACGCCAAGTCCTAAAATGCTAGCCTCTCGTTTGTACTTCAGGTTGTATTACAGAATATACACAAAACATACAATACATAAAATTACTACGCTATATAAATAAATGTCTGGGCACCTTCACTCCCCCAGAGTACTCGATATTCCTCGAGGCCGGGTCGAACCCATTCCCTTTTCTCTTACACCTTACTTTTATCTCCAGAAGTCACACGCTCACCCCTACAATAACAATAATAAAGTTATAATTTACGACATTTTTAATTCGCTTCAATGTACTCTGCTGAGAATTTGTTATTATTATACCTGAATGTGAGGTGATTAGTGACCGTTATTCGATGATTATGTGTACACAGAAAACAGACAAACACTTTGAGTGAGTAGAAATACTTTGATTGAATATAAAAAATATATTTTAGATTGTATAAATTCACTTTTTTCCACATGCTACATGTACTTTTTAAATTTAAACAATGTTTGTAAATCCCAGGCCCTGAAGATGATCTTAATAAAGATCGAAACGTTGGCACAATAAAGAAAATGTTTTTCTAAAACCAACGTCACACCAGACCGCACCTCACGATTTCTGAATAAATATTTATTTAAATTTGAAACAATAATCATAGTTGATAATTAATTAGCAATCAATTAAACCTCCAACTCTATAATCCCGCTGGTAATAATCTATTTTGAAGGGAGGTCTATTTTACCACTTTCATTTCCTTTCGTGGTCGAGTCTTTTTTCTGTAATGTACCTACCTCCTAGCTATTTTCTCAGTTTTAAGTGGTTTAGTCGCCTTGTTTGTGTTGTTATAAACTGCGTGTAAATGTGTAAGGGTGGGTTCGTACGTATGTGTCTATGGATCTATTGAACTTGTCCAATTTCTAACACAGTTCACAAACAGAAAATTGGACGTCAGATGGACTATTGGATTTCAGATAAAATTAAAATGCTATTTTATAGTAATGATGAATTAAATAATCCAAAAATACTTGTATTTACAAATGTGAACTAATTATATTTTGCTATATTATATGTGCTATATATATAAACTGCAATATATATATATATATATATGAAAGGAGAAAAATTTAATTCTGAGGTTTTTGCGGTTTGAAATTAAAGTTAAGAAATTAAGTCTAAAAATTACTCATTTGACTACCATTAATTAAATAGGAGGAGGAGGAGTGCAGGTTAAAGAGTTTTAAAAATTTTTGACAGGACCACCCTTGGACGGACATCTGTCACCTACAGGCTGATCACAGATCCCTCGCTTCTTTCCCTGTAGCGGTTATAATTAACCATTTTTGCTCATGGCTTGGCTCAATCGAAAGTTAAATAAGGCGATAAATTACCTGGGTGAATAATGATACGCTGGCTTTAGAAACTCACTTTTAAAACTTTTTTGACTGTATGTGTTTTTTATTGGTTTTAATGCACTACTGTATATGTTCTAATTGATTTAATGAACTCTTCCTTTTTTTGTGTTATTTTTAATGTTAAATATTTAAGATAATACTTGGGTTATTTTTGAAAACGTCGTATGTTATTTCCGAATACCCGTTCAGGAGATATCGCTAAAGCAATAAATAAATTCAAATTGGTTGTTCAATCGTGATTTTCTGGCTCCTTGCCTCACGCTGCAGATATTTGAGACATCAATTGTGATATACAAGCAATAAAAACAATGGCAAATCTTCTATTAATAATATATAAAATTCCATTTTTAGAGTGTTTATCAAGCCGTCTAGTTAGAGATTCCAGTTATCTTAAGTAAATAGTTTCAGATAGTTCGTATGAATAGTTTTTTAAAGCAGACTAATTCCACGTTAACTTCAATTTTTTATGATGATTAAAATAAATACAAGGTAACTTGATTGCCCACTTAGGTATGTAAAGCGTTGTATAATTAGAACACTTCAATGGGACACAGAGAGTGAATTTTTCACCCATTGTTTCGTCTACTTGTGGATTTTGTTCAAAACTCGTAATAAGAATGCTTCAGTTGAAAAGTTGTAATAAATATTGAAGCCGGAATTAAAATTTGTCTAAATCGGAGGGTTTTAGAGCCATTTCACAAGTAAAGTCTCACCCCACTTGTTATCCCAACCCTACTTAGTTATATTAACTTCGATAGAAACTAAGCACTCCGTCTTAAGTGAATCAGCTTGATTCCGTGTTCTTAATTTAATTACCGAGTTAGGCCGATTGCCACAGGAAGCAAGGTTGGCTTTTCCATGTCGCAGTTTTAAGAAGAATCTGCCAGTTTTAAGAAAATTGTTCTTTTTTTAATAACAAATATGAAAGTTGACAACAACTTGATAAATAATAGGCTCACAGGATTCCAATAAAAGGTTCGCGTTTTTTTGTCATATTGCTACTCCCCGGAATAGTTAATATTCGGCGGTACACACACACACACACACACGCACGCACGCACGCACACACACACACACACACACACACACACACACGCGCGCGCGCACGCACGCACGCACGCACGCACGCACGCACGCACGCACGCACATATATACACACACACACACACACACACACTCACTCTTATTATTATTTATTTGGAATAACCAAGAATAGTAGAGAAATCTTAAATATATATATTTTTTTTCTCAGCCTTATAAGTCACAGATCTGCGCTAAGTCTCAATTTTTTAGAAAATTTTACTCTAAACAGAACGGTTTTTTAAATGTTTTCCTAGCATTAGTCATTTATCAGTAAATTAAAAATTCCGGAACATGTTAATTTTTGATCGTTTTACGAAAACTGCAAATTGAGCTGTGGAGCCGGGATATGGTCCTAGGTAGCTGAGCCCTAGAGCAATCGATAGGACATTTTAATAAGTATTCAATTGGTCACCTTCCACTTTGCCAGTTTTCGAGTTATACGCGGCTTTTGGCCAAAATATGTGGTTTTTCACGTATTCATGGAAAAAACCGATCCTCTTTCCCCGATTTTCAAGAATGCATAAATTTTGAAACGTCATGTTTTCACAAATATTACTCTATACATTTACTGTTCCGAGGACTTTTTCGAAAAAGTGAACAGGGAAGCGACAACTCTTGCTTTGACCTTTTTGGATGTGGAATGCTTCTGCTGTCGATAACCACTTGTTCACCTCATCACGGAAATTCAGCTTTTCCTTCCCAGTTCTCAGGTGTTGGGGCAGTTTGGCTACGAATAACGTATTGAAACAATAGGTTTGTGCCCGGTGAAATCGGAAGATAGAGAGAGAGTGATCGGTTTTTTTCCATGAGCACGTAAATAACCCGGTTTTTGCTACAAAATCGCGAATAACTCGACAACTGTTGAGAAATCTGGCAAAATGGAAGGCGACCAATTGAAAGCTTATTAGAATTTCCTATCGATTGTTACAGGGCTCCGGTCCAGGACGATTTCCTGGCTCCACAGGTCAATTAGAAGTTTTCGTAAAGAAGGTTATACCTCCCGGGGAGAGACGTGCTTAACAAAGTTCATCAAAATAATAGGGTTTGGTCATGAACGCGTGAGTCGGACTCAGAAACGGCGTTGGGTAGATAAGTTTTTGGCCGATAGGAATGACAGAAGAGGGGTTGAGGCGGAGGCGGTCCAGAATAATGAGGGCAAGTGTATTGCACGACTTTACTTGTTATTTCATTAAGTTCATTAAGAACAAATCCAGAAGACATGCACGGGGCACCTTTGTCTACTTCACTAGGAAGGTGAGAAGGCATTAAGCAGAGTCGGTCTCAGATCCGGTAAAGCGCCTGACATCTTTGGACGACCTCATATTTTAGCAATAATTTCTAGTATAGAATATTTTTTCCTCTCCTAAAAAAGTTTTTGTTGGTACCCGGAGGCATGCTTGAAATCAGAAGAAACTATTTGCAATTCTTGATGTTAATTGAAACAGAAATCTTTTTTGCATACAAGATAGAGTATATCAGAATAAAAAAATGTATGTTGTAATTTGACAAAACCAAGGTTATCTTTTAATCAAAGGAGACCTTTTTATTCCTGGTGTTATCCATAAAATAATCTTTTTGTCACCTCTGGAATAAGTAATTTCTTTTTCCTTAGAAAAATTTTCCTTTAGGACCAGAAACATCCTTCAAGTGATGATGTCTGCAACACGTGTTGTTTCATTACACGACGCACCAAATATATCATTAAATTAATGTGAGCGAAAAGGAACAATGAAAGCTTTTTTTTTATTACGCTGAAAGCCTTAGTTTTTCTTGTACTGCTAAATCTTTATAAAGAAATTCTATTAGTAGAGATTTTTTTTAAATATCCCAGCTTCAAGGCTAGTATTAAGCTAATGCTATGTAAGTTGAAAAAGTTTAAAAGAGCCTTGGGAACCGTTTCTTCATCTCGATCGAACTTGTGCTACATTTATGAAAATCCTCCCGGTCTTTTTTATCCTTCTCTATAAAAAAGTGAGAAAGTCATAAACGTTAAAGTGATTAAGCCCCTTCTGCCACGCTCAAGTCGGTAAACCGCCGAGTTTATTAAATAGCACCGATGGCCCGTACAACCCGGAAAGGTAACCTTGAGGGGCCAGCTGCGACCTAAATTAAATTTCGGTTATTAGAAACCCGTCCTTTCCGGCCGAACTGAAACTTAATCCTAGTACAGCAAGGAGAAACAAAAGTCGATAAAATGAACTTAGATAATGTGAGACAATAATTCCAAACTGTAAACCTTTTTATTCAAAAATTAATGAAAGGATAAACAGGAAAAATCATTAAGGATTTCAGTTTTGCAGTTGTTTCCATCCCATGACCCAGTAGAAAATTGGAGCGCAGTTATCATCGCGAAGTAGGTTAAAGCTTTCCAATAGTTGTATTTTCTTGAGGCCATAACATGATCCTTCGAATAGGTTGAGTTTCTTGGTAAACTACCTAACTTTTCTCTTTCCGTCAAACACTTCTACCGTCGAAACGGATAATATTTTATTGAATATAGTGTTTCCTGCTTCGTCTGATGACTTCGAAACGCAGGGCAGTAGAGGCCCGAGTGAAATTTCCCCCTAAAACTTGACCGGGGAAAGAAGGGCGATCCGGTTGGCCGGTCGAATCCGGATGAAAGGCGTGGGGGCGAGTGAGTTTAGAAGGAAGTATTTCCATTCAGGTCACGTTTTTCCCTTCAGTCAGGATAAGAGTAGTATCCTTGGGCCGCTTATTTTACCGCAACTGTTTGACCGGTAATCTCTGGCATAGTGCTTTTCTTTCCTCCAAGAAACGTTTTATTCAGAACGAGAGGACATCCTCGAAGAAGTGTCTCTGGATACGAATTACGCATATATAAAGCGTGTTAACAAATAAAAACGACACGTTTTCCTTGCTGACTTCGTGAAACTCAAGTTAAGTTCCAGCAAATTGTGATGAAGTATTATCTTAAATAATTTATCTAACCTTAAACTAATAGAAGAAATCTTTTTTTATACAATAATACGTTGTCATATGAACATTGTTGACAAATCCTAATTTAGAGGATGTATTGATCAAACATATGCCATCAAAAATAAGAACTTGTTAATTGTCACATTGATTTTTTAAATTAATTAATTATTTTAAACTTTATTTTACTAACTTTAATTGTTTTATTTAAAATACGAATTCACAAACAAACACATAAAGGGGGATATCCACAAAACCACACATTTGCAACCACAAAAACTAAATCATATACTTTCATAACCAAATACGTGTACATACTCAGAAAGACATTCACAGACACACTTTCACGAACAACACGAAATACCAAACCGCGTATTCACAAACAAATACAAGTTAACGATTATCCATAAGCAAACACACTTTCCCAAACACTCACAAATACGCAAATTATAAGCATTCATAAACAGCCACAGATACCCAAAAATACATTCAGAAACACACGTACACAAACGCACCTACATTGCTCCGCAAAAAATTCACGTATCCATAAAATAACACTTTCACACGTACTCGAATATCCACAAATAAACACACATTCATGAACACACACATCTGAAAATATAGACACATCTACAAAGACACGTGTTCTCAAATCATATTATAAATATGACGCATTTATCCAGGATATTAAAACATTGTAAATACAAATAAAACATTGTCTCGTTTATTTTGAAACATTCACGTCATTTGAGGTTTTATTTGTTTTGTATTTTCTCAGAAAATAACACAGAAGAAAATGTTATTGCTCTTTTAAATAAATCTTTTCCTATAAAATTGTGCCACATATAATCCAAATATAAATATCCATCCAAATAAAATTCGTTCATTCATTATTCGCGTAAATTTTTAAACATATATGTTAAATTCATAATTTAGGAAAGTAAGTTTTAAATTTAAAGTAATCATGTTTTATAACAATTATGAATTGTCACCAGAATGATAAATCAAATTAATTTTTATGATGAATCTTTTCATGTCTTCTTATTTATGTTTTCCATTTTCTATCTTTCCGTATCATCAAAAAATTTCCGTATAACTACAGAAAGTGTTTAACATAATAAAACCCCAAATGGAATACGTCTTTATTTGTTTATTTGACCCTAAATTAATTTCGTCTACGCAAAATTACTGAGGATTTCTCTACTACACTTATTTGAATTTGTACAGGACATCGGAACGTGAAGATCGCAGGACTTTAATTTAAAATTGAATATTACAAGGAGAAATTGATCGGTCATGCGAATAAACTTTCAGACAACTATTCAATAAATTCACAGAATACTTAGCACAACTTCACAACTCTGTAATTTAATGATGAGTTCATTGAGGAAAAATAGTACTTATATGAAGTTTTATAACGGGGGGCTTTAGTAATGGGAAGGAATTGATTGAATTGCTTCTGATTTGAATGATTTAAAAATATAGTGATTATTGTTTATTTGGAAGGTAAGGAAGAGTAATAAACGTTTGAAGAAGGGTCTGTGTAAGTAAAACACAAGGAGTATACAATTTCTGGACGGCCGAGCAATACGATTTCTCATCCTTTGTGCCCTTGTACTTTCCTCACTCCAGGAGTCCGGGTGTATTTCAAGAGGACTCATCCAAAGGATGGCCACTCGGCGACAGACATTAGTTGAAACTTGAAACTATATACACTTTGCTCGTTTCGTTACCTCCTGTTTTAACCATTTAATTTATTTTGAACTGACTAATTTAAAGGGCTTGGTAGAAAAAATCGTATAAATTGTTTAAAACGTCACTAACCGCAATACCCTAAATTTGATTCTACTCTGCCGTTTCTTATTTCTATTTAGGATCGCATAAGTTTTTTATATGTTGTCGGAGCCGTAAGTGTTTCATTCATTGGGGTCCAAACGGGCCGAGCCGGGCTTTTAAATATTCAGGAGTGCAACGCAGCCCGAACCGGGCCAATGTACATTTCAAATGAGGGCGACTTCTCTCGAGCCGTCTCCTTTTCCTCTCCGTCTCTTTGGAGTAGCTGGGTGCAGAATTAGCATTTAACAAATGCTTAACTGTTCGATATCACTCCTAAACAGAGAATCCAGGAAAATGTACTACATTAACCAGATAGTTCACTATTAAAGAGTTTCTTTTCAATATTCCTTAGAAATTTTTAACACTTTCCGAAAAGAAAGAACCGTAAAATTGAACCGTATATGCAAATTTATATTGAAAAGCCTGGATTTTGATAAGCGAGATGTGCTGAACTTTGAGAGAACTAAAAGATGAGGTGGATTACATCTTGATGTAGTACCTTCAAAAGCGTTTATTCAGGATTGGTGTCATAGATAACCTTATATGCCAGTTGTGGAACCAAGAGGAAATGGATGCGAAGCACTAGCCAGTGAATCTGTAGACTTGGCAAGACAGATACGGAATTATGAATTCAACGATATCATAGGGTTGAAAAAAATTAGAAAAAACTCTCATTTTGTCAATAGGTTAACAAATATGAACACCTTAGGTTTCATGTATAATGAATTTTGGTTGTTTCGGTATCTTCTACAGATTCACTGGCTAGTGATTTGCATCATTTCCTCTTGGTTCCACAACTGGCATATAAGGTTATCTATGACACCAATCCTGAATAAACGCTTTTGAAGGTAGTCGTTTTAGGGATACTGTTCCGATAACGTAGTTAGAAACTTTATTAGAGTTCATGGTCCGATTGACCGAATAACTTTTTTCAAATAATTAATGTTTATGTAAGGTATTGGTTAAGATTAAAAAATGGCGAAAAGGAGGTAAAATTCGAAAAGGTGGGGTTGAGATGGGAAGTTGGTGTCAGAGTGGATCGAAGTCACCATAGCTTAAGTGGTTAAGCAGCGGCGTATTTAGCCGAAGGTCGTAGGTTCGAATCCCGCACGTGACACTGACTTTTTTATCTCAACTAATACCTTACATAACGATTAATTAATTGAAAAAAGTTATTCGGTCAATCGGATCACGAACTCTAACGAATTTAATAAGTAAAATGAAGTATATCTTCACGAAAGCTCTCCGTCGCTATTTCATTTGTCGCCGAGAATCGAATAGATAACACGACATTTGAACAATGGCAAAAAGGGGGGGGGGAATTCGAAAGGTGGGTTGAGATGGGAAGTTGGTGTCAGAGTGGATCGAGGTTCGGATAGCTCAAGTGGTAGAGCATCGGCGTATTTAGCCGAAGGTCGTGGGTTCGAATCCCGCTCGTGACACTAGCTTTTTTATCTCAACAAATACCTTACATAAAGATTAATTAATTGAAGTAGTTAGGAACCTTGGAAATATAAAAAAATAAAGCTGTTATAAATTAAAAAAAGAACTATTTTATCTGGGGTAAGAACCGCAAAATTCCAGACAGCTGGAATGTTTCATTTCGTTGGGGATATAAATAACGTTAAGTGCATTCAATTAAGGAAAGGGGAAAAAGATGTAATCCCGTTAGATATCTCCCGGTGGCCGTTTTAAAAAAAAGCAACCCGCCTGCGTATTAAGCACGGAGGCTTTGACTAATGTCTGCACGCAGTGAAAGGGGCTTTGCCTAACATCCCTTCGCTCTAATAGCTCCTACTTGTCAGTCTTTATCAACCTCGTCGGCCCTCTTGAAGAGCGAATCGCGGCGAATTTATGCCGCTCGTTAAACGAATATCGTTTCGTTCATAGCACGAGAGCTTACTTTGTAAGAACGTCTAATCCTCTACACCCTTCAACGGGGAGGGATTTATCTGAAAGCCTTTTGAAAAGTGGAGTTAAGCCTTCGGTCAAAAATTGGCTTAGGAATGAGTACTGACAAGAAACAAAAACAAAAATTTATTCCTACCACGTAGTAGAATTGACCTTTCTTCTTCAATTTTATGTAAAGCCGCTTTATAACTTGAAAGTTAGCTGTTTTTTAATGGAACAGGTCACTTTTCCTATACATAAAATACGCCAAATTACCTTGACGAATGATTTAAATAGTTAATTAGCTAAATTCACCTTGCAATATAGCGATCCACACTGTCAACGATCATCGTAGGAAAAGACATAGTGTAAATGGAGACAGATGGAATTCACTCACTGGATTTGTATCCAAAAACATCCTAGCCTGATTTGGAAATAATAGAATAAATCAAAGGAAGCGGGAAGGTTCCGAATCATTACAGGATACCTAAAGGGGTACTTCGGACTGAATGAGTATTTGAGAATTATTGGTTTCACGGTGCAAAAGTCTGCGGAGAAGCAGAAGAGCCCCCCCCAACGTACCGACTAACAGACTACTCTTATCCATAGGAGGAAATGTTCTAATTGTCATATTGCTTCATGCTCAAACAAGAACTGCGAAATTTCATTCCACGTGAGCATAAATGCTGACTTTGATCAATCGGCGTTGGCGATAAGGAAACCGCGGGATCGTTTATGCTAAAAAATATTTTTTCTTATTTGTAAAGTTTATGTAGCAAATGTATTATTTTCAGACAATAAATATCATCTAATATATATGTAAAACATGTCGTGAGGTGTCCAATTCACAAATGTTCCTAACTAAACTCAAATTTTCAAAAATATTATACGATTACAGACAAATAAATGTTCACATTGATTGTACATATCAGTCTGCAAGAATCAAACTGTCTTCCCTTCGTGGGGTGATAATCCTTTTCATTGAATATCATTAAATGTATTTAAAATTTTAAGTAAACGAGAAACTAATTTGACATATTTTTGCCTGCAAATTTGTTGAACAGCATTAATCAATTTACTGGCTCTTTTTTAAATCAACGTAAACCAGCGAGAATTGATGGACCCAATAAAGTGATCAGAATCGATCAGTTCAATATGTGGCTTCACCTTTAGTAATTGGTTAGTTGAGACCCTCTTCTCCCAATTCTAGAGTGTGTGTGTGTGTGTGTGTGTGCGTGTGAGAGAGGGAGAGGGNAGAGAGAGAGAGAGAGAGAGAGAGAGAGAGTGAGAGAGAGAGTGAGAGAGAGAGAGTGAGTGAGTGAGAAAGAGAGAGCGTGACAGAAAGAAACCTACTTACATTTTCATCTAAAATTCATCTTTACTCAAAAATTTGTAAACATTTTTAATATAGTAATAATAAAATGTTAATAGTTATATTAAAAGTAATAGAGCATAATAAAGTAAAGGGTGTCAACTAACCAATCATGATAGCTCGAGTGGTAGAGCAGTAGCGAATTTAGCCGAAGGTCATGGGTTCGAATCCCGCTCGTGACACATATTTTTTTATCTCAACCAATACCTTACCTAAAGATTAATTAGTTGAAAAGAATTTATTTGGTCAATCGGAACACGAAACCTAATCGAATTAAAAGTAATATTAAATATTGTAATAATTAAATAAATAATGATAAATAACCAAGGGGTTTCTAAGGAAGGTTTATTATTTATTATTGCAATAACGGATCAAGGTTACATATTCAGATAAATATGACAGATAAATATATGTTTCTTTCTGAATCAGTGGCCTGATAAATACCCTGAATAAATAGTCGAAAGCATGAAAGAGATGCAATGGAATGTAATTTAATTCATACCGCAATCTTCATCATTTAATATTATGAAATTAAGCAGGTCGAGATTTACTCCTCTTGTCATACTGTTTTTAACTGACCGATTTTTTTTTCTGTGCGTTTTACTTTGGTGAACGGCTAACTACTGAACATTTTTTTTCTTACACATATTTGTACTTTTTGCCCGTGTAATAATAATTTATGATATTATTTACGTTTCAAATTGAACAAAGTTGTGATAATAGTGCAGTTTGTTCATCCTTGTGTAACACACAAATATGTCTTCTTTATTCGAAATAATTATTTGGAAATTGTGAGATCGGGTCTGGTTTGATAGGTTTGGAAAAACATTATCTTTATCGGGCTAACGTTTCGATCTTTATTGAGATCATCTTCAGGGCTCAAGGTGTTTGTTTTCTGTGTAGATGTGTCGTGTTGAGAGTGCCGTTCATTCGAAACATATAAGAAATTTGTATATTTGTTGACGGTGAGTCTAAAGTTGTTAAAAACATTGGGTCTTTCGAGCCTGATTGAAGTTTAGCAATTAAAAGTCTGATCCGAATGCAGTGCAAATTGTGAACGGCCTACAAAAGGTCTGTTTAAAACCCGAGTCGGAAACGCTTTCT
The DNA here is from genome assembly GCF_000648675.2 of Cimex lectularius. Classification (NCBI taxonomy): domain Eukaryota; kingdom Metazoa; phylum Arthropoda; class Insecta; order Hemiptera; family Cimicidae; genus Cimex; species Cimex lectularius. Next base: position 1,489,053 of record NW_019392641.1, read on the forward strand.
TCCCAAATGAAGTCCAATTGTTTCAAGTTAAAGTGCCGTTTGTGAGGTAAGGCCCTCCTTAATACCAGACACTGTGGGCGAAAGGGAAGTGGGTAGTTGCGAGGGGGCGAGAGCGAGCCCGAGGGGGTTGAGAGCGTGTAGAATGGGCCATAAGGCAGTTAGGAGAAGAAGAGGCCATCGTCGGGTTGAATAGCCAGGAGACAAAGGGTTTCTCTGAATTCAGTGACACAGTTATACAACATCGAGCTGGGATCCGGACTGACCCACTTACCACCATTTTACAGGCAATGACTTTATTATTACCTTCCGTACACCAATTACACTGTCCAAACAGTAAACGTAAACAGAAGGACGTAAAGGGAAGAGTGATTTTATGAAAGGACTTATCGTTCGTGTTACAACTTATATACTACGACGGAAGCCGAATTTTCACTCTCTTACTTTCAAGATGTGGCTGGAGAAGCCTCTTCAATTAAATCGTTAGTTCCTAAACTCGTCCTTCTTTTTTTAAAACTAATAAAGGATATACATTGTTTTCAGTTTACAGGACAGGATTTGAATTATTTTTCCAATATGACTAACACCTATAAAAGCAAAAACATATATTTTTAAAATCAATTTTATTAGCAACCCCCAGCAAAACTAGATAAACGTCGACATTTAGTTTTATTTCAAGGTCTGAATAAAATAAAATCAGAACCAAAAATATTTTAATAGACTAAGGAACCTAGAAAGAGTTCATAAACTATAAACTAAATAACCTGATAAAACCAAATAAATATTTATTACTGCAAAAAGTGAGAAAGAGAAAGAGAAAAATAGAAAGAGAGAAAGAGAAAGAGAGAAAGAGAGAGAGAGTGAAATAGGAAGAGAGAAAGAGAGAGAAAGAGAGAGAGAGAGAGAGAGAGAGAGAGAGAGAGAGAGAGAGAGAGAGAGAGAGAATTGAACATTTTATCTATAAAAACTAGCAAAGCTTTCTTACATTTAACGAGCATTCGTACATACAAATAAAGTTTACATAATTCAAAATACAAAACACATACATACAAACATAATTTTTTACTGACACTATATGTATTTTTAAATATTGATGATATTGTAAAGAGTATGATTGAATATAATCAATGAGAGAAAAGGTTCTTATAAATATGTTTACGTGATTTTATTATATTGGATAAATTATTGTAAAGTTTTATAGATTTAGGAAAGAATGAATTACAAACAATGTGTGTATGACACAACGGCAGTTTAAATGCTTTTTCAGAACTTGTAAAATTAGTTTTTTTTACATTAAAATGAGAAACAATATCAAATCCGTATAATGGTGTTTGTATTGTTATTATGCCATGGAAAATATGGAGGAAAATATATTGTTATATGGAGAGAGAGAGGGGGGAGAGAAAGAGAGAAAGAGAGAAAGAGAGAGAGAGAGAGAGAGAGAGAGAGAGAGATAGAGAGTGAAAGAGAAAAAAAGAATGAGAAAAAGGGAGAGAGAAAGAGAGAGGCAGACAGAAAAGAAAGAAATTATGTGTTTATCACATTTTGGTGCTAAAAACAAAATGTTTAATTTGTTAAAAAATAAATACAATATAACGAAAAGCTATGAATGTCATAGAAAATAAACCTTAATAAATTTTCTTAAATAGGAAATTTTTAAACTTTTTATGTCAAAGACTCACAACACTTCCTCGAGGTATAATATAGGTGAAGTCGTGGGACTTTGAACGCTCCCTCGAGTTCTTTAAGCGTGTAGTTCGTCTGTGCTTAGTTTGCGTGCTTTACAGCAATTTGAGTGAGCGCACAGTGAAAGCACAAGCGAAACATGTTCTACTTTGTGAAAGTTACCCGAATTAATCAAAACTCCCTCCTTTAATCGGAATGAACCAAGCCGCAACATCTGACTCCAGTACAGAATCCCAGGAGCCCTTTTATATTTACATTTATCCACCTTTTTCTCGCCTCATTATGAAAGTTTTACTTAGTTTTAAATTTGGAAATGAACATAGTTTTCGTTTGTTACCAAGATGATTTTTTATACGTACTTAAAGATTAACAAAGCACTTTCTGTCTTTTTTTTTTATCAAGTCTTCTGTACATGTGACTTTTTATATAATCTATAGAGACGTTGAAGTTGATCTTACTAGAAGTAGGACACGTTTTAGTTTAAGACAGCTATTGACCCGAACATTTGAAATTGAGTTAACCATTCCTATTGGGAATCTCTATTGGGAATTGATATCCTTTATCTTTACACAAGATGTTTGTTTTTTTTATAAAAACATTACTGATTATTTAATGTTTGAATTATCCAATAGGCTCGAATTAATATTTAATTTGTAGAAATTTTCTAACTGTTAAAGATATATTTTAGTACCTGCATTTAATGATAATGTTACCCGAGATTGTTTCCTTTAGCAATTCATTTTAGTATAAAAATGTATATATACAAAAATATACTAATAACAAAATATAAAAATAAAATGTTTAATATGAAAAGTAGGGTCGGATGAGTATAGACTAAATGGTGACAGTTTTAGGCCATAAGAGGCCAAAAGAGAAGAGGCGAAGCGGAGACGATGAAATTGTCAAACCGCTGGCAGTGACACAAGACATCAAAACTGCCAACAAACACGAAAAATATGGACAAAAAAGACATTCAATTCATTAGCAATACACCACGTTACAACCGCATTAAAGTCAAAGATTTACAATAATAAAATAAAAATATATAAAATGCTAAGAAAATAAAAACTAAATATAATAGATAAATGAATGACTGAAATATTAATGTACCCAGAAAGGACATATATTAAAAATGACAAAACTGAATTTTTTATGACAAAATGAAATGAAAGGAATTGATGATCGGAGAGAAAAATTTGAGGACGTTTTTTTATTATTTGTTAGTATCCGAGGAGCTCGAGCACATTACTATTTTCAGTAGTGTATTATTCTTCTATTCTCTATTATTCTACAAAAAATTTTATATTTTAAATTATCGAGATTTTTTAACAGTTGAAATGCAGTCTTAAGGCTTTTTGACGTTACTAAACAGATTAACCAACGTGCGAATTTGCCGCTAGTTGTTTTTGTGCACTTATGTTGATGTTTTGGGTCGGGCCAATCTCGCTTTTTCTCCCTTTCTTAGACATTTCACAACTGCGATTTAAAAACAGTTTGGCTTACTATCTCTCAATGTTGCACTTAAATTAAAATTTACTTAATGAGTCTTAATTTTTTTGCCGGTGTGATGGTAGTGTGGCGAGAACAAGCGGACCCAAGACCTAAAATAAAACAATATTTTTCTTAAGAGAGTTACAACTATTTTCTTCGGACGAACAGCTGTTTTTTCCTTATTTTCTTTTTTATTTAACTACAATTTTACTCAATAAATTTTAATTCTGATATGCATTTCTGTTTCAGGTGAGTCTATCCCTCCTGCTGAAGCAACAAACTACAATTTCACGATATTTCAACAATATTCGCGGTGGTGTGGTATTTTTTTTAAACAAACACCTTTTCTTCTTTTTTAACTATTCTTATATTGCGCTATTTTTTGTGTGTATACTGTGAATTCATAGCCAAGGGTGCTTAAACATAGTGGTTTCGTTAATTTACGGCAACCTTTTCTTTACACAAAAAATGCATCCTCTGCTCCTAAGCGATTTTTAAAACAAACTGTTGGATACGATTGTTTGTCTATAATTGCATGAAAACTAAATAGTTTCAATATTATGAAGACATTTTTTGATAAGGGTATCGAAAGTTGCGAGATTAAAACTTTCCAGGAGATGCGATTTTCTGATTGAGGTCGAAGCTTTACCACCCCATTGACGCCATAAAAAGGCGATTCCGGATTTTCACAGTCAATATTTGATATTAAAACTTAGTTTTTGACACAGAGCACACATAAAAGACACAAGCCTTCAAGCAGCGTGCGAGTTGTTAGTTAATCTAGGCAAGGCACATTGAAGAGACAATCTCAACTTTCAAAAAATTACTTGAAGCACTTCTAAAGCTCGGAAGCTCATGAAACAAGTTTAAACTATGCATAAAAGTAGTAGCTTGATGATACATAAAAAATGCGTTTTTTGCCTGAAAAATGGTTGCTACTCTTATAAATTTAAATTATTATAGGTACAACTTCTACTAGTTTTGTTATATTTGTCTCGCCTTCTCTCAATATCGTTCCCGTTTACGTTTGTAAGTCCTAGTTTATTAAGTTTTTGCTGATATTTTAGTCATTTAGTGATAATATGTTGGGCGGTGCGACCCTAAAAGTTTGAGTAATTGTTGGAAGTTCATTGTCTCTCAGGTGAACAGTGTGTCAACTGGTCTGTCCTTTTCGCAGTCTGGTCAGTTTTATTTTCATCTCTTCTGCTGCTTTTAGCAGTCGTTTTACTGTTGATGTATTATTCCACTGTCGCTGCCATGCAGCATTTTGCAGACATGGAAGTAAGGGTGTTTAATGCTAACCTTTATGCCCAGTTACACTACTTTGTATACTTTTTTCGTTTGTTTCGATGTTTACTGGGGAGATGTCCAAATAAAATTAACCACTAATTTCGTGGTCCGCTTGACCAATTAATACATTACAATTAATTAAGGTTTTTAGTTGAGATGAAAAAAAGTTAATGGCACGAGAGGGATTCGAACCCACGACCTTCGGCTAGATACGCCGCTGCTCTACCACCTGAGCTATCGTGACCTCGATCCAGTCGGACATCAACTCCCCATCTCAACCCCACCTTATGAGTTTTCCCTCCTTTTGCCATTTAGTTAATGGCACGAGAGGGAAAACTCATAAGGTGGGGTTGAGATGGGGAGTTGATGTCCGACTGGATCGAGGTCACGATAGCTCAGGTGGTTGAGCAGCGGCGTACCTAGCCGAAGGTCATGCGTTCGAATCCCTCTCGTGCCATTAACTTTTTTTCATCTCAACTAAAAACCTTAATTAATTGTAATAAAATTAACGTTTATCTTTCTTTTATGATAAATAACGTAATTTCCTAGTTGGTGTAGACACTTGTAATATAATTAGTGCAGTTTGCGAAATGGTGCTTATGACTAAATTTGCTTGTTAAGTGCATTATCGATCGCAAGAAGATGGCCGTGTAGTTGCTACCAGCTTTGTTTTGTTCGAATATTCACTCTTGTTTACCACAAATGCCTTTTGCAGACTCATTTCAACTAAAATGACTCTCCACAATAAGAATAATTCCAGTCAAATGGGAAATGTTCATTCTATCTAATGTTATATTGGTGGTTGGACTGTGTTTTATTTAATTAATTATTATAAATTACTTGTATTTGTTCGAAAAGTCAGACCTTGGTACAAACCGACCGCCGATGATGTGGTCAGGCGTTTCCGAAACCAAAACAGCGAGGGTCAGCGGACCAGATTAATGAAAAACGAGCACACTGGTCCGTCACCTCACAGACCTCTGGAAAAAATGGCCCATTTTTGATAAATTTTTGTTAGTTGTCTGTGACTAAACTGCAGTTTTTGATTAATAAATTTTCAACGTTCCTAATTTTCAATTTTCCTCTAATAAACGAAACAGGGTAAAACTGAAAGATTCACCCTGTTTGTTTAAGCATCTTTTATGACAAATTCAACATCAGATAAGCCATGTTTCTCAATGATTTTACTGTTGTGAAGTTAAATAATTCTGGTTCGACTAGTAAATTAAGGCCTGTCGCTTTCGATCCGATTTTGGTAGCTGGTCTGTGTGGTAAGTTTACTCAAGTCCTTTTGCCTGAGATGGCTGAGATGGCGAGATGGCGAGATTTCAAAAAGCCTCTGATATACCAAACCAGCGAACATAAGAGGATCATGATTGATAAAAAATGACCATATAGGAACATCATCCCACATACCTCTGAGAGTTCTTAATTTTAAATTTTCTTCTTTAATAAACAGTGCTAAAATTGTATTAATAATTCAACATCAGTTAAGCAAAGTTTCTAATTGAGTTAATTCTAGAGTAAAGTTTCTAATAGAGTAGTCTAATTTAATAATTGTGGTGTAATTAGAAAATAATTTAGGTCTGTCACTTTTAACTTCATTTCGGTCGCATGCCTGTGTGCTGTTTTCTTGCTCATGTCCTTTTATTCGTTTCAAACTTGGCACAAACCAACCCCTGAGATTGCGAAGTATAAAAACTTCTGAATGACCAAAACTAGATCAGCGGCAGTTGTTTTACATATTAGTTAATCGAGCTGTACTGTTTCTTGAATAAATTATCATCTTTTATCATGTTTGTTTTTTCTGCTTAAAAATATACAACTTTTTAGAACTTCATTTTACTTTTGGACTGATGTCCAGAGCAGAGTTGGGCAAAATCTAACTAATTCAATCATGATTAAGAATTTTGATTGAAGTTTAATCATGATTGAATTAGTCATGAGTAAATTAATCATAATTAATTCAATCATGAGGTATGACTAATCATATAATGATTAATTTACTCATGACTAATTCAATCATGATTAAACTTCAATCAAAATTCTTAATCATGATTGAATTAGTTTGATTTTGCCCAACTCTGGCTACAATGACCAACTTACCAAAATCCAACTGACTTCGGATAAAAATTTTGAGATGAGAGTCGTGCTCAAGGCCAACCTTCAAAAATTGTTATCATAAACGAAAACCAAAGTTACATAATTATTCTACATGTCTATTTTATTACAATCAATCACATATGGCGATTAATGATTAATTTAGTCAACAATCACATATGGCGACTAATGACTAAATTAGTCACTTACTACCAGTCATGACTAACAGTCTGAGTGATCAATCATTAATCATTAGACATGACTAATTTTTGCCCAACACTGGCCCAGAGCTACATAGTTTGCCTTGCTAATTCAAAATCTAATTTTTCTGGATGTCTATCGTGGAAAAAAAAGAGATTAGCTTTAATGCTATTCTGTGGCAGTTGATAGGTCTCCGTTAGGGACTTTCAAATCCAGATCCGATTAAAAGCTGCCTCACGTTACACCACTGGGCTTAAACCGAGTCGAACTTCGAACGGTTGTAAATTTGTGTTAAAAGAGACCAAAAGGGGGCAAGGGTTCAACTCCAAAGTAATCTCCTTTAAAAATTCTCAAGCTTCAAAGCCAATGATAGGACTAGTTCGACCTCAGGGATGAATGTCTTAGAAATTGAATTAGATATCGGAAATGAAAGAAATTATTTTTCCTCGACGTTTCAACTCCTGGGGTAGACCGAGACGATGATAAATGAGGGACGGATAAAAAAAAGTTTAATGGATCTGGGCCAAAATCTAATACGGGAATACGAAATTAATGTCCTTATTGAAGTTATTCAATCCATTTTTAATGAGACTTTGATTGAGGGACATCTCTCTATTAATGAGAGGCCAAATCAGTGTAATTCTTTATTTTGCATATGCGCCAGAAAGAATAAAAGATGCTACTAGTTACGATCTTTTCTGCCCTGGTTGCAAAAGCATTATTAAAATTTAAACCAAATTTAAACAGAATAATTATGATATTGTTACATTTAAAGTAAACAGCAAGCTCTAATAAAATTAAGCTTATAGTAACAATGTCTTTCTCTTCTAGACGTAGAACAAAATTTCAATTTTCATGCAATAAAATAAGTTATAATTTATTCTAACTCGAAATTATAAAAATATAGCATTGTTTATTGCAGCCATAGCCATGTTAACTATTTAATTTTAATTTATACATATCATGTTTTATATAATTTAGAAACGATTGTACACATAAGTACACTAAGTTTTTAGAATCTAACAGCGTTGAATAGTTGAAAGGAAGGGGAACTAAACGTGACAATTTTTTGAAAAATTTTGTCTTTTCCTTTGGAAACTTGGGCAGCTCATGATTATGTGTTTCGTTGTTTCCTCTTCCCCGCATTAATCGCATATCTATATTTTATCCTATTTTGTAAAGGTACTTTTTACATAGTGCATGGTCCGAACGCAGTGAGATAGTTTTGCATAGTCTTTGTGGCTGAATAGATTTAAAAATTTTCCCTTTTGGGGACTCAGAGTACCTAATCTGCCATAATTTTCGATGGAATTTTTTATTATCAGTGAAAGTATGTCAGTTAGTTTCTATGTAATTGTGATGGATGTCTCGTAGCGTATTGTATGGTTAGATTTTGTGTAATTGCTTCTAAATGAATTTTTCTTTATGATTTATATTTTTTCTGGTTTTTTTTCCACATTGGAATGTCCTTCCATGCCGTTTTATTCTTCTGGTTGTGTTGTCTCGTCTGTGCGTGCCTAATTTATTAATTGTTAGTTTTTCTTTCCCAATTTGTGCGAATGTCGTTTTTGTTTTGCCTAGTTAGCTTTTCCTTAATTGTCCCTAAATGCTTTCAGGTCTTTTACATCAACTTACCAGTTTGCTTTTGAAAAATAAGCACTTTGGCTGTTTTTTTATACGAGTAAGGAAAAATATCGTCGGCTGACTTTTCCTTGAAGTAATTAAGTAGATGTTGAAACGTTGAATAGGGTCCGGGGGCGTGGTGGAAACGAAGCGATGCTCTTGGAAAGGGTTAAATGAGAAATTAGAGAATCAATAGCTGCTGGGCTACCGCAATGAGACCGATTTTAGTTCGCTTTATCTGCTTCTCAAATACGTTTCAGTAATGCGGAATGAATTCCCAGAGAGAATAGGAGAGAATGGATCGACCGATAAATTCAAACAACTATTTGAGAATAATTTACCGTTTTATTGTGGGACTTGGTGGGATTATAAGATTTTATAAGGCCTGGATTTTGTATAAATTTGTAATATTTATTTCTCATAAAACTCAGGATTAATCATTAGTTCATCAGAAAAAATTACTGTTTATTTGCAATCAGGTTTGGGGGAGTTAAGAGTATGAATTAAAAATCGAGTGCTTTCCTACAGGGTCAAAGATGGTTAATCGTTCGCGCATGCCGACATCGCATAGTCTCGACGTTCATCCGTAGCCAATTTGTGCCGTCCATTGACTCGTGTCAATCCCTGTCGTGGCCAGGAGAGCGTAAAGAAAATTGTTTTCCCTCCCAACAAAGGGTAGCGGAATTAAACATTCGTCTGGGAGTTAGGGATTTGTTCAATGCTAATTAGCACCTGGGTCGTGAGCGTGTTGCAGGTTTTGAATAACAAGTGAAGCGTTATCTCGGCCCGGGAGGAGCCCCAAGGAATGAATGTAAAACGGAACCGGAACTAACACAAATACAGGCGAAACCTCCGGGAACGAGATCGGTGTCCGGGGCCCCCAGACCCATTCCAAACATTGATTGCAGAAATTTAATTAATTCTGCTCCGGGTCCGGCTGGCAGCCTCTCCCTAGGCCCCTTGTGCTTTCTATCGTATCTACCGCCGCAGAATTATTTAATGAAAACACTTATACACCCATTCAGACTTCTCAACATTCTAAACGGCTGTTACAACTTGTTCAGGTGCAGAGATTTTATCTGCGACTGTTTTGGATCGATACACATCCAATAATAATGACAGCGTAAAATTTATTACCATATGTGATTATTTATCATGTAGTATATACCGTATAATAGAATTTGGCTTTTTGACACTATCTGTACTTTTACAATGCTTAAGACAACTGTCGGTTAGTTAGATCAAATTTAAGAACCAATCCAGAATAAATACTACTTAAACAATTATAAAATTAAAAAAAAAACTGTAAGATTCTTTGGAAAAAAATATTTTAAAACAACTCTTGAAAGAACTTTTTTTCAGCCCAATCATTGGCGCCACCGACTCCCCTAAAGTCCTAAGGCGCGTACACACTAAGCAAATCAGAACCAACGAAGCGGTTGGTTTTGGTCAAAATTCGGTCTTCTGGCTGTAACACCAAAAGGGTTGCTGTTGTTGACTGCGATTCCACATGGCCGATTCCCTTCCCCCCCAACCAATCGGTTTGATGAGGATGACCCAAGGATGATGGTCAATGTGTGGCGGCCAACGTTCGGCCCCATATATTGGATGCTTTTGTTTGCTGAGATTTAGTGTGTAGGGACGTTATGCTGGAAAATTAACAAGATTAAATCCGCACGACTTGCGTGTGTTGCAAAACTGTTGGGCGTTTAAGCCATTGCCGGAATGCAAACTGACATTTTAATAAAATATTGTTTTTAAAAATCCAATCATTACCTTAAAATGAACTGGCGGAATGAGGGGTAAGATATTTAATTGGGGCCGTGAGATTATAAACCTCTCTGGTCGTTTCTATCACCAATTTTGCCATTTTCAGAGTTGGCGTATCTATTTCCTCTCCCTTTATGACGTAAACTGGTACTGAACAATTCAATTATTAAAGTTGGTGGTAGTAGTTGTTGGTCTTCAAGAGGGTGAACTCATGTTAAACTGATCTCGATTGATTTACTGTGTCTGTGTACTCTTTCACCATTTAGATGCCGCCTAAAACTCTGTTAGGTTTACGTTGTTACAGGTTCTTCGCTGAAGATAGCATAAGCCGAAACGCATTTGAATGACATGTAAGCTCGTGGGAGAATAGACAAACCGAGTAGAGTAGTCAATTGACGATCGGTTTAACAACAACAATAACAAGTCTTCCCGAAACTTTTGTAAGCTCTACGGGTTCTATAAAATACATTTGAATAAATTTCAATATATTTGAAGAATTTCCGTATGTTGTACAGATAAGTCCAAATTTAGACACCCACACCCAATTTTTTGTGTGTGTCAGTGCCGGTTTATTTCCCATTTTAATACATACCAGGCGCTTACCTATTCAATATGCATAATGATAATAGTAGTTGCTTGTAAACAATAACATGTAGAATTTATCTTTTATTTATGACTGTTATATTCAATGATTGTTGGGTTGTGCTAATTTTGAGCAACTATGTGAGCAATGTAGCATTAAAAATTAGTATTAAGAAATTAATATTTGCAGAAATTATGTAAAAACAAATGTAATATATGTAAAATAATGCAAAAAATCATATTCCAGGCGTTGCCTTGAAAAAGAATGAAAACCATTCGAAACGTTGGAAAATTAAAGAATTGAACACCATGCTTGTTTTCTGTATGACTGCACATCCCACAACTCAACATCGATGTATAATTTAATTAAAATTAAAACTTTTGCAAAATACAGCTTTTGTTTGGGAAAAGGGAAGAAACAATAATTTCTGTGGTTTTGATCAAACCTACAAAAAAGAAATTAACAAATAACCCATAAGAAATAAATACACCCCGACTTAAAGAACAGGTAAAAAAATGGACCCACACGAAAAAAAAATAGCAAAATGCATAAACATTTAAACCAAAATAGTGATAGAAGAATAAGGATAATTGGAAACTTTTGCAGGCTTATACATCAAAAACCCTCAATAAAACTCATTTCACACAAACCACCAAACATTATTAACTATACAGACAAAAATACATACAAAAATTGATCGACAACAGACAAATATAACATGGGGAAAATATGAACACACACCCACATATAAAACCAATCACACACATCTCTGAAAGCAGTGAAAACGATTAGGTACATAAATGATAAAAAGTTAGAAAACAGATGCACTAGAAACACCTGAAATTATATATATATATATATATATATATATATATTTTTTTTTTTTTTTTGCTTGACCAGGTAAAAACTTCAGATTCTTTATAAATCTAATTAATTGTGCTGAGAGATTTTTCTAATTTTTAACATAACATTATCTGATAATTTAGCATTAATTCCATGTTACATCAGTTTATGACTTATCACTTATTTTTATTAGCGCAAACTAGTGACCGTTCAAGGGTTATTTTGCCTGCCTTCTCCCAATATTGTGACAAACTTCATATTTTGTTTTCACAGTTATTAAATAAGTACGGGAGAATCTGCAAAGAGAAAAGAAAAAAGAAAAGAGAGAGAGAGAAAGAGAGAGAGAGTGAGAGTGAGAGTGAGAGAGAGAGAGTGAGCGAGAGAGTGAGAGTGAGAGAGAGAGAGAAAGAGAGAGAGAGAGAGAGAGAAAGAGTGAGTGAGCGTGAGAGTGAGAGTGAGAGAGAGAGAGAGAGCTTTATGCGATGGTATGATAATGAACATCAATGTATGTAAGATCATCCTATTTCTTGTAAGGTCTTTAGATAGCTGAACTGTTTTTTATTAATTAATTAGAAGTTTAAACAAAATTTTATTAGTTTCAAATGAAGTAAAACAACCCCACTTCGCTGTAAATACCCTTCCTCCTCCACCCATAACGGATCCTTTAATAATTTGTCTTTTTAACGTGTGATGAAAACGTCTATTTCTACTCCAATTATAACACCAGTCAACAATTCCGGTCGGAATTGTACCAAAAATCACCTCTCGAGTCGAAATTCGCGTTTTAATCGACCTCGTACACCGTCGATATGAAACCCTCGGGGTTTCTAGTAGGGGTTGAAATTGATTTGGCCGCGGTCCAGCGAAGCACCCACTGCTTTTCCCTGATTATACCGTACCGCGAGGGCGGAGACCGGCCCTCGGAGCAATTAACAAGAGGCAGCTCTAAAACAGATGTCCTGGACAAGAGTTTCCTCCGTGCTATGCTCGTCTGCCTCACATCAATCGTAAACAGTTCGGGAATACTAACAATAAAATCAAAATTAACTCACTCACGAAGGAACTGTGAAAAAACATGAGAGGAAGAAACTTCACTCGTTAAATTTTACACCGTCATGATCATTAAGTTTCACTTTATAATTCCAACGTTATAATTACAGGGTATAATAAAGGTTTCGAAATAAAGTTATTCGTGAAAAAAATATAAAACAAAACCGGAACAAACTTCAATCGTTAAATTTTACCTCGCATCTGCTCGTTAACATCCAAAAGTTATCATAATGATATAAATTATAATATAATTATTATTTTAGTATCTTTATTGTGAAGTTGAACAGAAATTATGTTTTTTTCCGTAAGGGAGAGCATTAGCTTACTGTCGAAGGTACAGGTAGGTTTTAATAATCATTTTCATCTCAACCCAAATTTAATCAAACATCCACCTAAAAAGAAAACAAACTACTTAATGATAGAACGTATTAAATAAATCAAAAGTATTTTTAGTTTAAAACACGAAATTAGAAGGTAAATTCTTCAATCAAAAATCGCCAGTACCTTCAGAAATCTGTCTCTTCAGAAGTCTGATAGGTTTGAAAAGAAAAAACCTTTTCTGGAAAGACTGTTTCCACATGAATAATTGATTTTAATTACATCGTATATACAAGAATTCATGACTGATAACGCTATGCAAAAGTATTTAAAACATATATATAAAATAAAAATATTCTAAAATAGAAATTAAAAAGAGACAATTAAGGACATTTAGTGGCAAGATAAAAAGAGTTAGTCAAAGGGAAGAGCCTTAAACTTGAATGGTATTCATCAGGTAGAGCAAGGAATGTCGAAAGGCATTAGTTCTATGTGTGGAAGAAAAGAAGTCAAAAAAGGAGGAGCGAGACGACCCTGCGGATCTGAAGGTAAAATCATGTAGGCCGGTAAAAGAGAACAATTAATTTTCTATCGGGGGGATGCAATGAATTATTTCTTACGATAAAAAGGATATAACAGGGGCTTCGGTGGCCGCAACGGTTTATGCGTTGACACGGCGATCATCACTGTAAAGGTCTCGGGTTCGAGTGCCGGGCCGCTATATATTTACAAATGGGCTTTTTGAACACCAAAACAATTTCGACTTCAACAATCCAAAAATAATACACACAGAACAAAACAAACATAAACGTAACTTTTTAGAAATGGTTTACATCAACAGGGATAAACACATCATCAATTACAGAACAACTGCAAACTTAGTCGCAGCTACGCTAATATCATTAATCAAATTCAATATCGAAAACATACATGTAACATCATCACATCACACAAAACCTAATATAACATATAATACAATCATCGCATTCCACACATCAAACATTTCTACATAATTTATTTCTTCAATCATTTAGCTTTCCCTTTCCCTAATAATCCCCGTCTAAGTAATCCTGAACGGATAATCAGGCCGAATCATTACCAACGTTTTTCCCATTGTCGGTTCCTTTCACCTCACAGAAGCCGACTCCGCATGTAAAAATGTCTTTCTATCCCGACTTCCTTCCCCACCCCTCAAGATCGAACGTATATAAACATAAAACAGCAATATCTCACTGGCACTCGCAACAGGACACACAAGAATGATACATCTACACGGAAAACAAACAGTTTGAGTGAGTACAAATACTATGATCGAATTTAAAATTTTCTAACATTGTATAAATTCAGTCTTTTTCACAGCCAATATGTATTTGCAAAATTTAAATAATGTTATAAATCCCAGGCCATGAAGATGACCTCAATAAAGATCGAAACGTTGGAACGATAAAGAAAATGATTTTGTAAAACGTACGTCACACCAGACCGCATCTCGCGATCTCCAAATATAATTATAATTAATTTTTAAGTAAGGCATTGGTTGAGATAAAAAAGTCAGTGTCACGAGTGGGATTCGAACCCACGACCTTCGGCTAAATACGCCGCTGCTCTACCACTTGAGCTATGGTGACTTCGATCCACTCGGGCACCAACTTCCCACCTGAATCCAACCTTTCGAATTTTCCCTCCTTTTTTGCTTTTTCAACACTTCACTAAAGTTTTTCGTGGCCATTTCATTTGTCGCCGAGAATGAAATAGATTACGACATTTGAAAAATTGCGAAAAATAGGGAAAATTCAAAAGGTCGGGTGGAGATGGGAAGTTGGTGTCTGAGTGGATCAAAGTCACGATAGCTCAAGTGGTAGAGCAGCGGCGTATTTAGCCGAAGGTCGTCGGTTCGAATCTCGCTCGTGACACTGACTTTTTACCTCAACCAATACCTTACTTAAAAACTTTTTAATTACAAAGAATTTATTTGGTCAATCGGACCACGAAACCTAATCGATATAATTATAATGTATAAATGGCATCAGAATGAAGTTAACCACGAAAAAGCATCAAAAGAAAATTTGCCTAAATTTTTTAAATTGGTGCATACATATTAAAACTCTTCATGTTAATTAAACAATGCAATTAAGAGGGTTTATTTTTTAATCTCAATATCCACAAACATATCCAAATTACCATGTTAGTAATTAATATTGCTGAATATTCAGTAGGTTGGTTTATATAAAGCTCGTTTCTTTAATGACAAGGAACAATAACAGACAAATTTATTCTTCAGTTGAGTGGTGTCGAGCTAGAACCGCAGAATATCCGTAAAGACAACTATTCCTGTCGCCATGAGATTTTTTCATTACGTTCGGGCAAAATGGCCCCGGCAGAGGTGATTGCGCCCATCAAACCTCTCCTCGTCAACGGACCTTGTTATCACAAAAAGATGAACATCCCATTTATCCTTTATTTCTTGCTACAAACGGCATTAAAGGCACAAATATTTTTTATAGTTGGTGATCCGTGCAAATATGGGGAAGGTTTTTAGAATAATAGAAAATTATTGTTGTTTTGCAGTTTAATCGAAATGAGAATAATGGACTGATTTGATATTTGAATACACACTTGAATTATCTCATAAACGACATGTGTAATTTTGCTATAATAAAGCCTATAAACAATAACTAATGCTTATTACCTATGTGCTAAATATTTCTTTACTTTCACACTTGAATGAATTTGCAAGTAAAATGCAGAAGTGGTGTAAAATGAGCAATTAGATTTGAAACATTTGAAATTGCTGCCCGACCACTAGGTTTACTTGTGTGTCGACAGACCAAACAATCCAGGGGCCAATAGACGTAATGGGGGATTCGAGAGGATGAAGAGAGGACGCTGCGTTGCCGCGCGAACCTTACAACAGCCCTATAGATGGAAATTCAACTCTCCCGGATTATGTAACAAGGCCGATTCTGGTGTCGGGTTTCTCCTCGATATCACATAATCCTGTGCCCCCGGCTTCAGAATACCAGCAGCGTGCGGAACCCCTCTCGCATCACATGTAAATTCGAGAAGGGGCCGTAAATCCATCCGATTTACCCTCTGCCCCTTAATCCTTACCCCGGAGTGCCTTACTTGAAAAAGCCCGTCACGGCTACCAACCCCGACGTTTACTTTCAGAGCCCATTTCGAAAAAATAAACTTTTACAAGTTACAGAGGTGTATTTTTATTGATGGAACATTGCTTTTTTGTAAAACAATCAAAAAACTGCTCAGATAGCAATGTTCATTCAATCTATTTTGGCTAGAATCTATTTTTGAAAAGAATGGATAGAAAGAGAAGAAGGAATGTGTTTGATAGAGAGAAGGAGGGAGGGAGAGAGAGAGAGAGAGAGAGAGAGAGAGAGAGAGAGAGAGAGTGTAAAACTAAATAAGGTTTATACCTTACTCGCTAAATTTAATTTAAGCACTCTACGCCAATATAACAACTCATTCATTGGTGCCTTAATAGAAATATAATAGTTTTTTAGTTTGTATATATAGTAAAATTTTATAGATTTAATTTAATTTATTTTATTGTATATTAGTTTACTTTCAGAGGTCATTTCGAAAAAATAAACTTTTACAAGTTACAGAGGTGTATTTTTATTGATAGAACATTGCTTTTTTGTAAAACAATCAAAAAACAGTTCAGATAGCAATGCTTATTCAATCTATTTTTGCATGCTTTATTCAAAACCGTACAATTAAGACGTCTTGTGGACGGTTTATTCATGTTTTTTTTGTATTCTATTTTAAATGAATTAGGTCATGTGATATGAAAATAACACAACAGGTCGTTGGACTTGATCCAACACAAGTCCTGTATGTAAAACCACGCCGCTCCCCAAACAAGCACAAGTTCCATCCTAACTGTCATCTCTCCTCAGTATATACCACATAATTGAATTGCCAAGACATATTTTGTTTTAATTATCCCATCGGGTAATATTAAAGATGACGGTTTGAAAGGATTTGATGGAAGAAAGGAGGATTAAACGGACGTCCTATTTCCTTGGTTAGAGTCGTTTGTGCTGAGCAGCTCTGACAGATAAAGACAATGCGGGCTCTGATGCAAAAGCTGTCACCTGTCACTTGTCAAAACTTTCCTCCTTTTCCTTCCAGGCATTTCAGATTGAAGTGGTTATGTATTTTAGCCTCTTTGTTTGCGCTAAATTTTCTTTTCAGAATACGAATTGAAACCATGATGTATTGGATGATGGAATTGTTGTAAGGAAGAAGCCATAGCTCACGCAAACTTAGTTGGTTCAAAGCCTTAATCATGATTTGGACGTGCTATTGAAAAAAAGCTACGAATGTTCTTAAGGAAGAACTATTATAGGTTTACTGCAGTGATGGATCACCTCGCTTATCTTTGCTGTTGGATAATTGACCAATGCGTTTAATGTTTTTTACATTATATGAAATCGCTATTTTAAAATCATATCAACTGTTATTTCATCTCAACATCACTTACCTTTATTATTGAGAGAGAGGAGAAAGAGGGGAGAGAGAGAGAGAGAGAGAGAGAGAGAGAGAGAGAGAGAGAGAGAGAGAATAAGAACAACAAAATAAGGTTTATATTTTACACGATAAATATAATTGAATCACTGTAAGTCAATATAACATAACTCATTCATTGGTGCCTTAATAGAAATATAATAGGTTTTTTTAAAATTTGGAGTGATTAGTGACCATTAGTCGATGATTATTCGTAGATCGTGAGATGCGGTCTGGTATGACGTAGGTTTTAGAAAAATATTTTCTTTATCGTGCTACGTTTCGATCTTTATTGAGATCATCTTCAGGGCCTGGGATTTACAAAACTTATGCATGTGGGTTGTGGAAAAAACGTGAATGTATACAATGCAACAAATATTTTTTATATTCAATAAACGTATTCCTACTCACTCAAAGTGTTTGTTGTCTGTGTAAATGTGCCATGTGAGTTGAATTACTTTGATTGGATATAAAAAATATTTTTTGCATTGTATGAATTCACTTTTTTCCACATCCTACATGTATTTGTTAAATTTAAACAATGGTTGTATTTAAATTGTAACATCTTCAGGGCCTGGGATTTACAACCATTGTTTAAATTTAACAAATACATGTAGGATGTGGAAAAAGTGAATTCATACAATGCAAAAAATATTTTTTATATCCAATCAAAGTAATTCAACTCACATGGCACATTTACACAGACAACAAACACTTTGAGTGAGTAGGAATACGTTTATTGAATATAAAAAATATTTGTTGCATTGTATACATTCACGTTTTTTCCACAACCCACATGCATAAGTTTTGTAAATCCCAGGCCCTGAAGATGTTCTCAATAAAGATCGAAACGTTGGCACGATAAAGAAATTGTTTTTTTAAAACCTACGTCACACCAGACCGCATCTCACGATCTCCGAATAATCAATAGTTTTTTAGTTTGTATATATAGTAAAATTTTATAGATTTAATTTAATTTATTTTATTGTATATTAGTTTACTTTCAGAGCCCATTTCGAAAAAATAAACTTTTACAAGTTACAGAGGAGTATTTATATTGATGGAACATTGCTTATTTGTAAAACAATCAAAAAACTGCTCAGATAGCATTGTTCATTCAATCTATTTTGGCTAGAATCTATTTTTGAAAAGAATGGATAGAAAGAGAAGAAGGAATGAGATTGATAGAGAGAAGGAGAGAGAGAGAGAGTGTAAAACAAAATAAGGTTTATACCTTACTCGCTAAATTTAATTTAAGCACTCTACGCCAATATAACATAACTCATTCATTGGTGCCTTAATAGAAATATAATAGTTTTTTAGTTTGTATATATCGTAAAATTTTATATATTTCCTTTTATTCATTTTATTTTATGATAAAATTTATAACAATTGGTTCGCCTCTTCTTGCTGCTCGTCATAAACTTTATCCATTTCGGCCGACAGTTTTTTTTTCTTTAGCATTCTTTACCATAAAGTAGGGAAGGGCTTATGCTTATCTGCGTCCGCGTCATTCCAAGGTATTATTCGCCTAATCCTTGTTTCACGATTCGTATTTTTTACGTCTTTCATCCTTTACTAGTGTCTCGTTTATATTTAGAAAAGTTTAAATATTTCTCTACTGGGTATTTCAGTTTTTTAACATGTTTCGTTGTTACCAATACTTAAATTTTCTACCGGTTTGTCCGTTGTGTTTTATTTGGCTGTTGAAGGGTCGAGGCCGGAAGAGAGTTCGGCCTCTAAAGGGTTAGTTCCTGGGGGAAGCTGCCGGCTCGGGGGTTGGTTAAACAGCGCTAATGGCCTGGGTAATCCAACCAAACACAGTACTTTCATTAAAAACTCCTCCACTTTCCTACTACACACGACTTGGCTAATACACTGTCTCGGATTTTCAGACCGAAAGGAATAAACCATGCCGGAGGTCAAGATATACAAACTTCAGAAACAATCTTTATTAATTATGTACGAATAGAGGATAGATCCAATGTGAAATATTTATTCGAACCCCTTTCACGAATTGAATTTACCGTCAAACAATTAAATTCAGTAATTGTTACGGATTTAAAATTATCAGCGCACTGATTTTGCCTGGGGAAATACAATGAAATTATAATCCTCGAGGGTTGCTTTATTGAATTTCATGTAATGAGCGTACAGAATACATTTGAGGGCACGCACGGCTACACCGCATCATCATATGTCGGTCTTGGCAAACATTCCTGCTTGTGAAAGCTTTACTAGATATCATCTTAATTCTTGACATAATATAATAATGTATACATAACGTTCCTAATGAATCCAAAACTAATACGTTAAGAGGCTGACGAGCATTTTGTTTAAAATAGTTTGGCCTGTCTTGGTTTTAAAAGTGAAAGGATGACCGACGAAGCGAGGTTTGGAAATATCAAAGCAAGTTTGTCATACTAAGCAGGAAACTTTAGATAGGCGTTTAAGTTTCTGGCACGACGATCTTAAGATGTATTATATTCTGCATTGTTTTCGTTCGAAAGAAAGAAAGATGATCGCTTCTACCAGATTAATCTTTTTAAGCCTGCGGCATTATTGATTTACCGTCATTCGGCAACTTGTATCCCAATACAATTTTACTTAAAAAAAAAGAAATGATTGCTACAGCGAACTGGTGCTCATTTAGCTTGAACCAGGGATCACGTATGGACGCGAGCAGCATGCCCTCCCCCCCAAAAAAAGAAAGATTAAACGTACAAACTATTTACGAAACTTAAATTTACTACTGGCGTAAACAGAAAATGCAACTAATAACATGAGAAAAAAAAGTTTAATATTTGATTCGGATTTCAGTTAAATTTCTAGGAACAAAGACGTATACCAATTGATACAATAGAAATATGGATTTGGATATGATTAGCATCTCTTTTGATGCTTCTATTTCCAAAACTTTTAGTTGCAGTTTTTTGCTTTCTACAGAAAAATTAGTTTTTCTGAGAGTCGGGTTGTGGAAAAGTGGCCATATTTGAAACACAAAAATAAATCTCAGTACAGTTTCATATTTTCAAACTAGTATCCCTAAAAAATGCACAGAATGTGTGAGCTTTAACTTATTCTAAAATAACAATTTAAAATTTTTCCTTTCGACGCAAAACATGAATTAGTGAATTATAGTATACGAAAAATTATAAAGCATCTTCGACAAAAAAAACCCGGATTGACTGTATTAGGGCAAATTAATGAAATCTTAAATGAAAACCATAAAGTTGTTTTACAGGGAATGTGTGCTGAACATATGTAAACATAAAACAGCAATATCTTACTGGCACTCTCAACTCGACACGCAAGAAGGGCACAATTACACAGAAGACAAACACTTTGAGTGAGTAGAAATACTCTGAAAAACAATAGAAATATGTTAAAAAAATATATATTTTGCATTGTATAAATTCACTTTTTTCCACATCCTACATGTATTTGTTAAACGTAAACAATATTTGTAAATCCCAGGCCCTGAAGATGATCTCAATAAAGATCGAAACGTTGGCTCGATAAAGAAAATGTTTTTCTGAAACCTACATCACACCAGACCGCATCTCACGATTTATGAATAATTTAAAGGGAATGTTCGATCCAGTAATTTTACGTTTCGAAAAATACACTCCCATCATCTCTGCTGTGTCGACGTTGAAAAGCGTTTTTCGAGTACAAAATATTTGTTGAGCGATAATTGCTGTAGTTTCGCAGAAACTAACTTTGAAATGTCTCTCATCGTCAATTTTAATTCGAATCATGAAATTAATTAAGATTCATTTCTTTATAATATTTTAAATTACATATTTTTTGTATCACTGTATTTCCTTTCAAAATGAATAGTTACTAGGCCAAAAAGAAAAAAATATTTCTGGGTTCAAGATATGAAGTATTAATCGGTTGATGTCTTGGACAATCATGCTGCGTATTTATGAATTTTTTTTAGAGTATATAGCATTAGATATTTGCGGTTTTATTATTATTTACGAGGGTATTCATCTACGAAAATGTCCATTAAGTAATTTCAGGTTCGAAAGCAAGGCCGCTGGATTCGAACCCGGGACCTTTAACCTTCAGTGATAAATAAATTCTTTAGAAAGGTAAAGGTTTTATTAGTACATATTATATGGCACATTTGAGATTTTTATTGTATTAAGTCCTTGCTTTATTGATGACCATAAATCTTCTGGCAGAGATACTGGTGTGAATTAAAATGTCTGATCAATTTGGAGCAGATATAAGAAGTTTATAGCTTGTATTAAAATATTTAAAAAAATTGGAAATATCTTGAAAAATTTTAAAATTATCTGGTTTATTGAACTTCAATTACAAATTATATAAAAATGATGAAAGTGCAATTAAAAATTTCACAAAGAGATAAGTTTCTTTTTAAAACCATTCGTTCAATTTTAGTAACATTTTAACTGATAGAAATGTATGAATTTGCTAAATGATGAAAGAACTGGAAAAAGCTTGATGTATTGGTAATTTTCTTATGTAGAAAATTGCTAATATTTAACAATTAAGCTTTTGCAAAAAAACATTTGTAATTAATGTAAGTAAGAAGAAGGAGTAAGCTGAAATTTTTTAAATGGATTAGCTTTGCAATAATTTCAAGTTGTGTTAAGTAGAGATATTTATAATTTTTATTTCAAAGTCTGAAATGATCATTCGCATTCTTTTCCCGTTCGGAATTAAGACCCCAACTTTCTTTCTTGCATTTTTGCTACTTCATTCTCTTTTATATCAGTTTTAACAGTTGCCCTTATAAAATTACGTCTACCTTAAAATACTTTGAAAAGACTTTTTTTCTTTCAATCTTTCGATTTTACTCCTGCTTCGACGGCGAGTTCTCTCCTCTTTTTTTGTTTGCACTTTCATTTATGGTAATGGTCTTTAGATGTTTCACAAAAGAGATCTAGACAAAAAAAAGTAAAGAAAAAAAGGAGGGAAAAGTATTCAATTTATCATTCGGGGATTATGAAGGTACATTAATAATCGCATCGAACTCGCCATTGGTTCAATTCCAATAACGGCTGTTCCAAGCTTGCACTAATTGGAACTGGTTCTTAATGCCTGTTGGAAATGTATTGCCACGGATTGAATCGAATAAATCGAAATCTCATTTTAATGTTTATTGTCGTTGTTGATGACACTCAATCACACTATCGATTTAACTTTGGTAGTCCAATATATAACAAATCAGAGCAAGAACATTCAATTTAAACTGCTTATTTGTAATTATTTCATATTGTGAATATTGTAAGTGTAATCTTAAGCAAGAGGGAGGGGGCAAGGCTGATGCTGCATTGTCGCTCCGGTCAAGCGGGGTCATCGAAGTCGCAGTTTAAGATGAACTTCGTGGTGCAGGGTCGCCGTAATTTCCCTCTTGCTCTCGTTTGGTAAGTAATAAAATATTTATATCTTCAGCCATATTATATTATGTCTTCCGGAACAGTTGGGCTCTCCATAATTTACTATGACATGCTATCCCCCACACTTATCACTGGGTAAAAGTGGCCTTTAGCTAGATTTATGAAAAAGAGAAAAAACATATTTCTTATACATTGTACCGCTAGACTTCCATAGCCCATTTAACGTTATTTATGCGCTTATAAGATATCATATTAGGTTAATTCGTATGTTCTTAGAGCAAAAAGTCTCTTACAACGGTTTGTAGTTCGATAGGAACTGATGATAATGGTCACAATGAAGAGAAAAAAGTTTAAATATTCTATAACGTTTATTAAATGCATTAGATTTCGTGGTCTGATTGACCAAATAACCACATTCAATTAATTAATCTTTATGTAGGTCTTTCAATTAATTAAGGTTTTTAGTTGAGATAAAAAAGTTTGTGTCACGAGAGGGATTCGAACCCACGACCTCCGGCTAGATACGCCGCTGCTCTACCACTTGAGCCATCTTGACCTCGATCCAGTCGGACACTAACTTCCTATCTCAACCCCACCTTTTGAATTTTCCCTCCTTTTTTGCCATTTTTGAGATGGGAAGTTAGTGTCCGAGTGGACCGAGATCACGATAGCTCAAGTGGTAGAGCAGCGGCGTTTCGTCATGGATTCGAATCCCGCTCGTGACATTGACTTTTTTTATCTCAATTAAAAACATTAATTAATTGAAAGATATTAATTGGTCAAGCGGACCACGAAATCTAGTGAATTTATGTAAGGTATTGGTTGATATAAAAAAAGTCAGTGTCACGAGGGGGATTCGAACCCACGACCTTCGGCTTGTAACGCTGCTGCTCTACCACTTGAGCTATCGTTACTTCGATCTACTCGGACACCAATTTCCCATCTGAAGTTCTCACCCAAGATAAAATAGTTCTTTTTTAAATTTATAACAGCTTTATTTTTTTTATATTTCCAAGGTTTCTAAATACTTCAATTAATTAATCTTTATGTAAGGTATTAGTCGAGATAAAAAAGCTAGTGTCACGAGTGGGATTCGAACCCACGACCTTCGGCTAAATACGCCGATGCTCTACCACTTGAGCTATCGAGAGCTCGATCCGCTCTGACACCAACTACCCATCTCAACCCCCACCTTTCAAATTTCCCTCATTTTTGTCATTTTTCAAATGTCGTGTAATCTATTTGATTCCCGGCGACAAATGACATGGCCACGGTGAGCTTTAGTGAAGATATACTTCATTTTGCTTATTAAATCCATTAGATTTTATGGTCCGATTAAATAATTAATCTTTATGTTACGTTAAGATTAAACGATATAGCGTTTATGTTATTTTTCCTATGTTATAAATCGTGTTTAAATTTCACATAAGAAAGAGTTGGAAAAAATCTGCCAGTAAATAGGCGAGTAAGTGATTATTTGTTTGCACTGGAGGCGTAAAAATGGTGTGTTTTACATGAACAATGGGTGGAAAGTGGGATAGTTGGCTCAGTTAAATAAATTGAGCGTAAACGCTTTTTGCTTTTGAACTAGGTGTCGGTAGATAACGTTCAACGCCAACGAACTATCCCATTTACGTAACAAATGTTTGTTTTTATCGAGTTATGATAGACGGAAGATGACAGTAATGTTGTGTGCAAAAAAAAAAAAAAATCTTGGCAATTAAGGTTGCCATGGGAGTGCCATACCCTCGATCCTTTTTGACATAGTATATTGTTTAAATTTATTATATAAATTACTCGCAGGCTCTTTAAGAGTACCAGACTCGGTCAATCAATCATTATTCTAAGACAATATTCAGAGGATTTTCTGACAAGATTGTCTACTAACTCAATAATTGCTTTGAGGCTTATTTGTGCCGAACCAAAATAAAAAAAACTTTTTTTTACAATTCCCTAACTTTTACTACTCGCTAATAGCATCAGGACAATTCAAAAGATAATAAGTACCTTATTACTTTTGATAAAGGCATATGACCAAACCAGTGAGGCAAACCTAAAACGGCATATGCTCATCCTAAGCAAACAGACAGTTTAAGAAGCAACAAAAGGTCACTAAATATTGGCTTATTCCTGAGTTTGCCGAAATAAAAACATATAAGAGGAAAGTATAAAAGTTGTAAACTTTAGCAAGAGTACTCAGGTGCAAAGCCCTTTTAGACTTTGCACTCCTCGGCGGGAGGATTATTTTATGATTTCTTTTAAAAGCATCCAAACCAAATGGAAGAAGTTTATGAGAAAACGAAAAGCCGTCCAAGAAAAACATTACAAAGAAGTTAAGAATAATAATAACAGTTTTTCTTAAACATAATAATTTCCTTAAATATGTTTTAAAATATTATGAATTTGTGGGTTTGAAATAAAGTGATTTCATTGTGAGGTTTTCTCATGGGGATCTGTATTTTGGCCCTTTCGGATCTTCAAGGTCCGACCAACCTCGCTTGTATTCTTCTTTCACGGCATGTTTATGTCCAAAATATTGTTTAGTTCCTCTATTTGAAAATTGCACAATCGTCTAGGTGATTCTTTTTTAGATTTCATCATTTTTTCAAAAAACTGGGACATGTCAATTTGAAATAAAACAATCGGTTACTTTTTCTAGATTTGCGTGTAGTACATTATTTTCATTAGAATATAACAAACCATTATTAATAATTAAAGCGTCATTGGTTCGTTTATTCGAGAAACTGTTGCGAGTTAAGTGCAGCACAGAACGTTCCTCCAAAAGGAAATGATCTTGTTAACTCGATTAAGGGCAAAACCCGCGCAGGTGTCCCGATTGTAGAGAACGTTTGTTCAGTGTATGTGATCGACAGTGCATGCCTTGGTCCCTAACAGGGAGCGAGTAGGCATGAGACCTGCAATAAAGATGGTACTCGGGCGGACGGGCCTATTGTTAGCCCCTGTTTCGTTTCTTAAGAAAAAACCCCCCCCCCCGTTCTCTCACATGTAAAACGTATATACTTTGTGTATGAGTAAACGTATATGTTTTTATGGGTGTACATTTATTTGTACATGTGTATACGTATCAGCAACAATATTCTTAATTTAAATTCTCAAACAAAATTTTCAGCAGTTATCTTATAGGTATTTATATTCTTGGCGATGTTAAACATTTATTCCAGTAATATTTCGCTAGAACATACTCCGATAAAAAGATAATAAAATCTCCTCCGGCGTAATGTTTTTTTTTTCAGGAAACCATAAGAAAATATTAAAAATTTAAAACAAACAAAACAAATCTTATGTAGTAAATGAGATCAAATACTCCTGCATTCTACATAAAAAATATAACCCCCTTCTGATTATAGTGCAGCTAATGCACATACCTATTTAATTTACCACCATTCTATCTGCCATAATATTCAAAAGTTTAAATTTGCAATAATTTTTCACAATTAAAAGTTATCGTATCGTATGGAGACTTTTGGCGATGTTATACGTTTGGACCGATGGTGTTTTGTAGAAAAATCCTTCGTTAACAAAATAATAAAATTTTATCCGGCATAATGTTTATTTTTCCAAGAAACTGTAAGGAAACTATTTATATATTAAAACTTTCAAACAAAAAACAAAACTTTTACAGCAAACAGGATCAAACACTCGTCCATTAAAAATAAACCTTCTTCTGGTTAATTGTACAGTGCCAATGTACTTACTTATTTTAAATTAACCACAAAAAAATGTAAACTTTAAATATTCATGTTTTAATCATTTAAATCCGCAACATCCTTCAACAGTTAAAATCGACCATTTTTTGTATTCTTGGACAAGTTAGATGTTTATAACAATGGTATTTTGCAGTCAAATTTGATAACGACATAATAAAATCTCCACCGTTGTTTGTTTTTCTAGAAACAAGACTTGGAAACTATTATTATAATTAAAATTTTGTTAACAAACAAAATAAAAAATTTACAGTATACTTGATCAACCCCCGTCCAGTCTAAAGCGAAAATGTAACCTCCATCCTTTACAGTGCAGCCTATGCACCTACCTAATTTGTTATTATAATGCCATAAACAATAATCACAAATTTAAACCCCAAACAATATTCAACAGTTCAAATTCATCTATGAGAATTCACGTTCAAGCCAGTGGTGTTCATTTGGAAATCCTCCGATAACAAGATAATAAATTCTCCCACGGCGTAATGTTTGTTTTTTATTTGGTGGCACCGTTTGGAAAATTCAGGATGGTACGTAGCTTGAATCAATGTTAACTGCTAGAAGGCATATAAAGGAGTCGGAAAGACGTCGCATCCGTTCACAAAAACAGTCCCGAGACCCTTAAGGGCCAAGGTGTCAGCTTTGGGAGGTGGCCAGAATTTTGTTTACTCCTCCGAAAAGTCTCCTCCCTCGAACGGATGGTTTTTTACTTGTTTTCTCCGCTCCTTGGTACGCTTGGTAAACTATGTCAAAAAAAATGTTGGATATTAAGAAAAACTTTTCACCTGAGATTCTTGTAAAGCAATCTTACTAAAACCACGTAGAAAATATGAAATAAATAATTTCGGATGAGGTAAAAGTTGTTACTTATTTTTATGAACAACTATAGGAATCGTTTGAATGGTTTATTTACGAGCGGTAATTGAAATAATAACCTAAACTACTCAATGGTGACTATGAACATAAACAACCCTTGAGTCCCAATTCAATCCTATCCAGTGCAAGATTGAGATCAATAATAATCAACACAGTTAGAATAGTTACAAGAGAGTTGTTTTTTTTGGAATATGGTAAATTTGGTCTTTATTTAAAAGTTTGTCCCCTTGGTGAATATTCATGAATGCTTTATCCCTTATAACGCGCTTAACAGGTAACCGAGGAGGGCTGTAGAAAAAACAATAACCTACACTTTTATTTCTAAGATTTGATTTTTATCCCCTACCGGAGACAAACGGGAATATGTCATACATCCCGTTTTTTCTCATTGTTCCGCTGTACAAAAGGGGGAGAAAAAAAACTGGATCGTTTTCCATTCAGGACCGGAAATCGAATCTTCCCGATTCATTTATTTAATCGTCCCGGCTGCGAAAATAAATTCGACCCCACAATGAGATACGATCGGTCTCGCCTTAAATTTTTATTTTATTGGCCGACCATCAGCGACAATGGTGACCTCGTCTTCCGCTTTAAAATGGCCCTCTTTTACTGAAGAAAAGACTATCTAACCACAACCCAGCCTTCAAACGATTGTTAAAATTATTTCCTTAAATAAATGCTTTAATAAAGCTGTAAACAGTTGTGTCTATTTTACTACCATTAACCAACGAGAAATACTAATACGAACTGTACATAATACAATATAATACAATTAAGAATAACGAAAACACAAAAACTGAAAACCTTTCAAGTCTAATTTTTCGTAAGATAATTGTTAATTTATTGGCAATTGTTGTAAATTTAAATTTTTGTATACATTTATGGACTTATAAGTACTTTCAAGAAAGAAGCGGAACATCTTCCCCAACCTATATGCCGAAGGGGGAGCTCCGCACGGCAACATTCTTGGTCTCATTGTTATTTTGATTTATTTTTTTTTACGAGGGTTCGCAACAGCAGAGGTCATATAAATCATCGGGGTGCCGGTGTTTTTGAAAAAAAGCCCATTTGTAAGTAGAACCCGGGTCCTTTACCTTACAGTGACGAGCGCCGTGTCAACGTCTAAACCGTTGCGGCCACAGACGCCCCTGTCTCATTCTTTATTCTGTATATATATATGTTTGCAAACAGTATGCATTCCTATCAATCCCGATATTTGGTACTCCTCATATATCGGCCCTTAGGGGCTGGGGCGCCTCTACACCAATGCTGCGACGGTAACACCATTCCGTCGTATGCGGCGGTGCGTCAGCACTCATCTTGAGAATCAAAAGTCCGATAAGGCCAAAAGGCCAGGTGCAACGCTAAAGATCCTCTTGTCTTGTTGACTCCTCATATGACCAGTGCACCAGATCCTGTCTGCAAAGACGGGGGAGGGTTGTATGGCCATCTGTACCACGGGGTGACAGAAATGTTCCAGAATCCAGGGGAAGCGAAGGATCGGACCACCTAGGCTAGACCTATGGCGTCCCTCGATTACGTGCAGCAGGTGTAGGCTGAGCTCGATAAGAGACCTTTGTCCGTAGGCAGTACTCATCTAGGGGGTGGGTAGCAATCCCACTTTATAATCCGAAACCGCTGTCGGGGCGTTCCCGAAAGTTTCTACGCTGGAGGAGCCTCTACACTCAGAGAGATAGAGTCGCCTTCTCTATCTAGGGAGTACGCGAGGGGGGGGACGGGCTGATGTATTTCGGCCCGTTAGCCCCTCGCGTGCGGCGTACGACCTGACGCACAATGCAGGCCCGACCATTCGGAGTGGACAAGCGGAGAGCGTGGCTACTGACCCTTAGGGGCCGGGACACCACTACACCAATGCTGCGGCGGTAACACTTTCCCTCGTATGCAGAAGTGCGTCAGCTCTCATCTTGAGAATCAAAACGTCCGATAAGGCCATGAGCCAGGTGCGGACGTTAAAGATCCTCTTGTCTTGTTGACGATGAGTAATCGGGACTCCTCATATATGCAGACGATCCCACCATCCTTTCATCAAACCGGACAACCTCCAGAATGATCTCTTGTTTAGAAGAATGGTAAAAGAAATGAGGATCAGACTCAACGAAACAAAATTCTAGTAATTACCTTCCCTCCTATCGATTCCCTTTCCGTCTACCATAACTCTGTTCCACTTCTAGTAATCAAGTCAACCGCTATTTGCGACTTTATATCGACAGTATAATTTCCTCACACTGAACTTAAAAGAATTGAACTAAACAGACAATAAAAACTACTCAAAAGACACCTGATTCATATAAAAACACTCACTCCAAAACAAACGCCTCATCTACGCATCATTACTGCAACCTGTAAGTGCGGAATTAAACTGTGTGGTTCAACCAAGCGTTTTAATCATCTGCAAAAAATCAAGACACTCCAGTCGGATATCTTTCCAGTACTACGTGCTTCGTATCTAACCTTTTACCATCCACAGAAAAGTTCAAATCACATGTATCCATGACACCGCAAGACGTCGATATAGACGCCTGTATAAACTTTGGACCCTCTCCCAATCATAAGTTCACACCTGCCACTCCGAAACGTTAATTCCCAAATCTTTAATTGAATTTTATAATTAAATGCATCAATAAAACAAATTTGCAATAAATATGGTATTTTCCAATTTTCCAGTAATGGGGCAAGGGTATAAGCGTGACAGGCATCAACACATACCCAACACCGAAATAGCACGGTAGTTAAACCAGTATGATCACAAAGAACGAAATTACGAAGCATTAAAAGATTAAGGTTTTTCTAAAAATTGAGTCATTCGGTGTTAAAGCTGTAAAATGTGATAAATACCTTAAACAATAATAGATTTTTTTAACGTTTGCGTCAAGTTGAATTGAGTTATTGAGTTGTACCGTACGCTGTAAATTCTGTTAATAAAAACGTTTTAAAACCAATTAAGAAACTATTCTTTTTAAATGTTAAACCA
Organism: Cimex lectularius; assembly: GCF_000648675.2. NCBI lineage: Eukaryota > Metazoa > Arthropoda > Insecta > Hemiptera > Cimicidae > Cimex > Cimex lectularius. The sequence goes on from NW_019392641.1 coordinate 1,519,503, forward strand.
AGAAAAAGACGCAAAGAGTTATGACCAAACTGTAGACTGCTCATCCTAGCTGGCGTTATTACTTCAGGCTTTATGTAAGGGTTTAGAAACTTTTTTCCCTTGTAAAACAGTTTTAGCACCCAATCTTCTCATGTTTGTTTTTTGCTCCGAAGAAACTATGCCTTCTAAATAAGTATACTTTAATGGCATCTACCGATCCAGTTACTTTATTTGACTTGAGAGAGTTCATTTATATAAATTGTAATTAAACAAGCATTTCTTTTTTTATTTCTGCAAATATATTTGCCTTTATGTCAATCTTACAATACAATTTATGTCAAATCCTGGTCCGCATATCCTCGACAGTTTAAAAATGGTGTAAAACCGAAAGCCATATGGTAGAAAAGCCTAAACAGGATTGGCGTACCAGGGGTACTACTCTCTTTGGTACTACTCAACCACTGCAGAATTTTAGTCTTTATTTAGTTTCTTTGTTCAGTTCAAATCGTTCCAACCTTATTTTAAGAACTAGAATGACATTGACTGTTATTGCTGCAATTCGTTTCGCCGAACCTATATGGTATCATAGGTTGTCTCATTGATCGGTTACTTCGCATTCAAAGATTACATGGTTCGCTTCTCGATGCAAACCTACAAATGGGATCATCTGTGAACATACACATGTTGGACTTTCACCCCGAAGTCACTCCCCCGACCATAGTGTCTATTACCTCGGGGGAGTTCACGTACTCCGTCTATTATGTGGCTGGGTCGGTAGTATCTCCCTTAAGCTAGATGCCCATGTGATCGTCGCTTCCCAACCACGGGCTATGGATCCAACGAGGGCTTTCGGCAGGTAAGACATTTCCCCAGCGCATGAAAAATATAATTTAGCCTAAAACTGACTAACTTCTATAAAGCAGTCGCACAAGTAAATACATTCACCCCTACGTACTTTGCAATAATTCTGATTAGTCGGTGCAGTACTCGTCTTCCATCGACAAACACACAATATTAATAATCTATTGGGTTGTCCGGAAAATAATGCAGGATTTTAAGTTTTCATTAAAAAAAATCTATATAAAATATTCTGTTTACGTTTACAGGATTACTCATTTGTATGAATGTCAACACTTATTAATCCTCTTCCAAATGATATTGTTTGTTTACCTCTGTAGCATTCCGCTACTTGGAAATAATTCAGTCATCCTTATAATGTCAAAGCGAGAATTTCGTACGATTTTCTTTTACGAGTTTAAACTCGGCCGAAGCGGAGCCCAAACGGCTAGAAACATTAACCAAGTCTGGGGCGAGGGTTGTGTTAATGAGTGCACTGTGCAAAGGTGGTTTAAAAAATTTCGGGAGGGAGATTTCAGCCTTGAAGATGAAGAAGGTCGTGGAAGGCCTTCCTCTCTTAATGATGATGTTCTGCGATCAGTGGTGGAAGAAAACCCCAAAACAACTGTTCGAGAACTTGCAGAGCAACTCAAAGTCAGTAAAACGACCGTCGCTGACCACCTCAAGGCGATTGGAAAAGTGAAAAAACTCGAAAATTGGGTTCCACACTCATTAAACGATCGCCAAAAAATCAGCGCTTTGATGTTTGTGCATCACTTCTTTGTCGAAACAAAAATGACCCATTTCTGGCCAGAATTGTTACATGTGACGAAAAGTGGATTCTCTACGATAACACTAGACGTTCTGGACAGTGGCTCGACAAAGGAGAAGCTCCAAAGCCCCCAACTCATCAAAAAAAGGTAATGGTTACGGTATGGTGGGCTTCATTTGGTTTAATACACTACAGCTTCTTAAATCCTGGCGAAACCATCAATGCTGAATCATACTGTAACCAAATTAATACCATGCATCAGAAATTGGCAGTAATGAAGCCCTCTTTGGTCAATCGGAAAGGGCCCATTTTGTTGCATGACAACGCTCGACCACATGTGTCACGTGTAACGTCACAAAAATTATTGGAGCTTGGCTATGAAACTTTGCCTCACCCACCCTACTCTCCGGACCTCTCGCCTACTGACTACCATTTTTTTAGACACCTGGACCACTACTTACAACACATAATATTCAAAAATCAAACGGAACTGGAAAATGCATTTATTGACTTTATCAATTCTAAAACTTCTGAATTCTACTCAGACGGAATTAATAAGTTACCAACACGTTGGGAGAAATGTATTGAGAGTATGGGAAATTATTTTGATTAAAGAACATTGCTTTAAAGTAACTAGTTTCTTTTTTTTTGTTTAATACCAAAATCCTGCATTATTTTCCGGACAACCCAATAATATAAATCAGGATCGCAAAAGATGTTTCTGCAATCATATAGCCAGTCTGTATTTCCGCGAATGTCCGCTTCCATTCAATACATTCGTTTTTAAATAACCAAATCATACGCAGTAATGTTTTTTACGAAGCTTAAATTGTACACAAATTGTCACGAGTTTCGTTGCAACCAACCCAAGTCATGGGTGTCGGTAGCTCGGTGGAAAAGTTCGTGAGAAAATAATAATAGTTTGTGCGCCAACTATATTTTTCTCAGGGAATAGTGACCGTTAGAAATAACAAGTCTTGTAGACAACCCCAAAATAATAGGCTTGAGTGAATTGTAGAAAGGCAAAAAAAATAAAATAAACAAAAAATTCTATTCTAAAAAATAAAATAAAATAAAATCTATATTTTAAAAGTTTGTTTACTCATCAGAGATTATATAAGCTCATCTGAAAATAATAAATTGTAAATATCTAATGCACTTAAATTTGATTAACTGACAACAGATTGAATGGAAAAAACTGATCGTTTCTTGCCTGTCAAGTGCGAATCAACGTCATTACTAAAATATAGTGTTTGTTTTGTTTTACATAGGCCAGAAGAAGTGCAAATAATTTTTATTATAATAATTATCAATGTCATTTATTTACTAGATAAAAAACAAAACATGAAACTTTATAAAGTGTTTTTTTATTTTCTCAAACGTTGATAACCCCACGCCCAGAATTAAAAAGGTTTCTCATAACAAACGCGCCTGCGCCAATAACGTTTATGGAATCTATATAAAAAGAAGTAATAATTCACGTTTGACATAAAAATATCCCGGGCCGTTGTGAAGGAAAATAAGTGAAGTATAAAATATGAAAGACCCCTTTCTACATGCTTTATACGTTCACGTTAACATTGATCCCGACCGTCTATTCATAGCGTTGGAACACATTAAAATGAAAAAAAATTAATAATTAATTCAACGGCGATAGAGTTTATGTAAAAAATATCTAATTTACATTCGAGTGTAAAATGGTAATCTATTTATATATTAGACATGCTGTGTAATTAAAAGATCTTTCGCTGAATTAAAGTGTATTAGGAAACTATTTTTTATATATGAAAGTTTTGTTTAAATTAGTTACTCATTTAAAAAGATAGTGGTTTTACAGAAAGGTTAACTCAAAAATGAGGAGTGAAGGGAATGAAGGTAATTCGGTTGGTAAGTAGTCCAGTAACTTCTCTCTAGCTATTAATTTGTAATCAGGTTTACAGAAATCCTGCCACATTACAACGATTGATCTTGATTGGATCTGAACTTATCAGAACAGGTTTCGTGACCGACATTCGACTGGGACCGCGGAATCCCTTAAAGGACTTTACAACCGATATTTTCTATTATAGTGGTTCTTGGTTTAAATCTTGTCATATTCCTTTTACTTTGGAATTTTACATGAGTGTAACTTGGAAACGTTGAACGTTATGCCCTCCTGTGTGACAAGAATCATTTTACGGTGCAGATATAATCAAGCCACCAATGCTTTCATGATTAGAATGCTCATTTCTGGAGGAGTGATGAAACTGGAATTTATTTCAAACTTCATTTGTACATTGTTGAAATCTTGCCAGCTGTTATTAAAGAAATTATGATTGGATAAGTAATATATTAAAAATTGTACTGATTGTATATTTCCCACTTTGCAAATGAAGGTTAAGTACATTCAGAACTGCTTAAATGTTACAACTACTTGACTTACCCAAATAAAAAATCTCAAACAATCAGCAAAATCAGATTTTTTGCACTTAATAAAAATGTATCGAAATAGGAATAAAGGAAATAGCAGTTTAATATTAAAAACCATATCAAAACACACACGGCCATCTAACACAATTTGTCCAAATTGGGTTTAACCTCTCTTTCCCCTGGCCCCTATTCCATTTAACACCTCTCGCTCCCCCTCGCTGAAGATAACGAGGTGTAAACACGGCCTTATATAATTTTGTTTGAATCGGTCCATTAAAAGAGCTTTAGCGGCAAGCCTGTCAGCAAATACTGAGCTTCAAGCCCGACCTTGCATCCCAAACATTCATTTACAAACTTTGTATTTACTTTTGGGAGATTTATAGCTCAGTGATCGTTTTCAAGCACGCTGAGAACTCCTAATGGATTATGAGTTTATATGCATATGCAGGGAGTCAACCTTTTAATATAGCGATTACTCAGATGCGGTCTTGTGTGATGTAAGTATCAGAAAAACATTTTCTTTATCGTGCCAACGTTTCGATCATTATTGAGATCATCATCAATCAGATATATNCATTATATAAATTCACTTTTTTCCACAACCAACATGTATTTGTTAAATTTAAACAATGTAAATCCCAGGCCCTGAAGATGATCTCAATAAAGATCGAAACGTTGGCCCGATAAAGAAAATGTTTTTCTGAAACCTACATCACACCAGACCGCATCTCACGATTTCTGAATAATCATCGACAAACGGTCAATAAACAGCACACACTTTTAATATAGTTATACTCAAAAACTCTTACAAAGTCACGATAGCTCAGGTGGTAGAGCCGTGGCGTATTGAGCCGAAGGTCGTTGGTTCGAATCCCGCTCGTGAAACTAACGTTTTCATTTCAACCAATACCTTACATAAAGATTAATTAATTGAAAGTAGTTATTTGGTCAATCGGATTACGAAATATAATGGATTTAATAAGTAAAACGAAGTATATCTTCACGAAAGCTCTCCGTGGCCATTTCATTTGTCGCCGAGAATCGAATCCTGATTACACGATATTTGAAAAAATGGCAAAAAAGAGGGAAAATTCGAAAGGTTGTCAGTTGAGATGGGAAGCTGGTGTCCGTGTGGATCGAAGTCACGATAGCTCAAGTGGTAGAGCAGCGGGGTATTTAGCCGATTAATTAATGGAAAGAATTTATTTTGTCAATCGGACTACGAAATATAAAGGGTTAAAACATACTTTGTTTACGTCTTTCGCGCTACTTTTATTATTAATTTTGTCAAATTTCTTAAACATTTATCACTTAAAAATATATAAAAATAATAACCGCAGGGAGAAAATATAGCAATAAAAAAGTTTAAATTTTAGAGAATTCCTCCAAATGTGTATTTTCTTCGATATAACCTTACGACTAACAGTTCCCTTTCCTTCGTGTGAATAACAATGTAATGAAATCAGTCCTAAACTGACAATAAAAAGTATAATAAGACCGTTTGGCTCTTCTTCAAAGAATCATTTAACAAGAATAAGGACACGTCCATCCGGGAGACCATTTCGGGTCGGAACGAGGGCGTTGTCATCTTCATTCCTTTCCAATGCAATCCTTATTGATCCTTCACTGCTGACCTGATAATAAAGATAAACAACCTTGGCGGAAAGGATAGGCAAAAATGAAACCAACCAATTGAGACAAATAAAATACAGAGAATAAAACTAACACCCTGTGCAAATTTCATATATATTTATTGTCATAATATATACCTCGGAAATTTAATCTACCTGATTGCTGTGTAACTAATTAAATTGAGACATACACACATGTATTGTTATGGTTATGAATGTGTTGATGACTATCGACCACAAACAGACGTTATTAAGTTGCAATTAATTGGTTCCAAGTATGACCAAATATATCTCCCCCAATCTAAATTATGCGTTCATTTATCAATTTATCTTATTCGATAGTTCAAAAACATACACTGTCACACTTTCAATCACACATGCTCACGTTTGTCACTATAAAGATGAAAAGAAAGTAATACAAATAAACCTAAGAATTTTTGAAAACATAAGAAAAATAACAAGGTACTAAAATTTAAATAAAATTTGAAATTTTCAACAAAAAATTCTGCATATAATTTAACCAAGATTTTATTTTTTTGATTGATTAAAAATACCTAGGTAACCGATAAAATTTATCAGTTCGTTTTAAAAGCCCACTTTTTATATAAAAATTATCAAATCATATCTTCTCGATGGAGTGAGTAAGAAAATCTTATTTAATTTATTATCATAACATTTTTTTTACATCTCATTGCAATTTATCCTGTATATAGTATATATATCAATATATTTTAATAACCTATTAACTCTTCAGAAATACAACCTCTATCCTGTTATTACATTTGGTACAACTTATACATAATTGTTCTACGATACCATGCATTATGTTTAACATTTTTATCAAATTTTATCTTACAATCGACTCTTTTCGTTCTGACAATGATAATTTTTGAATGTATTCAAACTACTTAAATTTTGTTACTAGTATATCGTATTTTAAGGATTTCTGGCTTACTTTAACCAGAGTCATTTTTTTATCGGTTAACCACTCGGTTTTTTATAGTTTTAAAAGTGTTGAATGTTTTTATCGTCTTCATGCTGTTGTTCTGAGTCTCTAAATTGAGGTCAAGTAGGATTCTTTTTTACCGAAAGAACATTTAATTCTGGTGAAAATACAGAAGCTCGAATTCATGAACTATTTACTAAACAGGCAATTTTCCAACTTATTTTTTTTCCAAACTTGAATCTCACCATAATAATTTTACTTAAATTTACCATAATAATATCAGCAATGTTATTCACTAATTTAAGCCCTCTATAATTGGCAAAAATAAAATAATAAAAAATAATCCTAAAATGCGGTCGGGTGTGATGTAGGTTTCGGAAAAACATTTTCTTTATCGTGCCAACGTTTCGATCTTTTATTGAGATCATCTTCAGGGCTCAAAGTGTTTGTCTTCTGTGTAATTGTGTCATTCTTGCGTGTCGTGTCGAGAGTGACACAATTACACAGAAGACAAACACTTCGAGCCCTGAAGATGATCTCAATAAAGATCGAAACGTTGGCACGATAAAGAAAATGTTTTTCTGAAACCTACATCACACCCGACCGCATCTCACGATATCTGAATAACTATCGATTAACGGTCACTAATCTCTACACATTATCCTAAAAACCAAACATGCAATCACATTGATCATATTTCTAATTTTTAATGAAAAATTATAATATTGAAAGGTTATGTTAATTGTACCAAAGCTTTATTATAAAGACCAAACTTCTGTATTATTATTTTAAAAATTGTATTTTGGAACATTATTGATTGATTTCAATTAAATAAATTTAATTTTTCGTAAAAAGTATTCTATGAGAATAAGCAACAAACAGACTATGTTCGTATTTGAAAAGAAAACGGTGAATGCGATACCCTGTGTTTGTTTGGTAGAATAAAGTCGGAAAAAATAAAAATAGATATCTTACAAAAACTTAAGGGGTTTCAATACAACTATTTTAGATCTTTTTTTGTTTACAATAAAGAGGCTAGCCGATATGAAAAAGGAGTTTAGGTATTTATATATATTTTTTCTTTAAAACTTTTAATATTAATGCTTCCGATTTATTAGCATGTTTTCAACATCATTACATTAAAAAATTGTTGGGCTATTTGTATGTGAAAAATCTTCTGTTATTAATTTTTTTAAATTAATTAATTTTTTTATTAATTAAATTTATTTATTAAAACTGGTCTTATTAGACCAACCATTAATTTTACAATAATATTATAGAATAAATAAATGTTCACATTCTTATAAACCCTCTGGTACAATAAGATTTACATTTCACTATTCACTATTAATTTTTAACTACACAAGTTCATATGGCTTTGTTCTTTTTAATCTTCTGACCATGTTTCGGTTATGTAAGAGTTTGGTCGCTTCCACATTCTCGTGCTGGCTGAGGCGAGCCTGGTGTTTGGCGGCAAATCTTTGTATTTCCGCCGTGACTTCAGGGATCTTAAGATCCCTATGTAAGTCCTTATTCCTTATGTACCAAGGTGCATTGACCATGTTACGTAAGATTTTATTTTGGAGTGTTTGTATGATTTTGATAATGCTGTGTTTGGTACAACCCCATAGTTGGATACCATATGTCCACATAGGCTTTATGACTTGTTTATATAATAATATTTTATTTTGTATAGCAAGATTGGAGCCACGTCCTATCAACCAGTATAGTTGCCTATATCTTAAACCTATTTCTGTCCTTTTTTTCTTCACTTGTTTCCATCTCAGCTTGGCATCTAAGGTCATTCCCAGATATTTAGCTGTATTGCTATATGGTATAGTAGTTCCATCGATTATGAGCGACGGAACATGGTCCACCTTTTTGTTTGTAAAGATTAGATGAACTGATTTATGTTAATTTAGCTTGATTTTCCATTTTTTTGTCCATTCGTTTATCTTATTACATGCATTTTGGAGGATTTTGGTTGAATGGGTGATAGTCGGTCCAAGTGATATCACCGCTGTATCAACTGCAAACGTTGCAATTTTTACTCCATCTATTTTCGGAAAATCACTGGTGTATAACAAATAAAGCAGTGGGCCTAATATGCTACCTTGTGTGTGTAGATTTATTAGCAAGTTTTCAATATCTTTACATTAAGAAATTAATTTTTTTTCTATTTAATTGAGATAAAACCTCTCGAGCCATTGAAAATTATGTTGTGTTACTGTTTGTTTTAAGGTGTTTGGATTTATTTTAAAGCATAATGTATTTGGCCTTTTATCGTGTATTATATATTTATTTATGTTTATCCTATTTCTTCAGGTGATGGAGATTTCTGGTTGTGGAGGACAATGGCAGGACTTCAAGCTATTACAGATCCACCTTGTCTTTGAATGAAAGAATCAATGATTATTGTATAAAATATATAAATTATGGATAATTATTCGAGATCTTCCTTTTTAAAAACGTTTATTTAAAAAGTAGTAGCTCCGCCGATGTACATTTCGAGGAAACGTATACAGAATCTAATACAATTACCCTCGGTCCATTATTAAGTCACCTAGGGTTAACGGGGAAAAATTCAATTGTGCTTAATCGACATCTGATAACCGAGTGCATTTTTCTGTACAAGTAACGCTATAACTAATATGTTTACAATATAATGTATATAACTTATATGTATTAAAAATGTTACAAGTTCGATGATTTCATCAATTAGGCCAATGCGGCCAAGCGTGATTTAATTGTTTTTACAGCGATAAAAAAAATACATTTCACGATGACACGGTGGAAACAAATTGAAATGATTATACGCCCTTTTATTCCGCTGGTGCTAGTTCGATTTCGACTGTTATGTTATTTCATTCTCGGATCATTGATTATTTTTCACCGGGAAAGCTCAGCGATCCACCCGAAAAGGAGACCATTTATCAAGCTGGGAACACGCACGAGTGGAGCATAAATAAAGCCAAGTCCCGGCCGAATTATTTTTCCGTTCAAACTCTTCCCAACTTGGAACGGTATTTACAGACAAGATGACGGTCGAAAATTATTTATGATGTCGCGTGTGGCCGAGTTACAACGAGATGACGACATCACTGTAATTGAGCAGTTAGGAGAATCAATTTAACTTGCTCAAGAGCTATATAGTCGACAATTCTCTCTACTATTTGTACTGTTGTGTGAGCGGAAGTTGGACGAGCGACTCTCGGCTGTGGAACTTTGCTTAAAACCACCCCTGGGACGGCCGACGAGGCCTAAAGCACATACACTCGCAACTTGTCACAGATAGTTACCAGGTTTACTCCAACTCGGGCTTAGTTACACCGAAATCACCAAAAGGAGCTTATTTAAGCGAGTAACTAATTCAGTGCACGTTTGGGATTCCCAGAGAGCAAAGAACTCTCCGTTTAATGATTGCGCATTAAGGGTCAAGAATAATTAACTATAAAGAAGCAAGCAATAGAAGAACAAAAGAAGCAGATACAACAATTCACTTAAAAAACTCAAATATTATCTGTTTTACCAAGGCCTTAGGAGAATAACAAATAGAACATTTAAAAATGAAAACGACGATAAGAAACAAAAATAATTTATCTTGAGTCCACCTACTCTCTTCTATAAGTTTCAATCAGAATACGAAGTAGTTCTGACCAATTTGGCTTGCTTGTCATAACTGGTTTTGTCAGAAGCGTTTCTTCATTAAGCCATCTTTGGTTCTTACGCACACAGGTCTTATGTCTCTAATTTGTTCTCCGATCGAAACAATCTATCACTCATCCATGGTTTTCCGTCAATTGTTTTATTTACCTATGTTCAATGGATGTCTGCATGTTTTCCCTCGCATTCGCCCCATTAAAACGAATTGAGCAGGTAGGGTTCTCTGGATTAATTTGAATTTGGACTGATCTTGTACAGTCATCGTAATGTGCCAATTATTTGCTGGTTTGCACACTATACCCGGTTTTGCGTTTAGAAATATTCAGGGAATGTCTGTATGTGACTTCTCACGTTCGTCTATTTCTTCAAGCCAGAAAAAGATTACGCTTTACGTACTTCTTGATTGATCATATCCGACATTGTAATCGTCCTAGTATCTCTGGTTTTGTACCCTGGAGTGTCAGAGTATATCTGCGTTGTATTTCACTTGCCCGCTATCGTAAAATCTGATGAAAGTTAATTTCGAGGTACATAGTTGTTGATCGATTAGCTATGACCATCATAATACCGTTAGATACATTTCTTCTGCGCGGGGAGTTTATTTATCATAGAAGAAAGGAAGTGAAAGTAATTCATTACTGTTATTCGGGAGGGTTTCATGTCAGCTACCAGTTAGTAGACGCGGACGAGGGGTTCAAACCATTTTACATTTTTCAAAACCATTATCAAGTAAAAATCTGTGGGCCGCACCTGATTTCGAAACCAAAGCTCTTTCTCGGCAAATAATGGTCGCACAACCTAACCATTCGGCCACCGCGGCCATTTTTTCATACAAAAGTAAGGATCCGAATTGCACCAGAAAAGGAAAAGCTGTGGGAAATTAAATTGGGGAATTTTCCCTTGGTTTCTGTGGGGTGACGATCTTTAGTTGTCAATTTTCGGATTATCATGATCTTCGATAATCTTGGTTTTTGCCCATTTATGGGAAAGGTTTTCTGACTGTTTTCTTTAGGACTTGATTTGTAAATAAATTCATTTTTTTGTCATTTTTGTTTTGTTGATCATATCCGACATTGTAATCGTCCTAGTATCGCTGGTTTTGTACTCTGGAGTGTCAGTGTATATCTGCGTTGTTTTTCGCTTGCCCGCTATCGTAAAATCTGATGAAAGTTAATTTAGAGGTACATAGTTGTTGATCGATTAGCTATGACCATCACATTGCGGTTAGATACATTTCTTCCTTTAGGAATGTTCAGTGGATTATTTGTATTGATCATCGTCATATGTCTATTATCACAGGTTTTGTATACCGTCTGCTTGTTGTTTCTCGCGTTTATCTCTGTCATTTCAATATAACGATTAAGATATGAATTGATTTTCTCCAACCATCATAACGTGGCCATATTTGTTGGCTTGGACACTAGATAAATATCTGCATTTAGCAATGTTCGTTGGAAATGTGTGGTGATTAGTGACCGTTAATCGATATTTATTTAGAAATCCTGAGATGCGGTCTGGTGTGATGTAGGTTTCAGAAAACATTTTCTTTATCGTGCCAACGTTTCGATCTTTATTGAGATCATCTTCAGGGCTCAAAGTGGTTGTCTTATGTGTAATTGTGCCATTCTTGCGTGTCGTGTCGAGAGTGACACAATTACACAGAAGACAAACATTTTGAGCCCTGAAGATGATCTCAATAAAGATCGAAACGTTGGCACGATAAAGAAAATGTTTTTTTGAAACATACATCACACCAGACCGCAACTCACGATTTCTAAATAAATAATGTTCATTGGGATTTCTGCCTGTTGTCTCTCGCTTTTCCCTATGTCGAAAAATGATAGTTTTAATTTAGCAATAAATTTCTTGTCTTCAATTATAGTAATCTGCATTATTAATTATAATTTACCCCATTCTACCAGACGGTTTGTAATCAATGATGTGTATGAATGTTTTTTGTTTTACACTTCCGAAAATGTAATTTCTTTTTTATTCATTCATTATATTTTAATTGCTAAAATAACTATCTGCGGAGGCGCAATAAGTTACATAGTGCGCTGTGAGATAGTACAGAGCATTAAATCGAGTGGAGAAGTTATCTAGTGTTAGCACTCCTAAAACCCAGAATAATTATAGTCACCTCTCGGCGCGCAGGTCACGAGGCAGATGTCTCTTGAGATGTCAAGTGCCTGTGTATGTAAAGAATATTGCTTTTGAATTTTTTTTTATAAAAGGCATATTTAATTCGTTATGTATGGTAAGAAACATAGAAATAAAAAATAAATAAAAAAACATAGAACACTGTGATGATAGAATCTTGATTTTGCAGAGATTGGTTTGGTTCAACCCCATAGTTTCATAATTAAATGTAATATTTCATCACGATGTATGCTCTTAGAAAAACGGTTATTTATTCTTATTTTTACTACCCTCGAAAACAAATTTAATCTGTTTTGATTTATTAAAACGGCTTTAAAATAGAGCCTAGTTTTGCTGTTCCATGTTGTTTTATTTTGAAAAGGGGAGAAATTACAGCTCAGCAGATGGAGAAAATTAGCAGGGTGTATTAGGAGTTTCTTGCAAAGTTTACAATTTACGATCCAATTCTTAAAGGATTAAAATGTGGAAGATGGAAAGTGATTTTTGTATAACAACACAGTAGTTCAGCGTTCATGCTACATCAAATGAAATTCTCTTTTGCCATTTTTAAAGTAGGAACATTAACATTCCTGTCTATTGTTCATCCTGGAGGCCTAAGACAATTGTGAAAAGATTAAATGACAGCATCACCAGGATTTGCTGGTTTTGTCACCGCTGTAAACTCAGGATTAATGTCCCCAAAACTGAGGCCATATTTTTCACAAAACGACGACCAATATTCAGGGAAACCATTTCAATTCACGGACACAAAATCGAGTGATGTGAAAGGGTAAAGTACTTGGGTTTAACTCTGGACCGAAAACTTCACTTCACTAGGCATATAAATGGTATAGTTACGAAAGGTAAAATAGCTATAAAAGCCTTATTTCCGCTGATGGCCCGTGAGAGTGGAATGAGCTTTGAAAATAAACTAATTATTTATAAAGTAATTGTTAAACCTATGCTGCTGTTTGCTTGCCCAGCATGGAGTTACACGTCCGAATCCAACATCCAAAAACTGCAAGTGGTCCAAAATAAATTTCTAAGGTTTATAACCTCACTACCTCGATACACCAGAATTGGCCTCCTCCATGAGAGAGCGGGAGTGGAGTATATTAATTCCGAATTAAAAAAAAAATTGCCCACTATTTTCTTGTTTGATTAATTAAAAATAACAACAAACTAGGACTAGGTGCGTTGATAGGAAAAAGTTTTGAAATAGGACGTAAACGTGCCCCGCCACTTCACCTCTTAATGAATGTTATGTAACATAATGTATAAGTATTTTTTAAATAAATGTTTGTTCATTCATTCATTAACATTAAGATTTACTGCTTTAATTTAAATTTAAACTACCATTTTCATCATAATAAACAACTGTAGTAGTTTCTTCCAAAAAGACAAATTGCTTGGTATTTGCGACATTAAAATAAGTTAAATTGAATTAGGTTTGAATCAAACGTTGCTAATATTTTTCGGAGAAATGCGCAATTTCTATATTTCATAGTGGCACTTTTAAATAAATTCGAATAATTAATATTTACACATAATACATAACCATACAGCGTTAATCAAGTTTAAAACTACAAAACCAAAAATAATAGAATAATGATTTCTCTGTTTTACAACAATTGATAGAAACATAATAGATACCTATCCTTGCTGGTTCGGTCTCCACGTCGCATTAATTAATTGGAATTAATTAAATTGAACTGGCGAATTTCAATCATGGACGAAATATCACTGACCATCTGCCAAGGATTTCTGTCTGATGCATTTTGAAATCATGAAGAAGTTGCCTGCTGTTATATTGTCAATCGAGTACTTTTCTTTTCTTGTTCGAATTGAATGTAAATTTGATCTAAATTTTATATTTTTTACTACCTAACAAAAATATAACAAGTATTTATTAGCTATTCGTAACATTAAATTTCGGTAATTTATGATTCAGTTAATTATTGGGATAAACGTTTAAAATTTAAATCAATATAAGCCTTAAACGGCATAATTATTTTGTGGATAAAGTAATAATTAGCTTTTAGACGTTTAGTTTCAAATTATATTATAAATTCAGTTGAGAGTGGGGTTTTGAACGCTTAAAAAAATTGCTTTCTGTAATTAGTCACCTATCCCAAATTACCTGTCAACCGCGTTACGCATTATGAGTATGAATAATGAAGCAATAAATAAATAATCGGTAATTACAAGATGGAGGGTCTCCAATTACGAGGACCTTTATCATTCTGAGGTCGCGGGGTGGAGCTAGGGGTGGGGTAGCCTGCTGGGCATTAATGAGCCAGGCTAGAATATTTTTCTTGCAAATCCAATTATGAGGGAAAAGTTATAAATAGACGTTCTTCAAAAGACCGCGATGCGGGCAGATTAGGCCACGGGGTAAATCTAGCAGAAACATATCTTCTATTAAAAAACCGCCCCCTTGAGCGGTTTCCCTCAGAAAGGGGATGGGTGAGAATGGAAGAGGAAACCGGGGAAATTAACCTCGGATGTTACTACGTGTAAGGCGGAAAATTCTCTTGACGTGTAGATTTCGATCCAATTAAAACGTAATGGTGCCATGTCTTAAGTGTTTTTCTTTTAAACCATGGACTTTCATTAATAAAAGTCTATAATATAAGTGACCGTTAATTAATGATTATTACAAATAATCGTCTATAATATATTTAAATAGTTTAATATCCAACATTAAAGAATAAAGTTTATGTAAAGCAAGAAGAATGCTCGTTTCAGATGATATGATATGCCTACTCTAGCTGTTCAGGTATATCAGCCAAGTATCGACTTCTCGCCATCATCCGTTTGTTTTATATTGATAAGTGTAAAAAAAAAAAAAAATTAAAAAATAACGACCATTGGTGATATGGTAATAAATGGTTTACATGATTAAAGAAAACAATAACTTAATAAATTTGCGTTCTCTATTTTCAACGCACAAATCAATCAGGAGTGTGATATATCATGCTGTATATCATTTGTCGGACAATGCTTTCTTTGTAAGATCGGTCATTGTCCTGGAATAAGAAAACTTTTTATTTTAGGAGATACTAAGTTAAGACTTTTCTGGATATAATTTATCCAAGGTAAAGTGAGAGGAGAAACAATAAATCTCTCCACTCCAAGGAATTTGTCGTAGGGAAACGTGCTTTTGGAGTCGTTTTCCTTCACTAGGGGGGAAAAAGTTATTTTATTGGTTATCTTTTTTAACATTCATAATTTCAAAGAAAAAGACAACCTACTCGTTGAGATTGTAATGATATAACTAGGGCAAATGAGATTCTCGTGACTAACTACGTTTCTGTAAGATAAATTGGCAAGGCTTCCTTGAACGTGGATCTGAACACGTTCAACCGAATGATAACACAAATATATCCACGCGATAAGAAGTCCGACCCTAAAGCAAAATTGCAAACGCCAACTTGCGGCTTTAGGAGTTTTATGGCCTCACGCCACACAGAAACCTTCCATATTTATCAACTAATGTAATTTAACTGAGGTTTGTTTCAAATGCAGCAGTGAATCATTGGAGACAAGTTTGACCAGTGAGTTAGGTGGACCAGGAAGATCAAATTCGACCACAAAATACCTAGAAGCAGAAACTCATCAAATTGGATGAAACGCGGTAACGCTTTTGACAGGTCAAAATAGTGAAGTAAAGCTGTAGTCTCACAGTTTCAATAAAATTGGTCTATACCGAGGTTCAAACCCAATATCATAGAACCCAATAGATTTGTAAATCACCTGAGTTTATTTATCATAGAAGGAAGTAAGTGCAAGTAAAAATCTGTGGGCCCCACCTGATTTCGAAAACAAAGCTCTTTCTCGGCAAATAATGGTCGGACAACTTAACCACTCGGCCACCGCGGTCACCTTTTCATACAAAAGTAAGGATCCGAATTGCCCCAGAAAAGGAAAAACTGTGGGAAACTAAATTGGGGAATTTTCCCTTGGTTTCTGTGAGGTGACGATCTTTAGTTATCTATTTTCCGATTATCATGATCCTCGATAATCTTGGTTTTTGCCAATTTATGGGAAAGGTTTTCTGACTGTTTTCTTTAAGACTTGATTTGTAAATAAATTCATTTTTTTTAAAATTTTTGTTTTGTTCGGAACTTGGTAATAACACACTGGAGTCCGAAAACGTTTTGGTTCGAGTTTAAATTTTTTAGTTGGAAAAATGTACATATTTTTGAGTTTTACAATCAAATTTAGATATCATAATTTTAACAGTGGAATTGGTAAGTCAACGAATGTTTATTAAAAAAAGGTAGTAGAAAAGAAATTAATGACGCCTTCATTGAGTATGTTGAATTTGTGAATTTTCATGTTGCAGCCCCTAGAAAGATTAGTCCAAGCACAAGTCTCCAGGCACCTTGAACAGTCCCATCTTCTCAACCCCCTCCAATCTGCCTTACGCCAAGGTTATTCCACCCAATCAGCACTAATAAAATTTACCAGTGACCTCCACTTAGCAATGGACCAACGGAAAGTTACTATACTTGTCCTTCTTGATTTTTCAAAAGCCTTCGATTCTGTCCCTCACTCTTTTCTCCTCTCTAAACTCGAATCTTTTTCCTTCTCCGCCAGCACCATCCGTTGGTTCCACTCCTACCTTACCAATCGCCACCAAGCTGTCTCCCTTCCCAATGGCCTTACCTCCTCCTTCCTCCCTCTAAAATCTGGGGTGCTCCAAGGCTCTAGCATCTCTCCTATCCTTTTTTCCATGTATATCAATGATCTGCCCGACTCCATCCAGTCCTGTAACTATCACCTATATGCCGATGACTCCCAAATATACATACCCTTCCACCCTTCCGATCTTCACTCGGCCATTCTCAAGATCCAAAAAGACCTAAACTCCATCAACGAATGGGCCCATAAAATTCCCTAGTCCTCAATACGTGTAAATCCACCGCCATAATTATCGGGTCCAGGCAATTCCTCAATTCCCTCCCTTCCCTCCCCAGCATCCCCCCTCTCATGCTAAATAACCATCCCATCCCCTTCTGCTCTTCGGTTAAAAACCTAGGAGTAGTCTTTGACCAAAACCTTTCCTGGCATTCTCACATTTCCCAAATTTCCCGCCATTCCATTGCCTCTCTCAGCCTGTTTCGTCGGTCCTGGCTTCTCTTACCTTTCTCCACCCGTAAACTCCTTGTATCTTCCCTTATACTTCCCTTCTTCGATTATAGGTTTTTGACATACGGTGGTCTCTCGGAGGGGGAGAACGCGCGATTGAAGCGTATTATGAATTGTTGCGTAAGATTTGTGTACGGCACTCCACGGGGATCACGTGTGTCGGGGTTGTATTCCCAACTTTCCTGGCTATTCCCCTCCTTCCGTGCACAGTATTTCCTAGGTTGCTTTCTTTTCCAGTCCATCTACACTCGTCGTCCTCCTTACATAATCCAATCCCTCCAATTTCAACTCCTCACATCTCACTCGTAAGACCCGCTCATCCCCAATCGACCTTATCCTTCCGCAACATACAACCCATACCTTCGAAAGATCCTTTCTGATCCGAGCCCCTAAACTCTGAAACTCCCTTCCCCTTTCTATTCGTCACGCTGCCTCCTATTCCTCCTTTAAATCACACCTGTATAATCACCTCCTCTCCCTCCAAGCAGAGACCTCACGTTAACATTTGTTATTTTTGTTTAATATTCTCGTAATTTTTTCTTCTGTCCTGTCTTATTGGTACATTGTGCCAAGATTTCTATTTTTTTTTAACTTTTAACTTCATAGAAGGAACTTCTTTTATTTATTTCATGTAAATTATTCTTAGGGGACACCAGTCCCAGAATAAAGTTATTTTTCTTCTTCTTCTTCTACTCCAGATTTCGCCTCATTTCATTCTTAAAATGTGAGATTTCCTGTTGATGTGATGTACCTGCGGTCTGAGGGTTTTGTTCCGTCCAAGTTGTCTTGAATGTCAGATGCATTTCAATTTCCCCCCTTTAGTAAGGGTTTTAATCAACATTATTTAAAAATAAAAATGGGAAGAGGCCTAAACACCTTTGACAGTTCAAAAGCGTAGATAAGAGGATAAAAATTAACAGCAAAAACCGAACACTTTCGACATTGTCCATTTTTTTCAAACAGTACAACTTATTAAAAATGATGAAGGTGGAGTGCAGCTTATGTGTCCTCCCAATCTTTAATAATTTTTATTACTTGTCCGAACAGATCCTGTCTCGATTAATTTTTTCAAATTGATACTGTATTCATGTCACGATTGATGTCATGAAATTTAAAATTCGTTAATTAAACCAGTTTAGATTTTATTTTGGGTCGATGTGCTAATTAAATAAAACCCTTTTAACGGTACGCTGTGACCTGTGAACCCTCGTGATTGAATTATTCCGTACGGAGTCAATGCGGCCGAATCGATTGGCCAGGAGTCGATCTTCTTGAGGAGTAAAATCACCACCCCTTTGCCGTAATGGGCCTAATTTCCCGGCTCCGTGAATTATTATACAGCAGGACCTGGTAATCAACTGCAGTCCGAGAAAATGACCTCAAACATCAAGCTGTTAAACACCTGGGGCCATTCTCAATAAATTCAAAGATAGGTTTTAGTAAAAATACATACAACCGTCCAATCGTCAAGAAATAGACATGAAAAACTAAATAAATAGGAACAACAAAAATTAATATAATACCATTATATGACTACCAAATATTGCTAATAATTATAGCACAAATAAACTGGTAATCGAAAATATATCCTTTACCAATAACAACTTTTGATATTACTGCTGTATTACTCTAGAATCTCAAGTATTTAGATTAATAACTGACTAGTAGTACATTAGGAACTTTTGTGCAAGCCCTATGATCAGAATGTTAAAGATCTATCAACTAAACTAATAATAGTAATATAGTAAAAAAAAAAAGTAATATAGAGTGAGGTAAAATAGCACCAACTACCGATGATCCCACTCTGCTTTGCAATTGAAATTTCATAGTGACAAAACAAGCCGGTGAAATACTTTATTCATCAAATTAGAATAGAAAGTCCCCTTTCAATACTTTTAGAGTAATTGGACTAAGGATAATTGGATGACGGTGTTCCCCGCGGCTGTGAACCATACCAACCGTCAATTGTATTTAGTGGTCCATTAAATTTTATTCTAGGCAGTTTCCTTTATTTTATATTAAACCCAGTTTACTTTTATCTGTCCAGGAAGAACGAGTTGTCACATTTGTTTGGATTTATGGCCGGCTCGGTGGAATCTAGCTCATTTCTTGGTTTTAATTAATTTTAATACTCACCTGGGGAAATATAAGCATTTCAGATGCTTTAGACATAACGTACAATGTTGCAAATGTTCAATAATTTGTAAAGGCTAAACACTTTATTCTTACCTTTCATTTCTTGAGAATATAAGAAAAACACAGTTATATGTAACAATGTCGAGTTTTGTGTGATTCCCTGACTATTTTACACCTTTGAAATTGCCTTTTTTGCCTGAAAAATAATATTTTATATATATGCTCGTATCCAACTAGCTCTCTTATTTTTCTTCTAATATATTTTTAAAGAAAAATAAAAGATATAGGTAAATAAAAAATTGAATAAAATGTTAAACTGAATAAAACAATTTTACTAAAACTGTTTTTATAGAAACAATAAATAAAATATTTCGTTCAGTATGGTGTATTTTCGCCTCCTGCGTTGATCACCGTTTGTATTCAACGTGGTGTCAAGTTTATAAGATTTTGAATGAAGCGCTGTGTAATATTTTATTCTCCTCCGACAGCCTCATTCTTATGTCCTGCAAACCTTCTTTGACAATTCTTCATAAAAGTGGTACATGGAATTTAAGTCGGGACTATTTGCTGCTCACCACCAGCGTTTAAGTTTTAAGTAGTAATCGACCATCCTAGCTGTGTGGGGCCTTGCATTGTCGTGCATGTAAATAAAACCGTCGCCAAGTAGTGGCATATAAGGAACAACCTCTAATAACACAGCTTCAATTGCGCAGCTGTTAGGGAACCCTCGAAGAAGATCAAGTTCACGACCTTGCATAGAAATGCCTGCCCAAACCACCATTGCCACTTATATACCTGCTCCTGAGTGAAAATGTTGCAGGGGATATATCGCTCTCCTTTGTCCTCAAAACCTTCTCTCGGCCAGAAATCTTCATACAAAACCTTTGACTCGTCCAAAAACAAGATTTTTGTCCAATCTTTCTCAGATATTGATGTGATTTCTTGCGAAACTTAACCGAGCTTTTGTCTGTCTTGTGCCTGTGACAGTCCTTCTTGCAACATTTTTAACTTGTTGAAGTTGTTGCTTGATCTCACCAGCAGTAGAATGTCGCTTACGGAGTGACATTCAAAACAATAAATATTCTCTGAGATGTGACACGATGGATGTTAAACACCCTGGCGACATACGCTTGACTTCTTCTATATTCCAACAATGTTATATTTCTAGCAGAAACATATCACTTAAAACCATCATTCAAACAAATTGGAAACTGAAAAATGGTCCAATTTAAAAAAAATCAAACCACTGGAACGTTAGAAAGAAGCCTTACAGAAAAACCAACAAAGAAGAAAGAAGATTGTCTATTCAAAGATATATTTACGAAATCCAAATGTAAACTCAAGAAATGTTTTTTAAATTTAAATCTCCCTTCCTTCAAAATGGACCAAATATTGTTCTAATATATTGTAAGATATTCAGTGGAGGATTTTCTAAGAGATAATTAAAAATTTTAAGGGTGACCACTTTTTCCTCTCAGTGTAGCTATCCATTTCTCACATGTAATCGAGTTACATGTTTTTAAAAATAAAAAATATATCTTATAAACATTCTCACAATCATTAAGCGACATAATTTTTTAAGCAGTTTTTAAAAGGAGATAATTAAAAATATTAAGGGTGACCACTTTTTTGCCTATCAGTGTATCTATCCATTTCCCACAAGTTATCATGTGTGACCACTTTTTTGCCTTTTACTGTAGTTATCCATTTCTCACAAGTTATCCTTATATATTAAAAAAATAAAAATCATACAGTGACTTATAATTTTCTAAGCAGTTTCTAAAAGGAGATAATTAAAAATAGTAAGGGTGACCATTTTTTCCCTCTCAGTGTAGCTATCCATTTCTCACACGTTATCGAGTTATATATTTTTAAAAACAAAAGATATATCTTATAAACATTCTCACAATCATAAAGCGATTTATAATTTTTTAAGCAGTTTCTAAAAGGAGATAATTAAAAATATTAATGGTGACCACTTTTTTTCCTCTCAGTGTAGCTATCCATTTCTCACACGTTATCGAGTTATATATTTTAAAAAATTAAAAAATATATCTTATAAACATTCTCACAATGATAAAGCGATTTATAATTTTTTAAGAAGTTTCTAAAAGGAGATAATTAAAAATCGTAAGGGTGACCACTTTTTTTCCTCTCAGTGTAGCTATCCATTTCTCACACGTTATCGAGTTATATATTTTAAAAAATAAAAAAATATATCTTATAAACATTCTCACAATCATAAAGCGATTTATAATTTTTTAAGCAGTTTCTAAAAGGAGATAATTAAAAATAGTAAGGGTGACCACTTTTTGCCTCTCAGTATAGCTATACATTTCTCACAAGTTATCGAGTTACATATTTTTTTAAATAAAAATCAAATTAAAAAAAAAAACATTATCACACCCATAAAGCGACATAATTTTTTAAGCAGTTTCTAAAGGACCAGAATATTATTTTGTACGATTGTTCATCTGGCGGTGCGGACGTGTTATTCACAACCGGAGACCGCGTGGACCATATTAATTAGACGATTGGTAAATCGGCTGTTAATCGTGCTCAACGGATCGTGCTCTGAGTGTTACCGAATACAATAATCCCATCTTGTTCATTTTGCCTATGTAAACAATAATAAAAGCAAAAGGGTGACGGGCGACACTCGAAAATCCACCTGATTTGAATATGTACATTGTGGTCTGGTCGTTGTACATTTTTAAATAAGAACTTTTAATTAATAAATGTAAAAATATGTATATTACATATGTATAATACATATAAAATACTTATAGTATATTAAATATTTTTATAGATTTGTTTGTAATATTTTTTTATTTGTACTACAAGAAATATCTCCAATTGCTAGATTCCATTGTTTAAAACATTGACTTGTCATTAAAAAAATTAACACCAGAAATACAAAAATACAAAGGTTTATAATATTTTAATTAATTTTAAATCGCATTTTCGTTGCTGAACGTTCTACTGTTTTAGGAATTGTCGTCCACGCAATTTGCTCATTATCGATTGTCTGCGCCTCATATTTGCCTTGTTACCCCTCACATATCCACCATTTTAAGTTGACGATTCTGTTGGAACGTCTCTTTATGTAAAAAAAAGAGGTGATTTTGTAAAGATTTGAGTATTTTGGTTTGTATTTATTTTATGTTTGACGTCACATCGCCAAGCTCTATTTGCAAACTTTATTATTCCGTCTCGCTTTTTTGTAATTACTGTAACAATAGTTATTTTACAACAAAACATACATTCTTGAAGAAAAGGGCAAACTAAATATGCTGAAATGAAAATTATTTATTTATTAAAAAGCGTCTGTAATTTTTGATTTATAAATAAAATTGTATTGTTCACTTCTAAAATCGGACGTTACAATTTCTATAAATTACTTTGTTTAAAATTTAATGTGTCACATATTCTACATTATGGAATTGTTGTAGTTTTATATAACAAAGAGCTGTTTCAAAAGTTGTTTCAAATGCTTAAAATATTAATGTTTGTGTCATTGAAGAAAGTCCAAAAGGCCTTGGTTTTGAATCAATATTTGCTAATATTTTAGGAGGTTGGCGATTGTTGGAAATACATTTCCACCTGAATTAGGCTCCAGGGGCTGTCAACAGCGAGGTCATTTCAACGCCAATGCGTGATATTTTTCAACCTAAAACAACTCCACACTCACTCTCCTCAATATATTCTTTTCTATTTATTATACACATTAATTCAATTAAGGTGGTGGAGTACTCGATATTCCATCACCCTATAGAACAGGTAACGAAAATACTCCATGCTCAAGCACAACTCTCATCGTGGGTGATTGAAATAAAATACATTCTGTGATATTGGAAGGCTTAACATCCACCTTACCAGTCAGGAGTCAAAGCACTTTTCAATACTTTTTTCACGTTATATTCAATTAAAAACCAAGGGTTATGTTGGTATTCGAACTCACGACCGAATAATCCTGGATCTTGATATTGTTTGGATGGAGATATAAATTCAGTTGTTAGTGCCAAGCTATTTTAAGGCCATCATCAGGGTAAAATAATCTTAAATATTTTTTATAATTTATTTAGAAATTGTGAGATGCGGTCTGGTGTGATGTAGGTTTCAGAAAAACATTTTCTTCATCGTGCCAACGTTTCGATCTTTATTGAGATCATCTTCAGGGCCTGGGATTTACAAACATTGTTTACATATAACAATTACATTATGGATGTGGAAAGTGAATTTATACAATGCAAAATATATTTTTTATATATTCAATCAAAGTATTTCTACTCACTCTAAGTGTTTGTCTTCTGTGTAATTGTGCCATTATTGCGTCGTGTCGAGAGTGCCAGTGAGATTTTGCTATTTTGTGTTTATATACGTTGGATTTTGAAGCTCTTTTCACCTCAAAGAAGCCGACGCCTTGTACAAAAATGTCTTTTCTATACCGACATCCTTCCCCACCCCTTCAAAATCCAACGTATATAAACACAAAATAGCAAAATCCCACTGGCACTCTCGACACGACACGCAAGAATGGCACAATTACACAGAAGACAAACACTTTGAGTGAATAGAAATACTTTGATTGAATATATACAAAATATATTTTGCACTGTATAAATTCACTTTTCCACATCCAAAATGTAATTGTTATATGTAAAAAATGTTTGTAAATCCCAGGCCCTGAAGATGATCTCAATAAAGATCGAAACGTTGGCACGATAAAAAAAATGTTTTTCTAAAACCTACATCACACCAGAACGCATCTCACGATTTCTAAATAAAAATCGATTAACGGTCACTAATCACCACACATTTTTTATAATGTGTGGTGTTCAGTGACCGTAGCCAATGATTATTTGGAGATCGTGAGGGGCGGTCTAGTGTGACGTAGGTTTTAGAAAAAAAATTTTCTTTATCAAGCCAACGTTTTGATCATTATTGAGATCATCTTAGGGCCTGGGATTTATAAACATTGTTTAAATTAAAATTTTTTGTAAACTAAAATTTTCTAGCATTGTATAAATTCATTTTTTTAAATCTAAAATTTTCTAGCATTGTATAATTTTTTTTAAAAATTTGAACAATGTTTATAAATCCCAGGCCCTGATGATGATCTCAATAAAGATCGAAACGTTGGCACAATAAAGAAAATGTTTTTCGAAAACCTACGTCACACCAGACCGCATCTCACGATCTCCGAATAATCATTTTTTGTAATAATGTAATATATTCCATATGTGTTTGTTTTGCCTGAACTTATTCCAAGATGTATTCATTACTAATGATTTGGAAATTTAGTGGAGCCTGCAACTGGTTCAAAACCTTCCCGAACAAATATTAAACCTCGTAAAAAATTTGTTTTAACATTTTGATGTGGAACTTTGCTCTTAGGGCTTGTAAAAAAATCATATTCTTTTAAATTTTAATTGTAATCCTCGTTCATTTGAGTCATCGATGCTTGGAACTTGCGTATTTATACTTTATTTTTACAATTATTGAGTTTTAGGAGTTTGAAACACAATTTATACTACCTCCAACGGGGCTGAAATGGCTAAAACGTGTCATACGAAAGCGTGCATTGGCTTTTGGTTTGTTAGCCCTTTTTGGACCCCCGCGGGGGATGTTCCGGCGAAAGGCCCTTCTAGGAATACCAGCCCGTAATTACAGGGGGGGTGGGCAATAAATCAGTGGGGGGCGGCGGAAGACTACCCTAAGTGAGAGCCCCTCGAGATTTATCGCCGGCCGACTTTCTCCCCAGTGTCCACGTTCCGATCAACACCTACACTTCCATTTAAGACACATTTATCATGTGACGTTTTAGTTACGGTGTAGAAACGGCAGGCAAATTTAACTCATTTGCATATTTTCAAGGGAAAACACACGAGGCGAATCGTGAAATAAACGGTTTTTCAAGAAAAAGTCGGAGTAAAATATCCGTTTTTCTCAAATCTAAATATTATGTGTGGTGATTAGTGACCGTTTGTCGATGATTATTCAGAAATCGTGAGATGCGGTGTGGTGTGATGTAGGGTTCAGAAAAACATTTTCTTTATCGTGCCAACGTTTCGATCTTCATTGAGATCATCTTCAGGGCCTGGGATTTACAAACGTTATTAGCTAAATATTATTATTTTTGAAATGTTTTGTTGATATATGAACGGCTAGAATGATCATAAATAACCTTTACTTCCTTTTAGTTTTTCCTTATGCATTCTTCTTATTTTTTCTTCGAAATCGTTGAAAGATAGATAAATCTGAGCCCCTTTGATGTAGGATTATCGACTGAATTGCAAACTTTGAACAAGGAACGTGCAGGCATCCTGGTGAATCAAATTAACCCTCTATTGGCTTAGTCGGGCGTGCTTAAATCGACGTCTTGCTTGCATTTCTACACCGAAGAATTTTCTTCAAAAACTGGAACATGTTGCAAACAAGTTTTCTAATGTAAAAATAATGAAATATCAGACTCTAATACAAATTTGCTTATTTTGTAAATCTGCATGAAAATATTCAATATTTTCCTTGCAAAAAGGCCAACACTTTCAAGAAACTTTAAAAAATTCGGATGTAATCATTTTGGCTCGTTTAGATTTGTCTGGCATTTAACCATATTTAGTGGGTGTCCACCTATTGTCCTCACGTTAGACTCTGTTGTAGGGCATGATGAACGTTGGATTTTAGACATGAAGCTGGTCTATGTACCAAATGTCAATTACAAGTAGATTGATCATCTCCGTTAATCCTGGTTAATCCTATATGCGTTTCGTGATTTAATCAAGTTCAGTAGGTCTTACTGATGTCTCTCGCGTTCTTCGCTATTGTAAAGTCTAATGAAGGTGCTGTGTACTGATTCCGAGGTAGATAGATTTAGGTATTTTGCTATCGTCAGTGGATGTCTGGCTGTTGTCTCTCGTGACGTTCTTGATCGTAAAGTCTAATAAAAACTAGGTTCTATTTATTAATTTAGAAGTATAACAGTCAGGGTTTTCATTTGACTATCTGTAATTGATATGTGCTTGTTGAACTCATGGTGTTTCCAGTTATAAAGTATAACGAATTGAAGGTTCTATGTATTCATTTAAAGTATATTGGCTAGTTTTTCATCTTCAGTAGATGTCTGCCTGTCGTCTCTCATGGTATACTCTGTTGCAAAATGTAATGCATGTCAGATTGTATGTATTAATTTAGAAATATGTCGATCAGTTCAGTCCACGATTTAGTGGACGTTTGCCTGTTGTCTCTGACGTCTTTATCATTTGTAGATCTGATAAAGGTTGAGGACTGTGTATGCGTCTTGCTCAACGTACGAATAGTGCATTTAAAAGTTCGATCTCCAGTCATCCCGGTCTCTCTATGATCGCTAACTTGATTAAAACCAGCAAGTCAAGTAAAATCAAAAACACCAAAATTACAAAACAAATACAAATGTAAAACACAATTATGTGGTGTTTAGTGACCGTTAGTTAATGATTATTCGGAGATCGTGAGATGCGGTCTGGCGTGACGTAGGTTTTAGAAAAACATTTTCTTTATCATGCCACGTTTCTATCATTATTGAAATCATCTTCAGGGCTCAATAAAGATGGAAACGTTGGCTCGATAAAAAAAATGTTTTTCTAAAACCTTCGTCACACCAGACCTCATCTCACGATCTCCGAATAATCATAAAATACAAATTTAAATGACAATAGGTAAATGTCCATTGTTAGTAAACAAATATTTAAAGAAAAAAGTACACACGCTTTCATCATGTACCATACAAGCAAACTTCATCAATGCAATACTAAACTTGAACTAATTCGTTAATAACATACATATAGAATATACAAATAGCCAGACGGTAAGTCATGGCGCAGGGTCCCAGGTGATGAGAGAATATCACACTACGAGGTAAATATTCTTCCTAAAAAGCTAGCCTCGGAACAACGTATTCTAAAATCCATTTTGTGGAATAAACGACAAACAAATTAAAAAGGAACTCGAATCTTGATTTACTAGAAAAATCCAATAATTATGGGACCGAATGCCTGGTGGAGGATGGTTGCTAGAAAAGCTATTCTTAAGCAATGAATTTCTCGATACCATACCTCAGCGAAAAATGTTCACTTTGTACAGTGAACTTTATTATCTATTAAATTCACTAATTTCGTGGTCCGCTTGACTAATTAATACTTTACAATTAATTAAGGTTTTTAGTTGAGATGAAAAAAAGTTAATGGCACGAGAGTTGAGATGGGGAGTTGATGTCCGAGTGGATCGAGGTCACGATAGCTTAGGTGGTAGAGCAGCGGCGTATCTAGCCGAAGGTCGTGGGTTCGAATCCCTCTCGTGCCATTAACTTTTTCATCTCAACTAAAAACCTTAATTAATTGTAATTTATTATCTATAATGAACAATACATAATAAGACGGGTTGAGTATTTTTACACACCTTTATAAAGTTATGCAGGTAATAAGGTATGCTAATAGTATTAGGTTATGCTGGTACAAATAATTAAGGTAAAAATAATTAAATAGAAAATGATAGTAAAAGATGTTTAAACCAAGAAGAATTACATGATTTTTTATTACTAAATTTATATAAGCTCACCTACGCGCATGCTTGTAAATACGTATTCACGTGTGCCGAGCTGAACCTATCACTTCTCCCAGTCCGCCGGCTATTCCAGCTTGTGATTTATTTATCACCGCCACATACTACATAACTTGCCTAATTAATAGTCAATGGTGAAATAAATATTGCACCATCTACCCTCTCACACATCCTCGCTAATAAATACATTCATTCTCAATATGCACAGAAGCATAAGACGAGACTCTATCAAGTATGTATACGATAAACATTCTGTTTTGTCAAAATTCTGAACAGACAACCTTGGTGCGCTCAAGCAAATTATCATATCGTGTGGAATTCCTACACGATCTATATATAAAGCCAAAGAAGCTTTAAATTAGGTGGGAAACCTTTCTTTACCTGCCGGACACAAACTTGAGCTTGGTTCAAAAGTGTGCCAACCTTGCATGGCTTGTGTTTAATTGGGTGAGGATGAACCATCTTCTACGAATCAAAGCCCTCCCAGGGCTACTTATCGACCATGATATTGATACCACCGACCGTGCCGCTTACTTTAGATGATGATGAATATGGATACTAGGAAGTCGGAGTGTTTTTGTTCCCCAACCACTACATCCTTCTGACTGATTGTACAATCCTTAGTTCAGTGCATTCAACACACTCCTTCTCTTAAGGAAAACTAGGTCATTGACTGTCGTTTTTAAAATTCTTTTTCCTGGGTATTATTTGTATCCCATGTTATATCTCCGTTGATCGTTTTGCATTCAAAGATATTATGTGTGGCTGTTTCTTCCTCCTTACTGCATAACACACAAGTGTAGTCGTCTTTCAATATACCCAAGTTAAGTAGATGCTTTTTCAGATGACAATGACCGGTACAGACTTTACTTACTTTATCTTCTCTGAGCTTAGCCCTCTCTAACTGGAGCAGAAAGTGTCAATCTAGTTAAGGGAGGTGAGGGTAAGCTTACTGGGTTTAGCACCTACATAGTTTATCCACTTTTCATTTTATTTTGTTTGGATTCATCTGTGATGGAGGATTCCTCGTTTATTTTGTTTATCTATTTAATGTTTAAGGACCAAAATATAGTCTTGTTGATCCTCTTCTGCCGTGTCTGTCTTTTCGTTACTAAAGAATTTATTGTCAGATTTAATTGGCCATTATTTTAAATGAATGTATTTACCTGAATAATGCTGTTATACTTATTTTGTTACTTTTACACGTAAGAATATTCATTTATATGTCAATGGAATGCTTAGATGATAAACAAGAGGAAACCAATTTTCAAAATTAATTTCATCTTATGGTTCAAATATAATGTATGCATTATAAATACATATTTATAAGATCAAATAAAATAACGAGATCGTTTACGTAGTTAAGATAGAATGGAACTTAGTAAAAATTCGAGGCATCTCAAACCGTGCTAATGTGACCCATTGCTAAGTGTCCTAATTCAATCGTTCTGTTATATCTCATACCATAATAATTGCGCGCGCGCCCGCCCACACACACACACACACACACACACACACACACACATTATTAAAAATGAACATTAGACCTTGCGAAACACCTCTCAAAATTGAGGATCAGAAAAAAAAACGCATAGAAAACAAGTAGTAAAATGAATGGAATACGAAAAAAAAGCATCAGAAGTAGTCTTTTTCAACAATTATTGTATACTTATTCTTTGCACGCGTCGATGAAATTTCTCTCTCCGACATCGTGAGAGCCGAGGATTGGCCCAAACGGTTAATATTATTAGTATTCATCAGGATTAAGGAATGGAGTTGGATGTTCCGCATAATTGAGCGTTTATGGAGACGGCATTTACAGCTTTCGGCCGATTGATTGCTAGAGAATTTGTTAACGAATAAAATCTGGCTGTAACGCCCCCCGGTCACGGTTATGGTCGGGAAAACAACCAGTCGCATAATGCTCAAAGCCGGTCAAATACCATTGTAAATGGAACAGTTCGGGCATTAGCGAGTTTTTTCCTCGACCCTCAGGCTCATGGAAATCGACAGAAACAGAACCCATATCAAAACGATTGCACAAAATGAATCATTCATTTGCGCAAAAAGATAGCCTTTAAAATGTATCGATGTTTTTAAAACAAACTTCCATCAATGTACTTTGTGTTTTTATTTTGATTTTCAAGAAATAAATCATAATAGCTGCAAATTTTCTTAGACATTCGTTTCATATTGAGGCTTCTGTTTGTTTCTCTTTATTTCTACCTGTTGTTTTGTGAGCCCGGAGAGATCTGAACAAATCGTGCTGTTAACATTGATATAATTTTTATTTATACATGTCTTGTTTTCAATTTTCTTCTTCTCTGTTTGGTTCACATTTGTCTGGTTCGTTTCTCGATTTATTTGTCTCTGCCTTGTCCTTTTTAATTTTTCTAATTTTTTTCCTGTGTTAATTTCCTTTTAGATTATCATTTCAACTGATTAATTTTGACCAAACCTTGCAGGTATCCTTGTTATTAAATTCGATTGTATACATCTTATTCCTTCTTTTTTTCTGTGGTCCGTGTTTTCTGATTTTCCGCTTTTCTGTTATTTACTCAGTAGGTTTTCCGATTGTTTTCTTCCCTCTTATTTTTCAGTCAATAAGACGTAAGACGTTTTGTTGCGGGTTTCCTTATTATCAATTCTATTTACACAAGGATGTCTTCTTTTTATCTTAATTGAACTATATCTTGCGTTTTTCAATTTGCTTGTATGAGTTTTTTTATGTTCTACTAATTTCATTGTTTTATTAATTCTGTACATTGGTTTTTGTAAATAATCATAAATAAGTCCTTCTGAACAAATCTTGGTTATATTTTCATGTAAATTCGTTTTATAAATCAATGGGTTTTCTTTTTTTCCCAATTGTTTCCAGTTCTACTATTTACCGAATAGAAGTTTCGGTTTGAGTGCCTGTAACTGTTATTAATTTTCTATCCGTTTCATCATTTTGTCTCTTCTAACAATTGTTTTTTTGGTATTATCAAAAGTAAATCATTTTGGACAAATTTGGCAACAAATTGTGTTGTTAGAGTTTAACCCATTCTATTGTTTTATTCTGCTGTCATCCTTGATTTTAACTCGATTGACTGACATATGTGTCCTTTCCATCTCACTTGTTCCTTTGCTTGACCTTATATGTTTTCTTGCATGTCTGTCTGACTTAATCCTTCTATTTCTTTAATCATTATATTTCTCATGCATCAATTGTTGTTTTAGTTAATCATTGGTGGATTGTTATGAACAAATCGTACGGGTATCGTAGTTTCAAATGTCAAATTCATCTATGTCTTCTTTTCAACGTTTTTAATTTTGTGTAGAGATTAGTGACCGTTAATCGATAGTTATTCAGATATCGTGAGATGCGGTGTGGTGTGATGTAGGTTTCAGAAAAACATTTTCTTTATCGTGCCAACGTTTCGATCTTTTATTGAGATCATCTTCAGGACCTGGGATTTACAAACAATGTTTACATTTAACAATTACATTTAGGATGTGGAAAAGTGAATTTATACAATTCAATATATATTTTATATACAAACAAAGTATTTCTACTCGCTCAAAATGTTTGTCTTCTGTGTAATTTTTAATGTTTTAAATTTATACTTTCCTTGCATGTTTCCTCCTTTGGACGCCAGTCTGTCTTATAGTTTTTTTGGTGCTGAAACAATATTGACAGTATCGTTGAGATCAACGCAGTTTTGTCCTTTTGCGTTATATATTTCTTGTTTTCTAGTTATTTTTCTGTCTTTTGCCTTGAATATTTCTTCAATTTGAACGCCTATCAGTTTGCGTGTTGTTTTGTCTTTGGACTATATGTTTTACTCCTAAGTTGTTTTATTCGCTTTCCATCCCACGTTGTTCCTTACTCCCCCCTCTCACACACTCTCTCTTTTACTGCCTCAATCCCTCTCTGTCTCTCTCTGTCTCTCTCTGTCTGTCTCTCTCTCTCTCTCTCTCTCTCTCTCTCTCTCTCTCTCACACACACACACACACACACACACACACACACACACACACACACACCTCCCATTCAGAAATATTTGACTTTTTTTGACCGCTGTAAAAAAGATTTCCAAAATAATATTCTTAAGTGTCTTAAGGTTTGTTGCTTACTGAAGTCATATTATTTTAGTACCAAACTGAAAAGGATTTTAATCTAAATAAAGGTAAAGGAAAACACTTGTACTTTTTTGTTTACTTATTGAATTGTAACTGTTCCTTACATCCGCGGACGAGGCATGAATAATTGATAACCTGTGTGATTGATGAACCATCTATTCCATTGCCGATGTGCCGAATTGCAGTTTACCACTTACCGACTAGCAGCTTTGGCTCGATACGAAATTTTCTCAATAAATCAAACGGGAAAATCTGATTAACGGGAATTCGCAAAACGGGCTGATTGCTCGCCGGACGATAAACGGATAGTGATCGATAAGAGGAGAGGTAATCCGCTGGCCAAGCAGAGACAACAGATTGACCCGGCTGAGGTCATCTTCGAAAATTCCTCGCCAGTCTGATATCTCTACTAAAATCCGAGGTATTTATACTGACGTGATATCAACATCATATTTTTTCAAATTTGACAAAATTAAGTTATTAGGTAAGTTTTTGAAGTTTAAATGTTATTATCATTGATGTTTTTTTATTGGATTGTGTTGATTTAAAAAAATATCCCGTTAAAACAATTTATGTTCGCTTTCTTCTTGTTCCTTATAATGAAACACAATAGGCATAGATAAATCCCAACCCTCATATATCCAAAATTACCCAACTTTCTCCAAAATCATTCACTTTTGCGACAATGTAGGTAACAGGTCATAATATAAGGACATAAAATTAATGTTACAGTTAAAAAAATAAACAAATGGAAAACCTTTATGATAATAGTACTGATTTACCAGGGGAATAAGTCGTCGTGATATTTGACAATATAGACTAAACCCGCATGACTTGTGTGTGTTGCGTATGTGTTGGTTCTAAGCGCCGGCCGAAGATACACTAGAAACGATTTCATAAAATAATTAATTATTAAAAAATGAAATAAGGTTGAACAAACAGCTTGACCTTGTTCTTAAAAGGAATATATAATAGTATAACTACATACTTGAAAATCTGTAGACTTTGGCTTAGAGCCAGTGTTTATACAGTTTTTGTTGATTTTCTTTACCTGAATCTACAAAGAAAGAAAGTAGCGTTAGCATATTTCCATTTTAAGAGAATTAGAATTTTCCAACACGGCAATATAAATTGACTAATTATTTATATGACTATAAACAATTAATAATTAATAAAATTTTAGCAATTTCTGGTCTATGAATATAATTCATGATGTAATCTTTTTTAAAACGTTACCATATAGAATTATCACAAGTAAGTCAGGGTATTGTAATATTTTACAGAGTAAAAGTGTAGAGAACAAAACAGTCCGTCATTTCCTTTCAGCTTTTTCGGTTAATAAAGAAAAAAATAAACATTCTACATTTGCCATTGGTAAATAAAATTACTCATCTTTGTGTAAAGAGGACGTCCTCTAACATATATATGTTAATGTAAATGTTAACTTTGTTCGAATTAGAGAGAACGATCATGCGAAACTAAATAGACATCAAAAGCACATCTCCATTAGTTGACTTACACAACTTTCGACAACTTTTTTTGTGGGGAAAAGGCTATTATACAACAAAAGATTGGATGGCCAAAGCCGGGAATAATCACTTTGTTGGAACACCTGCCGTTTTATTAGACTCATTGTACACAGTATTTCACATCTTGTTTTCAATGGTGAACAGTTATATTTTAACCAAAATATCATTTTCTTCTTTTCACACCGGTACTTACTATGTTACATTGATTTTACCTTGTACGTTTTTTCACATTGTCTCAACATTTATTACACATTATACATTAGCGCCATTTAGATGAAGATATAGGTACACAGGTAGAAAGACGAATAGGTATACAGAAAGAGAAAGAGAAAGAGAGAGAGAGAAAGAGAGAGAGAGAGAGAGAGGGAGAGTGAGAGGGAAAGAGAGATAGGGAGAAAGAGAATGAGAGAAAGGATGAAGGAGAAAGATATAGAGTAACAGAGTGAAAAATATTTAAAGTAAGGGTATAATAGGGGATAAAATATAAAGATTAAAGAATGTAGAAGGATAAATAGATAGATATTTAGAAAGATAGAAATTGAGTATGAAAGAAAGAGAGAAAAAGAAGAGGAGAGGAAAAGAGGGATATTCTATTTTTTAATAATAAGTGAATAAGTGAGAACGAGCGAAAAATTGAGAAAGAGAATGAGAGATACAGAGCAATGTCAATACAAGAAATGTCACGGGATGAAGCAAATTCTTACTTTCAATTCCTTCCTCGGCCATCCACTAAAAATCAATGCCTCGCGTGTCTTCCAATTTTACGAGATAGGGCGAGAGAAAAAGCGTGAGATTTAAAAAGAGTATAAGGGAACAAGAAAAAGATTGCGAATGTTAAAAAATGAAAGTGAGAGAGAGAGAGAGAGAAAGAGAGGGAGAGGATGAGAGGAGAAGAGAGAAACAAAGAAAGAGGAAAAATTAATTATATGAAAAGAACCTGAAAGAACTGAAAAAAGAAAGAATTGGGAATAGAAAATTGTACAGAAAGAAGAAGGATAATGAAAGCAATAGAAAGTGAAAGTGAGATTAAGAGAATGAGTGTTGTTAGAAAAGAAGGTATAACAGAATAGAATGGTAATGAAAGAGAGAGATAGTCAAAAGAAAGAAAGAAAAATTTTGAGCGATGTTGGGATTCAGGAAGAGAAATATTGATAGAGAGAAAGAGAATACAATTTTTTAAGAAGTTTGTAATCTTATTTTCATAGAGAGTTAGCAATAAAAACCAGAAAATTCTGTCACTATGTAAAATTTAAGAACGATGCTTAAAAATAAAATTAATTAACAACTTAAGAAATGCATATTTTTTGGACAATTAGACGGTGACGAAGGATACGCTTAAATTATATATTAATATTCGAAGTTTTGAGGCAGTATCCGTGAGTTTTGCCCCATCTGCAGTAATTTTCATAATGCAACTGCAATTAATCATTCGGTTTTATTATAAAGGCGAAACTCTTGTTGATTTATGCCTTCTGCAGAATTTAATCCAACACTTACAATTGAAGTTTTTAACACAATAAGCTTGATACGATTAACACAGTTTCACAGTTTGTACTGTAACAAAACAGAAATGTCCGTGCTCTACGATGTTGTATCCTTCCGATGTAAACTATTAACAAGGCACCTTGCGGTTCCTGAGCCGTGTTTTCGACAGGCTTAGACAAGTTGAAGTGCTGAACATGTTAATTACCAATTCTCCTCTGCTTGCTAAAACCGAGCCAGCTTTATTAACAATATATAATATCGCCCAGTATTTTATCGAAATATTTTTTTTCAGGTGACTATACTGCCGGATTTCTCATAACTTACGCGTAAGTAAACCTACTGAAGGAAACAGGAGGGGGCGTAGTTTAGCCACACATAATGCCTGTCGACATAAGGTAAGATGTTTACTCCGGGAGTTCATGCATAACAATTGAGCGGCGTATTGTGATACACGAGGGTCGAATCTTGAACATGCCAACGGTTACGCTCTTGAGGAAGAAATATGCGTTATATAAAGATTGAAGACGTCAACAACTATAAACATATTGTTCTATCCAATTCCGAGTAAAATATATCAATAAAATGATACATGTTTAATTCCTGAAGAGTTTCTTTCCCTTATATTATATGATATTTTTGTTATACTATACTTGAATTGTATGTTTCACTGTATAATTACGACTGTAATAATTCAATTTTCACACACAAAATTTCAATTACATGCCCACAACTAAAACAAACGTTAGAAAACGTTACAGATTAGTTTATTGGCACATTGTGATCCATTTTAAAAATAAAATTTCTTGAAAAATGTAAAGGGCTATCATATGTATTCCATTACGCCTTTGTTTTACAAGACAAATATTGTCTGAAAGTTGAAATACTGTCTAATTTTACAAAGTAAGCATAAATTCCCACATAATCCGCATCTGGTGAAAAAACATATTCAATTATTACTACCAAGATTCGATCTATTTTAAGGTCATCATCAAGGCCTAAATTAATTACTCCCTAAGAATAAATATTTTTACAGTTAATTCAAAAATCAATATAACTATTCAATAAACTATCTTATAGATGTCTTAAAAAATGAGTTAATTTTTCAATGACAAAACAGGATCGGAAGGAGGTCAACGGGGACCGCGGTAGCCGAGTGGTTAGCGTGAGAGATTCTCGGCTCATAGACGCTGCGGTTGTTGGTTCGATTCCCACCGTCGCCTCTGGCCCTTTTTTCACGATAACCCCCCCCCCCAAATATGAACACACATACAAGAATTCGTCACCATGGTTAATATGCATAGATCATAAGGCAAAAAAAAAAGTCAACAGATAACTATACTTAGTTTTGCCAAGCTTTTAATGTATCATCATCACCTCAGTATGGCTTAATATACGTTGGAAACATAAAAAAACTATAGTATAGTTATCGGATGGAGGGTACTAGGAAGAGGGGTTTGGGCTCTCCAGGCACTGCAGCTTTCTGGCTGATTGTACGTTGTAGTATAGTTATCAGTTGATCTTCCGATTCTGTTGAACTTAATTATTGTAGATCTATCTAACCATACTTAATTTAATTTTTAATTATGTTGTTTAACATATGATGGTATTTTTAATTACACTACTGTTTCCTTATTTTTACGTTGTCTTTCTTTTTCCTTACACTATGTAACCTGATGTCTGCAGGTTGAAAAATACGGTGAAAGACCCGAACAGTAAAATAGTACGCAGTGGGCGGGCTATGACCTCCGCTCTTTGTCGCCTCCTAAACTTACCACATTGTATACACTGAGAGGCAAAAATAAAGGTCACGCTTAATATTTTAAATTCTCTGTCAAGCAATCTTCCGTTGATCATCTTACAACATTTGGTCCGTTTTAAAATATTTGAGGTAAATAAAACACAAATAAAACCTTCCATTTGTGTTTACAATCGGATTTTATAAATCAATCTTTCAAGAGTCAATTTTTTTTTTCTTGGTCTTTCTGTAAAGCTTCTTTCTAACGGACCGGTGATTTGACTGGAGTTGGTTTTGTTGTAGGTTTTAAATGATACAAATTTGGCTAGAATAATAGTTTATTGTTTCCATAGTAAAATGTATAATAGATGTCCTACCTATTTGTAATTTTATTTTATGTAATTATTTATGAGGTTGTTGATTTTGAATGTAATTTTTTATCATTTCAATATGTATATAATAAATAATTACAAGAAACATATCAATGAATCGTCTAAATGATTTTATAAAAAATAGTTTTAATTAAAAAATAAAATTAAAGAATTAAAAAACCAAGTGGATGAATAATTTCTTGATACACTGTAAACGAATTAAACTTTTTACATAACCAAATCGTCATAAATACGATATTATACAATTTTATGGTGAACAATTGCTTTATAGTAAAACAAAATAGGTCCATGTTCTTGACTTCATTTGAAAGATGAACAAACGTCTTTGTATTGCAAATATTTAGAAATGGAAAGGAAAACAATAAGAAAAGAAAAATACTTGCAAAACAAAGACAATAAATTATCATTATATAAGTTTTTTGTATTGTAGCCTAATTATATTGATAGAAATGTCGATTGTTTAAGAAGAACAAAAAATTCTGTTGCTCGTCGTGGGAATTTATAATTGGGAGTATTAGGTAAGTCAAAATGTATCTTATTTTTTATTTGTTACAAAACAGTTCATTTTCAATGACCAAAAATAATTCGGTGATAAATAAATGGTGTCCTTTTTAGATGGTCCGACTGATTTTCCTTTAACCAAAGATTCCTTAAAAAAATAGGTGTTTAATATTTTTTAGTCTTGTTTCAAATTTTTACCTTTTTTGGAGAAAAATTATATAATGTTCTTCAGGCCCAGTTCAACTTTAAAATTTCAAATACGTCCCTACAGACCCTGGCATATTATTTTAAAGGTTTTCTTACGCTGAAAACAATGGTGCAATCGGATTTTAAATTGGTCAAAAAATGACAATATTATGGCAAAAAGTTTGGGAAAAAAATTTCCATTTGATTTACTATGCATGATCATATTTCACGTTCGAACTGCCTTGCGTTAACCATTTTTAACCACTCTTCACCGGTGCTCAGAGCAAAAGAGTCAGGTGAGATAGATGGAAAACATTTTCTTTCCTTTGTCTCAGTTCGTCAACTGAGGTTGCTGGGTTATGATTGGCGTAGACACTTTTTTTTTAATGGCCTCACAGAAAATTATCAAGTGTAATTAAATCGGGTGACCGAGGTGGCCAATGAATCAGGCTATGAGGTCCTATCCACCTATACCGGAAGTGACGATTCAAATAGTCTCACCTGCAAAGAATTGTGTGCGGGTCATTCATCTGGAGAATCATTCTTTGTCGTTGTTGCAGTAGAACGTCATCTAACCGTGTTGGTAAAATCTACCTCAAAGAATTGAGAAACTGAGCACCATTAAATTATTTTCGTTGAAATAAGGCCCACTTATTTTATTTCCCCAGAATTCCACACCATACGTTGATATTGTGAACCACCTGATGAGGACAAAAGTTCAAAATTCTAGGATTTTCCTCTGCTTATGTTTTTTTTTTGCTTCACCGTCAGGTATCCAGCCATACTACAGAAATTTAAAGTGTGTCGATCGGAAACCAGCCCAGGCTCCCCAGCCAGGCCAGACAAGCCAGCCAGAGCTGCTTCTGCTCATGTTTTCGAACATGCTAACGGTTTAGTATGCCATTAGAGGTGAACTTGGATTCATCAGTCCATGGATGTATGGAAGAACATTTTTTTCAGTCGACATTTAGACCCCTATCATAATCTGAATCTCAAAGTCCCTGGACAAGATGAAAGCGATACGGCTAAAAGTTTTAAGTCCGGAGTCAATCTCTAATTTTATTTTTTGGAAAACCTCCAACATTTCGG
The DNA here is from genome assembly GCF_000648675.2 of Cimex lectularius. Lineage (NCBI taxonomy): Eukaryota > Metazoa > Arthropoda > Insecta > Hemiptera > Cimicidae > Cimex > Cimex lectularius. Next base: position 1,558,809 of record NW_019392641.1, read on the forward strand.
AGAGAGGAATTTGGATTTTCCCGAACATATTCAGCTCCTCGTCGAAAGTATGCTGCTAGTTTCTTGGTAATGGAACAGGGATGGCTGTGGCTAATCCGGCCAAAAATTTATAGTTTTCCAGGCCATAAAAATTCGTATTATTGGCTTTTAAGATTGCTTAAAACAAATAAGAATATTTTTTTAAACAAATTTTTTTGGGCCTATTTTACTCAGTGTTTTCGTTTTTATAACTTTTTATGTAAGTAATCTTATTTAATACAATCCTGCATATCGTTTTTTTAATCTTACGTAAAAAATTCACTAATTTCGTGGTCCGCTTGACCAATTAATATATTGCGATTAATTAAGGTTTTTAGTTGAGATAAAAAAGTCAATGGCACGAGCGGGAACGTACGTAAAACAATTGAATGATATTTAATAACCATAAAAAATACACACACAGGAAAGGCAGAAAACATAGGTAAAAACTCTTATTTCTATTAAAAAATTATTATTTTTCTGAGATTCTTATTTTTATTTATATTCCTTTTTGCATGCCTAAAACCACTGATTATAAATGTTTGTGAAAATACGTCATGTAAGAACATAAACTTTGCTTCCTTATATAAATTACATCAGGGCATAAAAAATTAAAAGTTTAATTTTCAATTAATTAAGGTTTTTTATTTAAGTTGAGATAAAAAAGTCAGTGTCACGAGCGGGATTCGAACCCACGACCCTCGGCTTGATACGCCGCTACTCGACCACTTGAGCTATCGTGACTTCTATTCCCTCGGGCACTAACTTCCCATCTCAACCCCACCTTTTGAATTTTCCCTCCTTTTTGCCATTTTTCAAATCTCGTGTAATCGGATTGAATTCTCGGCGACAAATGAAATGGCCACGGAGAGCTTTAGTGAAGTATACTTCATTTTAACTCATTAAATTCAATATTTTTTCGTGGTTCGCTTGACCAATTAATAACATTCAATTAATTAAGGTTTTTTAAGTTGAGATCAAAAAGGAGGGAAAATTCAAAAGGTGGGGTTGAGATGGGAAGTTAGTGCCCGAGGGGATCGAAGTCACAATAGCTCAAGTGGTAGAGTAGCGGCGTACCAAGCCGAAGGTCGTGGGTTCGAATCCCTCTCGTGACACTGACTTTTTTATCTCAACTTAAAAAACCTACTTTTAATTGAATGTTATTAATTGGTCAAGCGGACCACGAAAAAGTAGTGAATAAAACTTTTTTGTTTATTGATTTCATCTGGGTTCTTCACATTTATAATGACATAAATTCTCAACCTTGTTGACGATGGCTTAAAGAAGAGCTTTTCATATTTCCAATTCTTGAAATAACGTTGGATTTGGATAAAATCCAGAAAAGATATGAAGTCTTACCTTACGTAAAAATAATGAAATGATATATAATAATCTTGAAAGAAACGCACAAATTGAAAAAAATATGATTTATGAGTTATGGCATTTTTTTTGGAAAAACGAATTTGGTTTATTACGTTGTTAATTCCAATAATTTGCTTCTTCACTAAACATTAATTGCCTTTATTGTTTACATTCTGTCATTGTTTGAATACGCATTTGAGGGTAAATTTTAATTCCTGGAAGTTAATAAATTTTTTACGAGTACCTATTCGTTATATTGAGAATTTCATTCAAAATACACCGACGAGCGCATTTTTCCGATCACCAGCGAGTTGATATGTACGACTGCTTTATTTAGTGGTGGTGGAGCTTTAGATAGTGGTGGTGCTTTTGATGCGTCGTGCAGTCGAGTTGAATATAACCCAGGCAAATCAACTGAAGTGTTTTTAAAAAGAACTTTTACTTAACTAACTGTATACAGCAGTTGAGAATGTTCTACTTCTATGTATGAAAATAGAGTGAATAATTGTAATATATCCCCTACATAGATCAGAATCGGGAGAAAATGCATTTTAATGCTGCTTACTTAGTTTCTAAGAATATTACGAGCCTACATCCGTGAGAAAGTGTAGCTGCTCTGTACCACGAATTGAAGAAAACAATAATTAGACATAACTTTTTGTAACTTATAACTTATATAAGTATATTATAATGGTGGTGTAGTGAAGATTTCATTTTTGTTAAAGTTATTTGATTTCCTTAAGTCCTGCTGCTTATATGATACCTATTGACGATACAGCTCAATTATGCTTTATTTAAAACGTTTGTAGGACAAAACTACCGAAGATAGTAAACAGACAATTATTATGAGTATTTTTCTTAGTACTTTTTAAAAGGATAGTTCCTACTCAGTAAGTTGTTTTGCAACGATCCGGATTTCGAGCCTTTAAGCTCATCATCAGGTTGAAGGACTTCTACAACCACGTCTCTCGACATGAATTGCCAAAGTGAACCGCTGATACCTCCGCCAACGCGACGTTCCAATTAACAGCTGATTTTTTTAATGACGCTCAATTTGAACGTGCGAACCGCGGAAATTATAACACAAATAAATATTAGAATAATAAATACTTAATATTACTATAAATTACTATAAAAATAATAACAATTAAAATAATTAGATTAATTATTTGGATGTTTGATATTATTTATGTACATATTTAAAATGGGAGGTAGATCAAAATCTGTTATATTATTAATGCATTTATCACCATGTTCAATTTTACATTTTTTAATTTCAAATTTCTCAAACCAATCTAGTTCTTTCCCTTTGTTGAAACTATGTAACACTCTTGTATTTAAATTTGAATTGAAATTATGTTTTGTTTCTTTTAGATGGTCCTTAAATTCCGAAAATTTGCTCGATTTAGGCAAGTGTTCTTTTACTCTTGTTTTTATTTCTCTACCGCTTTGTCCTATATATTTAATATCACAATCATTACAATTGAGTTGGTAAACCCCACTTTTTGCCAAGTTGTCTACTTTGTCTTTAGGTTTTGAGAGGATGTTTTTAAGTGAACCCGTACTTCTAAAAGCTATTCTAAAACCTTCTTGTTTAAAAATTTTACTAACTTTTTCCGATAATTCACCAATGTATGGCAAACAACGGAAACCTAATGATTCATTTGTGGTGGGGTGGCTGAGTCCTATTGTTGATTCGTTTAAAGTTAATTTTTTTATTCTTTTAACTAGCAACCTATCAATAAATATTTCTTGATACCCGTTGTTTTTTGCTAAGGTTTTAATAGTTTTTAATTCTTTTTTATAGTTATCAGGTGTTAGCGGAAGTTTTAACATCCGGTCTATGAGCCAAATGAAACCAGCAGCCTTTTGGGACCATGGGTGGGAAGAATCCGCTGGTATCATAGTGTCTGTAGTTGTGGGTTTTCTATATACGTCTATTTCTATTAGGTTGTTTATTATGGACAGTTTTAGGTCTAAAAAGTTCAAACAACCATCTTTGCCAATTTCCAATGTAAAATTTATATTACGGTGTAGAGAATTAATTAGTTGTAGGAATTCTTTGAGAGCCTCTAATGTTCCCGACCATATGCATAAAATATCGTCTACATAGCGTTTCCAGAAATGAACATATTTAATTAATTTGTTCTTTGATTTGAAAAGATTTGTTTCAAAATTATCCATGAATATTTCACCACAAAGTGGGGATAATGGAGACCCCATTGGTAACCCTTTCATTACGTAAAATTTATCATTGAATTTACAATAATTAGATAGTAGACATATATTTAAGAGGTCTATTATATCATTTTTTACAAATTCGTTAATAGAATAATAATGAGTGTAAAGAAATACAAAAAGATCCCACCTTAAAACTAAAAACTCGAGTTCAAACATCCATAAAAAAGTGATTTTTTATTCTCAGATGACCAATATGCAGTTAAAAAACTAATACCAATGAACCCGAAACCCCCAATGTTATACGGTACAGTCAAAATTCATAAGGAAAACAAACCTATAAGACCAGTAGTATCCTTTTATAATTCTCCATGCCATAAACTTGCAAGTAAAATTGACAAAATAATTAAAACCCAGACCAAATTTAAACTTACATTCGGTATCAACAATTCTTTAGAACTGATAAAAGAATTAAATAACATCAATATGCCCAACAACTGTGTTTTAGTATCAAATATCCCCGCTGAAGAATGCACTAAACTCATAAAGCAAAAACTTACCGAGAATTCTATTAACGAATTTGTAAAAAATGATTGAGCGTCATTAAAAAAATCAGCTGTTAATTGGAACGTCGCGTTGGCGGAGGTATCAGCGGTTCACTTTGGCAATTCATGTCGAGAGACGTGGTTGTAGAAGTCCTTCAACCTGATGATGAGCTAAAAGGCTCGAAATCCGGATCGTTGCAAAACAACTTACTGTGAGTAGGAACTATCCTTTTAAAAAGTATTGAACACCACACTCACTCCATCATTCATCATTTCTATTTTTCTTAGTATGTTCGTCAGCTAGTTTCGCAGAGTGTACATTTATTAGTTAATAAAATTAAAAACGTAGCTCAAGTAAACAACTATACTTAAAATTTTAGCAAGCCTCAGAGTGGAAAAGACTGCCAACAGAATCGGCGGAATACAATAAAAGGTGTGGCTGACAGGGGTGATAAAAATTTCAGAGTTAACGAAGTCGAACGGGCCAAGTTGTGGGGACTTGTCAAGGCAAAGTTTCTCGAGTAGAATAAGAAACGTACATGAATGGATTAGTAGAAGTTAAAGTTTCACTAATAAAGACTACTTTATCACTCCGGGTAATGCTATTACCCTGGGAGCCATCATTAGGGTCCCTCTTCCCGTGAATGATCAGCCTTTTACACTTAGGCAATTAACAAGGGGTACTTATATCTCCCGAAAGATTAAAACTTTTTAACTAAGGGACTCTTGCCTTTATGGCATCCTAAATTTATTATTAACGAATGCGATGTGTGTCGCTCGACGCCCAGCAACGTACTCGGGTGTCTAAAAATACTCAGTCCAACGTACTTTCCTTCTGTTAATGAAAATAATAAAAAAGGAGGGAAAAGGGGAGTAATTGAAGTAATACGGTCACGGACTGATTTATAATCGATAGTCATAAAACCTTTTTACGATTATAACCACCAACAGAAATATGTCCCCGGATTGGTTTTTGTATTTTATCCTTTCTTACTTTTATCCCTTTGTTTTTGCCTATTTCCAATGGATTTAGTCTCATCGTATTTGTTTCAAATCGAAGATTATGTGATAATCAAAAAGCACAAATTAGAACTATTTCAAAAGAAAAATGTACAAAACGCGAAGGCATGCAAATTGTAGAACAGTAAAAATTCAAAAATCTTGCATGCTAATTGAAATATTACATTTTAAAATTAATTTTCAGTTAAACTTTAAATTTTGTTCAATATTATCATTTTATTTTTGACAATAGCGGTAACTGAAAAAATTGCATTGAAATAAAACACCCTGTTTATTAATTCGTGTGTATAAACCACTCTCTCAAATTGATCCCAATTGAAAAATTGATTGAAAAATGGCAAAAAGGAGGGAAAATTTGAAAGGTGGGTTTGAGATGGGAAGTTAGTGTCCGAGTGGATCGAGGTCACGACAGCTCAAGTGGTAGAGCAGCGGCGTATCTAGCCGAAGATCGTGGGTTCGAATCCCGCTCGTGACACTGAATTTTTTACCTCAACTAAAAACCCTAATTAATTGAAATATAGTAATTGGTCAAGCGGGCCACGAAAACTAGTGAAGTTGATCCCAATGTCTATAGTACGACTCCTAACCTGAGTTGAAGCAGCCGAAATATTCTGAGCTCTGCAAAACTTTAATCTAAATGATAGACCGATCCAACGAGGTAGACGGAACAAAATGATCAGAAACAACTATCATCACCCCGCAGACTACATGGAAAAATCTCACAAAAATTTAATACTAAACAGTTAATCAGGAGAGGTGCAGTGACCATGACCTAACTAAATTACATTTTATCTACAGACCTCAAAGAACTAATAATTTTAATTATAGTTTATTTAATCTTTATCTGGTTGTCATCTCACTTATAAAAGATGAAGTGAAATTAAGCTGGATTAAATTGTACTAAACGAACGCCATTTAAATAAAAGTATCGCTAGTGCTTGCAATGATCATCGGTGCCAGTGGTAGTTTATTCTAAGATTATTGATGACTGACTATGTCGATAGTTATAAGTTTGGAACACCAAAGGCCGTTTTTAATAAAATATTTATTTACTTTAAAACGTACAAAGAAGATTACAGAACAGAAAAAGCGAGAGAATCGTCAGAAGGATGTCGTACGTCCGAAGAACGGGGAGAAATACGCGCTGTTTAAGATAAGCGCTAGGTTTATATGAACTCGTAATGCAGAGTCAGCTGGGGCAGTTCATTCAACTCTTAACTGATGACAGTCTTAAATCTTTAATCTAAAATAATCCTTTATCACTCGTGAAATGTCGGTCCGATGCAACAACCGGACCGACTTGGTATTAGCAGTTTTGAGACTTGAGTCCTACGCTCGGTAAGCACAATATTAGAATAAAATCCGGAATATTTACAAATTGCCTTGAAAACCGCCGGGATGTCGGTGGAAAACTAGCGACGAGGATGAAAATTGGATTTATGATGCTGTATATAAAGATCGATGAGTGTTGGATGGCAACTGTATACTTTATCATGAAACCTAGAAACTTTGGTCGGATTACTTTATTTACAAACATATTTTGAGGTTTTGAGGATGACAGCATCTTTAGGGATATTCTCAGCCACACCTATTAGCTTTTATGCTTTTGTACTTGCATTAAATGATAATTGCATTGCGTAATTCATATTTTTTATTTTTCAATATAACAATAAATCATTAGAATCAAATAATATATTTGGTCCGAAAAAAAAGGATTTTTTAATAAAAAGTTTCTTAATAGAATAAAGAAGAAAAATGGCCTTTTTCTATTGTTTTCACACATGTGCGACGGAGAGTTTGAAAAAAAGCAAAAGCGTTGTGCATCGTAAATTCGCCTTTTGCTGGCAGTTCTTTTTATCTTCCTTACTTTTTATGTAGATTAGAAATTGTGAATTTATGAATCGCTAAAGTTAAAGGCTGGTTTGCGACAAAGTGAGAACGAGACAATAAAGAAAAGGAAAAGGCGCTCGAAACGCCGTTTTTAAGAAAGTCGAAGCAAACAAAAAAGAGTTTTACAAAACATAAAAAAAGAGATTTTATTAACTAACCCGAGGCTAATTTCCCTTTTGAAGAAGTGACAGTACTCCATTTTCCAGACCTCGAGTTTAATTTTTCCACTCGAAAACAAAAGCAGTTCAAATTGATTAAGAAAAGTAGGCGAGACGGCTCGACCTTCAACTCATAAACGCCAGGAAAATTGTCAGATGTAATTTGAGGTTTTGGCATTTGAAATAACGCCAGGTAATCGGAAGGAATTTGTGGAATCCAATTAGGGCGATTCGCCCGGCAGGATTGTTGGCTGAATGGCCCGGGGGCTTTACATCCGTGGGTCCTCGAGTCAATTTCTAAAGTTTCCGAAACTTGGCGGAAAGACTGACCAACAGCGTCATGAACGGCCGACAGTTCTCCCATTTTAAACCATCTACCTCCTGGTTAGTCTCTAATGACACTAATCACGAGATATCATCTTTATACAAATCCTGAAACGTTGAAGAAATGGTTGGAGATCTCATCAAAATCAGGTTAAAATTACAACCAAATGTCTAGTTAATCTCTCTTTAACTATAATAAATCCTTAAAAGATACTCTTGAAAATACTCAACAAAATAAAGCCTTAAAAATATTTAATCATCCCCAAATAATTTCATAAAGGAAAAAGAAATAAAGACAATTAATTGTAATTACAATTCATATTACAATAACAGGATGACCTGAAAAGTCAGATAACCTAACCTTAACAAAAATTTCAAAACTAAAAAATTACATTATCAAAGCTCACAATTTGCAGTGAGGAACTGTCGAAGAATTGATTCCATTTTTGTTTAGGGGTTGAATAAGGGTTGTAAAAATCCTCCACTGTTACTGCTCAAAAATGAATAGGGATATTTGTAATTTATTATTATTCGCTTAATTTTAATTAAATTAGGCGATATATTCTTGTTAGTTGGATAAAACAAAATAGAACATACAAACAAAAAACATACAAATGTTAATCTTCATATTTAATAACGTATGTAAATCTTATATTCTTATGTAATTAAGAATAGTGAACATGAAGATTACTCACTTTGTAAACAAACACCTTTTATCGTCTTTTCGCCTTTTCCGAGAGACTGGAAGTGCCAATAGGAGACCTGGTAGTGGATCACAGCACAATACGACGCTAAGGGAGGACAGAATTATTGTCATTGCTGCAAGATGGAATCTTTTCCATAGCCCACCTGGCAGGATGTGGAAATAAAAAACTACCTATCCTAAATGTAGTTCAAGGTGTTTTGGCAAGCTCTTTATCAATATAAACGATTCGTAATCGTTTGTGGTCAGTTGGGCTCACATTGTATGCTCCTTTGAGACTCCACCAGTCAGAAGGATAAGGTGCAGCGGGCGCCTAGAAGAGAACACCAATTGGAATGCTTACCGATGTCTACCGATAAGTCGCGTTTCTGTCTGTATAGTGATAGCCGGCGCCGATGTGTCTACCGAGAACAGGGGATGCGTATCATGCCCCAGTTGGTGCTCCCTTCGATGTAGTTTGGAGGGGGCGTTGTCTGGGCTGGGATTTACACTGGAGGACGAAGTGGGCTCCATATTGTTGAAGGCATCCTACCGCAGTCCTTTATGTCCAAGAAATTAACGAGGAATACATCGCTCAAACCAAGGATCTCGGGGACCGCGGTAGCCGAGTGGTTAGCATGAGAGACACTCACGCCGCGGTCGTGGGTTCGATTCCCACCGTCGCCTCTGGCCCTTTTTTTCCCAATAACCCCCGATTTGAACACACACAAAAAAAAAAAAAAAAAAAACCTTGGCAATTCCCAACTGCCCCTTCCCTCATTGTCTCCAGACCTCAATCCTATTGAGTACATGTGGGATGTGTTGCAGAGAAGGCTTTTTGATCACCGCAGCTAGTTGACCTGCAACAAATGCGTTGCAACATCATGGAGTGAAATTCCTTATGAAATTAGTGAAGACCTTATTAACAATATGTCTAACAGGCACACAAAGGTTTTAGCTTACAGAGGACATAACATTGCATTAAGTATTTTAAAAAAATTATTGTGTCCAATAAACAAAATTACGGATAAAAACCTTTTATTTTGTTCACAATCCCTTAATGAAATTTCTCTTCAGTAAAAAACGCAATTTATGATTAAAAAATAAAATAGAAATCCTAGGAAAAGTAAATATTACAAAACTGGCAATATCCTTATTCATTTCTGAGCAGTTTATATAGATCTTGATCTATAATTTCCTATAGTATATTGTTACTTAGAAAAGCCACCTTTTGTACAAACTATGTAAGGGTGAATGGTCGAGAGTGGTTTCTATTGCTAAAGTAAGGCAGGTATGCAGTGCCCCTGTTATATTTATGAGAAGCTAGTCTTTTGTAGAGTTGGTAGCTGGTTTAGTGTCTCCTTGTTCCGTGTGTTGGCCACCATACTAGAGCCTAGACTACTAGTCTGACCGTTGTAGTGTGGTTTACGCCATCCAAGAGTGTATTCCCCAGTTTTTGGTGCAACTCTGGCCATGCTTAGTAGATCTTTAGCTTATTGCCTATCATTTGAGCCTTTGGACACATTCTGCGAAGAAAGTTAAGGTTTTTACTTTTATAGCGGATTTTCGTTTAGTTTCCTAGCTTCTGGAAGGGATGAGGTATGTTTTCTTTGGTTTTATGTTTGAAATCATTTTCTCACACCACCATCCTACAGTATTCATAGCAATCCTTATATGTTTAGCGGTCATAATTGACCATATTATTTTTTTCAATTAATTACCTTAGGTAAAAAGAATAATTAATTGAAATAATTACTATGGTCAATTAAGACCGCTAAACATATATGGAGTAATACAATAATTAAATGTGTGGTGATTAGTGACCTGTTAATCGATTATTCAGAAATCGTGAGATGCGGTCTGGTGTGATATAGGTTTCAGAAAAACATTTTCTTTATCGTGCCAACGTTTCGATCTTTATTGAGATCATCTTCAGGGCCTGGGATTTACAAACATTTTTTAAATTTAACAAATACATTTTGGATGTGGAAAAGTGAATTTATACTATGCAAAATATATTTTTTATATTCAATCAAAGTATTTCTACTCACTCAAAGCGTTTGTCTTCTGTGTAATTGTGCCATTCTTGCGTGTCGTGTTGAGAGTGCCAGTGAGATTTTGTTGTTTTATGTTTATATATGTTGGATTTTGAAGGAGTGGGGAAGGACGTCAGTATAGAAAAGACATTTTTGTATAAGACTTCGACTTCTTTGAGGTGAAAAGAGCCGACGAAGGGAAACAATGTGTTGGTAATGGTTCAGCCAGATTATCCTTTCAGGATTATATAGAAAGGGATAAATAGGAAAAGGAAAGCTAAATTGTTGGACAATTAGACTATGTGAAAAATATTTTATGTGTGGAATGTAATGTGATGTATCTATATGTAAACAATGTTTGTAAATCCCAGGCCCTGAAGATGATCTCAATAAAGATCGAAACGTTGGCACGATAAAGAATATGTTTTTCTGAAACCTACATCACACCAGACTGCATCTCACGATTTCTGAATAACAATAATTAAAGAAATAATCACTTCGCTAACAGCTTCCGACCGCCATTTCATAAGTCTCTGAGAATCGAATCCGTATTACACATTTGAAAAAGAGGGAAAATTCTCTTTATCTAAGGTCTTGGTTGAGACGAAAAAGTTAGTGACACAGGCTCAAGTGATTATAGCAGCGGCGTATTGAGCGGAAGCTCGTTGGTTCGAATCCCACTCGTGACACTAACTTTTTCATCTCAACTAAGACTTTAGATGAAAAGAATAATTAAATGAAACATTTACAGCGTTTTACATTTGATTTTAGTGTCATAGAATTTCTTTTTTCTATTTGCTATCGGGTCATCTACGTGACCTATTGTATGGTATCCTAAACTGTTAGGCTCTTTAAGTAAATGATGTACTGCTAGCAACCAAATAATAGGCAATAGTACCCCACCTTGGGGACGTTATGTTCGTACTGTTTACATATTCTGATGAACAAATTATGCGCTTACTATCCCGCCTTCAGCATTGCTAATATCCCTTGGGTTGTTAGAGTGTTTTTTACTTGCACAGCCATTCTAATGGCTTTACACGAGCTAATATCGAAAGATATTTCTATATTCTCCAGTTCTCTATTCTCTCTTGATCTGCAAGACGCATTTTGCCATCTTCCAGCCAGTTTTGCTTTCTTCCATAGATCGTTCTCTGGAAGAAAGGAATTTTATAGCTCGGCAGATTCAACGTTAGTAAATTTAAAAATTCAGGAATCCAAAGAATCGTGCTTCTTGTCTGCTGATGCATGTGAGTTTCTGTTGTTGTAAATTGAACTAAATGTACTAATTCTCGCTTACACGTAAACCTTAAAGAATACGCTCTGTACAGATAGAAAAAATCTTTAAGTTCGGAATTGTAGTGTGTTAGCTGATCACTTTCAGGTTCACTGCAAGAAGCCTTGCTGCGATTTATGAATTGCAAAAACGGATTTACCAATGATAAATTCTACTTAGCAACATTCAAAATATTATCACAGAATTTAAATGAATGTTTTTTTCTTTTCATTTTAACGCCTAAAAATAATAGCATAGCTCTGAAATTGACTAAATGATGAAGCTCGTCTGACAAACTCAACTAATAAGAGCATGCTAATAAAAAAGGACATATCACTCAACTGAAAATTTCAAAAACGCCAGTATATTCATATCAGATGTAGATTTTAGACTGTTTGCTCTCTAGTGCTTGTAAATATGATCAGTTGTGTATTTGATACTATCTGTTAACAATAGTAAAGAGTGGAATAAATCTGCTGTAAGTTTCTATTTTTTATTCTTCAACGGTAAATCTTGGCTTCAAGCCAGGAAAAAAATCTTTGTTTGTACGTCCATTCCTCCTGGAGTTGTCCCTGTAACTCTAATAACAATTCCCCCAGGTACAATAAACTCACCAAGTTACTTTATTACGAACAGGATTAGTGGAATAATACAAAAGGGATGAAAAAGGCTTTCCGGTATAACCGCCAAAAATGCCTCAGGCCTATGTGGAACTGAAAAATCCATTATTGTTTGCAGGGGAAAATCTTTTTGTAACTTTTTTGTACTTTCTTTATCAAACTGTAAAACGCTGTTACAGTTCGCTAAGCTCATCTGCATTGCACGTAAGATTTAACGTGTAAATGTAATTGAATCAAAACAGCTTTATTGACATTTGGGCGAAACAATAGTCTCGCATTGTTTTGAATGATTTAAGATTTAGTGACTCCGAGTTTACACTGCAATACAGACCAATCAAAACATTATTAACCACCATAAAAAATGGAAATACCTTAAGTTGGGTTAATATTTTTTTATAACTGATATTTTCGACTTGTTTTTATCATGTTCTTCTTATTCATTTGTAAATCTCGTTGGGTGTCATTTTATAAAAATCTCTGCAGGTTGATAAATTATAGATCTTTCAGCATTTCCTTCCCCCTTTCCTCTTATTCGGCAATAACTCATCAGTGAACGTTTGATCCTGCATATTGATCAGTTTCGAATCTTGTTTTAATGAATTTTTCATCAACTCGATTCTCCCGCTTATTTGGTGTGTTGATGTATATTTTGAATAATCGATCATTTAAATCAGCTAAAAACAACATTGGTGATGAATTTCTTGCGCTGTTTGCCGTGTAAACCTTATATTTAGACTCAGATTTTAATTATTTAAGTCATCTTTAGCTGTTTTTATTTAAAAAATTTTACCTTGATAATATTCTTACTTTGTTTTAGTTTTCTTCACTTCAAGAAAGTCAATCATCACAAAGGAATCTTCATTGATTTGAGTTAGTGATATAGTCGTTTGCCTCACGGTTTTTCTCGAACAGACGTCTTTCGAAATTTCTTCGAACTCAATAAATTGATTTTGCTTTCAAGTGGCTAGTATTTTTACTATAATTTTCAGGAGACCGCGATGGCAAAGTGATTAGGGTGATTGACAAGGTTCTGGGTTCGAATCCCCTAATCGCTTTCAATCAAAATCCCAGGGGATCATGCCTTGCAATTTTATTTGCGATTAATTTGGAAAAGTTATTTAATTTGACGTTGAAGCCGGCGCAGTTTGAGACATCTGCAATCATTCTGGGCCGCTTGAACTTTGTTGTTTGGTTTGTCAATTGCGTTTTGGTATTTTAAGCAACTTGATGGGTTTTAGCTTTCTACATGGCTTCCTTTTTATTTCCTTTTTATTACGTATATAATCCTTGCCAATTATTTTTGTCATTAATAAAAAATATTACAAATTTTACATAAATAACAAATCGAGAAACAGAGGTTTTGATGGAAAAATTTTGACATTTTCTTGAGGTCGGGAAAGTGATGCAGTTGTAGTTTGGTCATTTTTGGTTTCCTTAGTCCGCCTAGCTTTGCTGTTTGGTCTGTAATCTGCGTTTTGGCATTTCGTTGCACCACCCTGCTTATAATCCATTAGGCAATCTTAGTGCTATGATATTTTATTCTTGACATGCCATAAAAAGGATTTTAAAATGAAAAAACACACTTGACAACGAATAATCAAACCAAATTTAACTCCCAAATATTGCAATAAATACAAAGGGAAGGTTTCTCTTCTCCAGCAATAGTAGTGGGGTTTCTGTTTTAAAATGTTATTTAACAATTGAGGATTTTGACAATTTTTAAAACTATGAAATGTTTTTGTGGTCGGAGAGGTGATGAACTTGGAATTTTTCATCATTGATCAACCTGGATCGCATATCCTCACTGTTATGGTGTCTATCACGTCTAAACGTGTCTCGCCATTTTGCCAATGATATACTTCGAATATCAATCAGTCTCAATATAAAGGTTTTATGAAATTGAAGAACAGTGGGATTGTACAGCTCGAAATAATTGTTGAGTTGAAAGAATTTTGATAAAGGTTTTACTTCAAAACATAAAATCCTCATTTGAAAATCGTGAAATGGAGATTCAAAGCAGCAAAGTTAGGCGAACCAGGAGTATTGAAATAGACCAAGCTCCCACAATTTAAATTTATAAAGGTCATTATTTGAAGTTTGTTAATTTTTGACTTTGTTTGGCCAAACAATATTGCTTTGCTAAACATTTTAGACATTAAAGTTTCTAAAGGAAATGATAATTTATCAAGCATTAGGTTTAAGATATTTAAGCTCAATTAGGCACGACAATTCGGAGTAGATCTCGTTAACAGTCCTGTTATTACATTAATATTCATACTGCAATCCCACTGCAGGAATTGCTCGGTCACAAAGGGCTGGGCTAGCAACCGTAACAGGCTTAATCTAGTTAAGGGAGGAAATGACAATAGGACAATATCGCTCCTGACCGCTTTCCACGATTTAGTGCCGATGCACTCGGGCAGGGGTGATTTCCATGGCGTATCACATAAAGGAACAGTGCGATTTAGAACGGGACGTATTGATGATGCCGAAATAGTTTCGACAATGTGCCATGAACAATTATGATGACTCGGATTTATGATAAATAAATTCTAACATAGACTTAATTAAAGACGAATGAGGATGAGAGTGCAAAGATAATGAAAGCGAAGAAAATTTACTAATTTCGACATAGCTTTCTCAGTTCAGAAATTGTTTTTCTATTCGTTATTAAAAATAATATAACTTTGATTATCTACTCACAACAGTCATCAAAGAAATGCGATAGGAAAGCTGTTTGACTAAGAGATTAGAATAAGAATTTAATTTTTTAGTGAAATTATTATATCGAGAGTTGAGATCAAAAGATAAATGGGATTTTGAGGTCATTGTGGATTGTTTCGAGATATAGAAAGGATCGTTAAGGATTTGATTTAGGATTGGAGGGATTGGATTAATCTGATTATTCGTCCATCTCTATATAATCCCGGAAATTTATATCAGTCGGGAAGGGGTTTTAAAGTATCTTTATTAAAGCTTCAACTGGCCCTAAAAATCCTAACCAGGATAGGTACCAGGTATTCCAATCTCTGTTGTAATAACATCGGGAAAATCTTATACCCTCCAGGATAAAATCATAAAATGTTCATATAATTACGAAAAGATGGAACTGCGAGGTTTTTCAAACGATGATGTAACCTCAAAACAGACACTATTATTTTAAAGGCTTGGTACTTAGTACTATTATTTTCTTCAAAAAATAAACCTTTAGTATTTTGGCATATTCCATCTTCTTGGTATGTTTATTCACACTTGTTTGATCTGTAAGACTCATTTTGCCAGTTTTGCTTTCTTCCTTAGATCGTTCTCTGGCAGAAAAATTTTATAGCTCGGCAGATTCAGCGTTAGTTATATCTCATTGTCCATCTCTACATAATCCCGGAAATCCATATCAGTCGGGATGGGGTTTTCAGTATCTATATTTAAAGCTTCCACTTTTTTAGTCGGATTAGAACATTTTTAGTCTAATTCCAGGTAGTTCACAAAATCGGAGATCAGAATGGATTTTCTACAAATTTTTAATTTAACAAAGGTTAAAAAACCTTGTGTGAATTTGGTTTAATGTATACATCACTCGAAGAAAAAGTCGGTTTGAAGTTTAAATGTAGTTGTCTGATCAAGTGGACCGTATGGGTTTAAAATTAAACTGAAATAAAATGAATTATAAAATAAAAAGGAAAAAAAAACACTCACCTCCGGTGACGATAGTCCAGCTACCTCAACTGAGGTAAAGGGGGATGCAAGGAGGAAAATGGCCGGAAAAGACAGGAAAAGTCGGGAGTCACCACGCAGATGTCTCCGGAACGATAAATTCATAAAATGAAGACAATAAACGAAATAAAATAAACTTTAAGCTGGATCACGACTTATATAAAATTACAATTGCTCAAGACGACGACACAACGAATTCAAGCCTCGATCCGGCCGACGACGAGGCCGGAAACACGGCGGGGGGGTTTTCAGAAATCCTTTCCCGAGTAATCGTTACGGCGTAAACAGTAGTTGTGTTTTACGATATAGCACTATAATTACAGTGTCGTCAGAAACAATGAATATAATATTGTTAGAGAGAAAAATGTCTAAAGAATATATTTCAAATAGGAAGGACCCTAGGAAGAACCTCTAGGGTCGACCGTTTTTAATAAGAATGTTAGGAGATAAAACATTTATCGATTCTTCAATGGATAGAAGATGGATTTAATTTCAAATTGAAACATTACTTGTTAGAAAATTATATTTTTAATTATTTTGACATATTTATATCCACCTTTTTTATTCTACACTAGTTTTTGTTCCCTTCTGGCTAAAGTTTCTATGCCATTTGAACACATTATATTTTTAAAATAAATAATTTTTCATTTAAACAGAGACAAAACAGTTAAATAGCATGAAATATATTTTCTAATACCATTCTCTCGTATTTTTGGTTACAAATTTTTTAAACAAGGCAAACACTTAACAATTAAATAAAATGTTCAACAATATAAGCTTGACATCGTTTCGTGACAAATTTTCAGGATTCCGCAATCCTGTCTATGAAATCGTTCGTAGTTATGCGTTAAAGCGCGTACAGAATAGGCTCCACTTTTAAAGATTTTCCATATGAAAAAGTCCATCGAAATTAAATCAGAACTTTTTTTAATCTTCAATACTAAAGTCTTCTTTATTTTACACTCATTATTTTTTAAAATTTGTATGTGTATAAACATTTAGTCAATAAAACACATCTATGACAAAATGGATCAAAACTGGCAGCTCCAATTGAGCCCGCGCTAGTGCTCCTTATTTAGAGAATGGTTGCTCGATAATGGAGGCGTGTTATGCCTTGGCTCCAAATAGAGAGCGTGTAGGCATGCCGCCGGATTTAAGAATGGTCCCTGTTCGGCTTTTTAGGAGAATTGGGAATTTTTTTATTGAATATAGTCTTCAAAATATGTGTTTTGTATTTTTTTGTTTTGCATGAGTGAGTGTATTTATTAGATTGAGTGGGGAGGGGCTGATGATGAAATGACATCCCCATCGCCCCTTGAGCTGTGTACGTGACTTGGGTCGATGGCTGAATATTTATAAAAGTACCCCATTGACCCCAATTAGATAAATTTGTTATTGAATGCAGATCGATGGAGGAATATTGAGTCTCCATCTATCAAATAGAATGAATGCAATGTATATGGGTGTGATTGTATTTATATGTGTGAAAGCGTATTGAATGTCTTGTAATATTTCGCATGCGCTCGGGGCTGAAATGACCAAGTTGTAGGATGCCCATAAAAAACATTTGATCAATGGAGACAGTGTTTTACCAGGTTTTCAGATTTATGGGTTGAACTGCTAATTTCTATTTAAAACTAGAGAGATTAGAAAACACGAAGGTGTGAAGCGTTGGACCAGACATCCGTTACCGATCCACCGATTTGGCATCATAATTCAATCCGAAAGTTAGCCGGGATGATGGGTGAAATTGCACGTGTTCAGCGTACTGAGCTGACGATTTGATTGGAACCTGTCTAAATTGATAAGATTGAAATTGTGAATTCCTTGGATTTCTACTACAAATTGAATTATTTTATATTTTATTAAAAACATTGTATAACGTCGAAACAAGGGTGAAGTTAATTAGTACTCATGTATCAATTGTCAAAAAAAAAGTTATAACACCCATAATGTTTTCGTTTATATAATCATGCTTTCAGGGTCGAGTTCAAAAAAAAATCCCAAATACTAAAAACAAAGCCGAATGAATAATAATTAATTATATAAAGTTTGGTTAATATTTACTCCCTACTTGTAATATTTGGTGAGGATAAAATCTAGTATTTAACCATGCTGGTATATTTGGGCCCGCATGCGGCTGTTAGACTTGGAATGCAAACGTTTCAACTCCACAACTTCTATAGTTTATAAACCGCAACGATCATCTCTTCTATTTATTAATTAGGGAAACTTGAAGTTTCTGTACTGAAACGTGAGTAATCAGAGTAAAAAGATATACAACGGTGGCTTGTTATATCATAAAATTATAAAATCAATGTACAAAATTCGTAACATCCAGATTTTTATAGATGACGGTGGGGTGAATATGTGGATTTACCTTTTCAAAAATAGTTCTTACTCATAGTTTTTATCTTTTTTATTTTTCATGGTTGGATTAATTACTTCAACACATTTATTTATGTATTTATTTTGCTACAATCAACCGATGAACTAAGCTATGTTTTATATGTTCTGTTTTTGAGACAAAAAGACTTAAAATTTGTCCCAAAAATAGAACTGACACAACGAAGCTATTCCTTGGTTAATCGGTTGATAGTAGTAAACTAAATATAAATGTGCTGAGGTAATTAAACAACTTGACAAAATTAAACAAAATAGAAAGACAAACTGTGAATAAGAACTTCTTTTTAAAATGGTGCTCCAGATTTTCTGCCAATAAAGCAACTCGACAGGTTAGTTATAAAATTATTATTTGATGTCTTATAACCTCGTTTTATGTTTTAACCTCGCCCGGTTCCGGTTTAGCCACATCGGTAAGGCAATTGCCACACCAAAAAAGGTGCGCGCAGACGCACGAAAAGTGCACTTTCCAAGGGTATTCCACAATAGATCAGCAGAGGACAGGATTTTTAAAATCATTATGCAATCCCCAAACCTTGAAAATAAAAATTAAAGAAACAATCAAAACGAATAAAGGAAGGCGACGAGGAGATAGCTCCACACGAGACGGGAGATCCCATTACTCAAAAATTTAGTAGGAGTAGGAAAACCAAATAACCAAACGAATCAAAGATGTCCCGATGTTAGAAAAAGTATATTCATAATTAACAAAAATCTAGAACTTATTTTAAATTAACCAAAACCTTTAATCATTTTACAAATCAATATAGGAATTACGTATTTTTATTATTTATTAGTGACGAGAGGTGAGTACACGCTGATCACTTTCTTTTCTCTGGCAATACCTGCTCAAGCTTGCTTAACTCATAAATATATTATTCTTCTCCTAACACGTTATAATTTTAGTAGTTCTGCCGTTAGTTTCTTTGATGGTTCTTTGGTGTACTTTTTAGCATGCTTATCGTTCTGAAACAAAGACTCCTGAATCATCGAACCGAGGACTTTATTTTAATATATATTTTTGGAAGTTTGGTATACCGCAAAATGATTTTTCGTCAAACTTTGTTACCAAAGTTGTGGGTGTATAGAATTTGCATGATCGGATGGATTGATAGCTTAAAAACAAAAACAAGGGACTAAAATAAAATGATAAGCAGCTTCTTATTATGCTGTTCTCAAATCAAATTGAATCACGATAATCAAGAATGGTCCTTTTACGCACATAAAAAGTAATCCTTTTACAAAATGTCTATTACTTTTTTATTATACAGTTTCTCTTAAGAACGACGTTTTACGACCGATTCGTCGTTTCAGACCGTACTGTTCTAAAACTAACCTACCTATGATGATGGGATAGGAAATAGTCAAATTACATTTCATCACCTCGCAGATCCCATTTTTCCGACAAAGTACTATCGGAATGCGGGAAAAAATTATGTAAAATAATTTAATGGGATGGGCGAGATAATGATTCTGTAGTTTGTATATTTCCGATCATTTTGGCCTGACCTTCTTTTCTTTGGAGGCAGACAGAAGAGTTTCGGCCCCATCATCATTGGTGTAGAAAATATAATTGGCGACAACCGAGCTACAGTATTATAGGTGATCAACATTCAGAGTTGTGAACATCGTGCGTAGTCCTCAAAGGGGTATCAACTATTTCAGGACCTAGAACACTCTGATTTTGCATTTAATTCTGCTGCATTTAACTTAATTGTTCAAGATGCTCTAAGATTTTAAGAAGGCTATTTAAATTTAGTTTCTAGCAAATGTCTCTAAATTCTGTGCTACTGAAGAAAGATTGTACGCTTGCAATCTAAGGAGGATATTTTTCAATTAACTTCTTCGACATATACAGATCCAACTTTAACAAGACGTCTTTAATTTATTGATAAGATTTAACATTATTTTTTTGTTAGAAGTACATATTTGTTGAGAGGGTAAAGAAAGTAAGAATATTTTCCGACTTTCCTCCCGCGATGCTTTCAGGCTGTGTTCATCGGCGACTTCGATTATTCAAAAAGCTTTCAATCGGCAGAAACCACCCCTCTTTTTTTCGAAGGCTGAGAAGCCGTTCAGCTGCCCCCGGGGCCCATTCACCCCTTTGGGAAATGGGGCGAAAGGGATGCGCTTAAAACATCCACTTGATCTCTGGTCGAGGGCAAACTCGAGCGAGTTGTAAACTGTGTCCTGCCGTCGGATGACATTTGTCATCACGTGCATAAATTACATGGATTGATTGTCACGTCTTCCACCGGTCCAACGGCGAATATGTACATCACGGGTTGCCTGTTCGAACAATTTGACCCCTTCGAATTTGAATTCGGACGATTCCCAGCCACGATAAAGTCTCACGCAAGCAGGTGTAAAAGTTTTTGTTAATAATGTCAATGCAGACTTGTTATTTATTTTATGCTTCATTTATGCAACATTCATGTTGAATTTTGGTCATTGAAAATATGACTCAGCATCGTTTTTTGCAGTCTTTTTTAATTCAACAGGTAGAACAGAAATGACCAAACTTAATAAGAAAAAGTAATACCATTTTCTCTATCTCTGTGCTATCGCAGATCTAATAATAAAAGCATAACTTACAAATTAAAGGAACTTTTTTTTTAAATTCGTTCATGATTATATGAATAAAAGGGGCTTCATGCGTTAACCAAAGTTTCTACCCGTCCCACCCCAAAAGACAAACAACGTCGAAAGAGATTAGAATGTGAGATTATGGTGAAAAATTGAAGTGAAGGAGCAAACAGAGCCGAGGAGAGATAATACGAGGATAATGGAATGCGTCGTCCTGATGGATCTTGAACCAACATAAACCATTGAAAAAGTGCAGCCTATTTTAAATAAGTAAGTCCAGCTTTTAAATGATAAGCTGATGAATAAAGCAGAAATACAAAAACGTAAACAAATAAATCAATTTTGTATACTAACGATTAAAAGACAAAACTTTTTTACAAAACCCCATTATTGAAAATAATAAATATTTCACTTCTATAAAGTAAAGAGTAAAATAAAACTAGCAATAAATATTTTTTTTTACATATAGAACCAACTTTTATCTCGTTTTGTCACAATAAAACTTTTTTTTGACGTTTAATATTTTGTGCTGTCGTTTAAGGTGTATTTTCGATCGATGGTCTCGGGTCGGGTAGTCTGTGAGAGGAAGAGCATTTGCGGCCTTAACAGCACTGATCATCTTTGAGACAGTACATCTTTGTTTCTCCTTGTAAGGATTTGGGTTTTCACCGATGGCTGATAAACGGCAAAATATTTATTACGATCGACAGCAAACACCCAAGTCGCCCACATACTAAAATTATTATTATTATTATTTTTTTATTACAATCTGTAATTATTATTTACAATATATAATTTGCGGATACATGAACTTATGTACAACTATTTACATTGAGGGGAGAAAATAATCAATGTTATCCTCCCTCTTCACTTTGTTTATATATTTTTTTACAGTTTACTCGGAAAGGAGGTCGTGGGGCCATTTGCTCTTAAGACGCCTTATGGGGTTGTAGGGATGGGTTCTATCGGACAGGGTTTGGGCAAGACTATTTGGATGGTGGGAGAGTTTTTTGTGGAACTTGGTAAATTTTTGGGGAATAAATTTTTGGATATAAGAAATTTGAAGGTCGTCGTGGAGGGTAGCATTTGAGACATAATAAGGATGTGAGACATAATTTACAATGGATCTGAGGACTTTAGATTGAAAGGATTGGAGACGTTGGATATTGGAAGGTTTAGCGGTTCTATTCCGTACGTCCAAATCGGTTGTAGTAGTGTTTTGTAAATTGTAAGTTTGGTTTTTGTCGATAGTTTAGACAGTCGTCCTATAAGTCTGTGCAGTAGACCATACCGTCTGTTTAGGTTTTGTACTGTCAGTTGGGTATGTTGATTCCACGTTAGTCGTGAGTCTAGGTGGAACGCAAGGTAGCGAACGCAGTCGGATTTGGGGATAGGAACGTTGTTGTAGTATATCGTGAGAAGAGGTTTGCTTCGGAGTGTAAATGTGACATGGACGCTCTTGCTTTCGTTTATCTTCATTTTCCATTGTCTACACCAATCTGCTATACATAAGATATGTTCCTGCAGATCTTCCGAAGCAACCGCAGGATCGGAATTGGAAGATAGTACAGCTGTATCATCGGCGAAGGATGCAAGTAGGGTGGTAGGTTTCGTGGGAATATCTGCAGTATAAAGGATATAGATGATTGGTCCGAACACACTGCCCTGCGGTACTCCCGCGGCCTGAGAGCAGTATTCGGAGTAATCTGATCCTTGTCGGACCCGAAAGAACCGCTCTGTTAGATAAGAGCGGAGGATTAGGTAAAGAGTATTTATACTAAAATTAGATTTTATTCTTAACAATTTTGAACTTAACAATTGCGAACCATGTACGATACCTCGGACTCTTCCTGGACAAACGACTGACGTGGAACCCCCATACACGACTTAAACGCACAGACTGTAATATACGATTTTTCATGCTTAAACGACTACTCGACAGACGATCAAAACTCTCACTAATAAACAAAATAAAACTTTACATTGCCCTCCTGGCCCCCATTTGGACATCCGGTCTTGAACTTTACGGTACTGCTAAGCGTTCCAACCTCAATCGAATCCAATCCCTTCAATCTAAAATCCTCAGAAAAATAGTACAAGCCCCTTTCTATGTATCCAATCACACCATCCATACCGACCTAAATGTCCCTTTTGTTACCGAGCTAGCCCAATCCCGCTACAAAACGTACCATTCCAAACTACACCATCATCCGAACCCTTTCGTCCAAAACCTGTCATCCACCACATTACCTAATAATCCCAACAGAAGACTGAAGCGTCGGTGGCCCCGCGACAACCTTAACAATTGACATCGGTCTCCTACGATGGAGTGCATCTCGCTCATCGTATTGATTAACGATGGTAATTGTTCAAGCTTTCACGCTACCGTTAATAATTTTATATGTAAATACTATCCGTTTTACTTGTTGCGTCGAAGAATGCAGTTGTAAAAAACAAAAAAAAAGTTAAAAAAAAAAAAAAAAAACAATTTTGAAATGTAAGATATCTGTATCATAATATAGAAACAAATGATTAAATTCACTAATTCGTGGTCCGCTTGACCAATTAAATCATTACAATTAATTAAGGTTTTTAGTTGAGATGAAAAAAAGTTAATGGCATGAGCGGGATTCGAACCCACGATCTTCGGCTTGATACGTCGCTGCTCTACCACCTGGCCTATCGTGACCTCGATCCACTCGGACATCAACTCCTCATCTCAACCCCACCTTATGAGTTTTCCCTCCTTTTTGCCATTTTTCAAATGTCGTGTAATCGGTTTGGATTCTCGACAACAATTGAAATGGCCATGGAGAGCTTTAGTGAAGTGTACTTCATATTAATTCTTTAAATTCACTAATTCGTGGTCCGCTTGACCAATTAAATCATTACAATTAATTAAGGTTTTTAGTTTAGATGAAAAAAAGTTAATGGCACGAGCGGGATTCGAACCCACGAACAATTTTTCAACACTTCACTAAAGCTCTCCATGGCCATTTCAATTTGTTGTCGAGAATCCAAACCGATTACACGACATTTGAAAAATGGCAAAAGGAGGGAAAACTCATAAGGTGGGGTTGAGATGGGGAGTCGATGTCCGAGTGGATCGAGATCACGATAGGCCAGGTGGTAGAGCAGCGGCGTATCAAGCCGAAGATCGTGGGTTCGAATCCCGCTCGTGCCATTAACTTTTCTTCATCTCAACTAAAAACCTTAATTAATTCAAATGATTAAAGTTTTTTTTATTGTTCATATAAAAGTAGTGATCGGTTATTTATAACCATAATTTTTAAAATCGTTCCATAAGAAGTATTGCTTCATTTAAACTAGGAGCGATGAATAATATCAAATTCATACAATATAAGCGACTCAAATTATTCTTATCTCATCATCAAATTTAATAGACGAACAATATTGGTTTAAGTAAAGATTTATCGTGTAGTAAGTGTACTATAATACTCCGTTCTTTTCTCCGAAGCCCTTGGAATGGGTTCTGAATAAATTTTAACATCTTCACTACTTAATAATAAATCAGTGAGATCAGTAAAAGGACATAGCCGGGAGGTCACGTCCGTCATGCCCTTCCATAACAAAAAGGCACTTTGTAATTTTTTTATATATAAAAATCCCTCTGGTACAAGAAGGAGAATGCCTGAGTCGGCTTTTGAATAAAACATACCTTCTTGATTTATTAATTACCGTTATACTCATAATTCAATCTCGAATGATCGGATTTATTTTTGGTATTACAATATTAGAAAAGCTGTGTAGTAAATGAACAATTAAAAAGCCAATATCGTACGTGCGCTATTACGAGTTTGACTATTCCAATTTACGTGTGTGAGCAATGTAGTTGTCGATGATTTTCAGCACATACATCGACCCAGAATGTAGGGGTATTCACGATGTTTGTAAGATGTTAACTCGTGTTAACTCGAATAGAGAAATGTCCAGTAAGATCGTGAATGCCCCCTTCTTCAAAACCAAAAATAAAGCTATAACACTCCTTGAAGGCTTTTTGTTGTTTGTTTTGGTTTTCTTTTGTGTTAAATTGTAAGATGCCGGAATAAAAAAGGAAAATTAATCAACTATTTCATCCAAAATGCTATCTAGGCACCGGAAAAGTACTAACAAATGACACGCTTCATGCCGACAAACCTGACTTGTATCCTAAGATGTTTGGGGATGTATCTATCATGAATGAAACGATAATGTATAAGGTCAGAAATTAACAAAATAAATTTATTGGTCTGATTTAATTAATGCATATTTAAGAATAAAAATACGTGTAAACAAGAAACAGCTTCATTTAAAGTTCAGTTAAATTCATGGCTGCCATGTTGGTTACCTACGCCCTAACGGATAGCAATGTGACTACATTTTCGAATTAACACCTAACCCCATTGCAGTTTGTAATCCGATTGACCAATTAACACTTGTTAATATTTATGAAAGGTATTGGTTGAGATAAAAAGTCAGCGTCACGAGCGGGATTCGAACCCACAACCGTTGGCTAAATACGCTGCTACTCTACCACTTGAACTATCGTGACTTCGATCCGCTCGGACACCAACGTCCCATCTCAACCTCACCTTTTGAATTTTCCCTCCTTTTTGCCATTTTTGAATTTTATATCTCATAAAACGTCATTATCATTTAAGAATAAAAATACGTGAAAACAAAAAGCAGCTGTTAGATTCATGGCTACCATGTTGGTTACCTACGCCCTAACGGATAGCAATGTAACTACATTTTCGACCTAACACCTAACATTGGCTCTGGCCTGTTAGATCGAGCAATTCTTAGAAACTAGCCGATTCTTACAAGTCTACGTCATCATTTTTCTCGATATAACAGAACTTAACAGGGTTAACACAAAGATCCTGAATACCCCTAGTATTATTCAAGTTGTCAGCTCACGTTTTGAGTTTCGATTGAGATGTGCCATGTTTCAGTACAGATATTGACGAAACGAGCCACTTTATTTTTAGTTTCATTTAAGATAAGACAAACTTCAGCACAGACAATGACGAAGGGAGTCACGTTAATTTGAGTTTCAACTTAGATATGCCACATTTTTGTACAGAATTAACGAGGCGAGTTACGTTATTTCGAGTTTCATCCCTAATATGTCTATTTTCAGTACAGGCATTGACGAAGGGTGTAAATCATTACAATTACAGACAAAATATAGAAAAAAGATGTTAATTCTGAAAAACGTTGGAAAAATGCAAACAAAATGATTGGAAGGCGTATTCATTCCTGCCTATTATTTACAAAAAGAATTTTGGTGATAATTATCTATCTATGACCCTAAATAGCCTATGAAAGTCCCGGTTAAGCCGGATTCTATCCGATAATTGATATCGTGATATCAGCATCAATGTGCTATTGGTCGATATCCGGAAACCATCCGTTAATTTGATTAGAACCCTTTGAACCTTCATAATCCACTCAATTAAATAAAATTCACCCTAAGCCGCGTTCCGTCCAAGATCACAGCAAGAGAGAGATTGCCAGACGGATTAAATTTAAATATATTTGAGACAAGCTCTTATACTTCATAGTACGCTGTTAGCGTAGCTTTTATGAGAAAATGGAAGATGTTAAAAGTTTTTGTATTTTTTTATGCGTGTGTTGTAATAA
The DNA here is from genome assembly GCF_000648675.2 of Cimex lectularius. Classification (NCBI taxonomy): domain Eukaryota; kingdom Metazoa; phylum Arthropoda; class Insecta; order Hemiptera; family Cimicidae; genus Cimex; species Cimex lectularius. The sequence continues at coordinate 1,585,264 of NW_019392641.1, forward strand.
CATTAAAATTATTTGTTTGATTAAAAATGTGATATAATAATTTCCAAATAAGGAAATTCGGGATTTGTTAGTGCGATATTTATACCTCTTTTCGAATGTTTTTTACGGGACATATCTCGTTTTGGTGGGGGACCGCGGTAGCCGAGTGGTTAGCATGAGAGACTCTCACGCCGCGGTCGTGGGTTCGATTCCGACCGTCGCCTCTGGCCCTTTTTTCCCGATAACCCCCAATTTGAACACACACAGAATTCGTACCATGCATGGCTAATATGCAAGATCATAAGGCCAATAAAAAAAATTTAAAAAAAAAAAATCTCGTTTTGGTCTGTATTTGCATTTTTGTTCATTTGGATCAAAGGGACCGGTCCTGGCCGTGATCCCTTTCTCCACGTTGAATATGTCTGAGGGTGGCGTGGGAACTGCCAGGCCGGCCTGAACTATTCGCGGTGAATGGGGCGGAACCGAGGTTCCCGGGCCGTTCAGCCGACCTCTCACGGCCAATAAACATCTGCGAAATGGTTTTATCTCTAACCCGATTCTTTGCCTGTATATAAAAAAAAAAAAAAAAAAAAAAACGACGGCTTTTAAACTTCTATCGGGGTTTTTGATGAGTTTGGTGATAGAAGGTACCGCGAGATAATCTCCATTTGTATAAGCTTTTTTTTTCCGGTGAGAACAGGCTATTTTGATATACCAACCCAATCTAGTTATAAAAATCTACATCATCTTTAGTAAACAGAAACATTTGGCTCAAAAAATTCTTGAAGATACACAACAATATTTGAAAGAGGTGAGGAACTCCATAATGATGAATCGTGATCTACCCTAACAGATCACACCTATCTTTCAAATTTTTTATTGCTTTAGAATTTTTTATTAATTGAATACATATTTTTCATTGTGATAAATAAATAATTTAAAATGGGTATTTTACGTTTATTTGGATATCAATTTTTCAACCCCTCAACCGTTGGAAAATTAAAATCCTTATTTTTTAATTTGATTATTAACAATTTAAAAAAAATTATACACTAATTTTTATTAGCGTAATAAAATTTAATATTAAGGTATTACTGTATTCATAGCACTTTACTGTTTTATCTGCAGGTAAACTCTATTTAAAGGTCAAATTTCCATCCATTTCCACCATCCGAATGATTCCAAAGCCTAAAAACCTGGTCAGAATCATAGAAATTCCTGTATACTTTTAAATTCTTTCTAGAAAGCTTGATTTTCAACGAACTTTTACACAGAAAAAATGAAACAGACACAGTTTTGCTGACATTGCAAAAAATATTAAACGATAATCCGTATGTAAATTTAGTAGCATAATTGACTGTATTAATTATTTTAATAAATTATACTTTTAAAATAAGGAATCCTCCGAGGAAAAGTTGGAAAAGCGATTTTTCCGTAGCCCGACCGGGCTAAACCACGTGTATTTCACGACCGCAAGTCTCTGCTGGACCGCAAGACCGATTTTCACCGAACCCTTTGCCGGCCGGCCGCTCATTCGTTTCCAGTTTCCAAAGGGCGAAACCCGAGGAACTCCACCCTCTGAAATGTTCAATTCCGAGAACTTCCTGGAATTCCTGTGACTAAATTAAGGACACTTGGATGCTACCAATTCGAATAGTTTTATTGGCCTCTATTATGACGAAATGCTCTTCTCTCTTCCAAACTGACCTGAATGAACCTCTGTGCAGTTGAATTACTAATGATTTGTAAATAATTAATAGTCTTAAAATTGACAAAATAAAACTCATAAATATATGATTATTAGAAAATAGAAATGTTACGAGAAAAAATTATGAGAACTTCAAAAGATATAAATTTTGTAAATAGATAAATTGGCCTGGTCCAACCCAAGATAAAAAAAGTAAATTTACATTTTTATATTTATTATTATGTAAAAAATGTTAAAAGTTTTACACTAACATTCTCTCACAAGGGAGGATACTGTAAGTTCAGGAATATTTTTCAGATATGTGTTTTTCTCTCGATAACACCTACTTTTAAAAACTATTAAAAAACAATTCTAAACCTTTTCCTAAGCTATAGATATGCAAATTATCGTCCATCACAATAAAAATTGTAGTACTAACATACACGCCAGTTTTGACGGAGTTGTTCCTAAGTTGTTTAAATTTTTTAACAAATAATATTGTTTTAAGACTAACAGGCCCATTTTTGTAAAAACTTTATATCTATGAATTAAAAATAACGTTAATATTTCAGAATTCTAGATTCTGTCTTCTTACGTTAACTAAAGATCCATTCTATGTTCAACGTCGAAACTATTGATGCAAATTGGTTCCATAGTACAAAATTAGTTCTTTATACTTTTTAAACCTGAAAAACAAAAATACTTCGAACAATGGAAGTGTGATTTGTAAAGGTCTCATGGCCTCCTAATTTTTTTAATTCACTAAAGTATCACATATTCCAAAACAAATGCAGATAACAATTTAGGAGGCTGTGATCCTTGTAAATTATATCTTCATCTATCAATGTAAAATCGGAGGTGTGCAGGGTGATGACCTGTAGTTTTGCTGTTTCTGATCATCCAGGGCCAACTGCCTTCGGTGTTCTGTTCGGTCAGACGAATTTCAGGTTGTGTTGATGACCCTTGCTTATAATCCTAACTCATTAAAAAACTAGGAAATACTTTGGCCCATGGCAAGAATAATAGACAAGAATGATTGGAAAAGACCAATCAACAGGATTTTATACGTTTTATACGTTAATGCTTTAATTTAAGAAGATTATGAAAAGTTTAGCGATGATGTTATCAGTTTTACACAGAAAAGGTCGAACAGACAGACTTTTGCTGACATTGTACGTATAAAAATATGCAGTACCTTGCTCATATTTCTAAAGTGTTGACTATATTAATACAAAATTGACTGTATTAATTATTTTAATAAATTATACTTTTAATCTAAGTTCTTGGTTGAGATGAAAAGGTCGTCCCCTTGTGAGTTGAGTTTAATTTTATAACATTGATTCTGTGAGCGTTAGAGTACTGTTATTAATTCTCGTATCTTATAATTTAACGGACATTTCCACGGAAACAAAGCCCCGCTGGTACTTAAAGGGGTTGTGTTGCCCTTCGACCGTCGCACGCCTTCGTCTCCGTCGTCACGGAATCTTCCAATTGTGCTCGACCCGTGTGGAATTGAAACGGGCCTGCCCAATTAATTAAGGAGCTAGGAGGGTGTTCCTCGTTTATGCCGGGGCGAAACTTGTTTATGGCCTCCAAGCCCGAGGGGTGCAATTGAGCGACAACAATGCCTCTTATCGACAATAGGACAGATTCCTCGGGGCGCGTGTATGCCACCCCCGGATCTGAGAATCCGCCGAAACAACAGAGCCGATCTTTCCGGGATAAGCCGTCAACCGCCGCCGATCCGACGAGCATTAGGGAAACGGGTATTGGCAAAGATTTGGAATTAATTGACTTTCACTTTCGGTTACTCGGGCATGTACTTTGATAAGAAATGCGAAGAAAAGTAATTGACTACATTTCATACTTCGTCGAGCAACAAGGCATCAACATACAATTTTATCACAATGATTTCTATTTTAGAATATGTGCCGATGAAGTGAATTTTATCAATAAAGTCACCATTATTGTGTGTACAAGGGTATGGGTGGGGTGGTTTTGGGACATTACAATCACTGAAAACCCAGCAATCCAGAACTTCTACAAACTAAACTACTTTAAAGATAGCTCATACTCACAGTTTGTTATTTCCAACGAAAAAAGTTGAAAAAAATTATACTACTAAATATTATCCTAATAAATACTGTTCGAAAATAATTTTAAATTAGAGATTATTTTTGTATGTCAAATATTATTTAGGAAGTTTACTTTTTTTGCCGTATAATTGTCCATGAGAAAACCATTGATTCTCCAAATTCAATCCACGTAATAGGATTGATTGACCTTGACAAATATATTACAAAATAATAATAAATTTATTTGCGAAAAGTACAGCACTGCAGTAAGAAAAAACATAAATAGAGAAAAAAAATTAAGGATAAAATAATAAAATCATAAGCAAAATTAAGTCATTTAACCAATCTGCACATTTAGCCTGTCACCTAAAAGCTGGAGGTTATGTCAGTGAACAAAATTGCTAAAAATTAAATCAAAATGACTGAGAAGGTATATATGACCAAATAAATGAAAGAAAAAACAAAATTAGGATGAGAGAAAACAAAAATAAAATAAATTGCAATAAATTCAAATAAAGATAAAATAGAAACAAAAGAATACCATAATTGCCGTATGATGCCAAATATACAACAAAGAATGTTCAAATTATAAATTGAAAATTTTTACAGTAATAAATTTTTGAAATCGTAGTAAGAATTAAATTTGTTAAAATTAATTTTATGATTATAAAGAAACCTAAAAACAACATTTAATGAAAAATTGAAGTAAAAATTAGTGTTTACTTTGGATATAAAAATATTAGTCGCTACTTTTTGTTTTGTTTGATACTCATTGTTTTGATTCAGCAAAAAGGTTATTTTTAAAGACCTATACAAGAACATATGAAAATCAATTGTTTAAATTTTAGAACCTGAAAAATGTCATATAATTGATCGGTATTAAATCTAAAAGGTTTAGAAAGAATAGTTCTCAAAAGAAAATTTTGAGTTATTAATGGATTTAAATAACAATTACTGGTTCCACCCCATGTAACAATACCATATTATAGACTGAACCAAAGCATAATAAACTGATTTTAACAATTTTAAATTTAGGATCTTTCTTAATAATCTGAATTTATAAAGGAGTTTTCTCAATCGCATAACCAAAGAATCAATGTGTAACTTAAAATTTAACCTAGAGTCTAATAACACCTAATTATTTAGTATTATTTGTAATTGGTATGGGGAACAGTTACAGTTAAATGAATTAAGACATGTATGGAAACAAAATTTGAAGTTCTTTAAAACTAATCTTTTACTTAATGCAAAATGTAAGACTTTGGATTTATCATTATTTAAAAGTAAACAGTTAGAAGATAACCATGTTTTAACAAGTCTGAGATCATTGTTAATAGATATAGTCAAAGAGGTGCACATTGCACACCATGCCCTAAAAATATAAGTAGTTCTTGACATGAATTCCTAATGGAAGAAGTGATTTCTTTTTGTAATTTCGAGCCGCGTCGTTTTTGCCACCAGTAAAACCCATGCCGCAGAAGAGCCTGAGTGTCGACCGAGGACGGAGACACGTACTGTAAATAACTTAGGTCTTGTTATTTGACGTCTTAACAAGGGCGGCTGCCCTTTCTAATATCGTCGCTTCCTCCGTGAAAAACTGTTTCACGTCTACCGTCTTCCGGTCCTGGCCGATATTGCCTCGGGAAGAGGTATTATTCAAAAAAGAATTACTATTATTATCGATTGACAATGTGCTTATGAGAGTGGGTTGGAAGTCAAGGGACTTGTTTGGAAAAAATATAATAGAGGGTGTTGTTTAGTTACAATATAAAAACTCCTCTAGACAGCTTTTTTAATTGTCTTTAAAAATGTAAAATGCTTCAAAAGAGGTCAAACGAAATTTGTTTATCTCAGTCGGTTTCCATAATGTACACATTGATAGATGTTTCCTGATTTATAGTTTTTTAAAAAATAAATTAAGCATAGACTTGCTTAATAATTAATTTTTGAAAAGTGTGTAAATATTTTCCCCTTCTAACGTAATAAATTCCGTAGTGCGAAAAGTACCCCAAAGTACCTGGTATTACCTCCTGTACTATCTGGTGTACGACTACATTAACCATAAAATGTTCGCCTGTTCTCCCATGTTTCCGCGTGAACAATCGACGAGTCATTTACTTAGTGAGAGCTCACATGAGTTTCGGCCGGAGTTCGACAAGCACGTTGAGTGTGATTAATGACGTCGCTCAGGTCGGCTCGCGTGATCGATATACCCTGATTAGCCCGCAGGGATTAGGGGGTTGGCCGGGATCAAGAATACTGTAAGTAAATATTTAGAAAATGAATGATGCCCTGAGGAATCTATTTTTATAGGGGGCTCAAAGTGGTACTGTAACAAAAAACCTGAGAGAAGAGGCTGTCTTCTACCTGTGACCTTCGCACGAAGCTTGCGTATGACCACTGTTATATACCCGGCCTCACGGGATACGGCGGATCGGACGGCAGCGTATAAGCGTTGAGGACGCTATGATTATGCTGGAAAGTCCCTCGAATGCATGAGTAGTGGCGGATGAGAACGGGTAGTGAATCGGTTGCTCCTACTCGAGTATGTTTTGCACGTAGGTGTAGGCTGAGCTCGATTAGAGGTTTTCCCTTAGGCGGTAGTCCTCTAGGGGGTGGTTAGCAATTCCACTTTAAACGAAACCGCGGCCGGAGCGGATCCGGTAGTTTCTACGCTAAAGAAGCCTCAATACTCTGGGAGATAGAGTGGCCTTCTCTCTCTAGGGAGTGCGCGGGAGACCGGGCTGATGTATTTCGGCTTAGGTAGCCCATTGGACGCGGCAGACCGTCTGATTCTCAATGCAGTCCCGACCACCCGGAATTGGCAAGTGGGGAGCGAGGTTGTCTTGCCCTTCGGGGCTGAACTGTCTCTACACCAATCCTGCGGCAATAACACCATTCTGTCGTATGTCGAGGTGCGTCAGCTCTCATCTTGAGAAGTAAAACGTCCGATAAGGCCTACTAGGCTAGGTGCGGACGTTAAAGATCCTCATTAACCTTTTTAAGACGACCGAGTAAAAGACTGTACCAAAAACCACTTCAAGTTCGATCGTTTTCGATTTTGTTCTGTCAGACTCGTTCTGTGCGTCTGTCATGACTGAATTTTAAAGAATAGAACCAGATACTGAAAAATGGCAAGATAAGCAGATTTAGTGAGAATGGTAAAAGAATGATAGGTAGTTGATCAAATTGCAAATTTTACTATAAATTCATTACATAATATATATTATTGTGTGGATGTTAAAATAACTAAATAATTTATTTTTATTTTTCTAATTAAGATATATGTCGTGTATATATCGATATACACATTTTTAAAAATATTTGAATCAAGTGTTCTGGAGTATCTTGATTTGAATTTTAAATTCGCTTGCCCTTTTCAAAGACTTTTTCTGTATATTCTATGTCGAAAACTACCTTCTGAAAATGTAACAAAGTCTATCAGATCTCTAATTACAAGAGAAAGATTCCAGCTGGATCAGATAATAGCTTTTCTTAAAAAGTTATATGGTTTCACCTTTTGGTAATTTTATCCAAGTCGCTTTGTGATATTGAAATTATTTTTTGCATGTTGTAGAGCAATAAAAGTCAAATAAACATAGTGACGAATTAGTTTTAAAAAATACCTAGAAGCTAAATATATTCGAGCTTGAGTATAAAATAGCATTCCCTGAGAAGTTATGTTTCCCATTTCGGCGCACTTATCTCCCAGACTTTTATAAACTACAAACTATGGTACGGAGCCATTTGTTTCTAAAAATTTACTAGGAGCTGAGATAGTCGAGCTCGATAAAAAAGCACCATGTCCACAAATACCAGCACTTTGTCCAATATAATATAATATATTATAAAATGGATATAACTATTGGGTTGTCCGGAAAATAATGCAGGATTTTGGTATTAAACAAAAAAAAAAGAAACTAGTTACTTTAAAGCAATGTTCTTTAATCAAAATAATTTCCCATACTCTCAATACATTTCTCCCAACGTGTTGGTAACTTATTAATTCCGTCTGAGTAGAATTCAGAATTTTTAGAATTGATAAAGTCAATAAATGCATTTTNAAGATATCACGATTTTCCGACGCCAGGACGTGATATCTTTCAAAATCGATAAAAAGCGAAATTACTCTGAAATGGTTGAGAATCGGACCATGGACAATATGAACTTTTTTGTTCATTTTAGGGTGAAGAATCTACTGGAGAAGTTTGTAGCACGAGTAGCAATTCACCCTGTATACCATAGTTTTAGGAGTTTTAGTAATGCCAATGTATACTTTCTCTTTAAAAGTTTCTGTAATTTCTTGGGAACGGCAAGAAAACAGTCTAGCTTAACGTACAGTTATGTTTGGAAAACATATGAATTATTGGTGTTGTTTGTTAAACGCTGCCGTTTCAAAAGTTTCAGGAGTCATAATTCCCAGAGAAAGAAGTCTTTCAGTAAACATGAGTTCGAATAATCCGGCCCCTATGTTTTCCGACCTGGTTCAATATTCTCTGATTTAATTATTTAAAACTTTACTTGAAAACCGCACATGATTGTATTCCAATCAATTCGACTTTCCCTTGCGCTTCAGGTTCAAACCGAAGAACGTCGGCCTATTCGCAATAAACCTCGGCCTCGTCCTAATAAAAATATAAAAAAAAGATGCCTAAGATATAAAATAAAGATGCGAAGGATTTTAATATTAATATAAACTAATACGTGCATCGTATTCAGGGAACTTCGAAAACGTAGTGAAACGGGCCAACATTCTTTTCCAAGCTATGATATTGAATCCAAGCGATCCATAACACGCTATGTTACGAATGCGACCATATTAAAATGGCACAATGGTATTTTCTCATTAAATGCCAATGGTAAAACAAAGCCAACGTTTCCTAAGATTTATTGCTAACGTAAGAATTTGATATTTAGTTGAATTCCAATCCAGTCTATTATTATCATTTGTATGCAAACGTCTATTTTTTCTATTTTACACTATAATGAGAATTCTGAAAGAAAAGAAGTTCCATGAGACTAAGCCAATATTGTGATAGATAAAGAATGTTAAAAATTTAATCTATTTTTGTAATTCAATTGTTCTTATTGGAGGGAAAACAATTACATGGACCCTAAGTCCTTTTTAATTGAAAGTACTTTTTTTGTCAATAAGAACTTTCTTTCACCTTATTATGGTGTTGTTAAATTGTTATGTAAATTATGTTATAATTTTGCATATAAAAGTCAAAAAAAATTTTATCTTTGCACAAAAATATAATTTTATTGCAAAAAATCTTACTTATTGACTGATTGTTATTCCAAGGATTATTTTTTAATTAAGGTTAATTAAGTTCTCCACGTGAGTCTGCGTCTAGGTGTAGTCCTAAGAATTAGACTTGAACTGAAACCGGTACCTCTTTGTTATTGATATACAGTTCAGGGCAAGAATGTTTGTGTCAATGTGAACGTGCACTGTGTATATTTTTCCTCTTTCAGACCTCATTCAGATTTCTCCATTTTGTGCAGCAGTATTCGATGATGTCAAAGTGTTCTGAGATGTTACAGGTAGCTTAATTAGTATTCGAATTAGAGAAGAAAATGTGCTAGCGTCCGCTGTGTAGAGATGTATAGGTTGGTCAGCAGTATAAACGATATAAATGATGGGACGAAGAATGCTCCCTTGTGCGACGCCGGCTTGTATCTGTCTAACTTCTGAATCTCGTTGCCGCACTTCACCCTGAGGCAGCGGTCGATTATGTAGGATTTCAAGATAAGGAAATAAGGGGGTACGAAATGCAATGCATGCCCAGTTGCCAGAAAGTATCAAATGTCCCCGCTACATCTAGGAACGCACCCAACAATACTTATCAAGTCCGAATTTGTTATTTTAGGTTTTCTAAATATTTTTTATGGGCTGGCAAACTACATTAATCGCCAGCCTTCTATTTATTTGCGTTTGTTTGCATATTTCTTTCGCGTTTAAATGCCATTTTTTATTGGTATTTCTCCCGACAAGTTACGATGATATATGATATGACACTAAAAGATTCTTTTTTTTTACGTTATATTGCTAGTTTCTTTGTACATTCAAGGCCTTGACAATTGACCATAAATTAACAAAATGCACATAAAAACAGAAACATGATAGTCTGGTTAACATTCACTCTATTCCAGAGTATTCGATATTCATCGGGGTGATTGGGGATAAACTCCTCTATTCACTAATAAATTACATTCACACAATTGACTTTGTTCCCACTATTCCAGTGTAATTGATATTTCTTAGGGTAATTGGGTATGCGCTTCTCCTTCACGCTAATAAATTACATTCACATTGCAATTCATTCTCACTACCGCAGAGGATTTAATATTCTTCGTTCTATTAATTGGGGTTGAAACCTTCCACTCACGCTAATCAATTAGATCCACACAATAATTCATTCCGATCCTTGAATTATAGCTATAAAATTGAAATATTATAACCAAACACTTACCATTCTCTTTTCTTTGATGTATGCCCCTCCGAAAACTTTTTGTAACAGTTTGTCTCCACTCTTGAAAGTCTCCATTAGTTGGGCATCCTTCTGCAGATCGTTCGTCGGTAAGCTTCTCTACGAAGGGTCCTGCCACGGATGCCATTTTAGAGAGTTTGTCTGAGCATGTTCTACGATGTGAATTATTTTTGCATTTGAATCTGCCTCAATCTTCTGTTGACACTTCTTTTTTCTCATGATCATTTTCACTATCTGACGCATTCGAATCGAAGAATTCTTCATTCAGCTTCTTTATCAGTCTATATCCTCAGGTTTAGTGAATAAATTTCTGCGAGACTACTAAAGATGGATACCACACTAAAAATTACGACAGAATTTGCGCTGATGCTTATCTGCGAACATGAAAAATGTGACGGATAACCGATGGGGTAGCACACTGATGCGACCATTGTTGATAGTATTTTAGTTTTGTAAGCATTATAATGTTTCCGAAGAGTGCTGCAGCTCAATTACAGTCTACCACGATATTTTTTTTACACAATTGTGTGAACTTGGTATGCCTTTCCCTTCTAGATCCAGCCACCGCAGGCCAGATATTTTATTTTTATTTTTGTAACTATTTTATAAATTTCATATTTAACTTTGAAGTGGGGGACCGCGGTAGCCGAGTGGTTAGCATGAGAGACTCTCACGCCGCGGTCGTGGGTTCGATTCCCACCGTCGCCTCTGGCCCTTTTTTCCCGATAACCCCCAATTTGAACAACATATATAAGAATTCGTCATGGCTAATATGCAAAGATCATAAGGCCAATAAAAAAAAAAAAAATAAAATAAATAAAAAATAAAAAAAAAATTTGGAGTGTATTTCAATATATTGTTTAATATTGGTATAAAATAATCTAATGTGAATAAAATATTATCATTAATTTTATAAACTGATTTGACACCTGATACCGCTGACATCATAGTACCTTATAATTTTTTTAACGGTTGGTTTTAATCGTCTCAATGAACGAAAAACATTAACTATTATAAATAAGATATCGTTGTTTGTTTTAGCAGGCTAAGCTTTTTCAGAATTCGCGTAAGCGTGTTTGGTAACACTCGTGAAAACATACATCCGAAAACGTGAAAGTTTCAATTTCCATTACTCACAGCCGACAAAACAAAGCTTTACAACGAAAGTTGTTCTCTTTACCTTTTCATAGTTTTCCTCCGTTCCTAAAACTGTGAATATGTAAATAAGAGGAAACCCTGGTTGAGAATTTAGTTTTACAACCGGGAACCGAACATTTATTCGCAGTTTCATCGTCCCCGTATAATCGTGATCAGCTTACACTTCAGGTCTGCTAGTTTCGTCCTGACACACCGTCTTCATTGAAACGTGACTTGCACGCCGACCAAGGCTTTACTATTTAGCGCGAGATAGTCGGTGTTAAGTTGCAATTCGAAGGAGAATTAAAAATTATCAGTTCAAATCGAATTATAAACATAAGACAAAAGTACACACAATTTTATAATAATGGGGTTTATATATCGGGTTGTCCGGAAAATAATGCAGGATTTTGGTATTAAACAAAAAAAAAGAAACTAGTTACTTTAAAGCAATGTTCTTTAATCAAAATAATTTCCCATACTCTCAATACATTTCTCCCAACGTGTTGGTAACTTATTAATTCCGTCTGAGTAGAATTCAGAATTTTTAGAATTGATAAAGTCAATAAATGCATTTTCCAGTTCCGTTTGATTTTTGAATATTATGTGTTGTAAGTAGTGGTCCAGGTGTCTAAAAAAATGGTAGTCAGTAGGCGAGAGGTCCGGAGAGTAGGGTGGGTGAGGCAAAGTTTCATAGCCAAGCTCCAATAATTTTTGTGACGTTACAGTGTCGTTAACGAAGTTTAATCACTTTTCAATACGTTCTTCTTGTTATTAACAAATAAAAATGCATGGGCTGTAAGACGCTTCGAACCTAAGACCGCTAGCGTAGCCATATGAGTCGGACGTCCTAACCACTCTGCCACCGTGGTGCCTAATATAATTATTACATTGAGATTCGACGCCATTTCGTATAAAACATTTAATTCGGTTCAAATTGTAAAAGTTAAAACAAAAGTCTTATAACACATATCTCTTTCTTGGCAATAAACCCATTCGCTATATCCTTTTAAATACTTGATAAACTTTGTTGAATAAATGTTGATGAATTACAACCATCCGTAATTTTGTAGTTGTATAGCTAACGTCTGAATATCTGAGCTATCAGTTTAAATATATTATGCCTTGTAGGATGAAGTGAATTTATTCAAAATTTGACGATTCGATCCAAGGTGTTGGGGGGGGGGGTCTTTCTAAATAATTGAAAGGACAAATCTCCTTACCCGGTGCGATAGATGCCGGTCTATAGCCGATCTAATGGATTTCCTACTTCTATAATCGGTTGAGAGGATGAGAATGATCTAGGAGGTAGCGGAGAAAATATATAATAATATAAAATATATAATAAATAAATGAAAATTAATGAATAGGTGTTAATGAAATTAATATTGAAAATGACAAACAATTTATTAATCCTTTTGGAAATTATCTGACGCAATGCAATATTATCGTTTGACGTAAGAGTACAAAGTAAATGAAATAAAACTAACATGCAATATCTTCTGATATAAAACAGTCAAATTAAAATAACAAACAGGGTATAATCAAACAAAATTATAATAAATTAAAATCTAACTTGTAAATCAAAATAATGTAATCGATTGATTAACAAAAGTTGACCACAAAAAAATACCGGATCCGGATAATCTTAGATCAAATTTCAATTTAGTCCATTTTATCGGATATGAACAGAAATTAACAAAAATAAGTGTTAACTATTAAAAGTTTGTAACAAAACTAAACAAAATAATCTACAATAAGGGGGTGAATAATATGAAATTAATAATTGTTACTTAAATTATCCCCTGCGCACATTTGAGGTGAAAAAAAAGATTAAGCAAGCTTGTATGCAAAATTAAAACGAAAAAATAAATACAGATTTTGAAGTAAGATGTCGATGAATGGTGGGTTCACGTTGATGGATCGATGGACGAAGGAGATTCGAAATCCCTGCGGTGAGATTCCAGATGTCCTGTAAGCAAAGATCGAACGAAGTTCCTGCTTCTGTTGGTCGAGCAGCGAGATTTTTTGCCAGTGATTCTCACTATTTTGGCTGATTCGAGAACAGGCGAGACCAATTACTTGGGACGATGATTTCCCCGAGTATCGAAAAAACAAAAATGGAATCGAAGTGGTCAAAGCCTGGGAACCGAATGATCTAACCGCCGAGCGGAGATTTTTTTTTTTTTTTTTTTTTTTTTTTTTCGTTATGAACTATGCATATTAGCCATGGTGACAATTCTTATATGTGTGTTCAAATTGGGGAGGGGGGTTATTGTGAAAAAAGGGCCAGAGGCGACGGTGGGAATCGAACCCACGACCGCGGCGTGAGAGTCTCTCCTGCTAACCACTCGGCTACCGCGGTCCCCGAAGGCGGATTATTTCGGTCAACAACTGGTACATTTAAGCGTTATCTATTTCTCTCTACGCCCAACGATAAATTTAAATTCATTAACAAAAACTTATTTTACATATTTTAAAAACGGTTTAAAATAAATTGAAATGGGAAAAGGGGAAAGGACAAATTATAAAGGAAACATTTTCTTGAAAGTTTAGTACCTTTAAATATTAAGAAAAATGCACGAGCTCAAACACAAGAGATGTTTGATTTCAAAACACTATCAGTTGCGTGCTTACATATACAGGGTGAATTGCTACTCGTGCTACAAACTTCTCCAGTAGATTCTTCACCCTAAAATGAACAAAAAAGTTCATATTGTCCATGGTCCGANGGAAATTATTTTGATTAAAGAACATTGCTTTAAAGTAACTAGTTTCTTTTTTTTTGTTTAATACCAAAATCCTGCATTATTTTCCGGACAACCCAATAGTAACCATCGTTCGTTTATTATTAATATCCAAACCAAAAAGCTTTGGAGTAAATAAGTTAAACAAGTTGAACCTATCGAATAAGAAAAGTGTCAGATGTTGAAAAATAGATCAGATTTAGCCAAACACTCTTTGACTTAAATAGTCTAATTAATTGAGGTTTTTAGTTGAGATAAAAAATTTAATGGCACGAGCGGGATTCGAACCCACGATCTTCGGGTAGATTTAATGAATTTAATAAGTATAATTAATGGCACGCATTTGATATGCCTGGTGTATCCACGGTTGTTTTGACGTTCGTCGTATTTCGTGTTAATTGTCTCGCTGTAAATTTTCAAAGATTCTTAACAAAATTGAGAATTTAAACTTTTACTAGCTAAAAATTGTGTCGTAGTGAGATACTGGAGAAAATAATTACATATTTCGCTTGTAAAAACGTTTTTCAACAATGTACAAGAATTGTTGTCAATTCGTAACATTGGTTTTCACGAACATTAATTTGTGAAATATTGGAAAGAAGAAAAGATTTGGTCATAAAGACCATGAAAATAGAATATTTTAATTGAAACACTGTATTTTTTTTGTTAAAATTCATTTGTTCAAAAAATGAAATTATAGCTACAGAATTTAATCGCTAACAGAACTTAATATCATTACAGTAAAGAGTCTTGCACTGAACCTCGCCATGGAAAAGTTATGTCATTAACCGATTAATGATCATGCTGAACTGGTTTGAGATAGGTTCAAAATGAAGAAGAAAACGAGATATGTACATAAACAATAGTACAGACAAATTTATTACTAACATCCAAACTTTAACATAACGTGGGGCAACGTAGGGAGGTCGGTGGCCGCAACGGTAGTCGTTGACACGGCGCTCATCACTGTAAGGTCCGGGGTTCGAATCCAGCGACCCTGCATTTGAACAAAGTGGAGTAGTATATAATATAGAGTATCAATGTGGAAAAACATTTGTAGGTAATGTGTGGTGATTAGTGACCGTTAATCGATATTTATTTAGAAATCGTGAGATGCGGTCTGGTGTGATGTAGGTTTCAGAAAAACGTTTTCTTTTTCGTGCCAACGTTTTGATCTTTATTGAGATCATCTTCAGGGCTGAAAGTGTTTGTCTTCTGTGTAATTGTGTCATTCTTGCTTGTCGTGTCGAGAGTGACACAATTACACAGAAGACAAACAGTTTGAGCCCTGAAGATGATCTCAATAAAAATCGAAACGTTGGCACGATAAAGAAAATGTTTTTCTGAAACCTACATCACACCAGACCGCATCTCACGAATTCTAAATAAATTTGTAGGTAAGACAATTCATTTAAAAAAATATAATTAAGTAATTTTTCTGTTATTTTTATTCTCGTTGTGTAGGCATACGAAATGTTCGGGTTTTGGATGTACAAAACGCTTTTTATGTTGATACTAAGTCAAAAAATATTATGAACATGTTCTTGCCAATGGGTTCTAGGATTTGAGACTTTTATGAAATTCTAATATAAATAGCTTTTTTTTTAATATGGTCTGCCTTTATACTGCTCGTATTTCAAGGATATTGTATATCAGTCGGCTTGTTTGTATGTTTTAACATATGTTAATAAAATAACATGTGGGCTTATTAAGTTATATGGGGAAGTAACACAAGCCAAATAACGCTTCCAGTAAAGTTGTTAAAAATTATGTTGTTAAAAAAGTAAACTCGAATTAGTCTTAAAGACTCTTTAAAGCATCTAAGTTCAAATTTTTACAGCAATAAAACATAATCATTTTTGACTAGATCCTACGGGAGCATTTTTCTGTGTCTCTGATGTCCATTATTCCATATAAAAATTCATAACTCCTCTGAATTTTATCCAAATTCTGGGTTTTGAATACCTTTGGGAAGGACGATATTTTTTTCTCTTAGTTAGCAATGTTGAGATTGTATACCATTATCAGTTTAAAAAATATGAATAAAACAAGTAAAAATTCGTCAAATATTTTGTTTTTACCGCCGGTTATAATTTATTAACGAAAGCCAGGTTTGTGAAATTAAGTGTAGTTTATGGAGTCAAAATACCTCTAAAAATTTCTTTGTATCGGTGGATTCATTTCAAAGTTATTACAATTTTTGAGATTTTCGCGGAGCGGAAAAAGATTTTTCTTACCCAAAAATTTGTATTCCGGTATTTTTGGGGGTGAATAGATGGATATAAACTCAATTAATCATACACAAACTACACTATTAACTGTGTTTCTTTTCATTTTTTCATCCCTATGTTAACATGGTAACTTACTGTACCATTAAAACAAAAAAATTCGAATCGAAAAATGATTTACGAATGTAATTTTTGAAATATCAGAAAGAAGATGATATTTGGTCATAAAGACCATGGAAATACTATCTTTATAAATTTATTTATGATCAATACATGTTTAGTTTTGCATTTGGGCAAAATTTCATAACAAATCTTGAATGGTAGATTAATACCGTTTTTCTCAAATATGTAGTTCTTGTAAACTATAGTCAGGTTGATTCGTTCTTTGTTTTTCAAAAACCTGGCCACAAGTTTTAAAGTTATAATGGTACAATTTTATAAATTAATATAATATTTAATATAATATTTATATATTTATATATTAAATAAATTGACTTGACAGACATGTATCTGAAAATGCAAAAATTTAAAGTTGTGAAGCAGTTATGCTGATACAATATTATCTCATAAAATGAAACAATAATAGAAATGAAATTAGTTTTAAAAAGTAATTATCTGATGAGACGGCGAAGAAATCAGTATGTTTTGAACTAGAGACAGAATAATTAAAGAAAGTGCTTTCTCCTGCAATTGTGTATTTAGTGATAGAAATGCGTAATTACATTTGACTAAGCGAGACTAAATGTATTTCTTAATCGTTTATAAATGTGCTCCTTAGAATAACTAACAGTATTACAAAACCTCTGTAGGAAAAGTAAAACGGAAAGCTGGAATACAAAACGCTCAGAAAAGAAGAGGAAAGTAACAAAAAGGAAGCTGAGAATTCCCCACTTGGCTTAATGACCCCGGCTTGACTTTTATGGCTACCCCCGACAAGATTTAGCCTTTATTATAAAACTAGAAAACAACAAGCTCCACGGGTGTTAGACAAAGGAGAACACATTTACCTGTACGCTTTTGGGCCGAAGGGGCCGTTTTCTACGTTTTTACCTAAGGCGACATCAAACAATCGCCGTTTCCCCATGCCGCGCCATGCCAACTTTCCATTAAAATTTCCATTTTGCGGTTTGTTTCTCTTTAATGGGGTTTTCTGTTGAATTGGAGCTTCACAGCTGGCGCATAATTTAATTTAACAAGCTTCCTGAAGCTGAACAACAAACATTCGAATCGTAGTAATGACTACGCCAGGAACCGCTCCAAGGATATTTGTATTCGACTTTTATACAAAGAAGCTTGTTTATTCGTTTTAGTTAAATATTGAAATTTGAACCGTCTAGCGACGAACACACTTGACTAAACAACCAAAATTCTAGTAAGTATTTCAACCGGTTGATTTGCAGTTTTGGTCGTTTGCAAAGTTCTCCATTCAATTTCGACAAAGATATTTATTTTTTGACAACATTACTTTTTTAAAGAATTGACATAGAGATTGAAGAGATCTGTACCGATATTTTAAAAAAAGAGTTATTTATGTACAAAAACAAAGAAATAAAATAATCATTCGTTTCAATGGTTCGGGGGGCTATAGAACCCCAAACCATTGAAAACCTAGAAACGCCCGGGTGGTCGCTACGGTTTATGCGTTGACACGGCGTTCATCATTGTAAGGTAAAGGTCCCGGGTTCGAATCCAGTGGCCCTGCATTCGAACCCGACATACTTACAAATAGGCTTTTTTTCAAAAAGACCGGCACCCCGAGGGTTTATATAACCTCTGCTGTTGCGAACCTCGTAGGAAAAAAATAGGTTCGGGGTTGACAAAGGTATACGCAAAATAAAAAGATGCATACAAATATTTATAAAATAATGATTTTAGTTATAAATAAAAAATATATAGTAAATATTTCAATCATAGTTATTTCCAACGTCATCAGTGTGTACCGCGTGAAAGGCTCTCATCTCGCAGACCCCGCGGCTGTGGGTTCGATTCCCACCGTCGCCCCTGGAATTTTCTTCACCCAAGAATACAAATAATAAAAATATTAATGAATATAGAATCTGGCTAATATGTAAAAGCATAAGGTGATTTGAAAAACAAAAATTATTAGCGTTTTCAGTGCGTTTTGATATAAATAAAAACACCGGGACCCCAGGGGGTTGATATGACCTTTGGTGTTGCCCCCGTTAAAAAAAAACCAATGGGTTCTACCTCCGAATCCAGGGCTCCAAAAAAATAAATTCCTGGAGTACCTGCCATTAATGTTACACACAAACATTTATATCGACATGTTACAATTTTAGTGACGTATTAAACAAAGACAGTTTTGTCAAATGGACAATAATTTTTGTTTATTTATCGTAGGGTGTACAGAATTCTTCTTTTTTTTATAAACATAAAATATTAATACATTACATACAATAAAAACTTAAATTTATTTCAATTTGGCCAAACATCTGCCAGCAGATAATAGATTTTATAGAATGCTACTTACAGAAAAACATATAAACGGGTGACCTTTTATGTTTATTAAAGGATTATTTGAAATCCTTTTTGAAAAATAGTACCTGTCTTATTATATATGTAATGCAATTATATACTTTCATTTGGAATTTTAAATATACTTATAAATGGTCCATTTGTTATCGTATTTATCACTTTTACTATTGTATTATCTTTCGTTGAATTTTGATGATATATCATAATTGAGGTTTCAAACCGTCTAGTCGTTGTTGAAGATGGATGGCGTTGAACACTTAACACGTTTGACAAAAGAGGAAAAGCGAGACTAAACGGATCAGACTTATACTAATCCATCAACCTTAGGAGAACGAGACATGACTGCTTTGGTCCTTTATCGTCCAGACCAGTATGACGGAACAAACTATAGATTCATCACCCGATTACTTCAAGAAATTCGGTGATTCTTAATAGGACAATAAAACGTCAACAAGGAAGTGTATATTAGTCACTTCTAGATGTTCCGCTAACTGTAAGTTGTTATCAATTCCAGATTGCGTAGGTTGGAAACCGCGAGGAAAAATGTTTCCACTATCTTTGATCTTTGAGTATCACGAGGCCAATAAACTACTTATGGAAGATTTAATTGCTAAACGATATATTTTAGCTTAGTTGACAATACTTAGTTATCTATTTTACACCGGTTGGTCTTCGTGGGAACACTGCAATTTATTTTTACTAGTTTTGAAATCCTACTTTTATTATTTTTTTTTTCAATAAGAATTAATTATTCAGGAAATAAATATATCTAATTTGGAGGTCAGGTTTATGTTAAAGTTAGTATATATAATTTATTTTACAATGAGCGAAAAAAGTAAAATTAAATTAGAACATTTTATAGCATGAATGACAAAACAACACCAACAGAAGCTTGTCAATAAAAAATTTATGTGTTATTCTTTCAGACTTTGTTTATTTTGGAATATTTTTTTATCAGGATGAATTATAGTCTCGCGTCTTCGTCTTAACGAAGATTTAAGACGCTGTATGTTTCCATACAAAGCCTTCGCCCATTTAGTTTGCCATTAGGGGTTAAATGGTTTTATTGTATGAAGTAACGATCTCCTTTCAGTGTCCCTGTCGGACTTTCCGTTCTCCTCCTCCCGAGTCGGCAAAGTTTGAAGGGCAGTAACGAGGGTTAAGGGCAAAGAGCAACACGGTTCTTGGTCTGTTATGCAAGTTATTGAGTCGTTAAGGCCCCAGCGGGGGGTTCTGCCGACGTGAAAGGGGTGACCCTCGTTAAAAGGTATTAGGCTGAGCCAAAGTTCAAAGAACTGCTCATTATCTCACGCCATGGAGTTTCCCATTTCCATATCACACGGACGGCCGGGTCCACGTCAACCAGTTTTTTCTATTAAACCCTTTGTCAGTCTGTTTCCACGTTCGGGATGAATTTCCGATAGAACGAAAGTTGCTCTCACGGCGGGTTTTTTCTCAACCTCCAAATGATGCCCTCTCCGAGTCTTGCTGGAACCCGTCCAAAAACGCATTTTGTCCGGAAACATTCCGCCGGGAAAAGTCCGTTTCCTGATAAGAACGGTCAAAAGGAAACTTTGATGCATAAAACCCTACTTTCTGCTTAGAAATGTGTCAATTTTAAAACCCACAATGACTTTTTGATTACAACAAAACAATTTTATTATACCTATAAACTTTCAACAATCAGAATTTATTTAGAAATCGTGAGATGCGGTCTGGTGTGATGTAGGTTTCAGAAAAACATTTTCTTTATCGTGCCAACGTTTCGATCTTTATTGAGATCATCTTCAGGGCCTGGGATTTACAAACATTGTTTACATATTACAATTACATTTTGGAACAAAAACAATGTTTGTAAATCCCAGGCCCTGAAGATGATCTCAATAAAGATCGAAACGTTGGCACGAGAAAGAAAATGTTTTTCTGAAACCTACATCACACCAGACCGCATCTCACGATTTCTAAATAAATATCGATTAACGGTCACTAATCACCAAACAATCAAAATTATAGTTTTATTAATTTTACTTATTTTGAGCAAAATTTATTGTACAACACTTACCATCAATCATAAATTGTTAGATTTCTAATGAACCTTCTCGTTTCCGCTCAACTGGTTGAAATAGTTTATCATCATCTAGGTCTTATGATAACGAATATCTGGTATGTATGGCGTCCTTTGGTATATTTAAGTCCCACCGACGTTGCCATTCTGTCGTTGCCCCTTAATGACTTCTTCGACATTTGTAGCATTGATACTAGGTCGTATATTATATATAATGTCTCATACTGTATTTATTAGGTCATTCGCAAACCTATAGGCATTTGTTCTGAGATAATTTGTAACCTCCGTCGATGTTGTCTTATCGGCTTGCGTGACCAGTAGTAATGCTTTCCTTTGCGCTTTTGTTAGCCCTGCTCAACCTGTTTTTTTGATGTTCCTTGGCAATGCAGGTGACGCGTATGCTTTAGTTGATTCACATACTGATCGGTACATAACAAGTCGGCTTTTATAGGAGATACCCTACCCGGGTTCAGTTATGGTTCTTATTTGGTAGTACTTGGGTACAACTATTCCACTCATTTCTTTAGTGTGGGTTTCAAATTTTGCTCCTCGCCCAATAGTAACACCTAACAACTTAACATTTTGGGGCAAGGTATTGTATGACCATTTATTCTAACGACTAGAGGACTTCTCATATTCGAATGTCCCTTTAACATGATAATATTGGAATGTTCAGTCAATGTTTGCTTCTGGTATCTCTTTTTCGTCGCTGTCTTTTCTTTGGTTTGACGTGCCATTGGTTTAAACCATTTAACTACGTTCACTGGATGTCTGCATGTCTTCTCTCACGTTTATGTAAAATTAGAGTAAGGTTATATTAATGTTTTTATTGAAGTTTGTTGTGCCAGTTACGTTACAGAATTTAATCATTTTTAAAATACGTCTGCTTGCATGCTCGCATTCTTTTCTGTCGTAAATTCAGAGCTATAGATTTCTGTATTCAAATTTAGGTGTGAAATGATCGTCCATCCTTTTTATTTTTTTACCCTTGAATGGTCGTCATATTTCATTGTTTAACTAATTTCAATATGTCTAGCTGTCTCCTCTCGCGTTTGCTTTTGTTGTAAAATTAAATTTCTATGTTTCTGGATTTACAAGTGGAATGATTTTGCTATCTTGTCTGCCTCTAAAATAGGTTGGTGTGCCTGTTATGATACATCATTTCATCATGTTCAATGGATGTCTGTATGTCTCTTGAATTCTATTCTGTTGTAAAATTTAATATTTTGCTTTCTGTTTAGAAATGTATATCTATGGACATGTTGTCTCTTCTTTGGTATGTTCAGCCAGTCGTTCACCATCTTTAGTGGATGTCTGTCTGTCGTCTCTCGCGTTTATCGCTATTGTAAAATTAGGTTAAAGGTTAAATGTCCAGATTTCTCTGTACAAATTTTGATGTAAAATGATCTCTGACCATCCAAATCTGTCTCTCCTCTGGTTTGGTGAGCCAGTCGCCTTTTTTAGTTTACCAGTAAACCATGTTCAGTGGATATCTCTCTGTGGCCTCTCGCGTTCGTTCATGTTGTAAAATTAGATTAAGATTTCATTTCTTTATACTTACCCATTTACACTGTCTCTGCCTCTCGTCATTTGTGGTAGTTTCCATTCTATAATCTGACCAAGCTTAGGTTCAATAGACTAATTTATTAGCAGATTGATCAGTAATGAACATTCTTGCTGGTTTGGTCGGTTTAGATTAAAATTGACAAATGGAAACAAATGCGATTTCTTTCATTTGATATGTTTAACTTTAAAATTAGCAAATTTCTTTATGACAAAACTATCCAGGTAGCATATACTTTTCTTCAATTTTTAAACATTATATCCATTAAGTATTAATCCATTTATGTTTAGTGGCTAATTGTTCAAATTACTTTTTTCAATTAATTATTCTCTTTATGTAAGATCTTGGTCGCGATAGCTCGTGGTTAGAGAACCAAGACTTTACATAAAAAGAATAATTAATTGAAATAATTATATCCTTTGTTGTGCTATCCATTTCTTCCCATTAATAAAGTGCTTATTGTTTATAATGTTTCCACAATTTGTGATATGAAGTATGAAAAGGAGACATTTTAAGTTAGAGTATGGAACATTTTAAAGTTCTACAGATATATAATTTTTATGCAGAAATACATGGTAGATGTAATGGAACTGAAAAAGATGATTTCATTTGAAACGTAATTAAAGCAAAAATATTTAAAAAATTATTTATCCGTCTTTTAAATTATGAAGACGATATAATCTGCAATGGCTTTTATATGCAGAGAGCTGAAATACGTCTCAAAGAACACGAAACAAGACTGAAAAATTAATTGACGATGTAGTCGGTTAAAGAAGATGGAACTCGTTAAAAACACGACATTAACTTACAAACCGACCATACAAGAAAAACAGACGTTCAGTCGTTTCATTAACTGTTAATTTTCGAAGACTCAGTGATAATCCAACGCTGGAAACGCTTTTCTGTTAAATGGTTCGTACAGACGGCGATAAGAAAAAAGTCGGCTAGCATTAAAACGGCTCAGCGACCGGACGGCCGGCGGCAATTGGGCCCTGTTCAACTCCCTTTCAAACCCGGGGCTGGTCCATTTTTAATTTTCACTTTCCGGTCTATCGTACCGCGGTTTGGCTGATGATTGCTTTGAACTCCAGTGCCGATAAATGGGACGGATGGAATATTCGACGCCGCCTCAAACCAGCAACGTGAGTGAAAAATTAAGGGAAGCGGTTAGGAATGACAATTATTGAGATCATTTCAAAAAAGAGAATCAATGTGATTAAAAATATATTTCTTTGACATATAAACTGCTCAAAAAATGAATAGGGACATTGCCAATTTTGTAGTATTAACTTGCCCTAGAATTTTTATTTTATTTTATCATAAATTGCATTAAAATTTATTATAAATTATTGTTTTTACTGAGAGAAAATTTAATTAATTAAGGTATTTTGAAAAATAAAAGGCCGGATTGTGTACCTAACTGAGGATTGGCCACACGCGGTTGACACGGGCAACTGCTTTGTGGCCAAAGACCGCGCAGGTGCCCCTTGTGCAGAGAGAGGTTGCTCGATGTGTCCCACATAATAGAGGCGTATCATGCCTTGGCTCCGCAGAGAGAGCGTGTAGGCTTGCCGCCGGATTTAAGAATGGATCTCGGACAAGGGTCCCCTGCAACGCTTGTTAGGGGAACTGGTAATTTTTTTGTATATAGTCTTCAAAATATGTGTTTTGTATTTTTTTTTTGTTTTGCATATGTGAGTGTATTTATTAGAATGAATGGGGAGGGCTGATGATGAAATAACATCCCCATCGCCCCTTAAGCTGTGAACGTGACTTGGGTCGATGGCGGAATATTTATAAAAGTACCCCATCGACCCCAATTAGATAAATTTGTTATTGTATGCAGATCGATAGAGGAACAATGAGTACTCCGTCTGTCAAATAGAATGAATGCAATGTATATGGGTGTGATTGTATTTATATGTGTGAACACATATTGAGTGTGTTGTAATATTTCGCATGCGATCGGGGCTGAAATATCCAAGCCCCTTTAATAAAAGTCTTATGTTAGCTAAAACCTCTGTGTAGCTTTTAGGCATACTGTTAATTTCAAGCAATTTATGGATTTGGATTTAGCTTGGGTTGGTGATAGAAAAGCCTTCTCTGCAACACAGCCCACATGTGCTCAATGGGATTGAAGTCTGAAAACAATGGGGAAGGGGCAGATGGGAAATTTCCAGGTTTTCTAAATATTGATGAACAACTCTGCTTCTATGAGGTCTGACATTGTCATCCAAATAATTTGAGTGATGGATTCGATAATTTCTTGGACATAACGGATTGCGGTGAAGATGCCTTCAACAATATGGAGCCAACTTGGTCCTCCAGTGTAAATCCCAGTCCAGACACCGCCTCCTCCAAACTGCACCGATGGGAGCACGAACTGAGCCATTGTACGCATCCACTGTTCTCGGTAGACCCTTTCGGTGCCTGCTTTCACCTAAAACGCGACTCATCAGTAAACATAACAGCATTCCATTGGTGTTCTCTTTTAGACGCTCGCTGCACCTATCCTTCTGAGTTGCTGGTGGCAGGCTTTTGCTGCGTCTCAAAGGGGCATACTTGGCCAATTTCCCACAAACTATTACGAATCATTTGTATTGATAAATGCCTGCCGAAGCATCTTGCAATTCATTTAGAATCTGGCGGGCCCTATGAAAATAGTTGCAGTCTTGCATTGTCTTGCAGTAAAGACAATATTTCTGTCCTCCCTTAACGCTGAGATCCACTACCAGCTAAAGCCCGCGAGACAATGTTCTGAGAAACGCTACCTACCTCTGCGATTCCTTGGCGGCGACCTCGATGACCATTCTCACAATAATATTGCAAACTTTTGATTCCAGATGATCTTTTCATGGTTAAAGAGGATACAAGTTGATTCAAATGGTGAAAAGTTGAGAAAAGGTGTTTGTTGACAAAATGAATCATCTTCATGTTTACTATTCTTAAGTAAACTCTTTATTAAAAATGAAGATAAACATTTGTTTGTTTTTGGTTGTTATTTTCTATTCTGTTTTATCTAACTTTATCCAACAAATAAGAATGTATCGATTAGTTTGATTAAAGCTAATAGAATAAGAATAAATTACAAATATTCCTATTCATTTTTGAGCAGTTTATTTTCTTACAACTTACTTAAAATAATTGTGAGATGTAAACAGTGAATACACAACACTTGAGTTCCATCGTAATGAATAAACATATGTTTAACCCCGCATCAGTCAATTAATGATTGTAGCATACCGATCCGTTGGAAAAACGGATGGAATATCTTCACGAATGTACAGGTTTTTACTTTAATGTCAATAAAGCTTTTGCCACCTGCCGAGGGTTGTGCTTTGCGTTCAGATAATAGTGACCACCCTCGCAAAAAGCCTTTGTGCCGACTAAAAACAGATACAAACACCTTGTTTAAATGTAACAAAACACATTGAAACAATTTTGAACTTAATAATATAAGGTATCAGCATGAATCAGAGTAGGATTGTTGTTGAAATTAATAAATTCAACGTTTAAATTCTTGACACTATTCAAATTTATATTTTTGAAGTGGGTAAATTTGATTTATTAACAGGAAATATTTAATTATTAGCTGTGTTTGACTTAACACTGGAAGTTCTTGATAAAGTACAATTAGTCAAAAGAGTCTGAAATTCTAAACTTGACTGTCAATCTCTTTAAAATGTCTGTATTACTTTTTTCAGGATGTTCAGGGAATCCGGATGCGAAGCGGCTGTACGACGATCTTCTCTCGAACTACAACAAGCTCGTCCGCCCTGTTATCAACGTCACAGATGCGCTCACTGTCAAGATCAAGCTGAAACTTTCTCAGCTGATAGATGTCGTAAGTAAATTTTGTTTTTGAACTTTCCCAGTAGGGGAACGGTCTAAATTAACAGATTTCCTTTGATTATCTACTCAAAATCGGTGATTTTTTTTTGCAAAAAGAATGATTTTTAGATCTGTTAAATGAGTACCTGCAGCTTGATCGTTTCTGGTTATCGTGTACTGTCAGCAGCGTTTTGGATGTTTGTTATTTTCCGATTTAGTGAACCCTTACCTTTCGGACAACACGGAAAAACACCGCAAAATAGTGCTGTGCCTCGGAATTGAAACGTCTCGTGGGAGCCTTCAATTTTTATGGAAAATGCGTTACGCATGTGACAGGCCGCGTTAAGGAAGGCTATATAAAAATATATAAAACGAAAAACATTCATGTGAGAAAGAGAAAAAAGAGAGAGAAAAAGGGGACGAAAGGGAAAAAAGAGAAAGATAGAGAGAGAGAGAGAGAGAAAAAGAAAGTGAATGAAAGTCCGACAAAGACAAAGAATGAGAGTCAGTGAGATAGATAGCTAGATAGACGGATATATCGATAGCTATATAAATGGATAGATATATAAATAGATAGAGGAAGAGAAAGAGAGAGTGAGAGTGAGAGAGAGAAAGAGAGAGTGAGAGAGAGAAAGCGAGAGTGAGATAGAGAGAAAAAGAGCGAGAGAAAGAGAGAGTGAGTGAGTGAGAGAGAGAGAAAGAGAAAGAGAGAAAAAAAAAGGGCGAGTGCACATGGTGTTAAGTAACTCTAAATGTCAAACTTGAACTGATACGTAAAGGTAAAACAATGGAAACCAGGAGAAGGTAAAAGAAAAAATTAATTATTGCATACACATATAAAATGGTTGTATTAAATATAAAAATAAAGATTAATTTTATATCAAGGTTTCCAACGTTGAAATTTTAATCTTAAGAATAAATTATTATAAAGGAATATTTGATAGCCTTTCATAAGTTTATTTAGTAAGGGATAAAGAGACATTGTAATAAGCCACCTGCTATAAGCAGCGTTAGGGATTGTGAACTCTAATAACATTTTTTTTCTCTTTATTCGGACGGTATTTGCCGCAGTGCCCGTAAGCCTTATTTGATCCTTTTTAATTATATAATGAACCAGCGGAAAAAGACAATAAAACCTCCTGGAATAGACAGGTTCTTTTGTAAAAAATTTCCCTTTCATAAACAATTCTTCGTGTGTAACGAAATTCTATTACTTAAAAGTCAATAAATAACCGGCGCTCCTTTGGTAATGAGGGTTTCTAGAACAAAGTGGCGAGATTAGGAAAAAATCCGAATATGAATGAAATATTAATTGACCGCCGATCAATAGAGTATAAAATTTTATTCTGTATTGCTGCTACACTGCCTTTAAAAAAACATAAAACATGACTATTAAACATTTTTTGCGCAATCAATAAAAAAGTGTGTGTGTGTGTGTGTGTGTGAGAGAGAGAGAGAGAGAGAGAGAGAGAGAGAGAGAGAGAGAGAGAGAGAGAGAGGGACGGAGAGAGAAAGTGAATGCTATTTTTCTTTTAACATACAACAATGATTTTTCTGGTAAAAACGGCGTTCCCGTTATACCGTTCCGCAATACACACCTGAATTCCTGCATGGTATAACTTAGCGCCGTATTTCTTTATTCACGCAACTTTCTTTCATGTAGGTTAACTAAAGTGGATAATTAAATAAATAAATTTTATACCACATACTTAATATATATTAATCATGCATGTGAGTGAAAGTTATTAGTTGTCTGCTGTTCGATTGAAACAGATATCCGGCCGATTTTATTTTATGTTCTTGTGCTGTTACTCTAGCACTAAAAATTTTAAAACTTGACTGTTATACATCTTTTTGTAAAAGCTATTAATGTACAACTACCTACATGCCAATCTATTCATTTACAAAAAATAATTGAAACTTAATGTAAATTTTATGAATATTAAATAATGCACATTAAATTATAATAATTGCTTTAATCTCATAAAGGTTTGTAATGTTGTTTTATACCATTTTAACGATTATGATGCTAAAATAACATTAACAAAACAAAACATTTTATGAGAGTTAATGTTAGTAAGTTCTAAAATTTCATTACATAATTTTCCACCTGGATATTCAGTTCTACCTCCTTTTTATTGTGATTAGCTTTTAAATAATAACAGTAAAAATATTTACAACAAAAGCATATTGTGAAAAATGTATTTATAATTAATATTAACGACTACTGTGTGTGTAACAAACACTCTGTCAAAAATTTATGTCCGGTTTATTTGAGAATTGTGTCGTTTTGACACAATCACCGATGCGGATTATGTGTTGGAGGCCATAAACAAGCCTTTCCTAGAGTTTTCAATGTTTGTTTTTATCCTTGAGCAACATAACGTAGTGCTGCCGTCAAGCATTAAAGAAAACGTGTAAACCCCCATTCTTTGCTCGTTGCAAATTTTATTTACCCCCTTCATTCCAAATATTGATAAATCCTTACGGCCTGCTGTAAATTGTTTGACAGTGGGATTCGTGCAGGTATGTTTATATTTTCTTCCCAACAAAACAAGAAATGAATTTATGGAGGGGATTTACAAAGGGCTACGAAAAACATACTATAATTCAACTATACAAAATTTTGAAGTGGTTAATAATATAAAACAATTACTCAAATATTGTAGTTGACTGCTTTCACCATCTCAGTTTATTGAGACAACAGCATAATAAAAGGAGGTTGATGTGTGAATTAACCCATATAAATTGTCATGTCTAATTAATTATAATTAGGTCTTTTAAGTCGTAATGTAATTAGGTGACAATGACATTGATTCGATATGACATTTTGTTCAAATTGTCATCTTAATCTGTAAAATTAGAAACGTAGTTCGGCGAATTCAAATAAATAAAACAGTCTAATGTCACTTAAATTTAGGCCATTTATCAATCGTATATTCGAAATTTGATCAAATTCCGTGACATATTACAGATTATTGCATTTTTTATAAACCATGATTTATCCATGAAAATTATGAACTTTAAAAGTGAAATTGATTTAAAAAAATACATAAAATAAAATTATCAGTGAGAAAAAGTGAGTGCTATTTTTTAGAGAAACTACCAAACGAGATCCCTTCAACTGTCTCACAGCGAATACGACACAAACCTTGACTTGTTTAGTAGGAGCATATCAATAATGAACAAACTAATAATATTGTGACTGAAGTGCGTGTATATATCTGTGTGTGTGCGTGAGAGAGAGAGAGAGAGAGAGAGAGAGAGAGAGAGAGAGAGAGAGAAAAGTTCTATGCTGGTACTGCTTAGTGAGCAATAAAATGGACTTTCGGGCGGTAAACATATTGGTTCTTCTATCTTTATTAATCCTAAGTTGGTCAAATCAGGACAAAAAGTTAACTGGTGTTTGTTGATTTTGTGAGCGTGTAGGACTATAGGACACTTTTCTTTAAATTGGGTAACGCAGGGTTCACACAAAAGTCTTAACCATTCTAAATTCTGCTTTTGGAGGCTGAGCCGGGTGGGAGAGGGCGAACGTATCAGAAAGTAAATGTACAGTAATACAGGGATGTGGCTTTAACCCATTTTTATTTTACCTATTTCAGTATGACTTTTCTCTTCTTCAAAATAAAGGATTATAAAATTAATGTACAATTAAAATAATTAATAATAATCATAATATATCATGAAATAATTAATTAATTTAATTAATGTAATGACAGCGAGAGATTCATAATGGCCGATTTTCATCACAGACTAGAGTAAAATGTTAACTTTCTTGAAGTACTCCGTCTATTGTAATATATTGGTCGATTTTAAAATCATAAATCATGATTTTTGAAATCGGCGGTAGACTAAATTCCTACGATCGTTTTGTATTTGTTACTAAAAAATAATATAAAGGTTCTAAAAGAATATATAATGTAGGTGTCACTCTTATTTATTATCTATGTGTGACCAAGTCAAAAAGTCAAAAAGCATCGACACTACCAAAGTAGTCCTAGTTAACTAAATAAACATTGTAGTCTCATATATCTCAGGGAATTGACGCTATAAATGTGAAGCATAGTATATTTACCTATTTACCTATTTACCTCAGTGTGCAGATCACTTTTGTGTATCTGTGGGGGAGAGAAAGAGAAAGAGGGAAAGGCAGAGAGAGAGAGAGAGAGAGAGAGAGAGAGAGAGAGAGAGAGAGAGAGANATGGTGTAAACTAAATACAACAATTTTTTTTATATAGATCACTTTATGTTTTTAGTTGATAGAAGATAGAAAATACAAGATAAATTTATTCATTTTGTAAAACTTAAGTAAATACTTAGCTTTTCAGAGAGAGAGAGAGAGAGAAAGAGAGAGAAAGAAAGTAAGATTGACCAAAAAACAACCATACATTGGTTAATTCCGAATAAAATGATTTACTACTGGAGTGACCAGATTCCGTCAGATACGACATCCTCCGTAAGATTGAGCGAGATTGGCAAGGGGCTGAAGATCCGTGGGCGGTCCTTGAGAGCCGGAACTCAGCAGGGACATCAGCGATGAGTGGAAAAACAGGCGACGCTCCATCTTGGACGCTTCGGAGGAAAAAAGATTTAATTTTGTGTGTTTTTGTTTATTTCTTTGGGACTTCTTGCCGTTGTGGAGCGGAGAATTCACGTTTTCGAGGGGGCAAACGATAGGAAAAGACCAGGACGATGTTCGGACATTTATTTTATTTCACGCGATTGTGTTTTTCAAAGAGAGCTTGTTTTGTTATCTTTTTTTTATGTTTTTTCAGCAATACAGAGGACATTGTTATTTTATTGTTGTGTTCCTGAAGTGAAAAAAAACCAGTGTGACGCCAATTTTTTTTAAAGAAACATCCACACGACCACGGGAAAACCGGGTCGATTGTCAACGGTCCGATGAAGAACAGGTAATACAGTGAAGGTGTCATCCTGCCTCTGGCGAGGCATAGGAATAGAAAAGCAGACATTTTCTACTTTTTTTAACTGTTGACCATTCATTAAACGAGAGATAAAGAGAAGGAGAGAGAGACAGAGATAGATAGAGATAGATAGATAGGTAGGTAGATAGATAGATAGATAGATAGATAGAGATAGAGATAGAGATAGAGATAGAGATAGAGAGAGAGAGAGAGTGAGAAAGAGAGAGAGAGATTTGTTTTAACATAATACCATTAAGTTTTCTGCTGAAAATGACATTATACTATCTGGCCATACATACTTGAATTGCTTTATTGTATAACCTTAGCGCCGTATTTCTCCAATCGTGCAACTTCATATCAGGCATGTTTGGCCATAAATTTTCTATTGGACAATTAAAATAATATAAAGGATACATTTTAAATGAGAAACGTTAAGACCTTGCAAAGCGCACAACTTAAGAGTAGTATTCCTCTTAGGATTGGATTTATTTTACAACGATCATTTTATTATATTTTCAAGTGAATTGTTTGTGCTTATAGTTCCTACCCAATAAATTGTTTATGACTTTACGTTATAATTTGTTTTGTGTAATATTAGTATATACAACGTAGTAAGTCGTGATGAAGAAGTTGAAAGTGAATAATCTTAGGCCCTAGAGGTTACCTTCAACTTAGTTTAATGTTTGTCATTTATATGGATAAGTAAATATGGATGTCGGAAGGGCTTTACAACGGAGGGTGAAATTCGCCCCGTCACCGATCTGCGCACAATACACGTTATTAAAGAGAACGGGGATAAACGTGTTTCAAAATTATAATCAACGGATAAAACGGGCCGTCGATCCGGCGGCACCCTTGTTATATATTCACAAAGGAATCTTTGAGGGGGGAGGGCTTATCAGACAAAAACTGCCACTTTATCCGGAAATCTCTTTGAAATTCGATAAACATGGCCGCGGGGGATTAGCGACAGATTAACCCGTAGGATCGTTTTAAAATTTGAAATTTAAAATAAAAGCGTGGTGTTTAGTGACCGTTAGTTAATGATTATTCAGAGATCGTGAGATGCGGTCTGCAGTGACGTAGGTTTCAGAAAAACATATTCTTTATCGTGCCAACGTTTCGATCTTTATTGAGATCATCTTCAGGTTTGAAAGTGTTTGTTTTCCGTGTAGATGTGTCATTCTTGTCTGTCGTGTTGAGAGTGCCAGTGAGATATTGAATCATTATATCATATCAATATGTCATCGGCAATCTCAACACTGCATACAAGAATGACACATCTGCACGGAAAACAAACAATTTGAGCCCTGAAGATGAACTCAATAAAGATCGAAACGTTGACACGATAAAGAAAATATTTTCTAAAACCTACGTCACACCAGACCGCATCCCATGATTTCCGAGTAATTAATTAAAATAAAATTAAAAACAAATTAAAAACATGCTGCCATAACGCAAAAATGTAAATTTCAATCGATAACATAGTGTTGCATGTAAAATGTGGGTACATCGGATAAAGACTCTCAGTCAGGCTATAATGCTAATAAAACTACTAATAAAAGTAATGAAAATGTTTGTTTAACTTGTTTTGATATTGTGAGAACTTAGAGACTTTAGAGGCATTCAACCATACATGAATTTATATGTAATATAAATCAGTAGTAATATGAAGTATCAGTAGTATCATCATTAGTAATATGAACCTTAGATTAACCGCACATACTGGCATAAAAAAATCAATAGCATCTATCAGAGCACAATAATCATGGTGTAAAATAAGTACAACTATTTTTTTTAATGATTACTTTACGTTTGTAGTTGATACAAAAAAGAAAATCTTGGAAAAATTTATTCATTTTGTAAAACTTAAGTAAATACTTAGCTTTTCATGAAAACTTGCACTTGTTATTCTAGCCTGAACAATTAAATCAATAACATTTATCAGAACATTATAAAAATTATGGTGTAAACTAAATACAACAATTTTTTTTATATAGATCACTTTATGTTTTTAGTTGATAGAAGATAGAAAATACAAGATAAATTTATTCATTTTGTAAATAAACTAAAATAAATGAAAATAAATACTTAGCTTTTCATGAAAACTTGCACTTTTTATTCAAGCCTGAACAATTAAATCAATAACATTTATCAGAACATTATAAAAATTATGGTGTAAACTAAATACAACAATTTTTTTTATATAGATCACTTTATGTTTTTAGTTGATAGAAGATAGAAAATACAAGATAAATTTATTCATTTTGTAAATCAACTAAAATAAATGAAAATAAATACTTAGCTTTTCATGAAAACTTGCACTTTTTATTCAAGCCTGAACAATTAAATCAATAACATTTATCAGAACATTATAAAAATTATGGTGTAAACTAAATACAACATTTTTTTTTATATTGATCACTTTATGTTTTTAGTTGATAGAAGATAGAAAATACAAGATAAATTTATTCATTTTGTAAATAAAATAAAATAAATGAAAATAAATACTTACCGTTTCATAAAAACTAGCACTTGTTATACAAGCGCGAACAATTAAATCAGGACTTTCGGCGGGAGGTCAATAAATCATTGCAGCAAAAGGGAAATTGAAGACCATTGTTCATACATCTTTTTAATATAAATGGGCGTTGCCTACGGCTCATTCACATACTTGGACGAATTTCCCCCGGGGATGGAGCATTTCGCCAATGGACTGGCACCGAATAAGCTGGATGAAAAATCGTTTCCCTGCTAATGACTACGAAATAAATCCTTTGTCTGCTCTTAAACAGATCGTTCCAGAACCGATTTATCTCTGATTGATTTAAAATATGAGCTGGAAATAACATAAGGCCGCGTTGATATAACGGTTAAAGTTTTATTGCCAGGTTATTGATCCTTTTTTTCTATGATATTATTGAGGTGGGATTGACCTGTCGTTTATACGTTGTGGATCATCTCGTACGCCTATCTTTGCTATTTTTGGTTTGAAAAACGCGTGTGAAACAATCTATTGATTTTGCACAATTCAAAAATGTCGTTTTGCGATTTTTTGCAAACCAGTGACATTAGTCAGATCAGGATGTTGAAACAGAACCAAATTTTTGTGTGGCTTTAATTTTTAAATAAATAAAACAAAGTGAGATTCGGATTGCTTAAATATTTTGGAATATTTTTGTAATTTGATTCTTTGCACCAGTCATCAAAAAACCATAAAATATAGTTTATAAAAGAATTGCGACCTGTATTGTATGGATTCTATAGAATAAGAAGACTGAGGAATCAGAAAGAGATTTGAATTCAGCGTCCTGGGCCTGGCTAATGAAGATAGGGCACCTGATGATGATTAAGTGAGCTTAGCGCTAATTGGCCTGCTCCCGCGGATTTTAAGAGGAGTTGTCGCCTTTTTCTTTTTTCCACCTCGGGAAAATCGGTCTTCGACCTTTAGAAAAAAAATTGTTGTTTTTGTTTATTCGCATTTCCGGATGTATATCACCCATTAAGGCTGATTGATTGAAAATAGAATTGGCATTTTGGAGAACGTTGCTAAATGGAAACAATTTCGCTGTCAGGTCTGGCAGAGGCCAAATAATAAATATCGCCTTTAATCTCACACCTTTCAATAACAGATCAAGCCGTACAATTTGCCACAGACTGTTTTCCACAATCAACTACGATCAAATAAATAATAAATTTTATGTGTGTATTTCCTCTTGTTACTTGATATGCACCTTTCACAAAATACATACCTTCAAAGCCTAAACAATTATGTTTAATTAAGTTATGTATAATATGCCATAATTGGTTCTGTTAATATTTCAATGATCTTTATCTTTCGTTAATACACTGAGAAAGGGAGTCTAAGGACGTGGAAACACCAATTTCAATGAAATAATTTTTGGTAATACTAGCTCTGTATCCGTTATTTTTATTACCGTGTTCTCATCTGCCATAAAAATTAGGTTATTGAAAAACCAATAAAAACAAAATATTTTAAATATTTATATAAATTTTTATAATACATCAATTCTTTATTTACAGCAAGAAAAGAAAATATTACATGTAATAATGAAATGTTGTGGTAAATGAAAAAAGTTGTAAATATATAGATAAATTATATAATAGATATAAAACCCAAAACTCGCTTTCATTAAAGTAGAAGAAATATATAACCAAATAAACAAAATAAAGAAATGAAATAGCATTAAAACAGTTGATATTTTTTGATATTCACAAAAAGCAATTTTTTTCAATTCCGTTCCATTTGCAAATTCGTAACAGCTCTGGGTTGTAAAATATCATTTAGCATTTCCGCAAATTAGGTTCAAATATTTTTTGAGCAAGAAATAAAGTTGATATTCGTTTTGCTACACAAAAAGTAATTATTCGATTTCCAAGTGTTTCTGATTTTTTTTTTCAAACAAAAACAGTAATAATTTTGAAACGATCCCCCTTTTCTATATTGGTACTGGACTATCAAAACATTCAATTACAAGTTGGCACTTCGACTTTTCGAAGTTTGAAATAATTTACAAAAAGTCTCAATGGACAAATAAAACAGGTTCTTCACACTAAAAGGAAAAATAATAATTGTAACATTCAGTTTACAATACTATGAGTAAAGTTCAATTTATATCTTATTAACTGAGGTCTTATTAATTTAAAAAAAAAGTGGCGGATTTCGATAGAGAGTGGAGAGCCTAAGTTTACAACTTTTGCCTTGCCAAAGTTGGGACTGAGTCGGCCTTTACATAAATTAGAAATCGTGGAAAATGTAATTAAGTCAATTGGAAGACATATTTAAGGTTGTTTGGTAAGTTATTGTACAGTAATATTGATTGTTGACTCAAGTGTACAAAATATGTAATCATAATTTGTAATTAATATGCGCTCTGATGATGACCTTAAAATTGGTCAAAAGCTTAGCAGAGGCAATTGAATTTATGTTTTCATCAAGACCATACTGCGATCCAGATTATTTGTGAGTAAAATGTCGACGAATCCAACACTTAAAATAGTTTTTTTTCTTTTCTTTTAATTTCAAATTCTGTAAAAAGAGAATGGGAAAACCGCTGGGCTCGTAGAAATAGAAATAACCCTGCCAAACTTTGGCAAGTTAAGAAAGAAGACGGTCCCTCGTCCACGGAGCAAGGTTCAAAAGGGAAAAGGCCATACTGACAAGACTACGCATAGGTCATACAAGAATACAGCACGGTCACCTTCTGGTCGGAAAGCGATCGTGTAGGTGCCCGTTATGCAAGGATAGAATAACGGTCGAGCACCTTTTCAATTGTAGAAGGATTGCTGTATATAGACAATATTTTGGCGTATCATAGGACCTGTGGGTAGTCTTGGGGCACGGCAGCGGGCTGTTCCGGAACCTAAGGACTATAGGTTTTTTTAAATGTATATAGTTTTGTTATGTGTGTTTGTATTGTGACTGTGTTTGACTTTATGTTAATTTATTGGAATGAATTTAATTTATTAGCATGAAAGGAAGGGGTAATTTCACCCCGCCTCGAAGAATATCGAGTACTCTGGGGTGAGTGTGTGACGTCTGGAGAATAAAAGAAAGTTATTAGCGAAAGTGGAGAGGATTCAACCCCGCCCCGAGGAATATCGAGGACACTGGGGTGAGTGTATGTCGTCTGACTAGTAAAAGATTTTATTAGCGTGAAAGGAAGGGGTTGCTTACAACGTAAAAAGTTTTGAAATAGGACGTAACAGTGCCCCGCCACTTCCCCAGCTTAACGAATGTTATGTAACATAATGTACAAGTATTTTTTTAATAAATGTTTATTCATTCATTCATTCAGCTTGTTGTTAGGACTAAGCCATTACCCATGTCTTTGCTGACAAAACTGATGTGATAACATGTATATTGATCAAATGTACAAATATTCAATAGTCAAATCATTATCGTTTGCTATGGAAGTTTTTCGATTCATTGTGAATCACGTGATTCTGATTCGAATCGATATATGGACACAATAATCTATTCGGTTGTCAACGTTGACAGTTCTGAATCGAAATGTGAATTTAAACCCCGGCAGAATCTTCCAGCCCGCACTTGTAACAACAACGAACAATCAATCTCGAAAAATCATTATCCGCTTAAATCCACGTTGGAGCTTGGGAATAATAGATGCTCCCTCCATCGCCAAGTTCAGACCCCTGTCACCGCCACGATGACGGATGAATAAGCGATGAAGTCTGCCTTGACCTCCCCTACCGCCCCAGGTACATGCATGTATGCATACCCTGGGTTGGATATAATATACTCGGCAGTAGAAGACGTGAGGTATGCAATGCAAATGCCACCGGTGGAACCCTTTCCTTTATCACCATCTTGGCACAACCGACCAACACTACTTCACAAGACGCTTTCAACGGACTTATCACTAAATCTAGGTCAAAGAACGTACAATGACACGATTCCAGGGTAAAGGGATTTAAGCTCACCCTGCTATTTTAAATCATCTTAATTCCCTTATTCAATTAATTTTCTGGAAGGAATCGAATTGCCGCCATTCAAAGTTTCCATTCAAAGATAAGTTTATTCTTTAATTATTGGGTTGTCCGGAAAATAATGCAGGATTTTGGTATTAAACAAAAAAAAGAAACTAGTTACTTTAAAGCAATGTTCTTTAATCAAAATAATTTCCCATACTCTCAATACATTTCTCCCAACGTGTTGGTAACTTATTAATTTCGGTNATGAGTAATCCTGTAAACGTAAACAGAATATTTTATATAGATTTTTTTTAATGAAAACTTAAAATCCTGCATTATTTTCCGGACAACCCAATAGCTCAAGATTAAATTAGGGATAATTATTTTCAGCTCGAATATGAATGAATGGTATTATTTTATTGTTCAACTTATTGTTACCATTTATTATTATCATGCCTGTTTAAAAATCGGTATTGTTTTCATTCAGGATCAAAAATCAATATAATCTTTATACAAACAACAAATTTAACAAATAAACGTACGCTTTTATTTTTTGGGAGTTTTGTGTTTGTCGCCCTGAAATCGTTGAATCATTTCAACAGACAAAACACCACCATAAAAATATGCTTTCTTAACAATATAGTTTTCATTCTTCAAGTTTAATCATAAAACAAAAATTTTTCGTACCTCGACATTCAAGAGAAGTTTCTTTTAAAAGAAAAGTCAGCTCGAGAATATTCACGCATCGGAGAATTATCCTATTTAATACTGTACTGTACACTATATTTTTGAAAAAAGTTAATGACACGGAGAATAATAACGTATTCGTAATTTTACAGTCAGGCTGCATGGTAGAACCAATATAGACAATTCTAGAAACCCAAATTACACACAAACATTAACAAACGAATAAGAAATCCAAGATAAAAAGAACGGAAAGAAAGAAAGAGAGAGAGAGAGAGAGAGAGAGTGAGAGAGAAAGAGCGAGAGAGAGAGAGAGTGAGAGTGAGAGAGAGCGAGAAAATTGAATTTTGAATTGAACATTTTATTTATAAGGTCTCGTAATTCAATGAGCATTCTTACATACAAATAAAGTTTACATAATTCAAGATTCAAAATGCGTCTAATACAAACATAATTTCCTTACTGCCTACATATATTCTTAAATATTATTGACGTTGTACAGAGTATGATGGAACATAATCTAATTAGAGAAAAACTTTTAGATGTTTCTTATAAGAATTCTTAGATTTACATGATTTTACCCAAAACATTGGGTAAATGGTAATAAAGTTGTATTGTTATAAAAGACAAGAAAATTGTCGAAATGCATGTATATTATTTATATCTTTAGAAAGTCAAATTTAGTGTTGATTTGCTAGTTTTGATATTAAACGTAGGTTCAAGAAGTACGTATGTAAAGTAATTTAGTAAATTAGATTTAAGATTTGAAGTTGTTCAATTTTACATTTATCATTAGAGTTTATATAAAGTTTGAGTTAAAATCTCCAATTAAAATTATTCTATTACATTCAGCTACTAATGAGTTAATTTCTTCAAACGCTTCGTGAAAGTAACCAATTTTAGGGGGTCGGTAAACAACACAAAACAGAAATTTATGACAGTAATCATTTCGGAAATTATGAACTCAGGTTTATCAATATTTTAATTCTAAAAATGTTTTTAATATTTTATAATTGAGTCTATTTTTTATGTAAATAGTGGCACCACTTCATCTATATTTGGTCGTATCGTTATTAACAGATTATAGTTAAAAAGAATGATGCTGGTAGGTAGGTAGTAAAGGTTTAAGAAACGTTATTGTGACGGCAATTATGTCTATTTGATTTTTACTGTAAATTTTATTGAATTCATACCAATGAGCAGTTAGCGATTGCACATTTATGTGGCTTAATTTGGTTTTTGGCACTTTATAAATTCCAATTTAAAGGATTCGTATGGGTCCAGTGTTTAGGTGGGGGAAGGTTATGTAAATCGTCATTTGACCTGATAATGTGAACAACGTAATTTTCTTTTTTGATTTACGAAAAAACAATCTGCCATTTCGAAACGATAGCAATTTATATCTTTTTTCCGAGTTCGGACACACGATTATTAATTTAATGTTTTAGAACTGATGTCGTCGACTTTTAATAACATAAAGGCACATTTTTTGTTGAGGTTTTCCATAATTCTGTTATTTATTTTTGATTAGTATAGTAAAATACTTGTTGAGAGGGAGAAAGAGAGAGAGAGAGAGAGAGAGAGAGAGAGAGAGAGAGAGAGAGAGAGAGAGAGAGAGAGGATATAAAGAGAGATAGGTAAATAAAACAAAGGAGATTGTGAAAGAGGGAGTGAGGCAGAAAACGTGGGGAAGGTGGATAGGTAGGTAATTGGAGCACAGTGAGGGAGAGATAAAAGATCGAAAGAACGTGAATACATGATAAGGAGAGATAAGAGATAAGGAGTGGGAGACAGAAAATGATAGTGTGAGAGAAGGCAAAGCAGTGAAAGCGAAAGAGATAGATAGATAGAGAGAAAGAGAGAGAGAGAGTGAGAGAGAGAGAGAAAGAGAGATAATATAACTGGTCAGAAGGGTTGTACCATCTGACAACAAATATTTGGCCTCATAATTTATCTATCATCTATTAACAATAAGGTAAATGTTACATATGTACATGATTAAATGAATTTTATAAGCAACGTGTTAAATCCAGTTGCGCAAAAAGCTTAATGTTTTGAAGGTTACAAGTTCTGTTCGAGGTTTGTAAACATTAGTTTTTTAAGCAAAAAAATCAAAATAAACAGCACGTTCAATTTATATTCATAGTCACTTGTTGCGACTCTCGAGATTCTTATATCGATAGAATGCGAGCTCTTCGCAAATTCAAGACGTAATCAGAAAACAGCATCAGCTCTTAAAAAATTGTAGTATCATTACTTGAACGATCGACGAACAAGTAGCTTGCTTCGAGGAAAAGCAGTGGGATAAACTTTAACCGTTGTTATCCTATCGATGGGTATATGATATCCTTGGTTATACACCCGGTTTATGGAAAGTTTAATGCAAACTATTCTCTTCGTACCTTTTACATGGCTTGAATTTGTGGGTTATCTTTTCCAGCTTTTCTGCATTTGTATTTTTAAATTCCTATAACATTTGAGTGAATTTCAAAACGAATTCCAAAAAATGGCTTCTAACAATAAAAAAAACAAAGCCTTTTTTACTAATTCAAATTACTATGCTCAATTAAGGTTAAAGTTTTATATTTAAAAAATTATCTTTGGTAGTAAAAAAGAGATTTTTAAAAATTATAATTGCTTTACATATGAGCTGTATTGATTAACCTATCATCCATGCAACCTGGATAAGCTTTTCAAATTATTTATTTGAACAAGACATATACATTGAATAGACATTTGTTATTTTGATTATTTGTTAGGCTGACTTTTTAACTGTATATCTGTCTGTCTTTTACTCTTCCTCACGCTCTCACTCTTTGTCTTTCTTTTTCTTTTCTTCTACTGTTTCGGTTTGTTGGTCTGTCTACCTGTTTTCTTATTTTCCTTCTCTCTCTATCTCTCTCTCTCTCGCTCTCTCTCTCTCTCTCTCTTTCTACTCTTTCTCTCTTGTCCCTTTTCCCCATGTTTATCTTCTTCTAAACATTTGGCACAATTTAATGGAAGGCCTATCTGTTTATCGGCCCATTTGATTTTAGTCGCTATGTCACTCTGTCTTTCTCCTCTTTTCTGTTAACCTTACGCTCTTTCTTTTTCCCTTTTTCTCTGCACTCTTAGACTAAAGCTGGGGAAAAGTTGGGAATAAGCTGGGAATAATCGAATAAGCTCGGTCATTCATTTCCACCTTCATTGACTTACTTTTTCTCTTTTTTACTCTCTCTCTCTCTCTCTCTCTTTCTATCTATGTCACATATAATACCTTTTAATAAACGATTAGATTCTTGTAGTAATATCTGATAATATCTCAAAAAAATCTCAATACAAAAAAATATTTATTATTTAAGTACATAATAAAAATGATATTCACCAGACAATGTATTCCCTTAATAGGAAGATTAAAATTATTAAGGTAAACAATTTTGAATTCAATTTACGGAGAGCAAATTCGATATTTGGCAAATACAGTAGGTGTATTATAGTAGGGTAGGGTTTCTTGGCAAATCCCTTAAATTATGCATTTTCACCAAATGGAGGGCGGCCTTTATTCCTCCATCAAGGGCCCGAGAGCATAACGCACCTCGTTAAATGGTAATCACGCCGGGTAATGCACGTCTGAACGGCGCACACCGTTTATTAACATCAACCGACGACTTTTCGGACTTTACAACGTAAACGTTTGGCTACGGATTCCGCCCTCCTCAAGATTCGACATTTCCGGTTATTAAATTACCACCAGCGTTGTAATCCCATCCGTCAATCCATGTTCGGCACAGACGGCGATCCTGAATAGACGTTAATTGAGACGAGATTAGTAGGAGGGAAGCTAAACCGGAGCATCCGGCGGTCGGAGGAGATCTCTTCTCGATCCTCCTTCAAAATACATCAGGGCCAAGGATAATTAAATTACAGGGGTTTTGCCAAAACACTATCCCTAATGCTTGCCCGCGGTCCTGGCAAATTGCTCGACTCAAAAACTAACTTACGACGGAAGGGATGGTCTTTTTTTGATTAATGAGGCGGTTGGCTTGTTGTTTTTAGCAGATGTAAGGTCCGCCGTTTGGGTGTTTTCTCTCTTCGTTGGGACACTTCGACCACTAAAGACCGAAGAAAAACCGTTTTCTAAAGAGGATCGGCTGTAAATTTAAATTTGGGCGTTATATTTTACAGCATGAATAAATATGACATAAGAAAAAGATATAAAGCAATACATCTACATGTTTCTATTTAAAAATTTTCAGAAATCGTAATTAACGTCGTTCCATCCATACATTTTCTTTATAAAAGAAGTCTATGAGCCATAATTTTAGTCGCTGTTATAGAATATGCTTAAGGACGTGTTCTATCGAATAAAGCTTGTACAAAACTATTAGTACAAAACGAACCACATTTCGAAAAAAATGTTAAGAAATTAACTTTTGTATGACAAAAATTCAGGTATTTATTATTTTTCTAAATAGTTCGAACTGAAAAAATGATATTTTGGAAGTTGAGAAGCTTAGAGGTAAATAACATGTAAATCACAAACAAACTCATGTCGTTCAACATTCAAAGTCTATTTTTACATTATACACGAAAAAATGAACAATGTACACAGATCGAGCTAAAATAAATCAATGAGCTACTATATCAAAATAAATGACAAGCCAGTGACACCAGGGCGATCCGACCAGCTGTAATAATGGGTCCGTTCTATTTTTCCATCGACAAATGTAACGACGACATTGACTCGATGTCGTACCAAATCATTAGTAATGCTTTGAGAAATTTATTTTCTTTTACATATTTATTTTACAACAATTGTTCTTTTGCGTAAAGAAAAGCATTAAAACAGGCACATTTCGCGCCTGACGTACAAACTCAGCGTTAATAGGCACATCACAATGATCAGTAACGATCAATTTTATTTTATCATCTCGTAGCGAACATGTAAACTAGTACAATTTATATAAGTTGCATTGGTCTGTCAGACGCGTTGCAACTACCTCAAACAAACAGATTTTTCCCATG
Organism: Cimex lectularius; assembly: GCF_000648675.2. Lineage (NCBI taxonomy): Eukaryota > Metazoa > Arthropoda > Insecta > Hemiptera > Cimicidae > Cimex > Cimex lectularius. The sequence continues at coordinate 1,628,639 of NW_019392641.1, forward strand.
TCTAGATATCCGATGTTTTTCTTTCATAAATTATTGTAAATAAAAGTTTTATTTCGCCCAAAATCATATTCTGATAATATCACTACCAAATCATTAGTTATTAATTTATTATCGAAATTATTTATTCGATGGAAATATTTGTTCTAAATAATTATTTGTCCTTTTAGGAATTTATTAAGGAAAAATACAAAACCGATTTGTTGAAAGCGAAAAGAGGACACATTGATTGTATATCGAATCATCCATGATCTGATACAAAATCTTATCTCTGATACCATTAATTGTTAATTCATTATTTGATATGAAATCCTATCAATCAATAATTATCTATAATTTGTTGAAGATTAAAACGACTATATATTTATTTTTGTTAATTTTTAGCGACAATATAAGGACAAAAAATAAGAATATAATATTTGATATGTTGATTATTCAGAAATCGTGAGATGCGGTCTGGTGTGATGTAGGTTTCAGAAAAACATTTTCTTTATCGTGCCAACGTTTCGATCTTTATTGAGATCATCTTCAGAGCCTGGGATTTACAAACATTGTTTAAATTTAACAAAAACATGTAGGATGTGGAAAAAAGTGAATTTATACAATGCAAATAATTTTAGATACACTCGTAATAAAACAACCAGATGACACATTAATCACAGATTGGTATCAAAAACCAAGAAACACAGAGCGCTGCTATACACCTCACCATCCTCTTCATACAATAATAAACACGGCCAAAGGGTTACTTCACAGAATTATTACCCTAAGCCTTGAATCATTTCACCACAAGAACATAAAGATACAAACAGATCCTCCATAACAATTATTACCCTAAACACATAATCAACAGAACAATCAACTACAACTCAACAGTAACACCACCCACTGTTATTAATAATACCACATCAAATCTATCAAATACAGAAAAACTAACATACATTTCCATGCCATTCCTATCACATAACATTTCTCTCGTCCAATAACTTTAAAATAGCTTTTAAAAATTATAAAAAAATTGAAACATTTTTGTCCAAAATTAAAGATCCCACACCAATAACAAATAAATCTGACATTATCTACAAAATCAATTGTTTAAACTGCTCGGCAACTTACATCGGTCTTACATCCGAATATCTGGATAAGAGAGTAAATCAGCATATCTATGATTGCAAAAATCCCAAGCAAAATCCTACAGCACTCGCTACCCTCCATTTTGAACACAAACACAATTTCGACTTCAACAATCCAAATATATTACACACAGAACAAAACAAACAAAAACGTAACTTTTTAGAAATGGTTTACATCAATAGAGATAAACACAGCATCAATTACAGAACAGACACATGCAAACTCAGTCGCACAGTCGCAGCTACGCCAATACATCACATTCCACACATCAAACATTTTTGCATAGTCTAATTTTTGAACAATTTAGCTTTCCTTTTCCTATTTATCCCCGTCTATATAATCCTGAAAGGATAATCTGGCCGATCTATTACCAACGTTTTTTCCAATCGTCGGCTCTTTTCACCTCAAAGAAGTCGACTCCTTATACAAAAATGTCTTTCTATACCGACTTCCTTCCCCACCCCCTTCAAAATCCAACGTAAATGAGCATAAAACAGCAACATCTCACTGGCACCTCAACACGACACGCAAGAATGGCACAATTACGCAGAAAACAATCTCTTTGAGTGAGTACAAATACTTCGATCGAATATAAAATTTTCTAGCATTGTATAAATTCATTCTTTTTCACATCTGTGTGTGGTGATTAGTGAGTCATTAATCACCCAACATTTGATATGTTATTACGTTGTTTATTCTAAGTTAAAAATACATAAATTTTATATATTATTAAGTTCTAATATAAATATATTTGTGGTCGTGTATTTACAGTTGTCGATGGTTAAGACGTCCATATTTTCATTTTTTCAACGTTTAAATATTATACAGCAAAAAAAAAAAAAAAAAAAAAAAACTGCACAACTGTGATAAAAATAAAGTAATAAAATTTATTTATTATCAGTAACTATTTTCTCTTTTCTTATTTTTCAGGGTAAAGAAAAACGATTGGAAGATCAATCTAGCTGATTTTGTTGTCTAGATTAACGGAAAAAAGAGGACACACTGATAACAAAATATATAAAAATATGTTTATCGAACCCATCCATATCTGATACGAAATCTGATCCCTGATCGTACCATTAATTTTTAATTTATATTTGATATGAAATGCTACTAGTCAATAATTATCTATAATTTGGTGAGGATTAAAACGACTATATATTTACTTTTGTTAATATTTAGTAACAATATAAGAACAAAAATAAAAATAGAATATTTAATATGTTATTACCTTGTTTATACCAAGTTAAAATTACGTAAGTTTTATATATTTTTAAGTACTAATATAAATATACTTGTGGTCGAGTATCTACAGTTTTCGATGGTTAAAACTTTCATATTTTCATTTTTTTTTTTTTTCAACATTTAGCTATTATACAATCACAACCTAAAGGCAAAGAAGAGTAGAATGCATTACAATTTCTGTGTTTATATGAAGTCAAAATACATAAATTTTATATGTTATTAAGTACATATGTAAAACATTAGTGGTTATGGCTTCTGCCTGAAATCTCATCTCTGATAATATAATTATAGATTTATTGGTTGTACCAAAATGTTTTTTAACATTCGGATTGTAGCGCTTTATAAAAAACTGCACAGCAACTGCGATAAAAATAAAGTAATAAAATTTATTTATTATCAGTAACTATTTTCTCTTTTCTTATTTTTCAGGGTAAAGACAAAACCGATTTGAAGATCAATCTAGCTGATTTTGTTGTCTAGATTAACGGAAAAAAGAGGACACACTGATAACAAAATATATAAAAATGTGTTTATCGAACCATCCATGATCTGATACAAAATCTTATCCCTGATCGTAACGTTATTTTTTAATTTATTTTAATTTATATTTGATATGAAATGCTACCAATCAATTATTATCTATAATTTGGTGAGGATTAAAACGACTATATATTTACTTTTGTTAATATTTAGTAACAATATAAGAACAAAAATAAAAATAGAATATTTAATATGTTATTACCTTGTTTATACCAAGTTAAAATTACGTAAGTTTTATATATTTTTAAGTACTAATATAAATATACTTGTGGTTGAGTATCTACAGTTTTCGATGGTTAAGACGTCCATATTTTTTTTTCAACATTTAACTATTATACAGTCACAACCTAAAGGCAAAGAAGAGTAGAATGCATTACAATTTCTGTGTTTATATGAAGTCAAAATACATAAATTTTATATGTTATTAAGTACATATGTAAAACATTAGTGGTTATGGATCGGGCCTGAAATCTCATCTCTGACAATATCAATAAGGATAAATTTATTGGTTGTAGCAAAATGTTTCTTATTATTCGGATTGTAGGGTTTCATAAAAAACTGCACAGCAACTGCGATAAAAATAAAGTAATAAAATTTATTTATTATCAGTAAATATTTATCACTTATGTGATATTTCAAGCTAAAGGCAAAACCGTTTTGAAGATTAATCTACCTCTTTGATTAATGGCAAAAATTACACATTAATAACAAAATATATAAAAATGTGGTTCTCAACATTTTTCATTTTTCGTAAAAATCTTATCTCTCATTAGTTCATTAATATTAAATTTATATATTGTTGCTTGTGAATAATTATTTTTTATTTTCTGTGTTTATATAGAACATTTTTATTGGAATATCAGATTTCACCAATATGTAACCAATTTGGTTTTGTGTCAGTTGGATTGGTATTTTATTGTAATGTTTGGCGTCGGTTCATTGTAGTCATAGGAGGACCCAACTTCTTAAACTTGAGCAAACTACTAACTAGCATAATTTAGTAATTAGTGGTCGGCTGAAGAGGCAAATTGAATGTAACACGTTTGATTCCGAAACTCGCTGTAAGCCGGGTCGGAATCAAAATTTCACCGGGCGACCCTTTCGGCAGTTGGGCCGATCAATAATGGGCAAAAACTTCGCCCCAAAGTAGTTACGCGTGGAAGCACCTGCTGATACGCCGGGAGGGCTAAGTTGTGATGGAACGGGCGAAAATTCAGGCGACGTCTTCCTATATTATTTAGGGCGCCGTCTTTAATAAAACAGAAAGCTCTTTAGGAACTCCATACCAGCTAAGAGTATACGCGAGCCCCGTTGCAATATGGAAAATGTTTTTAGCTCGATACACTAAAACCTGGAAAAGCCGGATGTTAGACATCCGCTTTTTTCATCCTAAGGCGGTTTTATGAATTATAACTAACCTAGTTGATTTTTGTAAGAAAACTCGTGGTTTTTCTCCCAGTGGTTTTATCTGTCTAATTTTTCGACTTAAACTCCAGATAAAAAACGACTGGTTTACCTCACAGTAAAAGGGGAAACGTAAAATGAGACTTTTAATGTAACAAAATAGGTTTATTGAGGGTCGTTGTCGTTTAACTCGCTTCGAGTTCTTACCCACACAAAAGGCGACCGAAATGTAAAAAAAGAAATGTTACGGCCAATAAACCCCGATGGTAAATAAGGCTGTCTCTACTTAATTCTTTACGCAGTGATATTTACGCTTTTATTCTGTGGAAAATCAAGGAAAGAAAATCAAGTTTCTTCTTATCTTCCACGACAGAAATCACGATTTTCAATTTTCAGAATATGCAGTCAGCTCACGACATGACAATTGACAAACACAAGATCTGTCAAATATGGTCGCCATAACTTTGAGAACAGCAAACAAAAATCACAAATTTTATTCTAATCCATAATCAGTCGCACATATTCTCATGCAAGGACATAGGGCTTAAATGTCAACTTCACAACGCCAGAAAACTAAAAATGACAAAAAAACGTAAAGTTGTCTTTCCTTTGGTACATATAGTGGGTGAGTGGAATGCCGAATGAATTCGGCTGTTTGCTCGAGCACGGTCCCTAGGGTAATTCGGTATATAAAGAGCTTTTATTTATTGTAGGCAATCTTATTATTCATTATATAATAAAATTGGTGATAATATGTGAATTACTTTACAATATATCTGTAGACGTGACATTGGAATAAAAGAGTGTCCTGGCGGACGTATGAAGTACGCCACGCCTTCGACACTCTCTTAGACTAGGTAATGTATATATAGTTGTTTACATGGATGATAATGAGTGATGGAGGAATATCTAATATTCCATCTACCTACTTAAGTGAAAAATATGTAAATAAGCTTGCAGCGAGAATCACAGGCTCGGTTATGCAAAATGTATATTAAGCTGATAAAATCAATCAATAGAGAAATTTCAAAAGGATATAAAACTGAGAATGCTTTCATAGGTCACTATTTCTAAGTGTAAATTTACAACGAAAAACACATAATACTATAAAAAGCAGCATGTGAACATTGAATCTATTTGGTACATGGTTCGAAAACTAAACAGAGCGTCGGAGCCAGTATTCATAAAAAGAAATCAGGAGTTAAAATGACAATTTCCCATTGTAAATGCTTTACCGTATTTCAGAGAGAAATTGGTACAGTTAAAGTTTATTGCAAAAAAGCGATAAACTCAGAATAGACGTACAGGTAGCTTCTACTTTTTTGATATTTGATTGTCTCAATTTTTATTCATAGAACGAATTGACGGTAAACCTAGGTAGATATGCTAGAGTTTTCCAGTTTGAAATCATAGCGATTTAACACTGCACCAGGGAAATAAAAAGGCTAGAAATACATTCCCGGAAGATAGCCATATTCTCTGACAATCAGACAGCAGTAAAGGTCCTAGTCTCATGCGTGGCGAAGGCAAACAGTGTTTGGAACTGCACGGAGGCCCTGATGGAAGTCAGCGACACTAATGATCTGACCATGGTATTCGGAGCTTGGAGGCAACGAAAAAGTTGACATGTTGGCCAAAGAAGCCTTTTGACACAAAAGCGGATATATCTTAAAATGGATCCATAATAAAAAGTCAAAAATGTGGTTGAACAATACCACAGGCATGAGGCACGCGAAGAGATTCATAGAAGGGCCATCCGCAAAACTTCATTCATAGAAGGAAAGCAACCGCAACATTCTGGTTGGACTCCTGACAGGACTGCCACTTAAGAAAGTATATGCACCGGATAGGAGTACAGTCAGAAGAAAGAGTGCAGATACTGCGAGGAAGAGGAGGAGACCGCAAAACAAATTGTATGTATCTGTGAAGGTCTATGTACGTTCAGGTTCTTGCAACTAGGACAGGAAGAAATCACAAGCTAGATCTTACACTAAGGAGCCGATGGCAAGGCTATAGAGGTTGATTAACAATCTGAACGTGGCCAATGAGTTATACAAAACAGAAAAATTAAAAAAATATAAAAAATAGGGGAGCACAATTTTTCTCGTACCTACATTAAAACATTCTGCTTCGGGAGATAACTTGTAGAGCATCGGAATATCTATCCCAAAATCGTAGGTATTCCTCGCGACATTACTGACATACGACATCCCAAACTTACTTGTATCCATAAAATTAGATAACAACTGCTTTGATAGCCGAACTGCGCTCAGAGGTCATGTGAGTCTAGTGAGGTCATTGGTAGTATGGCTCTGAGTGAGAAATAAGAATAGAGAATGAATTTTATATTGTCTGCGCCTCACTCTTGAACAAAGAGTTCGATGGTCCAGAATGGTTTTTGAGAACAAATAAGTCCAGAACATTCTGCAAAATTTCAAAATGCCCAATAAGAATGGATGAATGTAAAAACACCCTAAGAGAAATTCAGTGAAAATACTTCGTTAAAAAATAGGTAATGCTCTGTTTGAGGCGCGGCCGTTGGCTCAATGTGAATCGTTTACGCCAGCGAGTTGCTTTTAACGTATTGGATTGAAATAAAAACGAGACATTGATATAAACATAAAACATGACATTTATTCCGACTTTTTTTTTTTTGACAATCGCCTGTAGATGAAAAGTAAGGAACAGAAGGAATATGAATATCAATGTCCTGGTGAACATACAATCAAAACTAGTGTTGTTCTGTGGTAGTAGTTGAAGCCGACTTCATTTTTCATGAAGTCAACGAGTTATTGTTATTTAAGTCGCCACCGAGAACTATCTTAGTCTGGTTGAGAGGTCGGTAATACTTTTTGTCAAGTTCGCTGAAATTGGCAGGAGCGATTGATTATTTTACTGATGACGTCGGCTCAAGCTTTCTGATGTATAAAGTCACGGAGGATAAGAAAGGTATGATTTTACATCAACCGGGTATATGTTGCCAACATTGTTTTCTTAAGACGGAATTACCCGAGCGACTGATAGCATTGGAAATGATTTCTCTGAAGCTCGTTAGGCTTTATAGATTTCTGTAGATTGCTGAACTCCTGGCTGCAGAAACTCGCGCCAGTGATGGTTCGGACAAAGTAGACGTTCTCATTGAAATGCCATATTGACGATTTTTTGATGCTATTTTTTTTAAACACGTTATCACGAATAAATGTCTCTAAATGTTTTGAACCGATTTTGATCATTTATTATTATTATTATTATTTTTTTACTTTGCCTTAAGGATTTAACCATGTTATTGATTTTTATAATCATTAACTAGATGTTTTAAAACATAACTTTTAAAATAATGTATCCTTTGAGACATAAAAAAGTTTTCACAATTTATTTCCCCAAAATTCACATTCTGTACATCAAAACTATTTATATTCGGAAGTTGTTATAAGCCAAAACTATTCCACATATATTCAGATACACTAATTAACTAATTATCTATAATTATTAGAATCAAATTTATTGAATAGTATTTAAGAAAAGTATACCTTTTTGGACTGGGTTTTTCCGTATAGTTAAGGTTGGCCTTGCCTCTTCTTAAGTTAGAATAATTTCGTGGTCTGCTTGACCAATTTATATATTACAATTAATTAAGGTTTTTAGTTGAGATAAAAAAGTCAATGGCACGAGCGGGATTCGAACCCACGATCTTCGGCTTGATACGCCGCTGCTCAACCACATGAGCTGTCGTGACCTCGATCCACTCGGACACCAACTTCCCATCTCAACCGCTCGTGCAATTGACTTTTTTATCTCAACTAAAAACCTTAAATGATGGTAATGATTTTTTAAACTAACCTAATTGAAGTTTTAATTGAAATGAGCCTAAACTACCCAATAATACATTGTTTCTCGGCATTGTTTAGTTAAATGTCAAAAATGAAACACAACATATTATTAAATATTAAAAAATCATGTACCGTTGGTGAGAATGAAGTTCAAACATGGTTTCAAAGCGTTTGGTTTGTTGGTCAAGTTCGATTGGCGTTGAAAGAGCTTCGGTTAACTAGTTCCTGTTAACTTCATCGTCTCCCTGGTCTCGCTGGTTTTGTCGTCTTCGACACCCAATTACGTGTATTGACTACAATTCGCCACATACAGTTGAATACTGTTAACAATTGTTTTGAACAAGTCAAAAATCAATTTTCTGACTGTTCTACTGCAGATAGGAGAAAAAGGGGGATATAAGAAATATCCGTCCGTCAATCTTTTTGCAGATTTATCATTCTATTGTTGTTTGTTGTTGTTATAAATCTCAGACTTTTCTCATGCCTTTCGAAACTGGGTAAAGAGCCCTCCTTCCTCTCACGAATCGTTCATCACTCACAAAAACCGATAGTTTCAGACTAAGACAATCCTTTCATCACTTGGGAAAAAGAATCTCTCCCGAGATTGTTAATCCCTTGTCGAAACACATAAAAAAAGTTGTTGACCTGTGGAGAACCCGACTCTAAAAAAAAGTTTAAACTGCTTTAAGGTTTTACCGCCGACTTTTTCCAAGGCGGACGTGCAAAGGCGAAGATGAAGGAAGAATCGGCTAACTAGGGTAAGGAGATAAAACCGGACGAGGGGGTAGAAAACAAACTAATTGAGTTAGTGAGTGTGACTTGTTGGAGGCATTAAGAAGTTTTAACAAGATCTGGGAAGTCGGGCTTCAGACCAGGGGTTGTGACACACGGCTCCGCTTGTTTTCACCATCTCCGGACATTGTTGTAAATCATCTCCCCGATGGTTCACAGCTTGTGACCACTCTGAACCACGCTTATCTCTAATTTCTTGCATTAACCGCGTTATCGTCGTCGCGCCTGATGGATGGCCTTTCTCTTATCTCCCTGGCCACTTCGTGGTGACTTTTCTCTTTTTAAGAGAGAACACAGGCGCAGTTTTGTCGGTCAGCACATTTCTCGACGTGCAAAATGATATTTACGGCTTTCAGAATATCCCCACTCACGAAGAACTTCACACTCAAGAGTTTTAAGACACCACCTTTCACGTTATTTCTTCATTTCGGAGCAAATGGACCTGCTGGAAAAGAACTAATGGAATGGCTTAATTTACAACCAGACAAGGTGAATCGGTGAAGAAGATTGAAATATGCCGTCCATTAATTCTTTTAATCTATCAATAATCTCAAGATTAATCCTTTTCCAGTCGGTGTCGCTAATCTTTCATACTTATCTTAAATAACCCCTATATTTTTCAACTTGTGCGCCGTGGCGAAATTTTTTTATATTGAACGTAGTGCTAGCCTAGAAGTTGCTGGAAGATCCGGGAGTCACGCTAGTTGAAATTCGCCCAGTCTTCTAACAGTACAATAAAAGAAAATGTTTGCTTTCTAGTTGTCTGTTTTATGCTACCAAGCTTTCCTTCATTTAAAAACAAGGAATATATAATCATATATATTTTTTATCTTGTGAGAATTCTTTTTTATTGTCATAACGTTTTCAATTTTTTACTTAAGCCTTCTTCATTACGGGAGTTCAACGACTCGTCCCCGATCAGGTACAGCAATTAAATACATAACACGGCCCGTCCCAAGATCTCGAATGTACAATTAAAGGCACAACACGAATGAATGAAGAAAATTTGTTGATTTTTGGTACGGCTAATAATTTGCAATTAAATATGGATGATAAGATCTTTTTTAGAGGTCATATGGAGCAAAAACAACTATTTGGACTGTACCGAGCTTTCGGTGGTATATTCCACTGTCACCACTGAAAGCTCGGCACAACCCAAAAAGTTGTTTTTGCTCCGTATGACCTCTAAAGAAGATCTTATCACCCAAACCTAATTTGCTTCAGGTCGATAAACATCCAAAACAATTTAATCGATTGGAAAAAATACAATGTAAATATACGTACTTTGAACTAAGTACTTATTTCATACTGTAGGGGCATCGGTGGCCGCAACGGTTTAGGCGTTGACATGCCGCTCATCAATGTAAGGTAAAGGTCCGGGGTTCGAATCCAGCAGCCCTGCATTCGAACCCGACATACTTACAAATGGACTTTTTTTCAAAAACACCGGCACCCCGAGGGTTTATATGATTTCTGCTGTTGCGAACTCTCGTAAAAAAAAAAATAATAATAATAATTTCATACTGTGTGCATTTTTTATGTGTTTTTATGTGAATATGAAATTTTGCTTCAAAGTTTACATTTACGCCTGTATTGTATTTTTTCCAATGAACATATGTTTTGTAATTCACCCAGGAGCTGAAGATGAGCCGAATAAAGGTCGAAACGTCAGCAAAAATTAAAAAGGCGTCTTTCTAAACTACCTCATTCTTGACCGCTCCTCTCGACTCCAATAAATTATTAAACAACCGGTCACAAAAAAACACACGTTATAGTTTTAATTAAAAAAGTTATGTCTATAATTTTGGAATTGTTTTTAGTCAAATATTGCTAGTTTTGTTACGTGATACTATAAATTATAGCTTTGGAAAGTTTGCTATTGATACAGAAAACCAATTTCCGTTCTTTACCCAACTAAGTAGAATGATGAAGACTATTTTCTGTTAGAAAAGTCCGAAAAATAGTAATCATTTATCAGTCGTCGAGTAATAATTCGTGCCCGCTGGAAAGTCGTTTCTCTCGAAATACGACCTTCCTGAAAATCACGAAGGTAAAAGTAACATTCATGAGGGCCAGAAAACCTTGGAATAAACGTGTAGTGGCTTCTTCTGTGTTTTTTATAACACAATAAAAAAATCCTGTTGCCCTACCAAAGGATAAATTACCAGCAAGAGTTTATACCGGGAGAAACTTGATTACACGCATCCGACGGTGCACAAAGGGCGGAATCGCTCTTTAATATAAAAATTCGTAAACTATTCGGCCGGTTTTTACGCCGACAAAAGTTTTTCTTATACAACGCCGTGGTATTTTCTATATAAGAAGCTATCCATGGAAAAAAATCTCCCCTAAAAATATCCTTTATTGTAAAATAATGTGTATTGCTTCGCTAAAAGTATGCAGATATACTTTTTCTTCAAAAATAAATAAGTTTTATGCCTGTAACAGGATCGTTTTCACGTGATAGAAAAAAGTAATTTTCTAAAACCCATTGGGTAATAATAGATTGGTTTCGATTTTCACAATTTCAATAAGCTTCCATTCTTTAAAAATGAAATGATCAACGTTGAAACCCCCAGTAAAGCAGGTTTTCGCTGGGTTACAATCTCAGACAAATATATCGTGTCGTGAAATAAAACGTAGCATTTTTTATGGCAAATTTAATGACATTTTTCAAGTATTTGTAAAAATAATATCAACAATATATGACTTTTCATCGTTAAGGTGGCAGTCGCATATCGAAGCTGTCGAAGTCCGCTGCAGAAAAATCCTCGGACTCCTAAAGCAAATTGGTTACTTCAGGTGGGGAGCGGACAGGGAGACCTTGCTGAAAGTATTTAAAGCTTTGCTTTGCTCGAGATTGTTCTACGGGTGTATGGCCTATTCATCGGCCCGAAAGACGCGCCTCTTGCGGCTCGACAGGCTCTACTATCAGGTTCTTCGAGCCGTATCGAATGCGTTTAGAACTAGCCCCCTGGCCAGCCTCTGCTGCGAGCTGGGAGTGCTGCCGCCCGATTTCGGGAGAGAGAGCGGCTTACCCTCAGTTCGCGGCTAGTTTCTTGGCCAAGCCGGGCAACCCCCTGATGGGCACGATCCTGAAGAATGATTATAGCCAAGTATACGAGCGACTCTGAACTCGGACGCAACCCCCAGGAATTCGCTTTAGCGAAGCCCTTGGGAGGGCGGGTCTGACACTGGGGACGGTACTCGGGCTGCGTAACAGACCGACACCGCCCTGGGTCCTTCCAGCCGTACTCGTTCGAGACGACCTCGCGGTATTAGCCATGTCGTGTACACCGCCGCATCTCTACCGAGCTGGATTCTTAGAACTCAGATCGGAATTCGCTGGTTTTCGTCTCGTCTTTACGGACGGGTCCAAGACCGGCGAGGGTGTGGCTTGCGCCGTGTATAAGGGGGTTCGTCCACTTCATGGGCACTCCCGCGGCACTGCGGAACTCTATGCGATCTGGCACGCACTCGGGGTGATTCGAGAAGATGAGGGCTCTGCCTTCCTAGTCTGTACGGACTCCCTGAGTGCAGTATCGGCAATCCAGGACAGATTCACCAGGGGCCCTCTTGTCGTACTCCTTTTAGAAAGATATGCTGAGCTGGAGCGCCTGGTAGTAGTTGTCTGGGTACCCGGACACTTCGGGCTGGAGGGCAACGAACGTGCAGACGAGGCAGCGAAAGCTGGGCCGGGTCGTCCAAGAAGTTCCTTCGAGTTAAGGGCACGACTGAACGATGGCCTCATGAGAATCTGAAACGAAATGAAAGGATCGTGTTAACTCGGTTGAGGGTTGGCCATACCCGTCTGACACACGGACATCTGCTTCTGGGTCAAAACCCGCACAGGTGTCCCGCTTGTAGAGAAATGTTGCTCAGTGTCTCATCTTGTCGAGGAGTGCCATGGCCACCTACAGGGAGCGAGTAGGCATGAATCCCGACATAAAAACGGTACTCGGGCGAGGAAGTAAAATGTTGGATCCCCTATTCCGCTTTTTAAGAGAAACGGGGTGTTTCCTCACTTGTAAATAGTGTATAAAATGTGAATATCTGTGTAAATATGTGTATCTGTGTTGTGTTTTATTGTGTCGTGTATTTATTTGTAAGTAATTTATTTATTTGTTTGTTGTAAGTGGGTGATCTTTTAGACTGTAGGGCCGATGGCGGAATATTGAGTACCCCATCGGCCATAACAGTGCACTGACAGGGGGCTGAAATGACTTTATTGTTGGAAGCCCCCGGAAAAAAAAACCACCAATATATGAGCTTTTTAGTTGTCATATTTCATCTAATTAATAAAACATGATAATCTTGGGATCTGAAGAGAGAAACTGATAAATTTTATTATAATTTGTCATGCTGAAGTGTCTTCATTCTGTTTGTGGTTCTTAGATGAATTTTTAATACGAAATATGTATTGATTAAACCTGCTGGAGTTTTAGGGATGTTGTAGAGCACGACGGTTACGCCCGACCAGACAGAAAGCAACCTGAAGGAAGCGATATCTGACAATTGGCAATATAGTTGTACGACGCAATTTTTAACATCCCTGATAGACTGCTGGGCCTGATTTTTGTGGTGTCTCATCACCGTAGAGGTCTCAGGTTCGAATCTCATTTCAAAACTGGAATGATATGACGGAACGCCGGGGAATGATATGACCTTCCATGTTGAGAACGTCAAACATTAAAACTTAAAAATAATACCATTAGAAACAAGCTTTACAGAAAAACCAACAAAGAAGAGATGAGCTGTTCAAAGATTTATTTACGAAATTCAATTGTAAACACAAGTGAGAGATTTTATGTGTGTATTATTTACCTCTAATCATTTAAGACGAACCAAATATTGTAATAGGATAATGAATGGAGGTCTGAGAGTTAATTAAAAATATTAAAGATGGCCACTTTTTTTTTGTCTCTCAGTGTATATATTTCTTCCTTTGGAGAACTTGTGTGCTTTTAGGTTAAGCATCCTTCTCGTTTGAAAGGTACCAGTGTGGTTTTGTTCGTATTGACACCTAGACCCATATTCACACCACCTTTCTACTAACTTAACGTGATTTTGCTTTTGAGATGAAACAGTTTTTAATTACTGCTAGGTCATAGTCTACCAGTTGATACCACCTTAGATGTTGCGAATCGCCGTAATAAATAAAATAAAATAAATTCTGCAAGAGGTTTCCTGACAAAAAATTTAAAAGCTTGAACTCACACCAATTTTGTGTATCACTTCCGTAGAAGGTGTTTTAAGTTTCGGTACAATTTTACCAACTGAAGTATTAGTAATTCACTACTTTCGTGGTCCGCTTGACCAATTAATACATGACAATTAATTAAGGCTTTTAGTTGAGATGAAAAACAAATGAAAAAAATTGAAAAATGGCAAAAGGAGGGAAAACTCATAAGGTGGGGTTGAGATAGGAAGTTGATGTCCGAGTGGATCGAGGTCACGATAGCTCAAGTGGTAGAGCAGCGTCGTATCTAGCCGAAGATCGTGGGTTCGAATCCCGCTCGTGCCATTAACTTTTTTCATCTCAACTAAAAGCCTTAATTAATTGTCATGAAGTATTAGTTTCAATACTATATCCGTGATCTTTTCTTCGTCTGTTTAAATTTATGGTTTCTGATAAAAATCTCGGAGAAATATTGCTGTACTAACACAAAATTGATTTATAACAAAGGATGACGTGATTGTTATGCGGCGATAAATAAGCCGAAATAGAATCCGCCGTCCATCAATTTTGTCCAATCTAACACAAAAGCTCCTCTTACAAGGAAAATATTTAAAGGGCAATTTGCCAGAATTTTCCTGTAAGTCCTTCTCCAATTCAGCCTTGGTAAGTGAAGAAATCACCAATAAAGAAAGCGAAATATTCTCGCCATAAATCACTTCTCTGGCACAAGTCCTGAGCCTAAAACAATGTTATTTATCCTTGAGGAAAAAAGGGAAAAAGGCAGTTGTAAGGTGAGAGCTCATTGTGAAAAGGGGTGGTGATAAGAGGGCCGGGTAATCCAATATGTAGCCCTGGTCTCTGTAACGTCGCGTATCTCAAACGTGAGCACAATGGGCAGCATCTGTATATTTAACTTCAAACGCCATTCCACTCTTCCAGTTACACAATGTCGCAAGTATGCCGCCAATATGAATATTTATTATGTCCGCTTCAGAGACTTTTTTGCTGTAGGCCCGTTTTATTGCGGTCTCTTAGGGGGCTGTCAATTTTTAATATGAGGGGAGAAGGTTAATTTTTGCCGCATGTTAACACTCACCAATGAACATTTCATATTAGACTAAAAAAAATACATAAAGTATATTAAAATTGCACGTTAATTTATATTATAGGTTTGCGTTCTACTTACTTTAATCTCTTTCAATAGATAATAAATCCAAAACTATACTTTGAATATATCAAATACAAATTTAGATGTAGCTTCTAGGATTGTAGCTACATTACGCTCTTTAGCAGCTATTGTACCTACAGTACACCGGTGATTCTTAATTCATCAAGGAATTTTATTATTAGACCCGGCTGAAGTTGTAGGTGCTAATTGACTTTCCTCATCTGTAGCGACATAGTTTGATAGGAGGTGTGATGTGTTTCCTAGACCTCCTGCAGAATCTACAACATGTGGAATTCAATCTTTCTGAGATTCTCATTTAATAAGTTCAGTCACGCCTGGTAAGATTCCAAGACTCTTTCTGATGCATTCTGAGGTATCTTTCTTTTCAAATCTCACAAAAAAGCATTTGGATTATTTCTGCCCAGTTTCTTGTTGTTTTATTTTCTTTTTTAAGATACTCGTTGATAGTACGGTCCCTCGTGATAAAAATGCATACAGGAGAGTAAGCTTTTGAGGGCGGGATATTGTCTGTTGTCTACTATCATGTACCTCAGACTGATAATTGAAAACTATCGAATTTTACGCCTTATATCAGGGACAAAGTAAAACATCTCATATTAATAACATATACAGGAAAGGCACCATATCAATGGTACAACGTAGGAGAATTGTCGGTAAAACATGGGGCATCAAACCATGGGTAGCCAAATGGCTATATACTGCAATTATTCTACCTAGATTCTTTTTCGCAGCTTTAGTGTGGTGGAAAGGTCTAGGAAATAAAGGGAATAGTAATAAATTAAGGTAACAAAGACTAGGTTGTTTATGACGACAGGAGCATTTTCAACTACACCCACCCTAGCACTTGAAATCATAACTAATACCTCACCACTTCACATTGAGGTTAAGGTCAGAGCACTAATCAGCTGCTACAGACTAATTAGCGAGGGCAGCTAGAATCATAAGTGCAATAACATAGGTCACTCGAAAATCTCTCAACTATTGAGTAAGGTTAACGGTCAATTATTAAGCGTTAGTGATAAAAAGATTAAAACCCCTTCGGGGAAAAGCACTTTCAGGTAGTCACCCCTTGTGATTATAATTATAGCTGGATGATGACCATCGTAACATAGACTGCTACACAAATGGATCACTTATCAAAGGTAGAGGGAGTGGTGCAGGAATTTACATATCAAAATTAGAAATCAGCATCTCCTCCCCTCTTGGCAATAACACCTCCGTTTTTCAGATGGAAATCTGGGCCATCAATGTGTGTTGTAGAACACTTATGGAAAATAAAATTAAGGGAAAAGTTATTAGAATCTTTTCTGACAGTCAGGCTAGTCTTAGGGCATTACAAAAAGATTTGTCAACCTCACGACTGGTGGAGGAAACTATAGATCTTATCAATAGATCTCTTTCAGGTTTGAGAACAAGGTAACCTGCACATAAAGGACAACACGGCAATGAAAAGGCGGATGGTCTAGCCAAAGAAGGTTCTAATACTGCGTTTGTCGGGCCACAACCGGTGTTACCTCTCTCTATCAGCACAGCGAAAGAGAGTATCAATAACTGGGGCATGAAACAATTCCTTAGGGAGTGGAATTTATTTCGACACAGGCAATCGAAAGAGTTTGTTAAGGCGATCAAACCAGCAGAATCAAAATGGCTATTCTCTATCTCAAGGAAGGGAATTAGGAGGCCGATAGGTATTCTGACGGGCCACTGCCCTCTGAGAAGACACCTCTTCATAATGGGTATCCTACCAGATCCCTTTTGCCGCTTCTGCGAAATAAAAGAAGAAACGGCAAAGCACTACCTCGCAGAATGTGATAGGTATGCTAGGTCTAGATTTGAAATCTTTGAAGGAGAGGACATCACCAAATCACGCCCCGAGATAAAATGGTCCAAAATCTTGGGGTTTGTGAACAAGNTAAACCACCATCGTCAAACCCCATGTTGAGGAAATTTCAACTGCATCGATTTCGGCATTATACATGTAACTCTGCACTGAAAATGGCGTTATTCTATTGCGATATAGTTTTTTATTATTCACAGAACTTTGAACAATTAACCAAAAGAAATGTTAAAATAAATCCGTACCTAAAACAATAGAATTGAACGGTCAATATTTTAGAGTTAGTTAGTCTTCTTATATTCACTAAGATCCACCACAAGTTCCAAACATCCAAAACAAATTAATAATAATTTATCAATTTAGGAGGCCATGTGAACCTTACATACTTGTGCACATGCCCAAAGCATTGCGTACTTAATTTTGGGGATACATTCCTCTTAGATTATGACCTGAACCGAATAAGGAATGGATTTAAAAAGAAAACAAAATTAATTTTAACAAACTTGGGCGCCAGGCAAAAGCCAAAAAAACGACAAATGAGAAAGAGAAAAGGACTCACCTTAGTTTAAGTTATAAAAGATAATATTAATGCTCACGACCAGTCAGCGCCGGTGAGGTAGGGTTCGCGTATCAGCAAGAAAAACAGTTACAAAAGGTAAATAGAAAATAACATAAAATAAGGTAATAATTAACAAAGCGTACAACTCTACAGATAAACGGTAGCGGAGAGGGCCTGGACCGTCCAGTCACCAGGTGGGGCAGCTAAGCCTCGCTGGGCCCTCCGCTTGGTCAGGTGGGGAGAGCCGTGTCTTACGCCAATCCAAGCCACTTGGTTACAAGATCAATCAGTGTGCCCAAAGATTGTATCCTTCTTTTTTCCTCTTCTTGTTGGTTCTTCTTTTTATACTTGCGATTATTTTTATGATAAGGTAAGGTTAAGAGGAGCCAGCCTCTTTAAACTAACGCATCACACATAATATTGTCTACAGTGCAATCTCCATTATTATCTAGAGCTCTACGTGAAGCTTAAGAGTTTTTATTAGATTTTTTCTTCTTCTTCCTCGCAATATCTGCACAGGCTTTTTTCTGCTGCTTCGAGCCTATACATTTGCCTCTGGAGTCTGCAGTGTCCAATGAGTAGACCAATTAATGTCCAGTTTACTAGTGTTGACGATAATTTCTGCGATGGTCTTTTGATGACGTATGCCTCTTGCCTAGAATACAATTCCATTAAACCGACCACTTATTTCTTAACACTTTGTCTGCTGGACGCTTTTTGACAATTTGGTACGGTAAAATGTTCAGGGTCGATAAATGCCTTCATCTGTTTTTCTTTGGTTAATTTATCGGCTTCCTCTTTTCCCTTATGAAATGTGCCGAGGTACCAAACAAGCGTACTGTTATTATGGTCCACAATTTCTTGGATCTTTTTGGAAAAGTATTCGTAGCAATAGTAATGTCTCCACCTGAAGGTCTCTCGCATATTTCCCATAAGTTAACTCTAGTCCTTCGTTCATTACTGTAGATACTTGACCTACCTTTATGGTACAGTTGCGTTCTCGGAAAATGTGTGTTTTTCCGATATGACTCTCTCCGGTTTACAAATAATAAAAATCATCAACAAAACAAAATTAATGTAGTTTTTTTTAATGTCATGAGCATAACCGATTTAGAACTTTACTAAGAAAACTTTGTTCCATTCACCGCCTGGAAACTTAATTAATTTTTATTCCTTATAAAAATGCTATGTCATCATCTTTCGAGAGTTGATCGACGTCGCGCAAAAAACCTGCCATTATTATTCCATATAATAGTTTACTGTCAGGAGGATCAATACTGATCGTCTGGGTTCAATCTCGTCGTTGGTCTTATGCTAAAAGTTTTACTTTATAAAACACGTTAGCTGTATTGCATAATATATAGTTTGTCCGTTTGGAGCGTTGTTGGCAGTCGGGAAACAGCGAGACTAGGCGGACCATAAAAACCATTATTCAAACTGACTATATACAATTAAATTCACAGTCAGGCAATGTGATTAGGAATTATTATCAAATTACGGCTCAATTAAATACACAAATGGCATAATATTATGCTGAGGTTTCTAAATACAGAAGCAATTGGAAGAAATTTAAAGCTTTTTTTTAAAAACACGGAACAAAAAACATATCGCTATAGTTTAAATGCTAATTAATAGATTACGGTCATTCAGATAAATGAACATTATAACATGGATGATTTTTTAAGCAAAAGACCTATCAGCTGAAATTTGACTGATGATGATTTCAGATCAAGCGGTTGACAACAAATAACAAAAGACACGTTTTGCCTGTTAGAACTAAGTTATGCAACCTGGACCAGAACAGGGATGAGCGGCTTAGCTTCTGTTCCTATAGGTATGAATGAAACGAGTGAAAAAAGGAACTTTATTTACAAAAAGATAATTCCACATAATAATAAATAAAAAGTACTTAAGTCAGTATTGATTGTTAAATCGCCTGCTGGAATTAAAGGCCGGGGGAATTCAATTAAATGCTACTTCTCAACATCGATACTTTTGCTCTGGAAGAACCAATGATCCCTAGCCTGCCTTCCATACGAAAAACCATGATTTTTTTATTTATTTAAATTCTCGGAAATATTCCTTTGAGAACAATACTTTCCAATGAGCCAATCGCAACAAGGTAAGCCAGCAGGAGAACGAGCTAGAACTTCATTGTCAGCATAGAGAAGACATTTAATTGAGATATTAGAGCAGCTAGTCATTAGTCTAGGATATCAGGAAGTTCGTTTATAAAGAGGAAGAACAACATGGAGTTGAGGACGCATCACTCAACATGGATACATTGCGACGTCATATTATTAATTTTAACTATGAAACCTGAATGTGCGAAAAAGATCGCTGGTGCGTTGAAATTTGCAAATGAAAATCCGGCGTTGCAATCTTTTGAATAAGAAGTCTTCGGTCGCTTTAAATTCGTAAATGAGAAGATATGCCTAACTGTCGACTAAACACGTTAAAACCGTTTTGAAATTCGCTTAGAATATCTTTTTCGCGGACAAAATTCTCAATGCGTTGAATCAACCGAGTCAATTCATGAGATGCCTTTGGAGTTGTTGGGATATTAGGAATTATAGTTATAAATCGATTTACTTACAATATGACTAGCGTTACGGCGTTTTATGCATATTTTGAAGGTAAAAGTGAGATTGAAGGCCGACCGGTCTGTATTCACCTTACAGCATGTCACCGAAGGGCGTCTTCTCTAATGGGAATTTAATATTCCTTATCGTTCTCCCATTCCTGGAAGGTCTCCCTCCCACGGCGCCATCTTTCCCCTGTCGTCGTGCACTTAATCTCGGTCGATGTTAGGACTTTCGGGGAGATCGATGCCACGGTATCGCCTTTAAGTACCCTCCGCGACCCTCATCCATAGACTTCCTAAGTACCCACGCCGGGAGGTAGAGCTACGTGGCTTCAACAATGGCTTCCCCCAAACTCGCCCTCTCCTCACCTTTGCCTTTTACCTACAACAAGCCCGATAGATTTTTCCCTCTCTAACAATAAAATAAACAACCTTGTTCGTTACGATTTCCGGAATCGGGTCAATCGGTTTATTCAACGTCTGTTATTCGGAATCGACTAGTTTACAATGAACACGTGCATAGACAAAGAGCCGTTGAATAATTTGTTTGTAAATTTATGAGAGCACAAAGGAAAGACGTGTACGAACAAGTTAATAAATCCCTTTGATCACTCATCCCTAGCCTCAACGAGGGTATACATTAATCTACCATGTTTGTCACGTTGAAACTTTAATGTGGTGTTATTTCTCTTTTAAAAATCGCATTTCTGCCCTAACGGCGATTCTTTCTTTCCCCGTACTTTTCACGTTTTACCTCGAGTTTTGTTTTGTTCAGCAAATAATGAAAGAGAAATCTTCGATGTGCTGGATAAACAGGTCCCAGTCCCATGTGGCACTACTTTCCGATCACACCATTCTCTGTCGACGGATGTCTTATCTGCAGATTTTATTTTCTTCCTTTTCGGATGATTTTTGATATCATGTGAATCGATTAAATCGAAGTAGAAACACAAAAGGTACATCGTACTAACAGTGTAAATATTCCAATTATCAATAAAATTATCGGTAAAACATGCCTACTAATTAAAAACAAAATCATATAGAATTAAATAATCATTTATTAAACTTTAGTTATTGGAAATTATATAATTTTGATATTATCTATCTTCTATTCATAGGTTTAGAAAATTGAAGTATTGTTTCTGGATTGATTTGGTCTTCCCAACCACCATAATTGCCGTATCATCGCTGAACGTTGCCGTGGTATTTTCCTCGTTTTCAGCAGTGTTGGGCAAAAATTAGTCATGTCTAATGATTAATGACTCAGACTGTTAGTCATGATTGGTAGTAAGTAACTAATTTAGTCATTAGTCGCCATATGTGATTGATGACTAAATTAGTTATTAGTCGCCATGTGATTGATGACTAAATTAGTCATTAGTCGCCATATGTGATTGATGACTAAATTAGTCATGACTAGTAATTAAATACGAGGCATGACTAATTCAGTCACAATATAGTTAGTCATGACTAAATTTCGATAAATCATGTTCAAATGGGTGCTCAAAAAATGAAAAATTCACTTCATCACTTTTAAAAAATTTTTTAACAGAAATTTATTTCATCAAAACGAAAATCCTTCAATACCTTATTTAACAAAAATCAATCTTCCAATTATATGTAAAACTCCATCGTTATGAAAAGCCAAAAAATAATGATAATGATAATAATAATAATAAAATAAAATTACGCTTTGTAAAGTAAATATGTTTACATAACCGATCAATGTAAAAAATATTTCTTTGAATTAAAATTTATTCCACTTAAAAGGAGAGATTTCTACATTATTTGGAAAATACACCATCTAGGGGTATTGGTTGTAATATAATAGACATGCAGAATAATTATGTAACTTTTGGTTTTCGTTTATGATAACAATTTTTGAAGGTTGGCCTTGAGCACGACTCTCATCTCAAAATTTTTATCCGGAGCCGGTTGGATTTTGGTATGTTGGTCATTGCAGCCAGAGTTGGGCAAAATCAAACTAATTCAATCATGATTAAGAATTTTGATTGAAGTTTAATCATGATTGAATTAGTCATGAGTAAATTAATCATTATATGATTTAGTCATACCTCATGATTGAATTAATTATGATTAAATCACATAATGATTAATTTACTCGTGACTAATTCAATCATGATTAAACTTCAATCAAAATTCTTAATCATGATTGAATTAGTTAGATTTTGCCTAACTCTGGTTTTCAGGTATTTTGCTAGTGAAGAGACGAGTGGAATATCTGCCCTAATAGCCCTAGTGGCACTCCGGTTTGGATCGGTTTGAGTCGTTATCGAAAGTGTGGCCACATAAGGGAAAGCCGATAATATTTTTTTTCCGAAAGGCTTGTTCAATTCGGCGATTCGGTGGACCAGGCCAATCGTCGAGTACTGTCGTGTTTTCGTCTGAATCCACACTGATGGTGGGGTGTCATTTTTCGCGCCTCAGTAATTTTCTTTAGCATTTTAAGTTTTAAAATTTTAAGGACCCCGGAAGCAGAATGATGAACGTGTTAGACCATCGGTTCGTTGGCCCTGCAGTCGTGGGTTCGATTCCCACAGTCGCCCTCGGCAGTTTTTTCACCCTACCCTCCCCCCAATATTAATTCACCGCATTCTCTCATTTCCCTCTAACGAATATTGAAATATAAGACGAATAAAAACAAATCACATCCCACAAGTATATGTATAATTTAAACAATGTTTATAAATCCCAGGCCCTGAAGATGATCTCAATAAAGATCGAAACGTTGGCATGATGAAGAAAATAATTTTCTAAAACCTACGTCACACCAGACCGCATATTACGATCTCCAAATAATCATTAACTAACTGTCACTGAACACCATACATTAAAAACAAAAATGAAATAAAGGTGGAACTTAAAAAAAATGGTTTTGGGATCATGACCTCAGCAATCGTTGTAGAACATATTTAATTTTGAAGAATGGTTACCTGGGCCATAGCTTTTCTAAGCAATTACTTGAAAATCGGACCAAGTAAATAGGTTAATGCATGAAATGTTTCCAGCTGGATTTTAATGCATTAATTACTAATTAAGATTAACTTATTAATTAACAATTATGACCGTCTATTCAGAATTTTCCAATCATGGGTTTCCACTACGATAAAATTAATTATTGGTATAATCCATTATATTTCGTGGTCCGATTGGCCAAATAACTTCTTTCAATTAATTAATCTTTATGTAAGGTATTGGTATAATATAGCACCAATGCATTTCATACGACCAGTGCATTTCATAATAAAAAAAATAAAAAATTAGCAGATGCTTCAACGTCTCAACGCCTGTTTTATGAAAGAATTATCAAGCAAATGTAGTGGTTTAAATAAAATTTAATACAGTGTAGAATTAATATACTGCCAATCAAACGGAAGGCAGAGTAGAAAATTAATTCGATATATATTTAGAAAACTTGGATACTGTTTATCAAATCACCTTTTTAACTTTAGCTTTCGTAATATCAATTCATAGTTAATAATATAATAATAATAATAATAAGTTTATTGCACACAAGAAGAAAAAAGAAAAATTACATATAATTCAAACAAGAAAATAAACTTAATACGGCAAGGTAACCGTCTGCCGGGGCTTGGATTAATTATTGACTAATCCTGTAAAATAAACGTACAAATGCATTAAACTAAGTCTATGCTAAGTGTAACATCTATAACAAAATACCAAATCAAAAGGACACAAAACTGAGAATTAAAAATCAATTAGCGGAGCTGAGACCGGAGAAACAGAAACACCAAATATCAAGGGAAAGAGCGGAGGCAAAGAAATTGGGAGTAAAAGAGAAGAAGAGAGAAGAATTACTAATTAAATTCGTTTAATATTAGCCTTCGATAGGCCCAGGCCGCTTTAGCATAATTCACCAAGTCTGTCCAATCTGGTCCGTTGAGCAATCTGATGCATCTGTCCATTGATACGGTTCTTTCGCCGAACGCAGATAAACGGTAGGGGGACAGAATGGGGCATTCCGCGACAAAGTGGTATATGTCTTCCTTCACCCGGTAATTACATAACTCACACTCCTGTTGGGTGAGGAGATCATACGGCTTATGTCGTAGGTTCAGCAATTCTCCCCTCAGTTTCAGGATCCAACGTATGTCTGTAATTTTCTTATTTGTCTTTTGGTCCCCAAACAAGCTGGCACATCTGACTCCGTGATCCAGCATCCTATATATACGGTATCGACGGGAAGCCTGCACTCTCTCTACGTTGCTCACCAAAAAAGTATCTTTCAGTCGACTAATAATTGACTGGAGTTGAAGAGAGAGACCCTTACTCTCGGGTTGCGAAAAAGACAAACCCACTCCCACCCTGTCCGCCAGTCTACCCCAGTCAGCAGCCCAAGATATCCCCAGCCTGATGATATCTCTTCAGCCACCATACGGGGGAATCTGGAGTGGTCCATTCAGAGCACCTTAACCAAATAACGACCGTTCAAAGTCAACGTGAATAGAAAGACTGGGTGAAGGCCGGTTTCAATGTGCAGTATGTAAACTGGAGTGTAGTTTGGGAGACTGAACAGTTTTCGTATGAAGAACCATAGCACCCTCTCCACCTCCACGAATTCCTCTGATCCCCATACTTGTGCAGCATAGCACAGAATTGAGCGTGAGACCGCGTTAAATATATGCAGCTTAGCCTTTAGCGGGATCTGGGGCTGCATCATTGCTCCTCTCCAAACAGAATTAAGGGCAAACTTGGCCGAACTCGATTTCTCCAAGAAGTGGGGTTTCCAAGAAAGTTGAGAAGTCAGTTGTACTCCTAGGTATGTATAACGATTTACCACTTCTATATCCTGACCTTTGTATTTCATAGTTATAATAAATTAAAATGAGTCATGAATAAACTAGGTCGTTTAAAACTCTATCCTTTTAAATAAGGAAAAATTTCCCATATTATATAAATTTTAGTGTTTTTTTAAGGGATCATTTTAATACAATCAACAGACAATTTCTTCTCTGACGTCGATCATTATTCAACGGGATGGCTCGTAGCAGTAATAAAAGAGGGCTGGGAGGGAAAAAAATCATCAGACTCTTTAAATTTAAGCTCTCCTCTTTGAAGGGATGAAAATAGCGACGGTTGTTTTTACGGTGAAGCGGGACGAGAAAAAACAAAAACGGAACTCTTTATTGTTCAAAGAAACACTGGTACTGGCCAACGAGAAATGAGCCCCGGGTCGCGTCCTTGTAGCATGACAAAGGGAGAAATGCTCGCTTTAAGTGAATTGCTTCAAAAGCTCTCCGTTTGTCGCTTGTGAACCCGAAAGCGATTCTTTTGAAGGCTCCGGTCCAATGAGAACTCTTCCCTTCTTATTTCCCGTGTTATTTATTTTCCCAGGGCGAGGGAGCGACCCGGCCGGCCGTTTGATTTATTCCTCGGGACGAAGGGATTGGAAAAGCGTTGATTGGAAAAATTGAGTTCCGTGTGGGAGAGTTCGTGGCTTTTGTCCGCGCGTGATATCGCCTGGGATATAAGCCGACTGCCTGATTAACTCAATCAAATGTAAATAACAAAAACTCCCTCGCGTGTGATTTTATGAAAATCCACCATTCTGGAAAGACACACTTACAGAGATCGTAATTCTGTTATCGATAACTCTGTACAGACCGGTAAAAGAGAAAGAAAAAGGAAAGGAAAATACCATTTCCTGTTTATTATATACCTGTACTCTCGCGTTATTTATTTTGGGGAATGGGATCGTAAATCCTCTATATCCGAAACTTCCTCGGCCGAAGCCCTCTCTTTTCTGCTCCCAGCTCGCTAATTTTCTATTCCCTGGTGTTCATAAAACGACTGCAAGATGGTTCAGCCTTTTCCAGCGGACGATTCTCGGTTAATAATCTTGCCTGTTAATATTTGATGTTTGATACAAATATTTTTAATTATGATGATTAACTTTTATAGTTCATCTCAAAAAGTTATTAAAATAAGATTAAAATTCTCGCCAATTATTAAAGGTCCCCATTCAAGCTCAGTTTCATTGACAGTTTTCCATGTGTGAATTCATGTATGAAATGAAATTACCTTAATTAAGCTCAGTTTAACTGGCAGTTCCTGTGCGTTTATGTTTGAATTTAGACGGCTTCGTAAATGCTCAGTCTAACTGACAGTTTTCCATGGATGACTTCATGTTTGAACTGAAATAACTTCGCTGTTTTTCATGTTTAAACTGAAATATCCACAAATAAGCTGTTTACATGTATGACGTCACGTTTAACAGAAATATTTTCAAACCCTTGCTGTTTAACCATCTCAATTAAGAGCATTTTAACTGTACGATTTCATGGATAAAGTCATATTGAAACTGCAATAACCTAAAACATGCTCAGTTTACTTGTATGTTTTCCAGGTGTTACCTAATTTTTGCATCTAAATAATCTCAGTTTAATTATCCGATTTCCATCGGTGACGTCATTGTGAACTTAAATAACTTCACGTTAAGTTTAAACTGAAAGTCCGCCAAATACGTCGAGTCTGATTTCCGTTGGATGTCATGTACTGAAACAAACTCAAATACACTCAGTAATGTTTGAGCTTACATAACCAAAAATATACTAAATTTTCCCGCCAGTTTCCATGTTTGACGCCATGTCTGAACTTAAATTCCCATACACGCTCCCTTTAATTATCAGTTTTCGATACGTGACGTCATATTTGAACCGAAATAATCTAAAAGGCACTAATTAATCCACGGATGAGGTCACTGAACTAACCTACAACAAGCCCAGCTTATCTGGCATTTTTCCATTTTTGGCATCTTCTGGACTATTTTCCATACAGCTCAGTCTAACTGACAGTTTCGATATGTGACGTCATTTTTGAACTGTAATAAACCTCAAACACGGGCAGTTAACTATCAGTTTTCTAAATGTGACGTCATTTTAGAACTAAAATAACTCCTATTATTCCGTCGGTGACGTCAAATGCAAATTGTAATAACCGCGATTCGTTTTCGATGGGTGATGTCACGTTTGAATTGGCATGAACTTAAACTCACTTAGTTAACTATCAGATTTACATGTTTGCCTGAAATATGAGAAATAAACTCAGTTTAACTGACAGTTTTTCGTGCATGACGTCACGTTTCAACTGAATTAACTTCAAATATGCTCACTTGAACTGTCAGTTTTTCATGCATTTTGGAACTGAATTAAATTCAAATACTCTCCATTTAACTGTTAGATTTTGTGTGTCATGTCTAAACAAGTCCAAAGGCCCCATGTATGCTTAGAAGAACTGTCAGTTGTCTATATGGACGTGTCAGTCACGTTCAAACCGAAGTAATCGTAAATAAGTACTCTTCTCTCTCGGTAATGTATTACCATGTTTCATTCCATTCTTTACATCATGTCTTTGTTTACGTTTATAAATTTCTTAAATGCTAGCGTCCGAAGAAGGCAAAAAGGACGTTCCTTAATTTTTGTTATTTGGTGTTTTGTTATTTCTATACTATTGTACTAATAGCGTTTGTTAAGTAAATATCGGAATAAGAGTCTGAGTTTGACCTCGAAGAAACCAAACGAAAAACATCTGCAGGCTCAGTCGAGGAATTAAAAATACACAAAGGAAGGTTCATTCCTTTGTTGAGAAACGCCATAGTTAATGGTTGCTCACAGTGGGATGAAAAGACCCCTGGATTAATATTTTTCTTTCTGAAAAAAAAAATCAACTAACCGAAGAAAATTAAAGCTCTATTTTAAATAATTGTTTGTTGAAATGTTAATTAGAAAGATGTATAGACAGGGAGATTGTTAAGTAATATTTAAAAATACTGCGTAAAAAATTTCAAAAAACTTCAATTGAAAGTTGAATTTTCTAATATAAAAAAAAGCACATGGAGCAGAAAAAAATGTGTGACAAAAATATTAGAACGGACAGACCAAACTTTCAGGAAATATCACGGACATTGAAGTTTTTGAACTCTCAGTTCATTGTCACCTTTCTACTCTATTACCTGGATCTAACAGGTCAACAGATCCCTTAAATTTATGTATAATGTAAAAGTTATAGCATATTCTTCTAGCCTGTTCGAAAGATTCAGTACCGAAATGGTTGCTAGCTGGATAAAGCCATCAAGAGTGTAATCTATCGTAAAGGGAGATAGCGAGCCGGCAATTCCCGTTTAACCCTCCGGCTAACGACCTAACGGCGTTTGTAAATCAAGACTTTGGATCCTTAAACTTAAACAAAATGGACAATAAAACAATAAAACGAAAGTGGAAAAAAAAAAGATCCCGGTTGAGAAGGAAGGTAGAATGTTGGGTTTGCAAGAATAAAACTCGCTGACTCTGCCGCCCGGCGACCCGAGATGAAAAATGTCCTCGCATGGCCTGGTCGAGGCCTGAGCCCCATCTGCATAATAACGCTCTTTGTTTCTCTCCTGCTGGAATTCCGCCTTCGTCCTGCAGGACGAGTACAATTCATACAGGATTCATCACAGGTTTTAGTCGAATTTACATATCTCGAACTGGTCGACGCGATACTCCTTCACTAGAATTCACAGAAAATTTGCAATTTACGTATGCACACGCTTCACCCCCCGGCATAAGGAAAATTCAATTATTCAGATAAATTTTTCTACATACTAAAATACAAGTAGGAAAAATAAAAAATAAAAACAATATGGACTGGCTTCGTTTAAATTCAGTCTGTAAAACGTTGCATCGTAATGAAAGAAACTTAAGACCACAGCATTACACAGTTCCATTTAAGTATTTAGAAGTCATTAATCCTCTTTTAAAACCTTAATTTTTGCCATGATAAACTTAACACAACTTATATCCAATACATCAAAAAAATCAACAGATATTTTTTAGCTATCTCATCAGGGCAATAAATTTATTTTAAGCGTTTTACTTCATAAAAGCACAAATTCCGGTTTCTAACTATTATTGATTTGCATCCAGTAAAACATAACAATTATATATTTCATGGTTTATGGTTGTGTTATATGGTTCCATTATCTTCCACTTATTACACCATTAACTCAAGTTAAGTCAGTTCGATCTGAGTATTCTTTACCATTAAGCGAATCGTTAAAAATATAAGGCAACATTCACACATTTATGGGTGTGGTATATTAACAAAAAGTTTATTTCTACACACAAAACACCATTTTGAATTCCCAAGTCATTCAAAATCAATCCTCCCTCTCAGATATATACTTCTTTTACAGTCTCTTTCACACAATGCGCACGTACTCACTGCCTCTCGTTTTTTTAAATTACATAAATTTTTGATAATAGGGTCCATCTGTTATTGCTACATAAAACAATTAATTTGTCAATTTGGCTAAATTATTCAACATTATTTTTTTCAAGTTTGTTTAACCAAGACTCAGTGCATTCCTATAAGTGTTCCTATAAAACATCTTCCCTCTCCTTCTCTCACACACACACTCTCTCTCTCTCTCTCTCTCACACACACACACACACACACACACACACACACACACACACACACACACACACACACACACACACACAATCTCTTTTCTGACGATAAATAAATTGTCATTAATTCTCTCACGTTGTTTGCCATTCTCTCTTTCTTTATTTCTTTCACTCTTACCCTCTCTCTCTCTCTCTCCCCCTCTCCCTCCCTCACTCTATCTCTCTTGCTCTCACTCTTATTCTGTCATTTTTTAACATCTCGTCTTTGACGCTCTCTTTTGGTCTCCATCTCATTCTTTCTGTTCTCTCTCACGCATTCTCTATTTCTTCCTCTTTTTCACATTTTGCGAAAATTCAGCCATTATAAATACAACGGCATTTATTCATTAAAGTTCCTTCTGTTTTTCATTCTCTCTCTCTCTCTCTCTCACTCTCTCTCTTTTTCTCTCTCTCTCCCTCCATCCATCCCTCTTTGTATCTCTCTTGCTCTCACTCTTATTCTATAATTTTTTTAACCTCTCTTCTTTTTCTCTCTATTGCTCTCCATCTCATTCTTTCTTCTCTCTCTCTCTCTCACGCATTCTCTATTTCTTCCTCTTTTTCACTTTTGGCGAAAATTCAGCGATTATAAATATAACTGTATTCATTCATTAAGGTTCTTTCTGTTTTTCATTCATTCTCTCTCTCTCTCTCAATTTTTTTCTTTCTTAATTCTCTGTAACATTCCCTTTTTCTCTCTACTTCTTCCTTTCCCTTTCACGCACTCCCTCACCTTCCGTTTTTTCACATTTTGCGACAATTCTGTCGTTATAAATAAAACGCCATATATCCATTCTTTCTCTGTCTACTGCCTGTTTCTCCCTCTCTCTATCTCGCTCTCACTCTCATTCTGTCGTTATTTTTTAACATCTCTTCTTCTTTCTTTCGCTTTTGCTCTCGATCTCCTTTTTTCTTCGCTCTCTCACGCATCCTCTATTTCTTCTTCTTTTTCACATTTGGCGAAAATTCAGCGATTATAAATACTCATTATAAATATTTTCCCTCTCACGCAATCTCGCATCTTCCTTTTTCTCACTTTTTGCAAAAATTCTGTTGGATCTAAATAAAACGTCAATTATTCATTCTTTCTCTGTCTGCTATATGTTTCTTCTTTCTCCTGTCTCTCTCTCTCTCTCGTTTGTGTAATTTCTTGAGCCTAATTAACTGTATATGATATTATTTAACTGCAGTTTGATATATATGTATATATATATATATATTATATTCCCCATAATTACAGGCAATAAATTTGACTGTCACTGTTTTAAACATTAGTAAAATTACAATAGTACATCAATAGATATAGATATATTGATATGATCTATTCATATGTTTTGGTATATATAAAATTCTATCATAGGCAAGTTTTTTAACCCAACCTCTTTCCCCTATTCTGTTTAATATTTTATATAATTTGTCCTTAAGTTTCAAATTAAACTGACCATATTCTTTGTCGTGTTACTATGTCAATAGTTAAATTTTCGATCTGAGCATCCAGCAATCATTATCGTTAAACGGGAATTTATCGTCGTTCCTCAACTGGGGATGGCAATAAAGCATCAGAAAGTATAAAGCGACGGTCGACGGGACATATAATTTCACACTTAATCGGATTCCCTATCTCGGCATACGTCCCTCATTCCGTTTCCCCCCGAGGCGCGGTTTTCCAATTTGACTCAATGGCAAATGAAGTGAGAGTGCCGGTTGATCATTCGCTTGTTCATCACAATTCCCCGTCAAGGATCCAACGTCCGGCATTTTAACACAGTTCAATGTACAACTACTATTAAGATAGTTCTGTATTTTTTTTTTTACTAAATAGCTTTATAAGTTGGTATATAATAAATTTAAGCATGATAACCCGTTTTCTTCTTTGCTAAAAGCTGTAAACAGAAATTTCCACTTCGAGGAAACAACGCTTTTATTTAAGAAGACAGTTGACACGCGCCCAATGTCTGTCTCTTGAGATTTTCACTGCGAAGTGCTTTGGAGCATTGAAGAACGGCCTCGCTGATTTCCCAGTTGAACTCTCAGCTGGGTACTTTTTTAAAATGCCGGATTACCAATTTATACCAAAATGTACTGACGAAATTAATCATTTATATACTAAGAAAGAATATAACATTTTGAAAACAAAGCTTAGCTCAATTTCCTATCTTAAAACTACTCATAATAGTAATATAATTATACAAATAACCGCAGACCACCCCAATTTACCATTTTAGTTCCCAAATCACTTTTAAAATTTTAATTATAGCCATAATGAATTTTCCATAACAATCTTATTACATTGATATAAGTGGTAATAGATAACTACACCCTTTAATGTACGTTTTATATGGACATATCATCATTTCCTTGTTTTAACAATAATCGAACTAACACAAATATTATTTATCGTTGCGCTGTGACTTTAATAACTAACATTTAAATGTCATAAGTGGCTCATTAACTATTTAAAACAAAACAAAAATGTGACTCCTGAGGTTAATAATTGCAATTATGCTCCAAGCATAAATGACTAATTGAAAATGCCATTTGCAGAATCACGGCGAAAGCACATGGATGAACAGTAACGATAAAATTGTTATAATTATCAATATACGTGTAATATCCCTTAGAAAGAGATGTTCCAAAAGTTGTAGTTTAGGAAATATTTTAAGGAATTTAAAGGCAAAATTTATAATGTATAACAAATGAATAAGTAAATAAATGGTAAATAAAAAATTGAAATTCAAACTCATATTTGGTTCAAACGATAAATAGAAAATATTATGTGATCATTCAAAATCTAAAAATAAATAAAAAATATTTTAAAATATCCAAGTGAGTGAGAGAATGTGTGTGAGAGAGAAGAGACAGAAAAAAATAAAGTTTTTGTATGTGGGCTTGCTTGCTTGCAAATGATTTTATTGTATATTGGGCACAAATCCTAAATCGTTTTTTCCTAAATAAAATAACGATACAAGGAAAGTTATAATATCGAGTAATTTATCCAAATTGACCACTTTTGATAGGCGGACCCATATCACCAAAGAATAATGCAAATGAAAAAATAAATATGTTGATATGATATATCCATATGTTCTGGCGTATATAAAATTCTATTATAGGCAATAGAATTTTAAGTTTTAAGAAAACACAACCCCTTTCCCCTGAACTGTTTAATGTTTGATATAATTTGTTCTAAGTCCCAAATTAATCTGACTATATTCTTTTTCGTGTTAATATTTCGATAGTTAAATTTTCAATCTGGGCAGCAATCATGTCGTTCCTCGACTGGGGATGACAATAAAGCAATTTTGAGACTCAAAATGAATTTTTTGCGTGAATATTATCTGTTTGGGTAAAAAACCAGTAACTTTATTATGTACATGTTGAATGGTGCCTACATTTTTTAAAAGTCGCATAATGTTAAATAATATTATTATTCAGTTTATTAGCTTTATATTCTAACGAATCGAGGATGATGTAAGCACACAAAGCATTAAAAATATTGAAGATTTGGTTGTTAAAATGTTATTTTTATTACAGTTGCCACTTAAACCAATGAGAGCCAGATGCGTTGGTTGTATAAATTATATAACTACAATTATTCTTTTGTTATTGATATGTTGAAATAAATTGTAAAAATTCCTCAAAACAAAAGATAAGATAAAAGTAAGCTGAGAATTCTTAAATTCATAAAAGAAAATAGTATAGTAGAATTTCCTTCATTACGTTGTAACTTTTACTGTCTAACAATAAGTTCGAATGAAGTGCCGTCCATATTGTTTTTCGTTTTATTTCTCCTTTTGAAAACTGACTAAGAAAAAGTTTGTCGGAACAGTTTAATTTCCCATATGCCGGGGGTGTCACGGTACTAAAAAACACACACAGAACAATCTGGGTATGACAGCAAGTCTGAACTTGCCCCCAGGAAGGCAGTCGACGAAAATGTCATTTCAACGGCGTTAGTTCGAATGGAGACATCGAGACCAAGGCGCGTTCAGAGATAAAATAAAGGGAGCAAAAACATTCAAAACGGCTATAAACACGAATACCGTGCAACGGCGTGTAATAATTGCATATTTGAAGTAGTTCTGGTGTTCTGTAACATCTTGGCCAAATATAAAATTATAATAAGAAGAAGGGAAAAAAAAGAAATACTTTCTTTCTCTTTAACGATTTTTACTATACTATAGAATTGTAAACTTTCCTTCCATAATAATTTTTGTTTTTTACTTAAATAGAACGATATTTATTTACTCAAGCCCTTCTGGACGTCTGAATTACCAAGCCTCTAGAGTAGTTTCCTTTTTTCCCCAATTTTTCCGCTCTGTAATAAAAGGAGGGTGTAAGAAAGGAACAGTGGAGAAAATGAAGGGTTTTGATTATCTGGAAACCTATTACCCGGAGGCAATTCGTTGGGAGGCACTTTTTATGAAAACAGATTTCACCTTCTTTTCTACTAAAATTGTAACTATTTCCCACCACGAATTTCCATGACAGCAAAGCTGTATAGAACTACGGATCATAAACTTCCAACTTAGACCCTATCCTGACAGAGAATCCGACAGCATAACTGTGCTACAAAAGATGCCAAAACATCACAAAAAATAAACTCTACACCATAAAACTTTAAACTTTAAAAGCCTACGTAATAATTAATTCACGATAAAAAACAAAAAAGTCAAGAAAAAAGTAGACAAAAGAAGAAACTAAGAAAGAAATAAAATTTTGATATAATCAGATCTAGACGATACAGAAAATAGGTTGTTTAACAATATTAATCTTGACAGATTCTATTTTTTTTTGCATGTTTCGGATAATTTAGTTTCCATGTCGTAAGGACATACCGAACTTGGTTTATTCCAGCTGTTTTAAAATCGAAGAGGATGATTCTTTCTAAACTTAACCTTAACATGGAGTAAAATTTACAATAAATAAATTTTTGTTTTATAAACATTTTCTTGTTAATGGTTGCTTGCCCCCTATTGTTACTCACTGAAAAATGTATGTTATCGTTTTATTGGGTTTCTGTTGAAGGTTTTGAGGATATATATCCATCGTTGGATTTCTGATGAGGTTGTATAAGGCCAGATTGCTATATTGTCTGATAACGCCTGCCCCAGGTGAGGACGGGTCGTGATGTTGTCGCATCAATTTTACATCAAGGCCAATCACTTAGTCCCACGTTGGAAAAGGGGCGTCGGACTAAATGTTCGTGAGCGTTATCACCCCTTTGAAACTCCATCCCCTGTTTTAGGTTTCTCTTCCGAACACTTAAATGTCAATTAAGGAATAGCGACGCCTTGGTGATGTCGAATAACGATGCTATTCAAATGTTTGACAGCCATTTTTACCGTTTATAACAGGCCGATAACACCTATAAAATTATCTGTCACACTGCTGAGACAAGATAAGATGTTTTATGCGAGTAATTTTTCACACGTAGGAGGATCATTGAGAAGAGTTAATTCGAAACGATAACTCAATAATAAATACTAAAGAAAATACTAATAAAATAATACTAAATACTAAATAAATACTAACTCAATAATAAATACTAGTTACTAAAGTTGGAAGAACGACTTTGAAAGATCAAAAGAGCAATGATAGACAGATCAAAATGATTGGAAATGACTAAACTATTTGATACTGACAACATCAGCGTGTCCATCTCTTCTCCCTGGTTCAATTTTATTTGCGTTTTATCTTCACACAATTTTCAATGAGAAACTGACGAGGCATAGACGGACGCAGTAATTTGATCAAGTGAAGAGCTTTTGATATTTTGGATAAATATAGATTCAATGGTACAGATCATATGTGGTATGATCTATCTCAAATAAACAAAGAAAATTGGAAACTTTTTCTTGAACGAATTCTGACGTGTAAAAGTTATAAAAGACGAGTTTTCCTGCGAAAAGGGATTTTTACAAATGTATAAGTTGCATTCAGAGGCATTATGTGAAGAGCTTTTGATATTTGCATTAATATTGAGTCCATAGTAGAGATCATAAGTGGTATGATCTATCACAAATAAAAAAAAGAAAATTGGAAGCATTTTTCTTGGACGAATTCTGGCACTTATAAAAAACGAGTTTACCTGTGAAATCGGAGTTTTACAAATGTATAAGTTGCATTCAGAGGCATTATGTGAAGAGCTTTTGATATTTTGGATTAATATTGAGTCAATAGTAGAGATCATAAGTGGTAAGATCTATTACAAATAAAAAAGAATATTGAAAGCATTTTCTTGAACAAATTCTGACTTATAAAGACGAGTTTACCTGCAAAAAGGTATTTTTACAAATGTAGATAGATAGATAATGATTTTTATTTACAACAAAAATTATTTTACAGTAAATATACAGTACATAAAACATCCTAAACAATAGTCCACAGGCTGTCTGTCGATTTGCCAAAAGAAAAATACAACAACATAGAATAATATTAATAATGTTAATAATACAAATACTAATAGTCATAATTTACACAATACTTTATTAATAATTGAAATTATCGATTAATAACGCTCTGTATTTTAGGAAATACAAAACATAATTGTAGAGACTGTCCAAGTTCTGCCCATTCAAAAATGAAATTACTTCATTTTTTCTAAAAACAATTTGCCAAATCACCTAAGTCTGAATTCCTTCAATATAGGTCACACCGCCCAAAAATGGAAGCCATGGTTCTGTCTCGGTTTGTTATTGTGTTTGATTATCGTTCTGCCGGTTATCTTATGCTTCACGATTTTTTTTTTACAATTGTATAAGCTACATTGAGAGGCATTATGTGAAGGGCTTTTGATATTTTAATTTAATATTGAGTCAATAGTAGAGATCATATGTGGTATGATCTATCAAAGATAAAAAAGAAAATTGGAAGCTTTTTTCTTGAACGAATTCTGGCACTTATAAAAAACGAATTTACCTGGAAATGGGAGTTTTATTGTACTAATGTATAAGTTGCATTCAGAGGCATTATGCGAAGAGCTTTTGATATTTTGGATTAATATTGAGTCAATAGTAGAGATCATAAGTGGTATGATCTATCACAAATAAAAAAGAATATTGGAAGCTTTTTCTTAAACGAATTGTGACGTATAAAAGTTATAAAAGAGAGTTTACCTGCAAAAAGGGATTTTTACAAATGTATAAGTTGCATTCAGATGCATGTTTTGAAGATCTTTTGATATTTTGGATTAATATTCAGTCGATAGTAGAGATCATAAGTGGTGTGATCTATCATAAATTTAAAAAAAATTGGAAACTTTTTCTTGAACGAATTCTGACGTATAAAATTATAAAAGACGAGCTTACTTGCGAAAAGGGATTTTTACGAATGTATAAATTGCATTATGTGAAGACCTTTTGATATTTTTACCATTGATTGAGTACAATATTGAATCGAAAACTCCTTCAAAGTTCGAGAAAAATACTTCTACGATACTTGATTTTTTTTTAAATAAAAAAACCGTCGTTGGTCTCACCAGATATTGTATTTTTTTAAAAATTTAATAAATACACTTTTAACTAAGCAACAATTACTGAACTTTAGTAATCTGTTTAACGTTTTCTTTTAATTTCACGAAATATTCTATTCACATATTTAATTTTTTTCATAAAAGATGTTAGATCAATAAAAGAATATCCAAACGATCTTTCGCTTTTTGACAAATCTTTTAATTTCTCTGGCAGTGCTGTTGACTTGTTTTCGCAATGGAAAATTGTTATTCCTATCACATGGAGCCCAATTTAAAGCGTTTCCCTAGACAATAACTTGTTGCTCGGCCGTTTTACTACTTGCAATCCATAACAGATTCTTAAACCATCTCCATGAGAGACCTGTTGAACTCGCGTGACCCGGAGAAATAACGAATAAGTACTTTCTCCCGCGATTCGACCGGTTTCAATTTGTTTTGTCGTTTAAACAACGATTGGGAAAGTGGATATACAGATGTACAAATGTGTGACTATAAGCAGCTCTCGGTTTGCCGATACTAATACGAAATTTATTTATTGGTTTAACCTAAACTTCGATAATCGGAGTTGTCGATTATCAGAAAAAAAGGGTCCCGCGAGTTCGGAAATCGTTCAGATCGAAGAGAAATTAATTGGATCAATCTTTTTAACGGGGTTTAAAATAAACATCATTACCCTCGCATCCAGCTAAAGGGACCCTTAGGCCAGTCTCATCTTTCTTAACAGGCTCCTAAGCGCACTTCACTCACCACTGGTAAAAGCGAGGAGTGGAATTACGTGACTTCCAACGATTTCAGTAAAAAACTCTAACCAAAAGGGTCCACACGAGAAAGATTTAGCTATACGCGATTGAGCTAATTTCCAGGTCTATTTGGTGTAATTGTCCATTCCTGGTTCGTGAGAAGGGTAAATGTTAGATTCAACTCTAAACATTTATCAGGAGTAGGTAATTAATCTACAGTTCGACGACAACCAATTAGCAATTACTTACCAACAGAAATGATAAGGAATTTAATCAAAATACCCAAGCTTTTGTCTTTGTTAATAAATGGATTTCTGTAAGTTAGGAATCTGTTTAAATGGCCAAATTTGAAATAATTAAATACTATTTATTTATTTGGTATGAGAAACCATAAATTTCTTAAATACTTAAAATCTTTCAGGAAGGTAAATACATTATTTTCATAATAAAAATAATGTTTTATTGTGATAGTTTCGACGAAGCAAGGAAATACACTTAGACAGCAATGATCATAAACTAGAATATAACGGGAATATTATATATAAAGAAATATAGAAAGTTAAGAAAATAATATGAAGTAATGGGGGTAAAAATGGACGGTACGAGCGTTAAAAGAGCGACAGGCGTAATGAAATGGATGGTACCTGGAGCTGAATTCCTTATGCAATGGCAAAATATACATAAAATGTGACTCAAGGGAGAAAACACTCATTCGAGGAGCACCACTCAGATGTGATTAGATTAAAGAGGAACTAAAAATTTTAGCATTATAAAACATCTGCGATCCAACAGAAAGGGTAAAATTTTTCAATATCTCCTGGTTTTATTATTCATGCAGTATATTACATTATAAATTACAAAATACATTATAAAATGAGCATTTTATTTACAAACAGTTGTCTTATTCAATAAAATAAATCTTGATCGTATTATTTCGACTATTTCAAAAATGCAGTCCATATTAACAAATTATTGTGACACTGAAAAAGAAATGTTTCTCGCGTTTCACAAAAATTCTGTTTTATCGTCATGTACTTTACAAAAATGTCCATTTATTTTTAGGCAATTACGGCAAGCATTTTGTTACTTAACTTTTAGCGTCCGTCAACCATAGTTAAGCAAATAATAATTTTCACCTGTAATTTGGTCGTTTTCGAAATTGTTTGTGTGCATACGCTTGCTTTTTTTGGTCCGAAAGATGTGTAACTGTAGTTCGCTGTTATTTGGGGTATAAGTAGGGGGGGGATAGAAATACTAAAATAAACTTTTAAAAAAATATATTTTTTCTTGGAATATACCACTGTTTTGGTGTAGTTCCCTATTATTCTTAAACAGATCAATTCACTAAAAATGGAAATGTTTGGAGTTTTCGTCTTATAGATGCATTTTGTCTTCTCGGCATCTTCATTGGTATGTTTGTGTAGTGTAATGATGACTCCAGCCGGCTTTAGTTTCTGACCCTTCCTTGTGTTGAGTCGACCATTCTGGTAACCCTATAGTGGTGATTAGATTTGTAAGATGTTTATCAGTACTTTCCATTTATTCGGGTTATAAGACCGTAGAGGCATCAATACAATATAGCATTGAAGATGGTTGGTTAGTAGCCAAAGTCTGACGGACTGAAACAGTAGAAATAGGCAGACCAATCATTCTTTAACTGTTTGTAAAATTACAATTAATTAAGGTTTTTATGTGAGATAAAAAAG
The DNA here is from genome assembly GCF_000648675.2 of Cimex lectularius. Taxonomy (NCBI): domain Eukaryota; kingdom Metazoa; phylum Arthropoda; class Insecta; order Hemiptera; family Cimicidae; genus Cimex; species Cimex lectularius. The sequence continues at coordinate 1,668,319 of NW_019392641.1, forward strand.
TCAATGGCATGAGCGGGATTCGAACCCACGATCTTCGGCTTGATACGCCGCTGCTCTATCACTTGAGCTATCGTGACCTCAATCCACTCGGATCCACTCGTGCCATTGACTTTTTTATCTCAACCAAAAACCTTAATTAATTGCAATAAATTAATTGGTCAAGAAGACCACGAAATTAGTGAATTTAATGAATTAAAATGACCTATACTTCACTAAAGCTCTCCGTAGCCATTTCATTTGTCGTCGAGAATCCAACCGATTACACGACATTTGAAAAATGGAAAAAGGAGGGAAAACTCATAAGGTGGGGTTGAGATAGGAAGTTGGTGTCCGAATGGATCGAGGTCACGATAGATCAAGTGGTAGAGCAGTGGCGTATCAAGCCGAAGATCGTGGGTTCGAATCCCGCTCATGCCATTGACTTTTTTATCTCAACTAAAAACCTTAATTAATTGTAATAAATTAATTGGTCAAGCGGACCACGAAATTAGTGAATTTAATGTTTGTAAAATATTACAATTATTAAATTGATTCATGTTTTTGTCATTCTCCTAAAGAGATATTATTATTATTATTTATTTATTTATTTTTTATTGGCTTTATGATCTTTGCATATTAGCCATGACGAATTTCTTATATATGTTGTTCAAATTGGGGGTTATCGGGAAAAAAGGGCCAGAGGCGACGGTGGGAATCGAACCCACGATAGCNTGGTGATAAGGTTGTGTTGATGTATTTATGACTGATACTTCATTTGTTTCTGACCCTTTATTCCTTTAGTTGACTTTGACCCTATGGTTGCTGTTTTGATTTGTCATGTTTATAAGTGTGCAACTATTCGGGTTGTAAGCAGAGCGAGGTATAAATCAAACCCAACTCTGGTGATGGCGAGAAGCTCTTGGTTGGTTTAGAAATGTGAATCGTGTATTAACTTTATAACATAATTAGCTTAACTTAATTTCTCCAGCTAGTGGTTCAGTTCTTGTTTGTATTCCAGACCGCATCTCATGATATCATATAAACATTAATTAACGGTCACTAAACACCACACATTTGTTAATATTATTGAAATCACATAAAATGTACATATACAGGCCATTATTGTTTTAATAATTGTATAGGTTTAAATTGTTTTTGTTTAATTATCATTGTTTTTATCCATCTTTGTCGCAAGGAAAATGCGAAACATTGAGAAAGCCATGTAAGAGAGTTTCTTTTCATTTATTTCTGCTTTACCTAGTTTTTTTTATTTGCCGGCGCATGGATTAGGGCGAACGAGAGAGAAATTTGTGATCCTCACGGAAAGCGCTTTTAGGCCCTAATAGCGAACAGGACTGAGCAAAAGGGGGACGGCATATGCGACGATACCGGGTGGGCAAAAGGGGGTGGAAATGGTGGTTAGGAGGGAAGGTTTCTGGGTCATCCCGTCCCCGGGCCACATCTCTAGTATGTCGTGTGAACTTCAACTGTCTCCGGCGGCCCTAATTTATATCCTTCTTTTCTTCTATTTTGTTTTAAAGGACGAAATACTGAGGAGGGAAGAGAAAAAAACGCTTTCACATTAATCAGCCCACAAACTGTTTTCCTTTCTCCGGTGCTTTCGAAACTTTTCGATGCGGCACGGGAGATTCCGGGAAATTATCTATTAATCATCAGGAGAACGGGTATACACCTGACGTGGAATACTTATTGAAAAATTATCTCATGAAATATTCATTGGGTTTCCTCCTCTATTACTAAAAAACCATCACTTGTTAACGATACAGTCTATCTTCTGTGATAAAGTATTCTTTTATAACTTTACCCGTGTATAACATATTTTTCAAATAAACGATATACTATCACAAAATATATACAATAATTGGGCAGGTTAAGGTAAAATAAAAAGCGAAACTAAAAAGAATTCAACGATGAACTAGATTATCGACCTGCTGGATACAAGAAGTCTTTTCAGAGGATCTTCCGAAGATCCTCTGAAATGACTTCTTAAAAAGAATTCCTTTTTCCCTCCCAACCACTGCTGGAAGGACTTAATTTTATTTACTGCATCCTCCATACTGCCTACATTACATAAGTCGATTGTCTGTATTTTCATAATTATACAAGAACGAGAAAAAAAGAATAATAATAATAAAATACATTATTATAAATAAATTAGATTTTAGGAGGGAATATATTTGTTGCCTTTTGTGCCTTTAAGAAGAGACCGAATTTCCCACAGCAAGAAGTCAGCCCTAAAAACTGCCAACTTCCACCGCATACCAAAGCGATAAAAGTAAACCCCATGAATCTAAACAAGAAAGGGACTGAAAAGAGACATGCTTATGAAAGTAAACATATTGTACAAAACAAATCAAAGTTACGGAAATTAGTCAGAATTCCTTTGCCATTGTTCTGCTTAGTTTCGATTCCAATGAAAACATCAACAAAATATATAAAATCCAATCTAAAAGGTGTCAGAAATTTGAGCTTACATATAAATACAGTAACGCTACATCACTTGTGAAATATCTCGGAGACCACCTCACAACACTGACCAAACCAAGACACACTCCAAATGTATGTCTCAACTAAATGGGTATAATTGGCCTTAAGGCACATGCTGTCACAGGGGATGCATAATTGCGAGAGCTAGAAAAAAGGCGGGGAGTAAAAAATATCATTCGAATTAAATTTACATAGAACACATTCCTTTATATTTCAGGGGAAGTGGCGAAGCACTATTACATCCCGTTACCATTATTGATCTATTTGATCCCTAGTCTAAATATAGAGGTAGTAACAATATTGTGCTCGTGGAAAAATTACAAAAAACCCACAAAAATAGGATATAAGCAAAGTGAAATCAGGCACATATTGAATAAAATAGCTTTAACGATGTCACAGGAGTAAATGATATGTGTAAATATATAACAACATAAAAATAATAAAATGTAACAGTAACTTGGCAAAATAAATACGCTAATCAATTTAAGTTTAATAAAAATTAAATAAATAAGTTAATAAATGAATAAATAAACAATAAATTAGATAAATACATTAATAAATTAGAAGACTGATATCAAACAAATATGCACCGTATGTACATTTATATACATGTTCGTATACATAATTTATAAGATTGCAGTGTGCATACATGCACACACATACACATCTGTACCCATATCTATAGCCTGATTATTAGTGTAGTATATGCTTTATTCTCCTGTTCTTTCAAATGGTATTCGTAGGGTACCTTCCGATTTCTTGGCATGTGGGATTTCTGTGCTCAATCAGATTATTGAAAATTTTTTAGTGAGCCGTTTAGCTTCGTCGTATGTCATTCTCATGTTTGTACTCTAATGGAGGAGGCTAATTGTAGTGCGGCGGCTCGAAGAGGTTACCGGCCTCAGAAATGTATTTTATGTGCACTGTAACTTCTTCAATTTGATCTGGAGGTGTAATTCCGGGGCAGACATACAGGAGGACAGGCTTTACCACAACTTTGTAAAGGAGGAGTTTATTATTGAAACTGAGTTGTGGCACAAAAGCAAAAAGAGGTAGCTCGTAGCCACCTTCCCTTTTCTTATTATTTCATATATGTGACTGGAGAAATTGAGCTTCCTGTCCAAAATAACACCTAAGTATTTGATTTTCTCACCCCATGGAATTTGCAAGCTGTTAGAAGATACTTGGTCTTAAAGATAGGGCGACGCCAGGTAAAAATTATGGCATCAGTTTTGGGGGAATTTATTTTGAGTTTCCACCGGTTACAGAAACGGGTATTTGCATCTTCAGTTAGTCTCCTCATAATTGTTTCTGGCCTCCAGGCTGAAGTAAATATGACAATATCGTCGACATACAATGCGATTTGACAATTTTTCTGCTTAGGGAGGGGATTGATAAACGAGAAAAAGTGTTGGTCCTTAAAAAAAATAAAGTTTAAAATAAAGTAAATAAAAAATATCAAAATTCCGTGTACAAAGGTGATCTCCGTACAATTTTCGAAAGGAATATCATTTGCTTAAGTGACTCTAAATAAAAACACCGCCGAATTAAATCGTGCAGAAAAATTATTGAATGGTGGCTTTTCAGTCAATCTCTCAAAGAATTAACATTCTTGAAACTTTAATTGCTTCCAAAATTAATAAAACAATATTGAAAAATTATTTGGAAAGCAAATGGGGTTCTAAACAGGAAACACAAATTTTTTTTATGACGTGGATGTTTGTCCTATCTCAGAATTGCACATGGAAAAACATACATCTTCCTTAAAATCAGGTTGCAGTACGATGAGGGTTAAAGAAAACATCCATCAATATCTAATACCAAATAAAGAGGTTCAACTTATCGCTATTTCCATGAAATAGGTTAAGTACAAAATTAACGAGTTGGAGCAATTTATTATCCATCATTCCCTCTCACCAATTCGGTTTCCGTTCCCAACACTCCACTATCCAACAATGCTTCAGAGTAGTCGACACCATCTCTCGGCCCTAGAAAAAAGGAGTATTGCCTGGGCGCGTTCTCAAACATAGCACAAGCTTTCGACAGGGTCTGGTTTTTAAACTTAAGCGCTTCCTACCCTCCCATTATTACCTTTTAATGAAATCCTACCTAACTGATCGCTGTTTCAGAGTGAGGTGCTGAATTCTCGGAAGTCAATCCTATATATCATTTATACTGCTGACCTACCAACAAATCCTGACACTATTATCACCACCTACGCGGACGACACCGCAATCTTATCCTGTAACTCTAATCCTGTCCAAGCTACCTCCAATATCCAAGAACACCTTGAGCTTATCGAAGACTGGTGTAAAAAATGGAGGACAAGGCTGAACGAAGAAAAATGCACTCCGTGTACTTTTACGCTGAAAAAGCAGGCTTGCCCTCCATTGTACATCAACACCAAAGAGATACCAGTTTCCACTCAAGTCAAATACCTGGGACTATATCTCGACAGCAGACTGACGTGGAATCCCCATACAAGACTTAAAAAACAGCAACTTAATACAAGACTTGGACTATTACGAAGACTTTTAAGACCGATATCGACTTTGACAATTAAGACAAAACTAACACTATACAAGACTTTACTAAGACCAATATGGACATACGGAGTAGAACTGTGGGGCACTGCCCAGCCTTTCAATATCCAGCGCATCCAGTCCTTCCAATCGAAAGTTCTTAGACAAATTGTCAAAGTACCTTATTATGTCACTAACCTCACTATCCACAAAGACCTCAACATTCCTTTTGCCAACGAACTAATCCAGTCAAAATTCCAAACCTTCCATACCAACCTTTTGAACCATCCTAACCATACTGCTCGAACCCTATCCACTCATCCCTCAACCGACGAAGGCCTCGGGACCTCCTTGATACCTAGTCATGCACTGAGCGCCAGCAATGGCTGGCTCCTCAAAGCATGTGTTCTACCTGTGCAGTGCTGGCATTAGTGCTAGTGTTGTGCTGTGTGATTTATAATTCATGTGAACATATTAGTATAATATACAATTCTGTATAGGTAACAAATAAATTTAAAGAAAATTATGCATCTAAATTCAACCTTAAATTCGACGTCTATAACTTCCTTAAAAATCTATGAGAGAATTATATAGAGCAAAACTTTAATGTTAAAAATGGAACAAGATCAACAACTTAAACAAAAGAACTAAGAACGACGATCGGCATAATGGGATGGATTTGACCAGTTTTAATCTTTTATAAAGTATTAGAACATGCTAACAATTAAGGGGTTTTTCATTGACTTTTTAGTTGCAATTATCCTTCCTCTTTCTGGCTCTGTTCAACAAGAGACCGTGTCAGAATTTCATTTTTCTTCTTTAATGACCTTATGAACTTTGCATATTAATTCGAACCAACGACCGCATTCTGAATGAAAAAGATTGAGCCCCATGAATAAAATATTAATCTGGGAAAAGTTAAAAAATGGCAAATCTGAAAAAAATAATGGGAATTATTTTGTTTTTTAAATTTAAAGGAAAACAGGTTCAAAATTGACTTCAGAAGTCCTGTTAGACAGTCACAGAAAGAAGATCTAACCATTTTAAATTAAACACATTAAACACACTAAGATTAATTGAAAAATGTATATTTCTTTAAATAACTTCTATTTTTATCTCTTTATCAATTTTTATATTTTTATATTAAATATGGTTTTATAGTTCTCCCGATATAAAAAAGCCACAATTTATTTTTGTTTCGATTTGTAATAAAATTAGAAAAAAAACTCGTAATCAAACTGATCATACTGTATGGCAGTAACCAATTCTATTGTTGTATTTGGAAGTAATACAATTTCGCTAATTTAATGAATATATGCTTGAGGAAAAGCGGAATCCATGTTGTGCTGCCATCGTGCTCGCGCAAAAACGCCATAACGAGGTTTTACTGTATTTGCATGAGATATATGAGATGTGTTTTTCATTTTGCTTTCTTTCTTTTTATTTTTTTTTTATTCACTACGCCCTTTTCTCGCCCTATCTCCCTCAATGACGGAAAATTTATGGACAGAACTTCTAACGTTCAAATATGAGGTTCGTTTGTATTCGTTGTATACTGAACAAATTTTAATGAAAAGAAATAGTAAAATATTTTAATTATAATAGGATGAACAAGGGCTGAAATGAACAAAACATTTTTGCCTCGCGGTCGGAAATTTTCGATTGTGAATCTTTCATGATATTAAATATAAAATTAAGAAATATGATTTTACTGTTGGATAGCTAGGTTTAAAAACCTACAAATATTCAAAATTATTCAATTTACTTTCTCCTTACCTAAATAATACGTCAAAATTGCTCAAGTTCCACCAGGACGGTACGAGCGAGAGGTAACAGAAAAACCTGAAGATTTTACCAGTTACCGTGTCAATTTTTTTTTAAACCAAATGAAAACATTAGTGGCAGGTTACGAGAAGTAATGATCACCTCAAAATGAGAAAATATAAACCTAGTTACAACAGAAGAAATAGCACAAACTTTCTTATTAAAAAACGCCAGAATCTGACCTTGTTACTGGAGAAATATTAACATAATTATCGAAGGGGTTTTTTGCTTCAATTACCCTAAAATATATCCCTAGTACCAAAACGGGAAACCTCCAAACGAGGTAAGAAAAATTATAGTCCCGTACAATCTACGACCAACAGTTTTTAAGCTTTTCGAAAAGGTATTTGGAAAAATAGAACAAATATTTCTTATTACAAAATTATTATGTTGAATGTGTTAATCTGAACAAAGAAATCCTCTCAAGGAATGGTAAACCGTTTAAATTTTTAATGGTACAGCATGATCATGATAAACGAAAGCTTTTTCTCGCTGTAAATCGCCCAACTGTCTCTGACATGTGATTAATGGTCAGTAAATTGCAAGAAAGGGTCATTTCGATCCTCTTTTGACGTATTGGCCAATTGTCCAAACCAGCCGACAAGAAACGGTGGCACTTGTTTAATTATACAAGTTCCACATCTGTAGAAACAAGCGTGCAGATCCGGCGGTTCACGCCGCAGCAAGATTACAGCTGTAAGACCGCCCCTGACTGGAGTCAATGAATTACTTAGGGGCCCCCTAATTTCAGCCTGGAATGTTATAATCAATCTTATGGCCTGCGGCCCCACCCCCGTCGAAATAATCTTCTTACAGCCCTTATTTGATTACGAGTCGAGTTTTTAAACGTGTAATTAAAACGTTTGTCAAGTTTTATTCTCTGCTTATAAATCTTCTGATCACTTTCCAGTACTCCTTACCCTAAACATAATCCCACTCACCAAATAAATCAAACCGTCACTTTCGCATGGCACAGTTAACTGGAAACTTTTCCCAAAAAACATTCATTTCTCTTTAAACTTAAATATTTCCATGAAATCTGCCAACGACGGTGCTTTGTAAATTTCATCAGTACCATACTTCCTTGGCACAATCCTCTCCTAGAACAACAATTTACCCACTGATGACAATTTTCCAAACCACAACCACTCCCTTTTAAAAGCCAAACGTCAAGCTTGAATGCATTTGCAACAATCCCGTTATCCTTCCTATAAAAAGAACACTCAACCGGTTAACTATGCTCCTACGAACTCAACTCTCCTCTTCCCAATACAACAAATACCACCCTTTCTACACACGATAACTCCCTCTGGCCCGCTAATAAAAATATATTAAAATAGTACTCAGTTGATTCTCTATCTGTTTACTTAATGACTCTGGTTCAGCAGCGTGAAAAATAAATCAATACAACACATTTAGAGTCCAACTTTATTTCTCATCAAGACATAAATGATGCCCCTCACGCACAACAGATAATGCGTAACCTTAGTACCACTTCCTGTAGCTCTCCCTTAAACCTTTTAATCCTTCTGAAGGTAAGAACCACATTCACAAATCCGCTGGACATGATCTAATTACCTCCAGCTTACTACGAAACCTCCCACAAAAGGCCATAGTTTTCTTAACCCCAAGATGCTGGATGTCCCAACTAAAGATGAACCCCCGTAAATTTATCATTTTTCAGATAATTAAAGTATAAATTTATACTATTTTAAACCTATACACTTATAAGAATAATAATGGACTGTACATGTACATTTTATGTGATTTCAATAATATTAACAAATAATTAAGGTTTTTAGTTGAGATGAAAAAAAGTTAAATGCACGAGAGGGATTCGAACCCACGACCTTCGGCTAGATACGCCGCTGCTCTACCATCAGAGCTATCGTGAACTCGATCCACTCGGACATCAACTCCCCATCTCAACCCCACCTTATGAGTTTTCCCTCGTTTTGCCAATTTTGAATTAATGATTAATTGGTCAAGCGCACCACGAAATTAGTGAATATTAACAAATGTATGGTGTTTAGTGACCGTTAATTAATGTTTATTTGAGATCGTGAGATGCGGTCTTGAATACAAACAAGAACTGAACCACTAGCTGGAGAAATTAATTTAAGCTAATTATGTTATAAAGTTAATACACGATTCACATTTCTAAACCAACCAAGAGCTTCTCGCCATCACCAGTGTTGGGTTTGATTTATTCCTCGCACTGCTTATAACCCGAATAGTTGCAATACACTTATAAACATGACAAATCAAAACAGCAACCATAGGGTCAAAGTCAACTAAAGGAATAAAGGGNTATATATGATCATCACAAAGTTGCATTGGTAAACCCCCATTTAATTTTTTCAGTAGTATTTAAAAATTTTGTTTTTGCGCATGTGCACTTTGCGAAATTGTTCAACTTTCTTTGTTTCAATAGAAAACCCTAATTTTTATTACAGGTATGAACTCTACGAAAAATTTCATGAAATCGTATAAAACGTGCAGTGATGCGAAAATCGAAAATTGCGCGTAAGCAATTTTAACGCGAATATTGAGAGTGGCACATGATTATTTTAACGCTGAATCGTGAGGTACTTACTATTCTGTATTAGGCGTCAAATTTTAACGTTAAAAGAATTAGCCGTTTTTGTAATTGTGTTAATTTAATTATTGCTTATTCTTTCCACAGACGATCAATATAAATAAATGAAAGTTTTATTTCAAAAGTAAAAAAATAAAATAAAATAATAATAACTCTAACGCATCTGTTCGAATTGGCGCCCATATTCATTGACTCATACGCTCACTTTTCACAAACTCTCCCTATTAAGTGTTCGTTCTGTTGACTCCGGTGTAACTGTTGCATAGGCTTCAACAATTCTGCTTTTGAGTTCCTCACTGTTCATAATAGGACATAACTCAGCATCGTACACGTTGTTCTTCAAGTAACCCCAGAGATAGAAGTTCACAGATGTCAAATCTGGTGAGAGTAAATAAGTCGATTTAGGAATAAATCTTTAGCTGGTGAAATGCCATCGCTCACTATCTTCTATTCTAAAAAGATTCCGTCGTTAATCTCATTACTAAAGCTCACAAACCTCCCAACCACATATTCTCCTACAGACCATCAGCCTTCTACCTGCAATATCCGAAAAACTCCTTTTAAGTCGATTAGTACCCATCCAAGATGCTCATAAAATGATCCCCTCTCACCGATTTGGCTTCGTCCACATCAACGACGATCTTGTCGACGCCATCTCATCTGCTCTGAAGAACAGAGAGGGCGGTCCTAGATGTGGCACAATCTTTTGATAGTGTTTGTTGTATGCTTTTTAAACTTAAACTCTTCCTATCCACTCATTCTTATTGTATCCCGAAAGTTTCTAACCGTATTCTATCTAACCGAACGAGGTCCTTGTTCTTAATCGAATATTCGAATTGTCTTATTAATACGTATCCTATATTTTTAAAATTACTTTCGCTTTTCAGTTTTTACCATTTTTAACACTTTTTCCCGGGGACCGCGGTAGCCGAGTGGTTAGCAAGAGAGACTCTCACGCCGCGGTCGTGGGTTCGATTCCCACCGTCGCCTCTGGCCCTTTTTTCCCGATAACCCCCAATTTGAACACACAAGAATTCGTACTATGGCTAATATGCAAAGATCATAAAGCCAATAAAAAAATAAAAAAAATAATAATAATAATATCTCTTTAGGAGAATGACAAAAACATGAATCAATTTAATAATTGTAATATTTTACAAACATTAAATTCACTAATTTCGTGGTCCGCTTGACCAATTAATTTATTACAATTAATTAAGGTTTTTAGTTGAGATAAAAAAGTCAATGGCATGAGCGGGATTCGAACCCACGATCTTCGGCTTGATTCGCCACTGCTCTACCACTTGATCTATCGTGACCTCGATCCATTCGGACACCAACTTCCTATCTCAACCCCACCTTATGAGTTTTCCCTCCTTTTTCCATTTTTCAAATGTCGTGTAATCGGTTGGATTCTCGACGACAAATGAAATGGCTACGGAGAGCTTTAGTGAAGTATACGTCATTTTAATTAATTAAATTCACTAATTTCGTGGTCCGCTTGACCAATTAATTTATTGCAATTAATTAAGGTTTTTGGTTGAGATAAAAAAGTCAATGGCACGAGTGGATCCGAGTGGATTGAGGTCACGATAGCTCAAGTGGTAGAGCAGCGGCGTATCAAGCCGAAGATCGTGGGTTCGAATCCCGCTCGTGCCATTGACTTTTTTATCTCAACTAAAAACCTTAATTAATTGTAATTTTACAAACAGTTAAAGAATGATTGGTCTGCCTATTTCTACTGTTTCAGTCCGTCAGACTTTGGCTACTAACCAACCAAAAAAAAAAAAAAACACTTTTTCCTACTCAAGAATTTTTGAAGACGTATACTTTTAACTTCTCCAGTTATAATAAAACCGGAGTTAATTTAATTTAAAAAACTAAATAAATAAATAAAAAACTAACGATTTAAAAATTGATGAAAAAAGATGATTTTTAAAGCGATAAAAGATTTGGCGGATTTTCGACTCACAATTGCGTTTCGATTTAAAAACAGAAATAAATAAATCAAAGGGAAAGCTAGAAAGATTTACGCCTTTCTTTCATTTCCCCCTGGCCATTATTAAACTTAATTAAAGCTTTCATAATTAAAAACCCGAATGCCCGGTAGATTTATACAATTGGGAAATTAAAAATTAAACTGCGCGACTTTCTGTTGAGGTCTGCCTGGCGGTTAACTGCCAGTTCATTCGCCTCCTTTTCTTTCCAGGTCCGCCTGTAATCGCTTGTTTAGTCTGACAGACTAACCAATTTCTCATCTTCATTGAAGAGCCAATAACAAGTGAAAGTTGAAAGGCGAAAAACATAAATATTATAACAATCTTTTAAACAACGAGGATTATCTCAAAGGATAAGCTAATGCCCAACCGCAGGCTCGGCAGTGCGAGCTGAGACAGAAAAGGACGAGGAAGGACTCTCTTTCAAGTTGTTGAAGACACCTGCTATTTTTGTGTAAATGGCAAGTAGTTGTGTATGTCACAGATCACTTATTTCTCTTTTATTTCTTAATCTGAATATATTTATTTTTTAGAAGGTTATTGTTATATGTTTTATATCAACTAAAAACCGTAATTTAATGATATTGATTGGTCAAGCGGAAAATTAGTGAAGTTATTGTTATAATTTATTTGGGTCAGGTCCCAATTTTTGTGTTTTTGCGATTAATTTGTTTGAGTTTGTGGCACGGATATTTTTTTGTTTTTATTTTACACTCGTGAGTGAAACGAGTTGCTTCGTGTGAAGGGGATCCTCGCAATCGTTATAGAAGGGGATGAAGGAGATGGTTATAAATATAAATAATATTTTTAAACCTTTAGCGTGTTAATAAACGAACTATTCGTTTGTTCTATGTAGACTAACGAAAAAATTGCGTTTTTCCATATTGTCCCCTCTTAATCCCTGATCCGGTGAACCGTAAGCCATCTCTGTTTGAATTTAAACTCGGTTAACTAATCGCCCGTTCGGGATGGCTTTGAAAAGCAGTCGGCCCAGAAGAAAGGAAATGAGAAAAGTTTGCTAAGGGTGGAAGGGCTGCAACTCATTAAACCTCATTAAACGTACGCCTGTAAGGGACGAATTTTTGTTCATGTACTATAGAAATTGAAATTCCAATTGTTGAGCCTTGTTTTATTTTTGACACAATGCTTTTTTTTAAGATTAAGATTAAATATGGCAGGGATTTTATACTGTGCCTTTTAATCAGCCATTAGTATTACTGTACCGTCGCTAATTGTATTATTACCGGTGAGTCGTAATGCATCAATATATTCACAGTCCTTTCCCAATATGGTTTGCGTGTTTTTGCTGGTTTTGTCTGCCAGATACGTTTGGGCGTCTTGGGTGTTTGATATGTTTATTATTATCTCAGGCAAGATTCAATTAGATTCAAAGCCACAGTTGAAAACCAATTTCGTATATTCAAATAAAATTTCACCCCAATAATTTCTTAAGAAACTGAACGTAGTTTTTCGGTCTCAAGAATCACAATCCAGAATTCCACATTTCATAATCGATATTTGCTCATTCCAACTTATTCTTAATTTCCTCCAGTAGTGCACAGTATTATTTTCTTTCAGTAGCAGTTTTAGTGGCAGTTTCTATTTTTAAAAATTGTAGTAATTACAATTTTTTCAATTTCATAAAATATTTGTGTTTTTCAAATAGCAAGCGACATTTTAGTATTGCATTTTTAGTTGCATATTCATCAATTAAATCGATTTCATAAAAATGGCGTAAATCATTTGAAATTCGTTCATATAGTTTCAAATTATTAGTGTCCTCCCTAGTTTTTTCGAAAACTGCTCAACTTAGAAAATGTACACAGTATTTTTTAACATAAGCTCTGCTTTTAAACATGGCAATATTACAGTTTTTCCATCTCTTAAAAAATATTTTTTTAACAGTAACGTACATATTCAATTGTAGCTTCATACTTTAAATTTGTCAGAAATCAAAAAATTGTAATTATTGCAATGCTTGAAAAAAAATGAACGTTGAAATGCTTTTTTAGGTTGACTAGGTTTTGGAAAACAAAATAACAATTAAGTTCACATCCTGTATACAATTTAATTTTTGCTAACAATAAACAATGGTAAAACACGTTTCTAAAATTGAATTAGGCAGAATTATAAGAAATACCTTGTGACCAAGCTAATAATCAATCTAATTTGATTAATAGGTCACAATACTGTCAACAGTTCATTTACTAACCACTAAGATAATTTTTAATTGTAGTTTGGCCATATCACCCTTTTTTCTTTGTAGATGAACATGCTGAAGTTTCACCACCCATAGAAATAATTCCCAAACCAACAATTCTTTCTATGGACTAGGGTTGGTCTGAAATTTCAGTAAATGTGTCTTTCATGAAACCACACATCGTATGGACCGAGTTTGGCTATTATTTTTTTATACATATTTTTTTAATTGGCTTAACTATCACACATAAACATCATAGCTATTAACACATTAAGTCATTTAAAACCTTGTCACATATTCATTATTTATTATGGGATTGGAATTTAAAAGCTGGCCACGAAGGTTTTTGTATCTCGATCTACTGGTCTCATGCTGTACCCGACTACGTACAATTCTTGATCGTCCGTGTTCGCACAACTTAGCACAAACTTACTCTACAATGAAATATAATCATCCTTCTCACAGTGGAAGCGACATAATTTTGCGGTTATGTGCGCACAAGTAAGACATACGACTCGATCAATCAACATGGGATTTTTGCGAACTACACATGGGTCTCGAATCTACTGGACTGCCCAATCTTCCCACCACTTAAATCAAATTTATTATGTAAATTTTGAATGTCTTAGACTATTAATAAGATTCCATAGCGTGGTTTGTGAAACACATTTATGGCGGTTTTGCCTCACCATATAGTCAAAACCTATGCCTGGCTAGACCTTAAAAACAGCACAGACCTGAATCTGCGAACTGTCCTGGAAAAATTGGCACAATGTATGTTCTGTCAGTACTTTTACCCGATATGTATGTCCTTTTATGTTTAGTCAGGAGAAAAAAATCCGTTACCCTCTACAGTAACTCTTTTCTAAATTTTACGTGCGATCCGTCTGAATATTTTCGCGTTTCAACTAGTTCAGCAACGAGGATTTGAACTGATTAACGGTTCATTTTTTAACATGTCTTTTTTTGAGACAAATCGCTGAAGCACAGTACTAGTAAGGTTCAAAAATATTCAAACTTAGCCAGCAAGTCGGCCTGGCAAATATCCCCGTGCACTGAGTGGCCAGGATCTACGGCGATGGTCAGTACATAATTTCCAATGTCTCCTTCAAGGATTCCATTTAACCCCATCACACATTTTGACTTGGTTAAAGATTTGAGTTCCACCTGACTATCATACCAGCACCCTTGTGGATGGTTGTACTTGTGAAAACCTATAAGAAGTTGCTCTAGCTCTACATGAATTATTTGTGTAGAGCTGAAACGTTATTATTTTACTTAATTATTTTATTACAGTATTACGTTGGAACTTAGTATGCCACAATTCTGGCAAACCAGCTTAGCATCAGTATCTTTATTATCATCGTAACCATTTCCTTTTCTAAATCAATTGACAGAAAAATTCAGCGTAAGCTAGGTGCCAACAATGTGCATTGATTTGGCTAATATGCGAGAAAATATACCAATACTGTATTATGTAATATTTTTAAAAAGATAGTTGCTACTTGCATTATGTTGTTTTTAAAAGCTTAAAATGACTTATGATTTAAGCTTAAAAACTTAATGTAAGTAGGGACTATCTTTGTAAAAAGTCCATTACAGTTCGTGGTCCGATTGACTAATTAAATTTTTCAATTAATTAATATTTATGAAAGTTATTGGTCGAGATAAAAAGTCAGCGTCACGAGCGGGATTCGAACCCACGACCTTCGGCTAAATACGCCGCTGCTCTACCACTCGAGCTATCGTGACTTCGATGCTCGGGCACTAACTTCCCATCTCAACCTCAACTCTCGAATTTTCCCTCCTTTTTGCCATTTTTTCAAATATCGTGTAATCTATTTGATTCTCGGCGACAAATGAAAAGGCCACGGAAAGCTTTCGTGAAGATATAATTCAGTTTAATTGTTAAATCCATTAGGTTTCGTGGTCCGATTGACCAATTAACATTTTTCAATTAATTAACATTTATGAAAGTTATTGGTCGAGATAAAAAGATACTTTTTAAAAAGAATTGAACAACCCGCTCACTCCACCGTTTATCTTTTCTATTGTATTACGTATGTGAATAATAAAATCCTAAAATTGGAATGATGCAACAACAATTTTATAATAATATAGTTTTATTTAATCTTGTTAAAGGCGTATGTTTTCTATAATCGAAAATTCTTTTTTTTAATAGATTTCCTTAATGAAAGAAGAAAATTATTGTCTTTATACAAATGTGGCAGTTAGTTTTTTTTAAGTGTTTTCCTAAGCAAGGATGAGAGGTCGAAATTGATACGAATCTACTGGGAAATATTTATACCGTAATTGTACAAAGTGGTTATCGTTTACAATAGTTCCCACTGCGGTAAAGTCATTTATACTTTGTACCAAGTCGAAATTGAATCTGACATTGTTTTTCCTCTATGTTTCAGAACCTGAAGAACCAGATAATGACAACGAACCTCTGGGTGGAGCAGGTAAGGGAAAACAACTGGTGGAGCCCTTGAGGCATCCTTCTATAATGCACGGCTCCCAATGGCCACTGAACCTTCTCTTTAATATTTTATTCAACTGTAAACAAACCTTCGCTCCGGGACCACTACGAAGTTAACTCTCCAGTGTAACAAACTCCATCCCATCCCCTTTCTTTCATAAAAGAGGTGAATTTTACATCGGAGCACTATTTGTCGCTATGAGGCACCGGTGTGGACTGCTGCTATATAAGTTATAAAGATATATGAGATTTAGCAGTTTAAAAAAACACAGGATGGTATGTCAGGCATAAAAATAATTTTAGAATTGTCGTTTGCTCGTTTCTCATTACCCTGGCCCGCCTATGATTGCCATTTTTGTCTGCCAGACGCTTGTCAACATCTTCAGGTTTGCATACAATATGTTACATATATTATTATCATCAATAGTTTTTTACAATTAATTAAGTATGTAGAGATTAGTGACCGTTAATCGATAGTTATTCAGATATCGTGAGATGCGGCCGGGTGTGATGTAGGTTTCAGAAAAACATTTTCTTTATCGTGCCAACCTTTCGATCTTTTATTGAGATCATCTTCAGGGCCTGGGATTTACAAACAATGTTTACATTTAACAATTACATTTAGGAGGTGGAAAAGTGAATTTATACAATGCAAACTATATTTTATATTCAAACAAAGTATTTCTACTCACTCAAAGTGTTTGTCTTCTGTGTAATTGTGCCATCCTTGCGTGTCGTGTTGAGAGTGCCAGTGAGATTTTGCTGTTTTATGTTTATATATGTTTGGTTTTGAAAGGGTGGGGAAGGAAGTCGGTATATAAAACCTACATCACACCCGACCGCATCTCACGATATCTGAATAACAATTAATTAAGGTTTTTAGTTGAGATAAAAAAGTCAATGGCACGAGCGGGATTCGAACCCACGATCTTCTTCTAGATACGCCGCTGCTCTACCACTTGAGCTATCGTGACCACTTTATCTCAACTAAAAACCTTAATTAATTGTAAGATTTTAATTGGTCAAGCGGACCACGAAACTAGTGAATTTAATAATTTTAAAATGGAGTATACTTTCAATAAAGCTCTCCGTGGCCATTTCATTTGTCGCCGAGAATCAAATAGGTTACACGACATTTAAAAAATGGCAAAAAGGAGGGAAAATGCTCTTTTAAAATGATTTGTCAGGTTGTATAGGGTCACATTTGAAATGTTGAAGTTGAACTGGGCCTGAGGTATCCTGTTAATTTTTCTCCAAAAAAATGTAAAAATTTGAAATTAGACTAAAAAATATTAAACGCGTATATTTTGTTTTGTTGATAGCGTCATTGGTTCAAGGAAAATTCAGCTGGGATACCTAAAAAGACATTCTGTATATATAATTTATAGAAAAACAGGTTGAAAATTTACATAATTGTTTTTACATATACTTTATTTTTTTAGGGGGAAGTTTTACATGAAAAAAGGGCCAGGGTCGACGGACGGAATCGAACTCACGACCACGTTATTAAATTTTAATTGGTAAAGAGTAAAGTAAATTTTGTAAAAGCACACACTCATCAAGCAAACTTATCATGGTATGCATAGTATGTAATCTTCTCGACATGGACGAAATTGATCCCGCCCAATTAAGGATTATTAAAACAATTTACTTACCCTCGTAATAAACGATAATCCCCCGGCCAACTTGTAGTTGTGCATTATGAATATAAAGTGGGTGTAGTATTTCCAATTAGCGATATTAATGGCCCAATCTAATTAAAGGACGGTTTTGTTGGAACAGACATCGGCTGATCAATGGAAAATGATCAAACATAACTCACCCCTTTAAAATTGAGTGAGGAATTGTTTCAATTGAGATTTGAAAAAACAACTGAATTTAATCGGCTCTTTCTTTCCAACCGGCTTGAAAGTATAAAAGGCCCATGTTCCAAATGCGATTAGACATTAAATTCTTCAGCAGCAATTATTCATTGCTTGACTAATTAATTTTGCCCGGGCGAGTGGTGTAGTTAATAAGTAGCTGAAGGTGAGGCGGGAAAACCGATAAATATTAGCGAGACGATAAATCATACAGAAACAAAACAAATATTCACACGAATAGCAAAAGATAAAAGAAGAAATAAAAAGGTAATATAATTGATTAAAATCCTTAGAAAAGAAAGATATTCTTAAAAACATAACTTCTATGAAATACTTGTTTGCAAAGTGTGGGAAAACAATACAATCTAAAAAAATTAATGACTTTTAACGTTCTGGGGTAATTTTTGCTAATAATTTTTAGCATAATTATGTTCATATACACAAACTAAACATAATGTATAGTAACGGGTCATAAAACATGAAATTGTTAATGTAAGTATTAGGGGCGAGTAAGTCTTACTATTTATAATTTCTTGCTTGATTATTTACTAAAAAAAGAGTCAAAAGCCTTACAAAGGTACAGTAAAACCAAATCTCTGTGTTTTTATCATTAAATTTTTTTGTAACACTACTTTTGTGTATAGCGAAGCCTGTCGATACTGGTTGTAGTTCATTCAGAATAAGTTTGGATCAGTGTTGGGCAAAAATTAGTCATGTCTAATGATTAATGATTGATCACTCAGACTGTTAGTCATGATTGGTAGTAAGTGACTAATTTAGTCATTAGTCGCCATATGTGATTGATGACTAAATTAGTCATGACTAGTAATTAAATAAGACGCATGACTAATTTAGTCACAATATAGTTAGTCATGACTAAATTTCGATAAATCATGTTCAAATGGNTATATATATATATTACGCACTCGCTAAACCCTTATCTGTTGCAACCCTTCACATTCCTCCCTTATCACATCTACACGTATTCACTTCCAAGTAACCCCTCCTTCATTACATCCCCAAGCCTTTGCTAATATTAATATTTTTAATTGAATCCGTCTCGGGCTTTCATCGAGTATAGACCGAAGATTCCCTAATTGGAAGTGGTTATTCCAGTTTTTTATTTGCTTGCTGTGTAATAAATAGTATTCTTTTTAAAAACTAGTTTAATACACGCAAAACCATAATTTATATATATATATTTTATATATATATTTATATATAATATATATAATATATATAATATATATTATATATATTGGATTATGCACTTCTAGCGTTTTATACTTAGTATAAGCCACCTTAAAATACTTTTTTTAAGATTTTGCTTATGGCGTTGAGAAGCTTGATGGGTTGGTGGTTTATTGCGGTCCCATTTACTCATTTTGACAAAAATTACTCTAGAGATTATCCTGGTTTCGGGAAAATAATCAAACAATTGCACGGTATTAAACAAGTATAGAAGTAATATAGTCATTTTTAGGAAGGTACTTCTGTACTAGCCTGCAGTCACTATGAGAATGTCCACTAGACTGATTAAATTTGCGTATTTTTCTAATCATCGCTTGTTCAAATAGTGAGGTCCCTGACTGGCATTAAGGAGTAGATAATAGTTTCTAAACTCTTATTCCTGATCTGTTTCTGCATAACATTGTTATTACCTCATGGATGTAGGTTAATACACATAAAACATTTTTTTAAGTTAATGCTAACAGACAATAATGAAAATGTTATTAAACAACAGGGCATTATACCCTCTAAAAACGATTATAAATCAAACTTAACGAGTGTATATAAAACATATTTAAAACAAATGAAGGTTAAGAAGAAAATTCATGAAGTTTTCTGAGTGCTCTATATTTTGCCTTGTACAGAAAGTACGATTTAAGCATTTCTTAATGTATTTGCAAATAAATAATGAAAATAAATCGAAACGGCCGAGAAAATGAAAGTTCTAGATATGGCAGGAGCCGGAGAATGGAGCATCCCTTAATTTCAAAGGATAAATGAGACCAATGACTTGAATTATCATTTGTTCCAAGAGGATTTGCCCGAGAAAAATGAAAGAGCCTGGCTAAACTTGGAATTAAAGCTACGGACTGGTGGGTTTATGAAAGCGAGTTTGAAGCTGTGACGGTAAAAACAGACAAAAAAAATCCGTTAGAAAAAGAGAAGTCATAGCTGATCACTAGAGAAGACCAAGAGACAATCATCTGTGACAGTTCTACGTTATCTCATTATTGAAAGGTAAAAGGATTGATACAGATTGAACCATTCTCGACATTTTAATTTATTTTGTAAAACTTTAAGACTTTGTTAACTGTACTTATTTTCCGATTAAGTCGCCGGAACATTGCCCATATTAAGACTGGGTGTCAAGAATTGGCAATCGGCTTTGCTTTTGTCTTGGCTGCGAGGTATGTCAAACCATCCTTTAGAAAGCAAAGCATCCCCTAAGGACTTTAGGGTCCGGTTCATCGAGCCAGGAACCCCTGGAGTACGCTAAGGGAAATATCTCCCCCTCCCGTACTTATCCCTTCATCGCTCTAATAGACAAGAGCCCTTAGTTCAATAGTTTAGTATGACTAGCCCCAAGCAGTTTCCTATCCGAATTAGTCCGCTATTAATAATTGAGATGATAAGACCGTGTAATTAACGATGGTTTCTCCCTTATGGATTATTTAGTGGATGGCGACAAAAACAACTCTCGCTCGTCTCCGGCTTTTAGTCAAAACTCAGCGTACAAAAATTTCTGTGACAATTATATTCGTTCAGATTGAAAATTATAATGAGGTTCAATTTATAGCACAGCTTTTACGAGTGAATTGATTGATCAGATTCGACAATTCAGAGTATTTGAGCAATACATTTTCGCCTCTGATGAACTTATTTCATTCGCAATTACATCGGCTAAAGAATCAACAGTTGTAAACGTATAGAAGGAAAAATTCAAGAAATTGTAAAGGGAAGTTTTATAATTACATTATTTCTTAATGGTTCGACGATTATTTGATTTTATTCCCATTACATTTAATGTCAGTTTGCCTTGGTAGATTTATTTTGTCGATCACCTTTTATTTAACATTTTATAGTTGATTATGGCAGTTTTTATTTTTATTTTTGTTTGTTTGTACAATATAGTTTGTTTTAATAAGGCTTAAACATTATATATTGGCCGTACTAGTAATAATAAAGGATAAGTATTGCCAAATAATTACGAATTTACAAAGTATAAAAAACCTCAAAAACTTACACGGCTTGGATATCCGAGGAGAGTTATAAGTAGTTCTGTTACAATAATAATTAATAAAAAGAATGGAGAAGAAAACAAACGTAAAGAAAGCGATAAAGCAATATTATTTACAGAAATAATAACGCTATAAGATTACATATATTTAAAAATATTGAATGGTCATCGCGTTCAAATATTTAAAAAAAAAAAAAAAAAAACATATATCGTATAAAAAATGTGTAATATTTAGAGACCGTTTATGAATGATTAGTAAAGATCGTGAGATGCGGTTTGGTATGATGTAGGTTTAGAAATATTATTTAAGGTTTTTAGTCGAGATGAAAAAAAGTTAATGGCACGAGAGGGATTCGAACTCACGACCTTCGGCTAGATACGCCGCTGCTCTACCACCTGAGCTATCGTGACCTCGATCCACTCAGACATCAACTCCCCATCTCAACCCCGCCTTATGAGTTTTCCCTCCTTTTGCCATTTTTCAAATGTCGTGTAATCGGTTTGGATTCTCGACGATAATTGAAATGGCGACGGAGAATTGACGACAATTGAAAAATGGCAAAAGGAGGGAAAACTTATAAGGTGGGGTTGAGATGGGGAATTGATGTCCGAGCGGATCGAGGTCACGATAGCTCAGGTGGTAGAGGAGCGGCGTATCTAGCCGAAGGTCGTGGGTTCGAATCCCTCTCGTGCCATTAACTTTTTTTCATCTCAACTAAAAACCTTAATTAATTGTCTTGTATTAATTGGTCAAGCGGACCACGAAAATAGTGAATTAATAGTTTAGAAAAATATTTTATTTACCGTGCCAACGTTTTGATCTTTTTTTCAATTAATTAATCTTTATGTAAGGTTGTAATGAAAAAGCTAGTGGCACGAGCGGGATTCGAACGCACAGCCTTCGGCTCAATACGCCGCTGCTCTACCACTCGAGCTATCGCGACTTCAAAAATTTATAAAACATTTTCTTTATTGTGGTAACATTTCCATCTTTATTTAGCTCATCTTCAGGGCCTGGGATTTACAAAAAGTGTTTGGGTTATACAAACACATGTAAGATGTGAAAATGAATTTATACAATGATGTACGCAATACATAACTTTTAGGTTTATTCGTGTGTGTCGTGTTGAAAGTGCTAGTGACAGATTAATGTTTTTTGTTTATATATATTTGATTTTGAAGGAGTGGGGGAGGAGATATGGACAGAAATTTCGCATTCTGAATTGTGCTAATACTGGACATATAGCCAAAAAATGAACCATTTCCAGTTTTGCCCTTAAGTTATACAATGAACATAGATCCACTGTCATTTTCAACGCATGGGGCATGGCAACCTCATATTTACACGTATTATCTACGTGTAAACACCAACACCCGAGGTGAATGATTCTCGCTTCTGCCGACAATTTATTGAAAATCACAAAAGCTGGAATTGCCGGTGGAATGCAAGAAGTGATAAGCTCAATTTTGTCCATGGGTCATTGTAGCATATTTGAGCTTATATAAATCAGTGATCAGTAAGTCCGTAGAGCCGCATGATATGGCGTAGAAGCTCTCGTAGGTTCTCTCGGAGGACCTGAAGTGGAGATATTCGATATATCGTAAATGTCGGGACATTGGTCTTTGAGGCAAGCTACCCCGGTTCCTCGAGGCTTCGTGAGAAGCAGAAGATGCCGGGTTAGGTTGGGGTTGCATTTCATGGACTTTGTTCAAGCGAATAGAATCTCTTAGGGTTCAGTGATAAGCGTTACACATTTCTCGATCGCTGTGAAAGGTATCGCGGACCCCGACCAATAAGACGATTGTTGTACGTTGACGACCTCCGTTTTTACCATACGGACCAAAGCCCGATGATGTGCATGCAGAGAAAGGTTGCTCGAGGTGTTCCACCTATTTGAAGGATGCCATTCCTTGCCTCCATATAAAGTATGAGAAGGAATACCATCCGATATGTGCTTAGCACGATTTTTGGAGAAAATACGATTGTTTTGTTATACATACTACTGAAAACTCACTATTGTTTGGAAATACATAGCTATTATAATAAATATGGCATAAGGAATAATTGGTCTTCTAGTTTACAAGCGTACATACTACAACCCGATGATACTTTCGTTTTCCTATCAATTACGAAAGCTGGTGTTGTCGATGGATTGCAAGATGTGATAGGTTCAACTCTGGACACGTGTTTATGTACGTACGGCACGTGCCGATTTGAACTTATTTAAATCAGTGATCAGTAGTAAAAATAATTATAACAGTATAATTTATCTTGAATTTACTCATGAAATGATGAAACTGTGGAAAAGCTGAGTAGATTGTGTATTGATTTTTTCAATTGAAGTATGATCAAAGTGTACAAATTATACCAGTATGGTTTATGTAGTTTCTCGTAGAGTCCAAATTTTGATAAAACATGCTGAATCACACAATCAACATTGTTGAAGACTCTTTTATAGTAAACATTACATTGATCAGTGACGTACAATACGTGTACAGTGAAGGTGTGAAAAAAAAAACGCGATAAAAACAAAATTTCTTATGGTCGTTTTTGCTTTTGAATTTGTTATCTTCGTTGAAACACGCCTTTGATCGAGAGGGTTAAATATACCTTGAAGTAGAAATGCATTTGGTGAATGTAATCTATTAGTGCCAACCTGCCATGCGGGCTTTATCTATCTATTGAAATATCCTTGCAAAGGTCTTAGATAAGCCTAGAGTAATTGCGGAGTTGGTTATATGATAGGACTTAAAAGGTCCTAATTCCCACAGATTAACCGGTATGGCCCTCTCCTCGTTCCACGGTGACAGATCCAGCCTCAGCCTTTGTCGAAATGCGGAGTTAAAAACGTAAATAAGGCCATTTTGTATCCGTGGAAACTTTCTTATAAGTAGACAGCAGATAAGGCGGTTTTGAAGAGCCGCCCCGGGCCTGGGGGAAAATTAGGTCAAAGAAAAACCCATTGTGGCTCAAAGGGAAGTAGGTAGAAAATGGATTGTAAAGACTTTTTCAACTCTCACTCTGCCTTTCCTTCTCTCCTGCGGGTGACAGCCATCGACTGATTACGAGATTTATGTAATGAAAACATACATAAATGCTATAGATTCAATTGGTGAACTTTCAACTTTGCGGCCACATACTCGCTTTACCCCTTGCTACACATAATTTTAATTGAAACGAACAAACATCTAATTTTATGTTAAATTAAATCCTCTCGTTTGCCATAATTGCCTTATAACGTCACTCAGAACAGAGACAAAAAGCTCTTTAAAATTTAAAAAAATACCTATTTTAATTTTCCAATGTATATATATTTGCAACATTCACTTTATGCCTATATTTAATATATTTTTGTTCCATTTGTTTTCTTATATTTCTTTGTAAGACATTAAGACCGGTTTACATGTTGACGTTAAATAACATGGAAAAAGTAATCGATAGCGGAAACCGTTCCTCTTTGATATGACTTCGTTACCATTCCGGGAAGGGTTTCACCCCAGCATCCGACCCAGAATTGATATCCGAAAAGGAAATTTCAATCGGGATCGATCCAGTGAACCCTCCCCCCCGCAGACGACCCGAAGATTCTTTGAAACCCGACGGGAGATCTGTGTTTCCAACGTCAAACTGTCGGTGCAATCTTCTACCCTTCCCGTTGGTTTAACGCCTCTACAGAACTGCTGAGACGTTTAATCTGTTTTTGAGCCGAAAGTCAGAAACTTGAGTTTTGTGACGAAACATTCAAACTGCAGACTGTTTATCGGAGAAAATTTTATATAATTCCATCGATGAATAAGTAATAAACAGTTCATTTTTTAATTGTCTTATAATTTGTAGTGCACCATCAAACATAATAAACCGGGAAGGTCGGTTGCAAATGACAATCGACTTCAGAATAATCGAAATGGTGTAAAGCCTAAGCATTAAGTTTGTCTCGTTTACAAGTTCATGACTTATTAACCACCTGGTTGGAAATTATTTTTGGAATCTATATAGCGTAGTACTAACAAATACTATTGACAACAATTTAAATTAGAGTACGTTAATAATGAATGCTATACATCCTCTGTATGGATTTCTGTGGGGAATTCTATTGTGTGCAGTGGGGTAAAAATAGAGAGACCATCAGAACGAAGACATATCGGCACAGTGAGACACAGAGAAAAAAAAATAGATATACGATGGGATGGATTAATTTGTCGCAGTATTTAAATCACGTTAAGTTAGCTCTCTTAAACCTTCATACCACTTAACGGAGAACATTTTAGATTATAGGTATATTTTTATTTAAAGATAGTAAGAGGGAGAGAAAAATTTAGTTTTTGGCATATGTATTTGTGTGTGAAAGAGAGAGAGAAAGAAAGAGAGAGAGAGAGAGAGAGAGAGAGTGAGAGAGAGAAAGTTATAAGAGAAAACAAGAGATAGATATTTAGATAGATGGAAATAAAGATAAAGATCGAGATATAGACAGAAATAGAAGTAGAGAGAGAAAGGTAAAACAAAGAAAAGAGAGATAGATAGAGGTAAAGATAAAGATTGAGATGTAGATAGAAATAGAAGGAGAGAGAGAGAGAGAGCGAGAGAGAGAGAGAGAGAGAAAGCTGAAAATAGAACGAGAGCGAGATAGAGAGAGACCTAGAAATATAACGAGAGAAAAAGAGAGAGAGAAAAAAAGTTAAAAAGAGAAAAGAGAGACAGATAGATGTAAAGATAACGATAGAGATCTAGATAGAAATAGAAGTGGAGAGAGAAAGTAAAAAAGAGAGTTAGATAGATGGAGAGAGAGAGAGAGAAAGAGGCAGAAGGAGAGAAATTGACAGAAACACTTAGAGGCCGCCACCCTCGTTTTTTATTCCAGTAAATACTTGTAATCTTCATAATTTTTACTTTTTGCTGTTTATTGGATATTTTTAAAGAAAAATATAAGATAGCTAAATAAACCTTAAACTGTTTAAAACAATTTTACTAGAAATATTGCTATGAAAACAATGAAGAAAATATTCAATTCAGTACGGCGTATTTCATCCTTTTGCGATGATCACCGCTTGCATTCGATGTACCATCAATTTTACACGGTTTTGAATGTAATATATGTATATATATAAATAGAGATAGAGAGAGAAACAAAGAGAGAAATAAATAGTGAAAGGCAACACGAGTTTGTACGGTTGTATGTTTGGTTTGTGGGTGTGTTCATTAGACAGAAAAAGAGCGAGTGCTAACGAGGAGAGGTAACGAGTGAGAAATTTGTGCGAGTGAAAGTTAAATGGTTTTTTTCTCATGTTCGATGATTTCGAAAAGATGACCATGCCTTTTTGTCTCTACTGTAATTACCCTCACGAATTGCCCGGATCTGTAAAGCTTGTAACGACTGAGCAACAGTTAAAATATCAATAGCCGCTCAGCGCAACATCGGGTTGAGACATGGCACAGAAGGGGTAAATACGCTTGCTTATAGAGCAGAAGGGGAAAGTGAAACATAAAACTGAATTTATTCATTTTGCTCTGCTTATAAATTTGCACCACTCATTAAAATTCCCCTCTTAACTGACTCGGCAGCTGAGCTGCTGCACGGTTCATGCCCTTTATCCAATTACACGCTGGATACGAGGGCAAAATATATAAAATTAAGAAGAACTACCAAAAAAAGACAGAGAGATCCCTCTTGGTATGGTTTGAGAGGATGATATGGTAATTTGGAATACGAGTTAAGAGTATGCCGTCTCAGTCAGCTCTGTTTTAATGTCAGAGTGAATATGGAAATTCAAAAGAGGAAAATAAAAAAAACAATAAAAAAGATTCCTTTCAAAATTATACCAAGTTGTAATAACAATTGTCCAACTTCGTACGACGCTTTGTTAGCTGAAATTCTCTGGTAAACACTTATCCAGGCTGGAACTTCGACTTTTCTCCCAACACTTGTGTTTATCTCTTGTATGAACTCGGTAGAATAACTCAAAGATGAAAGTTTAAATCTGAATTTAAAAAAAACGCTTGTTTTCCATCCTCAGTACTGAAGTTTCACTATTAAAAAAAATCAAATACTTCTCTTTAGTAATTATTCAGGGGAGGTCTTGATTTATATTCGGATAAAGCGGAAGCCTTTGTGCCGGGTAGACAAGGTAAGTCGAAGTTAGTAATAATGTTGGCGGCAGGGTAAATGAGGCCACAATGGCCGCTCCTAGGAAACTTTGCTTCGCTTACTTGGCTCCTGGTGATAAAGTTTCCGTTCCTGAAGGACCGGGGTATTGTTTCTTCGATATCAAATATCTGCGCCCAGGGTGTGATCGGTATCTTGGACTAACTGGTCAACGTTGAAACTAACAAAAATAAAGAGTTCAGATGACGCGTTATGGTAACGAAAGTCATACAAAGATATCCTTCGGTTTTCAGTAATTTTTTAAAACATTACGACCGAAATTCTTTCAATTTTTTAAGCTAAAGGAGAATTTGAATAACCAATATATTTATTCATGTGTAACTCCGTATGAACCTTCCGCCCATGTGTTATTATATATATATACATAAATTATGCAGGATGGGTGACCAAGACCTGAGGTGTTAAATGCCTGGGTAGACTCGAACCCCGTCCAGAAAAGGTCCGGGACTTGGTCGGCTCACGTGTCCTGCATAAACCTCTTGGACTTGTTCACAAACCCCAAGATTTTGGACCATTTTATCTCGTGAAGTGATTTGGTGATGTCCTCTCCTTCAAAGATTTCAAATCTAGACCTAGCACACCTATCACATTCTGCGAGGTAGTGCTTTGCCGTTTCTTCTTTTATTTCGCAGAAGCGGCAAAAAGGATCTGGTAGGATACCCATTATGAAGAGGTGTCTTCTCAGTGGGCAGTGGCCCGTCAGAATACCTATCAGCCTCCTAATTCCCTTCCTTGAGATAGAGAATAGCCATTTCGATTCAGCTGGTTTGATCGCCTTAACAAACTCTTTCGATTGCCTGTGTCCGGGGGATAAATTCAACTCCCTAAGGAATTGTTTCATGCCCCAGTTATGGATACTCTCTTTTGCTGTGCTCATAGAGTGAGGTAATACCGGTTGTGGTCGAACAAATGCAGTATTAGAACCTTCTTTGGCTAGGCCATCCGCCTTTTCATTGCCATGGTGTCCTTTATGTGCCGGTATCCAATAAGGGTACCTTGTTCTCACACCTGAAAGAGATCCTATTGATAAGATCTATAGTTTCCTCAACCAGTCGTGAGGTTGACAAATCTTTTTGTAATGCCCTAAGACTAGCCTGACTGTCAGAGAAGATTCTAATATCTTTTTCCTTAATTTTATTTTCCATAAGTGTTCTACAACACACATTGATGGCAAAGATTTCCGCCTGAAAAACGGAGGTGTTATTGCCAAGAGGGGAGGAGATGCTGATTCCTAATTTTGGTATGTAAATTCCTGCACCACTCCCCCTACCTTTGATAAGTGATCCATCTGTGTAGCAGTCTATGGTACGATGGTCATCATCCAGACTATAATCATAATCACAAGGGGTGACTACCTGAAAGTGCTTTTTCCCCGAAGGGGATCTTTTTAGCATGTGCTATTAAGGATGAAGATCTTGAAAGACCTTCTAAACTTGGTAAAGAAATATAATATATTCTGATATTGTGCTAAATTGACATCTTTTTTTTTTAATTTTTATAACAGATGGCCTTTCGTTGGGAGTGCTTTGAGCTTATTGTATGATTTACATGTTGAGTATAGGTTAAATAGGAGCAGTTGCCTGCTCCTGAATTACAGAACTTTGAGATCAGGCTCGGAAATGGTTTGAGTCAGGGACCGCTGTGGTTTAGTTTTCTGGTAGACCCCAATGGTTGTTGGTTGTCTCCATGTACGCTACAAGGATGGGTGAACCGTATCAGAGGGGGAAAGTGAATAGCCAAAAGCTTTTGTGGTTTGCACTAGTGAGATTACGCTAGTAAGTAGAAATCCAGTTACAGTCCTTATTATTAGAGATTAGTAGTAGAAAAGCTATCCATTTAAGTCAACTGAAATTATAACTTTTGTTCTGTCTTCATCCCAGTAAGTAAGAGGTTCAGATGTTCTTTGGAAGATAAGTGAACGTTTAGCTCCTGAATCTAGAAGACCACTGATTTTTTGGGTCCTGTGTTTTAGCCCTTTGATGGCCTTTTCAGAAGGTCCTGTTGTCCGATTTTTTTGTCTCAGAGAAGCCTTTTTTTAGTATACACCGCTCTACTGAGGACATCAATTATTGCAAGTTGCACTGTTCAAGCTTGTCATGCCACCATCCCAAGATTATCCAGTCGAAAGGTCGCTCAGCCACACAACCAATCTCGATCGGACTAAACGGTACTTGTCATATCACCACGTATGGTCGAATGAGACCCGTCGATAACTTCAGACTTCCCTTGACTAATAGATTTTTTAAGGACACATTCAATTTGATTGCGAGACGTTCCTGAGAAGTAAACATGCTTATTTTTCATTACCATTTTCATGTCTGGTAGAAACGAAGAAAACATCTGAAAATAATTCTCCATAGTCCAGTTATGTTTAGTCGTCTGGTTGATCATTTTAATTATTTCAATTAATTATTCTTTTTATAATTTAAGGTCTTGGTTGAGATGAAAAAGTTAGTGTCACGAGTGGGATTCGAACTCACGCCTCCGGCTTAATAGCCGCTGGTCTAAACACTTGACCTATCGTGACTTCGATTCTCCATAATGCTGATGAAAAATCGATTGGTTCGTTATCCCCTTCATTTCTGAAGAATTAGGCTTATTTAATCTCCTTCTTGTTGGACTATTTATAGGCAATAAAAATTTCACGTTTTTTGAAACGGGAAGGCTAGGTCTACGTAGTTGTCGATACTCCAATCCTTCCTGATCTTCATGGTTTCCCTCAAGATCTCCGACACGATAAACAAAGGGATTTGAAGTTCACTTGTCAATGGATATTACTATGGTTGTTAGTTTGGTGGATTTAATCTCCAGATTTTAAGTTAGGTCTGACTAAAAAGGTAAAACTCGGGAAACAGTTCAAGGAAAGCAGTAGGAATGTCGAAGCTAGGCCATACGGACCGGGACGATGGTTAAATTTCATTCAAAAGTTTATTTCTTTAAAAAAAAAAACAATTAGTTTAAGTTTTAATTATTAAAACGTAAAAAGTTATGTTTTGTAAGCACAAAGAAAAATATAAATTATTTTAAAAAATACAGAGAAACATCTAGGCAGGAAATTTCCCAGAGTTATTTTCCACCGTTGTGTTTTCCTTTGAAAAAACCCTTTCTTTCTAAGCCTCCTCTTCATCAATCCTATCCCCAATCAAATCATCCTGACAGCGTCAGGAAGATTTTTCCTCTGCCCATTACAATCCTCTCCCTGTTACCCTGTAAGATACCCACCTGGAAGACCTCTGCCTGGAGATTATATCCAATATAACATCGTGAAGTTTGCCATCTAAGGAAAAGTTTAAAACAAGCTGGTGGTGTTGTTTTTTATATTCTTTTCGCCTCATTTCTCTAGTATAGTTTTTCATTTATCAAAAAAGTGACATTACCCACAAGAACAATCTTTTATATCCTGTTAAGTTAAAACATTTCAGAAATGATTGTGAACTAGTAGGAAGCATGAAGTTTCTAAGAGCCACTTTATAATTTATAAAGTGAAACGGGAAGTTGCTAACTTTCTCAATTGTTTGAGGACCGGGGATAAAATATTCCACTCTTTTGGTTGAAATAATACAACTCAATTAGTTATGAGGAGTCTAGGAGGAAAAGCTTTATTGGCATCAATCATGAATTGAGTGGACTTTTCTCACTTTTTTCTACCTAAACCGAAAGACATTTTGTTATCAAGCCTCAATAAAACATTCAATTTTTGTATGATGTTAGCATACTGTTTCGACTGAAAAATGACACGTTTGATTCCATTGACAGCTATTACAAGAACACCAAGCTGGTCAAACCGTTATAAATATCTAAAAAATTGATATTTTACATTTTTCACAGCTTATCCCACAAACAATTAATTAATTATAAAATCGTTCTCTTGGGAAAGTTTGCAAGTAGAATTTTCCCTCGTTCGGCCAGATGGGAAAGCAATCGAACCGTTTTCTATATCTGAGGGATGAGGGATGTCGACTGTGCTATTGGTAATGTTTCACGCTAATTTCAATTTTCCAGCCCCAAGTTCCACGATCGCAAACCGACGGGAACGTTCACTGTTTCGGAACCTTTAACCGGTTGTCGAATAAATATTTTAGCCATTTAATTCTATTCAAGTTGCGCAGTTCTGGATATCAACGATTACAGAATTTTGAAATTGATTTTCTATTTTTGTATGGCTCTGAAGTAAATAGTTTTAAATAATTACAATTAATTAAGGTTTTTAGTTTAGATAAAAAAGTCAATGGCATGAGCGGGATTCGAACCCTCGATCTTCGGCTAGATACGCCGCTCGTGACCTCGATCCACTAGGACAATCCTTCGATCGACAATCGATCCAACTTCCCATCTCAACCCCACCTTTTGAATTTTCCCTCCTTTTTGCCATTTTTCAATTCGAATCCCGCTCATGCCATTGACTTTTTTATCTCAAATAAAAACCTTAATTAATTGTAATATATTAATTGGTCAAGCGGACCACGAAATTAGTGAATTTAATAAGTTTTAAGTAATTTTAAAAGACCTACTAATTAAAAGTTAAAAGTTAAAGTAATTAAATTAACACAAAATGATAGGTTATTTGGCATATCTACTTCATGTATTTTGTGCAAAATCATTAAAATCTGATTTTATGTGCGTATTTTGTTTTAATTTCCGTCTAATATTTGGACATAAATGACAATCTGGCATTGTCCATGAAGTTTTAATTAATAATAATAATTTTGGATAATATTATAAAGTGGTTCTGAATTTCCGTCTCCCCTCGTTTATGACATTCAACGTTGAGGTTATTATTAATCGTATATGACAGGAATTACTTCACTTATTTTACTTTATTTACTAAATATCAATGTTAGATGAAAAAATGATTAATTAAGATTGTTTTGTTTTTTTTAATTTCGGACCTGGCAAAATTGAAAATGCTAAAATGGTACATTGTTTTCGTTTTGGGCAACTTTTCCCATTCTGTGATTTGATTTCTTTTCTAAGAGAAAACAATGGGTTTTGTCGTAACGGATGATTTCATCAGTAGATTGTTAGTACACACTGGCTCGATCATCAATTTCGAAATGTTCATCTATACTAATAGAACGGAACATTTTTTATTTGTGCTACATAAATAAAATTATGTTAAGAAATCGTCAGATATCAAGTTATGGATACAATTTGAAATAGTCATAAATAGTGTACATTGATTTACTTTTTAAATTGAATTTATCATTTGGCTCGTAGAAAAAATTATTTTATTCAATTTTAATTATTACATACATTTATTCCTTTATGTTCACAATTACTGGCAATTTTCTGTTTGATACAAAAGGATAAGACAAGGCAATATTATTTCGTGTTTTTATATCGCACATTGCGAAGGATTTTTTGAAATTGGTCTTTTATAAATTGGCAATTGCAATGTTTTCTTTCCTTATTATACGTAATTCTAATTGCTCTTTTTTGAAGTCATAAAATTTTTATGAAATAATTTTCACTAACCCAACATTCAAACAAATCAAAACAGATCCTTTGAATAGTATCATATAGCACTCTCAAGACCTCAATGTTCACTTTGTTTCGTACTTTGTATAGTAAAAACTACTGAGCGCAATTTTTTCTGCATAAGATGTTTTTGGACAAAATAAGCTTTAAAAGTGAGAGTACATATTTTTATTACTTATAGTTTTGTATATATAATAATTAATGGACGACTAACGGTTCGACCGAGATTTTTCAGTCGTTTTAATAAATAGATCATTAAATAGTTACATTTTACATTGCTTTGTTTATGATTAAAATAATAGTATTCACTCACAAATTTGTATTTACAGCTTTATTTTATTAAAAAATGAAATGGGCATAAATGAGGACAAAAATATACGAATAAAAAGCATTCTGAAAATTAAATGCTAATTTGCTTTAGCATATATTAATTTTTTTAATGTTCTCAACTTGAAATCATTTCTTTAAGTTGAAGTAAAATTCTTTTTTTATGAAACGAAATTTAGCATGTACACGTTGGATATGTAAATAATACTTTAAAATGTTTAATACCAAGGAAGACAATTTAGAAAATCTATAAAAAAATTTCCACGGCAGGTTTTTTCATCCCACACAATATATAGAATAACTGGAAATTGTAAGTTTTTCTTCTTTCCAATATTCCGTACTAACTCTTTAATAAATAACTGAGTTTGTTCTTTAAAATTAATATTTTTTAGAAATAATTGTAAGTGTTTGGTTTAAACTGATATTGGTATAGGAATTAACTGTTTTATATAAGTACAAATTTACACATTAATATACACACGTGTACAGAATTGAGTCATCACTTCTCGCAGTCAACAGGAAATTCCAACTTTTGCAATTTAGTATTAATTAACGGCAGGTTTCGTAATCAGTTCCTAAAACTAATCCCCTTTTACACTCAATCTTAGATGCAACCTTTCTTATTTACATACCGTTGCCTCAGTTAGGGGGTGGAAGTATTCGATATTCATCCATCACCCTTTTCACCTATCATATAACTAACCTAATTGAGGGTTGATGGGTACTCAATATTCCGCCATCGACCCTCTCACACTACACACACACTGGGGTGCACGACAATATCAGCATTATGCAATAAAAAACAACCGTGCTTCGTCTAAGCATCGGAACAGGGATCCCAGATGGTCATCGGGTGGCCGGCGCACCTTTCATTATATAAAGAGTTAAGGAGTCCTCCAGGTTGTTCGATCTGAAGAAGCCCAATTTTAAAGGGGGCGAGCTGCGTTGGTTTTTTAAAATGAGCTGAACTCTGCCGTTTGGAATATGGATGAGCAGGGCTTCTGTATCGACGGAGGCTGGTGTAGCAAATACATGACTGTCGGGGATGGTCGTTTCCTGGAGGATCTCTTATGGGATGCCGCTGAAGGGGGGCGAGTTTTCTTCGGCGGTCATGGAAGACTGGCTTGTATTACTGACGGGTGTTCGCCCTTTGGAGGATCTCAACGAGATGCCGCAGAAGAAGGGTATTCTCTTGCGTCGACCATAGATGGGGCGGCGAACGGCGGCGGGAGGTATTCAGGAACGATGATCGGGGCCCAAGACAGGTGTCCCCGTTGTCTGAGTTCGACTATTTGACTGCTTTCCGTTCTGTCGCCGGGGGAGAATTGGGAACTTTCCCCTTTTCCTCCATGTGCGATTAAGGGCTCGAATCACTGAGGAAGGGTCTCCGAGGAGTTGCCTTTTGAGGGTTTTGGTGAGATACCGCAGAAGGGGGGTAATCTCTTGTGTTCAGCCATTAAAGAATTAGTTAGAGAGCTCGAATAATACTGAGGAATCTCGATTCTTCCATTCGTAAAACTTCATTGCCGGTCTGGTCGCGGGGGAGAAAAAAAAACAAATGGAAACCGCAAAGAAATACTTCCAGTGCGGGCCCTAGCCTGCAAAAGTGAAGACTTCTGGCTCTTGAGTGGGCGTTCTGCGGCCCTTGGGTTAGTAGCGGCTGGCCGTAATGGCTTCCCTACGAAGTCCTGAGGGCTGTGGTCGCACGCCGAGAGTCGTTGATGCCGGGAGAGGGTTCATACCGCTCTCCCATAAATAACTCCGATGCGGTCTAGGCTTGGTGGTGGAGGATTGTCTCTTAGCTCTGGGGGAAGCTGTTGGTCCTGGGAAAGTAGCGGGCACCCTTAAAGGTGACCTGGTGGAATCCTGGGGTCTCTGTCGCTCACCAAAGGGCAACCAACGAGGATGATTGAACTGATTAATAAATCCTCAACGTCACCGATCTCGTGTGGGAGAGACTTTATAAGCTTCCGAGTGGGTGGTGGAATTACCCTTGAGTAGTAACAGGCACCTAAGGGAGCCTGTGAGGCTTCTGTTGGGGTTCCGGGCCCATGAGGAGCATCAATACGAAGAATGAATACCTATGACGGCGAGTGGTATCGTGAGCGGGGATCGGGGCCCAAGACTGGTGTCCCTGCGCCTTGGTTCGGCTACCTGACTGATCTGGGTTTCTTTCTGACGACGGGGGAGAACTGAACACTCTCCCCCTTACCTTCATGTGCGATTCAGGGGTTCGAATCGCTGGGGAAGAGTCTCTCAAGGCCAAGTCTCTCGCTCACCACGAGCACAATATTTGTGAGGAATGGACACTTGTGATTGAGGTAGTTCGGTTTCTCCTACTCGAGTATGCTTTGCATTGTTGTGCGTATGACCGGCGTGGTACACTTTGGGAAGCGAAAGATCGGACCACCTAGGCTGAGCCTATGGCGTCCTTCGAATGCGCATGGCAGGTGTAGGCTGAGCTCGAAAGGAGGTTTTTACCGTAGCCGGTGCTCCTCTAGGGGGTGGCTAGTAATTCCACTTTAAACGAAACCGCGGCCGGGGCGGATCCGGAAGTTTCTACACTATGGGAAGCCCCAATACTCTGGGTGATAGAGTGGTCTTCTCAATCTAGGGAGTGCGCGGGAGAACAGGCTGATGTATTTCGGCTTGTTAGCCCTTTGCGCGCGTCATACGACCCGATGCACAATGAGGGCCCGACTATTCGGAGTGGACAAGCGGAGAGCGAGGTTGTTTTGGCCCTTCGGGGCTGAGACGCCTCTACACCAATGCTGCGGCGGTAACACTACTCCGTCGTATGCGGAGGTGCTCTCATCTTGAGAATCAAAACGTCCGATATGGCCGAATAGGCCAGGTGCGGACGCTAAAGATCCTCTAGTCTTGTGACGACGAGTACTCGGGAAGCTCATGTATCTCACGAAGCCTCGAGGAACCGGGGCAACTTGCCTCAACTTGCCTCTAAGACCAATGTCCCGACATTTCCGATATATCGCATATCTCCACCTCCTTTCATACACTTTCTCGAGATCTTATTAAACATTAGAAACCATGATGGTGAACTCAATTTTGTCAATAGGCTAAAATTTACAATATTATTAACTGGACTAATTGCAATTTACCGTAGACTTTTAAAAAGAATTCAATTGTCATGAAAAATTGACTTATAAAAAGAATGTATGTTATTTTGTTTGACAATTTTATTTTTTATTTTTTTCGGGCAAAAATTATTTTGTATTGATAGAAAACCAATTTTTGCAGCTTTCTAATCTATGTATTTTCTTCTATCACCGTTTTTACACCATATGGCAGACCACATTTGATCAGAGCCTTGCCCCTTCAGACTACTTTCTACAACCATATTAGTCTATTACAGTCTGGAGTAACTTAATTCGTAAATACTTATCATTGGTTAATTTGTATAGTTTTGTCATCATTTTTTTAAATCTAATATTCAACTTTGTGATTTAGACATAATGATTAGTCCTAGAGTTCTAAAAAAAAGGGATCCCCACTTTTAGCATAGAGAGATGAAAGCTATTCAATTGTGCCATAAATGTGTGGTCATAAAAAAATGCGGAAGAAAAGTCCTCGGTCACAGTGGATTGTTTTGAAAGTAATCAGTGAGTACCTGTCAACGCTTGCTTTCCATACGGTCTGACAAACGGTCTTACATAGTTTTTAAAAGATAAAATTCATGTTTTCTTAAATTAAATTTTTTATATTAAAATGGATTTTTTAAACTTTAGAAAAGTAAGTTTTACTTAATTTGTTTAGTGTATATTGAGGCAATATTCAACACTTACATTTGATCTACTTACATGTGAGTTTAATATTTTTTTGTTTTTTTGTCTTTTTCAGTCATGGTACGATTACAAACTCCAATGGGATCCGAAAGAATACGGCGGCGTAGAAATGCTCCACGTACCTTCAGATCATATATGGCGACCTGACATCGTCTTGTATAACAAGTAAGTCCTCGTCTTAGAAAATGCAAAACGGGCTTAGACGCTTTTAGCTGGATCATGTTGTAAGGAAGCGGTTTAAAGACCCCTATAGGCGACGACGGTTGTTATTTATTGTTTCAAAGTGGTTAAAACGTGATATTAAAAATGCAACAACACATTCAACATAATAAAAATATGTAATGTACGTTTTACACGTAGTTTTCTTGATTCCACTCCGTTTATCGAACTTCTCACTTAAGTTAACGTTCCCTCAATTTTATTATTTGCACAACGTCGCAATGATTCATCGTGCTGATTTTCAAAATTGGAAATTTTAGCAGTAGATCTCAATCGTTAATGAGATTGATTGGGGGGCCCAGATGGCGACAGAATTCATGATGAAATTCCATTTTTAGACAAGCTATTAATCCGATGAAACTTTCTCATTTTACCTTGTGCTTTATTAATTCCAGAAAGGCTCTTTTATCTGTACTCTGGGTTAAACAAGTTTTACAAAGTTGCCGGCGGTTTGAATACTTTGTTTTTTATTTAATTTCTATTTTACACTTATCTTCCTCATCAACGTTTTGTTATTTGGGGGTTTTTATAAAGCCAATTTCTTGAATCCTAATTTTCTTAGTGAAAAATGTAAAAATGTGTAAAATAACCAAAAATGCCTTAAAATAGACTCCAAATGAAATATCTTATTATTAAGAAATTTTTAGTAATTTAGTAACTATAGGAAAAGTTATTTCAAAGAATATCAAGGATTGCCAAACGTTGCCATGAATTAACTACTTTTTCATCAAAATGATTTGTACATTCTTATTCTTTTACATTCGTCTTGTATTATATGTTTCTATTTGTAGCTGCTCCAGAAAAAATTGTTCAAACTGAAGAGTCTTGATTCGGATTTTTTAAACTCTGTTTTTTTTACCCGCTTTTAAATGTTTACGAGCAATAGAAATATTACACAAATAGATAAATTGAATAAATATACTTAAGATTGCAATATTGGCCTCAAATCTGTACTATTTACTATTTTGTTTAAACGAGAGTTCGCAACAGCAGAGGTTATATCAACCCTCGGGGAGCCGGCATTTTTTTTTTTAATTATCCCTTGTAGGATTTACTAAACCCTACTTTTCTGTTCCTAGGATTGTATTATTTTTTTTTTAAGCCCATTTGTATGTCGAGTTGAATGAAGGGCCGTTGGATTCGAACCCGGGACCTTTACCTTACCGTGATGCTCGCCGTATTTTTATTTTTGTTAAAAATATTTTATTGGGTAAAATAGCCAGTATTAAAGATTATTTAATACAATCCTAGGAACAGAAAAGTAGTGTTTAGTAAATCCTACAAGGGATAATTTTCAAACTTGATAAACTTTAAAGGCAACAATGTGAGGACTTCAGTTCTATTATATTCTTAATTGATCTACAAAAGCATTTATACTTCCAATTGTACACATTTTAATTATTTACATATGCCACTCCTTCGGAAGTAAGACACATCAAGACATTCTGTGTCCTAACCTTTTTTGTTCTGGCAAAACACCTTTGGTTATAGCTTTATTTGCGTTTTTTCTTGCATATCTATGGTAATAGCTTAGTAGTCCCTTCATGGGCGATTCATCATCTGCAGGAATGTGGGATACATTGGACATTAGCATCCTTAATGAGCATCTCCTCTCGCTAGTGGGGATGGGTCATAATTCAATCGATATTATAGTAACACGCATATATACGTGCACAAAGAGAGTAACGAAACCTTTTTTTATGCGTAACTAGTTTGACAGGTCTGAGGATTTGCTCTATATTCCGTCACAGACCTGTTCTACATTTAACCGCTCATGCAAATAAATACATTCTCACAGTAGAGCCTTTTTTTTTTTTTTTTTTTTTTTTTTATTGGCCTTGCATATTAGCCATAGTACGAATTCTTGTGTGTTCAAATTGGGGGTTATCGGGAAAAAAGGGCCAGAGGCGACGGTGGGAATCGAACCCACGACCGCGGCGTGAGAGTCTCTCATGCTAACCACTCGGCTACCGCCACATGACATGCTGACTTCTCCCGCTTGCCTCTTCCGAGGGGGTGGGTTAACGTTGTGCACTTAACCAGTGCCGCGCGTAAAGGGATACCCAAAAGGTGGTAGAAATGGATCGGCAAAGTCTCCCACGTACTCCCTAGATAGAAACGACAACTATGTTTCTCTGGGTGTAGAGGCTCCGCTAGCGTCGAAACCTCCGGATACGCCCACGGTTTCGATTTTAGTGAAATCTCTAACCACCCCTTGGAGTAGACCATGCCTTCGGTAAAGGCCGCGCTGTCGGCCGCCACCGATTAGCACCCGCCCCGTCCACCATTTTTCACGCATTCGAGGGACGTCGGCAGCAAGTCGTAGCTCCTCTGGCTGTACTCTCTCGGCAATCCGATCATGCAGAGGTCATGCGCAAGTACTACGTCCACGGCCACGAATGAAACACAGCCTTTTCTCTAGGTACCCGCCAGGGGTCTCACCAGTCAACCACTGCGAGTCCTCACCCAAGAAGCTGGGCTTGAACCTGGAACGAAAATACACTGCCCCGCAGTACATATGCACCCTCCCCCTTCCGTATTTATATATTCAAAACATACATTTAGACTGGATCTGGTAAATTAACCGGTGTGTGCCTCTGCTACAGCACCCTCCGTTCGCGGCCAGCTCTCATGCCAGCAACTCCCTTAACGCATCTCCGGGGACTAGGTAGGCGTCGTCTCAGCATCCTCGCACACTATACGATTCCTTGGTCCTGTCTTCCAAATGCATGCAGATTCTGCTTAAGGCGATGATGCACGCCAGGAAACACGACCAGCTTGGCTTTAGAGAGTTCGTTACATTCTCAAGGCTGCACAATTATTACCAGGAAACTCCCCTTGTAACAAAGAGTTGGGAAGGGTCTGCTGGAGTCTCCTAGGAGCACGCGCTGCACATTCTCAGGATTTGGATTGAGAAAAAGGTATACAGTTTTGCGAGATGCGCTTGCACACATCCCACCTGCTCGCTCGACGTGAAAGGGACCAACAATGAGGTAATGGTTTATCGTTTGGTATAAACATGTATAAACAAGGAACATTATTATATCACTAACATTCTCAACGCAACACACAAACGTGACACATCTACACAGAAAACACACTTTGTGTGAGTACAAATAGTTTGGTTAAACCTAAAATTATGTGTAAATCGTTGTATAAATTAATTTTCACATATTACATGTATTTCTATAATGTAATCAATGTTAGTAAATTCCAGGTCCTGAAGATGATCTAAATAAAGATTGAAACGTTGTCACAATAAAGAAAATGTTTTTCTAAACCTATATCACAGACCGCATCTCACGATCTCCAAATAATCACTAATTAACGGGCACTAAATACTAAACATAAATATGTTAATTCATAAATTTTTTTAAAATGTTCAGAAACATGCATACAGTTTTTCCACTAAGAATTCCCAAAAATATTTCTATTAAAATCGGTAATCCTATTTCCGTAGCCCCTTGTTAGATGGAGATAATTTTCGTTTTGGTTATTTCAATCAAGGGATGTTCATTTCCCATGTGTGATATGTTCATAAGAGCCCGTCGAGAGGAATTGTACGGGGTTATTTAAGGCCGTTCGCGTGGCATGCTCTTTGTCTTGTTCTATCTCGGCTTACACGAACACACCGATGCTGTGTTATACCGTTGAACGGTGCTCAGTCTTCGTTGATTCCGCCACAAGTCACACTCCTCACAACACCTTCCCGCTGACATATCACCTTCCCAGGGAGACACGTGTATAGATTTTCATCAAGGCCCGAAACATGTGGGGCTAATAAATATCCTAATCCGAGGTAGGCCGGGGCACTGTTTGTACACGTCTCACCCCCCTTTAAGCACGTCGCTTCTCCTTTTGTCTACAGTCGGATTTTATAGGGTTTACGACGGGCTCTGTCGTTTTTCTCACCGGCGTAAATTTTCTTTCCGTGACAAAGGGGGAAAAAAGAAGGCGTCATGATCATGCAGATAAAAGAAGGATCTCCCAAGCGAATGTCTTTTTGTTCTATCTGGAAAATATTCAGCCATGACACTTTTTCAGTGCGACTAAAATCAAAAAAGTTATACAAAGAAACTATACTAATTATAGAGATAAAAATATTCTTAGTAAAATAAGGGGTTTGTAGAATTTTCGAAAATTTAATTGTTTCCCGTTAAATTAATCATTTTCCCCTCAAATTTAAACCGTTTTAGTTTTAAACTATTGCCTCAAATCAACCATTTTTAATTGCAGGTTAATCTTTTTTTACCTTAAAATTAACCTTTTTTAATTTATTGTTTTTAAAATCCA
Source organism: Cimex lectularius (assembly GCF_000648675.2). Classification (NCBI taxonomy): domain Eukaryota; kingdom Metazoa; phylum Arthropoda; class Insecta; order Hemiptera; family Cimicidae; genus Cimex; species Cimex lectularius. The sequence continues at coordinate 1,709,820 of NW_019392641.1, forward strand.
AATTAAACCGTTTTAATTTCAAATTAGTTGTTTTTAATTTCAAATTAATGTTTTATTACATCAAATCAATAATTTTTAATTGCAAATTAATATTTTTTACCTTCAAATTAACCTTTTTTTAATTTCAAATTGATCGTTTTTAAAATTCAAATTAACCCGTTTTAATTTCAAATTAGTTGTTTTCAATTTTCAATTAATCTTTTATATCATCAAATCAATCATTTTTAATTGCCAATTAATCTTTTAATCTTCAAAGTAACCTTTTTTTAATTTCAAATTGATCGTTTTTAAAATTCAAATTACCCCTTTTTAATTTCAAATTAGTTGTTTTCAAGTTTTAATTAGTTTTTTATAGCATCAAATCAATCATTTTTAATTGCAAATTAATCTTTTAGCCTTCAAATTAACCTTTTTTAATGTCAAATTGACCGTTTTTAAAATTCAAAGTAACTTTTTAAATATTAAATTAGTCTTTTTTAATTTAAAATTAATGTTTTATTGCATCAAATCGACTATTTTTAGTTGTAAATTAATCTTTTATTACCTTCAAATTGTTATTTTTTTATTTTTTAAATTGACCGTTTTGAAACTCAAATTAACACTTTTTAATTTCAAATTAGCTGTTTTTAATTTCAAATTAACAGTTTCCTTAAAACAAATAAAACTCTAGAATGTGGTATAAAAAATGTAAACAAATAAAATTTCTTCATTTAAAAAATTATTATCAAATAATTGGGCTATTAGTAAACCACATGAATATTAATTACAATTAAAATTTAAAATTATATAAAATTAAATATTAAAAAAGATTTTTCTTTTAATATGAGATGTTTTAAATAATCGTTAATAAATTCAAAATAATCGGGCTTTTAAAATCTAAATTTTTTAAATTAATAGGAGAATTTATTATCATTTATTTAGAAGAGAATTTATTATTATTATAATTATAATTATTAATTATTAACTTTATTGTAATAATTATATATTTTAAAACAATAACATATTTAGGGAAGAATCATTGGTTTTTACATTTATTTTGATCAAATTTTAATTGTATTTTAAACCCATTTTTATATGGTTTCCTAACATAATTTTACACCAACTCTTCTACAAGTTATAGTTAAAAAAGCTTAATTTGAAGCGCAAAAAGTGTATTTGAAATTAAAAAGGTTTAATTTGGTACTAAACCGTTTTAAGTCTAGTTTTTAGATGTTTCATCGGTTTCATAAAATAACTTTTTGGTTCAATGTTTTTTGACGTAACAAAGAGATTTCCGAACTAGTTCATTTTTAAAAACTTTTCGTTGGTCCGGGTTTGATATCTTAATTTTCATAGAAGTTGAATTGAAAGTTTTACTAGATACACTTTCATTCTGTAGGAATACTACAATAGCATGTATTTTAAAAGAAACAAATTATTTCTTTAAAAAATAAAATGCGCATACATCAAAAGATACCTATACAACAGACCATAACGACAACGCTAAAAAAATATTTATCAATTTGGACCAAAATTAAGGAAGTTAGGGAAAGGGTGAACATCATCCATGGGACACGCTGTAAATACGTAAATAGCATTTTAAAAAATTTTAAGATAGACATAAATAAAGAAGTAGTTTATCAAGGTAACGTTTATCTGCTAGGTCACATCAAGTTTGGAGTTGATGTTGGGTGGTCTGCGAGTCGGTCGATGCTACCCGCGAGAGATGACGGACCCAATAAGTGACCCACTGCCGGCCCAGCATATCATTATTTCAATTGTCCTTTCCTACATCAAGAAATCCAAGATATTTCTTTAACGTTTTCATCAGCATTCCCAGAATCCAGAGGGGTTTCAGTGAAAATATTAAAAACGGTATTTTTCAACAAAATCCGACAACTGTTCGAAATACATTCCAAGCGCAAATGCATATGTCATAAATATTTAAATCATTGTACTTCATCGCTGTATTTTTTATAAACTCAACCATCTAAAGTCACATATTTTCATTTATTCAAATAATGTACCTGTTATCCGAAAACTGAAAATATTTTATATAACAAAAAGGAAAAACATGTCTGCTAAACGTCCAAAAGGTTCAAAATAAAAAAAATGAATTTCTAGCGTTATTTCTTGTATTGCCTGAGATCAAAGCGATCATCGAACGTCTGGAAAATATGAAAAGCCGTTTTTCTCATCCGTCAGAATAAGTCAAAAGATCTTGCTCTCCGTGTTTTATTTCTACTGGCATCAAATATATAGGAGAGACTTTTAAAATAAATTTAAATGTTTTTTAACTTATATTTTAACAACTAGCGTAATTGTTTAATAATAATAAATTGCCTTTATTTAAATTGAAATTTGGACAATGTAATATCTGCTTATTAGATAGACATGGGTATATAATAATACCCATATAATAATATACAGTAAGATATACAGTATTAGCAGGCTTTAATTAAAACATAAGTAAATACTGATAACAGTGATAAAATATTTGTATTTTTAATGGTAAACTACCGGAAATACTTTTGTTATAAGTATTCCTGTCAAGTTGAACCGTCAAACATTTTTTTAAAAATTCTTCTTAAATTGCGCTCCTTGGCATAAAAGAATAAATATAAAAATTTAGTAAATTGTTAAATAAGGATAACGGCCAAATGTTAGGCTAGAATCTCTATACAGTCAGCTTGTTGATCAGCTTATCAGCTTTTAGTCATATTAAGCAACTTTTACTCAGAAATTCTTGAGGCTTCATTGACCTGCATTGCACAGGACATCGTCCAAAGATAAGTTACTTAAGTGATGGTTTTTTTTTCTTCACAGCGCCGACGGAAATTTTGAGGTGACCCTCGCGACGAAAGCAACGCTCAACTACACCGGCCGAGTCGAGTGGAAACCCCCTGCCATTTACAAGTCTTCCTGCGAGATCGATGTTGAATATTTTCCGTTCGATGAGCAGACCTGCGTCATGAAGTTCGGCTCTTGGACGTACGATGGCTTCCAGGTAAATAAAACGATCACAAATGTCTTTTCAACTACTAATAAACCAATAGCAATACGAAAGTATACTAAAAAAAGTTCATTCTAACTTGTAAGACAATTGCTGAAAAATATTGCTGTTGAAAAATGTATGCTTGACTGCGTTTACCTGAACAGTTTACGTCTTGCTAAACATAAATTTCTCGAAATTTCGCTAAATATTTAGCCATAGAACAAGATACATAATTCATGATCTGTACTTTTACCATTAACTGTTTAAGCCATTTTTTATATAAAAAATTAGGTTTTTCATTCGATCCTTGTGGGTTCACAAAGGGAAAACAACACCCTCATAAATTTTATCTTTATGAATTTGCGCATCGATTTTCAATTTGTGATGCCGAGATTGAACGGATGAACAACTAACTAATCGTGAAGTTTTGCCCGGGAGTCGACTCGACACTCGAACAAAGACTAACTTATTGACTATTGACTACAAAGGACGTCGATCAAATAGAATCCTAATTTCCAACGCCGCTTGTAGCCGTTTCAATTTTCCTCGTGAACGTGAATCTCGTCAAAGTGATTTTTGCAATTTATCCATATTTCGTCTCTCTCTTTCTCTCTCTCTTGCTCTGTCTCTCTCTCCCTCTTTTTCTCCCTTTCTTTCTTACTTTCTATCTATAGTTGTCTATCTATCTTGTTCCTTAAATCCATGGAACCTTTTGTCTAACTCCCTTTCTCTCTGTCTCTTACCTAGCCTATCTTCTTTTCTTTCTCGCTCTGTATCTATAGTTATCTACGTATATTATTTTGTTCCCTGCCTATATTCTATGTAACCCTTTATCTTACTCCATTCATGTCTGTCTTTGTCTCTCACTCTCACTATCTTCTTTTCTTCCTTGCTCTGTATATATATATTTTGATCCTTACCTATATATCATCAATCTATATAACTCTTTCTCTTACTCCCTCCCTCTCTCCCACCCACTCTCTCTCCCTCCCGCACTCTCTCTCTCTCTCTCTCTCTCTCTCTCTCTCTCTCNTTCTCACACCCTTTTTCAGTTTATGTCTTTCTTTCAGTCTGTCTTTCTCATTTATTCTCTCTCTCTCTCTCTCTCTCTCTCTCTCTCTCTCTCTCTCTCTCTCTCTTTCTGTAATGTAGAATGTGTATAAATAATTTCTGTACATATTGTTTCTCAGTGGTAACATTCAAGTTATAACGCCTAGTTTCTGTTGTTGCATAACCTTCATTTATGATTGAAATACTTTTTTTGAAGATGTTATATCCAGCTTGCTTCCGAAAAGCCAAAATATGACTTACTATTATTACGAGAGAGAGAGAGAACATGTTATGGTTTGAGCAAATCTAATTATCTGATCACGAATAGCTACGGTCAGTCCAAACTATAAGGATACTTGTTACTATATCACAATGATATAACACTAATTCATACATTTCCAACTGCTACTGTTCGATTTTTTTCTATGTTGAGTACTTTTTAATAATAGCAGGGGATAAACTCGTATGTTGGCACCCTGTGAGTTGGTTTTATTTTTAAAGCAAAAGTTTGTTTCATTATTGGACAAATGAAGGGACTAAAGTCTGTTTGATGCTAAACATGACAGAGAAAGTCGGTGAATATATTCCCCACGAATGCAGTCCTTGCCTAAAGTTTTAATCAAAAAGAATCCACGGTGCCCTACTTGAGAAATGTAAGATTCTCCTTGTATTACAGACACAAAAACTGAATACATTTTATGACTAAATGTATAATTTAAAAAATGTTATGATTATTGAAGGTGGTATAAAAAGATGAATACAAATTATAAGGAAAATCACGCATTAATTTGTAATCCAGTGTGCCCTATTCATTTTATTAATAATGCGTTTTTCCGCAGCATATGAGTTTTCAAAAATGATCATTTACCGTGAATTGAACAGGTTAAATAAAAGGCTGAATACAAACATTATTTTTTAATTTAAGAATAGGTTTAAAGGTTTACTTAATTTGCGTTTATCCGGTAACGGTCTAAATTTTCCTGTTGGTAGGTTCAACGGTTTAGTTGGAGTGCTGCTTAAAGGAATTAATTGCGTCCCCTCGTAGCTATATGACCAAAGTTGGCAAAGGGTTTTATCGCTGTAGGAACGGAATGGACTTGTAATCCTCCCGGTCGTCCCGGGTAGATTGCATCCTTGGCCTTGCTGCAAGACTCCCGTTTTAAAATACCATCCTGTCTATGTTAGGGCTGGAGGACGTTGTTGCCTTGGCGGTAATAAAAAAAAACCTGGGGCAAGGGGAAGGAAATACCTTCCTCCGGGCGCCTTTTTGCCCTTCTTTACGCTCCCTTTTATCCTGCAATTAAATCCGGAACATTTTAAAAATGAGCTGGATTCGCCCTTGAGATGAGCACTCTTGAAACAAAAAGCGGAGAAAATAAAAGTAAGCCTAATGTCGGTTTTAATGGAAAACAGGAACTTTCTAACAGCTTGAGTTGAAAACCTTGCACACTATCGGAGACGAGAATCAAATAATTGCAATAACAAATACAAACTATATAGTATATGAGAAAATTATATACATATATTTTTTTACCCTTTCCACCACCCCGCCGTACCTGAGGAAGACCCCATACCGGCGGACAAACGCTTTAGCTTAATCAAATTTGTATATCTAAGGGATTTCAAATAAATGGGATAAAAATACCTCCCAACGATCTTTCCTTCAGGCGAAACCGCTGGTCGGTTTTTGAAGGGACCATATTTTCATTTTAGAACATAAAACAAAAGGTCTTCCCTTGCAGGTTTCCCCTTGCACATTTACTTTTCCTTGGTTTTATTTTCTATCTATTTATATTATCTAAAATTTTCTTACTAAGAAGAGGAAAACAGCCCGGAACCCTAAACCTAAACCTATGTTTAATTATGCAATAAATAAATAACGGTAATAAAACTCTAACAATAATAACAATATTTAGAACTTAATAATTAGAATAAATAGGGACTTGTTCATTTAAGGCAAAGTCTTTTTGTGCTCCAAAAGATTTGATATCACAGACTAGCTTTTGGAGATTAGGCGGCCATTCTGCTGAGGTGACGGTTTTTCGCAAACGTTCTCTTTCTGCCTTGAATTTGATACAGCTGAAGAGTTTATGTTCGGCGTCTTCTTCAGTGCTGCAAACGGAGCATAAAGGGCTTCTCTTTTCTTATATTTATGAAGATAGCTTGCGAAGTTTCCATGTCCTGATAGCATTTGGGTGGTCCAGTAGTCGGGGCGTAGCCATTTTCCTTTTTTCAACGCTTGGGAAAAATTTGGATGTTAGTCGACCTTTATTGCTATTTGTCCATCTTTCTTGCCATGATGCCCTTGTCATTTTTCCCAAGTATTCTTTTGCCTCCTTCCCCGTTGTGCTTCGGAACCAGTCTATTTCTCCTTGGCTTGCTTCATCATATCAATAGCCTCATTTTTCTTTTTTTGATGGATGACCACCCTTTCTTTAAGGACAAGGTCTATTGGCGGTGCGTTGGCTATTACTGGTATAAAATATATATATATATATATGAAGTGCGATGCAGATAAAACAGATAAAAATGAGAAGCAGATAAAAAAAAATATATAGATATAAATATAACAATATATATTGTTATTCATTCAAAGTATATCTAGTGATGTAGTGTGTTGAGAGTGACAGAGAAGCAGACAAAAATTTAGTTTATTATAATTTCTAAATTTGTATGTATTTAAATTTTGATTGATTTCATTGATTAATATCAATTATTTAGAGAGAGATAGAGGAGATATTTAGATAGATCGATAATGAGAGAGAGGGGAAGGGAGTGAGGGAGAAAATAAGAGATAGGGGTAATTTTGGTTTATGTAATCACTGGCCATTTGATGAATCTAATTTCCTTCAAATAAAAGTCTCATAAATACATACTATTAATAATTAAAAATGTAAAACAAGTTAGTTTAAGAATTATTTTACCTAGCAAATGCCAATTATATGTGGTTCCTCGCGACGTACAATTAATTAAGGTTTTTAGTTGAGACGAAAAAAAGTTAATGGCACGAGAGGGATTCGAACTCACGACCTTCGGCTAGATACGCCGCTGCTCTACCACCTGAGCTATCGTGACCTCGATCCACACGGACATCAACTTCCCATCTCAACCCCACCTTATGAGTTTTCCCTCCTTTTACCATTTTTCGTCTCAACTAAAAACCTTAATTAATTGTACGTCGCGAGGAACCAAATATAATTGGCAAGATCGATTGCAAGAAGATGGCCGTGTAGTTGCTACCAGCTTTGTTTTGTTCGAATATTCACACTTGTTTACCACAAATGCCTATTGCAGACTCATTTCAACTAAAATGTCTCTCCACAATAAGAATAATTCCAGTCAAATGGAAAATGTTCATGACTATCTAATTCTTTAAATTCACTAATTTCGTGGTCCGCCTGACCAATTAATACATTACGATTAATTAAGGTTTTTAGTTGAGATGAAAAGCTCAAGTGGTAGAGCAGCGGCGTATCTAGCCGAAGATGGTGGGTTCGAATCCCGCTCGTGCCATTGACTTTTTTTCGTCTCAACTAAAAACCTTAATTAATTGTCCTGTATTAATTGGTCAAGCTGACCACGAAAGTAGTGAATTAAAAGAACAGTGATGATTCTTACTTTTTTTACAATACAAGACGTATCTTTGTACTAAATTTCATGTTTCTAACTGCACGTGAAGTGCCTTATAATTTACTACACCCTCTTTCCCTAAAGTTGCACTAATTTTGAGAAAAATGCACATTTCCGATTTTCTCCTTTACTTGCTATACAAAACTTACCTTTTTAGCGAATTTCACGTTTCTAGCTGTTCGGTAAGTACCTTTATAATATTGATGATATGTGAGTCAGTCAGTAACAAAAAGGCAAATTTTGAAATTATCCCCTTTCGAAATGGGTTAATATTAATTACTCAAATTTTTACATTGGCTAAGTTTAATTTAAGTTTCAAATTTTAAAAGCCCAAATTAAGGGGAAGCAGAGGAATGAGGGTGAGAAAAACCGGGTGAATTGGTTGGAGTAAAAATACACATGGCAGCTAGCTGGAACTTGGCCAGCGCTCTGCCTTTCGCTAGTTAAAAATCTGCATGTGAGTAGGTTCACTTTTGAACTAATGCTCTCGGCACATCAGTTGGCCAATTTTTGTTAATTTCTATTGGAGTTGAAATGATATATCAGACTACAGAATGGAGTCAAAGAGGGTGGAAGGATTTTGGCCTAAACCCAACGAATTTCATCACTGATCAGTAGGCCAACCCAGCTAATCTGGGTTAAGCACTTTTCTCACTAATCGGAATCATAGCAAGGATAGTAAAACAGCGGCATTAAATTGGCCAATCCGCCCCGGCCGAGGTCCAATGGAGATAAAATGGAAGTAAATTTGAGCTGTTGTAAATCAGCTGATTCGGCCGTCAGCTCGGCCAACAGCTCCCTCGGCCGACATCGCTTTCAACGAGGATTTATCACCAACAGCTTCCGCTCAAATCCCATGCGTACAACTATCCCGTCGATGTCCTCCCCTTCGCAGGCTGAACTCATAAAACCGTGTAAATAATTCCGAACCTTCTCAACTGCCCGATGATGGTATCGGTGTTTCCCATTCCAGGGATGACATAAATTAATTAAGACCAAAATTTAATATCGCTTTCGTTTTTAGCAGGATGTGGCTGACTTCAGAAATTGATATGACTAGAGAAAAATCTTTATCTTTATTCTTTAAAATCCCACATAACCTTCTAAAATTTATTACCTTACAAATACACGTAAATTCAGGATATCTCATGCTTATGCATTTGCCAAAATCCATAAACTTATTATGGTCAGGATCAGTGACAATCAAGTGGCAAGGTTTACAGATTATAGACAGTTAACACAATCAGACAACCTTAACACAATTGATTGTGCTATAACGTCCAACCTGATTTAAATGTCGATTTGTCACGCATTTCCATCACCTGTTGACAAGACTACATATGCATGCACCTTCATTATCAGATGTTATCAATACAGTACAGCTTAGAAAAGACGTGAGGTTGAGAATTTGGACACGCGTAAAAATGTTATTGGAGAATCCTATATATAATTCGGAATATTATGAAGGTCTCTCGCCTATTCTATGTTTTATCATTCACATTAACTTAGGTTTATTAGCCGTCCTGGTACTCAGGCATCACTGCCACTTGCTTTTAAGGGCGGATCTCATTAAAATAACTAAGCATTTCGAAGGGATAAGCCGCTATCGTGATATCCAGCCTTCGCCATCGCAAAACTCGAGAATATTGTTCAGATTCCTTATTGTAGCAGAAACAATCTTTAAAAGATCATATTGAAAAATTAACTCTGGATAAATATTAAAACAATCATTTGCCAGATACTCTATAATATTTTATATTAAATAAATTTGAATTAATATGGTTAAGAGACATGTTGGGTATTCAGCGACCTCGTCCGATTGTGGGAGGTAATCCTTTTCCCAAATGTGTTGTCAGATCTATTTTACGACACTTTGCCACTCAAATCACTCACCTGATTAGATGTAGAGCTTCTGTATATTAAAATCCTTAAAGATAGCGTTAATAGGCAATAACATGCAAATAAAATGTTATCTAATAGAAATAACAAATATATTAAAGAAAAAGTTACGGCAAAGGTAAACAAAGTTAGTTTCTTATTGTAATAATAATACTATCAAATAAAATTATAGTATTAGTTTTAAATTAAAAAATTAATTAAACAGAGAAATAACGGAAGAGCTCTTCAATGAATTTAGAAAAGAAAGAAAAAACTAAGTTAAAATGAAGATACAAAAAAAAAGTATATATATTTAAATTAAACTAAAAGTTCTCTTGTGAGTACTCTTGATGTATAGATGTGACGTGGCCTTGCGGTTGTGCGGGAAAGATTATGAAGTCGGGTCCACTTCAGCTGCGGTGCGGGAAGATGTCAGGCGTGCGGTCGTTGTGAATCAAGACACAGAATACAACTGATTTAGTGCGGCGGACGAATAATAATAATAACGCCCGTATTGTTGAACAGTACAGAACGTTGAACTATCGATTTATAATACAAAATAACTTATATAAAATTACTGCCTGAAACATCTAAATGTAAGAAACAGAGCGTATGCTGTCATCTTGGCGGTTGAGACGCGACTGGTCCAGTTGACTGGACTTGACAAAAAAAAGAAGTTTCCATGGTAATGAAAAATACAAAACAATTCACCGTAGCAACGGCGACGTGTAAACACTGGTGCTCATGGCAACCAAAAGCATAACATTTGGTTCCCATAGCAACGGGAGGCGTAAACATTCTTTTCCCGTGGCAACGAGACCAAACAAACTCAACTTAAATTAAAACAAAAAATAAAATTTAAATTCAGGCGTAAACAAGACATGACGGAGGTATTAGATAATCCTTTATTTTTGCCTTTATTGGAATATATGTTAATAACAGATTTTGATATAACATTTTGGATTCAGCATTGTCAAAATTTGGCCAAGTATATTGTTCATTTGTCAAGAATGCTCTCTACATTTTTCATCTCAACCTAAAATCTTAGATGAAAAGAATAATTAATTGGAATAATGAATATAGTCAATTATGGCTACTAAACGAATATGGATTAATTTAATAATTAAAAGAAGTATTTACTTTATTTAATAGCTTCCCGTGGCCACTTCATAAGTCGCTGAGAATCGAATCCTGATAACGCAACATTTGAAAAATGGGAAAAAGAGGTGTCCGAGAGAATCAAAATCACGATAGCTCAAGTGGTTAGAGCAGCGGCGTATTGAGCCGAAGGTCCTGGGTTCGAATCCCTCTCGTGACACTAATTTTTCATCTCAACCAAAAACCTTAGATGAAAAGAATAACTAATTGGTCTATTAATTAAGCGAAACTGTTTGATAATAAATCGTCCAGATTGAGCATAGGAATCGGCGTGTTAAGGTGTAAAATTGAACAGATATACTAAACCGGCAATGTTTGTAAGTGTTGCGGAAGTGTCGGTCCTTAACGCCGTATCCGCCTCGGTAGGACAGTTACTATCGAAGTTTCAAAAAAATAATTAATTATTCCAAAACGTTATATATTTGAAAAGCTTGTTTTTAAAACTCGTATACAATTATATTTACAGGGTGGCTTTTTTCAATGCAACACTCATTTTTTTCGATAACCGAAAGTTATTAAAAAACAGTTTAAATAGTAACCCCTTTGTCTTTAATAAAATAAGAGACCTAACCATTTTCTTAATGCCAAAGTAATAGCTAATAGTATCAAATTTATTTATTCAAATGAGACCTAAAAGTTTTGGTACATTTTCGCAAAAGTGGATTGCGTATTTCCGGGAAATATTCCAATTCAAAGGGGGGGGAGATTTTAAAACCCGCATCAATAACAAGAATGACTCTGTTGGGTTAACCGCTTGAGCCAATGCATGTATAAATTCTTTTGTATGTTTTGAACACCTGAATGAATTTACAGTATGGTTCACAAAGTCGAGAATAAAGATAAACCTAACGAAAAGCGCACAGATAAATTTTACCTCACGTAAAAATGTCTGTCCTGCGGTGAGTATAAATGGAATTCCATTGCCTACCACTGACCTTGTGCGTTATCTTGGACTTTTCATGGACTTTTCCCCACACAGGACTGAAAAAACAGCAAACCAACCGACGTTATAAATTGTTAAAAAAACTACTTGACTCACGATTAAAATTAGACATTGAAAACAAACTTTTAATTTATAAAACAGTGATTAGACTTCTCTGGGGTTGTGAAGTCTGGGGCTCAACCAAGGCTTCCAATTCCCAGCGTCTCCAATAAATCCAATCTAAAATTCTCCGTCAAATTATAAATGCTCCTGTTTACGTTTCAAATTACACTATTCATAACGATCTACACATCCCGTTTGTACATGAACTCATCAAAACCCGCTATAAAAAATTTCACCAATCACTGAACACACACAGTAATCTATTCGTACGACATTTATCACTTCCGGTTGGAATATCTGAAAATCCTCCAAGACGATTAAAGCGAAAGTGGCCCCGAGACCTTCTCATTGAGTAAAGACTGAACAAGATATCAGTGTGAAGGGGAAACTTCTCCTACAAGAGCCTCAAATGATAATACAACATATACGAACATATTTACTTAATATATCACTTGTAGTTGTAAATATCAAATAAATGTAATAAAAAAAGTATGTTTTGTTAATTTTTTGAAGGAACTATTTTGCTTAGTAAGGGAATAATCACAAAAGACTTGCTCAAAGTACATGATAGTCTTGAGTTGGGTAGCCATTCTAATCAACTGGTATTTCATACTTTTAATTTGTTCTAAGGTAATTGTAACTCACGATTTCTTGCTTTATATTAATCTTTAGTGTCATGAGCGGGATTCGTCTGCTCAATACGCCGCTACTTTAATCACTTGAGCTATCTCAAACCTTTGCCCTCTTTTTGCCATTTTTTCAAATGTCGTTTAATCGGGATTCGATTCTCTTATTATATATAAACACATGCACTTCGCAGCCAAAATAAATACTTTCATTGGAAAACAAGTATTTATTTGTTCGGATGAACTTGTCAGAACTCGACAGAACAAATTTTCGTCAGAATTCGCATTCATAGTAACCGTAGCCTTAATTGTATTGTAAATCACTTCAATTTCATTAAGACTATAATTCTAAATATGTGAATAAAACAACAATAATAAAACACTCCAAAAAAATAATTAACTTATTAACTTTAAAATGTTATTTTTAATATATACAATTCTTTCAATTAATTAAGGTTTTGAGTTAAGATAAAAAGTCAGTGTCACGAGCGGGATTCGAACCCACGATCTTCGGCTAGATACGCCGCTGCTCTACCACTTGAGCTATCGTGACCTCGATCCACTCGGACACCAACTTCCCATCACAACCGCACCTTTTGAATTTTCCCTCCTTTTTGCCATTTTTCATATGTAGTGTGATCTATTTGATTCTCGGCGTCAAATGAAATTGCCACGGAGAACTTTAGTAAAGGTAGACTTCATTTTAACTTATTAAATTCACTAGTGTTCGCTTGACCAATTAATTATCTTTCAATTAATTAAGGTTTTTAGTTGAGATAAAAAAGTCAGTGTCTCGAGCGGGATTCGAACCCACGATCTTCGGCTAGATACGCCGCTGATCTACCACTTGACCTGCTCTGAGATCGAGGTCACGCTCAAGTGGTAGAGCAGCGGCGTATCTAGCAGAAGATCGTGGGTTCGAATTCCTCTCGTGACACTGACTTTTTTATCTCAACTAAAAACCTTAATTAATTGAAAGATATTAATTGGTCAAGTGGACCACGAACACTAGTGAATATATACAATATTATTTTTCGAAAAAATGTGTTATTTATGTAAAGTTGATGTCAGTACGAGTTTTTTTTTTTAAATATGGAAGTATTTATAACATTTGAAATTTGTGTTCGGTGCGTCTGCTGCGATGGGGATCGACCCGAGGAATGCCGGGGAAAAGCGGCCGTGGATTCTGGCTTAACATGTGAATAAAGTCACTTCTCTTTTCGGCCCTTTGGTGACCGAGCGCAACATCTGGAACAGTTTCTTCCTGAAGGACGTCAACATCTGGCGATTTGATGCTTCTTTCATCTGATTTTCTTCGATTCGAAAGCCGTAGCTTTTTATTTACATTTTTTAATATTTTTTGGCGTTTATTTCTACTGACATGTTTTCAGCAAACAAAATGTACCTATTTGATTTTGTTAATGAGTTTTTTATATCCCAATAACCAAGAACAAACTTCTACTTCTCCATGTTTTTCCGGTAACTCATCATAAGTACATAGTTTGACCTGATAATTTACTTTAAGCCTTCTTGCCATTTTTCAAGTTAAATCTATTAACCTAAATTTAGATAAATGATAATGCCAACTTTTTGCACATTTATATTAAATAAGAGATATATATTTATATTAAATATATATATTTATGCGCATAAAAATCATCCAAACTCGCTAATAATAAATTTGTGCTACAAACTCTAATCGTTCGAGTAACATTAATAATAATTGATCATTGATTACATTTTAATTATTTATTCCTGAGTTGTGGCCATGAAATAATAATGTTTATCTCCCGATTATTAGATTTAATTGGCTTAATTTAATTCAAGCCGTAAACGTAGTATCTATTTAACGATATTTTTTAAAACAATGATTTCGATTTCAATGATTGAAATTTATCGCATTCGAATTTTTCGTTACCATAGCCAAATGATTATAATTAAAAATAAATACTCAATGTTAACATTTTTAATATAGAGAACGTTATGATTTTTATGCAAGAATGCTAATGTTAGAAAATTTCTGTTTATTTTATATTTGACAAAACAGTTGTATTAAACAAAAAAATTAAACGAGATTATTCTTCAATTTTCACAGTCCAACCATAACGCCTTTTATTATCGTCACGGTTAATGACCATATTGTTACAGCCGTTGTTATTGTCGACGTCGCGCCGAGGGGGGAAAAGGGTGGGCTAAAAATCTAGTTTACTTGGTGAAATCTTTTCAAAAGGAGATGATGTATATGTTTACCGTTGGGGGATGACCCGAATTCCTCCAAGACTGGACTCAAGCCAGGCACGCTTTGTTCCCAGAGGTAAACTACCTTTGACTCAAGAAAAATTGAGTGAGACGGTGGAAAAGTTGGGGACTTTTTCAAGACGGTTGCCCGTCGTAACGAAGCCGCCCTATTCCTCACGGTCATTTGCCAAACATAACTTATTCCCTTTCCTCGCAAAGGGGCACAACAAAATTCGCGTGGGCTTTCTACATTTTATTCACGGAAATAGATTTCGTTTAGATAACAACAGATTTTTTTGTTTAAATAATGTTGAATATATTTTGGTTTTGAGTTAAAATTTCAGCTTTCTGAACTGTTTGTTGACTTGTTTTTTTCTCAGGTCGATCTCAGACACGTGGACGAGGTGAAGGATTCGAACGTAGTTGCCATAGGAGTGGACCTTTCCGAATTCTACACGTCCGTTGAATGGGACATTCTCGAAGTTCCTGCCGTCAGGTGAATTTTTATTCTTCTCTTTATTAATAACGATATCGTTATTTCTTGTTCTTTTGAGCACATTTTGACTGGTGTTCAGATAAAATGAAATCTTACACGATTTACAAGAATATGAAACATACATTGTTAGGTAAAACTGAGTTAGTCTAAAATTACTTGAAACTGTAAAACAGTTCTCGTAGTACAGGCGTTTCTCATTCCGATCTCAATTAACATTTAATTAAATTCTTGTAATGTGGATCTTTGAGTACAACTCCAATTAAAATATTTGACTCTAGTTATGTAATTTTGCTTGTGTTAATCTTATTTAATTGGTTTAAACGTTGTAATGCGCAAAATTACAAATATTTTAAACTAATAACCGGAGTTTACCCTGTTTTGCACTGCAATGCTGAAACGATTTTATTTGTTAATAATGAGGAATGTTTTGATTAAAAAATTTGACGTTTTTCATGCTGTGGCGGATATTCCACTGTGAGATTTTCGTTTTGGAGCAAAGGGATGAGCTCTATATTTTTTGCCGTGAGGAGATGCCTCACCTTGCTTATAACCCAGATCTTTATTGAAGCGACATGCCCATGTACGTCTGACGGACCAGTTCTTTGGGTTTATGAGTATTGTTTTGCGACTTGTGTATCTCCCAGTCTCAAACATTGTTCTGTTTTTGTGTTTGTGCTTTGCTGCCTCACCCAGCTTGTTTCTCAAACTCTCACTGAAGTTGGCGACATACAATAAGAATAAGGAGAAGAGTATGATCGAAAACTATCAAACTACTTAGTATTTCACAACAAACTACTTAAGATTACACAATAAAACTTGCAAGAAATATTTAAGTTAGAGTTTTCAACAAATTTTTGCACATAAAAATGTCCGACATTACAAATGATGAAATGCAGATTAGTCATTTTCGTTTGACTATTTGTGATGTTTTTGTGTGTCTGATGCTCGTCTATTATTCTCTAATTTTAGTTCTGGGTGTTAATTTAAGCCTCGCCCTACTTATATCCCTGAACATTGCGTAATACATTTACGAAAAGTACAAAAGGTACATACCAAACCAGCGAGCCAGGTATGAAGGCCAATAGAACCAAACTACAAAACAGTTCACTGCTTGACCATAAATGTCGACATTTTCGCCATTTTTTAGTGGTGCTGCACCCTGCTTATATCCCTGATCATTGCGTAATACTGATGCGCGACTTCAGACGAAAACAGCAAGGATAAGAAGATTAGAATGACCAAGCTGTATATTGTAGTAATTTACTATTATTGCTGCAATATAAACTAAGATTACCTAATTAAAATAACAAAAACTTGGGCGTGGCGTTTTCAACCAATTTATACACAAAAATAAACCACACGATACCATTTTCGTTTTTTTTTGTTCTTGCTGTTTTTTCCGTCTGACGCTTTACGGCATTTTCGCCATTTTCATTAGTAGATTTTTGTTGATCCCCAAAAACCAAATCAGCGAGAATAGAAAGACCATAAGGATCAGACGCGACCAAACTACAAAATAGTTCCATGCTGCTCTAATTGCAGTAAATTACAATGCTTATAAAACTAAAATTGTGGTATGGTATTTCCAACATATTTTTATACAAAAATAAGACAAATGTTCCCGTTAGGCAAAATGGTAGAGAGGTAGAACATTGCTAAATCTGATTCGCATCTAATAGATCAAACCAGTCAGGAAATAACCTGAATGATCGGAAACGATCAAACTTCTTAATATTTCAATGAATTTTAATTTTTAAAGTTGGTTAGGTCTTAATACTCGCCCTGTTTATATCCCTGTACAATGTGCATAGGAGATCGGAACCGTCAAAACTACAAAATAAATCTCTGCTTGTTCAAAATAATTAATAATAGTAAATATAGTAATAATAATTAATAAAGTAATATTTACTAAGATTACCCGACTAAAATTAGGAAAATTTTATGGAGCTTGCGACAAATTTTTACACAAAAATATACAAATGCTACCCATAGTAAAATGGAGGTTGGTTGCTATTTTTCCTATTTGGTCTGTCAGATGCGTTTTGGCGTTTTATTCATCTTTATTGGTGGGTTTGTGTTGCCTCACCCTGCTTATATCCCTAGACTTGTCAAAATACAGATACGCATTCTGACAGACCTAACCGTCATGAATACGTACACAAGACGGATTGGAAACTACCAAATGACACGTTACGTAACCAAACTTAAAAACGGAACATTTTCAAATTTCAATTTTTTTTTAACATCAAAATAAACTATAGTATAAGGTTTTTTTATTATTATTATTACATTTTTAAGGCTGATAGATCTTTCGAGATTGTTTTAAACTTGAATCCTCTCACTAAGATTAAAGAGTTTCTCTGTTAATTATTAAATTTATCAAATATTTATTTAATTTGAAAGTCTCAAAGCAGGATTGAATGTTTCAGACACGAAAAGTTTTACACTTGCTGTGATGAACCCTACCTGGACATTACGTTTAATATCACTATGCGGAGGAAGACGCTTTTTTACACCGTCAACCTCATCATACCCTGCATGGGGATCTCCTTTCTGACAGTGCTAGTCTTTTATCTGC
Organism: Cimex lectularius; assembly: GCF_000648675.2. NCBI lineage: Eukaryota > Metazoa > Arthropoda > Insecta > Hemiptera > Cimicidae > Cimex > Cimex lectularius. Next base: position 1,727,493 of record NW_019392641.1, read on the forward strand.
CATCCGACAGCGGTGAAAAGGTGGAGAGTTTACGATTCTGGAATTAAAAGGTAAAATAAGAATCTTTTATAAAAACTCTCTTTGCGTGCAGGTTAGTCTTTCCATATCCATCCTCCTATCGTTGACTGTGTTCTTCTTGCTGTTGGCTGAAATTATTCCACCTACCTCACTCGTTGTGCCTCTCTTGGGGAAATTTGTACTTTTCACAATGATTTTGGATACGTTTAGGTAAATTAAGGTAGTGCTTAATATTATAGGATGGGTTTTTACTTGATTTTATATTCACAGCATATGCGTTACGGTGGTGGTGTTGAACGTGCACTTCAGGTCGCCGCAGACGCACACGATGTCACCTTGGGTAAAAAGGGTGTTCATCCACATTCTGCCCAGGCTGCTTGTCATGAGACGGCCTCAATATCAAATCGACCGGAGAAGGTATAAAGAGATTAACTTCATTTTGGTACTTCGCCATGTAGAGCTTACATAAAGCCTGCTCCTTCGTTGCGTAGACGTACAGCTATGACTGCCATTAGTTCAGAGGATGTAGAACAAGTATCGTAATAAAATTGCACTCGTCTTTAATAAACTGCTCACAAATTGATGTCGACTTTCAAACTAAAATTGTACAGCGATGTGTATGATATCGAGGAAAGCGTGATACAATTTGTTCATGATTTTTCGTCTGTCTGCAGTCACACCTTCTACGTCGGTAATCAACGCTGACCAGGACTTCACAAAGCCGTCGCCTTCGCAAAATCATGGTGGACCAAGCATGATTTTATGTTTCTTTCTAAAAAAGGAGATATTCGATAAACGGTTCACATTGATTTGCGAGCAATTTATTGTAACTTGCTGTCTTGCGGCAACTGGGATATTTAGATAGACCTTTTTTTAGTATAACGTTGATAAATATTAATGAGGACTATGTTTACAGCAACGGTTACTATTTGTCGGACAGTGTCACCGGATCGCAGAGGATAATGGTACGGACGTGCAACGGGCTGGAGCTGAGGGACCCCTCTTTGTACACGCACGACTCCGCGTCCAGGCTGGTCGAGGGCTCCCAGGAGGGTTTCCCGCCTCTCGAAGACCTCGACTATCCGGGGGCGCCGAGGTTCGCGGCCGGGAGCGGTCCGTCCGGGATCGAGGACACAGAACGAGGGGTGTTCGTCGGCGAAGAGTGTTTCGAGGTGACCAGGGCGAGGAGGGAGATGGAGTTGTCCGGCGGGCTCAGCGGTTCCAGCTGCAGGATACACGGTTCCCCGGCTCTGCCGCCCCTTCCGGACGACATCCCTCCTCCGGCCTGCGGATCCGTCTCCAGGCTCCACTGGCACCACTGCCCGGAACTGCACAAAGCGATCGATGGCGTCAGGTTCATAGCCGATCATACAAAACGGGAAGAAGACTCAACAAGGGTAAATGTATTTTTAACGAACAGTATTTTTCGAAATAACATATACACTAACAGAAAAAAAATTCCACCCACTTGTAATATAACTTGATTTTTATATATTTTTGTATACATTTGTATATATTAATGAAAATTTCACGTTATATAAACAAAAAACATTTATCTCAGTAACATTCCCAACACGGCACACAGCAGTGACACATCTACACAGAAAACACCCACTTTGAGTGAGTACAAATACATGGAATAAACCTAAAATTTCTATTTAATTTCACTAGTTTCGTGGTCTGCTTGACCAATTAATATCTTACAATTAATTAAGGTTTTCAGTTGAGATAAAAAAGTCAAAGGCACGAGAGGGATTCGAAAGGTTTCGAAAAATGGCAAAAAGGAGGGAAAATTCGAAAGGTGTGGTTGAGATGGAAAGTTAGGGTGCGAGTGGATCGAGGTCACGATAGCTCAAGTGGTAGAGCAGCGGCGTATCTAGCCGAAGGTCGTGGGTTCGAATCCCGCTCGTGACATTGACTTTTTTTATCTCAACTGAAAATCTTAATTAATTCTAAAATTACTATACTGCCTACATCATTGTATAAATTCATTTTTACATCTTACATGTGTTTGTATAACCCAAACACTGTCAGTAAATCCCAGGCCCTGGAGATGATCTAAATAAAGGTCGAAACGTTAGCACGATAAAGAAAATATTTTTATAAAACTACATCACACTAGACCGCATCTCACGATCTCCAAATAATATATAATATAATAATATTATAATACAATAATATTGTAATAAATTACATATATTATAATATATGTAATAGTACAAATTATATNAGTTAGTGTCCTCAATTTAAACAGCTGTACGTCGAACAATACAGCTTTGGAGATAATTCCAGTATGAAGGATTATGTTTTTAATTTGTTTTTTTTTAAAGAATACAGACTGCTTGCTCGTCAACAACATCCTTTTTTTTAACAAACAAAAACAAAAAAATAAGATAATGGTATAAAATCAATGTCTCCTTTTTCAAACCGAACGAGTTTGTTACCAAGTTCAATTTAAATCAATTTTCCTAATTTATCTTTTATGTAAATTATGAAACTTTATAACGACCGTTTCCCCGACCCACAGTCCAGTTTTAAGCTTAATTCAGTTCATTACCCTAAATTTCCTCTCTAAAAAAAGGTAAATAATACATTTCATATCACATTAAGCAGCATTTATGACAAAAACAAAAGATTCTTACATGTTTGGTTTCGATTTTATTATTCTGACATTATGTTATTTGTTAATAATACAGTTTAAGTTTACAATAAATTATTAAATTTTAAATAAATTGAATTATCTGTAAAGAATATATATGTACATATATTATGAGAAAGAGGGGAGAGATTTAGTTTTTAATTTACTGACGAAAACGGCGCTTCGGTTATACCATCCGGCAACACAGATCTAAATTCACGCATGGTATAACTTTAGCGCCTTATTTCTTAATTCAAGCACCATCACCACGTCGGGTAAGTTTAAATAAAATATATAATAAATAATAAATCAATAAAATATATAAATAGTAATAAATACAAAACTGGGAGACCAAATGGTTGTTCCGTGTTCTAATACCATTCTCATCCCTGATGGCTTTCCTACTCTTGTATCTATTTATTATTAAGGAATGATAACTTCTCAATTATACCGGACACCAGTCAGCCTCTGGCGCAAAAGTGTATGTAACAAGAGTGTGTCAACCTCGCATGGCATACTCAAAGTCAAGAGATTATAAAACTATCATTACACTCCACACATCAAGCAATTCTAAATTCATAGTCTAAATGCCCAACAGTTTATTCTTCCTTTCCCTAATAATCCCTTCTATAATAATCCTGAAAAGCTAATTAGGCCCGAACGACAAACCGTTACCGTTTTTTCCATTGCCGGTCTCTTTCACCACAAAGAAGCCGACTCCTCATAGAAAAATGAATTTATATCCTTACCTCCGTCCCCACTCTTTCAAAATCAAACATATATAAACAAAAAACATTAATATCGTACGACTTACTAACATTTGCAACACGACACACAACCGTGGCACGTCTACAAAGAAAACACACTGAGTGAATACAAATATTTTGATTAAACCTAAAATTTCTATATTGCGTACATCATTGTTCACATCTTCACATACACATTCATTTTCACATCTTACATGTGTCACGTTTCGATTTGAATGTAACGCCATGCCCCTCCACACACATCTGACAGTGAAAGGAGTAGGGGCTAGGAAAGGGCTATTTTTTCATTCAAAAAAAAATTCCCTTTCTGTCTTCCATGGGTTAAGAGCTATCTATTTGTAATAAAGAAAACTTTGGTGTGCACACAATTCAAGTGAGTAAATTTTATATTTAGACGTCAAAAAACTAATTGGTTGTCGCAAAAAATATATTTTTATAAAGAAAACTATATTTGCTAGAGCATTTGATTTTAAAAGTTATGTTAAAATATTAATTATATTTTTTAATTGGTGGTCAAAAATTAATAATAATAATTTTCTTTACTTTTACTTTTCTTTATAAAACGAGAATTAACGTCGATTTTAAAATTAATGTTTGTAGATTCTGAAATAGGTTTTATTATAGAATAAAAGATTATTTAAATTAAAAATAATCTTTTTTGAAAATAAATTGTAATAAAAGATTTAAATTTAATTAATATTTTGGTCTCGTATTTATTTTGGTTTGAATTGAATATTGGAATTTTGTATATCAAAAAAAGGTGCCTGATCATTAAATTAAATTAATGTAGTCAGGTCCGATCATAAGAAAACCTCTGGGACCTTGTTTTCGGTTCTCCGAATTCAGGGTTGGGCCCAAAACAGAAGAGACACGCTTACACATGTTTTTGTATAATGTAATCAATGTTTATACATCCCAGGCGCTGAAGATGATCTCAATAAAGATCGAAACGTTAGCACAATAAAGAAATGTTTTTCTGAAATCTACATCACACCAGACCCCCATCTCACGATCTCCAAATAATCATTATTGCTAATATTTTTCCCGGGTTATTTTAGAACCCCAGGTTATTAGAAATGATAAATGGTGAAGTGAGTGTGTTGTTCAATCTTTTTAAAAAGATAGTTCCTACTCACAGTTTGTTGTTTTCAACGATCCGGATTTCGAGCTTATAGTTCATCATCAGATTGTAGAACCTGATGATCTTTTTAAAAAGACCCTAGGTTATGTGTCCATTAAGCAGGAGTTTCGCATTCGAAGATAATATGGATGGATCTTTCTCTTCAATGCATAACCTATAAACTGAGTCATCTTTGAATTATCCATGTTATTAGTGGTTGTTATAAAGCCATATTATTTCTAATTTTGACGTCGGGACCTCAGATCCTATCTGTGAAGGTTCCTACGAGGATAACCACTTGGGAATTCACGCGGAAGCCCTTAACAAAGCTTTGCGGTCTGTTAAAGCTGTACGAAGAGCTTTTTTTAAATTATGGTGAGGATGTACAATGGCCCAAATGTCATTGGTAGCAGTGCGTAGTCATAATCCTAACACCTTATTACTGATCATCTGTTCAACTTTCCTTTACCCTCTAACTTCCCCCGTTAGTAGTCTGTACTACCAGTAGATCATGTTGTGTATTTTTTCAGGTGAAGGAAGATTGGAAGTATGTAGCGATGGTGCTGGATCGCCTCTTCCTGCTCATATTCACGCTCGCCGTGCTCGTCGGTACCGCGGGGATCATCCTCCAGGCACCGACGCTCTACGACGACCGGAAACCGATAGACGTCACCCTTTCTGAGATCGCGTCCACCACTGCCAAGCCGCACGTCGCCGCCGTCCTTTAGGCCGGTCAACGGGCCCTCGAGGATTCCTACACGCAAACGCTTTCAGCCGTTTCAAATTTGTTCCGGGGGATTGTTCGTTCAGAGGCAAGTTCCCGCCTCGGAGGTGGGAAAAACAAACCCACGGGGGGATCGAGGCCTTGCACAGCCAGACTTTACTGGTTTCTTTAATTTTTGTATTAAGTATTCTTTCAAACAGAAAATTATAGACCACGACTAACGACCAAGCAGTCTGGACCTTTAGTTTTGCCGTTCGAAAATTATTTGTTGCGTTGTGCAATTTTTTTTTAATAACCTCCATTTGAAAAAAGCTGTTAAACTTGATAAAACACAAATATTAATAGATAATCTTTAACATAAACATGTATTAGATGGACAAGAAAAAAAAACTAGTTTGTTAGCGACGAAAAAATTACTTTTGTCTTAGGATCTCGATTTATATTATATAAAGAAATATAAATAAATTACGTAATATAATATATTTGGGGAAATATATTTTATTGTATTTAATGAGGAATTTTGTTGTTCCTTCATAAGGAAAAGCAAAACGTTTATAGCTCAATGTTATTTATCTTAGATTATAATGGAAAGGAAAACAAAAAGTATATTAATTAATCGTTCTACGAAGAAATTAGATCGTCTGTTACTCTATTGCTAGCTGTGTTACTCCTGGGCATTCGTATTTATAGGAAAAGGACAGGATTATACAAGCTCTGATTTAAAAAAAAAAAAAAGGGTTATAAATATACATGTAAATATAAGTAAAATTATAATTGTAATTTAGGTTATTTTTTTAATCGGCCGTCAATTTCTGGGGCTAACCCGCTTTTTTCCTTTGGTTTTTCAGAGAAAAAAATTTAAAAAACTGAAATTGAGAAACTACGCTGTTTCAGTTGTAAAAAAATTTGGTTGTATGAGTTTTAGGGACCAATGACTCATTGGAATGTTTTTTAAAAAAGTTTCTAAAGGTTTTAACAAAACAATTTTTCATTAAAGTTTCGCTCGGTGAATCAATGAATACTGTGTAATATTGAATTTATAAGGCCTAACGGCTAACTTACGTATGTTTTTAATGGTAAAAAAAACCTACAAGAATGTAAGAAGAAATTTGAGTAATTTTTAACTTTTAAGAGTAAGTTTTAAGACGAAAAAATTGGATCAGCCTGATATATAATTGTTAAAAATTATTAAGTTGCCTTAAATAAAATGTAAATAATTAATGCATATCTGCTCCGTGCCTCAAAGGCACAAACTGTTGTTTTTTTGTAAAAGTATTATACATTTTAAAATGTTGTTCTTGGGCTAAAATTTTAAATATTGTTGGTAAGTGCGTAAATTTATTATTATGTCCAATATTAATTATAATTTATAAATTTAAATTTTTTGTTGGATTCGTGAGTAGCGGTCAAGAATGAGGTAGTTTAGAAAAATACTTTTTAATTTTTTGACCGACGTTTCGACCTTTATATTGGTCATCTTCAGGGCATAAAGTGTGGTGCTATTCTTGTGGTGTCATATTGGTTTTGTGCGTTTGTTGTGACAAAACCAATAAAACACCACAAAAATAGCACCATGCTTTATACTCTGAAGACGACCAGAATACAGGTCGAAACGACGACCAAAAAATTAAACAGGTGTTTTTCTAAACTACCTCGTTCTTGATCACTCCTCACGAATCCAACAAATTATTAAACAACCGGCCACTAAAAAGCACACATTAATTATAAAATTCTGAAATTTTTAGAAAAGCCAAATTTCAAGCTTAAATGTTGATTTGATTCTTTGAAGTTTATAGATTACATCAGGGTTCGGCAAACTTTGGCCTGCAGGTTTAAAAGTTGCGTGGAAAAGAAATCAAGTTGATACTGTATGTTCTTATACCTAACATTCACTAGAATGAACAAAAAAAAAAAAATTACTTCCAAACATACAGAAAACTCACCGCAACCATCATAACAAATGCACAATCATACCATTCACAACACAAAATTGTTGCACTAAGACAATAATTGCACATAATGCCGAACTATAAATGATTACAAAAATATCAGAAAATGCATTCTCCATGCATAAAGTTGCAATGCATCAGAAACAAACACACACTACTAAAAACTCTACATAATTAAAAACATAAATCTTCAAAAGAAGAAATTGAAACTAACACACCACAAAAGCTACAAACTAATGACACACAAAGAAAAGATGTAAAATAGCCGCTGATAATGCCCCTAACGACACTGACAGAAGGTATACAAAGAGCACAGGGTAAACAAGACAGATTTCACTGAAGATGATGCAAAGTCAAAACGCGTTTGTACCTGATCGAAAATCCATGAGTGTAGGCCTTATGGACGAAAGTTGTAGTGAAACCCCCTGAGTTTCTATCAGCTTGCAATTTAACTCTTATCATAAAAACATGTTGAACTGGAACTGGGTCAGCATGTTTCGCATTGCACCATCTAGGCCTTTGTACACTGCAGGATCCGGTGGTTGTCTGTAAGGCTATTGCGGTTAGCGACATCCGATGGACCACATGGCACATAAGGACCTACATGGATGAGACAAAACGTTCCTCGCTGAAAAGCCAATAATCATATGACTTCAAAAACCAAAAAGTTTGCCGACTCCCGTTTATATAATTGAACAGTGTTTTGAAAATATTTCACGCTTGTTTATTCTATCAATTCAGCCTAAAAAACTCAAAATTCTTTCTATAATTTGAAATATATATTATAACTACAATGTTGTAAAATATTGTTAACTCTTAAAATTATAAATTAGTGTAGATAGTCAAGCCTTTTGTTTTGATTTGGATTTTTTTTTTTTCGAACAACTACTTTTCTTAATTTTCACACAGGCAGAAAGGAAAGTTCAGTAGACGAACGAGACAGCTTTGAATTCACGACCGCCTGAACAAGCCGGTCATCGTCCAAGATCAACATTCACAGATTATTTTTCACAACCGCCGATTCATTTGCCTATTTTTGAAATCAAAGTATGCATAAAGTTATACACAACTAATTGGAAAATTAACGGATGCATGATAAAGAATGTTAGAGAATCATTGAAACGTTTTGTATCACAGTCCTCAAAATGCTGATACAAAATTGAATTATAATTGAAATAATATATGTACGATATTTTATACTGTAAACAAATGGACATTGTATGAGATAGTTTTTGTGAGTGTATTTTCTCAATTTGTGAAGAGAAATTATTGCTGACACCAAATTATAATTTTTTTCTCGCCCTTTCCGAAATACAATTAATTAAATCTAATTATTTAATAAATAAAAATGTTCTATTGTCTAATAAAATTAATCTGTTTTGTACAATTTTATTTTATATGATATTCAAAAAGGCAATACTATTTGTGTCTGTTTTATTGCTCTGTACAAGTGTTGTTGACAAAATCTAATTCCATCCAATGACATTTTTGACACTCAGATTTCTCTTAGCTTTATTATAGACAAAGTAGAAAAACATGTTTACATTCATGTAAACAAAAAGATTATACATTAGCGATGTGTGTGGGTTTTAATTGCCCTTAAGGCTCACATCAATGTTTTCAAAGACAATTTAACTATTCCTTTTTTTCCCCCCTGAAATGATTTTAGGCAGTTTCTGTAAAAATCAATAATTTTAAAAATGTTAAGAAACGAGATTGTATGATAATTTTCCATGAAGGTCATTTTATATGGTGTTGAAAGCCTACTGAAGAAAATTGAAAAACTCGTGTAAATACAAACTACATTTGTTGGAATGTTGAACGAAAAATTTTTGTCAAAACAAATGCAAGACAACCCTGCATTTTTTCATTTCCAAGCAAAAGGATTTGACTAATAAGTAAGATACACTTTTCAATTGTTTATTTTTATTTGGAATTTATTGGTGAATTCTTCACGTTTAGTAACTCCATATTGGAAGTGTATTTACATATTTGTATTAGGAAATTGTACATATATTGAAAGTACATTTATATGATATATAAATATTGATTGTATTTATTAGAATAATTAATATGTAATACACCTCAGTGAGTAAAAAAATGTTGTGCGTTGGAGATTACTTGGTCTCACTGTAAAACAAATTAACAAACCAACTACTGCCTGACATCATATTTTAATGAATTCATTGTTCACTGTACATAAACGTACATTATATCTAACGTTATAATTATACAAAGCACTAATCTTTTTGAAAAAGGAAAAAATGGTGAGAGCAAATATAAAACTTTACAAATGAACAAAGGTGTTTTATTTAAGACCCGTTTTTAGCCTGAACAAAAAACATAACGGACTGATTTCCTAGCCAAACTGGGACATCTGCTTTCAGGTGCAATCAGATGCCTTTGAACCTAGATTCAACAGTGTATTTCCAGGAACCATCAGACATTTTGTTAACTTTGACAAGTTGGCTTGCATGTTTTCTTGTAATTAATGTCCTTTTTATTTAATAATTATCAAGGATAAGATGACCAGAATGATGATAAAAAGGTACTTTTATACTTTGTATTCATCTAGACTTCGTACAGGTAAATAAAACCAAAATTTTCATAAAAAAGTTATATTACGATACAACAACAACTTTTACAATAGATACATTTAGAAAGTTATTTAAGTATTTAATACAAATTTGATACATTTGATGTTATTTACAATAATCTGCATCTATTTATAATGATATATATTCATATGTATAATATGTATATTTATAAATGTATGTATAAAAGTTGTACGAAACAATTCAAATTTGGGTGAATTGGTTATTTTAACAAAACAAAATTGATTAGTGTGTTTAAAGAGAACCTAAAACTAACAGAAAAGATTTGTAACAAAGAGATAGAAATAGAGAAAATAAATATAATAATAAAAACTACTTTTGAGCAATTTTTTTATTTTTTATTTTTATTTTATTTATTTATTTTTTGGAGGTGTCCTCCTGATAAATATGTTTATTATTACCAGAACTGCTGGGTGAAAAAATATTCCATGAAGAACTCCCAATCTTAAAGATCAAACTGCTTCATTAATAAGCTAAATAACAATTTCAACATCCATAAATCAACAGACATTTGAAAACAATTATTAATTTTAAACATATCTCCACCCTTGGGAGGGCTTGTTTTATTTGTTATCTTTTAAAAGTAGTAATGTTATAATAATAAACCTAGAACAAATAGACGTCTAAGGTAAACAGGTTTTGCAAACGTTAAAATGTATTTTACAATAAGTAACACTGCGGTAACAAACTTAAAAAAAAGTCAATTGAAAAAGGAAAGAACAACAAGCAAACAGAAAGAGAGTAACTACATATAAAAACTTAATCTGTTTAATAAATATGCTTTGGTGTAAATGGTATAAGGACCGTTAATGTGTGTTTTAATAAGGTCACTGGGATAACTTTCTTTTGCACTTTTCTACAGGGCTTTTGGCACAAATAACCATCAACGAGTTAGTATAAGCTCACAAAAAATTAAATTAAAAAGGAAAAACCATGAAAAACAACAAACAAACAAAATGTGTCTAGGTATGGTTTTGGTTAAATGAGAGTGGCGCGGCTTGACTGTGAGCAAGTTGCGGGAGCGGTGAATCTCCGCTCGAATTCCTCCCTTCTCTTCGATACCATACCGCATAGGCTGATGCTTGGACACCTTCTCACCTCTAAAAACAAAACAAAAAAACCTTTTAATGCAAATTTGGACAACGGACCGCAACAGTTTAGGAATTGTCACAGTGCTTATCACTTTAAGGTAAAGGTCCCAGGTTCGAATCCAGCAGCAATGCATTCGAACCTGACATACTTACAAACGGGCTTTTTGTACTAGAGGATGACCAGGTACTTAAGATTATTGTGTGCTGCACAACTCGTAAGAACTAAATTGTCAGTTGGTGGTACTTCAGTTGGTCAAAATATTACAAAATGACCAGGAAAAAAGATACATACACTTATTGTTGTTCTGGGGTGAACCAAGTTGTATGGGTCAGTGTTCATCTCAAAGCTTACAAGATTATTGAGGAGCTTGAAGTGCTATTTGTGCACGACATCGGTGAAAGATTCTTGCTAATGGATCGTGAGATGCGGTCTGGTGTGACGTCCAAATAATCATTAACTAACGGTCACTAAACACCACACATTCTTGCTGGACAATGGGACAACACCGTGGATGATTAACTAAATAAGTCAATTAATTAAGGTTTTTTAGTTGAGATATAAAAGTCAGTGTCACGAGCAGGATTCGAACCCGCGACCTTCGGCTTGATACACCGCTACTCTACCACTTGAGCTATCGTAACTTCGATCTGCTCGGGCACTAACTTCCCATCTCAACCCCACTTTTTTTTTTTTTCCCTCCTTTTTGCCATTTTTCAAATGTCGTGTAATCAATCGTATTGGATTCTCGACGACAAATGAAATGGCCACGGAGAGCTTTAGTGAAGTATACTTCATTTTAACTCATTAAATTCACTAATTTTCATGGTCTGCTTGATCAATTAATATAATTCAATTAATTAAGGTTTTTAGTTGAGATAAAAAAGTCAGTGTCGTGAGCAGGATTCGAACCCACGACCTTCGGCTAGATATGCCGCTGCTCTACCGCCTGAGCTATCGTGACTTCGATCCCCTCGAGCACTAACTCACGCCCGAGTTAGTCATGACACTGACTTTTTTATCTCAACTAAAAACCTTAATTAATTGAATTATATTAATTGGTCAAGCGGACAACGAAAATTAGAGAATTTAACTGAATAAGATCCAACGAATTCAGTCTTTTCAATCTCAAATTCTCCACCGCTCAACGCTCCCTTCTATGTCACAAATCAAACGATACATATAGATCTTAAAATCCCTTTCGTCAAAGATCTTATCCAAACACGCTTCTACACTTTTCACTTTAAACTCTCCCTCCACCCTAACTCACTAGCCCTAACTCTTTCCTCAACATCTCACTCTTACAATCCTCCACGACGTTTAAAACGACAATGGCGTCGTGACCTTCTATCTAACCAACCGAATTAATTTCTCTCCTTACTGCCTCCTGGTCTGACAGGTCTGTCAGATTTGCTCAATGTATATTATGTACAGATAGCAATAAATAAAATAAACATCTTAAAAAAAATAAAATAAAAAAAACTGAATAAGGTTGGACTTGAGAGCACTGATTGGCCACCTTGGAGTACAGATTTTAATCAAATCGAACACGTATGGTACTAATTTAGGCGATGTATTCAACGTCAAAACCTAGGCACTCTTGAAGAGTTGGGATTAGTGTAGAATGGGAAAATCTCACCACTTTATCCTCAGTCTTTACCAAGTTAGGCAAAGGCTAGAGGTACAAATACTTAATTTATGACTAGTCAAAAGAAATATAACTTACCAACTTAATTTTCTGTTTATAAATACATATTAAAATTAGATATAACTAAATCCAAATAGGCTGAAGCATGGCAGGCTACGAGACTTTTGGTCATCTGTTCTGACTTATGGAGGGGACATGTGATATCTTGTGTATACTGAGGGTGATTGTATTTATTAGCATGAATATTCAAGGATCTGAATTCATACCTGGATGAGAATCATGGGAAACCTTAGGGATGGAATGATACTGGCAATGGTACTCGAGCTGGGGAATTTCATTTTGGGTCCTTCTTATTAAACTTGTCCAAGATGATTTTGACATTTTATCTGGTTGTTTCATAAGATGCCATATGATTACCAAATTAGGACCTTGTAACCCTTGTTTTTATCTCCAGTTAAGATCTTGGAACTTAGAGGTTAGCAGGTTTTCATCTCAAGGTAATAACTTCGCTGCCTGTGACCTGTCTTTTCTCTGTGGACCCTCTCGCCATGCTCTCATTGCAGAGATACCTGGCACTTAAGTCTAGAGAGTAACAAATAACACGGGTGAAGTGGCTAAGCCTGGATGTGCTCCAGACCTAACCAGAGCAACCCAGCCCTTTTTTGTTGCTAAAAATGCAGTAAAAAATGTGATCAAAATGAAATGGCAGTTGAAATTAAATCAGTGGGTCGGATCGGCATAGACGTTCCTATGTATCAAGAGTTTGGCCTTTAGATGATCTGAATCATAAAAGAGGGATCATCACATAATTAAGAACAAGCCATGCGGAGTTTACGTTCAGTATGGCAAAGAAAGGTTGCTCGATGTGTCCTACCTTATTGAGAGGTGCAATTCTTTGGCTCCATATAGAGAGCGTGTAGGAATGCAACCCATTATGGGAATGTTGATGAGCAGATTGAGTATTGATTCTTGAAGGAAGCAGGAATATTTTATTGCATACCATACTGCAGAAGCAGAACAAGAAGAGGAAGGTCAAAGGAGTGGTATAAATTGAGAAACCGCTTCACTCACGAACATTTAATCAATGTTCTTTGCGAATCGAAACCCTCCCAGATGGTCAAGCGCCCTCTTCAAGAATTCCCTTCAATCAAACTTTCCACCATTCACCGTAAATGCTTGACTCAAGCGCCAAACAGGTTCATACACGGATAGTCACGCTTGATTCAATCGTTCAGCTCCAGCTTTTGATCAAGCAGCTTGACCGTCTAGGGGCACTTTTAGAAAAAGTGAGAGTGTGTCTAGCTTTAAAAACTGCATGCGTATTGGTGATGAAATGATTTTGTTGACTGCCCGTTGAGCCTAATTTTGACAGCACAATGGATAAAACTGTGTTTTCAACCTGGACTGCCAAAACACTTGATGTGTATGGGTGATTCAGAGCATACATGTATATTTATAGCTATATAATTAATCACCTATTTGTACTTACAGCTATAAGAACAGTCAAGTTATAACTATTTAATCCTCAAAATATTTTAAAATTTTGTTTTTACATAGTTTTATAAGATTAGTTAAAAAATTACCTGCTTTTGGAAGAGGTGGAGGTTCCAGATGTCTTACGTTCAGACTGGGCTTCGGGTTGGGCTCACTTCCAATGGCAACTAAGAAAACGGACAAAACGAATGTAATAAATTTCAAACGCAATTACCGAGGAAAGTTACATGTTAGTTCAAGGTGGATAAATAAAAAAGCAATTAATAAATATACAGAAAGCAAAATCAGCGGAATAAATTAGTCTTTAACTAGAAATTAATAGTAAATCACTGACCTGTCTTTTTGGGTATGGCGTTTACCACCCGTGGTTGGCTATTCATCGGCACACCCACGCCATGCTAAACACACCATGCATTAAACTACAGTGCCCACTTATAAGTATTGCAAATTACCTTATTTGTGCTTACAGTTATATACATTGTAATTCTTTGTGCCGAGCTTTATTTATTAGTCTATGTCTCCATGCGTGGTGCAGAGAACATTCGAATCAGTATATAATTATAAATTACAATGTATATTCTACAGTCAATGGCAAAACATAAAATAAATCAAAATTTAAGGAAAAAATCATAAACTATTATAAATTAATTCTATTAATTTTTATGCTTTGGTTATTTATATACACTGATTGAATCAAATTGTTTAAAAAAGAAATATTTTGTTTATGAGAAAACTTTTAATTAATGTTACTTATAATCAAGCTTTTTTTTTTAAATATGAATATTATTTCCCACCAGACTAGTCGCATGCATAAAAAGAAGAGGGTTTTAATAAAAAATAAAAAAATCAATATAAACTTAATAAAATAAAACTACAGCAGATGAGTTACATGCTCTGTAATATAAAACTACAAGTTGCTAAATAATATACACTGTGATTACAGTTTCTAACAGAATAGAATGAAGAAGATAAAACAAGAAGGTGGAAAAAAACCATCGGGTTAAATTCAGAAAGTGTAGTCACAGTTTTGAAAAAGAGTACCAAGCCTTTTTTTAAAATAAAATCAACTAAATAAATGTGAAATTATATATATACAGAATTATTAATTAAAAGAAGCGTGAGTGATTGAAACGTTTGGATACTTACAGTGTGCTCGTGCAGTCTTGAAATAGAATCGGCGTTTGCTTCTACGACGAGATGAGCCCTCAACTGCCTATTCCTGAAAAATTAAACTCAGTCAGGACTCATGTACATTTTTCATATGTAATGCAAGAAAGAAGTATTTTTGTTTGTTATTAAGAGCCCATTCAGGAGGTGTATAAAATCAATTTTTTGTTATCAAGATAAATTTTTTTTTAATTACTTATACTTTTAATGTAAGGTCTTGGTTGAGATGAAAAAGCAAGTGTAGAAGTTCCGTTCCGCAATCGATCATGCTTGCCTTCTCAAGAGTGGCATTCATAATACGTTTCTGAAGAGAGAGCACACCTTGCCCTCAAGAAAGCATATGATACCACGTGGAGATATGCAATACTTTGGGAATGTAAGGCTATTTGGGTTTAGAGGCAAATTACCCCAGTGGTCCCTTGAGACTTTCCTTACAAACCAAAAATTCCATGTTAGATTGGGGCCCATGCTCTCCAGGGACTTTGTTCAAGAAAATGGAGTCCCTCAAGGTTCAGTGATGAGCGTCACACTTTTCTCGATCGTAATGCTGAAGGTGTTCCCGACCAATCACACAATTATTGTATGCTGACGACCTTAAGAGAAAGACCTAGTGGACCTTGTGATACACTCAGTGATAGTTGTGGCTGGAAGAGCCGAGAAGGATACTTGATTCACCTTTTCTGCATCGAAAACCGAATGCTTCCAGTTTTATAGGCTGAGGGCCCACAGCCTTCTGTGGCTCTGCCTGAGGGGCGCTGCTATAAGGTATATAGAGTGGCCTCACATTTTATCAAAAGTTAGAGGGCAGCCACATATAGCTGGTGTCGAGGTGAAGAGAAGGAAAGTAATAACATTATTTAAGCTTGTGGGGCAATATTGCTGGTAGAGCACACGTGACCATGTTACAGCTTACTTACCGCGGCTGCACGTACGTTGGCGGTAGCTCAGTGGAGAAGGGGGGGAACGTGTTGAAGGGAGAGACAAGTGATGGTCGGTGATGAGGTGGAAGTTTTTTTTTATAAGTGTTGAGCGCCACGGTATTTTTGGGTAAGGGTGAATACCGAAACCAGGGGATAAAAGGAAAGAAAAGTCGGACGATCGGAAGAAGGTGGAAAAAAAGAAGGGTAGCGATGCAGCGCTTCTGGCGCTCTTCTTCCTGATGGCGCTTCCAACCAGGATGCTGGAAGCGAAATTATCAAGTTCTTCCTGCTTCTTAATTCGTTAACACAAGAAGATTTGTTAGGGTACTTAGCCTACTTAGAGTTTAGAATACGATATAAAAAAAAATAACAAAAAAAAATTCGATGATACTAATAACACTATTCTATTTATAATTCATTGACAAATATTTTTAAATTAAAACTATCGAAAGGCCGAAACTTATAATTAACGTCTCCAGTCTCGAATTATCAGGCCTGATGATAAATTTGAATTGTATCAACTCACGGGATCAGCCAGTTCCTCTTCGTAACAACTCTTCGATCGGTTCACAACCAACACACACACACACATTCACTTTTTTGAAAAACAATATTCTCTTTTGCTCGCGGAGACAACCTCTTCCTCGGAACGTCTATCCCCAACTGATCCTCCTTGCTTTTTTTTTCCGTTTCTTTTTTTTTTCCAAACTCTGACCCAGTGCCATCCCGATCAGAATCTTGCAGGCCGCGAATTGCTTCCTGCTTCTCGGGCTTCTCTTCTCGGTTCGTCCCGCCACTTTTAAGCTTTATTAATTTTTTTTGAAGAAGGAAAAAATGTAATAACCAGAGACGAGAAAGGTTAAGCTGGCGGAAAATACGTTTGATCTAGTAGCTGTAAATAAATAACTAAATAAATTGTTGTACAAACGAGAAGGCGTGGTTATCAAACTATATCTATTCACAATTGGTGTGTCAGGGCAGCAAAGTTACTAAACGTAATAAAGCACCGTTACAACGCTTCCCTGATGACATAGTACGATTCTCCATCATCCACATTATAGTGGGACCACTTCCAACGTCTAACGACTACTGCTATTGTTTAATTTGCATTGACCGCTACACTAACTGGATGGAAGTGATACCATTGCGCAACCACACCGCGGAATGAAATTCACAAACCTTTTTTTGAAGGCTGGATTGCGAGATTTGGATGCCCGCATCAAATTGTCACCGATCTGGGAACACAGTTTCGTTCGGAATTATTTATATCACTGACTAAACTTTGTGGGTCTAAACTCACTCATACTGTAACCGATCATCCACAAAGCAATGGTAAAATAGAGCTACACCGAACGTTAAAGTCAGCCTTCATGGCTCACAACTCGAAAGATTGGACGACCATCTTACCTATGGTTTTATTGGGTCTATGATGTTCACTCAATGATACAGCACAAGCGTACATTGCAGAACTAGTATATGGTACTCCATTGCGTATTCCTGGCGATTTTTTTGAAGAGCCCTAACTTAACCCAGATTTTCCTAGCCTAGTCAGTCAATTACGCTTTGCATTCAATAATCTTAAACCAAGACAATCAGAGCACAAACAACAGCCGAAAACCTTTATACACAAGGACCTCCACAGCAGTTCTCATGTCTTCGTCCGAGTGGATCATATACAAGCTTCCTTGGATAGACCATATGAAGGACCATATCCTGCCTTGGAAAGGCACCCTAAATTCTTCATGGTGGAAATTAAAGGGAAGAAGTCTAATATTTCGATAGGCTTAAACCTGCATATGTATTAGCCGATCCTCAGAATTCACATACTGACCCAGCTGACCGACAAACACTCCATTTAATGAAGAACCTCCATCATTATCAAGAAGTACAAGATCAGGATGTTAAGTTCGCTTTCCCGGACGCTATACCTAGTTCATAAGCTGACCTGGCCGCTGAGAGGGGAGTGGTGTGGGGCAACACTGCTGGTAGAGCACGTGACCAGAGACGAGGAAGGTTAAGCCAGCGGAAAGTACGTTTGATCTAATAGCGTGTAAATAAATAAATCAATAAATTGTTGTACATATGAGTAGGCGTGGTTATCAAACTATATCCACCCACAAGTTCATTGGTCACAGCAGGTGGGGGGGAACGGGAGACCCTCCTGAAAATATTTGACTCGCTGCTGTGGTCAATCTTGTTTTATGGTTGCATGACCTATTCTTCAGCCCAAAAAACGTGCCTGTAGAGGACCCAGATAGTAGGTCTTCAATGGGACTCTGGTGCATTCAGAACAAACCTTTTGACCAGCCTGTGCTGAAGCTGGGAGTGCTGCTGCCCAAATTTCGGAGGGAGCAGCTCACCCTCCTTGCCAAACCGTGACATCCGCTTTCTGGTGCGATCCTTAAATGCCAGTACAGTAGAATATACGAGTGACTTCAGACCTGGAATACACTTCTCTGACTTCTAGGAATACAATTCAGCAAAGCCTTAGTGAGACACTTAAATGGCACTCAAGCTAGGCACCCCGGCAACTCCGCCCTGGGTTCTCCCCGCTGTACTCGTTCAGCAATATCTTGCCATGTTAGCCAAGTCAGCTACTCCACCAAACCTATACCAAGCTAAGTTCTTGGAGGTTATATCAAGATTTTCAGCTCGTCTTTACAGACAGGTCTAAGGCCTAGTATTCACTGGGATTCTTTGAGTCAACTCTATGCATCTCCGGAGAGTCTCAGCTGCGTCTAGCCTGAGTCCGGGCTGCCCCGACTCATTGTTGCGATGAATCTGGTGTGTTGCAGGCTAGCATTTTCAGACTCTTTTAAATCCCATCCGATGTGGGGTTCTTTGACTCAATGTTGCGCAACATTTGCCAGTGCGGACGTCAATCGGAACAACGCTCTTGCTTCATTTGTTTAGTTAACGTTCTAGTTAGTGTTTTCTTGAAGATTTTGATACTGTCTTGTGGAGTACCGAGTTGACTTTACAGTTTACTGAAGGCATGCATTCCCATCGGTGTTTGTAGGATGTATAATTCACGGAATACAGAAATCGGGGATTGAAAAGATAAACATTGAACGGTTTAACCCAAAAATTCAGTGTTTCCGTCGCCGACA
Source organism: Cimex lectularius (assembly GCF_000648675.2). Taxonomy (NCBI): domain Eukaryota; kingdom Metazoa; phylum Arthropoda; class Insecta; order Hemiptera; family Cimicidae; genus Cimex; species Cimex lectularius. Next base: position 1,746,752 of record NW_019392641.1, read on the forward strand.
TTGAAAAAAAATGCACACTTTAAAATGACAGGTTTTTTAATGCACTTCTGATTGGATGCGCTACGTACACTGCAAAAAAGAGCAAGGGAAATTCCTGAGTGCTAGTTCCTCTGTCTTTCACAGGAACTGATGATTGTGAATTGAATCTTGGTCTGGACACGGTTCTTTGTCGCGGAGCAGAGTCGGGGCTGCATCGCACCAATGAATCTACGCAGCCCCGACTCTCCCCCGCAACATGAATCGATTCAAAGAATCTCAGTGCGTACTAGGCTTAAGACTGATGAAGTTGTGGCAAGTGCTATGTATCACGAGGGTGCGTCCACCTCGTGGTCACTCCCGCTACACTGTACGAGTTACACGGTAGAACTGTATACTGTACACACTTGGAATGATTCAAGAAGATGGTGGCTCTGCCTACCTAGTCTGCACCTACTCCCTCAGCGAGGTTTTTCCATTGACCCACTCATAGTGCTTTTGTTGTAGAGATACCACAAACTGGAGCGTCTTGGCTAAATGGTGGTTGTTGTCTGAATACCTAGACGCATAGGTCTGGAGGGTAATGAAAAGGTGGACTAGGCCGGGATGTCCCAACCACCGAACTTAACCACCTCTGACGCTAAGAATACAACAAAAAACGTGATTAAAAGAAGGTGGCAGCATAAATGGGCTGGGTAGACAGAGAAGCTCTCACATATCAAGAGTGTTACAGCTTCCTTACTGCGGCTGCACGTACGTTGGCGGTAGCTCAGTGGTGAAGGGAGAGACAAGTGATGGTTGGTGAGGAGGTGAAAGTTTATTTATAGGTGTTACGTTGAGGATTTTTGGGGAAGGATAAATACCGAAACCAGGGGATAAAAAGGAAAAGAAGAGTAGAACTATTGTTCTACTGAAGGAAGAAAACTATTCTATTTACAAGTACATAGACAAATCCTTTTAAATTAAAAGCTAACAAAAGGCCGAAATTTATAGTTAATGTCTCTAGTCCAGAATTATCAGGCCTAAAGAAATTGGAAATGTACCAACTCACGGGATCACTCCTCACTTGCCGGGATCAGCCCCCTTCCTCTTCGTAGGAACTCTTCGATCAGCCCGACTAGGTTCACAATTCACACACACACACACATACACTTTTTAAAAAACAATATTTTATTTTCCTCGCGGAGACCACCTCTTCCTCGAAACATCTATATCCAACTGAATCTCCTTGCTTTTTTTTTTTTTTTTTCCAATCTCGGACCCAGTGCCATCCCGATCAGGATCTTGCAAGCCGCGAATTGCTTCCTGCTTCTCGTGCTTCTCTTCTCGGTTCGTCCCGCCACTATTTAAGCTTTATTAATTTTTTTCCCGAGAAGAAGGGAAAAAAATGTATTAAGAGCATTGTCAATGGGTGGCCCTCAGAGGATCTGACTGTAGAAGAATGGTCATCCTCACATGATTAAGAATAAGATATGCGAGGTTGTCCTACTTTTGAACCAAAGCAGAGAAAGGTTGCTTGATGTGCCACACCTAAATGAAGGGTGCAACTCGGCTCCATACAGAAAGCGCACAGAAATGCCACCTGATTTGAAAATGTACTTGAGAACGGCGTTTTTGGATCCCCCTGTTCCAATTCTTGGAGGAAATGGGGTTGTTCTATTATATGTAGTAATAATAGCTTGTGTTGGGAGTGAATGTATTATTAGCATGTATGTGTGATGTGATAGGGTGATGGTGGAATATCGAGTACCCCATCAATTGGGTGATGAACAGACCTAGCTGTTGACAGCACCCCCTCCTCTCCCGGACCCCAACCTCGGTAGCTGGACAGATATGACTGAGGACTGCCAACACCTGGGATGGGTGATTCTCAAGTTTGTCAGCAATTTACTGTAAATAGCTAAAGCTGTAATTGCTGGTGGACTACGAGAAGTGAATAGGCCCAACTTAGCATATGTTTGTATGTGTGTGCAGATTTGAGCCTACATAAATCCAAATCCAAACTGCTTTCAATCGAGTATAACACTTGGGTTATCTCTGGAAACTCAAGGGCATCGTACCCTCTACGTACTATCTTATCCTTTAATCCTACCTGGCCAACAGGTACTTTAGAGTATAAGTATTGATCGTACCTTGCATCTAACTGCATTATGTGCTGGTGGGCATGGGCGAGCTGTTGATTGGCGACGCGGAGCTTGTCCTCGAGGGATGCGCTCTCGACGCATTTTATGGAATACTTGTCAGAGAGAGACAGAATCTCTTTTTTAATCTCTTCCATCTCGGCCCTGAAACGTTGAAAATTGTAAATGGAATCCTTGGACGATCTCGAGGTTTAAAACTTACTGGTGCTGTTTGTGCAGGGCGGTAATGTCGTGATTGGACTGCATTTTGCTCATGTACTCCGTCTTGAACTTGGCCACTTCCTTCTGCACCTCAGCCTCATGTGCCTTTCTCATTGCATCAAGTGCTAATAAAAAATAACGATTTCATACAAAATCACAATAGTCACAATAGAGTTGTAGTTGTAAATCAGTTTGTAACTAAATATAAATATGATTAAATAAGATAACAGCTGATTTTTTTAAAATGCATTTTTGTTTATAAATTGTTTATTTTCAGCATGGGAAACATACCTGCTAGTGTTGCATGAGTCTCTTCAGCAAGTGCTTGGTCCTTTTCAAGCCGGAGAGCCTTCAGCTCACGTTCGTGTTTTTCTTGCAGTTCCACTATCTGTCTTTTGTGTGAATTTTCCATGCCGACGAGCCCCTTTTCACAAACAGCCTAAGACAAACAAAAAAAACGTCAAAAACGTAAAAATGATAATCTATGAGTAAACGACTTACCCTCAGATGCTGGATTTCAGCTTGGTAGCGATGACGCATGTTTTCCTCCTCTTCTAAATCTGAGCTTGACGAGCTGAGTGCCTTTGAGTACTTTTTCAAGTCCTCAGCCTGGGTGTTGTATTCAGCGTCCCAGGAATCTACATGTTTTTCCAGTTTTCTGTTTTTATCGATCAGCTTGTCCTCTTCCTCCTTGTACCTTTGAATCTGGAAAATCATATACTAGTTTAATAATATCCTTTTCTTAGAGGTTAAAGTAATACAGCTATGAAAAGTACCAAATTGCTCTTCTGTTGTTCAAAATCAGCAGTCACTTTGTTTAATTCTGATTTGTGCTTTTTATTAAGCTCATCGATTTCAGACTTATGATTAGTTTCAAGCCTGAAAAGAAAGCAATTTTATTAAACAAACCTCATTTACCAAACATAAATCGCAGATTAAAACAAACTCATACCTAGAAATTTCTTGTTGTAAACTTGCACAGCTAGAGCACTCTTGCTTTTCTTCGGCGCACTTTTGCAAGCACACCAATTTCTCCTTGAGATGTTCACATTTCCTACAGAGTGAGTCTATCAGGTTGTCGGCGCAGTGTTCGAATGTTTCGCACGGCGCGTCCGGCCTCAGAATTCTTTCCAGGCAATTGACTTCTTTGCTCACTTTCTCGATGGCGTCTTTGAGTTTCTCCTCGTCTTTTGAATCTTGCGAAAGCTCGCGGCAGAATTTGACGTATAAGAACTGTATCTCGGAGAGGAGGCTGTTCTCTTCGAAAGGGATGTGCTCAGTCTCAAGATCGGAGTATTCGCCGTTGCACAGAACGGCTACTCTTGCATCCAGGAGGGACTTGTGTGCGACGACATCTGCAAACTGGATCAAAAGCTCCCTTGACCTCTCTTCATCTTCTTCTGTAGGTCTAATAGGAGAGGTGTTTTCCGCCTTGAGTCTTTGCAGTCTCGTTGTATACTCGTCTTGCAGTTTCTTAAGGGCCACTCCCATATCATTAGTCAGATTTTCATCAGCTAAAGAAACCCACATTTCCAAATTGGCCCTATCCTTTACAATTCCAGCAAATCTCGTCTGATTCTCATTCTCTATATAGCTGCGGTACGTCTGCGAACATTGTGCTAAAACCTGAGAGATTTCTGCTTGTATTAACTCTTGGTTTACGGCCTCTTGGGCCAGAGACCATGCGGCTTGTATTTTGTCTTTGCTGCGGTCCATCCCTGCGTCATCGGCAAGGCTCTCGACAGCAAAAGCTTGTGCCAGTTGATCGACGACTTCATCGATGTACTTACTCACTTTGGCATCAATCACACTCTTCTTGCTCAGAAGTTCATTTACAACCGGATCTTGTTTTTTCCTATCTTTTGGCTTCCTGTTGACTCTTTTCACTCCTTGTTGGGATAAATGTTTAGCCAATGACTTTACCAAATAATCTAAAGAGGTTTCGATATTCGGTTTCCCACCGCTGATTTTATTATCGAGACTGATGATCAATCGTTCGGCATCGGTAAGATCCAAACCTTTACTTTCCATCACTGCATCGTGTAAGCGGCCAATAAGGACGGACTCATAAGCAAGTTTTTCTGCTAATAGGTTTAATTTAGCTTCATTCGACCACTGTCCTGCTTTGATTAAGGATTCTTTCTTCTTTGCAAGCACGATCAACTTGGCTCGAAGGAGGTTTTCCATCTTTTTCACTTCATTCATCATCTCAGTCTTCTGTGGACTATCTACCTCGTCCTGTTCTCCGTTGAATAGTTTTAGTTCAATTTTCTTGTTATCTGAAGCGCTCGCCTGGGCTACCTTGGCCTCGAGGTTTCTCAGTCTTAGCAGAATCTTCAGAGGTTCCGTACTCGTAGCACTGTCGAGCGATTTTCTCCTCAACCGGGCAGAAACTTTATCTGATTTTTTACTCTCGACGACAAGCGATGAAGGCCCCTCGGGTACTTCAGGGATGGCTGTGGGATCAATAATATTCATCTTGTTCTCCAACTCGGTCAATTTATCCTCGAGTTCTTTGCAAATCGTAAATGATTCCCTTCCTTTTAATGACAGAGACCTTCTCTTCTCTCTTGTTTCAGTCTTTGACAACTTTTGTTTCAGCGTACGAATCTATTGAGAAAGATTGTTAGTTTCTGAATAATCAACTGTAGTTATAATTATTGGATTATGCTTACTTGTTTTTCAGCAGAGGAAAGTTTAGTTGCCAGATCTTGAATTCTAGCAGCCATGAGTTTGCTGCTAGCATCAGATTCTTCTCTAAGTCCTTTCGCTTCCTGCCTTGCACTAACGACACTCAACTCCAGCCAATCTGCAGCAGCCTGCGAGTCTCGTAATTCTCTCTTGAGAGCTCTGATCTCATTGACAGCTTTTTCAAACCTAGCTCTCAAATCGGTATATTCTTCCGCAATTCTAAGGGGAAAAATTTTTTAATGTAAAATCTTTTGTTGTAAAAGTGGATAAATCCTTACCTGTCTTTATCAAGTTGGTCGAAATCAAGATCAAGATCAATGTTTGTAAGGTCACTAAGGGAATCGACACTCCTCGACCTGTCCTTCACGGCCAAAGTCGGCTTCTCAAGTTCCTGGACTCGCCGGTAAAGTGCTTCATTCTCTTCTATTGCACAGGTCAGCCGAATTTCTAATTTTTGCAGTTCGTTTTGAAGCTTTTCTTCCATCTCTTTGTGCTCGGTTAGTTCGGCGCAAAGGCTGGCGCATCTCGTGTTTGCATCCTCGAGCTCGCATTCAACTGATTGCATTGCTCTTTCCCATTTGCACTTTTCTTCAACATATCTGAACAGAGAAAAAATAAACTGTTTTGTCTTTTTTTTATTAATCGCCTCACAAAAACGAACCTGTTCTTTAATGCTTCATACTCTGCGGTGTCTTTCGCCCTCTGTTTACCGGTTTCTTCTTCACGCTTCATCAAATCTTCAACCTAAAAAATTTAAAATTGTGCAAAAATATTACAAAATATATTAAAAACACTTTTGTTTACTTTTCTTTCCAAAGCGACTAAATCAGCTGTCCTGATTTTTGGCTTCATTTCCTCCTGACTACTGCTCTTTTCTCTATACAATGAATAATCAGCACTGTCCTCATTCAACTCTTTCATCTAAAAATGTATATTTTACGTCAGAAAGAAAAATAAAACAATAAAACTTCTTACACAAACCTTTGACGTGGGACTTGTAGGATTACATGCTACAATCAGATCACGGCTTGAAACTGAATCAAGTGTCGATCGTCGTGAGTTCGGAGGAGAAGATTTCGATCGTTTCGTACCATATCCTTTCCACTTTGAAACCCCTCTACAAAAGAAAAAAGTTACATGAACATAAACATCCTCAAAAATTGCATGCAAAATAAATACCGTGCTCTTTCTTTAACTTTGGACATAGGCGTTCGATTGAGAGGCGGTGAAGGCGGGAGCGCTTCACCCCATTCGCCGCTCTCTCGCCTACCAGTTTCTGATGCTGTTCTGTATTCATCGTCGGATGAAAACAGAAGAGATCTTGGCGTCATCGGTGTCGAGGTAACCAAAGAATCATGCTCCCTGATAAAAATAGTCCATTGTTAAAAATATAATTTAAAAAACTAAAATCCCAAAAAACTTACTGAACGGGTGAACTAAGTTCTATAGAAGAGTCCTGTATTCCAGCTGCTTTTTTCAGAGCGGTCAACCAATGGGCCCTGATTCCACCAGTGAGGGCAGAAAGAACATATTGTTTTCCATCCCAGGTCTTTAAAAGAGAAAATTATTTAAAAAATTTCATAAAATTAATTATAAAATAATATTACCGTAAGCTGGAAGCCATAGTTTCTTTGCACTTGCATTTCTGTCACATTGCTGATGCCGGACAGATCAATAACTCCATCAAGAATCCCTTGATCTTCTGCTTTAGGATCACGGTAATAAAGAAGGCCATTCCCTCTTAAGACGAACCAATGCCTAGTCCATTCCTAAAAAAGTCCAATTAGCAATTTTCAAACACAAAGTTAAAATGTCTTTACCTTATCTTGCCCCTGTTTCATGAGCCAGCCACGTTTGATGTTCAGAAGTTCCTCGGCTGGAAGATCCACTCGTAGGTCACTCGGAGAATACCTCAGGATCGACACGTCCAACCCGCAACCGTCAGGATCACCCCTTACTTGTTTGTGGGAGGTGACATCGCCGTCCCGGGTTGGTTCGAGGCAATGCTGAGAGTTTTGGAGCGACCTCGTCCTCGGCCTCGTAATCGAGTCAGCAATGTCTTTAAGCTTGCACTCGCTTTCATACTCTTCTAACAAGAGTCTGTGAGAGACTTCTGGATGGCCTGAACAAATCAAATGAAAATGAGTAAAAAATTTCAAAAATTACAAGAATTTCATTTACCTGTCTGAGGCTTGTCCTGCCAGTTGGGGACCATTTTCGTTATATCCTCTGAGTAACTCCTGTTCGACTTCAACCCTCTTTTCTCCCTGTTTGCCACTCTGCGCGTCCTACCTTTTTCATCAACCTTATCTCTCGTCGGAGGCGATCCCATATAAACTAAAAATTCAATTCCTTTGTATACAAGTCATTAAAAAAGTAAAAACATGTTTACCTTTTCTTGGTTCGCTGTTGGTATTTGTCTGTGGGATTTGCTCAATCGGAGAAGACTTGGTCGGTGATGCGGTATCTTTAGTCGGGAATACATCATCACCCTCCCAGACAGGTGTTGAAATCCTTGTATTGTACTGGTTTCTGGCTGCCTCGTTGGCCAGACCTGGTGATCCTAGGAATTGTTTTATGACAAACGATGTTTTTAAAAGATAATATGGTTTTCAGTTACCTCTGATGGGCGGAGTCTGGAGGATGTGAGTGGTCTTACTTGCAGACTGAGTCCCAGGAAACGTGGCGTTCCTTTTGTGGCGTCCCTGAAAAAAAGCAAAATTTAAGCATACAGAAAACACAACAAAAGCTGTCAATGAATATGTTAGGCTATGCAATATACATTAAATAATTCAATGGAAATATTTAAACATTTTCACAATACATTATATATATTTAGTATTTTAAACAATTCCATAACCAGAGGAAAAATTTTTGGGTGTTCCAGAAAGATAAAAAGAATTTGATGTCTTTAAACAGAATCTGGGAACAGCTTTTTTATGCCAATTTGATCCTTGTTCCCTTCAAATTACTCCTATTTAAACTCAAATCAAAAAATTTTAACTTCAAATTCACCTGTTTTACGATTAACATTATTATACATCAACATCAACCATTTTGATTCAAATTTAACATTTTTACCTTCAAATTAATCTTTTTTTAACCTTCAAATTAATTCTTTTTAATTTCAAATTAACTTTTGCCATAACTTCGAATTGAATTTTTTAATTTCAAATCAACATTTTTTTTTAATCTTCAATTCCAAATCCCCTTTTTTACATACAAATTAGAATTTTTTTACCTTTCAATTAACCTTTTTAAATTTCAAATATCCTCTGTAAATAAAAGGTATGAAATATATGCACATAAAGTCCATAAAATCCCTATATTTGATGGTATGAAAAATTATTAAAATTCAAATTAATAATTATACAAAACTAAATAAATATAAAGGCAAATTATTCTTTTGTTAATTTGAGATTTTTTAACAAAAAATAATGGGGGGGTCTTAAAAAGTACAATTTCTTAAATGAAACGAAGAATCCTTTATTTATATATATTTATAATTTCTATATATTTTGATTTATATATTTGTAAATTTACGTAATTTCATTAATCAACTTTCATATGGTTTTTAAGAGCCCATTTATTTTATATTTTAAAAAATACTTATATAAAAAGAAAAATCATTATTTTTATATTTTAAATAGTTTAAAAACGTAATGAATTGATTTTCATACAATTTTTAATTATTTTTTTCATTTATTTTCCATTGGCAAAAAATTCTCTAATAAACAGGAATTTTACTTTACATGCTTATATTTCATAGGATCGCCTAATTTGGAATTCTTAAAAAAAACACGTTAATTTGAAGTAAAAAATAATTAATTTAAAGTTAAAAAGGGTTAAGTTAAATAAAAGGGGGTTTGTTTCTTATCTGCCAATTATTTTATGTTTAATTTTAATTAATAAAGCATAAGTTCACTAGTGTCGTGGTCCACTTGACCAATTAATATCTTTCAATTAATTAAGGTTTTTAGTTGAGATAAAAATGTCAGTGTCACGAGCGGGATTCGAACCCACGACCTTCGGCTAGATACGCCGCTGCTCTACCACTCGAGCTATCGTGACTTCGATCCACTCAGACACGAACTTCCCATCTCACCCCACCTTTCGAATTTTCCCTCCTTTTTGCCATTTTTTAAATGTCGTGTAATCTATTTCAGTCTCGGCGACAAATGAAATGGCCAAGGAGAGCTTTAGTGAAGGTATACTTCATTTAAACTTATTAAATTCACTATTTAGGTTTTTAGTTGAGATAAAAACGTGGATTGAAGTCACGATAGCTCAAGTAGTAGAGCAGCGGCGTATCTTGCCGAAGGTCGTGGGTTCGAATCCCGCTCGTGACACTGACATTTTTATCTCAACTAAAAACCTTAATTAATTGAAAGATAAGGCATAAGGTTAAAAGAAGTCGGCCTGTTTACGGCCTTCCGCACCGCGACCAATATTGGTCTATCTCCAATCTCTATTATTGTCTGAACCTTTTTGTTAATCTTAAATTGTTTATACGATCGTTTATACGTAGGTCTTACACAAACAGAACAGGATTGTTTCTTATGCTCTATGTTTATGCCTTTGCAGTGTTCAGTCAGCAGTCCTACTATTATTTCAGTCGTAGCACATCCTAGGTTTAAGTTCGTGAGTTTTTGCGATTTCATAATTTTTTTTTCGTGCCTTTATCCTGGAATACAATCCCATTGACCCAGGATTTAGTCGTACCCAATATTTGATAATGGAAACCTGAATCTTCTGTGTTTTAATAAAACCCCAATTGTTAAGAATCTGACAAACAAGCGGGCAAATAAGAAGACAGCTTATGGACTTAATTAAAATGGGACCCAGTCGGCCTTTATTTCCTCGATTTCCGCTGATCTTTTTTATTTATTTATTATCGTAGGCAGGTTAGGAAGTGAATATGATAAGTCAATAACGCTCTTTGTCCCTCTCGCCTTCTGCCGTTACTTTGAATTTTTACGGCCTTGTGTTAATTAAAGCCTACTTTACGCCCACTAATGCTTAAAAGACGTTTAAGATAAGGCATCAGGGAGATAAAATTATGAAAATATTCCTAATCACATATTTTTAGTCATATTCCGCCTCTGGAGTTTCTCTCGCCGATAACAAAAATCTTCTGAAAATTAAATGCATAAAAAACATTTATTAAAATCAACCTAAAAAGCTATTTTAATTAACGGATGGGCCAAAAATATCTACATTTTATTTAAATACGAAATAACGAATAAAGATAAAATGTGTGGTGATTAGTGACCGTTAATCGATATTTATTTAGAAATCGTGAGATGCGGTCTGGTGTGATGTAGGTTTCAGAAAAACATTTTCTTTATCGTGCCAACGTTTCGATCTTTATTGAGATCATCTTCAGAAAGAAATCCCAGGCCCTGAAGATGATCTCAATAAAGATCGAAACGTTGGCACGATAAAGAAAATGTTTTTCTGAAACCTACATCACACCAGACCGCATCTCACGATTTCTAAATAAATAAAGATAAAATATATGTTAGAAAAGCGCCGAGCATATTTTTCTATTTACTTCAAATTCGTAGCTAATCTTTGAAGTAATAAGTTTAAATTTTAATAGTGAAATTGATAAATTTAAATTTGGACAAAAGGGAGAGGAAACACTCGCGAAATCTTTCTGTAGACAAACTGCATAATAAAAATATATTTCTTTAAAATTCCGGGCCGTCACGAAAGCTATAAAGCCCGGCCAGGTAAGTCATATTAAAAAACAGTTAAAGGGTTAAAGCGCCAAATCGGTTCGAATGTGGGACGATTAAAACAACTCGACGGAAAGGAAATAAGGTAAATGAAATTCAATTGGATGGGGGGAGAATTTAAGATATTTCAATTATATCAAAATAAGGGGTTTATTTAAAAAATAGTATCCCCCCCAAAAAAAAAAAATTAAAAGAAATACAACTTTGTCCGCTATGTTTAGTTTTGTAAGGGAAAAATACTTGGATTCTCCGTCAAAAAGCAATAAAATCCGTGCAAATTTTATTAATGTTAAATACCCATGAGGATAAATTACAAAAACTAATAAAAACTAATCTATTCGAATCATAATAATTACTGTAGTATTTGAAACAATAGAAAAAAAGCAACTTGGCCTGCCTATGGTTATCGAATTTCCATCTCTTTTTACAAAGTCAAAATATCGATTATATATTTCAAAGAAACTGCATAACTCAAGAAAATGTACAATATATTGCGGTATTTAATATATGGAAGGGTCTTTTGAAGTTGGCCACCTGCCATGTTCATCCTCTGGGCTATTAATTCTTGCTGTTCCATCCATCCCAACTATGTCCGTGCTGAAATTCTCAGATGGTTTGATAAATGAACCGTATTGAACCACGATGGTGCGAAACGCTAATAACTAATCCAGTCACGATCGTATATGTTATTAGATGATTTACACTTGAAAGAGATTGGGATTATTAAGTACAAAACTAGACTTGATCATTAGATCATCATTTAACTTAATTATGTGCGAAGTTTATCTTCCTATTAAACTCCATCATCGCCCTTCACATCCTCACCAGTGGAGCAACTATCCAGGTAAGAATCTGGAGGACGCCTTTTAGGAAAAATCCAGTAATGGACCTTCATAATTTTGGATAAAGTGAAGAAACTTCGAGGGTATGTCATCATTCATTTTCACATTTTTATCCCAGTCTGCCAAACCTGATCCAAAGTTCTTTTAGCGTACACTGCTCCTTATTTGTCTTACAATTAGTCAAACCATAAAAGAAGAACAAAAACAACTTAAGTTTTAACCATAAATTTGGCCTTTGGGCAAAACGATTAGTTTCCGGTTGGACAGCAGGCAATTCTATTCGGCACTTATTCGCGACCTGCCCACTCAGTCTTCCAAATGTCATCCAAGTAGTTGCTGAAAGTTCTTTTGCAATTGCAGACTACTTTGCCCTTCACCGCCAAGTCGTTAATGTTCTGTTCTGTAGATTTTGCAGCTTTATCTAACACCAGCATACTTTGTAGGTCTTTAGAGGGGTCCATGTTTCTCTGGTGCACCAAAACAGGCCTTTCAACGGTCCTGTTCAACTTCACATTGCAATAAGCGTCGAGAATGAGTTCATTAGGTGAATTTAGGCCGTAATAATATTAGCCTGTCAACTCCTTTTTTCCTCCTGGGAGGGTTCATTTCTGAAGTTACTAGGGTTAAACCTAGAACAATGAACGATAAAACCACAATAAATTAAAGAAAAACGTTTTTTCGAACAAATGTTGCTTTTGTGAAACGCCATTTATGTCTGTATGGAACGACAAAAGTAGGAGATAAGATAAATGATAAAAGGGAAGAGGTAGAGCAAATCTTTTTGCTAATAATATTCTCACGGCCTGCATAACTTGATCGAAATAGTTACTAAAATTATTATTACCGCAGCCATCATCGTCGCCAGTACCTTCACCTACTAGGCCTTAGATTCTGCAGCATGCTCTGCCAGTAGGTACTGTACGCCCTTCAGTCCTGCAGGATCTTGGTTTAACTGGTATCCCAAAACAGGTCGACTTGTACAATTTTATCTTTCCAGTAAGTGTCGACTATTCCCTTTTAAATTTAATTTAGTCCGGAATAGTATTAATTAGCCGATATTTTGTTAAGTTTCTAAGATTAAAAGCTTAAAATAATTTGGTCCTTAGGCAGGATTACGTTTCCGGCTGGACTGACAACAGAGAAGAGGAGGTGGCCGCAAATTCACTCCTGGTTCCTTGAAATACACTTAATATAATTTAAAGTTTTCCTCAATCCAGAACTATGTGAACTTTATGTAGGCTGCAATACGTGGCTTTGTTCAGCCTAGGTTAATAAACCGCAGACTCGAAAAATCTTTATTGAGCAGGAAGGCTCTACGTCCAACTACCTTTTGGCCGACGTGGACGAGAGGTCAGACCGCAATGCTACACTCAAATCAGCCTGTAGGATTCCTCAGGGTACTGTGCACGAATGTAAAACTGGATATTGCCGGATGTGCTAGAGCCGATAAGGCACCTATCAGGATGATCGTAAAAAACGCGGATTCGATTAAGATTGATCAGTATTGACATGGTAATGTACGCCCCCCTCCCAAAAAAAACCCGGATTCTCCCCATAAACTTTAAACGGTAAAATTTATTTAAGCAATCGGCCTAGCGATTAGCCGCGTGTCGGAATTTCTGGTTATTTCGGTTTCACGACATTTTAATCTAAGGCGATCAAGGGTTTCGACATCGCCTAAGTACTCATAGAGCGTGGAAGCACCAATTACCCGGTGATTGACAACGCTTAACTCCCATGTTAGCCGGCTAAATATACAAAGGAAGGGATAAACAACGTTGCATAACCCTTTCAACTGCCTCCCATGCATAGAGCATCATAATCGAACTTAAAACAATCGTTTAATCGAGACGTAATTAATTTCCCGATACGAAAACCACTCGTTCGTATTTTTTTAGAAGCCGAATTAATAACGCGTTCATTAAGTCATTATACAATTAAAATGATTATAATGCAATTGCTCTGAATATAATTTCATCTAAAGACAGTTTAATAGAAATTTCTGTTACGGACCACAGTTGAAATTTAAATTATAATAAACAAAAGATCAGGTTTCTTCTTTTACCGTCATCCTTTTAGGAGGTTCGGATATCAAAGATCACGGTCCAAATTGTCATCGTCGGTAATCAGGGCGTGGAGCGTTGAAGAATGGTCGAATTTTTCGGGGAAGGGTATGACTTGCCGTTTTTATTGGTTCGATACGACACTGGCGGCACGACACGACGGATTTCGGATCCGGAACCGGTCCGGTGTTAAATCCGATTTTCCAGTTTTGGGCTGTCCTTTGACACATCGCCTTTCAACACATCACAGATCCTTAACTGGCACCCATGAAAATCGAGGGAACCAGTCGCCAACGAAAGTTGTCTGTTGACATTTTTCGATGAACACGTTTTTATTTGCTGTTTTTGGAAACATAGACATTTTCAGTCACCCTTTACCATGATGTGACCAGGGAAGATGTTGACATAAAGCTGGCAAAAATGTTCAGAAACAATTTATCTACAGTTCATCATCATCTTCCGTCCATGTTACCACACATTCATGGCTTTCTATATGAAGAACGTTTAAAATATTAGTGTCTTATTCTACTTGTTCTCCTTATTAGTATTTCTGTGTAACGATATTTCTACTTCTAATTATTATTTTTGTGTAACAATATTTCTACTTCTTCTAATTATTATTTCTTTGTAACGATATTTCTACTTCTAGTTATTATTTTTGTGTAACGATATTTCTACATCTTCTAATTATTATTTTTGTGTAACGATATTTCTACTTCTTCTAATTATTATTTTTATGTAAGGATAATTCTACTTCTTCTAATTATTATTTTTGTGTAACGATATTTCTACTTCTTCGAATTATTATTTTTGTATAACGATATTTCTACTTCTTCGAATTATTATTTTTGTGTAACAATATTTGTACTTCCTTCTAATTATTATTTCTGTGTAACGATATTTCTACTTCTTCGAATTATTATTTTTGTGTAACGCTATTATTATTATTTCTGTGTAACGATATTTCTACTTCTTCGAATTATTATTTTTGTGTAACGATATTTCTATTTCTTCTAAATATTATTTCTGTGTAAAGATATTTCTACTTCCTCTAATTATTATTTTTGTGTAACTATGGTTTTTCTACTTAACTATTGGATTGCTACATAACCTTACTTACAGAAATATGCAATAACTACTATTACCGAACCATGAGATATTTCAACCAGGATCTAGTCCTTCTACAAGACGTTGTAAATTTTTCCCTACTATTTTTATACTTCGGGTGCCATATATTATAGCCAAAGTAATTTTTTATTCTCTTATTATTTTTATAAATTCTATTTATCCACTTCGGCCGTTTTCTATCTTCGTGGTCTGCTTAACCGGGCTTGTTTAGTCTGTCATACAAGTTTCGGCTACTCGCCATAATCAACGGTCTTTGTTATTTCGTCTGTCGAGTCCTTTTTCTACAATATGACCTGCGAGGATTGGCAGACCAGGATGATCAGAGGCGACCATACTACAGGTTCATCCCTGCCGTCCATCTATCCTTGATGATGATAGATTGATTTCCGTGATAGATTATTATTTCCGTGTAACTATTTTTTGTGATTTGATCAAAGTATTTGATTTGTCACTATGGTTTGATAAATTATTATTATAAAACAATATTAATGTACCATGTATATATATGTTATATATAATGTCGCTGGATATCGATAGGGACAAAATCAACGTATTGCTAAAAATATTAATTTATTTACGGAATTAGGTTTACAATAAACAATATCATGCTTATATAGCTTACATATAAAATCTTATCTAAAAATGAATCGATTATGTACACTCGGTTAGTTTAATGTTATTAACTCTCTCTGGTAATGTTCATCTCCATTGTCTGACGATGCCTCCACGATATCGGCTACGCGGCCACTACAATCGCGCGTAGTCTCACAAGTGGCGATCATGTCAACGGGACGTTGTTACATATACATATATATGTATATGTAACAACGTAATATATATATATATATACGTAGAGTTTTGAGCTGTACTTTCAAAACTCAACAATATATATATATATANTATATATATATGGCCAATATGCTAGACCATAAGGGAAAAAAAAATTAGAGTGGTTCATCTCATGTGTTTCATCGCCAGCCCTAAGTTTGTCATAGTGTGTATACACGAGTATATCGAGGAGAATCTATTGCAAAGTTCCTGGACTTATTCTGCACGACCTGCAGTCTCGCGATGTTTGTCTTGTACGTGGGAATCAATGATTCTCGTCGATAAGGGGGAAAGAGACGGTCGGGACGACAGGTCCTAAGACCTCATCGTATTTTCTTCGCCTATGTGGAAACATTAATACTTTACGTTTTATCACGAAGCGTTATTGAGCCGCGTCGGCTAATAACAGTTTCTGCAACCCAATGGAATCAAAAGCTTACTCATTTGAAATACTAGTCACGTAGTTTATACCGTTCCGATATTGCCGAGACGATCCGGCAGTTGATTATGAAATAAAAGAATAGAAAGAAGAAGGGAACAAAACAATAAGAAAAATTTCACTTATTGTGAATGAAAGCGACCTTCGGAGTTAATCGCTTCCAAGTGAATTGGAGCCGAACGGCGATAAAGCGTGAAACCTGGCTGGAGTTCATTGTAGTAATCCGTCTGAGGATCGTATTAAGGAATTGATATTAAGGAGAATGGGATTCCGCCGGAAACGGAAAGTGGGACGAGCCGGTAATGCCGGCCACGACTTTTCCGTCAATGCAACCGCTTTCTAACCTTTCATCTCTAATTGAGACGATTTGGTGATGAATGGGCAGGGTTTTGGGACCTTTACTCCAGCGGCACTGGATCCACAAGCTCGAGTGATTGATGAGAGAACGGTTTAGTCAAGTCCACCACTACCATCTCGTATCTCCATTTTTCCTCTATAATCTATTTTTCATCAAACGGACCGACACCATCGTTCTTCAACCGTATCAGGTCAAGTTCTTCTATTGTATCGTTTTCCCGCTACTTTTGCTTTTTAAAATAAGCCTGCAGGAGCTACCAATGAACTCCATATATTACATTAAAACTACTGTTGTACAATATTCTACAGACTTGACTTGACTATGGTGAACCTCACACAGTTCACCGGAGAAAGCTAGGCTGCAAATGATACACTACAAATCATTCCACAACCTCTTTAGTTAGCAAACGATGTTCTGAAACTGTGGGAAAAAATGGCACTCTGCCTCGTGTGCTTGGACTTAATAAACCACCACTTTCTTGGTCGTTGTTTTAGGAACCGGCTATATATAAGGGAATTGGCAGACTGCCATGGGCTACTTGAACAATGATTTAAGCTTGGCCTCTTTTCATTAGAGATCATGGAACGGAGGAAAATTAATTTACAACGATAAAAAACAAGAATTTCTTTATTGGGAAATTAAATCACGATTTAGTTATTGATTTATTATTATTGATCATAATCATAAATTAAATAAATAAAATTTCAAACTTGAAAATGCTTAAAATTGTTTAAAAACCTAACAGTAGTGTGACTATTTGAAAACATAAATCATAATCTAATTAATGATTTAAGCAGGTCTATGTGACCCAGAGAATCGATATAAGTTTAAAAAAATAACATGAATATGATAAAAAAAATTGCATTTATTAAAAAAAACAAATCAGGATTTTTGGTAGTTTATGATTTTTTTTAAATAACAAAATTATTATAGTAAACGTTTATTTGTTATAATAACCTGCATCTCGATTTATGAGTGATCATTTTTGAAAGAGAGAAAATTGAATTATGTTGAGATTTGTCAAGATGTGAATATTTCATTACGGATGATAGCAGTGAGGTGGCATTTTTTGAAAACTAATATCATGATCTACTAGATGGTTTTAGAATGATCATTACTTCATAGAAAAAAAATCACAAATGTATATGTTAAGATGTGTCAAGACGCGATTTTTTTAATCATAGATCACAGAAAAAGCAAATTCAGTCGTTACAGCCAAGCTTTCGATCTATTTTAAGGTCATCATCAGGGGAAACCAATATATATATAAAACAGTTATTTAATACAATAGATACTATTTGAAAATATAAATCATAATCTCATTAATGATTTAAGTAGGCCTATGTGACCCAGAATTTATTTACTTCCAGGAATTAAGATTTGCTCTCATAATGCGAGTTTGAAAAACAATGACAGAATGTAAGCAATAAAGGCCATTTAATGTTAACTTTAGTGAAGAAGCAAATTATTGGAATTAACAACGAAATGCGAGGGGCGTCGGTGGCCGCAACGGTTTAGGCGTTGACACGGAGCTCATCATTGTAAGGTAAAGGTCCCGGGTTCGAATCCAGCGGCCCTGCATTCGAACCCGACATACTCACAAATGGGCTTTTTTTCAAAAACACCGGCACCCCGAGGATTGATATAACCTCTGCGGTTGCGAACCCACTAAAAAACAAAAATAAATAAAGAAATGCATTTATTCAAAACGCAAATCGGGATTTTTTTTCAGGAATTTATTTACTTCCAGGAATTAAGATTTATTCTCATAATGCGAGTTTGAAAAAGAATGACAGAATGTAAGCAATAAAGGCCATTTAATGTAATTTAATACTATAGTGAAGAAGCAAATTATTGGAGTTAACAACGAAATGCGTTTTTTCAAACTTTTTGCCGTAACTTTGTGATTTTTTGGGTACAATCCCATTGTACCAGTGTTTTTAGCGTAAAATATCCTTTAAAATGATGTGTCAGGATGTATAGGGTCATATTTGAAATTTTGAAGTTGAACTGGGCATAAGGTACCCTTTATAATTTTTCTCCAAAAAAGGGAAAACATTTGAAACTAGACTAAAAATATTTAACACATTTTTTTTTAAATATATATAACGTCATTGGTTCAAGAGAAATTCAGTCGGGCCATCTAAAAAAGTTCCGTGACTGGCTGACAGACAACACAGACCAAACCGCTGGATCTAAAGGGTTGAAATTTTGACGGTGCATTCCTACAATGGCATGGAAAGCCGCTAAGAAAGGATTTTTTGAAATTCCATCCCTAAGTGGACCATATTGACAATTTTTTATCATGTACAGACCGAAGTAAACAGAAACGAGACATTATATTAGAAAGCCATATTAGCACACTGCAAAGACACATTAAAACGAGTCCCACTTGGACGAAGTCGCGGGTAAAAGCAGTTTTTTTTAAAGGTGAAGACAAATTTCCTTGATGAACGACTCGGTCCTAACATTGAAAACAAATCGTTACAGTCCATCTTCAAGGAAATTTGCGATGGCTGTAAAACCTTATGAGATATCATGATTTAAGCTTGATCATAGATTAAAGAAACAAGATACAGGCATGTTTAGATCCGTCAAGATTTGATACTATAGTTTTTCAAGTTTAACACAACAGTAAGTACATAGTCAGAATAAATTTATACAAAGACAAAATCATGATTAACGTCTTGATTTATGCCTGGGCTTTGCTGGTACAATGAGCAGACTGGATTATTAATTTAATAATTGAATAAATGAATCTACATAGTTCATGATTTTATCAAGGCCTTATTAAACAGGAAAAAATGATTTGCATCTCTTTAAATTTTACATGTCACGATTTTTCCAGATAAAAAAACATAACTTTTATTGAATTTATACAAAGACAATTACGATCTATTTCTTGTTTTATGCATGATCATTGTTCTAACAGAGATAATTTGGAATTTAAATATGTTTCAATTTGCCAAGGCAGGATTTTTCATCGTGAGAAACAATTGTATTGATTGATTGCACTTATTCATTGACTATACGATCTAGTTCATGATTTGATCTTGGCCTCATTTTGACCAGTGTTGTCATTTGATGATGTATTGATCGAAATGTCATTTTATAATATATAGTTTCTAGCCCAGATTTTAAACATGGTCGTAAAATGGGACAGATTTAAGATGGTTAGATTTATCGTAACAGTATGTCCTGAAAATAAAACATGATGTAATTAATAATTTAGATTGAGTGTGTTGACCAATGGCAAATGTGCAATGTAAATCAATTCTGGAGTGTTTTAATTTTTTGGTTTTATTTGGTGTCAATGGCTGGGACATCCATAAAGAAATTTTCGTTTAAAAAGTAAAAATCAAGGCAGGCCTACCAATTTTTCTAATTCATTTGTGAGTTCTCAGGGAACGATTCGCATTGTCGGGGGTTAAAGGACGAAAAGGAACCGGGCGAAAATGATAAATGCTCATGGGAATGACTGGCGATTTCACAGTTCGCGATAGGGCTAGGTCTGATCCATGGCTCTCGGCGTTAATATTCATAGGAGGTTGTCCTTTCGACGGCTTCGCCTTATCAAGATCCAAGGCTCTTCCCAGACCCGAGAAGTAGTCTTGGCCAGACGTGTTTCTACCGTCCCTTGACTGGAAGCCAAAATCTCCCCCTCCGGTGAACACGTGTTACGACGTTCAATTAACACAATCTTGGGACGAGAGGAATAAAAACAAATATAAACAGGTAGATTTGGGTTTTACTCAAAGGTTCAAAGTTTGCCAACAACAGGCAAAAATTAGGGAAAATTTCAATGCAACACTGTTAAAAATCAACGACGAATCCAGATATATTAAAAAGTAAAGCACATCTGATCTTAACTCATGATGTAGGATTTCAATAACGAACACAATCATAACATGGCAAATGTGAACATACATAATAAATTATATTTCTTAAGCTAAAATCGCGTGTAAAATCATGAATGCACATTTTTCAAAAATACAATGGAACCACCCATTTTCTTAAATTTTTTTATATACTTTTTTATACTTTGTACAATCATGAAAAAATCGTGCCTATTTTAATCATAAGCAATGATCATATAAATATCAAGAAGTAGGTCATGATTTTATATTTAAATAAATCCAAATGAACTACTATTGTTTTGTATGTTGAAAAATCATGACAAATCTAAACTTATCTGTAAACTGTCCGTTTAATCTAGGATCAAGTTAGATCATGGTTTAGTGTTTCTATGCTATTTGGACCAATTTCAATATGTTCTATGAAGCATGATCATGTTTAACCATGGTTTATATGTTTTCTACCATATATTTCTGTCATCCAGGCTAAGAAACAAAAATCTGTACGGAAATGAGAGATAACTTGATCCAGCACTACTACATTTAAATTTCCTATGTTCTAGCCGAAGCTTACAGCAATGACCGTGCAAAAATTAGGACATAAATCATAAATTTGGCGTTGATGTAAACCCAATCGAACTACTTACATAGTAATACATAAATTCTCAGGGTGCCGGTGTTTTTGAAAAAAGCCCATTTGTAAGTCTGTCGGGTTCGAATGCAGGGCCGCTGGATTCGAACCCAGGAACTTTACCTTACAGTGACGAGCGCCGTGTCAACGCCTAAACCGCTGAGGCCACCGACGCCCCTTCTTGCATAGAATAAATACATATATATGATTATTCGGAGATCGTGGGTTTTAGAAAAACATTTTCTTTATCGTGCCAACGTTTCGATCTTTATTGAGATCATCTTCAGGGCCTGGGATTTATAACAACACCGCACACACACAGTATTATATGTTGGATTGTTGTGTTATATGTTGAAAAAAAAATCAAATCTTAAAAACTTGACAAAAATTTGTTTTATGCTGCAACGGTGAAATCATGATTTATGTTTGCGTCCTCTGCTTTTGTCGTCACGTAAAAAATCGTGCCTTAGGAAATCAGAACCTATTTACAAATAAACTTATTGCTATATAATTGTTCATAAAACACGTAGTAGATTTATACAAATCCAATTGAGCTATCGTTATCTTCAGTGTTAAATAAAATAAAATCTTGACAAATCTAAGCATAAATACTCTCTGCTTAATTTATGATTATGCTTAAATGACGAGTGATGAAAAAAGAAAAATTTTAAGCCCATTTTTTTTCTGTGAAGCAATGATCATACTTAAATTATGACTGAAAAGCTTATTCACTTCTGTTGTAATCTAGTTGAAAAATCGTAACTTGGCCAATCGTGACATATTTGATTATTAAATTATATCAGTTCAAGATCATGCATAAATTAAGAAAAAATCATGATTTAGGTAAACACAACAACAAATTGTAGTGTTCTGTGATGAAAATACCAACTATTGAGAAATCTAAATTCATTCAAATAATAACTTCTCTAGGTTTAATCAAATATAATGCTTAAATAATCAATTATATCATGATGTATGTATATAACAAGAGCAATATATTATTTTTCGGATAACAATGATCATACTTAATATCACGATTAATGTGACCATATATTGTTATTCTGTTGTGGTCCATGCTAAGAAAATCGTTCTTGTAAATCCAAACATATTTAAATTATCTCTGTTCAAGCAAGAATCATGAATAAATTAAGAAAATAACTCCATTCGAACCTGTTTTGTGTTTTAAAAAAAGTCTAATCACATACATGTAACAAATGCACATTAGAATGATAATTTATATGTCTAGTATGTTATTTATAAAAAAAAAAGAAAAAGATAACAGCATACCTTGGATCTGGGGAAAACTGACAAGACGTCTGTCCAGAATCTCGCCTCTTCTCGCGAAGTCCCTTTGACGAAGTGGACGATGTCGGGGCATGTGATGGCCAGGCTGAAAGGGTTGCCTGTGACTTCGTCGGCGCTCGCCACTTCTATGACTTTGTTCATGTCAATGCTCGCCTGGGGCACCGTCTCCGGCTAAAGAAAAGCATATTTAATTAATCTTTAATGTCATATTTTCACAATACACATAATTCAGTATACATTGCAGAAAAAAGTAAATAAAATGACACAAATGAAAGAACATTTAAAAATGAGTTTACATGCACACATAAATGTAAATATTATTTTACATATATAGGTTATGGGTTTTATAGGCCTAACATAAACAAATATTTTCCTTTCGCGTCAGATTAAGGATAGTTTTTTCTCACTCACTCTCTCTCTTATTCACTCACACTCTCTCCTACTTACTCACTCTCTTTTTTCTCTTTCTCTCTCTTATTCACCCACTCACTCCCTCTCTCCCACTTAATCACTCACTCACTCTCTTTCTCTCTCTCGCTCTCTCTCCCTCACTCCCCCACACCCTCCCTCCCTCACTCTCACTCACACTCTCGCTCTCTCTCTCTCGCACTAACTCTCTCTCATTCACTCACTTACTCTGTCTCACGTACTCATTCCTTCTCACACGCACGCACACAGGCACTCACTCACTCACTCACTCAGCCTCTCACTCTCTCCCACGGGCTCACATACTTTCTTTCTCTTTCCTACTAAATCACTCATTCTCTCGTTATCTTTCTCTCTCATTGTCAGTTTATTTGTTTTATTTTCTTTTACCGTCTCTCTTTCTGTCTTCCCTTCCTCTATCATTTACTCTCACTTTTTCAACCTATAACTTGAGACAATTTCTTGCAGCATCAATAAACAAAACTCACTAGTTTTCGTGGTCCGCTTGACCAATTAATATCTTTCAATTAATTCGATTTTTAGTTGAGATAAAAAAGTCAGTGTCACGAGCGGGATTCGAACCCACGACCTTCGGCTAAATACCACTTGAGCCGTCGTGATCTTGATCCACTCGGACACTAACTTCCCAT
Source organism: Cimex lectularius (assembly GCF_000648675.2). Taxonomy (NCBI): domain Eukaryota; kingdom Metazoa; phylum Arthropoda; class Insecta; order Hemiptera; family Cimicidae; genus Cimex; species Cimex lectularius. The sequence continues at coordinate 1,770,026 of NW_019392641.1, forward strand.
CTCAACCCCACCTTTTGAATTTTCCCTCCTTTTTTGCCATCTCAACTAAAAACATAATTAATTGAAAAATTCACAAAACGTTCATTCATTAACACACACACACACACACACACACACACACACACACACACACGCACGCACGCACGCACGCACGCACGCACGCACGCACGCACGCACGCACGCACACACACACACATATCGTTTTCTCCTACCCAATGTATGACATCGAGAGAAGCATCCTAATACGAGGAATCACCCTTGAATCAGAGGGATCTTGGCCTTTGAAGAAGAATCAACTGGTTGAAAAAAAAATCTGAAGTATTCGTGCCTTATATTCCTCAACAATATAGACTTAACATTACTATAAATTCACCATCTTGTTTTGCCAGAGAAAAAAATGTATGTAAATAGCTAATAAAATATATAAATATAGATAATTTTGTAGAAGAAATGGATGTAATCACTGGAATGGAAGCATGTAAATAAATCAACAATAAATTCCCTCATTCCAGGGATGAGGAAGAACACACACACACTTTCAAATTCTCTTTTACTCTCTCTCTCTCTCTCGCTGCTGTCTACCTATCTTCATATTTATCTCAATTTTCGCTATCGATCTAGCTCTCCTTTCCTCTCCTCTCGCTCTTAAGATATTTCATGAACAGAGAACAAACTGGCGAGTATAGGCAAAGGATAACCAAAAAGACCAAACTGTTGGTAGATAAGATTATAAGATACTGAAATGTGTGTTGTCAACCTCAATATCCCTGAAATTGAATCTTTTTTGTCTTAGGCTACAAGTTGAACTATTCCATTGTAAGGCTATGAGTCGATTTTGCTTGGATTGAGCAACGCGATCACAATCCATGATTATCCCCGCCTCGATAATCAATTTCAAAACCTTTAATGAAAAGGGACATTATAAGGAACGAAGCTGGCCGGGGCAACAAAAATCCAGGTGAGGCAAGAGTTCCAACCACGAAACAACTTTTCCTCCTGCCGTTACCAAATTTAACCTTTGCCCGGTCAATTGGCGGGGTTCAACCGATACAAGGTCGCAACTTTTGTCTCGCCAAACAGATCCTTTCCTCAGAATTTTACTAGCAGGCACCATTAAGTTTGTTTATCCCCGAGTTTTCTTTCACTTTTATAAAGCCGGTCGGGCATTCCGCTCTTAACGTCTTCGACCGCCGGTGGCTGAGGCGATTATCCCGCGAATATAACTTTAACGATAGGCGGAGGTATTCGTCCTGGCCATAATAGTCCGGCAGGCAGAGCTAGATAACCGCTTCAACAATCGTCCAGGGATAATCGTGGGTTTCAATAGATTTTTATTGCACGCCCGCTGTTAACATTCAAAACTCATATGCAGAAGCATTTATTTTTACAGTTCGATTTCACAGCATACCTGGCCCTGGCATTTTGCACCTGACTCTTCGCCAATACCAGAGAAATATTGAAAAATAACAGCATATAATTAATATTCTAAACCGGAACAAAGTATACTTTTTTCGTCAACCTGAATGGGCTTTTGATCCACTAGAGAAAAACTCACTCTAGTATTAATTATGTTTACCTTTTGTAAATGACAGTTCTATTCACAAAATCTGCGATCTACAAATAGCCTAACGCTAAGGCGGGTCAAAAAGAAGCAGCGTTTTGTAGCATAAACTGCAGCCAAATTAAAAAAGAACTGGAATCTCGGATAAGAACAAAACAAATACTGTGAGATTAAACCAGCCAAAGGACTACCCGCAGGAAAAAAAAAAAAAAAAAAGAAGAAGAAGAAGAAGAAATCGTACTCAACCGAAAGGAATAAAGCACTGTAACCGGGTATTTACAGGCATCTTTGTCCAGTTAAGTACGATGAGATGACCAATGTCGAATAAATCTGGAAGAGGCAGAAACAACACAACATATTTTATGCAACTGCCCCACAACAGCTACGTCCATTGTACCTGAGAAAACTGCTCTTCAACTATAAAGACCTTGATGAAGCTGATAAAAATTCATTACTACATTAAAAAAACCCGAAAATCTTCCAGAAAATTCATTAACAGAGATCGGCAGAATAGACGAAAGTTTAAGTGTTAAAGGGGGGAAAAAGGTGAAAGAGTAGTTTGGCCGTTTCTGGCCACTTCGTTCTGCCAATCTTGGCTGTTTTGGCTTGTCAGATTCGTTTCTAATCACTTTTTTAATAATAATTATGGTGAAAACCCGCCAATGAAAATGGCAAGAAGCTGAAAACCCACCTGACTGACCCAAACAGAGTAGGAACAATAGTATGAAACAAACTATAGATGCACAGTTTGGAGTGTGCTAGCGAAAAAATAAGTGACCATTAATGCTTTCAAAATTCAAATCATATGGGTAATTCGATTCGAAGCCTTCATGCGGACTCGGAAATCCTGCACTAAAAACCTTGATTGACCTATATGGTCTATGGGCTAGGAGTGATCTTAAAGATCCCAGAACATCAAGAGCAACAGGGAACGCAATCCAATTTCTAAATTGTTCAACTTGATGTCAATCTTGACATTTTTACATACTAATTATATAATTTTGAATACAAAGATATTATGTTTTCGAGATTTTCAACGGAATGTTTTGAAACGTGTCATCACTTTTAAACATCATCTAGAATATGCGGTCATGTTTATTCATGACTTAATGAAGTGCTCAAACCCCTTTCTTTTTTTTCTTTTTTAAGACGAGTGACTGCTCAGAACAAAAAATCTCATTAGCCTTCATTACGCATGGTTCTTACTAGGTATAAAACTGACAATCGACCGGGAGATATAACTGGATTTCCGTCGGTTTTTTCAAATTTGATTTAATATGTTGATACCATTTTTCTTTTATTTGTTTATTTATTTTTTGTGATCGAGGAGCTGGTCAGTTAACCACGGCTCTCGAGGCCAGTCAAACCGCAGCTTTTTACGTATCGTCTTACTGCGCGGACTTTTTTCCCTTCTTCTCCTCCAGTCCGGTTTGACACAATAAATGTGCCCAGCGGTGCGTGATTCGAGACGGAGTAACGGTGGGCGAAATCGAACTGCAGCCGATATGCAGAAGAGCTCGACCCCGGTACAACGACGACGTTACGTGCCTCAACTCCAAAACGTCGCCTTGGGTGGTCCCGCTTTGTTGATAGTACGACCATAATTAAAAATTAATATGATAATTGAGTATTAGACATTTGAATAATTTTCAAACGATGTGACGACATGCCGTATTAAGTTAAAATTTAACATTGGTAGGCGACATACCATGAGCTTTTTTGTTGAAGACAATTATCATAATGTAATAAGGCAAAATATGAACTTCTTATTAGATCAAAGCAGAATGTTAAGTGTAGATAGAAATCCCCTAAGTTTAAGACAATAGGTACAAAACTTAAAAAAATAAATAAATAAAATAATAGAGGGGCGTCGGTGGCCGCAACGGTTTAGGCGTTGACACGGCGCTCATCACTGTACGGTAAAGGTAAAGGTCCCGGGTTCGAATCCAGCGGCCCTGCATTCGAACCCGATATACTTACAAATGGGCTTTTTTCAAAAACCCCGGCACCCCGAAGGCTGATATAACCTCTGCTGTTGCAAACCCTCGTAAAAAAAAAAATTATAGTGAGGAAACTTTTACTATTATTAAGCTAAGTGGCTTTTCAATCAACTTCATAGAAATTACCTCACCTTCCAAAATTTTTGTCCAATACATAAAAATATTCCAAACAAACGAATATAAGTTTTTCAACTTCTTTACTGAAGATGGCGTGACCCAGAAACTCATACACCAACAAGAATGACGTCCTAGTAAAGTTTATTTCGTTCACGATTTGACTGAGACAAACAGCGAGAACAAGCGGATACAGCGACTGACAATGGGTACACGCGAAGCAATCAACACGGCATCAATAATCAACAGTATCAACCCCATTAAAAAAGGGGGGGAACATCTGACTCCAAGCGAAAAACCATGTTGGTTTATGTCTATCTGCGTTGTCCTGTCACCCTGGTTTCGGCAGGGCCAGGGTTATAAGTAGGGAGGGGCGAAAACAAAGCCTCACAGCTTCAGATGCCGAAACGCGACTAACAGACCAAACCAGATGAATGAGAGTCCAAGATGATCTGAAACCATGTTACAACTATTAAAGTATATGAAGTTTGGAGGACATAAACCATACAAAATAAAAATAATACGTGGAGGCAAATAATTGGTGTAAAAAATGATTCTGTAAAAGTTTGCTGAAGTCTGCGAGATGATAATCTTATTTAACTCCATATAGTATAACTGGTTCACTTATCCTCACTGTTTTGATATCTCCGCATTTCCGCTTCTCGTTATCTTCAGTGCTGGGTTAAGGGTATAAGCAGGGTGTAACAAGATAGCAAGAAATCCAAAATCAAATTCAACAAATCACCTCGGGCACAGCCTCTCACTAACTGAATCTTTCCTCCTTACTGAGGGATCAGCAGCAAAAGGAGAAAACTGGCTTTCTGTTGCCTAGCAGTAGGATCGAAACTAATCAATCGGAACGCGGTAAAGATATGATAAAATATCTTATATCAAGTATCATAAAACGTAAACTGTGCCTCCGACCTCACAAAATTTGAAATAATAAACCCAAAATACGGCAGAGCATAGTAATAAGACATCTTTTGAAATGTTGTAATAGAGAAAATGCGATGTGGCATTTAACAAAAATAAACGTACGTTCGCCCAACGGCCCAATAAATTTCTTAAAATAACGGGCGGTAGCCCTGTAGAGTCACCCCTGTGTAAAACACCAGTAAAAAAAATACAGGGTCGTAAAATGATTGGAACGTAGTCGATATCCATCAAACCATGTACAGGGAATAAATTCGTGGTTAAAAAAATAAAAGACAGTGGGATTTGTTTATCATCAATTTAAATATCAAGTCTTGTACACAAGCTTCAATTACATTAGGAAACCACATATCAACAATTAAAAATTGGAGAAATCTTTGGAAAATAAAGTTTAACCCTTTAAAATTGTGACTTATACATCACTTTTACGCTCCGTCGTGAGACTTGTCTTAGCCTATACTTACATAATCAACCTGTTCATCAATTCGACAAAGTTAACTATTTAGGACTTACATTTGAGGAATCCATACACACGATTTAAAAAACAGACGAGTTAAACTTCTTTATTATCTACTCAACCGAAATCACAATAACCATTAAAATCAAAACATTCCACACATAGCTACTCAAATCTATTTGGATGTACGAGTGCCAAGCTGTTGGATCGGCCAAATATTCCAATATTCAGAGATTAAAAATTTTTAAGACTAATTATTTCTGCCCCTTTCACTTAAACATACTTCACAGAGATCTTCACATGCCAACAATTTTTTCATCCATAACAATATATTACTGACATTTTCATAGTAAATTACAAAATCACACTAACACACTAAAATACGATCTGATAAGAGACCTATTAAATGATTAATATTATTTTATTCATCCAGTGTGGCTGCCAATGGATAGCTTTCTCTATAACGCCGGTAATACCATAAACATAAATTATTCAATGTGCTGATTCTACATAACACACGTACAATAAAATGAGTAAAATAAAACATATGTACATAACATATGTACAAATAAATGAAGTAAAAGAAACATATATCAGCTCTGTTACGCCTAAATTCAGTATTTGTTAGCAGTTTTGAGGGAAGGTACACGTAATTGCGATTGGGCAACGTCGTTACGTATTGTCATTTCTCATCTTCTCACGCCAGGTCGGTTTCAGGTCAGGCAGGAAGCGAAGACGAGACGGCCCGGAGACCTCGCAAATCTCACAAGAGACCTATGAATTACTCGGATCTCTGATAGAGACGAGAAGCGAACATATTTATTGCGAAATCCGTTCCTCTCGGTTGAATTACAAGCCTTGAAACTCACGCCATCCCTGTCCTTGATGTGATGCCTTTTTGAACTTGAACGAATCTTCTGGAAAGTTTTCCTCGTGGGGTCCCTTTTAACGGAATAAGATAGCAATGGTGAGACGGACACGGCGTCAATGTCGGAACACGTCTCACCGTCGTCCGACATTGCTAAAAGATCGAGCAGAAATGATCAATTACGATCAAACCGTCACGATATATGTCAAATCGGCCCATTATCGGTATAATTACCATTTCGTAAAAACTCTGTTATGTACACTGTTACTAGCTGAGCTCGCGGATTGTACTATTTATAGAAAGACACTGTGTGGGTTGAGTGCGTTCAGTAACGTGCGAATCGTGGGATTTACACTTAGTACCGTCCCAATTGCGACTTTAGACTCAAGTAATGTAAATAGTACAATAATTGTTAGTTCTGACCAATTGTAAGGTTCTATTTTTGTTAAATTTCCTCTTTTTCGATAATTAACACTGAAAAGACCTTAAGACTGAAATGAAGAGATCCGGGATAATCAAGCTTTCCAAGCTAACCTTGAGATTATTTTAAACACAGTAACGGGATTACGCATCGATTAGTATCACGAAGTTGACTTTTTTGCAAAGACTATAAGAAAATCTCGTGGGAAATGACGGATGGGAACATTCCCCTCGAAAAGTTTTAAACGGCTGTAAAAATGATTTTTTATTTTATTTCCACGTGAAAAATTAACGACTTTCAGGTTAATGTACATCCAATATGAACTTTTCTAGTAGAGGTATTACCATAAAGTGATTTCAACTCTTCGAGAACAACCCGCAACGAGATGATATTAGGAAAAATTTGATGGGCCGATTTTTGTCTCTCTGCATAGCTTCCCATTGTTGATTTAGCAGAGAAGACGATGGATATCGTATCTTTCTTACTTTTGGATTCTTTACCGACATGCCATGCAGATTCTTTTCTTAGAGCAATCCGAGTATCATGAGATCTCTCCTTTAGGTCTGCGCGGTGGAGATGTAAACTAAACGTTCCGTCATTTTGGTTTTATAAATCACTTCTTGATAAACACACACCAAAAATAAAGAAAAGGCTCAGCATCAGTCCAAAACAATGAAAATAGCCAGACCCAAAACGACTAAACTACAGTATGTACGGAGTCACAGAGAATAGGTGATCAGGAAAAACTAAATGGATCAAGATGCAGTTTGAGAATTGACATCTGGTCACATGGCCGATCAATACATCTGGATGTGCATAGTTAACAAGAGATGTCTTAATTACATATACTGAAACTAATTCTGTTAAGCGTTATGTGGAGCAAAATTTCTATTTTGGAAGTAAGAGTCACTCGAATCTCTTGGGTGTGTAAAACAGTGTGCCAGCTAATGACTAAACCCTTTTAACACTAAACTTAGGTTTACCTACCACGTATTTGTTGGCAATAATGATGTTGACAAATGGAATGAGAAAGAACAGATCTACAAATTGGTCGAGGCAGGATAAAATTCAATTCCATTGAACAATTTCCATAAAGGCGATTTTAATTATACGTATATATGCAATAAATTAATTAATTGTTTAACAACGAACGAAAGTCACAAAACCAATTAACCCCGAATAACCTTGCTAAACATGTTAGCACAATCAGCAGGCAAATCACTAAAGTTCGTTCACGTATATTCGTACTAGATAGTAATAATACATTTAACTTAGGTACAATCGTTGCAACACCAATTGAACCTTAATTGAAGATCTAAGTGACTTTTCAAGTCCGTTCGTTTTTGCGATTTTCCATACGATAAATTTGTGAGATTTCCTCTTGAGGCCTGCGGAGTCACGAAGTTGTAGTTTGGTCGTATTCGAACCTTTTGGTTCTTTTATATCTCTGTTTTGGTCAGGAGAGATTAGGCTTTGCACCATCATCAGATGTGAGAAGCTAATAAGCAGGGTGAGGCTATACACCTTCTAAATGAAAAGAGTCTAATCTAAATAGGATTAAATTCATCGGAAACATCGAAAGTACAGGCTCATTACAGCAACCCCCATGAGAAAAAAATCGCAATGATAAAAACGGCGAGAATTTATTCACCGTTTCATCCGTCTGTCATTATAATTTACCATCAATTCAACGCGCTAAGTCGGTAGCGGATACGAAAAATTCAATTATTTGTTTTTAAAGTATAAAAGAAAAGTTTAATTAACCCAAGACCGGAAAACCGATTCGTCACCGAGGTAGCGTCGAAATTCAAATTTGACGGTCGTCCGAGGAGGGATGATTTACAGGGCTGGGTGCCGGGTCCACATTCCCTCACGAAACCCCAGCCAGAATACAAGATGCTTATTAACACGGTGGATAAACCTCTGCCTGAAAACATCCGCCGGGCACAACTTCCTCGTTCGAGTAGTAAGCCGTTATCACTGATCATCTGGGGGAGGATTACCAGCCAATAAACAGATTAAAGGAGGCGGCCCGGAGCGCCTTTTATCCGTCGACGTAGGATCTCCGGTGAGAAAGGGGAGGCTACGGATTTCGCATTTTTCCATAATTCGAATTCCGATTGGGACGAATCGACTCTGCCGCGATTCCTCTTATCAGTTTACTTGGCAAGACTCATAATGAAAAATATAGCTTCAAGTTTAACAAGGTGTTCAAGTCTACTTAAAAGATTAATCACGTTCTCATCAATACCTAGTTTCTTACGTAATCTGCCGTTTTATGGTCGGGCAGAATTATATATCGATGATCTTGTCGGACGTTCGCTACTGCCACAAATAGCGCGTTATAATAACACTTTTAGTGATGATGCAGATGTACGCATTACATCATATAACAACGTGGTAATCAAGGTTACTTTTCTGTATCGCGCGAAAATCAAGCTGATTTGGCATTCATTTCAAACAAAAGGCATTTTTCTCCCCATCATAAACTTGTTTTTAAAACCTCAAAACAGTGACATTAACACAGGTCAAACAGAAAAACCTTACAACAACAACTGTATCACCCAATATCTTGCAGTTGACTTTGTTGTACTTAAACTAGTAAAAATATCGTGAGATTTCTACTTGAGAGGTGATGCATCTCCACCTCTCCTCGCTGTGTGTTATTTTATGTCAAACGTGTCTTTTTATACGCTTAACCATTCAGGAAATGAACTATTTGAAATTGGGGATTTTGTGCGTACACATATTCAAAATGCCAGAGTTTCCTGGTATAAGAAATCCTGCTCCGCCTATCCTCGTTATTTTGGTCTATCAACCAAGCGCGTTTCATTTCTTTATCAACAGAATTTGAGCTGTGTGTTATTTCGTCAATCGTGTATTTTTATAAGCTTAATCACGGTAAAGTACTATAGAAATGCAAGGCATTTTAGATATATGGGAAATGTCTGAATTAGTGTTTTGTCATCCAGGTCCACCTATCCACGCTATTTTGGTCTCTCAAACGCGTTTCGTCATATCTTCTTCAAAGGTTGGTCTGTATGTTACTTCGTCAACAGAGTCTTTTTATAAGCTTAACCTGCGAAAAATGTACTACTGAATTGCAAGGAATGGGATAACCTCCATAGGTGGTGAATGCAGTTTGTTCCTATTTCGCCTTCCAGGTCCATCTGTCAGATGGATTTCACCATATCATCATTTTCAGATGTTGGTACGAATGTTATTTTTCAAGAGTCTTTTTATTGGCGTAACTACAGAAACATGTATTTATGAAATGTAAGATATGCATATGTGAAGTACCGTTGTTTGTTTCTATCTGACCATATTGCTCCGCTTATCCTCGCTAGTTCAATCTGTCGGATGGATTTCACCATATCAACATTTTGAGAGGTTGGCGTGTATGTTATTTTTCAATAGCGTCTTTTTATTAGCTTAACTACAGAAAAATGTATTTATAAAATGTAAGATGTGGTATAAGTGAGGTGCCTGCTGTTTGTTCATATCTGACCATCTTAGTCCGCCAATCCCCGCTAGTTTGGTCTATGGGTTTGGTGGAAATATAAATGGGTTTGGACCCTAGAACGTTAAAAACACTTTTTCTACTTTCAATAAAAACCAATATGAATGTAAATTGCATATTGCCCACTCTCGATCAACGTGATAACCTAATTACCGCTGCTTTGGTCTGTAGGACAGGTTGCAATTAAGTTTTAAGCAAACCTCTTCAAACCTAAACCCACATAGAGGATCAGGATGTTCAGGATAAAGGTAAATGGTTATAATACACATAATATTATTTGTATGGTGTCTGTAGAAAAAATAACATTTCACCTAAGACTTAAAAAAAATTTCTTTATCCAGCTGATTTGCTACTTAATGATAAACTCACACGGTAAAAAGATAAAACCGAAGCAGCGACGACAGGCGGAGCAAAGTTGATAAGAAACAATCAAGCTACATGTAGATAAAATTTATGAAGATAAAAAAGAGAAAATACTACAGACAGGATAAACATATTTTTCGAAAAGATTATTTTTTGGAGAAGCAGAAAAATAAAAACTTGTTGGATGTGGTATATCAAGATCTTGACTTATCCGCAGTTGATTAAAACTATCCTTGATTTCTGATAGAACACAACACTAACAAAGTTGAAAGCAAGTGTGGAAAATGTGGTCATGGTGGGCCATTTTGAAAAGGGACGTGTCCGGTTGGTGTGCTACTAACATTATTTGTGTACGCTAACAGTTACTGACGAAGCTCGAAGTACCGATGTCGAGGTCAAAAGGTGTCTGGACTTCGGCCAGAGGTGAGCAATTTTTGACCTTTTCTAAATAAACCTTTAAATTCTTAGTTAAAACGAGAAGATGGTGATAAAAACTAGTCAATGACATTGTTCTTGGTCATGGAGTAAAAGAACTGTCATTTTAACTAATCGATGATCGACTTTTTTCTGTTATGGAGTCAAATTCGCCTTTTCTTGAAACATCTGACACATGAATAGGCGAAATCGTTCCACAATTTTTGAAGTTAGGAAAGTGCGGACTTTGCATCACTGTACAAAGAATATAAAGGATAAGGAGATGAATGTGGTTTACAGTCCGTAGCCGTGTTTTGTATCCAGTGATACACGATCCGAAGCGCTTTGAACAAAAAAAAAGGCAAACAAAAAAGCAAAGGGAAAAGTGTAGATGTGATAATCTCCTTATCTACGTTTTTGCCTTGGTTCTTTGTTGCTTTCTCGCACGCTCCGCGGCACCGGTTCCTCCCTAATTGCGCGCTTGGAAGTAAACTGTGAAAACCACCATCCGGACCCAAATTCGACGGTTTTGCAACTGGACGTGTCGACACCCGGCCTGTGTTTAGGGTCTGATGAGGGCAAATGTCAGGTCGCACTTTCCCAGGAGAAGATGTTCCCTTGTGCAACGCTTGTGCAACCCTGCTCCACCCGGCCAGCACGTATCTCCCTCACACTGGAAACCGTCCCTGCTTGGAAAGTCCTTTAATTCGAGACACGTGACGCTGTTATAAAAGCATCAAGTCTTTAGCACACGGATTGCCCAACCCGATCACGTCTGTTTTGAGCCGAAATATCCTCCGGGCCTGCGAAAACTTTTTTCCCCTGCCCGCAGAGACGTGCGTTCGGGGTGCGGTAGCGTGGTCCGCGGATAGGACACACCGTGACCAACGCCCTTTCACGGAATCGCCTCTGACCAAAAGCGGCTCGGTCAGATTTATCTCCGGTCCCGTGTTTTACGGCGTCGTAAACTTCCAAATTAACCTCAAGAACGGAGAGAAAACGAACCACGTGTAAATAAAACAAGCATCTTTTTTCGAATTTATTTTTTCCGAGGATATTTACGACTGTCCAAACCATATGGTGAATACGTGACCAAATATTTCATAGGTATCCTTGGAAACAGTCGGACCGGAAACCAATTTTAAACATGATAACATTGAAACCGTTCATCGCAACATCCTGCGTGTCAGATTGCAAAACAGACCTTCACTACCTAAGATTACACATCCCTAAGTAATTTTTTTATACTAACCGGCTGCTTTAAATTACTACAATAGATATTTACTACAATTATCTTAAATGACTAGATTCCATTTTCTATGATGAAATTGTAAAGAGCAATTACTAACCCTACGCGTTACAACTTACAATTTTAACTATCATCACAATTTCCCTCGCCCTTACTTTTTTTTTTTTTCAAAATCTTGATAACAATCTTGCTAGTCACTATTTTATGATATATCAAGTTATTTTATCTTCTGTATAAAAAACAAGATATGCTATATAACTAGTAGTTAGAAATAAATAAATAAATATGAAAAAGACAGCAATGAAGAAAGAGAAAAATCGTTTTTACGATATCATTGAAGCATATCGGCGAAGCAGCGTTGAATGACGTATTAATAAAACTTCCCCTTTCACAACATCACCTTCGAAAAGTAATTAATCAATGGCATCTCGCATAATTGAAAGGCAAGGCGGGAGTTAATTGGAAATAACTAAATATCTTTTTGTACAATTAGTCATAGTGCGATTGTGCAATGGGCCAACTGTCCTCCACTAGTTTAAATATTACAAATTGACAGTTGCGTAAAATGTTATCTCGTATGAGTTTTTCGTAATCCCAAAAATGAAAAAACAACACGTTATTGTAATATAAATAAAAAGAGAAAATAATGTCGAAAACTCTTTTGGTAGACCCAAATTTATACCGTATTATAATGTTTAATTTTAATCCAATTGAAGAACTTTATAAAAGAGTCCATAAAACGAAATATTGAACTTTTTCTCATATTTTTGTCAATATTATGATTACGACTTTAAGTTAATCCCGCAAACTGCTTTGAAACAACCATAATCTGTCAGATCGATGCAGTTTCAACTGCGATAATCTCAAGTTTTCGAAGAAAAAAAATCGTTAGAAATATTTCTATTCATATAAGAGAAAAAACACATAAAATATAATGAGAAAAATATGTGGCTCACAAACACCCACCTAACGCGAGCACAGCCCACTCATCTATTAATACATCTGTTATGAAACCAACACGTAAGCAAGCAATTTTTTTTAAACCAACGTGGATTTAAAAGTTCTATTAATTAATAATCTCTAAACTATATAACAAAAATATAGACTACTTGCTTATGTGTCCAGTATGTAGAGAAAGGTTGTTCGGTGGCTATAAATATCACCAGAATGAGAATGGTAGCTAAGCAGGGCGACAAATTATTAGGTCCCCTTTTCCTAATCTTGGAAGAAACCGGGTTGTTTTATAGCACATAGTACTGATGGTTTTGTATTCCTAATGAGTGCTAAAGAATGAATGTATTTATTGGTGTGAATATGTAGTGTGAGAGGGACCGGAATACTGACTACCCCATCGACCATTAGGTTAGTTATATAATGTGTAAAAGATGATATAGGAATATCGACTACTCTACCATCCTGAATGAATGGATGCATTTAAGAGTGAGTGTGCTGAAATGACCTAGCTGCTAATAGCCCCTGTAGTATCGGTGAGTGGGCGGATCAGACCGAGATCTGACCAAGGGTTGCCAATACTCAAGGTGTTGCCGGTAATTTATAGTAAATTACAAAAGCTGGAATTGGGTGCTGGATTGTGAGAAGTGATAGGCTGAACTACCCGTGCGTATTTGTGTACGTTCATGTGCAAATTTGAACCTATATAAAGCAGTAAAATACTGTATCAAATATGAAATTCTGTTCGGTTTTACGGTTTGTTCATTCTATAAAATAGAGAAATCTCCAGTATCAATTTATAATTGCGGAAATATGGTCTATTAATTACATTTATATAATTCATAGTATATTTTAATTTTTGTTTGTATATTTAATAACAGGAATCAAAATACCAATCTGGTGAAATGGAGACAAAGTACGGTTAGATGTCAAATTTGGTTAAAACAATGCCTGATTAAAGGTTTTGTAAGCGCGTTAAAAATAGTTATCTATAAAGTTTTTGTTTTTTTCTAGGTTATTTCAACTACGAAGTTATTTGAACCCTCGGGGTGTCGTTTTTTTTTTTTTTTTTTTACCATTTATATATCGAGAACCCAGAATCTTTAACTTACAATAATGAGCGCAGTCTCAACGCCTTAACCGTTGCGGCCACCGACACCCCACTGTAAAGCTTTTTATGACTATTAAAAATACAAATATCCATTATAGGTAAACAAAGACCACGTGGGCGACATGGCTACAGTCAGGGCCAGCTTTGTTTCAAGTCTCTTCTGAAGAAAACAAACGTGTGAGTTTGATTTCTTTGGTTTTTGTTGAAATTAAATAATAATTATTATTATATATTTTTTACTCTTCTTTTCCGGTTGTTGACTTATTATATTTATCGCACTACCCCAATTGACACAACTTCTCTCCTTGGCATGTCCCGTTTGATTAAAAAAAAAAAATACATTTCTAGTATTAATGATAAAATCTAAAAAGTAAGAATTGAAATAATGATTGATTAACATAAATAACAAATATTATAATCACACTGTCAAGCAATATTATAAAATTAAGGGATGTCCCATGCTTCATTGGGTACCATCGTAATGGAAATTTCACTGGAATGAAAACATAATTAAGTCAAAAACTTGGTCAAGTTCTGTTGTTTCTTACAATATGCTGATGTGGTAAATGTTTCAGACTGATTGATCACTGACTAAGCTCTTCCTTGCAAGGACACCCTCTGGTTCTTTTGACTCAAGTCCTTCAAGTCCTTATTTAATACGGTCTCGAAATTTCGGGGGGTTTCGTCCTTTCCTAATATTCATTGAAGTGTGACTATTTTTCCTAGCGGTTGTCCACTTAACACAAAGTCTTTTCCTGGCAATTCCTCTTTGAATTTCATTCTTTAAATATATTTCTACTATCAATAATAAAATATATGTTAACCAAATACCAAGTAATAGTGATTGATTAACATATCTAACAAAATAATCACACTCAACTATTAAAATAAAATTATAATTGTAAAATATAGGTACCGTAATGCATTGAAAATTCGGTCTGCCAGGAGGTAAATGAATATATCAACAAACTGTTAGTAAAAAAATTAAATTAAATTAAAGAATATGTCAATTATGGCTAAAATCCGGACTGAATTTCGGTTGTAAATGCGTTCTAAAGCAAACTGCTAACAAAATACTCTTCGGTGTGATGAAAGGTCAAAATATTGATTATCAAAATAGATATTTAGAAAAAATAATTTTTGTTCTTGTTTATTTTCCAATAAATAACATTAGACAGAGAGATGAAGAACACCCCCAAGTACGGTTACATGTTAAATTTGGCTATATTATAACCTGAGTTTAGGTTTCTTTAATAAGTGATTAAAATGTACATATCGATACGTTAAAACTTATGTCCTTTGCTCTATGTAATATTCAATAATGAGGACGTATGAAATCATAAAAAGACAACTGTCGAGATAGAAAAAAATTCATATTGGAAAGTAATAGAAATAATTTACTTTTTTGGCAGGTGAGTTGAGAACTTGACCCCTATTTCTCCAACAACCATATAAAGCTGTTTAAACATTTTTTCGCAAGTTGTAGTATTGAGAAAATAGCGAACCTCTAATAGGTGTGGAGATAGGGGATCGACTTTTCTCCCAGGAGGATTTCCGAGCTATCACGGACGGATCTCCTGACATACAGGAAGGCAATAAACATGATTATAAGTGCCGCTATTACCCAGTGAGGAGATAGGGCGCCACTTATAAACGTGCATAGAACGGACGCGTACACCTAAGAGATAAAATCTCCGGTGGGTGATGCTCGTCCGACGACGCAGCCGACTTCCAGGCGCACGAGTCCTTGGGATGGAAACGTTCGAAAATTTCTGTACAGGCGCTTTCCAAAAAACTGGATTTGGAGAAAAGGTAGAGGTGGAAAGAGTGAATAGCGTTCCGGCTCAGATGAGAATTGGGCACCTTTCGCCCGACGGAAAGCTAAGAAAGGCGAATGGCGAACCCTCATTTCACCCGGGTACGGCATGGATGGAAGACAGATTCGCCGCGAGATAGACATTGAGACAATTTCAACCGTTCTAATTCTATTTAATACACTAAAATTAACTTTAGAAAAAATAAATCTCGTAACACAATAACAAGGACGTTCTTTCTTGGTACGATTTTTGAATTTGATTTATTTAGGCACAATTCTGCCCGTCGAAGATAGGCTCAAGGGGTTATCGACAAGAAAACAGTCATTTCAGCCAAACACATGCAATTTTCATTTAAACACACTCACTCTAATACTCATTCTTAAATACGTGCCATCTTATTTAAATACCGGTCGCTCAGGAAGGATGATGGAGTATTATATTAGATAGTCTTCTACTCCATCACTCTTTTTCACGCAACAGCTGCATATACAAAACAATACCTTTTCTATGTGAGGGTCGATGGGGTTTGTGCCATTCCGCCGTCGACACTCTTGTACTACACACGCATTCACGTACATAAATACATTCTCGCGAAACACTAAAAACATCTTTCACCAAATTTAGTACATATACTACAGCAATAGCAATAAGATTACTCTCTTGTAGTTAATTGTAGCTCCGCAGTCCCTTGGAGTTTATTCTCCTTTGATCTTTCTTAGATGTCCATTGAGTTTTCACTTTCAAAGGATCTTAGAATTCTCTAAGATATAATAAAGACGTACAAAAAAAGAACCACGAAGTGTCCTGAAAGGATTTATTATGCCAGTGATACATCCAGTGCGGTGATACAAAAGAAGCTTCGGTCCTCCCTCAATTTTATAATATTGCTTGAAAATGCGATTATACTATTGGATACTATTAATCCTATATAAATTAATACTATTAACTTAACTCTAACTTCATATTAATTAATCCAATAAAGATTTTATCGCTGGAACTGTAAATTATTTACGGAATAAAATCCATACATGAGATGCCAAGGAGAGGAGTATTGTTAAGTGGACTCGCGCGAGAGAAAATAGTCGGACGTCCACTGATATGTACTATTAGCCAGAGAAACCTGCTAAAAATACAGAGGTTTTGATTAAGAAGTAAACTGTGAAGTACAAAAAAGCCCTTCTTTTCAACATTTCAGGTCTTTTTTTAAAAAACATTTCAGATGTTTTTGGCATGTGGAATGTTTAAAGATGATTAGTGTGAATAAAAACAATCATACTTTCAAGAGCTCATTTAATTTTGTATACAAAAGGGCTAAAAATAATTCCCTTGTTCCCTAGAACCTACAAACTGAAAATCTTCTGCCCTGATTACTTCTGCTGAATAGGAAATAACACGATCACTGGACTGAAGTAATCTACAAATCTCCTATTGAGATTTGAAAAGGGTTCAGTTACAGAATGAATTAGCAGAAACATGAAGAATTCTAAGATCCTTTGAAAGTGAAGACTCAATGGACATCTAAGAAAGATCGAAGGAGAAAAAACTCCAAGGGACTGCGGAGCTACAATTAACTACAAGAGGAAATGTTTAGGAACTCATAACCCAACAGAAAATAAAACCATGGGGGAATAATATAAATCAGCAAAGACTTAGGATTAACAGGTTGTAAGTACAGAAAACAAGAAACAGTACATCTTAAAAATAGTATTTAAAAAAACCATACATTTCTAATTTAATGAGTGTAAAAATCCATTTAGCTGTTCGATCAACACTTTGTCTAGCCAAAGAACATATTCAAATTTGACCTCAGGGAGTATTTCGCCCGAAAACGGGTTTAAGCCTCTCACTTTTTATAAAACCCGCCTTGAACTGTCTAATGTATTTATTTAAATCCCTCTAGGTCAGAGATAAAAAGAGGGAGAAAGGATTACCAATTACGCGCAATGGACAATTACTTCAAAAATACGTTTCAGGAACAATACCACGACCTTGGCCTAATAGGATAAAATGGACTATACATACATAATATGAAAAATATTGTACAAAAATTTTAACACTAAAGTTTGAAACCTTACTTTTGCAAACAAGAGCGAAAAAACTTAAAAGATCGCCCTAGATTCAAGCACGTTCTATTTGTTGTCCCTCCGATATTTTCGACATACTATTTTCTTCGCTGGGATCGGATTGTTTTCTGAGGGCAACGACATCTCAGGGAAAGGAGGCCGAAATTAGAACGCAATTGATAGGCCATAAGTCTCACTTATTGTTTAACAAAACTGCTTATGAAGAGACGGGGCTGAAAAGGGAAGGCGCGGTCAATCCGTGCGGAAAAGGGAAATAACGACCCAGGGCGATTTTTCACCCCGCGGGTTCCTTCTTCAACATGAAAATAAAACATTTTGTTTACCAGAAAAATGAGGGTGTTATTATTATTATTTTACCCTAAAATTAAATAAATGCGGACCAACATCGTTATAATAAGCTGAGTGCATGTATTTATTAGCGTGAATGGCGAGGGGTGAGGGTGAAATATATCGTCATCATCGCCCCTCGAACGTTGAGAGCGTGAGAGTGTGTTCGGGGTCGATGCCGGAATATTTATAAAAGTACTCCATCGCCAATCTAGATTAGTCGAAGTATAGGTCGGTGGAGGAATATCAAGTACTCCACCGACCAAACGGATTGAGTGTACTGTATGGATGTATTTATGTGTATGAATGTATTTATTGTATGAATGTGGTGTTTGAAAGGGTAAATAGAATATAGACTTAGTTGGGGGCTGAAATGACCTAGATATCGGAAACCCTAGAGAAAAAAAACTAAAGGATTTTTTTTTAGGATGTAAATCTTATTAACTAATTCCAGTTTTCCTTTTAGAGTAAATAGGTGTGTCCTTAGATTAATTATTCTATTACTTATTAAACGGTATTGTAATAAAAAAAAGACTACACTGTTTTCCTGAATGAACTAAACAACGCTTATTTGCACAATAATTCATAACAGCAACACGCTATTTTCTTTATTTAAGTTTATTACCTATTCAGCTAATTAAGTAGTCTCGAGCGGCACGACGGACACGCTATGAAAACCGTCAAGTTTTGAATAATTTCCAAGTTACAATGAGTTCATTCATCCCTTCCTGGCTAACCAAGAAATTGATTATGTATGTTCAAAATTAAGAATTAAATAATTTGCTTTTTTTGCAACAAAAAGTCTGCAATATAATTTTGCAACTTTGAAAGAGTTTTTCCAGCCAGAAGTCTAAACCAATTTGCATACAATAGTTTGTAACCATTTTTTCTAGATAGAAATCTGAAACATTTGTCAATAAAAGTTTAAACCTTCTAACTTTTTTTCTAATCAGCCGTTTAAACTTTTTGCAATATAACCTTTTTTCAGCCAGAAGAGTGAAACGTTCTTCTGATGCTTTGTTTCAAACCTCTTCCTTGCTTTAAGTATGAGACATTCTCCTAATCAAACTGACAAACTTTTTTTTCATTAAAAACTTTCCAGCCCTGAAAAAAAAGAAACTAAAAGTTTAAACTTCTTCTCCCTGAAGTTTAGCATTTGTAACTATAAGTTAAAACTATTTTGGTCCAAACCGAAGTCTGAAACATTTTGCTGATCAATTTAATAAATATTTTAACTTGCAAAAAGTCTTTTGATGGGGGGAGAGGAACTCAAGTTTGTACACGTTTTAACTACAGGTTTAAAATATTTTTACAAACAAAAGTTTAAATAACTTTTTGCAATCTGGAGCAATGAAACATTTTTGTTTACATATTGAAATTAATACAAGCTACGGGAAAGAAGTGAAGGCCAATTTAATCTTTGCAACTTCTTAATTCAAGTTAGACTATTTAGTCATTTTACTCATCAAAGCGAACAATCAAAACTGGGTCTAGTAATGTGTTTGGGATATAAAAAAAACCATTGGAACTAATAGCCTCCGTTTGCCTTGCTCAATAGAGTTTGGAAACCTTTAATTACAACTTTCATCCGGAACGTGTTATAAGATACTCTCTTACTTCATATGGCTGTGTTATTACCACTGTATTTTTAGACTGACTATGGTGGCTATTAGAAAACGATCACCTGAAGTTGTTTAAAAAGAGGGCCTTTCATTCATGAGAACTTACCTGCAAAAAAAAAACTTTGTTAGTGATTTTTATCTTTTTATGTCTGGATTAACAAAACACATGATATATTTTCATCCAAAATTTTGTAATGTTATATCGGTGTTACAAAGTCGATAAAACTTTCAAGAACAACTTTCCTATGGAAGATGTTATATGCTTAGATAAACGTGTCTAAATTACGTCCTTTTAAAATGATATAATGAGATGGAGGTTATTAGAAAGAAATAATATTATTACCTGGCGTATTAATAACTATTAATGTCAGCCTTTATAATTGTTTTCCGCTGACGTTTCGTAATGCCTTAAGGTCTGAAAAATTAAGGTCAGGACTTCATGATCAGTAGGGCTCTTTGGGTATATCAGGACATTTGACACCTCTGGTACATATGAGACGTA
Organism: Cimex lectularius; assembly: GCF_000648675.2. Taxonomy (NCBI): domain Eukaryota; kingdom Metazoa; phylum Arthropoda; class Insecta; order Hemiptera; family Cimicidae; genus Cimex; species Cimex lectularius. The sequence continues at coordinate 1,790,340 of NW_019392641.1, forward strand.
TAGATTGAGATTGGGATTCATCCGGAGGAGTGGAGCAAAGGCGAGAAATGTTGGAGGGGTAGAGAATGCGGGCTACATAATGGCCCAGGAGGGGCCTGGAGCCCAGTACTAGCATTCCAAAGGCTATCATTGTCTCCAGGACACCTCCGCGTAATTAAATCGTTCTCATTAACCGGCCCTTTGTCGTTGTCAGAGTTCAACCCGCTGTCGTTCACCTCGATCCCAGCGGGTCAAACGTGAATGGAAGCGAAAGTGCGGAAGTGGCTCTTTCCTTTGAGGGTCAACGACGAAGATCAGATAAGCACAGACGTCGGTCTCTTCACTTTTCCCCGATGTTGGAATAGGTGTTGATGACGGTATTCTAGTGCTGAAGTCTCTATATATATATGTTCTAGTCATAAATTTCACGAATCTTTTTTTTTCTAAGATTAAAATCATCAAACTCCTCACACTAACAAGAATTGAATCTTGCATATGCCGTACGTATTTATACCCTACCCATCAACTTATTATAGAGTTCCACAAAATTAGGATGGACACTATCATAAATACATATTTATCGAATTAGGTTTATATTTGAGAAACCGGTGGGTGAAAAGCGGAATAACCGTACTACAGTGAGTGGGCTGGAGCGATTAACAGGAATAACAACAACAATGGTTTGTGTCTGTATCTTTTTAGAGAGAGGCAGATAAAAGAAAGAGGGAGATAGTTAAATGAGAGAGGGCGGAGGAGAGGGAGAAATAAGGTGAGGAGTGAGTGAGTGAATTAGAGATATGGGAGATGTCATAGGTATTAGGTCAAGGACGTCTATCTACCTAACATACCAGAAACGTTACAGGAAGCATTTATTCTCACCGTATTTCCATTTTTATTATTGAAAGAAACGTTTACAGACTCTTAATAAGGCACTTTCCAATTTGGTGTATTTGTTGTTCCCAGTGGTACTGGTTTTAGTCTGTTTGCCATGTATTTGTGTGGTGACATTTTGTCTACGAAGGTGGGTTCGATGATGTCCCGTAATGATATATTATAGAGTTTATCATAAAGTCCTGACGGTTTTCGTTTTATCAATTCTTGCCGATTAAGTCGTGCGTGATAGTTCCAGTGTAGTCGAAGATATGAGATCTTACAATTTCCTGTCTGCAGTTGGTAGACGTAAAGTAAATAAAACCGTAATAATCACTATAAAACCTAAGAACGTCTTATTATCAACTTGTGAGGGATAATGGGATGCTCAGCTGAACCATATCTGAGGTCACAATGTTGTAGCATTTTCTTATAGAGAAAGGGAAATGTAAGATAATTATTCATCGTAGTAAGCAGTGTATCATTAAATGTTTTCGTGATGTTTGATATGTGATTATGAATTTAATTACCGAACCCTGTCCGCAGATGGAAAGGTGACTGCATTTGAAGTAAACCATCGACGTTACAGGAAGAATTAACTCCCACCGTATTCCATCTTTATTATTGAAAGAAATGTTTACATAATCTTAATAAGGTACTCTTTAAAAGCATCCTAGGAATTTATTTATGCATTTTATGAACATCAATGTGCAACATCTAACATTTATAAATTTCGTATCGAAAATGACAGCCGTATATCAAATCTCCCCATTGATATAACAGATTCGGTTTTAATACGGTAGCGACCAGCCGGCTGTATAAAGTAATTGCTCATTTAATGGGTGGTACTTAAGTTGAAAAATTGCTAAAAAAATGAGTCGAGAGCAGGCTCCCTTAGCTTAAGAAGACTGTCAACTTTAATAGTTTCCTCTATAAACCGTATACTTGAAGATTAACATTTTTTTAACTCTAAGGCAAAATGATTCATAAGGAGAAGCTGTTGACTGTTATTTCTTTCCATATTCGTTTGCATCTCCGCGAATTTCCAATGCTTGGCTAAAGAATCTGGTGGATCTTTTTGGGTTGATTCAGACAAGTTGTTGGGGATGGGCGACCGTCGGTGATAGTCTGTACCCCGGGTCGGTTGTCGTTCGACCGTTCTTAGCAAGGCGGGCCCTTCGACTTTCCCCCGTTCTTCCCGGTTGGGTCGTGTTTGCCCTCGGACGACGTTTCGTGGGGAAAACGTGCGCCTGAAATCAATAGACAGGTCTAACAAACCCTGCGAATGTAATTCGTGTGTAATTCATTGAACACGAAGCTGTCGGAGAACAAGTAAAAAAAGGTCCGACTCAGTTTGAGCTTTCCCGGGGGCGAGAGTTGGTTTATTAGTCACGATTCGTCACATTTCTTCGGTTTGGCAATACGCAGAGGGTGGCCTGAGACTAAAACACTGAAACGGTTTACAAGAAACTGATTACAAAATATTTAATTTCCTGACTTAAAACGACAGGTACCTTTTACAAATAGCCAGTCGTTAAAACAAGCAAATGTCGACAACGTTTTCAAAAAATTTAATCCAAATCGCATATCACGTTAAGAAAAAGAAAAGCCCGCCTCGCTTCAATTACATTTTCAGTCTTCCTTTCATTTTCACAATTTCTAGCATACTCACCGCGGAAATAACAAATTCGTGCAAGTACGTAAATTTGGATTTGGGAGAAAGCGTATCAAATGCGGCACTCATCCGGTAAATCACGCGCTCACCGATCTCACCGCCGACTATCACGGAAGTCGGCGCTAATCCGGAAACATTTCCCGTTCCCCACGTTAATTAACCGATTAAAGAATCAATTTAAACAATAGTGTCTGATATGAATTAACTTCAACATAAAACGATAGGTCCTTTCTTGAGGTCTGCGAACTGACGAAAATAAACAAAAAGTAAGATTTTGTTGATGTGTGAGGTGATGAATCCGTAGTCTGGTCGTCTCCGATCATCCAGGTCTGCCAATAATCAAATGTAAAGCAAGTCTACCACAGCAGAGTAAGAATGTAGAAACACATCTGGCAGAATAAAACCAGCGAGGACAGGCGGACCAGGATGATCGGAAACGACAGAACGTTAAATAGACAAAGTGTGTAATTAGTTCGAATCAAATCCAATTTAAACAACGCAAACGCAGTCTGATTCAACTTTATATTCTGATAGCATTTCCAAAACTACATGTTCTTCAACCATTTTTACACAAAGCAGGAAATTTCCTTTTTGTAAATGTAACATCATTTACGAACAGAAAATCTTTATACGTACCCGACCTTCATGGTTTCTATGAACAAAAGGACTGTGTAATTGTAATATTATGATAATATCTGCTAAGATGAACCCGTAGAATAGTCGTTCCGATCATCATGGTCTGGTAATATCCAAATGTAAAGCAAGTCTACCACTGCTGAAATGGGAATAGCGCACCGCATCTGATAGACTCGAACTAGCAATAAATTGAATTTAAACAATAGAACGCAGTCTGATTAAACTTTACGGTCCGGTCCGATGGCACTTCCAAAATTGTATCTTCATTAACCATTTTTACACACAACTTATAATTAAAACCGGACTGCTTATCTTGAAAACCATTCAAGATGGCAAAATGCCAAAACGGATCTAGCAAACCAGCGAGGACGTGCGGACCGGGATGATCGAAGCGGATCAACATAAACTGCTCATCTATATTGATCTGTTCATTTTCAACAAGATATGTTGCAAATTAAGCAAATACTATTTATTGTGAAGAGGCACAGGTTTTTATTTACGAATCCGGGTACAAAAAATAGGAAACTGTGAACGAGTACAATCACACAGTTGTACAGTCTTACACATCACGTGTCATGAGGATTAAGGTCTGATTATACCCAGCATCGTGTAGACGGCATGATAAAGACTTGAAAAGGCACTTATGGATCAGTGTCGATGTGCATGACGGGTGGGAACCTCGAAAAGAGCTGATGTTTCGAAAAGAAAAAGAAGCGGTGAAAGACGTCAAAACATCGCTCATTCTTAGCACAAATTGGCTTTAAGCCATTTCAATATTTTTGTTTAAATAATGAATTGTTTACCGTGAGGAATAACAAAAACACACGTCGATCAATCGCTAATGGTGTCAGAGGTCAATTTTCAGTTTAGCAGATGGTACGATTATGTTGTAATTGAAAATCCGAAACGATTCTTGAAGAAGTCTGTTATTAGTTGGCAGGGCGTGTATTGTCGACGGCGTGTATGAGATCCATGCCGTTGGAAAAGTGAAAAGGTACCTCGAGGGATTATTAGCGTAATGAGCCATCCATTTGTATTATCATTAATCCCAGCTTTAAATCAATTCCCGAATCTTCCGAAACGTGAGAAGAAAATCACGAGAACGTATCCTTGGAGATTTCTTTTCGAAAATTAATTCCGACCCTATCGCGTCTGTTCTGCATCCGAATATCGTTAATTTAGATCCTCGGATTGATATACAAAAGGGGCGGGTGTGAAAAACTTTGCATTATAGGGTCATTAATCGGGATTTTTGGCACGCCCCGAAAAGAAAAAAATTCAGGTGTTTAATCAAGAGACCGTGTTATAGATCCTGTTTTTTCCTTGTCAGTGGTGCTGCAAGGCTATATCTAAATCTAATATCTTTCGACTCAAATTAAGCACCATGTTCTCCAGGCTTGGAAGGACTTCAAAACATTAAATTAAAACAGTTAATTAAAAGAAATATTTAACAATTTATCAAGAATTAGACATTTTCTTAACACCCAAGACGTCTGAAGTTACCGTTGGGTGAAGCGAACTAAGAGGAGAGAACCACTTTACAAGTTTTTTCCAAATTAAACTCAAATAAAACTCAGAACCCCTCGCGTGACAAATACAAGACGGACGCCTTAACCACCCGACCTCGCAACACCCATCTACTAGATAAACCAAGGAATAAAAAGTGACATTAAAATGCAAATTATTATCTATCATTACAGTTTCTGTTTCCATTACAGAAGAGGCGCAAGATACTTACGACACAAAACTACCACTGAAGATACAAAGCGAAGCATAACTTTCAGAACAATACACTGAGAATAAGATCAAAATTTTCTAAGCTACAGTCTGAGAATGGATAGACATTTGGATGAATATCATCAACAAGAGATGTCTTAATTACATAATACGGACATTTTTGTCTTGTTATTATATTCAAGCAAACTGTGATAATCGTGGTATGTTAAAATCGAGAAATTTAGTGATGTAGCTGTGCTACTTTGGAAATAATAGCACACGAGAATAGATCAACACGGTCTGGGTTACCTACCACATGAGACAGGTGGTGATGGTATCTTTCAGAAAATAATCACACAAGAAAAAAATAAAAAAAAGGATCAAAACTATTTTCATCAGAGTACTAATAAAACCAACTTTCGAAATCGATTCTATAACAGTGTCCCGTGCACAAATATCAACACTTCAGTAGGTGAACGTACGTCAAATTCGATTTAAAAAATCCGTATTGTCCCAAGTCTGATGCTCAATATTGTATTCAAGATATTTCACTTTTCAGGTTCATCCTGTAAGAACTTTATTCCATAAAGTCCTCCACTATCACATAAAATGTTAAACCTACTGTATTAGTAGAAATTTGATTACGCCAATAAAAAGGGCATTGCAAACACTTTGAAATTAATTTTTATTATTTTTTATATATATATAAAATACTGCAGTACAAATATGCCAGAAATCAATGTCAGATTTGCATTCTTCAAGAAGGTGGAAATTTTGAACATTTTTTTTTTTAATTTTAGAGCTTTTTGTTTTTTATTGTGTTCAATTTTCTACCAGTCTTTTTTTGTGTAGTAGTGATTACTTTCATTCTTTTTGAATTATTTTTTAAAAGAAGATTCAAAATCTAAATGACTAATTTTTTTTAAGAGTTTGTTACCCAAAAATTCAAATATTCAGAAATTAAACTTTATTTTCATACTGTTGATAACTAAGCTTTAGAAATTAAACACTTACTTATAGCTCATTAGTTATTTTTTCTTTTTAATTTTGTTTCAATTTTTCTTTATGTGTAAGTATTAGAACCAAGAAAATCTAAACACTTTACATACAACGGACAAGAGCTTTGTAAAGTAGTAAAAGTTTATCATTTAAGTGATTTTGTATTTTGCCTGCTTAAGGTTACAATTATAAAAACAAAATTTCATTTAATGAACTTTTATTGGGGGTAATCAAATTTAAACTAGGATAAAGGTTTCATGAGAGAAAAGAACTTTATGTAATAAAGTTGGGAAAGGTTTTGAAGTAGCCTGAAAAGTGATATATCTTGAAAACAATTGAAAATTATACTTTTGAAAACTGAGATTTTTAGTACACTTTGACATGTAGGATAACCTTTTGATTTATTGACGTCTGTTCAGTTACACTGTGTAATAAAAGAATTAGATTGGGAAAGAAAGGATCAAAGAGTGGTCTGTCTAAGCAGGATAAAATTCAATTCCAACGAACAATTTACATGAAACAATTATACAAATGAAATAAATCAATTAATCATTATTAAACCCCACAAAGGATATTAGTAAACCTAGGAATAACCTGTTTGAATCGAACACTAGCAGAGAAAATTTATTTAGAGAGGTCTTTCTGGTATATTCGTGTGATGCTCTAGATATCCTGAATCGTTAATAAATGCATAGATCTCTTGTTTCGTAAATTGATCTTCACTTGTTTTTACAACTCAGGCTAATATTTCATGTGTGAGTATCGTGAAATGTCAACCAATTATGTTTAAAAATAAACTGAGGAATGATCAAAACGTCCCCTTGATTTACATTCTTACACTAAAACAGATGATTTATCATCATCGCTGTGTTAATAGATTAAAAGAATGTTCATAATGTTAATATTACAAAATTGCATCATTAAACAAAGTCGGCAGGTTGGAATTCCCGTTCAGCCTCTTTTCCCTTCTTCTCTCATTTTGACCCAATTATTTAGTACGTATTTTTATTTCTGCGACGGTTCGATTTGGTCGTTATCACGGACGGAAATTTAAGTGTTACACAATGGTGTTGGCACGTTCCACAGGGCCAACGGTACATAGGCAACAATAGCGAGAATGGCCGGAGATGGTCAACGTTGATCAGACCTCAACTGAACAAGTGTGCGGTGTAGAAACGGAAACTGATTCGGCCTATAAATCGTAGAGTTCATTTTCGAAAAGAAACCGGTCTGTTTTGATAAGGATTACAAATATAAATCAGCCTTAAAAAGAAAAAGAAAACTTCTTACGTAAATATAAACGTGAAGATAACCTGAACGCCTTCCAAGACATTTTAACTATGTGGATTTTTGAAATTCTAACAAATACTTATTTATTCTTTTATATATAATGGGCACAAAACATTAAATCTTACGACGAATTACATAAGAATTGGGGTCAGGATAACATTTCAAATCTAATCCCTAATTGGAAATTTTTTTTACAAGTAATTAACCCCCAATGAGCGTAGTTTAATGACCTTTCTATTAACAGAGAAAACAAAAGGCAATGACATAATCATCTATAGAAGAAAATTTGAACAAGTAACTTTAATCATTCCCTCAACCCTTGAACGATACGGCATCTAACAGGCCAATCAATCTGTTACGTTAACATTAGTAATTTTTGTCATGTGATTACATATGTGACAGAAAGCAATAACAGTTACCAGGACTATGAAGTTAGATAAATTAAAAATAAAAACTGCTGGAATTGACATAATTATGCCTTCAATCCCTTACAAACTCCCAATAAAAGTAGAATAGGTTAGGTTTATAATCAGAGGAGACATTAACACACCTATTAACCAACTGTGTCGCCACATTTGCCGGAAGGAGGAAGTGCTTTGGGACGTACAATGTAACCGTTGAAGAAATTCAACCACTTAAACCGAGCCTCCTAATCAAATTTCTTGATGAATTAGGACTCACCGGTGGTGCTGTAGGCACAGAACGGTGGATACAACAGCTCTTAAAAGGGCAGTATATTACACACCCCGACTCATACACCTAGGTTTCTAATTACATTTTCTAAAATCTCTAAATGCGGTCAATTTCGGGGCTTCCCAAACTGTGTTCCGACCCTAAACGCCCCCTAAATTTCCAGAAAAAGTAATAATTACAAAAATAAACGGAGAATGAATAAATAGAAATTTAAAAAAAACTGTTAAAAATGTGTACTGAAAACGAAAGTTTTTATTTTGCAGCAGCAGTCATTGTGTTTTCCACAGACATGCTTTAGCTCTATATAAAAGAAATGCTAACCACTTTTAAGAAAGTTTAGGTTGAGTATGTTCAAATTATTAATTATATCAATTTGCGCCTATTGAAATCAATACTTTTCACAATACTGTATGTCGATATGGAAAGCCTTGATCAATACAGAAGTTAGGGCTTGCTTGTGCTTAAATTTACGATTTAACGATAGATTACTGGAATTACGTTCTGAATTGTTATCACTGGTGATGGACAATAATTTCAAATTAGCCAACGTTTTCAATTATCAAACAGATTAAACGACATTTGAAAAATGGCAAAAAGGAGGGAAAATAAAAAAAGTGGGGTTGGGATTACGAAGTTAGTGCCCGAGTGTATCGAAGTCACGATAGCTCAAGTGGTAGAGTAGCGGCGTATCTAGGGGAAAGGTCGTGGGTTCGAATCCCGCTCGTGACACTGACTTTTTTATCTCAACTAAAAACCTTAATTAATTGAAAGATATGAATTGGTCAAGCGGACCACGAAAACTAGTGAGTTTTCAATTAAATGTGGTGATTAGAGACGTTAGTCAATGATTATTCGGAGATCGTGAGATGCGGTCTGGTGTGACGTAGGTTTAAAAAAAAACATTTTCTTTATCGTTTCAATCTTTATTGAGACCATCTTCAGGGCTCAAAATGTTTGTTTTCTGCGGAATTGTGCCATTCTTAAGTGGCACTCTCAACCCGACACACAAGGATGGCACAATTCCGCAGAAAACAAACACTTTGAGCCCTGAAGATGATCTCAATAAAGATCGAAACGTGGCACGATAAAGAAAATGTTTTTCTAAAGAAACCTACGTCATACCAGACCGCACCTCACGATCTCCGAATAATCGTTTTCAATTATGAGAAACGGCCAATGTATACTGTCGTATTTATAAGATATTTTTATTAAAATGAATGAGAAGCGTCTTTCATTGCATGGGAAGAGTATCACAAATTTCGATGCTAATGACGAAGTTGAGCCTTCAAAAGAAAAATCCAGTTTAGGGTTGAATCTGTTGAGAAGAAAGAGGTGGAATGTTTTCCTGCGTTAATTTCTTTTATTTTTTTAATATAAAGAACATACTAGACATAAATTATCATTGTAATGTGCATTTCTTACATGGATGTGATTAGACTTTTTTAAACACAAAACAGGTTCGATATATTTTCTTAGTTTATTCATGATCAGCTTTTACAGAGATAATTTAAAATTTAAATATGTTTAGATTTATAAGATTGATTTTCTTAGCATGGATCACAACAGAATAAAAATGTATGGTCACTCCATCCCAATAGCTGATGCACAAGACCAGAATGGGTGGTCAAACCGTTTTCAATTTCGAAAAGCCAACCAGTCTATCATTAATTGAATAAAAATGTTTGACAGAAGAACTCGATACCACCTTGAAATTTATTTTCGAGTCCTATAGTTTTCCCCATTTTTGACAAGGAAATAAACAATATCAACCGGTCATTGAAAAAGCAAAACGTGTTTCGTTTCCATTTGCCACAATTTACCTATGTGAATCCGGATTTTCTATCTATACAGCCACCATAACCAAATACCAAAGCTGTCTAGATGCTGAACCCGACTCCGTCTCGAGCTATCAAAAATTAAACCCAACCTATCCAAATTTGTGAAGGCTAAAAAAATCTAACTCTTCCCATTAATTTATTAATCATTAACGTTCAAATTACCACTTTTGAAATTGGATCGAGTTTTACATACCTATTGATTCCGTTCTGAACAAGTTGATATTTGTATACGGGATTTTGTAAATAAAGTTAAGTACTTATGTCAATCTAAAGTTTGTTTTCATAGAGATATCCCTCTCCACCACCTAATTAGGAATGGACTGGCTAATGCCAATTTATAAAATTTTCGTTCATTACATATACTATACTATACTATAAGTAATACACACAGCTGTTAGGGAACCCTCGATGAAGATCACGTTTGTACGACGTTCCGTAAAAAATCCTTGCCCAAACCGCCACCTGTGTACCTGCTCGGGAGTGAAAATGTAGCAGGGGATATATTGCTCTCCTCTTCTTTCTCTAAACCCGCTCTCGGCCGTCACAAAACCTTGACTCATCCGAAAACGAGATTTTAGTCCAATTCCTCACACCAATTGATATAATTCCTAGCGAAACATAACCGAGCTGTTCTGTCAGAAATTCTGGACCAGCGGCAGTTCCATCTTGCATGTAATCCAGTTTCTGAAAGTCTTCGCCTTAGAGTGCTGTAAGCTGACAATAATATTACCAACTTGATGAGGTCGTTGGTATAACAAGTGGAAAAAATATTTAATTGTTTCACACATAGAGAAAATGTACTTTACAATTAAAAAATATTAACACCAACAAAATAAACATTGCCAGAGAAACAATGATTTCTGAAATAGGAACAACTCTCCCAAACTTATTTCCCCCTGATTACTGATTTAATATAATGCCATTAAAAAGGACTATGACTTTTACCGTGGTGGTGCGGTTTTAAACTATTTACTGAAATGGGCCTTAAGATTTAACTTTTTTTTAAATGATATGTTAAAAATAAATCATTATGGAGTTTCAGCAGGAGGAAAATGCCTTAGTACGTGTTCCAATCATTTTTATGCTCAACATGACTTAGAAGATGCTTAGCTTTACCGATTATTAAATTGAGAATTAAAAATGTCATGGTTCTACATTCATTAAATTCACTAGTTTTCGTGGTCTGCTTGACCAATTAATATCTATCAATTAATTAAGGTGTCACGGGATCCCGCTCGTGACACTGACTTTTTTATCTCAACTAAAAACCTTAATTAATTGAAAGATATTAATTGGTCAAGCGGACCACAAAAACTAGTGAATTTAATAAGTTAAAATGAAGTATACCTTCACAAAAGCTCTCCGTGGCCATTTCATTTGTCGCCGAGAATCAAATAGATTACAGACATTTGAAAAATGGCAAAAAGGAGGGAAAATTCAAAAGGTGTGGTTGAGATGGGCAGTTAGTATCCGAGTGGATCGAAGTCACGATAGCTCAAGTGGTACAGCAGCAGCGTGGGTTCGAATCCCGCTCGTGACACTGACTTTTTTATCTCGACTAAAAACCTTAATTAAATGGAAGTTCTACACTCAATTAGATAAGACTGTGCTAGCCTAATTCGATGAATTGTTTGTAAGGAAAAAAATTGTCAGGCTAAGCTACAACTAATAAAAATCGACCTCCAGGCCTACTGTTGGGTTTTCATACCCTGTGCCATTTAATTTTTAATGGAGGTTTTAGTGGAGGGGGAGATAAATGGATTTCCTTTTGATGTTTTGTTGTGACATATTTGAAGTTTCCTCAGTCTTTTTCCCTTCTCTGTGCAAGTTTCAATATTTATCCTGTCAGGAGTCGCATTTAGCCATCAACAGGCGTTAGAACGGACCTCGATACGAACGCCGGCCGGCGTACGAAATGGATTCGAGTCGTGATAAAAAGGGAATATCGATAATTACAGAGAACCGGGCTGGAGAATGGGTTTTCGCCACTCTTTCGGGTTTGGGGCTACCCAATGAAATGTTAATAGGTACCTACTTAGCGTCTCATGGGCGATGCCGACTGTAAATCGGCGCAAACGGATAATTTGGAGCCTGTCAGAAATCCTGGCATTATGTAAAAAGGATGCCCATCTTTAGACCGACGATTTCGTCGAAATCGAAAACGGCGGTTTTATTTATTTAAAAAAAAAAAGAAAGAAAAAAAACCTTTCGCTTCTGATCAACCGATGCACAAATTTATTTCTTATTAAACTGATTAGTGATGATGTTAAGATTATACTAAATAAGCATTAAGAACATGCGAAAAACTAATTGAAGCTCCAAACCGGGCAAGATATGTTCTGCTGTCTTATTTCCTAAGAAGGTTAAGATTATATTTGACCGTTATTATTTACAAAAATTATATCAATTTCGACAAATAATTGCATTAAGAAAACCCATATATTTTTAATAAAAAAATTCCAAAAAACTTAATTTTTTAAAATATTATTTTTCTATTACAGTTTGTACGAGAAACGAAAACACTTTCTTGACCAAATCCAGTTTAATTTTTTGTAAAACGATCGATTTTTCGCTTAATCCTTTGGCCAACGGTCTTCTGTCTGTTGTAGCGGAAGATGACCGAGAGCCGCTTAAGACAACGCCTGTCTAAAAAAAGCGCCTAATTTTCAATATCAAAAAAAAATTTAAATCTTGGAATGATTTCAGGTATAAATCATCAGGTCATTCTGACTATTCTCGCTAATTCCAAACCTGGCGTCGTGCTTCATTTAGAAACATTTAACAAGTTAAGTCCTCTACCTGGTCAAAGGTGCAAAAAAATCGATTTTGAGTAATCACAGATAGATACAATGCCATGGTCTTTGTTTTTCCAACTTTACCGGCAGTAATCATAATAATTAACCATCAATCCTGACTACCTGTTTGGCAAATGTGCGAATCCTTCATTATAATTAAAATGAAATATAAATTAAGGCGGTGCGGGAGAATGAACGAGGACACGATTTTCGACGTGCATCTATCAAGGCCATCGGAGCAACTTCCTTACAGATTATGTCGGTTTATCACATCATTATTTTTAATTAATAAAAAATCTCAAATCTTCAAGACGGAAATCACTTTTAATCAGGTTCTTTTAATTGACACTTTCGTGTAAAGTTTGAACGTATAAAGTGTACGGTAGCTGAAATAATTATAACGACTACACTAAACTACAGAAAATCAATCTGAACTTGTTTTAATGGCTGATAATTTTACATTAATAATAATCAGCGTCAGTGGTTTTAATAAGAAAGTCATATTTAATTCATTCTCTCTTTTTCGTTTTAATGTTTGTTTTAAGTTTCTAACAGCAGTCTTTAAAAAAAAAAACACCTTATAACATTTACATTTTATATTACGACAGGCAAAAAAACACGCGCCTAGGCGGACCAGGATGGTCGAAAACTAAGATTAACGTAAATATTTTTAAATATATAAAAAGTGTTATAACTATAAGGAAACTATGGAAGAATATTCACGGTCAGTCACTAAGGAAAATCTATTTTAAAAATACCTAATCTTCCAAACAATTACGTAATGTCTTTCGGTTTAACAAAAAACTTAAAAATCACATTATTTTGGTTCATTTAGTCGACAGTCAGAAAAAAAACTGTTAATCAGCGCAGCGAACGTGTTAAAAAAAGAAACATAGCTAATAACAAGATCAATATTTAATTAATAAACAGTCGAGTTCATGAAGTTTGTTGGCCCAGAACTTATTATCTGACCGATCAAATGTTTGGATAAATTGAGGTCAAATGTCTGGAAAATCACAAATAACCGAATCGGTTCAAGATATAGTGGTAATCAGAACGCCGAGGGTAAACAGCGAGACCAAGCGGATACGAAGATTGATAATGAGACAGCGTTGAATCCACGCGAAGCAATTGAATTGCCAATCAATTTAATTAACAGCTTGTAACAAAAACAAAATCCATACAAACAAAAAAGAATGAAACTATCTATTCGAGGAGAAATTTATTAATCAATTTTCATAAATGAAATTTCATAGTGCTTACACAACAAGGCTTCAAAGATTTGACTATCTGCTAAACGCCTTAACCGATGATTAACATGATCAATCAATAGTTGCAACCAAAATAACGTCATTTCCAACGAAAACAAGCTGACCAAAAACTATACAGTGGACAAAGATAAATCTAAGCACCAGAGTTGCAAAGAGTACAACTGGCTGCAGAATTAGCTTAAAAAAAGGTCGTATAAAATTGTATGAGGACTAAATATTTTGGGCATACAACAAGAAATTAAATCAGTCATTCATTCGTAGAAATAAGGACTACTATATGACTCGGGAACATCCTTTATATAACATCCTATTACGTTTTAAGAGATTATGATTGGCTCCAGAAACATAATCTGGCAATATCTTGAAGTGCCAAGGCACAAAGGAGTTCTGGTAAAGAATAGGCATGCAAACTGACTGGAGGATCTTCAAGACCATATATAGGTCCAGAACCTATGTATGCATGATAACCGAGTAAACTGAAATGAACTAAGAAACTAGAAAAAATACCATAAGACATAATGTGCAGTACTTGGGGAATACAAAACCCTCGCTTCTTATTATAATCATCATTTTAGGTATTTCCAGACCATCCGGTTCCGGCTTTTCATGCTAATTTGGTCTGTCAGATGCATTTCAGCACTTCTCTATCACCGATGTGAATCATATTTATGCAGTGGCAGACCAGGATGACCTGAGCCGACAAAATTACCGGTTCGTCACATCGCAGACATGAATAAAAATCTCCGCTTTTTATTGTTTTTTATTATGATACTTTACGACAGGGTTGGAGTTACGTCCATGTATTCTTCTATACTTCTGCATATTCCACTTGTGGTTGTACGGTAAATCAATTGACAGAAGCCCAGCAGTATGGAGAAATGTGGAAAAGCGTCTTGACAGACCAATCCAAAGAGGGTAGACTGACCAGGATGATCAGCCCGAACTGAAATATAAGCCATTCTAAAACTAGACGTCTTTAAAAGCATCCAAAGTATAATTGGTTCAAAACATGATTAAATATACACTTAATGACCTTAGATGTAAGAAATAATTTGTAACAAGGTTTCTGCAGCAATTATGACTGTTTATTCCAGGTTCTGTGTGTAAGAAATTAGCATCATCCGAATCAGGAGGTCGCATGACTTAAAATCACAAATTAGCCGCTTTTCATCTGGAATTAGCGGCGCTCCATGAGTTTTATCACGGTGCGATCACGACCCCCGGCTTTAAATTGGATTTATTTCTCGGAGGTTCGATACACGTGGCCCGTTAGTTCTCGGTAGTCGGGCCGTATGTAATCACGCTCGTATGCAATAATCAAATCCGCCAAAGTTCCGCTTCTTTGCGTCCAGAAATGGAACACTGCTACGCACACCGTTATAGGAGACACTGCTAATCACCGTATCATTATTTCAGCTTGTTCAACATCTGCGATCGTTCCTCCTGTCATTCTGGGCCGTAATCTATTTTCAACGGTTCTTATATGCAAATCGAAGGCCGTTGTGATCGCAGGGAAAGTCGAAGATCACGTGAACCTTCGGTTTCGAAACAGACACCGATTACAGAGAAAAAAACTGGAAAAGTCTTTTATCTCTTGAAACAATTAAGATAAGAGATGTCACAATCCTCCTTATCATGAAAAGGTTGAAGACCCTGTTACAATTTCATCCCTTTATAATGTATACTCACAGATTATTTAGGAGATTCGACACCGGGAATTTTATAACGGAGCGATCTGCGTTGTGGAAATACAGCAAAAAAGCTTCTTCCACCGGTAAACGTTGACCGAGAAAAGTCAGAGGAAACGGCCGTGGATAGAATCCGTTGCGTTAAGTGACACGTGCCACATCTCAGCCTGTATTTATCAACAGATCGACAGATTCACCATATGGCGAGACGAGACGTAAACAAGCGTAAAAGCTTCCTTTTTCCATAACCCGGCTGGAGGAACCGGTCCCGATTCCCCGGATACTCCGTCCTCACGATAAGATTCCCAAGTGTGTAAAAGTGCACTTATCGACGAGAAAGTCACTGAGACGAGCCTCTTTGTCAAACCGGGAAATTTTAATTCAACCCGCCCTGAGGAATGCATGAACTCGACCGGCGCCCGGCAGCTATCTTCCGCCCGGTCGTGAAACGATTGTAAAAGCACCTGAGTCGTAAACATTTTTACTCTCGCCTCAGCCGGTATAAAGTGAATACGTCTCGTCGGAAATGGACGGACCCATTGAAAGAAGGGAGATGGAAACAGAAAATTCAACCAAAAGGAACATCTATCTTCGTCTCACACACAAAGAAAAAATAAACGCTTTTATCGAACTTGACAGAATTTGATCCACAATCCTCGTGTTTCATCTAGTGCTATACAAAATCAAACAACAATTTCTATAATAACGGATGTCCTTGGATATCCTACTCGGTTCGTATGTACTGTCCTACATTTTCCCGCATTTTACTTCTATAATCATCGTGATCCGATTTTTCTCGCTATGTTTCGGCTTTCAGACCCACAGGCGATTAAAAAACATGCGATTAATTGAATAAATTGCGTAAACAAAATTTCTTTAAAATCTACAACTTAACTGCCACATGTTCGGTCGCATACACTAACTTAGAGCACAAAATCAAAATTAAACGTACTTATTAAGCAGCAGTTCTTTAAAGCCGAAATTCGACGGCGTGGTTTGATTGGTATACGACTTTTCGGCATCTTTTGTGCACCAGTCATAGTACAATATCCATTATCCTACGTCCTATCAAATAAAATACATTGACCATCATAACTATGGCTCGAAACATACCGAAACGTCGAACCTCGGCTTTAAAAACTGCTTAATAAGTTGTATACAAATAATAAAGCCTTATCATTTTCGTTTAGAAGGCCTAAAAATACCCCATAATAGAAGAAAAAAGGAAAAAATAAATACAAATTACAAGAATAAAACGTACAACGAGGCAACTTTTTTAAATTTGCTAATCATAAGAATTAATGAGTAAATGTGAATGTTTTTGTTTTAGTTCCGATAAAATACAAGTCGATTTTGTTATCTCTTCCAGGTGAAGATTGCACTCAAAGTGTACGTTTGTAAATATAAACAGCGAGAAGAGACGGACCTGAGAAATCATTTGCCTTCTAAACCAAGCAAATATTACGCTCTTGTTTGCCTTTTTTGACCAGAGCCCAGCGTAATAAGGCTTAGTAAAATTCCGAAAGCTTGTCAAAGATAAAGCAGCAGATTCAGAAGACATGCATGATTCGAAAATCCTTGTAAGCCAACCCCTAACCTTCTCATTGCCGAAAAAAATTAAGATAGGCAAGCCAAAATGGTTGGAAATTATTTATAGACTTTTTCATCATCCTGGCAAAAAGAGGAAATCTCTTTAATTTTACTTTACTACAAAATTTATTTCAAACCTAAGGATGATATATTTTTTGTCTTTCTAGCTCCTTTTTTATTATTTTTTGTTGAGCTGTAAACTTTATAAAGCTTAGAAGTAATTTTACTCTACTAACAACATTTATTTCAAACCTAATGATGATATATTTTTTGTCTTTGTAGCTCCTTTTTTATTATTATTTTTTGTTGAGCCGTAAACTTTATAAAGCTTAGAAACCTTATAAGTTATAGCGGTCGGAGGACAAAAATCTATATTGAGTGATGTAATTAGGGCATTTCCTATCATTCTCGTACTTGGCTTATCCTCTGTTGTTGGGTTAGTACAAAAAATCGTTAAACCCATTCCGATAAATAAAAAGAAGGGAAAGGAAAAAGATAAAGACGGACAAAATCACACGAATTTACACACTTCCATCCTCCAGACCCATTTTTCAATCATATCAGAAATCCTGGGAAATACAAACGATTTGCTTTAGATTTTGCACTGGGTTCAAAGTGTATATTAGTACTTTTACTTTATAAACAGTGAGAACTGATGGACGTGAGAAATCATTTTCTTACTGAACAAGCCAAAGGAGCAGGTTTTGTTTACGGCTTTGAACTGAGTATCCGTAAGTTCTAAAGAAAAACTGTATTCATTTACTATAAGGCAAAATCATTTAATAATATTATCGTCCTGTAGAGACTTAAGTAGCCTTAATAAAAAGAACCGAACGCTTGGTGAAGACAAAGCAGCAATGTTACATCAACCTGAACAGGCAAACCAAAATGAAGGGAAATAACTTAGCTACATGTTATTCATCCTGATATCTTAATTTTTAGTAACTCTTACTAAATTAACTGACAAAATTTATGTCGAACTTGTGCAGGCACCACGAAATTGAGATCTTATCATCTTATCAGATATGGTGGCTGGGTGGACAATAACCATTTTTTAAGTGATGTAAGTTCGTCATTTCTTATCAACCTTGCTTTGACCTACACTCGCCACCCTCTACACTGGGGTTGGTACGCTTAAAAAAAGACTGATTGACGAAATATATATTAAACATTATATAGATAGATATTGAGCCATGTGGGGATTCTTACTGCTTATAATACTATCGGTTAAAGTAGCTGGTGGGACAAAAACTTATATTAAGTTCTGTAGTTAAGTCTATGCTGTTTATCCTCGCTGAGTTATAAACCGTTAACATTTGAAGACGGGCATAGGATGTACGGAAACGACCCAACTTTATGTGTTGTGGGTCAATCTACATTCCTCTCTTCATACATACCGGAGTTTAATTGATCTTGAACTTGGATTCTCACTCGAGCAGGCGGCCACATGGAATGCGACCGGGTGACACTAGATAAGGTGCGGCACGCCCACACGAATCGTACTTATCCTACGCCCTTAGACCCTGATAACGTAAGGATATCTTCTATTCGAAACGGCGCCCCAGAAACCCGATTCTATCCTTAAACGCGTTGGCGGTGGTTTAATTTAATGATTGTTCTTTGTTAGCCGTCAGCCGTCTTCTTGTCAGGAACTAATTGCTTATGCGGCAGAATGCATAATAGACTGACTACTTCGTACGTTACGTATTCTGGCAAGAATTCGCGGGGAAAAAATCTCTGGCCACTTAATATTGGCTCACGCCTTGATCTTTTTTTGCTGCCTGAAAATCACCGTGATAGTGGGCAGAGAACATGGTGATGTTTTACTTTAGAAAATTCACTACTTATGCACTACTTTATGCAGATGAAGATTTAACAGCTGTTGTTGTTTCTTATAAGTTGCCTTTTATATATATAAAAAATTCGCTTTTTTTAAGGACTGACCAGCATATAATGTTTAAAAATGTACTACCATGAAATACTATCTATTTGTTTGTATTGCCTTTTAATTTTGGTCGGTGGTCAATGTTGACCATGTTCAAATCATTTTCATTTTTTCCTATTTTTATCTACGTACAACATATCCTGAAAGAAGTGTCGGATCATCCCGTGGGGAAATCTGCCAGCTGGACGCCCCACATGTGTCTTCCACAGTCGGTTTTCTCTGGAAACGTTCCTTCCGTTTTTCCGCTCCGACGAGAGCGAAAGGGTCAACAGATCTCGTCTAACTAGGCTAAAGATTCCAATCTGTAATAGGAGAGAGAGAGAGAGATCCGGCGACTGATTCTCATTAGGACAACTCTTGGGGCAATTAACAGCGCCGTTAGTTGCAGCAACAGTTGAAGAGATCATATCAGGAGACGTTTTGGGTCAGCAAGTGGCGAATATTCACGTACGAGTTCTAAAAATAAAGTTAGTAAACAAAAAGTTAATTGTCAGGGCCCGTTAACTTGCATAGTTTTACGACTTAAACATGTCAACACGGGCTGCTATAAACGTAAGCGAACATTGTAACTTTCAAAATTGGGTGGCTGTTTCTTGGTTCATGAACGAACACGGAAGCAAAATATTCTTTTCAGTTTCAACGCGGTTGAGGAACCATGCTATCTGCGGTTTCATTTGTATAGGATCAGACTCAGACAGTCGTCAAATTGCCCAACCTGTGACGAACCAGAGACCCTCAAACACTTAGTGTTCTCCTGTACGGAGCACGAAACTACTAGAGCAACTCTTTTCGACCGACTCTTCCTGCTGAAAGAAGTAATTAAGCCGTTTTGTTTTGAGAGCATGTTGGCATCAAGTAACGGAAAAGTTTATAGAGGAATTTATGAATTTCTACAGAACGCCGGGTTGGACATATAATTAAGTCAGATAGCCGAGTGGGCTGGTATTCCGCTGGATGGGTCTGGGCGGGCCGGGTGCTGACGAGGGGGTCGAAGAAAGTGCACAGGGCAAGTTGTGCTCCGGACTGGGGGGAAGATGCTTACTTTTCCACGACCTCACCAGGGGATGTAAGTGGTTTTTATCCGCATCTTTCTGAAGCATCCGAATCGGGGTGGTGTTGCCCAAATGTCAAATGTCTATACTTAATAGGTGCACTTCGGCCGACCGCTCGGCGGTGTACTGGGCTGACCTGGTCTGGTTCTATTCTGGCGGGATCTTGGACCTGGGCACTACTCACGGGACTTTGTCTGTATGCTAAAAGAAAAAAAGAAGAAAAAAAAAGTGGCTAGTTTTGAAGTTTGTCTTGGGGTTTTTGACATTATATCTCCCTTTTCAACAATGTTATTTATTATGCTACTTTTTAAAACAATAAATAAAAAATTATCTAGGCTAGGATGTGTTGCAATACAAGCTTTAATGTAGGGCATAGTTTTTCCGTTTCCCCTTAAGTTTGTACATAATTGTTACAAACAATACAAAAAACAGCGAGAAGGTGATAAAACAACTTTTTAAGTAGAGAGTATTTACTGATTTTAGATAGTATTGTCGTCAAATGTTTTAAAAGAACAGTTTCAGAATCTTGGTGAAACACACAGCAGAGAACAAGAAATCATAAAGTAGCATTACTGAAATACCAATATCTCTAGATATGTCGATGGAAGAAAACAGAAGGAAAAACATGTTGAAATATCGTGTGAAAACTTCCAAAGATAAGGTGTGTTAAAAAACAGTTAAAAGAGAATGGACCATCAAGAGGTTTAATATGTCAAAATCGTTCGGAAAGGTTTTAAAGAAACTTATTTATAGTGTTCTTTCCCACTTCTGAATGATAAAACACGTTTAAAAGTCTAATGCCATGGTAGTATTAACCTTTTCTGGAAAAGTGAACGCCAGAGTCATTTTAACGATGACAGAAAAAATGGGCCCTGGTCAAAACTCATTTTAATATTTGACCGAAGTTTATAAATCGTTTCTTGTCTTTCAACCGTACGGTTTCGTAACGTGCACGTCGTTCCCATAAATCCCGAATACTTTCCGGGAGTACACGCAATCAATAACCCATTGGGAACGCCTATTGTGAGAGGTTGCGAAACAATGTCCCACATGGGATCGAGACTCATTAGGGCCTCTGACACCCAGCATGCGCCGGCAGTAATTAAAAATCTTTTCACCCTCAGAATCTCTTCACAAATCCGAAACAGTAGAGATAAGTTTTTCTCGTTTTCAAAAGGGGCGAATAAACGACGAGAAGGCGTCTTCCGTGTTTTGAATAGTAAATCGCGAATCTTAGTTAATTTGTAATCGCCCTCAGGGCAGATACGGTGCAGATTATACGCCAAACTATGATATATCGAGATGAAGAGAAAAAAAAAGTATTAGAAATATTGTCGTCCAACAAGATGAAGCCGGTGTCATAATCTTCACCATCTCTGCCTCAGGGATGATTATAAATTAAATGAGTAGTCGGTTGTTTTCCAACCACACCCGTTTTCCGAATATCAACAATTAATATACAAGCTATCTCAAAACGATTACATATGTGACGTCTGTTTGAATAATATCAGTTCAGACTCGACAGGGTTATAAATATTACATCTATACAGTATTAAATATATATATTACAACGGTTCGAAATCGAGTTGGGAATATTTATTTTGAAAATTAATTTCAAAATGACAAACAAGCGAATAAAAAATATGATAAACATTGCGGGTTTTTATTAGCATTATAATTACACGGCATATATTTCAAAAGAGTACGTAGATAAGGAAATGGGGATACAGCTGGCGGTCGGCAATCGATGAACTGTTCGCGGTCGGATCAGCAATCTTCTCTGGTCCGCCTGTTATCGCTTCGTCAGCCAGCCGTACCCGACCCGTTGTAGGAAAATCATCTCTAACGGCAACTTAGTAGGATAAATTCAAAATTTTCCTCGCCCGCTGAATAAACTGTGCCAAGCGGATTCATTTTTCGAGGTCAGACTCGCATCAACTTTCATTTTAAGAAAAACTGAAATATCGGGATTTTAAGAAATTGTGTACGTGCTGTTTCAAAATTGCAACTTGTATAACTCTGTTGCCTCGCTTCTTCAGCCAGATTTACAACAAAAGCCCATTTCAAACGGAAAGTATGTGGCATAAACTTAAGGACACAGGAGGAAAGGTGTGAAACATCACATCTTGTGGCCAGCGATAGAGCTGTCTCGATCTAAAATTTTCACTGGTCCGCGCGTAATCGCTTCATCAGCCAGAGTTTCTAGAATATGTCTTTCTCTAATGTAGAGTATGTTGGATAAACTCGAAATTTTACCTGTCAACTGAAAAGGCTGTGAGCCAAACGGGCTTACTTTTTGGTTCAACTTGCAATTTTTCCGAAAAACAATCAACCTATACTTAGGCGATGTTAGAATATTGTTTCCAATTTGTATAAATTTATTTATAAACAATTTATGATTATAGTTAAACTGTATTTATTTTAAATCGTATGGAGATGAGTAAATAAGGAAATATAAAAAATTTCATAGCTAGTGGATATCAATCTATGGATACTGGTAGTAGATGGACGATCTGTTATCGTCTCTGGTCCGCCTGTCGTCGCTTCTTCAACCGGATGTAAAACAAAAGTATTTAACGGAATGTAAATAGGATAGAATTAAATAAATAAACATAAAAGGAAAGGAGAGAAATGAGAAACTTCACTTGTGGCCTGCAATTAATGAACTATGAATGAATCGATCTAACATCATCACTGGTACAAATGCTGCTTTTTCAGCCAGAGGTAAAACAAGAAAATTCCATCTCTAACACAAAGATCGTTAAGGAATTGGGGGAAGGTGAGAAACATCACAGCTTGTGTTCAGCAATCGATGAAAACTGCCATTGGATCGGCCTTAATCAAATCTTTACTGGTCCGTCTGTCATCGCTTCTTCAGCCATACGTAGAAAGATAAAATGCCTTCTCTAACGTGAAGTACGTAAGATAAACTTAAGGAATCTCTAACGTAAGGAAATGAGGAAAGGTGAGAAAAATCCTAGCTTGTCGTCTACAATCTAGGAGTTGTAATTGGCTCGACCTGAAATCTACACTGGTCCACCTTCATAGCTTCTTAAGAAAATGTCCATCTCTAACGGAAACTATCTACAAAAGTATTGAAATATGAACGTGTCCGTTCATGAAAACGATTATGATACATGAAATTGACGAAAATGCCTCAGTGCAGTTTCAAATGTTATACTTGTAGAACTCTATTCCACAATGATAGGGGATTTGGTACCGTTTACTATGTATTTATCAGCTGTCATAAATAATGTTATTTTATATCATTGTCATCACACTGCATACATTTCAAAACGTATGGTGATAAAAGAATGTAGTTAGTTAAAAAACCTCATAGGTTGTGGCCAGTAATCCATGAATTTTTATTGATACTGTGTGTAAACATTTCTGGTCCGCATGCTATCGCATTTTCAACTATACGTATTGAAGACTGTGTATAATACTGCTTAAAAATTTTCCAACATTCTAAAAAGGATGTATGTCAAGTGGGCGCATTTTCCACGATTCGACACGAGGCCATTTCGAAAAACGAACAAAACCTATCATGATAAAATTGCGTCTGTTATTAACTTTGAACAGACTTTGCCAAGTGGACCCATTTTTCGCCGTTCAACTCGCGACCAGCTTAGCGGGATTTTAGGAAATTGCGCAAAGCCGGTTTCTCATTTAAATCTTGTATAACTCTGTACCACAGGACTTAGGTGATTTTCAAAATGTTTACTGTGTACGTCTTACTTGTGACGTAATTCATTTTTCTTAAACATTCTCTTACTTTTATAAGGGCACGTAACGATAATTGGACTTATCACGGTATTAAATAAGGTAGAGCTGGTAAAAGCAGTCAAATTTCCAACTCTTACGATAAATAAAGAATGAAAAACTATACAAGACTCACTTTAATCTGCGTATCCAGGCCACAGAGGCAAATGTGCCATTCGAACAATTGGCACAATCGCCTTCTGTAAACAATCCGCGATGGAACGGTTTAAAAGTCGTGATCTCTTAATTATTTATTGAAACGATCGGATCGGCCCGGCCTTCGGAATGTAATTGTCCCACCAGACGATTAATTCCTGTACACCCAAGCAGTTTAAACGACTCGCTGATCTCATTTCAGATTGCGGTATAAGCAATAAATATATGGAGCAAAAAGGCCACAAAGCGCCGGGCACATATGCGTAGTGGGGCCTGTCAATTTTTGCCAATGGCCGAGTTTACCGGAAGGATCCTTCTTACTCATTCATGCTTTGGGAAATTAAAAAAAAACCTTAAATAATAAACTCTTAATATCAGTCCAAATACATTAATCATTACATAATAAACTAATTTATTTATAATTTATTAATAATAAAATTGTTATCATTACTTCATAATAACTGGCATGATTAATAGTTGTTTGACAGGATAGTCTTGTAAGTAATTTGCAGATTTTTCTTGTATAAACTACAAATGGGTCCATCTAGCTTCGTTGAACACCTATTATAATTTTAAAAGGAACACAGGGACAGGCGGTCATTGAAGAAACAAGTTTTGCCAAGGTGACGTAGTATTTATTAAAGGCAAATTAAAATATATGTGCTAAATAGGTCAGATATGATCAAGCGATGTTTTACTTCCGTATTCTTTAAATTTCACATTTAAAATTCAATCTTAGTTCAAAACCAAAAACGAGAAGCAATGGAAAATACATCAATTTCTTTAATGATAAAGCCAATATAAATTAAGTTATTTGTAAATGAATGTTCGGGGGGGGAGGTCTGTGACAGATACGGTTTAGGTTCCGACACGGCGTAAGGTGTAAGGTAAAGGTCCCAACACGTTTTAGTATGAGTACGCCAACCCCGTCAATATTTTTCAAAATTATATTGATAAAAGGCGGCATCGCGAAGTGTGGATTTCCGAGGGGCCGTCCCCCTTGCCTTCTTCGGACTTCGACAGGCTCTCACACCTGTCGTGACTTAGTATTCGCCACGAGTCAAGTCCTTAATTAATTACGGCGGCGACCCAATTCGCGGGATTCGGGCCGTTTTCGGATCCTCCGTTATCCCGGGCACGGGCATGTGACCCGAAAACGGACTGACACCGATCAGTCGAGTTGATTGAGTTTCTAAGTCGCGTAAAGTGTTGGGAGAGTACCAAAAGTTCCCGGACCGTAAAACGGGAAGGAACGGAACCTCGTACACCCATGTTTGATCGTTAAACGTGCCCCTGTGCGTGGTGCAAGGCCGTAAACATAAAAGACGATACTTACATGTTCGTCGAGGGAGTAGCTCAGTTCTCCGTCGTCGTAAAGGACGAACCATCTCCTCTGCCATCTCTGGAAACAAAATAACAAAATAAAATAAAAATATTTTAAAAAACCAGCACATTGTCTATCCAATAATTTAACGTTATTTCTGCTGAAAGTTCCCTCAGAGATTTACTTGAGTATGGAATAACAAATGAACATTAAAATATATTTGTAATTTTAATATTTTCCGATCCTGGTTGCCTATATTATCTTTTTTAATCTAATAGCGATGTCTTGGCATTTCCTATTCTTTAGTTGTAAGTTTGTGTTCATATTTCATCATAATTAAATATTGGAGATGTGGGGGTGATGTCCTAAACTTACTAGATAGTAAGAACAATGGTCAAACTACAACACAATCTTCATCGTATTCAAGATTGGGAACAACACCAGAAAACAGTCCTCTTTGGCTAATAACTTTGACTTTAAAATAGGGATGAACACAAGAAAAATAAGCTAACAAACACTGTCCATGGTTATATGCCGCAACTTGTCTGCCAAGCCAAGCCATCTAAGATAGAGAGTCCAGTATTATCGAGTACATTTGAGTACAATTGACTATTAGTACATAGGACAGGGAAGAGCAAAAGACAACACACATCCACTGAACTGACAAACTGAAATGACGAAACAAACGATAATATGCAAATTACAATGCTGAGGGATATCAATACCACATAAATTTATAATTTGATACAGAAAATGGCCCGACCATACGACCCAACAAACATATTAAAAAAGGGACTCGAGACTTTGACTTCACCAGACTCTGGAAAATTGAAGAAAACGAGATGCAAAACTGATCATTCAGTTCACGCCAAAGAAAGAATACTCAAGAAGGATAATTGAAAACTAAGGTTCCTCACTACGCAGAACTCAAAGAGAAATCACACAATCATTGCTGGTACTAAAATTTAAATTTTAAAAATAAACGTGTCATTTATCTTTCAGCGTCCTAGTTGTGAATACACCCGGCCCTTATTCTTGTCCCTTATCCAATTATTTTAAGCAGGAAATAACGAGGAAAATAATGATCTCATGTCGGCTAAATTGTCATCCTAGTTTCCTTTACGACTAGGTAAATTAACCGTGTAAGCTAAAGGTGAATGCATAAGCACACGTGGTGGTACGAAACGACTATCGGAAACATAAACATGTGTCACAATGATTGGTACAATGTCTTCTCGAACAATGCCTAGTATACATTACACACCAACTTTCCATAATTGTTTGCTGTAGTTGGACAATTATCACCTTTCGGCCTTGCTCTTCGGCGCAGATAGGATTGTGATGGGAAAAATCATCAGAGAAGGCGATCCACCTCGGAGGATGTTGCCTTTTAATGAAAATCTGTCCGTCAGGTCCTTTTTCGTTCAAGATATTAACTCTTAGCACCGTTAGAAACGCATCTTTACTCTTAAAAATCACCATTATTTATCCCAAAAGGTAAACTGCAACCAAAAATACTATGAAACTGTTTGATTTAATACTATACCTAAAACTTGCGCTTTTCAGCTCTCTATGCTCAAATTACAGTTTGTTCAGATATTCCTACAATTCCGTCAGTTGATAGAAAATTTCGCGAAGCAGAGAAAAGGGACCGCCTCAATTATTTATTGCAACGTACAGACTACTGTGTTGTGTTTAGTGACCGTTACTTGATGATTATTTGGAGGTCGTGAGATGCGGTCTGGTATGACGTAAGTTTTAGAAAAACATTTTCTTTACCGTGCCAACGTTTCGATCTTTATTGAGATCATCTTCAGGGATCAAAGTGTTTGTATTCCGTTAGATGTGTCATTCGTGTCTGTCGTGTTGAGAGTGCCGTGAAAACGAACACTTTGAGCCCTGAAGATGATCTCAATAAAGATCGAAACGTTGGCACGATAAAGAAAATGTTTTTCTAAAACCTACGTCACACCAGACCGCATTTCACGACCTCCAAATAATCGTACAGACTACTTCTGAACTGTGAAATTCTTAAAGTATATTTACATAACCAAGTGTGCTTCTTCCGACCTTTGTACCTTGCTTCTTTGGTCCTTACATATCACATTTTGAACGGCTTTTCATTTGTCACTTCCTACAGTGAATTTAAACAGCCGTAACAAGGCGAAATGTTTTCTGTAACCCATGACAAGTGACTTCCGAGGTCCACCGACCTACAATTTCAATAAAAGGAGACGGACAGAATTGAACAAAAGAAATGGAAAACTGAGCTGTGGATACATACACATAGTACAGTTGATCTGTCAGTCTATTCTTCCTATCTGGATTCAAGTAGATAAATCGTATATAGAACCAATTTTGGTCGATGGGGTGGGATATGCGGTAATTTTCTAATAATATAGAAATGTAACATAAACAGAATAGTTGAATAATTGCCAAAACTCCTTTCTCAATAATTATATTGTTAATAAAGAGTACGGTTGTTGAATATGATTGGTCAGGCGATATTTTTAAATTATTAGTATTATTAGTTTGGATAATGCATGCAAAGAGATCTAATTAAGTCTGGAAGCCGGTAAACGGAAGGATCATTGAGATTGCGTGAAAGCGTGAAAACGGACGAAAGTCTCAGTTTACATTCCATAACGGCTCTGCATCTCTAAAAAAGGGAATTTGCAGGTGAAATGTAGGAACGTTCGTGTTCGGGGAGGAAATGCGTGCTTCGTTAAAACCGTATGCCACATATCTTACCGGCAATTCTCATCCGACGACCTGAATATCTAATGAAATAAATCTCGCGACTTCTTTTACAATATACCGTTCCGGAGGATGGCGTGATTTACGGTTTTAAAAAAACGCGATAAATCGTTTTTAAGGGCACAATGAGAGAGTTTAGCAACTTCCTCCGCGGCGTGTGGATTAACGGCAAAGCCGAACCGAGGATGTAAAAAATGCTCCGATGAATATGTAAAGAAGCTCGTTTAATACATCTACAATGATCAATTTATGTAAAACGCGCAGTTTGTCTTGCGGAAAACAAAAAACTATGAATAAATAGTAACAAGGCGAACGACGAGCGGGCTGGGCTGGGATGACAATAAATCCCTCGTCTAATGGGAAGGAATTATTAGGCGGGGCTGGGTTGTAAATGTCCTACGCGCTACGACTCCCACAGAAATCTTTGACAGCGTCTGTCATCGGCGGTTTCTGCCGATATCGGGACGATCGGACCCACGCCCGGCCCACGAAATTCAAAACACCTGCTACGTATAAACAAAACAATTGCCAAGATGAGGCAACCCCCAGGCCAAAATGATCGGAACCTAACAAACTGTAAGTTCAACACACAGCAGACTCTCTCAAGAAATCTAACAATAAGGAAATATTTGTCAAAGATAAGAAATGCTTGTACAAGGGCAAAATTTTATTAAAAAAAGCTCCTATACCAGGCCAAACTAATCAGAACCGACCTATCTATAGCTTCATCACACAGCACACACCAATTGTCTTGCAATTCACGTCGAGAGACGTGGTTGTAGAGCTCCTTCAACTTGATGATGAGCTGTAGGCTCGAAATCCGGAGAGATAGAAAACAACTTACTGTGAATAGGAACTATCTTTTGAAAAAGACAGCACACACCATGAAGGTAGCATACATTTGTCAAAGATGAGAAAACACTTGTACCGCAGTAAAATAATCATAAAACCTATGAACTACAGTTTCACCACCCACAGAACCTCACAATTAGACAATATCTTTGTCAAAAATGAAAAAACTTTTGCACCAGACCAAAATGATTAGAACTGACCGACAGGTTCATTACACAACACAACCGATGAGAAAATCTCACAATTTTGCAATATAATTTCCAAATACGAAAAAATATTATTCCAGAGCAAAATAATCGAAGCCTACGGAACTACAGGTTCTTTATCCACAGAACCTACGAGGAAAGCTTACAATTTGACCATATCTTTGCCAAAGATAGCAATGCTCCTGCACCAGTGCATTTTGCTCTTTAAGGACCTTAATATCAGTCAACCTTTCTTGAACATAGCGCAAGATTCTAAAATTCCGTCCATTCCGCTAGCTCGCTGGTTTTTCAAAATTAGGTGCGAGTTACTGTACCTCAATTATAACCCCAAAAGAGTCAATAGTTCCGATAGGTGCTCTCTCTGCAACAGGCAGGCTCGAGAAGACTGTTTTCATTTTCTAGCAGAATGCCCAGTTTTAGCTGAGTTCCGAGCACGGCATATAGGCTTGCCCACGTTGACGAGAGAGCACCTAATCTCTTTATTAAATAACCCCGAGTCTTTAAATCTGGTAAAGTTTGCGATGGAAGCCTGGAACTACAGGAAAACGCTTGTTTTTTATTTCAACTATTAAATGTTTACTGTATATATCAGAGACACCCTGGTTATTTATTTATATGTGCATAAATAGATATGTTGTTATTTTAGTTTATTTATATAGCTTTTTCTCTCTCTTTTGTTTATTCCTTAAGAAGAAATATTTTCCTTGTTTATTAAAAATGTATAGTCCGACTCCGGCAGACGGTTGATAACCATTGCCGAAATGTGCTTTTTGTTTATGTACAATTTTTTTTATTCTCTTTTGTTTATCTAATAAAGTACTTTTTCATTCATTCATTCATTCACCAGACCGAAATGAGAATACATTGGTCCAAGATGAGAAAGCTCCTGCACCAGCGCGAAAATATCAAAACCGATCAATCTGCGGGTTCCTTCACACAGCACACCCCATGAGGGATTACAATTTGACAGTATATCCTAGATGTACAACAAGAGACAAGTTACCTCGACATCTGATCTGTGAGGATTCGATTCAGCTTACAATCATCTGACAGAACAGGACCAATTTAAAGTATTTTCAAACAGAAGAAAACGTTTATTAAAAAAAACCTCTAGCAGTATAATAAGAAGCATGTTACTTAGATTGCTGTGGTTTATAAATGACCAGAAGAAGATAAACGAATTGAAAAAGAAAATGGCATAGACAATATATAAGTCATATATTACTCATGTTAATTAAATTTAGTACAATATAAATAAGTGTTGAAATATGAAATAACTGTTAAAAATATTACATTTGACAGTTGAAACAAAGAAGTATGCTAAAGGATGCTTAATGATCACTATAAACTGTAGTAACGGGATAATAGCGATTTACAAAGCATATAGTATACAGTTAAAGTTTAGTTTACATAATTAATTTTATGCTCTTTGAGAACACGTTTGTATCGTTAGTAACACTCGTGGAATCAATGTTAAATGAAAGTAGAAGTTAGCGGTATTCAAATTGGTGATAAACGGGCCTGGAAATAGCAAGGAATGCTGCGAGACAAGTAACGGCCGTACTGAGTTATGACTATAAATATGAATCCGTATTATATCTTATTTGAAGAATATCATATTTATCATGGCAATAACATAAATATCTGAAGGAATTTCCGTATTTTGACTTGGTACCCCATTAAAACTAATACAAACACAGGGTTAATACGGTGACAAACGTGATTGACGACAGGCCAAAATAATATTTCAGAAGGATGACTTCGGACAAAAATAGTTTGTAGGATAACATTCTGCTTTGTCCATGGGAAAAACACCGACCGGCTCGGAGAAAGGTAAGTTTCAAAATTCGTGTCCGGCGTGTTTAATATACATAATCGCTGTTGTGTATTACCGTGAGGTTCATTATCCGGTTCAAGACGCCCCAGGTGGTCCGCACTGCCGAACCATGCAAAAATCTCCGCTATTCCACTAGACCTAATGTGTGTAATTTGAAATTTTAAAAATTCCCACCGTTTTATTGAATTTTTCAGGGTGTTTGAATTGTTAATAACGGGTGTCAAGAAAGTATGACCAAAGTCTGGTGGATCTTATCCTAGATAGTTGAGGACATAAAGCATCACAACTACATAAAATACA
Organism: Cimex lectularius; assembly: GCF_000648675.2. Lineage (NCBI taxonomy): Eukaryota > Metazoa > Arthropoda > Insecta > Hemiptera > Cimicidae > Cimex > Cimex lectularius. The sequence goes on from NW_019392641.1 coordinate 1,821,571, forward strand.
AATCATTTGAACTACGCCTTAAGCAAATATACTAAATTCATTCTTTCTTAAATACCGTAACAGTGATTTTTTGTCGTTTACTATCAACCTGGTCCCCTAAGCATAGCTGTTTTGGGTCTCTAATACAAGATTAAGCAATTCGCCATATTCCCTGGAATTTCGTACATCATTTTATATCACATATGCTATTACGATCCTGGCAATTAATATTTATAGACGTATAAGCTAAGGTTTATGCGATTGTAACAATTTCATCATTTTGGTATACTACAAACCTCTAGGTTATACCACATCTTGCCAGTAGCCTTTCATCAGACTCTGGAGCTGGGAAAAACTCAAAAGACAACAAGCAGTGAAGTTGGCGAAATACCGATAGGCACCTGGCAGATCAAAACAGCGAGAACAGGTGGATTTAAATTATGAAGAAAGTCCCGGTTAAACCGCAAACCTTATAAAGGAATCTCACGATGAATATTATCATTCCTGCAATTGCTGGTATGCTCTGTCAGACGTCTTTCGGCATCTTCAGTGGTTGGTCTGTCTGAGAGTGCCCTTGCGCAGTCCCCGGTCGATGTTAACCAAACTCGGGGATCACTGTAGTCGAATCGCTAAGGTGGCCGACTCGTATTTACCACGCTTGTGGTTCTGGGCTCGAATCCCGACACACCTAATTGATTATAATGCTTACATTATTGATTATAATATAAAAAGGTATTGTTAAGCTGTATGATCCCTCGTCTGCGAAAAACTAGCGTTTAGTTAAACGTATTCCTGTAGGGCGAAAAATTAATTTACTTTACTTTTAGTTGGGCCTCAATAATGCAATGGAGTTCAATAATGCATCAAATAAAACCCCACAACTGCGTCAGAATTTTATTTAACCTAACGAAAATATACTTACAAATAAACTCAGTCATATGGCATCAACTAGTCTAAATACCATCTTTCCCACTTATCTATGGCTAGAGATTATATACATCTGGATCGATTTGTTATCTCTCTGGGTCCGCCTACTCTCGCTATAATTAAGAAATACTGACTCGCCGATCAACAAAACAATTTCCGAATCAATTTACTTTTACTTAAAACATGAACTGTGTTTCATCACTGAAATAATTACAATGTTTTGAAAGAATTCAGGGTTGTATCTCCTAATTTACTACTTAATTTAACAAAAGTCTAACGATATCTTTAATAACAAATCTTTTTGTTCGAAATGTAATCATAGAGATAGTAGAAACTATGGGAACGGGTAAGTCTATTCTTCTTGTCTAGATAGTGATAATTAATTGCCACTAATTACCATGTAAACACTTTAATGTGTGTACAAAAGTTGATATATATTTTGTTACGAATGTGAGATTGATTTGTTGTTTAAGATATATAGGTATTAATTATATATCAATAGTATTAAATAAGATATTTCATAAAGATATTTTCACTTAATCAACTTTAAGTTGTTTTATTGTTCATCACTACATAAGTGTAAAATTGACCTGGAATGGCGTTTGTACATTTATTAGCCAATCGACCTTATTTTATGACTGTCTTATTTTCTCATTGCTTGCCATGCCGTATCGCACTTGACGATAGAACAATGTTGTCAATGTTTTAATGAAAATTTACACCGTGTATTTGCCATGTGAGGCCGTTACGTCCGCAACGGAGCCGACAGTAACACGAAAGGAGAGGATATTATTTTTTATGCGACCGACGTAGGTAGTTCGATGAAGTATAATTGATTAAAAGATCAATTTGAGGTACCGCAGAGATGATTTGTTTGTTTGCAATGGGCTAAATCAGAGACGGAGCCCCGAAGAAAACAGCAATAACGACTGGCCGAGATACAAATTAAAGCCTCATCATTTCTTGCCCGTGTAATTACTGATTACAGGGCCGGAAGATTTTCGAGTAGCTCCAGCCACGGAAGATTTATTGGTGGAAAAGATCTAGAAATGACAACAGCTTAATTCGACGGGACAGTATCACCTTAAGACCCTTCAAAAAACTAAAAGTAATTCCACATTATTAATTCAACAGATACTTTTACTATGGTAAGCCACATGTTTTATTTTAACTAATTGTAGTTTTTATCTAAGGTCTTGGTGAAAAAGCTACTGTCACGGGCGGAATCCGAACCCACGACCTTCGGGTCGCTCAATACGCCGCTACTTCTAACCATTTGAGCTCTCGTGACTTCGTTCCACTCGAATACCAAATCCTCATCTCAACTATCTATTATGACTACTAAATACATATATTTGGATTAATAGAATAATTAAAAAAGTATTACTTCGCTAACATCTCCCCATGGCCACTTCATAAGACGTTGAGAATCGAATCCTGATAACACGATATTTGAAAATATGGCAAAAAGAGGGAAAATTCGAAAGGTTGTAAGTTGAGAAGTGGAGTTGCTGCCCCAATGGATCGAAATCACGACAGCTCAAGTGGTTAGCGCAGCGGCTTATTAAGACGAAGGTCGTGGGTTCGAATCCCGGTCGTGACACTAACTTTTTCATCTTAGCCAAGACAGATAAAAAGTATAATTAATACGGTCAATTATGACTAATAAATACATATGTGAATATGTTTTATGCTGATGTATTCATAGGATGATTGCTAAATCTTGCAAAATTTAAATAATCCGATGATAATAAATCAATAGATTAGGGGAGGTGACAGTAGACAGTTTGGTCAAAATTATCAAGGATCACGATAGGACCTGCAAACTTTGTAGTCCAAGGGCATATGTAATAAAGTTTTTGAAACCGATCTGCAACAGAATGCAAAATATGATTCTCTATTTTTCGAGAGATAATAATGTAATTTGTTGAGTGTTTTGAGAAAAGAGATGAAGCAACGAAGGCCAAAAGAAAGGGACAAGGTTTGTAATTATTTTTGCATAGACGAAAGAATCGAAAAACGTTTTTCAGTAAAAAAAACCTGATTCTTGATGTTATTTTTTAAAAGTAATTTTGCGTGTGCTAATTATGTTAATATTATGCTAAAAATGTTATCATGTTATATTATAAATCTAAAAATGTTATCTTATAAGGTTGCGTTAAATTTGCTTACACAAGCAACAAACATGGAACAAAACCACAGAGCGAGACTAGGCGGACCCAGAGAAAAAACAAATCTATACAGTGTAGTTAATTAGTAAATATTCGCGAAGACGTCATAATGTTGATGTATTTCATATTTTTAGGTTGTAACCAGTTTTCTAACCCTTCAACCTTTAAATTTTTTGTATATTTGGAGTCTGACGAATTCTAACCCGCTTTTGGTTCTATCGTCGTTAATATAGGTTCAATAAAAATAGATTAATTGCCTGACATGGGATTAGTACTGAGACTAACGAAAATTTGCTAACTTTGGTTATCGAAAGAGATTTCACTAAGTCTACCGAGCGAAATTAGGCGGGCCCAAGGAGATAACACCTATTAGAATGTTCGTAAGGACTTTATTTAGAAAAGTTTATACATGTCGGAAGTGACCTGAGATGCTTCAAACGGTAGGCGGGAAGAAGGACTCACTTGAGAATAAGTTGTTAAAAAGAGACGTTAATTAATACTTGAGTTTTGTGTCGAAATTAAGTTTTCGAGTTCAATTTCCAGAGCCACTAACTATATACAATTTTCCTACATACATTACAAACATATTTTATTGTCATATGTAATCAAGAAATTTTAACAATAGAAATTCTAACCTTTCAAGTTTTTATTTTGATTGGTGGTAAATGAAGTACTGCTGCTTCTCTAAGACCACCAGGGAGGATGGACCGGTCAAGATTGATTTTAATCATACAACAACCCGAACAATGAATCGTCTTATTATGCCCCGCCGGTGAAAAAAGAAAAGAAAAAGATCGTACTAATTTCGACCCGGTAGTCCAGACGTGTCCTTGCTGAATCGGCAATCAAACTCGGCCGGGATACAGTTACGAGAAAAGAGGACAAGTGTGCGATGAACACAGATAGAAATGCATTACAAGTGGGCAGTGTACGTGCGTCCGTTCCTAACGGCCAACGGGAAATTCACAAATTAGACAACACCCACCCGACTCCTTCGCCTCTAAGTACTGTACTTACATCCATCAGACTTACACGCTCCTAATGAACGAGGAAGTAATGATAGCCTGACAAATGCGAAAAATCTCCCTACGGTCCGTCGGGTCCAATGTTTTCGCCCAATCGAACTTTTTTCCCGCTGCTTTATACTTATTCGAGAGTAAGACACTATATACAATATATACAAATCAATAACATCGATATTTTAGGTAAATTGGCTATTTGACTACCTGACTATTTGTATATCATAAATTAAGCAGTTTGGTTCCTTCAAAAGGTTTTAAATAAGGAAACATAGTGCGAAAGTATAAAATAAAATATACTTATATAGTATAGTAAATATAGTTATGTAGTATCATAGGCACCATACTACATTTGTTTAAAACTTTTGACCTAGTAAAACAAACTTTATAAGCAGAAAGGGAGAGGAAAAATGTTATGCAGGTCGAGCCTCTTGATTGGTTTACATTTATGGAGAGTAAATTATGATTTATAGCGTCCTTATATGTTTACCGATGGGCCCAAAATAAAAAGTCAAGATGCCATTCCTATTCTGAGTCGTACACAGCGGATCTACCGTTACAGGTCGGCTTTTTATCAAAACACTATTAGAAAAAGGGACATAAACATAACAGGGAATTATAATTATAATAGTCCTTATGGCAGAACAGAACAGCACTACACTGTTTTTCCCGTAATGGCCACGGCCAATTTTCTATCGAAGGCCCGCTGCGATTTGAATAACGCCCGTCGATAACAAGCTCTTACTTAAGAAAATTATTTATCGCATTAACTTCGAAAAAATCTATAATTTGACTTGATATATCGGCCCGGTTATTTATTACATTCTGAGTTGTTTTAAACAGGGATCAAATTCCATTTTCTCTTTCAGGTTTGTTTGCCAGGTGGAAGAAGTGTGCAGTAATGCTGCTATTACCGTCAAGGCTCACGCCGGCACGGAAGACGTGATGCAGCCGGTAATTGATGCAGACTTCATTTCTCATATTTTAATAATCGGGTAAATCAATCGTTTTCCCATAGCACCGACCCCTTTTAAAAGAGGACCTACAAAAAGCAAAATAGAAAATTTCACACTTATAGAGAAATTCTTCGTTCTTTATTTTTAAAAATTGAGATTATACCAGAGTGCGCCAATTTACTTCAGTAATTGTTTGGTGTATGTGGTGGCTGTAAGAATTACCAGGATAAATTCTCGATGATCGGTAACGATCGATCTACACCTAAATTGATTATTAGCGCTCAGAACCTGACCTATACATAAAACAAGCCTTCATCGGACAGGAAATATAAGTAACAGCAAGCAGACACTTGTTAAATATGGCTCAATGACAAAATACTGCTGACAAACCAAACTAGCTTCTAGCTTCTAACTAGACCTTCTCGGAGACTACGTTAAATTAATTACGCAACCTCGTCCAACCATAGACACAACAGCCACTACTGAATATGACTAACTAATGAAACGTTCCTGATACGCAGAAGGTAAGATTTCTAAAATAAAATAAAAAATAGGTAGACAGGAGGTTTAAACTTGGCGGCCTACACCCATCTGACATAGAATTCAGAATTGAGCGCCATTAGACAAATCATCTTCTCATTGGAACGTCGCGTTAGCGGGGGTATCGGCGGGTTCACTTTTGCAATTCATGTCGAGAGACGTGGTTGTAGAACTCCTACAACCTGATGATGAGCTAAAAGCTCGAAATCAGGATCGTTGCAAAACAACTTTCTGTGAGTAGGAACTATCTTTTTAAAAAGGATAGAATTCAACTTTCATTGGATTTCTAGAGTGCGAGACGCGGACAGACATAAAGGTTGCAATGGCAAATACTTCTAGCTCCAGTTCATACTTAAGTGCGACACATCAGAAGGGTCTGATGTGATGATGTACTCATGAAACCTCATAAAAACGTGAACGCGTGAAAACGATACATGAGACGTTCGTTGAACGAATGGGTTCATCATACAGTGCCCAAACTCCAAAAACATCTCTGAAACGTTCAATGTCAATCAACAATAAGGTTTGAAACTAATTAATTTAACGCTGGCTAATTTTATTACGAGACTAGATTTAAAAAATTTAAAATTTAACTACTTATCTATACAGCCGAGGTTTAAAACAGCCAATCTTACCTAAAACAGAAGAAAGATGTCAATTAGAATAAATTTTAATTAATAATGATTTATTTGCTTCATTATACACGATATACATATTATTCATTAATATTAGTACTAGGTCAAGTCTAATTGTATATTAAGTACATTTACAAGCCATCTGATTAAAGTAGTTTGGTCTTTCCGAATGGTACGTCGTCCTGCATATATCCTTTATTCCTTGGCATATCAAAACAACTAATATTGGCGGACAAGGATGATCAGGACCGACCAAACTTTAGGTTTAGCACCTCGTAACCTCAAGGAGAAATCACATTGTAAAGCCTGCTAGTCGCTTAGATTGCCTCTACCACGATGAAAACAAGGTCACGTAGGCATAGCGATAATATAAAATTTTAGAACGGCAGTGGTCATAGATAAAATTCGTTCTATTTTATACTCATCAATGATTTGGACCATGGAAACTAATTTATTTTACGTCAAATTTTAATTATTGACGCTTTTAGCGGTATGCCCGGCCAGATTTGATGGATGATTGTGAGATAGCACAAGGGCGGAAGATCGAAGTTGAAAGGCGAGGTGCTTATTTAATATATGCCAATATCTCAAAATGGCAATTTAACCTTGAAACTTTAACACAACTTTCAAGCTATTACTGGATGAAATATCCAAGGGAGGATCAAAGAAACGACAACAAATTCTTTATGAACGTCAATTTGTATGTATGTATATGCTTAAAAGCGAGAAACGACCACAGACTTTGTAACGCTTTTTATACGATATAAAATAATTATATTAATATATTATAATGACTATGGAGATTTCATATACAGTTTCTCCTCGAGAGGCCGACAGCGTCTGCTAAATTTACGGCCGTTCATCCCATGGAAGAAGGCGCCGCCAATGACAGTCAAAATTAAAAATAGGCGGTCGAGTTTCTCCCAGGCGGTCGCAACCGCCCTTTACAAGAGGAACTCATAATTTGCATATAGAATTATCAATCCCGCTCACTCGTGAATTCGATTAAGCCTTAATTAGCTCAAAAACAACCCGACCGGCTCAGTCTCCAAGCGGCAGTCAATAAGACCTTCCACGGTTTCGCACCGGTTTAATATTTCCGGGGAAGGGCGGCAAGGTAAATTGATGAATCGCAAATCAATTGGGTGTCAAAAGAGCGATTGGAAATGAAAAAAAGAAAAACACGAATGATGTCCATATTTGTAAAGTCGCCCAGTCTAGCTTGTAGTCCATATCAGTCTCACTTTATGGTTGTACTGTTAGATTGTCCAAAGATTGCACCGTTAAAACACTTAATACTACGACCAGTAATGGTCGTAAAATTGAAAAAAAAAAGTTAGAACCAGGCGTTCCAGTTCGAAAGTCGTGAATTTAAATGGCTTTCAATAAACACCAAGAAACACAGGAATGCCACACGGAGATAGAAGTGTGGGCAGGATCCCTGGGACGAGGACCACCATGACAAAGCCGTCATAATTACACCTTTTTCCAGTGACTTAAGGACAACGAGGAGCAGTTAAGGAAGAGTGGCCTGCGGGAAATCGGCTACAATTTACGACAAAAAGGCCAGATAAAACGGTGTAAATTACTCTGCCCCTATTTCTTCTCCGCCAGCCAAAACTTTAATCCGGAGACAATCGAATGCGAGCCCTTTTTAAGAAAATAAAGAATAGTGTGGACCATGGCCAATCCCGTGTTGTCCAATCGGAAGGAGAAATGTTTTTCCTCCGTTTTCTTCTTTCTCACTTAAAGGGTAATAGCCTCGGTGATTGTAAACAAGACCAAACTGTACAACGGTTGATACGCCCCTATTCTGAACGAAATCAGCTTCACCTTATAAATTGTAGGGTTCCGTTTGCCAAACAATATTAGCAATAACGTTGCGAAAAACAAACAGAAAGATCAGTTCTTTTCACAACAGTCTTTCCGTGTCGTACTTTTTAATCACGGTAATCTTCATAAATTTCTATCAGTTCGGGGAATTTTTCCCCCCCAGGATAACTACCTAAAACGGGTTTGAGAAGGAAACTATGCGAATCTGGATTGAATAAACTACATATTTAGTCATAATAAATCACGGCAACACAAATAATTTGTGGCCAGAAACGATCCGGCCGTGGAAGTAGCCGGTGTGTTTTTCATTCCATTTTAGTCACTTCATCATTCGAAATATCATATTACACTTTTACCGGCCAAAAGAGGTAAAATCTCCCGATAAATTATTATAATAGGTTTTTAATTTACTAGCGGTACAAGTCTGAAGAAAGCCGCTAGAGACCGGCAGTCCGACGACGCCTTTTGGTTTCCATCACTTTACTCTTGTGCTGTATCATTCTAATTTACCATCTTCGAACTGGCATTAAAGTTTCCTCAAAGTGCCGATCGTATAAATAAGGTGGAAAGTCATGTTTTGCTGAGAGGGGTCGTCATAGAATTAATGTAATGGTCAATTTATCATCATATTATAACGATTCCTCTTTTTCAAACCATGAGATGTGTGTGTATATTTCCATATTCGTTTTATGAAAACCAACAAACACTTGACAAATATATACAAAAGATAACATATAAAATAACTATAATGTTAGGGATCGTTGGTGGCCGCAACTGTTCAGGCGTTGACACGGCGCTCATCACTGTAAGCACTGTAAGGTAAAGGTCCCGGGTTCGAATCCAGCGGCCCTGCATTCTAACTCGACATAATGGGCTTTTTTTCAAAAAACATCGGCACCCCGTCGGTTGATATAACCTCTCTCGTAAGGATAAAATAAACACAATGCACCATCAAACGTTGTATATAAATTAATGTCGGAAAAACTATACTGTTTGTGAAAAATAAAATATAACAACACAAAATAATATAAAAATATTTTTAAAAAAACGAGAGAAACTATCCAGGGTAGAACAGCGCAACATATTTAAAACTAACGTAGAGCAGATTTTGATCATTTGAAAGCAACATCAAAGCTGAAACATGAGCAAAAAATGTAACGGAAATATAAAGTTTTTTAAAAATATTTCAATACAATACCAACCTACTGCACAATAAAGAAAAAATATGCACCTAACGCAGTAATTTAATAGATATGTATACAAATAATTAATTATTTGTTTTTATTGTTCACAACATAGACGCAGGGTATTTGAATTTTTTTCTTCAAATAATTACCGGTATTGATCTATGTACAGGCGATAATGTATTATTGCAGAAATTTTGAATTTTAAGTTTTTAAAAAAATGCTGATCGCACTTTTCCCAAGGAACGCCTATAGGCATTAATCATGAGTCCATCATGTGGCCAACTTACGGGTCCAGATTCGCCTTTAACGGGCGGAGAAAAGGAATCTGAATTAATCTGAAAGCTCTGGCCAATAATCAGCCGGCAGGGTGAATCCAATAATTGACGGATCTGCCCAACTAGAATGAGACGGAATTGGTAGGTGCGAGGAAGGAATCGGGAGGATGTGGAAAACGGTACAACCTCACGACCACCGAAGCCGAGAACACATCGAAGGACCGTTTTAATGCCTTTTAAACACCGAGCCCGGAGACACGTGACACAGGTGGAAATTACACGCCCGGGTTTCTGCACGCCAAAAACCGAGTTTATGTGTCAAACGGTGAAGAAGGCACAACCGTGTCAAGAGCTCGGATACTTTGAAAGGAACCTGTAAAAAGAACTGAAGACAGAAAAGCCTAGTTATTCCTCCAACGGCTTTTTCGATTCATGTGTGAGAACAATTTTCATTCAAGATACCTAAACACCTGCTAATTATAAAAAAGAAATACAAAAAATTAAATCCTTGGCTAAAAACAGTGGTTATCAAGAAATATTTAACCATAGATTATTAGTAAAAAGAACAAAAAATTAACTTTAAAAGAAGCATCAATCGGACTCAGCCACCCCACCAACAATGAATCATTAGGCTTTCGTTTCTTACCATTCATTGCGAAACTATCAGAACGAATCGGTAAAATTCTTAAACAAGAAGGTTTTAAGAGTAGTTTTAGAGGTGTCTGTTCACTCAGAAACATCATCTCAAAGCCTAAAGACAATGTTAACAACTTGTAATTCGTATATCTTTGTAAATATCTGGGTGTGTGATGGATTCAAAGCCCCAAGGATGGCATGAACAGGACGTTTGATTTCAAACAAAATTTCCGGACAGACTAAATACAAAATAAAATAATAGGGAAAAAATCTCTCCGTTGAGGACGGCTCCATCTGCTGGTATGGAGACTGGAGTATTCGATACCCATGAGAAAGTACACTAGTATCTTCTAGGCTGAAGTCTAGGCATTGAGAGATGCACTCTGTTCAATGAAGGATACAAAACCAGGACATATAATATATACATACACTATCATTGACAGCCAGGCAGCTATCAGAGCACTGCAAATATGGTGCTGAACTGCAAAACTAAATTACGTAGATTAGGTATGCAAAATTACAGTTACTCTCTGCAGGGTACCCGGACATGTAGGAATAAAGAGAAACAACATTGGGAACAACTTTGCAAGGAAAGGATTGATCTATCATTCTATGGCATAGGGATTCACAATATCGGTGTATATTTTACTCTTAGACAAAAAGAAAGGTTGAAAATGCGGAGACACACATTGAACAATCCAAGATCCTTCCAGCAAATTCGGATGGAAAATAGCAACAGAATGCATCAAGCAAGGATCAAGAAAAAATCTTCGAATGCTAACCAGGCCTTAGGTGTTGCGCCCGTACGCGAAAATTACAGCTTGCTGGTTTTGAAGCATTTTTGCACGATTAAGTCGCTTCTTGCAAGAGAGGGTTTACATTCCAAAAGTTGGGAAAGGTTTCGAAAGTTGTTAGAATCAAAAATCGTACGTAGTCGGTTCCACTAGTGAAAGTGAATTCTATTCAGGAAAGCATAAAAATTGTATTCTATAGTTTTGAGGTATGCAGGATGATGAACCTGTAGTTTGGCACTTCCGATCATTTTCGTCTAGCTGTCCTAGCTAGTTTGGTCAGTCAGACGTGTTTGTCTGATGCAACACCCTGAACAAAGCAAAAGCCAACGAATGAAGAAATATGAGAAAATCTCAGCACTAGACCTAAATGATCGACCCAAACACAGGTCATACCTCAAAACTACAGAAAAAATTCACAGAAAATAATGAATATTCAGACTGAAACGAAATGGCAATGTTAGCTCGTGCATTTCAGGCTTTACGTGCTCGTTCAAACACTTCGTTGGGTTAAAACCGTACCTTATTATACGGTGGCAACTTATCACCCCGTGTCACTTCTAAAAAATGAATTAACTTATAATAATGCGGCACCGATTTATTGAAGGAAACATAGAATTTCTGTAAATGGGAAACTGAGAGAATCACAACCATACTGCAATACCGGACATAATTTTATCTTTCATTTAAAAACTTTCAAGACTTCCTTGGCAGAATAGAACTGCATATAGAGTTTAATCTTGTACACTGAATAATATACAAATCTGGTATAATTGTATCACTGAAACTGGTATATTGTGTAGACGTTCTGGAGAACAATGTAAATTCTGTCGCGTTATGTAAGTAGAAGCTTACAAGTTCGACCTGGGCTTCTATTCCGGATCGTACGATTCTGGATTGAATGTTTGACACTCTCTCCTGGCCATATTCGGAACGGTTTTTTCGTAAGAGCTCTTTACAGCGCCCACGGGTAGAACTCCTCTTATTTGGTGTCCCACTGATAAAAATAGCTTTCACGCCCTATCTGAAGTAACTGCATTCCGGTGGCATACCCCCGATTAAAAAGATGGATTTAAAAAACATCCGAAACACTAAAATACCAATATCAAGTTGGTTTTTAAGTTAAGTACATGCGAGAGATTCATATGAGTATTTTTTTCATCTCCTGGCGCAGATGGTTAAACTATTCATTTTCGGCAATGGGAATCACTATCTCGTTTTCACCCCTTCAACACTCCTATTCAAACATTATCATACTATAAGCGAAATCTCCTAAAGCAAAGAGGAAATTCATGTTCTGAGAAATATTACGTGACGGTCCTTTTACAAGTATGCACCAAATCATATAATCATACAATATAAAGTTTAAAAAGAATTTCACCAAAGGAGATTTTTAAACCCTGCCAATTAATTGAATTCATGTGCGGCATGCGTGATAATAAAATTTCACTGCATACCTTTTTTTATCAAAGCGTTGATAATTATTTTTTTCAATTATTAACGTAATTTATCTTATAAGAGTTGATTAAAAGCCTGGACGGATCCAAATTTTGATAGGACCTTTTGTTAAATTCACAAGGGAATAAGTCCGTAACGGTGCTTCCCGCGGTTAAGGCCCAGTGAAGGAAGTCCTACGTCGGGCCTGGTATGCGCGCGCCTCGGAAGAATTCAAAGCGGAAAACAGGTCTTCGGCCAATAAAACTTCTTCTCTTCGTACAAGAGATCTTTATGACCTTCCGTCTAAGTCCGACGCACGGATGATTTCTCAGCAAGCTGAGGTTTAATTGCGGAAATTGTCAAACTATTGGAAGACTGCGGGTTGTCGATCAGAGTGTAAAGTCCATTCAATATGGATATGCTTTACCTACTAATATGAAATCAGATTTGACTCTTACGTATATTTACATTTACAATACACTTCCATGCTTGAAGTTTAAATAATTTAGAATCAAATCTGTACAAAATGGCTGGATTTAATGGCTAAAGCAAGAGGTCAATCTCAAAATTGGTACGGCTGTATAAAAGATCTGTTTTTGTCCCTAATGCAAACCGATTTTCGTCGAGAGTCAATTTTATTAGCCGGATTGGACACAGTATATCAAGGAGCTTACCGTTAATGAGTGTATTGTAGGACTTCTTCTTCCCACCGGACGCATCTTAGTTGAAGTACGCCATTAGTGGTTAATGCAAGCTCATTTCGCTTTCCCCATGATCTATGCCAATCTTTATTGCCACATAGAATCATTTTTCATACGGTAATCAACTAATCGTGTATAAAATTAATACAGGTGTAAAATATCAAAGTTTCTACAAACATCGTCTGTAAGTTAAAGCAGACATCCAGGAAATCAGCCTATTTGGTCATTTAATATTGAATATTTTGGAAAAATAATATATGAATATGCATCATCGTATTTCACATTTCATTTCCTTCAGTGCAAATTCGGAATCCCGTTTTTGCATTAAAACATTGATATAATTGCTATGCTTCCGTGCTTCTGACTGTTACTTTTTCTTGAATAATAATAAATTTTCTATAATTCTCGTCATGCACAACGTGAAGTTGGATGATTTTTTTTCTTAAAGAGAAACTAATAAGCGTCATGAAAAATTTTCACAATCTCCATGTTTCGGTCTATTTGCTAAATTGCTTATATTAAAAGAAATTGTTACAATTTAATGAAAAACCTGGCAATGAGAACACTCATTCTTAGCGTATTTCATTTTTTTTTTTCAGCTTTAAATATGTAAAATTTTATAGTGCTTTCAACACCAGAATATTTCGGCATAGGATTCCAATTTGTATAAATTAATTTTTTTGCGGAAATTACGCACTGCTAGCAGGTTTTTATCCGTTTAAAAAAAAATCTGTTAAGCATGGTAATAACATTCACAGGGATATTTCCCGTTCTTACAACTTATCCCTGAAATACCGACGCGCATGGACAAATTGCCCAAAGAATGATTGATTACCGGTAACACAGGGAACTTGTTAATCTGTCAGAAAGACGTGATGCTTTTACTCATTTTTCAGAAGGTCCTCAACGTCCCTCTTGCCCGGCTAATTGACAAGCCCCCTAAGTCCCGCGCGAGTAAGCAGGCGTGCTTAAATAGAAACTAAAATCCCATTTGTTTCAAAACGGCAAGCCTTGATTTATCGAAACTATTCCAACATAGACGAAGCACTTGAAAGAGCCGAGCTGGCAGTTTCTCAGGCAACAAGGATATCGAAAATCAGCACTTCCCAGAGCTATTAATAGAAAAGAATTATTATGCGCATTCTTATCTCATGTGATCTTTTGATTATGAACAAGGTTGTTGTTCGCCACTGTGAAAATGGTAAATTTGAATTTGGTAATATCGTAAAATAAGGATAGTACCAGAATTTCCCGAGGTTATTTTCCATTATGCCAATGTCAATATTTGTACAAATTTGATTTGGAAATTCATTATAAACTGACTAAATACACTTGTTTCCTTATCAAAGTTAAACTAAATTTACTTAAATTGTGAATTGTGACACCTTTTTTGCGTAAAAACAAAATACAAAAGGCAAGTTTTGGCTGGACTGTCCTAAAAGCTGGCACCAAAAAATTAAAAATGCAATATTTCAACAAGTTTAAATGATTAGATTCATACATTATTTATTTATGTTAGAAGGAACCTTTTGACTTTACCAACAGATTGTTGTCGTCAACTTCCCAACCTTATTTTTTGCATTGGTTTGACAACATCACCTTAATTATTCTGATGATTCAATTAACCATCCAAGCAAAAATTGGACTGAATTCCATCAAGTCGAAAACGTACGGTTTCAGCGAAATCGCGGGCGAGGACGAACGCATCGATCATGCAAAATCGCAGCATCTGGCGAGGATAAAAGTGATCATTGACCCTTGGCAGATCTCGAGGAAATACGCCTCGGGCTCTGGTATTTAAATAAAAGGCCTCTTTCCCTATTAGGCGAGCCGACTAGACAACGGATTAATAGAACGGGATATGATTTAGATATCCAAGGAATGACTAATCGCGTCGTTTAAAGCTGGAGATCAGCGATCAGAGTAGACTCGACAAGGAACACATATGGCTTGAATTTTCTGTTTTTTAATGGAATTTTTAACTTTATACAAAAATGATATAAAAGTCATTAACCACATTAACCACACAGCAGGAAGGCAGTTTATCACAATCAAGAAGAACATATTGCCAGGGTATTTATGCATTTTGATAATAAATAAGAGTGTGTGTGTGTGTGTGTGTGTTGTCTCTCTGTGTGTGTTGTCTCTCTCTCTGTGTGTGTGTGTGTGGTCTGTGTGTGTGTGTTTATCTTTTATCGAAATTTATCTAAATGAATAAGTATTTCTGCCTCAAAAAATAAATATTGTTTAGTTTATGCAAATATATTTTAGCTAATAAACAATAATTCTCCGAATACTAGAGAATTTTTGTTATACGATATACAAACCCTAATGTATTAAAATAGTAAATTATTGTGAACTATAGCAATTGTAACCCATTTTGGTACTTATCATGTCTCTTATTGCGATATAAGAGGAAAAACCTAACTTAGTCGCATAAATCAATCGAAATTGTAAAATTAATGGCGTTCTCTGAAAATTTTATCTCGCATAAACGCTGGCTGCAGAGTCATTCAATCTCTTTATTTACACCTAGGATGGCATTGAACTTTTTTTTAGGCAGACAGGAATGAAAAACGATTCTTTAACAGCAATTTAATTACTATGCAAATGGTAAAATTGCTATTAGTAACGATAAATCGTGTAAATATACTTTGGCACATTTCTGCAAGCTGGAGGTTGTAAAGTTGTATTTCAACCTAGGGAAATTGTTCCTTTATGAGGAATCTCTGGATGATAATGACGATTTGTTTTTTACCGTTACTATCAATTCCCGAAGCCGATGCAATATAAGGAAGTGGCACAACTAGTGATCTATTTTAACTATTTTAAAAACAGGATAGGTTGTTTTTAATATCTCTATATATCGAAATGGTTCCCTATCACGCACAAGGACAGGAACCAGTTGTAAAATCTGTGGCCCAAAGTTCTCCAATACAAATTGCATCACGTCCTTGTTACACCCCTTACTCATAGTCTGCCAGACGTGTTTCGGTAGTTACAAGGGTCTTGTGACAAAGAATCGACTGACATACAATCGAAATATACAGATGTTGTACCAAAACAGCGAAGATGGACGGACCAGAGTGACCGAACACCTCTCATAACAACGAAAAATATAACAATAACACAGCTCCAATGTAGTGACTCCAATATTTAAGGTCGCTGACTGTACCCAGCTAAATTTAGGGGTAGGGATATCCTATCTTTTGCATCTCCATCTAATTAGAATGCCCGCTCTGCATTTTGTTAGAGCCCATTAGATATTTTTAGGTTGTTAATTCTTTTCTATGGAGACTACCGGCAGGCTTTCCTCAGCTACATATAACTAACGCCTCTAAGAAAAGAACTGAATTGAAACTTATCTACTATCTTATTTCAAGACAGAAGCATATGTCACTGCAGATTAGTGTAGTGATCGAGGATTAACACCTCCAAAAGAAAATACTTCTAGTTTCCTCCATGATAAACCCGTCCTTATATCTGATTGTTTATAAGATCATAGAATCATTGTTAACCTAGAACCAACTCTACCGCATTTGGACCACTCTTTTACAACATTCGGAAGATGTAGATAACCTAACACTTTAATTGCGTAATTAGCCCCTGACGCATCCGTTTAATGCCTTACCCATTTGTAACGTTACTTCTCAAGACATCCAGGAGGATATGACCTGTAGAAAAATAGATAAACAAAAGTAAATACTTAAATGTTTAAACGCTTAATCCACACACCATAGCAAATGTCTCATAATCTTCCTCAACAACATTACTGTTTGTGTACGCAATTATGAACTTATGGTTAACACTACATCAGATGTAGTTTGGATAAATCTTTCACATTATTCGGCAAGCGAAGCTAAACCCAACGATCTCCTTCATCCTTAATCGCTGAAATATCCAGAGGCTTAAGTGCTGCAGATTGGTGTAGTGCATGGATGATCAATTAAAATGATTAATCCACACACCAAGACAAATTTCTAATAATCTTCCTAAACCATTTTTCCGTTCGTGAACGCAATTATGGGCTTACCGTTACGCTAAAACCATAACATATCCATCTGATATCTTACCCAGAACCTACAGACTTTAACCTTCTCAAGACACCAAACATATCATATACAATGGCAGATCGGTGTAGCTAATCGAAAATTAAGACTAATACAAAAGCGACAATGAAAAATGCATATTCTAAAGCAGATATTATAACCCGGCGATCGTAAAACCTCGGACTCACGTGGACTTGATACAGACCACAAGACAACTTCTTGGATGAAACTCAAATCTACAGACGGAAAACAAATTTTATAGCAAACTTTCCTAACCGTGCGGAACAACTATGCCTTCCAACGCCTAAAGCCCTTAGAATAAATAACATTATTAGTTCTCTAACCCTTCATCCAAAAATTTATTCCCCACCAATTTTCCAACTTTCAACAATAACTTTTGCAAACTTTCCTTTCATTTGTTTTGTTCAAACCTTGTTCAATAGAATCCCATAAAACGGAGTTGCCCCCATATTTCCTATTGAATGGACATCGATAGTACATATATAATAGGGAGAGCAATAATTTGTCCCCATCAGTTTCGTCTAGTAAATCATGCTAAGTAAATATCACAATATAAAATTGATAACATCATAAATACTATTTTTAACGAGCACGCGGATGTCTTTCTGGGGTCGTTAATGCATTACGATAATTGGATGAGCATGAATTGCCGTTGAATTGATAGCATGTTCCCCTGTCACAGTGATATTAAGCCCCAAAAATAGTCCATTAAACAAGGCGGCTCGCTTTTTCGAATTTGAGGGTCTCTGGTCATCCGACGTCTTAGGGACCGGCTTAAAGAAGGGGTGCCGCCGTAACGGTCGACGGCAATTAGACCAGCAGATATCAACAATTCAAGTTAATTTGACAAGGAAATAACAGACTGTTGGGCCAACAAGGGACGCCGTTTTCACACATTTCCCCAGCCACGACGGCAACAATTTCGATCGGTTAATGCCAGTCAATTACTTCCCCGGCCCTGCATTATCCCCTAAGACTCCCCCGTCTTCTTACGAATCCTATCCCTCTTTCTGATTTTATCTTTTCGCGAATTTTCGTACCGAGTCAGGAGGAGAAGGACCTTTTTAAAAAAAAACCCATTCCACCCCGAGCCGTCATTTCCCTGGAATGCTAGCAGATGGGATTTTTCGACGAGCGCCGGCCAAAACCGGTAGGGGAGATTATTGTGGATAATTGTCTCCTTGTAACCTGTCACTATGATAATTGAGGGCAGATAATCTATTTGTTGTTTTGCTATAAAAGGTAACCAGTTTGGAATCTTTTTCTCTACTATTTATATTAAAACTACCCAACCGAATCATCAAAAAACTGGTCAACCTACTAACTGATTAAAAATGGACTATCATTAAAAATAAGTTTATTTACAAACATAATCTGAGATATGTCGTTTTTATTAAAAAAACATTCCACATATAAAAAAGACCAATATGCAAAATAGGCAAACACTATAAATAACAATAAAAGTTTATTATATTTGTAATTCCTGTCATGTAGAAAGAATTCACGTCCAGCATAGAGCGTCATGGACGAAAGGTCAGACCAGTTTACAACATGGTTTTACTAGTTTTATATATTCAAACTCACAAAGAGAATTCCAAGTACAACGACTGGAATCGAACCTAGCTACGTGACAAACATAAGAATCAAAAACCTGGGACGTTCTTTGCGATTGCATGCCCTCTATAAATCTTCATATCTTTTTTTTTTTAATTATAAAAGACTTGGATGATTTTCCACCTTGTCCAGTCACAACTTTACACATCTTTTATGAAAAAGGTCCTATTCTGTGTTCAAACTTAGTGTGTTCGGAGATTCCTTTAGGCTTTGTATTTTTCAAAAAACGGTACCCGCAGCTACTTAGCTAAACCATTAGGGCATGTTCCAAATTCGAAGTTTTCTTCTTCAGTTTTAACATTTTCCCAGGTGGTAATTCAATAACCCAGAGAAGATAGGCCATCGTCCTTAATTCCTTTTTGCTCAGTACGAGGGAGAACGCCTCCATTTGAAATAATTCTTCATTTGTGTTTCTCTGCTCAAAAGGCTTTTTTCAACACTAGCCTGTTCCACTTTTAAACAGTTTTGAACAGTCATTAGTTCAGTACCACCAATAAGTACGAAAGCTGCTGCTGGCCCAGCACCTAGATGGAACTTTTAGGATTCGAGAAAGTTTCCGAAAAATCAGAGGTTATTTTATAGCGTTTTGATGTCTTTGTTGCTTTCTGACTAGCTGAAATTATGTCCGTGCTATTGTATTTTAAATCTCGTTTTAATTATTTCCTGTCGAGCTCAGTTGTGCTTTAGTCGCCTGCAGTAATGTTTATGTTTATTTGATTCGCGCATTCAGCATAAATCAAGTGTTTAAAAAGGTACCACTTTGTAAGTTTAATCGATTTAATTATTAGTATAGTAAGGCACCAGAGAACCGTAAACATTTTGTATGATTTTCACAAAAATATTGTTTAAATTTAGGGCACGGTGATAAGTAAAGTATCAACATTGAGGAATGATCCGAACAAAACTTCCCATGTGCCCACTCATAATAAAATGAATTAATGGCTCTTTCAATAAATAAAATCAAAAAAATAAATCAAAAGGAAACAAGTTTTAATTAGTTTATATTAAACCACCAAATTATTAGAGCGTTTTTGATGATGATTAAATTTCCTTTCAATATTTTCATTGGGATAGAAAAATTTATTCAGCGCTAAATAGAAAACGTGATCAAAAAAGGATAACTATTTCCAGAAAGTAAACATTCAACGGACGAACAGTTGTTTATTTTCACTTAACGAAAAGTCGCCGTCGGTCCCCGGTGAATAAGACAAAAAGGGCGACTAACTCGGCAAAGTTGCGCCACAGTAAAAATTATATAAAATAAGAGGCGATGCTGAGCTAGGAAGTCACGATGAGAAAAGGCCATGCAAAACCTATCCGGACTAGACGGCGTGGTGCTTCCTGGTGAAAGATTGACATTTCAGGTATGTGGAATCTCGCCGGAAGATTATCTATGACGAAATGTTTACACATCCACGACCATTCGTGAGAGTCTATTATTAATAATCGGCGTCCCCTCTGAGCCTGGTTAAGTCATAATCTTCACGAAGGAATGAACGAAAAATCTCCCATCCGAACGAAAAGTCAGCGCAATTCGTAAATTCAAGCCATTAAATCGCACTACGTACATTTATCATTTAATTCATCACCACGCTAAATCCTTTCCCAACACAGCATTACAATTAGTCATCAATTCATCTATTGCTTAAAAGAAAAGCTAAATTGATAGAAAGAGCGAGATACAGTGGAGTCAGAATTTTGGTCGGCGGAAAGGAAAAATTGTCAATGCAATTGTAGTGTATTTTCTATGTAAATTCAAACTGTATCAAACTGACGTACGTTAATCCTAAAATTATGAGGATAATTGGTGATGATTTTTGACTATTCCGAAAGTTTTGGTCTGACGCGTTTCAACTTGTCGCTATCTTCAGTGGTGAGTTTTAAATTTGTCGATATGTTAATGTTTCTTAGTATGTTTAGCGGTTTACAGGCCATTTCTATACCCAAACCGTGTGGAAGAATCTATTTCTAGATCTATCTAACTACAATTATTATTGAAAACAGAAGAGGGCAAGAAGCCGAATCGCATACAAGACAAATCTGCGGGTAGAAGAAAATTACTCGAATCGACTTAACTGCACTATACTCATCTTTTTGTCAAAAATTTCCATTTCATTTTTCAACATACAATTGTGTACATCACATACTTTAGTGTGACTACCAAAATTGTTTTACTGCAAGCTGCTGCATTATTTTAAGCTAATCCAAACAGTGGTCAGTCCCAAACAGCTCGGATTAATGGGTTCTACTCTCCTCCGCTATAGTGAGATAATACAGAATATTATTGTAAGCTATGATATAAAAATTTAAAAAAAGTCAAGAAATAGAACGTTTCTATTTTTTTTAAATAATTTATCATGTATTTATTTAAAAATGTTTTACGATCATAAACCTTGTAATGTAACCATATTCAGGTATAACGGATCAAAGTAATAGTGTTTGCTTTCAAACAAACCGAGTATAACGTACATAAAAGAGATGTTCAACTCATATATTTGTCTTTATTAAAGTAATAATTATTCAAGGATTCCCTCAGATCTGCACATTTTTCATTTTATGAGCGACAAATAGGTGGAATAATTTTGTTTTTGTTTTTTACTGTCAAGAAATCATTTGCATTAGCGTTATTTTTTTCGACCTTGCTATTTATAAAGTCTTCTTCAAAACGTGAAAGGGCCTATTAATCTTTACGATACTATGACTTTTATAACTCTTTACATGTCCTTTGATAAGGACTGATTTGCTAATCTATTTTTATTCAAGTGTTCTGTTCGCATTTTGTTTTCGTAAACTGATGAATTATTTATTTTGTTAAAGTTCAAATGACTTGAATAACAGTCTGGCTTAGACGCATAATAATAACTATTTGAACAACAAGACTGTTATTTCTCATTTAAATTATTTACTTCATGGGACATTAAAAAAACATTAAGATAAAAAAATAACCTACAAAATAATATTCTATTTAAGTGTTTTGTTCTTCTTAAAATCCAAAAATCTTCACTTGAATAATGGCATAAATATTAAATGAAAAGGACATGAATTATCCTTGAAAGACGTCCTCAAGTGAGCAGGATAAACTAAACTGCCTAAAATATTTGTTTTTGCAATAACACCATTCAAAAGTAGAAAACGATAAGAAAATCATGTATATAATTCATTTCAATAATAAAAGTATCTCAAATGTAAAAAAAAAAATTAAAAAAATAAAAAGCAAATTAGGGATTAGGGTTAATCGTTTGTTTTGCACGGTGCTAAACCATTTACGGTCTTCTTTTCGATAGTAGAACCAATTACGCCAGTATTGCTACTTGAACGATTATGCGTCTAATGTTACTTCCAAGTTACGGCTTAAAAATCCAATATTAATAGTAAGGCAGGGAGGAGGGAGGGAATTATCGAAATTATCCGACCCGGAACCCACTTCGGCCAACGGTGCTTATTTCGATTGGAACAATTTTTACGAATTACACAGTAAAGGGTTGGACCGAAAATGTGAGAATATCGGTTCGAACTGGACAGGTCTCGTATTTATTGTGAGAGTTATGAGCTTGTGGTTTGTTCTTAAGTTGCGTTTCGCCTTTTCTGCACGAGTGCAGTGGGATTCTTTCAATCCACGAGTGGGATTCTTTATTTCTCGCCCTTCTTATAACCCTGAGTATTGCGAATGCCGATCTTGAACCAAAGCAAGCAGTGTATTGCTTACTTTTATTCATTCCTTTAAACGTCTAACGACATTTCTGTCTTTCCCAAGTTAGACATACTGTGAATTTCTGACCGATATAAACATGCTACAAACGGTTTACATTAAAACTAGCTCAAGCAATAGGAAACATTAGCCATACGAAATCAGACGAACAGCCAATTAATATGGAAGAATATATTCCTGAGTTAGAGCGCAAGACTGTCAGAGGATACATTGAAAATGACGTCACGTCAGAACGGGTTTTAGTAAAAAAAATTAAAGTACAGACGTGCCCTGAAATCATCACAATTGATAAGTTTCAGTCCACTAACTAAACCATAGAGACAAACCAAACACCGCTCAAATACAAAACTGAACACAATGAAACTAAAAGGCGTAGGCTGAACAAATCAGAACTATTATACTCTGACAAGTAGGTAGAAGGTTTTTCCACTCCTAACATTGATTGCAGTAACTAATGAAAAGAAAAAAATATATTTGCCACATTAACTGTGTCACCAATCTGTAAACCACGTCTTCCAGGGCCTGGCCAACGCTGTTTTCCTCAGGTTCCGAGATGGAGATAGGAACGGTTTCCTGCCTCTAGTCTAATGAGAAAGGCGTAGAATGTCCGCTAACTGCATGTTTACACGGGGTGTTTCATACGGTGGGAACGTGCTTTGTGCGATGTCGCCTAGATGCTGATAACCCCGTAGAGATGTGCGAGGAGGAATTCGGCAGACGCCGGACGAGGCTCGAGTGAACACCCTGCGTGTACATAAGCGTGAAATATGGTTACCATGATAAACATGACCACTGTATTTAGAAGAGGGGTGACGGTACCAAATCATAAATATACGAATTAAGTAGGATCGTGCGAAATGGGGCCTATTTGTCATCAATCTTTGTTATCATACATGCACAACTAGCGTTTATTTATGCTTATACTGCGTAACGTATTTTATTATTTTGATTCATTCAACTCTTGAAAAACTAGAAGACAAAATCATTTTAAAAATTGACATTCACGATTACAAAGCGTACATGATAATATCTTGTTCATTCAGTATGGAATAACAAATAACAGATGTCTTTCAAATTCTTATACCTTTGAATGTTTGTCTGTTAGTGTTTGATAACAGTTCTGCGTGAAAGATTTTTTCTTTTTCCAGGAATTTTTGGGGCTGCCGGAGCGGAAAAATGAAATAAAAGAAAATACAAATTGCGGAGTAATAAACTGCAATGCCCAAAAATCACAAATTAAATTAGCTCAAGAAAAAAGAAAAAAAATATATATATATATATATTATTGTTGAGTAGCATTAGTTTATTTATAGTATTTGAATGGAAGAAAAAAAGGATAACGATGAGCCTATATTCTTGCTGAGAATTTGCTAGTCTGACTCCATTATTAATATTATTATTATTACTTTCAATTAATTATTCTTTTTATGTAAGGTTTTGGTTGATATAAAAAAGTCAGTGTCACGAGCGGTATTCGAACCCACGACCTTCGGCTAAGTACGCCGCTGCTCTACGACTTCAGCTATCGTGACTTCGACCCTCTCGGACACCAACTCTCCATCTCAACCTACAACCATTCGATTTTTCCTTCTTTTTGTCATTTTCAAAAAGAGCACAAACTTAAATGGAATATTATTAATTTTTAAGGGCGTTTTAACTGCAAAGGTTATTTCATGTTTTAATGTTTCTAAAACATTCACTCATAAACACTTTTTTTTTTTTTTTTTTTTTTTTTTTTTTTTTTTTTTTTTTTTTTTTTTTTTTTTTTTTTGGGAGCTATCTTTCTTATTGTATTATTTTTAATATTATTATTATTGGCCATACAAGTCTATGGGAAATATTTAAAATACCGAACCAAAATTCGAAATTCTAATTAATGAACAGGAATAAATTTTATAACTTAAAATGGGATTTTTGCATACATTTGGCCTTCCATTGGCCTGGAATTTTAAAAGGATAAATTAACGCTTTGGATGGCAATAGGATAGATTAGTTTATGAGTGAATGTTTGGAGTCAGAGCTTTATAGCACTCAGAAGGGGTATAGCTAAACTAAAATTGAAAATTTAAATTATAGAGCGTGCAATGACCTTAGCCGTTAAAATGCCCTTAAAAATTAATAATAATAATAATAATAATAATAATAACGGATGTCTTTGTCGCGATTTACAAGAAATTCTCTCATACTTTATAGATATGATTAATTCCACCTTTGAGTTGGACAACTATGTTCTGAGGCTGAATACAATTCTCTGGAAGTGTGAAATTTACTGGCAAAGTTTGTGACGCAAGTAGCATGACACTGTATAACTTAATTTAAAAAATGAATGTATGTAATTTTTATAAAACGTACGAGGATAACATTAGGAACTATATAAAAACCTAGTACGTATTATATTTTATTTACAATATGCCCATCTTCGTATGTTTGAACCATGGCATCGACAGTGGAGAGTCAAGGTAAATAATCAAAAATGTAAATAGTTTCAGTAGTTTTCACTCTTAATCGTAAAATTATCTCACTTGCCTAGTTATTAGGTACACCCAATTCATGTAGCGAATAGTATAGGATATCTTGGAGATTGGACTTTACTCGGACAAAAGACACGTGGAATCCACAAACAGGACTAAAGCGAATTTACTGTAACCTTAATGGTGAAAAAACTACTCGATAAAAGATCAAAACTGACAGTACTTAACAAAAAACTATTATGCACTACCCTAATCGCCCCAATTTGGAC
This sequence comes from Cimex lectularius, assembly GCF_000648675.2. Lineage (NCBI taxonomy): Eukaryota > Metazoa > Arthropoda > Insecta > Hemiptera > Cimicidae > Cimex > Cimex lectularius. The sequence continues at coordinate 1,846,791 of NW_019392641.1, forward strand.
ATAGGAACTTGAACTGTACGGGACAGCCAAGTGTTCCAATCTTAGCAAAATTCAATCCCTACAATCCAAAATCCTTCGCACAATAGTTGATGCTCTACTCTACGTTACCAATCATACAATTCACTCAGATCTTCAAACACCCTACGTCCCAAACCTGGTCCATTACCACTACAATAAATTTCACTCCAAAATAATCCTATCATGACAATCCGTTAATTCGGAACCTGCCTAACTCAGCCTATCCTTCCAACCCTCATAGAAGACTGAACGCAGGTGGCATCGCGACCATCTGATCTTCTAGCTTCGGCAACACTAGGTCCTATTGTTGACTTTACACCATAATCAATTCCGGTGACTTTTACTGGATGGTGGCTGTCCAAAAATCAATCACGCCAGACATATAAACGTGCATATGACATTGTGTATGTGCATATGTATATGCATAGCATGGTAAATAACATATTTTTTGCCTGTTGCAAGTTGTATTAATTGGAAAATCAATAAATACAGTTTATCAAATATAAAAATTTAAAAATCCTTATTTGAAAAAATCAATATTTTCTTGACAACCGTTATTTAGTACTGTTAGAAATTATGGTTTATTTTAACCAAAAACTATTTAATTAACGACTACAGTAATTTATTATTGTATAATGTGATCAACGACAGCTTTACTGAAGAGGAATTACAAAACGGTTGTGTGTTACCCACGACGTCAAATTAAGAGGTTTTTCTTCAGAAAAGGATCGTTATCGTGAAAAACTTGCAGACGGTGTAATTATCAGTCGAGGATCCATAAATCCTTTGGAACGAAATGTTAAAACCCGGGGTGTCATGCAAGATTGCATTCTACGTCCGGTTTCGTAACCGAGGCCTCATGGCAGATGAAAACCGTGTCAAACTTCCCTAACGAGCGGGACTCGGCCGGTGGGAAAACCTTTCGAGGTCTCCGTGAAGTCTCGCTCTGACGTATCGGCCGGCAGACGACGCGACAACGCGCCCTGGAAACTATGAGCAGTGTGAACATGTGTTGGAACGAAATCGTGTGTAGGCCGGGTACCCACGCGGGTACAGATATCCTTGTCCGAACCCCGATGAATAATTAATAACAATTTGGAGGGGGTTGGAGCAAGGTGGAGGGTATATCTGATGTGTGGCAAACGCCTTCCTACACCGCTTTTCAATAACACCGGCTCGTCAAATCCTTTTTATAAAACGTCCTTTGGACCGTTTCGAAATCCTATCACATCCACCTGTACCTTATGATAAAAAGAATAAGTAGAAATCAAACCTCGTGGGTTGGGTTACCGTGTCAGGTATAAAAAAAGAACTTGTGGCTCGACATTTATAAATTTCTTATGATTAAAGGTGATTTATTGGAACGATTTCAGTAGTCTTAATATTAACGGAGCAAATCCCTAGAAATAGTGACTACAATCAAAAATAACACGACTATTTCGCCTGGAGAAACCGAACTAGCTGCTATGAAATTTCTCCAAGAACGTTCGCCTTTAATTAAGTACAAGATCAAAATATTCATACAATTTTTGCTACCTAGGATCGTTTTTAGCCAAATCTAACGATTATTAGATAATCGAAATGACTGATAAATAAAAGTAGCCATCATATTTCCAGTGTTGAATGCATACAAGTCCTAAATTTGCTTATTTTCTTAATAATAACTAATTCTTAATAATCATTAATTCAAACCTTAAAAGTCGAATGCCACAAACGTGATAAGAAAATATTTCTATATTCGACATTCCGACTACCTTGCGTTATTTTATTATTGAGCAACAACGAGGGATAAGTGTTGAAATAAGCTCTGACATATGCGTATTTTATCATTGCAACCTTTGTCTTCCTTATATTTAAACAAATATCTGAAGCAATTTTAAAATTTGAATTAATCATGTTATAATTTTTACATAAAAATGATTAAAATAGTGTTTATTCTCCTAGACACTCTTCATCGAGGAAATGTTTTTCCACTGTGAAGAATTGACGAACCCAACGGCACATAGGACCATTTCGAAACAATTAACTGAGCAAATTGATTAGTTTGCTTAAGAATTTATGACTGATGGCCAACGGTAGGCATATGAAGGAGGCCTCATCAACTTAAATATTGTTCCTCGTCTGCTATCAATCTTCTCGGATTTCATAACGCGAGTTTGCCCGGCTCTCCGTGCTCAAACCTAGATATCAATAAGAAACAATTTTTGGAGTGGTCGTGCTTAACCTTTTGGACAGGCGGGCAATTTAACAGAGGCCGATTTGTTTCAATGGTATGTTGAAAAAAATCAGTCTATGTTGAAAATGGCCGTATTTATTATTCCGCTTATTCTTATGTATGCAATTTGAGGGATTTATCTAATCCGGAAAAATCTCCAAACGGAAGAATGACCGAACTTGCTTGCGATCACTGAATTGTAATATCCGTTAACTTCCTACGGTTTTAACAATCCACCGAAGGCTTAATATGCACGATGGCGACTTGGCATTTATATTCCAAACGTGGTACCACAGACTTCAACACACGCCTTGAGTGATAAGCGAAGATGTAAGCACTTCACAAGAAGAAGAATATTTTCGACGGTACCTTTCTCCACTCTTCCAAAGTGAGTCTTGTGTATTTACCTTTCAGTATTTTTGCAAATTTAGGTCCTTATGGAACGTTGTGTTGCGCACGAACCTTCTTCATCGACTTTCTTTCGAAAAGCTTGTTTTGTAATTCAAACATATTTTTACTCGAATTCAAATAAGTCAATGTAGCATAAGTCTCATATGGTTCTTAGAACGCTGAAGTCTAATGGTAGTCGTTATCACAAAAGCATAAGGTCACATTTGAATAGATGTTTTAATTGTAGAGTAACGGTACTATTGTCAGCCCTTTTTAAGAGAATATGTCCCAGATAAAATCTAACTTAAGTATCCTTTGAATATTCTGCGAAAGGAACGATACGGGGCTTAATAGTGATGATGTACCTGTGTACTATCCGTTATATAGATATCTCTTCTGTACAGCAAGGATAAAATTAATACCGTATTTTGATCGTGCCCTATAATTCAGGCCTGGTAATCCATGCATTTTGGCATTGTTTTACTTTATCGCATTTTGAGCGGAGGTCTTCTCTTCTGTCCTTCAAGGATAAAAATAATGTTGTATTTTGTATAATGATTAGTTAGAACTACCTACCCTCCCTGATTACATCTGTCAGACATATTTTAGCTTTTCACCACCTTCAGTGAAAGGTCTGAGGGCACAGGCAGACCGAAACAGCAAGGTTAAGTAAATCAAAAGGATAGTGTGACTATTGTTTGTAAGGATAGTGCGAGTCCGCCACAAATTACTGTTTAGTGCCATGTTTGAACTCACTCCTAAGGCGAGAGCAATGCAGCAATTGCTAGCATAATAACTGTAACTTGAAGAACCAAAACCAAACACATGGGTACAACATAGGCTCGAATAAATTCACAACAACCTTGGGACAACTATGGATAAACAAACTGGCCATAACAGAATCTGAAAGACCGGTTATGAGCCAGAACCGATAATTGGTATAACTCGGTGAAATATAAGATCTATTTTAAAATAGGTCCATATAAAACAAGGAGAAAAGGGCAAATAGTAGAAGTGCCAGTTACAAATTTATAGTAGTTAAAGAAACCCGACAAAACTAGCAACCACACTGCTACGATTAGAAAGGTAGAGCATCTGGTATGGCAGTTACTATTATCGAAAAAACACATATTCAAATATGACACTATTTGTAGATTATGCAGTGAGAGGAAAACACTGCCACATCATTGAATGAGAAGCTCAAAAAACAGTGTTGTATACCGACAGATGAGGAAGAACTAGTTGAAGCAACAACAGCCAATGCCCTTCTTCTTCACAGAAGAAGAAACGAGTCGTCTGAACTGAGTTGAGAAACTTGCAAAAGTACAAAAATCAACATAGCTGTGGTGCTATGGGTTCCCCTATCGAAAGATCGCCTATCCTTGGGACAGGATGTACCTAGTTATAACTCTGTTGTTTTTCAGTGTGCCACTTCTACAAAAGAGGAAAGGTAAAGTGAATGTTGTAATCCATCCCATAATTTTAAACTTTCTATTCTAGCTGTTTTAGTATATTTGACGAGCTTCGAATTCTTGACAACGTCTGTGCCCACAGGACCAATAAGCCCATCAACACAAAGTCATCGAGAGAAAATCTCACAAAATTATGTTCTTGATTGTTAAGGTTCAGCCTAGACCTAAAGGTGACAGTAAACTAAGAAAAAGAAGCCTACGTTTATGCGTTGAGGTACTAGTTGTCAGCAAAATCAGTGTGTGTACATTCTTCTAAATGAATTTTTAATGAAATCACACTGAGTTTGAAATTGTTTCTACGAAGGGTAACCGGCCATTCACTTTGAGCCCACTCCGATCGAATTATCATAAAGCTGAATTTGGAATGAGCTTAGTAAAAAAGCGCTCTGGATTTCCAAACCCGTAATTTCGCCTGCGTGACGGCTCAGGTTGACGAACAATAGGTTTATCTTATTCAAATTCGAACCCGGGCTATTGAGAAATGTCTGGCTCAATGGGAAATCGATCCGCTTGCTCCCGTCTTCTGCCGAATCTCCCAGAGGTCCTGGAGAAACGGAGAGGGGAAGGAAAAAACCAACGAGGACGTGAGACCGGGAGGGTGAAGCCGTCTGACATCTCCGTCGGCAAGGACCTTCGGATCCGTCCTCACGAGCTCACTGACATTTCATCTCTCCGCCGGATCGTGACGGACGGTCTCTCGATTATTACTTTGTGCCATCTTCCCCACCGGCGACCGCACGCACGCTCTTGGCCAATCCTTAATGAAATTCTCAGCCAGTTGAAACTATTTCAACAGAAACCGCTCCCAGAAAATTCCTGCCTATCTCGTCATCCGCACTCGACGCCATATTCTATATATAAATCAAAACATTCAATATTAAGAAGAAAACTATCCCTGAAGAGAGCAAATGCGGCTGACAGAACCGAAAATAGGATCCAAAGATGACAGATATTCAAACTATAGCTTAATCACACCGCAGAACTCAAGAAATCTCACAATTTTAAATAATTGTATGAAGCAATGCCCAACTGAGGATAACAAGCAAAATGTACAAATTGAGTTATTACTATGAAGACACGGTCCATTGGAGACGGTGACTAATTGCAGGAAGCCAACGGTGTCGCAAATGGCCTGGACAGTCATTTGTCTACGAACAAATTCTGTGCCGAGCAATTGAACCCGGATGATTTTTTTTTTTTTTTTTTTTTTTAAGGGAAAAAATTGATACGTCCATGACCACACGCGTCGGCTGCACACAAACACGGGAACTAGACCATTGGGCAAGTGGTCTGTAAATTAAACTGGGTTGTACGTCTTCCCATGTGTTTTTTATGCTCTCTCTTTCTCTTTCTCCTACCTAGAATGCTACTTACTTCACGCTGCGGTCACTTCATTTGTTGTTCTCACACCTTTGTGCCTTCACAACCGGCGTATTTCTAATTACATCGTGCATTCGTCTTAACCGGCCGGTGGGTTAAGCGATTTAATTAAAAATAATGGGAGCACGAGGTTGGCGATCCTTTTTAAATTATTCTCTATCAAACAGCTCGAATATCCATTCGAAACTTTCCTCATATTTTAATTTTTCTCACGTTTCAGATTTCTGTATATGTAGCCATTTCTTTACTCTTGATTCTGTGATAGACGTGTGTTGGTTTTTAAAAAGCCACTTATACAAAGTAATAAACACCTAAACAACAGCTGTCATGTTTTGTTTCAGTATTTATTGGCGTGAGGTGAGGGGCTGATGGTGAAATACACCGTACTTATAAAATACCGTAATAATAAATAAATATACCGTAATATCACCATCGCCCTTTCAGCAGTGTATAAGTGTTTAAAGTCGATGGTGGAATACGTACAAAAGTACCACATCGACCCTAATTTAGATTTGAATATTAATATTGAGTATAATTTGATGTATATTCGAAACGAGTACTCCACCGACTAATCAGAATGTGCAATTATATAGGTGTGAATGTATTTATTTGTGCGACTGTATTATGGCGGTTAGTTTTAGGCTAGATTCCCCATTGGGAATCGACGACCTCCTGGGTATCTGGCTTAAGTGAGGTACGAGCGAGCTAACCGCATATCGGAGTAGGTAAACTCCCCTGAGGAATATCATTGATTTCATGAAACAATAAATCCGTTATGACCTAAAGTTTAAAATCAACAATATTTCTTGACGTGTATACAATTTTTAACATAGTATTTTTAAAATACACATTTTTATCATAACAAGATCAATTCTGAATATAATATAAATACTACTTTCAGCTTAAAACTTAAAGATCTGGGTGAGTCGTGCAGGTTTTACGAACCGGATCAAAATGTGAAAACATCGAGGTTCTTTTATAATTTTTTTCGAATAGTCGATATTGCGACTAGCAAATACGTCGACCGCGCTGCATCCTGTTTCCCGGCCGGAACAGGGCGCGATTTCCTGTGTTCATTGTTCACCACCCCCGGGGCATTGTTCCTCCAGATGCAGAACATGGTTTTCCATATAGTACGCCAGTAACGATGGAAAAGCCGTTTTTGCCTCTGCAAATACCGCGGAACGTCGTTGTTGATTTATTGCCTCGTCAACATACTCCACGCCCTTGAAAGGACCCCAAGAAAATCGAATTGCGTTATTGAAAATAATTTATTGGGCTTATCTTCCTACTCGGTTTAATTCAGTCGGAGGCGTGGACGAAACCTTATAAAATTACTTCGAATCCTCACGAACATTATTCATTATTTGAAGGTTTACTTATACATTTTTAATAATATTTATTTATATTGTTGGGATAAAGAATACGTGAATGATTTACATAACAAAACTTGCTAATTTTTGTACCTTCATGGGTGTTAACAGGTCAGGAATGTTAAGGCCTTTCGGGTAACACAATGGCGACGTTTTGAATACTTATATAAATTATTGACTTAAAAAGGCTTGGGTCTAGAATAGTATAACATACCAAGTAGTCTGACTGTTTCTGATTAACCTGATTTGCCATACGTAACTGGTCCGACCTGCCAAATTAGGAAAAACAAAAACGCGTCTGGGATTAGTTCAGCGAGGATTGACGTCCAGGTTGATCGGAAACTTCAAAACTATAATAAATGTTTTAAAGGTAGACTGGTAATTGTAGTGTTTACTGAAATTAAGACAAACCATAAAAAGGATCAATTCATGTATTGGGTTGTAATATAAGTACTAGCGTTTGGCAATCATTCGATTTTATCCCTCTTGTGTTTTAACGCAATATTTATTTAGTAATTATTGTTCGCACAACCCGAAAAGGGACTATCTGAGGTGTTTTTATGCGTCAGTTTCGTTCAAGATCTAGTATTTTATAAGGTGTTGTGCTAATTTAAAATGGAGGAAAAATATCTTCGCCATTTAACTTTTTATTGCTGAAAAAGAAAACCACAGCTTAAACCGGTCATTAATTCATAATGACACTCTAGTACGAAGCACTGTTAGTAAGTGGTTTGATTCTGATGCGGACATTTTGACCTTCATGAAGACCAAATTCAAGCTTTTGTCACAAATAACCTGTGGTAAAATACACTGCAGGGACACTTAAAATATCTCACACAAGGGTTCATAGCTCGTTGACTGAGAAGAATATATCGGACCACATATCGATCTACGATTTTCTCCTAAAATGCAATGCTAGACTACCGACTTTTCAAAAGATTGATAACTCATGATGAAGAGTGGGTCGGGCAATTTTTTCGGGCGAACAACAATGATAAATAAAATCGGACACCAAGGCCTATAGTGACCCATCATAAGATCCCGGAAACATTCTTTACAATAAGTATCAACGGAGTACAAAGGAGAAGAAGAAAGCAGGGAAATCACGTACAATGATACGGGATGTTGTTGGCTCCAAAGCAAATGAAGGAACCTGATCATTTCTGTACAAGCCCAAAATATGAGCATTGAACTAATTATGTTACCATCTCACAATAAATCTTTCACGCTGAAATACACGCTATCAATGCTTGTGTTTTAGAACAAATAAAATTATAAGAGGTTACATTGACAAAACAACCCTCATAAGAAATGATAGGCAAGTAGCTATTAAACCATTAGCTTGTAAAAAGGTCAGGGAATGCATTCAAAATTTCCAAAACCTGGGGAAACTTAACAACCTGATGATACCTTGACCTAAGCGGGCTACATGGGCCAGGACACGAAGGATTTTGGGGCAATGAAAAAACAGACAAACTGGCTAGAGCAGGATCTGCAGGACCATTAAATACCCTGAACCTATACTTGGGATGACAACAACAAACACATAATCCTCCACCTCAGAATGGATTTAAAAAAATACAAAAGGAGAAATGACAAACTCTAGAGAGCCAGACAGCAAGCTTATGATAAAAGAACCTTCTCCGAAACTGTCAAATTAGATTATATTATAAGATTATATATATTATATTATTAGATTATATTATTAAATTATATTAGAGAGGGTAAACTCACAGGAACTTAATACCAGTCATTGCTATCTGAGAAAACATCAACATAACATAGGTACGATGACCCGATTTGTAGTTTATGGAATGGAGAGGAAGAAACATCACCCATATTATCTTCGGATGCGAAGCATCAGCTAAACGAAGGCATAACCTTGGGAAAAGAATTGCAAAATTGACAGTCAATGACGAAGTATTTCTTAAGAGAAGGATCGAGACGATTGCCCTGAACTAAGGAGCTAGGAAAAGTACAGTAAACTAGAGGGCTTAGTTGTTGAGGACACTTAAAACTCCAACTTCCTAGTCTCCATATTCATCACCATCATCGGTCCCAAGGAGGTTGTAGTGCATTTGGTTAGATTGGAAGGGGGTTCTTTATTACGAGCTTTTTCCGCCCAAACAAAACGTTAATTCAAGTGTATACTTCACACAAACTATCAAAGTCAGAAAATTACTAAAAACAAGCTTTGCCTAATTGCGGTGGATGGTTTTCTACCAGGGTAACGCTCGTTCTTTTCAGAACTTGTTGGAGCTTGGTTGGTATGTGCTACCCGATTCACCGCATTAGCTTGACGCTGCCCCACCAAATTATCACTAATTCCGGGCTTTGAAAAACACTATTAACGGGGGAAACATTACTTGAAGCAGAAAACCCATCGAGGAGTTAGTTCATCGCTCACAAACCGACAGACTCTGAGAGGAGAATTACAAAATTACGTAAAAGGTGGCAATAGGTGAATAACATAGTTCATACAGATTAAAACTGTTTAAAAGTACCGCGTAATTTTCATTGAATATATGTACGCTAAAGAAGCCTACGGACTTATTTTACAACCCGATATAATCTTGAATCAACAGAGGCGATATAATGGTGCGATGTGTAACACAAGGTGATTTTTTTATTGTGCTTACTTGCCAAAAGTCAAGCTCATTATCACTTCTTTATTGTCTTATTATTAATTCACTTCTGTGTAGCTTTTGATAATTCCTTAAATAACCCACAAGGGAAAACATTTTTAACTACAGGTCATGTTTTGACAGTGGCCTTCAATAAAACACTTTTTCCATTACTTCAACCGAAGAACGGACGGCCCGAGCCGACTGTGAGTAATGAAGGGCTCTGTCGGCCCGGATCGTTTATTTTGACAGGGTCTTCATTGCCCTTTGGACCAGAACGGTACGCGTACCGGGATCGCCCGATCAAATGTCATTAGCGTCCGATTTCTGACAGCAGTGTCTACATATTGAGATAGGTTTTCTGTAAATTTTAAGCCTTCTATATAGCCGTATCCTAGAAAATGGACCTTAAACAGAAAAACTCCAATAACGATGAAAATACATTTCCACACACACATGCATGTTCACTCATTGAATAAAGTCAGATTGAACTGTTGAACACTCTTTTTATCTATTCTCGCTGGTTTCTTAATTTTCACTCCCAAGTATTTCAGTTTAATGCCAATTTTAACGGGGGATTATAACGAGCAATTCAGTAAAACAAAATACAACTTATAAACCGCTTCGATAACAGAAGACCAAAATGACGCGAAATGTGACATTACTCGCTTGTAGGCTACAGGCTCTGTATAGAGCCAAGGACATGTAGTTGAGACTTCAGGTGAGTAAGCTCTAAGCAATCGTTAAATTAAACTTTCAAATACAGTCCTCTTTTCGTCAAATATTTTTGATCTTCAAGACCGATGTTCCTTCATTGAGTCCCCTGCAGGTAGAAGGAGCAGGAGGGTAGGAAACAGGACGGTGATTCCTTTGACTTCGTATAAAAATTTGAATTCCCGTCTGAGTACGAACTAACGGAATTGTAGCCATAATGTTCGACTATGGTGTAACATTAACAAAAGGAAAATTCCAAGACAGACAAACGGGCGAATCTGACTATAGACCGATGGTCTATGAATACTATTTCAAACTGCAAAATCGGGACAGAACCATCGGACCCCGGCTTCCCAGTTCTAAGTCCAAAGGGCGTGAAAAATACACTTTTGTTTTTTTAAATAAGTCCTGTCACATCTAAGTCTTATTCTAAGATAGGTTAGAACTAACTTTTACAATTCACAACCTCAAGGAAATGTGAATTTGTAAACAAATGGAATGTTTTAACGAATTTATATTTTTTTTATATCAATTTCTAAATTTATTTACCCGTTATTCTTACTCCTATTCTAGTTAATTACGTAATACATATTAAGCACTCTTTATCTGTAGATATTATACATTCGCGAACTTCGCCCCTAACGCAAACGTCTGTGTCCATCCGCTAAATCCGATTCTAAGTCAAGACAAAACAATCATTCTTTTATAATTTAGATATTCTAAGGTTTTTATATTGATAAATTTCTAAATATATTTACTTATTATTCGCATCCATTAATTACGTGGGATACATTAAATAATCTTTATTGAATGTACACAAGACACATCCGCGAATTTTACCACCAGATCTTCTTTATGTCAACCGCGTAGCTCCTGTTCTAAGGTCATTCTTTTAAAATTTAATTATTTCACATTTTAATCTTCCACGGGGACGCATTATGATTAAATCAACAAGGGTTAAGACAGGTAGTAATGATCCCTTTACTACAATTCAGATTCTGTGAATTTACATAATTATGCTTATTAAATTTGGGTATTATTCTTATACTTATCACGAATAAATCTACTTTGTTTTATAACAAAGCATAATCTTCATTTTTTCGGATGTTTTCTTTAGCATAGTGGGTTGTTTAATGTGTTATCAGTAACTTGTAAATACAACCATATCTTCTTTTCTATAAGTTGATTTCTTGTTTTTCACACCTTCAATATAAGTGGGACACATCTAGTGACCTACCTGCATGTGTTGCACAAACGCGGGCTTTGCCCCTAAACGTATGTGTCAGTGTGTCAACCTCGTGTTTCTAAGTCGGGTGGGAAATATCCTTATACAATTTTTGTAATTTCTGATACACTATGTAAAAATAAAAAAATATTTTTTTAATTATTTGACTAGAATGCAATTTTGTATTTTAGCACCAATGGTCATTTATAAAACCAAGTTTTGTTAAAAATTCACGTTCTATTTAGCACTTTACGGCAGTTTTTCTCGTATGTCATAACAGCATTATATAGGCAATTCTGTTGGATATTGATATAACAGTTAGATAATTGATAGACCTCGAGTGCTTTTAAGCTTGTACATGTTTTGGAAATGTTGAAGAAGGAAGAAAACCGACAAGTAAAAAAGCGACCTGGATTCGGAACGGATCGAACACGGCACAAAGGAAAATGAAAGGGTAGAGTTTGGCTGAGGAAATTTCCGAATTGTGCAACACATGAAGGCAGAAGGTGTCGTTTCCCCGAAAAGTCCCCGTAACAGCTTCGCGTGTTTTTGTAGCGGATAGCGGCCGCGAAGAGTCGGCTAAATGCACGGGCGGGGCCGGCGTCGAATCGGAACGACTGCACCACCGTGCACGCGGTCCCAAAAGGTGAAAGCCCCCAACATCTCCGTACTACACCTGTCCACTTTCACTCTGGGCATTGAACCCAGGAACCCCTCCCTGCTGAGACCGGACGTTCCCCTAACGCGATAGTCCTGAGATACTTTCGGTTTTAAACGACCGACTCTTGTCAAGACGAGAGATCAGGCGTCACGATTCCATCTGCAATCGTTGCTGCTCAAATCGAGATATACACCTGCTGAAAACAGACAACCCCTCAGTTTTGCCATACAGTCATCAGTTGACTGTCACGTTCACATTGGATAGTGCCCAAGAAACCCCACATGTACCAAGCTCATACATATATGGTAAATTGTTATCACATTGATAATAAAAATATATGTTTGTTCATCTCAACATATGAATAATCCAAACTCTGTGAAGACTACCACAGAATATGTTGATTCGGAACGATTCCGACTATAGATCTGAAAATTGATAAACTACCTAAATTTTCAATATTGATCAAAGTGCTCACTATTCCGAACCATTTTGTTAACTTTGCCTCGATTGATCCAAAAAGAGACTTAAAAATCTCGAAATCCTACGCTGCTGAATAAACCATGCACCTGCAGAAAGGTCGCCCAACGTTACAGCACATATTGTCATCAGGGGTGCCGATCACGTTCACAAGATTATCAGTACTCCGAACACCCCGCAACTGGCTTATGTACGACAAATAGAGATCAAACTATGATTCCAAAAATATTTGTTACTTTAAGAATAATCGAAACTCCACTAAGACTACCACAGAAAATGTGGATTCAAAACGATTCCGACTACAGATTCGCAGCGATAATAGCCGGTCTAGATGATCGATATTGATCAAACTACTGTCTACGATTCAAAACCCCTTTGATTATCGTAGACGTGCGGAGGAGAAAAATTAAGATACGAGATAGCACGATTTACTCCACGACTCGATCCGTGTTTTCGAGCTCCTACGGGGAAAATACCAGACCGCGCTAAATCATTTCCTCAAGGTGGTAGCTTCAACTAAGTCGTAAATAATAGTACGAAAGTCCTGATACATGGACGAAGGCTCGTTTTACCTTCGACAAGAATTCCAAGGAATGTCATACAAGCAAATTACTGAAGAAGGACCGGTTGTTTATTTCGGACCGGGCTAGGAGTAAAAAAGCGGTACGGCAGAGGCTTTTGATACGGACTGGTGATGGTGAGAATTTCTTGTTGGCCAAAAGTAAAACAAAATTGCTACGCCTTCTAAAAACAATTAAAATGCTCAACGCGGTGAAATATGCGGTTACAGCTAAAACACAGTTCGGGTTCAAGCATAAAAGAACGTCCTACTGCTTTTTTCTTCTTCCACGGACTAATTTGATTGTTGTCCGATTCGAAGGTTGGAAGTGGGTAGTTCCCAGACAACAATTAGAGTAGGGAGCCGTGTTATTAGATATTCTTGGCTGGAAATAGGTGCAATTATATTGTGCGTGAGCGCCGGTCGGGATGTGCCATGAATGACTGCCAGCAAGGCTAAAACGTTTACACGCAATCTGCACCGAGATTCGAAAAACTAGGGAAATTGTCAAAAGTTCGTCGCCCGGTTCGACAGGCGGTCATGTCCACATAGACCGGCCGGAGCAGGAACTGGCGCTACGGCCTGCAAAAGCGGGACTTGTTTATTTTCCTAAGCACTTAACCAAGTAAGAAGAGCCACTTAAGATAAGGGCCGCGGGGCAAAAACCCTGTTAATACCAGCTGGTGAAGAATGCCATATGTTCGGAATCCCGCTTCTGAACGATTTTGGTCGTAGGATTGTGTTTTTTCAGCGTCACTCCTTTTAAGTCTTGCCCGGTGACAAAATTGGGCGGTATTCCTCTACTAACAGATCCATACAATTCTTTATCAAATCCATACAAACAAAGCACATTGACCTCTTAACGCTCGTTCCACTTCCTCCTTATAATGGATATATAATACATAATGAATTCCAAATTATTCTAGATCAATCCATTACGCTTTTAATAAAGTCATTGCCCTCTTGCAGAAAAAAATGATAAATTATTGTAATTTGATTGTCGGATTGACTTCCTATCATGATTTGTACAAAATTGGCATGCACTCTTATCTCTAACGAAATGGAAATGAAGTTTCAACGGTCCCAATGGCGAATCTTTCTCTCAATTTCATCTTTATGCCTAAAGTCCGGCAGGTCAGAGAGTCAACAATCATCGACTCGTGAAACGTCATAAAACGTGATATTATATTCATGAGACGTGCTTTGAATATTCTATGCGAATGGATATCGACCAGATAGCAAAGTCTTACTGAAACTATGAAGCTGTAAAGCTCTGTAAAGCTTATTAATTTAACAGTCAATATTAAAATAATAAGTCAGTTATGATCACATTGACGCCGTTTTCAATATATTTTTTAGTATTGTATAAAGGCCAAACAAAAATTACTTATCCACAGCCGAGTTTCAGAGCAGTCATTCTTACCTAAAACAGAAAAAAGATTACAATTAGAATAAATTTTTATTATAAGAAATTTCAATTAATTATGCTTTTTATCTAAAGTCTTGGTTGAGATGAAAAAGGCTCGCTAAAAATTATAATTATATGAAATAATTATTACGACCAATTATAACTGCTAAATATTTATGGATTATTTAAAAAATATTTGTTTTATTTATTTTCTTATACTCGATACATTTTACTGGTACTTGATGATAGTATATTTACGAGTAAACGGATTTATGTAGTATGGTCATTTCACACCATCCAGGTGGGTTGCAATCTTCAGTGGACTTGTGTAGGTGTCCCACCCTGCTTACAACCCTTGGGGAACTTGTGTAGGTGTCTCACAATGCTTATAACTTTTATCTATCTCAAAAGTCAAAACAGCGAGGATAGGCCGACGAGAATGGTCTATAATTCAAACTACAAGTTCAACATACTGCAGACTGAAAAAGTACCGACTTATAAAATCCCCCCCCCCAAAAAAAACCTAATCATGATGAAATGAGATTTCACTCATGTTTGCATTACACCAGACTGATAGGTCACAATAGATGATCAAATTTCTGATGATGGTGATGAACGCATGAGAAATGTCTCGGCATTTCGCTATCTTCGTTGGTTGGTGGTAGTGTCACTCTCTGCTTATACCCCTGATACAATATACACACACTACTTATACAAAATACCGCTGATATGCCGAGGATGAACAAAAAAAAATACATATTCACCCCGAGGACCAAAATAAGAAATCAATTTGTTATAAAAGGTCATTTATATTCGAGATTTATAACAAATAAATATTTGCTGTATGAGAAAACTGTGTAATAAAAACAGGTTTTGTGTAAGTTTTAATAACTTGAAGAAAACTTGTCCTGTAGTTTTCAAATCATCACTCTAGCTTTGTTTACTTCTTCCAAACATGAGCAGTATTCCGACCTGTTTATTCAACGTACGCATGTCAGCAGACAAGAAAAGGCTGTGCCGTTTATCTTGTAAAGGAAATAACCGACCGTAAGGCAACAAACGGCCCCAGGAAATACGGCGTTTAAAAAAAATAGAAAGCAGAATCAAAGAAGCCGGCGTCGAATTTTATCAATGCCGGTCGTCCATCCACTTTCCAAGCTGGTTTTCTGCAAGGTGACATCTCGCAGCCATGTGCAGCAACTGCAGAGAGAGCTTTCTTAGAAAGCAGCGGTTCGAAGGCGTTATTCGTCAATTTCTTCCTCGTTCCCGAAGAGAGTCACGGCCCTCGGAGGAATCGCTCGACCCTCCGGGCGTTGGTTATTAACTTTACATTCGGTATTCTTTCTCGTCGGCGAGAAGTTTTTTTCACTACGAGGAAATCACGCCCAACGTTCCTGACGTTTACTGAAGCGCTTGTGAACCGGCCGAAGACTTATATTCAACTCCATATAGAGAAATTTCAACTTCGGCGAAGTTTTTGAATTAACTTGATGTTTTATGTACTGAAAACAAGTTAAATTCGTCAATACTGGACTGTTGATAGGTCTCTCCACACAAAGAATTACGAACAGTTTATCATAAAGTCTTAAATTAATTCATGATGATCCTCACTGCTTTGATCTGTCAGCCGGGTTTCTTCTTTTCATTTTTTTTCAATAGTCGGTCTGTCGCTTCATAAAACCGACCAATGGTATAATACTATTACTAAGCAATTTTATTGGCGTGTGCGAACTAATAATGTATGACGACTCCCGAAGGAAGGAATTTGGTCAGCCTGTATATTTTTCTTTCAAAAAGGTAGATTGGGGATGAGGCCAGGAAGACAGAAACAGCATTTATTTTCTTATCGACCTTTCAGTAGAATATATCGCCTTCATCAGGACTTCGAAAAAATCGTTATACTATATGAACAGGTACATGTGTGGATAACGGATGAATTAATTATCCATATAATATATTATATAACGGTCAGCCTGTATACCAAACGAACTTGGCAGTGGTGGTTCAGTGATATAAGCAAGATGAGGCACCACCATCAATTCCCTCAAGATTGCGAACGACATGATGATCGGACCAAGGCAGGTTCAGTTTGCATGAAATATACTTTTGTACATTCGGATCGTCCTGTTCAGCGGTGGCTTTTAATGGAAAGTATAGCAGAAAATAATATGAAAGGATATATCATGACATACCAAACCAGCGATTACAAGACCAACATTTTTACATATTGGATGTTTTAGAGACAAGTCTGTTAAAACGATTGATTTAATAATAGACATGAAGGAAACAAAATCACTGAAGATAGTAAAATTCTGAAATACGTATAACTGACCGACGAACTCAAGGAACGTGAGACCAAAAACCAAGCAATGATCTTTTTAGAAATCTTATAATGAAACACAAATCATAACAAGGGTTTATTAAATAGAGCACTAAGCTATTATGGCAATGCGAAATGATCAAAAACGTACAATACAAATGCCTGGCATCAACGTAAAACAGACAAAAGTTGACTATTTGTTTTTTTTTTTCCGGGTGAAAGAAACGTCTCGTAATTTAGATAAGTCATTCCCAGTGGTTCTGCATTAAACACCGAACCGAAACCAATCGTCCGGTGTAGGTTTTAAGGTCCAGTAAACAATGACTTTCCAAAAGAAAGTGAAACTGAAAAGGACGAGGAAATCGCCGTCAGTTTCCCCGGTGGTTGACGTTTTCACCGTCCCCGGAAACATCCTGGGATTAGGTTCTGTTTTCCTATGACTGACAAGTTAAAAATTACAACTTAATAAAAACTTCTTGATCTGACGTTCTATAAGAAAGGCTTAATCCTGATGTTGAATTTTTCTCTCTTCAAAAGAGGATTACGACCGAAATCGAGAGACTAGGAGAAAAGTTGCCTACGCCTGGAAAGAGATTAAAAGAGCTCACCCAAGAGCACTAAACATGGTGAACAATGATGTTCACAACGGGGATTTAAAGCGAACCCCTTATAAAACTAATCTAATTGCTTTCACCACGAAAAGACACAGAAATACACGGCTTATGCTTCTGTAATGAAATGCTGCAACTAAAAAATTAGGTTAATTACCTAGGAACAATCGTTGATAAAAAGTTAACCTGGAACCCTCACCTGCAGCATATCATAACAAAAGGTAAAATGTCGCTAATGGCTATAAGAAGGGGGGGACTAAAACCGAAAACGACCCACTAGCTATACACGGTAGTAGTAAGAACCAAAATAACCTATGGATCACCAATCTGGTGGACCAAAGCTCAACAAAAACTAGCTATCCAAACAGTAAGAAGCATAGAAAGATTGGCAAGCCTTATATCACTGTGGCACCTATATATCATTGCGGACTGACTATATGATATCGGAAACATTTGTTAAATTTTATGAAGTCCCAACAGACTATAAAGGAGAGGAATAACTCAGGAGAGCATCAGATACAATATGGTATACACACGGCTCCAAAACAAAGGAACCGGATCGGGTATTTTTGTACAAGCCCATAATCTGAACAATCAAATTCATTCGGGAAATACACATCGGACTTTCAAGCAGAAATTCATACCATCAATGCTTGTGCCTGAGAAAATCGTAAAAACGGTTACTCTGGAAAAAAATCCCCATATGATCGGATAGCCAAGTAGCTATTAAAGCATTAGCGCGCAAAGAAATCAAGAAAGAACTAGTCAGTGAATGCATCCAAATCTCTAAAACCTGGGGAAACACAACCTAATATCTTGGGTGCCAGAACGCAAAGGAATTCTGGTTACCGATAAAGCGGACCCACTGACCCGGGATGATCTGCAAGACAAAATTATACTTGGGGTAACAAAAACAAATACAGAATCCTCCATCACAGAACAGATAGAAAAAAGAAAAATGGATAAACTCTAGGAGCGCTAGACACAACAAACGTATGCTAAAACAACCCTCACCGAGACTAGCAAATCACTGCTGCAACTGAAGAAGCTCAGGCTAAGAGGTGTGATAGAACTATCAACTGCCACTAGCATCTCAGAAAACAACTACATAACATGAGCATATTCAACTATAATCCCATACAAGCTGCATTATCTTATTTTGATAATATTGTCATTCTGTTCTAGAGGTTGTTATTGAAATTTATTTATTCTTCTTGACCTACCATTCCACAGATGGAGACACCAATTTTTGGTTGTGAATTGAATGGATGGATAAAAATAAACAATGATCCTTCGGCAGATTATGCAAACGGGAGGAAAAAACAGAAACCTATACCATCTTAGAATGCGAAGCAACGGCTCCATGAAAACATAACAAAAAAAAAGCAGGTAATGAAATTGTAGCAGCGACAGTAGAATAGCCAAGTACAATAGAATAGCCAGAAAGCTGCAGTGCCTGGGGAGCACAAACCCCGCTTTCTAGTATCCATCATCTTCATCACATACACCGGGACAGGCGATAAAACGCGTAATTTTTGACGGGCAACTGCGTCGTAAAACGGGAAATGACGGTCTTTTCAAAATATCGTATTTCTCTTGACACTTTCGCTGATTTGACATTCCGCTGTAATTGATAGTTTTACGACCCAAAGAGACGTCGTTTCACTTTGTGTCTCGAATGTGAAAACATCCCCAAAAAGATTTTCTAATTTATTACATCACATGACCTGGGCAGAAACTAATAAAGTTGAATTAAAAATAAATAAAAAGATGTGAAACGTCCATGAAATAGTCTTCATTTAATCTCGCAGATAAAAATCTCTAATATCCAGTTACGTTCCACTTTCACTACAAACCGACTTTCTATGTTTAATAACAAAAAATTAATACACGTATTTCTTATTAATCAAATATTAGTTCCAGTTGCTCCAAGTCGATTGCATCTGGCGGAAACAGCTGGCGAAATGGTTTGTTGTTCTACTTTTAACTACAACTATTGGTCCCCCAAAGTTCAGGGCTTCATGAAAGTATAATTTTTTTACTGTTTACTCAATTCTACGATTAACGTTGACTAATTCCGAAAAAAATAATACAGTAGATTTAATTCAATGACCGACTTGTAAATGTATGCATAGCAATGATTTATGTGATTCTTTAGTTAGTATCCTATGTTGGGCTTTGAAATAATTCAACCATAAAAGAAAAGCACTGAATTTTAAATAGTCAGTTAAACCGGTCGTTTGGTAAAACTTCAACCTTATAATAATAAAACAATTGACCAACGCACATTTAAGGGTTCCCGGTGATTTATTAGCCTAACTAAATTAATCAATATTTTATTTGTATGTATTGAATATTTTAAGCATCAATTTCCTTCATGTCTGTTGTCATGTTCAGGCTAATGCCCACAATAGCAATTAAAATATACAATAGATTTAATCGTTCAAATAAAATATTCAATCGTCCTAAGATGGCAAATATAAATTCAACAAAGATCTCTCCACGTAGAATCAACAAGTTTAACAAAACTTGATTGGAACACATCATATCCAATTGAATTTTAAGTCTAATTAACTAACAACTCGATATAATATAAATCTATATAAAAAATCAGGGTTAGCAAGATCAAATCAGATTTTACAAAAATCATTATTGATCAAGCAAGTGTTTGGATTCTTAATTAACCAAAATTAACTGTCGTCGTTTTTCTTACTTGCGTATTCGTAAATACATAATACAAATATTCACATATATAAATATTAATATGTGCATATAAATATGATATACACGACCTTTCTGTCTCTCTAACAATCATCCTATCTATAAATCCCAACTGACACTCATTCTATCACTCGCTCAAACACACTCATACACACTAACTCTATTTATCACTCACTTTATCGATTTATCATTTACTCTCTCTAAAAGTATCTTCTATGCAATCGACCAGCTTTTTACTATATAGTAGAGTCTCGTGGAATAGGGTTATGGTCATGACCATGAGACTAATATACTTCCTCCCTGATCTTCTATATATCTAACCTTTTCACTCAGACTCTCTATTAACTAAATAAAAATGAGAAATTGTGGTTTAAATTTCTGCTTGTGTCAAAAATCCTAGCTAAAACGAAGATTACAGTTACAACGTGTAATAAATAAACACGTTTTAACGGTACTGGGCACCACCGTACGTCCGTTTTCATTGAACATCCTCGTTACACAATGGCGAACACGTAGTTTTCGGTACCAGCCCAACAAAAAGACCCACAGCCATAACGATTCGAATGCCCAACTCGATTCCGGTCGGTTTGGTTACCTTTTAAGAATGGATTTATATTCGGAAAAGATTTTCGCGCCGATTTGCATTTCCGAAGAGGCCCTCTTGACATTCAATATACGACAAGACTGTTTTCGGATTCACAAAGCCGATGCATACGCCCTACGCGCGTCGAATGGGATAAAAGGTGTACGTTTGCTTTTCTCCTCTCGCCGCTGGAAGGTAAAGACTTTCAAATTGGATGTACAATCTACTGGAACATTTCAATTATTCTATTAAATGTTTGGTGTTTAGTCATTTCACGAGAAGAAGAAGAACATGTGATTCTATGAACAAATTTCAACTAATGGACACCACGCAAAGAGTATTCTGAAGGACATCGCCAACATTGAGAAGAATTTGCATCGGCTATCAATCAGAGAACTTTTTTGTTGAAATGCCGACAACATAAGGTATTTCCTATGCACATCAAAAACAACTTTAACTTCACAAATGCCACACTAACACAACCAAACACCAGAATTAATGATATACATAAGGCCACAATACATTTCAAAAGAAAACAAATATTTTAAACATAGAAATCATCACGAGTATGAATAATCATATTCTATTAAATTTCAGTCAATCAGCCATGGTATAAACTAAGGCAAAGGAAGAAATAAGCGAAAATGTCATGTAATGGCTACAATTGACTTATGTGTAACTACTTCAATCTTCATATTTGCACACACGAAATTATAATTTATTTTTATATAAAACTGCATACTTATGAAAAGATAGAAGAAGCAATGATGAAAAGGAAAAATACCTTTCCATTTACTAAAAGGAAGGAAAAGTGGAATTTAACGCATAATACACTCCTTTTTACAAGAAAGTAAATTAAATTATTTATTTTATTTTATGGTTTTATTGACAGACACAATACTTAATTATCTTAGTTTTTGTTTCACGTGTTTTTTCAGATTCAACCACTTTGTCAATATTCTTCAATTAATTAATATTTATAAAAGGTATGTATTTAACAGAGGTGAGAGGTTGAGATGGGAAGTTGGTGTCCGAGCGGATCGAGGTCACGATAGCTTAAGTGGTAGAGCAGCGGCCGAAGGTCGAGGGTTCGAATCCGCTCGTGACGCTGACTTTTTATCACAACCAATACCTTTCATAAACATTAATTAATTAAAAAATGTTAATTGGTCAATCGGACCATGAACTGTAATGGATTTTTTAATATTGATATTTTTCAATTAACGAAGTAATCGCACTGGCATTGATAAAATGAGCTATCACTAGACGAATAAATGATTTCGGGTTGAGTGCGCCTTTACCTATTGATTTGCATTTTTAAATAAACCTACAGTGAAAAACGTTTATTAAATAAACACGTTAACGTCCAAAATATTGCGAAGCAAAACGTTTTCTTTACACAAGCCTACTAACCTAAAGTCTAATTATTTTGTTTAAATTATTAACATCTTATAAGTGTGCGTCATTTTGTACAGCATAAACGAGGATGAGAGTGAACGTGAGTGTGTTAGTGATATGTGTAGAAAATTAGAAAGTTTGTAACTGATTCCATAGGTAGACTGATTGATAGAACGGTAGATAGGTATGTAAGTAAGCACAAAAATAGATATTTATATATAGTAGACACAGGTAGAAAGATAAACAAGTTCGTAGATATTTAGATATCTACGTCGGTAGATAGATAAAACCAATAAATAGATAGGTATATAGATAACCAACTACATTATGTATACATAAATACATAATGCGTATAAACATAAAACAGCAATATCTCACTGGCACTCTCAACACAACACGCAAGAATGGCACAATTACACAGAGACAAACACTTTGAGTGAGTAGAAATACTTTCATTGAATATAAAAAAATATATTTTGCATTGTATAAATTCACTTTTTTCCACAACCTACATTAAATGTAAACAATGTTTGTAAATCCCAGGCCCTGAAGATGATCTCAATAAAGGTTGAAACGTTGGCACGATAAAGAAAATGTTTTTCTGAAATCTACATCACACCAGACCGCATCTCACGATTTCTGAATAATTGACATTAGAAGAATTTGTAAAGCATCTATTGTTTATAATCAAAATAATGATATAAATAATAGTAGATAAACACGTAGCTGACCCGAGAGATATCAAGATAAATGGTAGATAAATAATGGATAGGTAAGAAGGGCAGATAAACAAAAACATAATATAGAAATAAAAAGATAAATAGCCAATACATGATAGATAAACTGATAAATAAATAGATTGACATAGAGAGGTTTAGAGATTTATGAGAATGAACTCATTACGCAGCTGAATTTTTAATATCTATGCTTGTTGTATGAACAGAATGTAACATTCAGACATCTATTTTATTCTGATTATGAGGTACGAGTGATATTCGCTTTGGTTGATCTTCTGAATTTTAGTAGAAAGAAATTAATTTTTTTTTAAATCATATATATGTTACATCAATAGTAATAACAAACTTGTTTGATAATTAGCAATAGGCCCCACTCCTGTTTCAACCAGCGGTTTGGAAGCATATAGGTAAAGTGGATTTGATTAGTTGTTAATGAATAAAAATAAGCCTTGCTAGAACGTTATAGTAAACATTATAAATTAGATATATTTTGAGTCAAGAAATATATAAAACATAAAAAAATCGACGGTATCTGTGGTAAATTTGTCAATTAAAAAATCCTAAAGACTCGGAATTATTATCCTTCAAAATTTTGTTGTCGAGTATTTCTAAATTGCAAACTGAACTGTCTATATTTGTAGTGTTGTCTTATGTCTGCAAAAACATATGAGTTAGAGATAGTAGGAGATAAACGTGCTTAACCAGTCTCTAGCGTAGCCAACACTAATAAAAACGGAGTAGCGGAAAATTTCGAAACTTTTAACAAAAAAACAAAAAATTTGCATCCAAGGTTAAAATCTCATCGTTTCAATAAATAACAACCGATTACCATCGTTCAAGTATAAACAACAATTTTCACTAGCTGAGAAAAACAGAAAGGAGCGTTAATTGTATATTTTGTTGTCAATGTCGTTAAGTCAATTTCCGTTGATGTTACAGTTCAGTTAAAGTTAACTCGTGGGTTTAAAGTTACACCTACCATTTCTAATTTTCATATGTTAACCAAATAGAATGATTTTTCAAAATCGAAAAGAGAGAGATGTTTTAGTATGAGAAACAGCCAACATCCAAAACATCTTGAGCTTATCGAAGACTGGTACAAAACGAGGAATGAATTAGGTAAGATACATCTTCATGTTAATTAATTAATGTAACCGTTGAAAAAAAACGATAGTATATAAATAGCAAAAATCTACCGACTTCCATCAAGACAAATCAGGATATAATACGTAGACATAGACTTAGTTAACTTTAATTGTCATTGATATTTTTGTTTTGTGTGTGTGTGGGGGGGGGGTTGTTGTTTGATGTTTTCCATTACCCCGAATCAACGACGAATTGGACTCTTCAACGGTATTTTTTAATGTTATTCAGATTGGCCGGAAGGTGTGTTGCTATTCAGATGGTCAGTTTCTGGGGAAGTCCGTTTAAGGCCGGCGCGATTGGTGATCTGGGCTGCAGACACGCAATTAACGGAAGAGCCAGTTACAATCGCAGCAGAAGCGTGACGGCTCCTGCCTCATGCAGATCCAATAATAGTTTTCCCCTGTAGAAAGTCTCCCCAGACCGTACGGACAGTTTCCACCGGTTTCGTCCGGCCGCACCCCGCAGGTCGACACGGCCGGCGACAGGCCGTTTGTCCCCTTCATTAGGAAACCCATGAACCATTATGACCCTTGGCGTCTATTACCGTGAACCGCCCTGGGCCTCCGGTGCATAAACGTGACAACGTTGATTTATTCGCCGAGGGACGTTCGTGTTAAGGAGATGCTACGAGAAAACAGGAATCAGCTTGTTAGGTGGCCAATTGGACAACCTCCGAGGCGAAAACCATGTGCAAAATGGATATTCGCAATTCCAAAACTGACCGACACGCTTATGAATACACGATATGCGCATACATTCACGCCCGTAAAACCTAACATTAATTTTTTTAATTCATCCAAATTACCATACAGTTATGCGTTTTCCAAATGCCAACAGCTCTACTATTAAACATATTCGTAACCTATTCGTTCATATTAATTAATGTTTTTTAAAGTGGAAATTTTATATAAGATAAAAACTTAACCAATATATATTTACTTCAATGGTTTCCGGTCATTTTATTCCGTCCAGCAGCCTCAACATGCTTAGCGAGAAGCTGAAACGCATCTGAATGACTAAAATAGAAAGGAAGGCGGACTGAAATGACCAGAAATGAACAAACAAAATGGATTTTAACTTTCCACTACGGAATTTGCGTTGAAAACTACACTGCCCATCCAAAAAAGAAAAGAAAAAAAAGGCCAACTTTCTAAGCGCATATTTTCACAGCTTTTTAAGTCACAGATCTGCGCTAGACTTCATTTTAGAAACCTTTCAACTGAGCAAGTGGTTTTTTAAATGTTTTCCTAGCTTCAGTCTTTCGTCAATTCAAAAATTCGGGTATATGTTAATTTTTGCACTTTTTACAAAAACTTTAAATTGAGCTGTGGAGCCAGGAAATCGTCTTCCGAGCTAAGCCATATTATTGAATGTTTGAATTTATTGAAGAAAGACTGAAGCTAGGAAAACAATACAAAACCACCTTGTTCAGTGTAAACTTTCGTAAAAAATACGCGCAGATCTGTAATTCAAAAGTCTGAGAAAAAACGCATTCTCAAACTTGCTCCTTTTTTCGCGCAAAAACTAGGTGATCGGTTTTTGTTGATGGGCAGTGTAGCTAGGGCAAGCGGACCAGAACGTTCCGAACTTTATAGTGGATGTTGCGAACGAAGTGTATGGCCACCATTTCTTAATGCTTTACAATATAAATTCATATGGGCAACACAGGGAAATGAACCTAAGACCACTACGTGGCTTACTAGTAAAGGTCACCTTAAAGATCTCAGTACCCGATGTAATGGAAATTTTCAGTACAATTAACCCAACTATCACTATAACAGAGCAATTTCAAATGGATTTATTATTACGAAGCGAAGAACCAAAGGGTGCTTTCTTTCAATATGGCATTGCCTAGCCGGTTTACATTGTTGTTTATTCTTACAATGCCAAATTTTTCATAACAGTTACGAACTTCGCAGATGCTTCATTCTCCAAATTGGGCTTCGGTTTATTTCCGATTTTTCGCCCTACAAGGGGCCCATTGTTCGCAGTTGGGCGAGGCTGGAGAAAGTCCGAAAACCGTCCTTGGCTCGATTCGCCTTTTGTCTGAGCGTGCACGGAACTCGTCGAATTTCTCTCTGGGTGACAATCGTCTAAATGTTAATCGCTAGCCGCGCAAGTAGGAAATCCGAATGCGTTTTATTTGCATAAAGTCGTTCCGGTGGGTTTCTTTTTCCCACATTCGGCGTTCTGCAGGAAGAAAGTCGGCGCTAAGCCCCGAACGGCTTTTCACCTATGAAAAAGTCCTCAAGCCTTTTTCAGACAAGAAATATTTTTCAGTCCTAATCCGAGGATGTTATAACTTATAGCACAAGCGCAAGACATATTTCAAAAACCGATGGCGATAAAGAGAAACACAGCAAAAATCAAGGAGATTAGACGGACCAAGGCGATGAAGCCACATGACCATCACAAGGTAGTATAAACACAGTACCTCAATATTAGATTTTTTTAAATGTAATCAGACTCAGTAAATAAAGGATGTGAGTATCTTATATTTCATGAAGTCAGAGCTTACAATTCCAAAAAATAAATATGTCGTAAATGGCGACCCGTAATACATTTTTCGTTACACACTTTATGATCTGGTTGAAATAATGACGAGGCAGATAACTATGTTGATATTGTAATTAAACAATGAACGACGCAAGTCGTTCAAAAAAACGATTCGATCATCAACAGATTCATATCAATTATTGATTTTATATGTCATGCTAAATCAATGTTCTTATTCAATATTCAGAATTTTTATTGAAAATTTATTATTTTCCCATGCTTATAAAACGTAATAACAAACACAACAATTTTTAACGCTAGGGGTTCTGAGGTGGTGCAGGGCTGAGGTTTATAAGCAGGGCGAGGCCGCAAACCAATCCCTGGACATGGCGAAAAGACGAAACTCTGGCAAAACGACCAAACAATCACCTTAATTTTACCTTTTTCTCTATGGAGAAATAGTTTTCGTTGAAAACAAACCCACTATTGAAAATGGAGCTCAGCAAGGACCAGGATGATCTACAAATCACTTGTTTTCTAACTATACGATAATGTGCCTTCTCGTAAGGCATGGATTTGATTTGTCGCGACATGTCTTTTTTTCTTTGTACTAGTTTACATCTAACCTTTTCCCATTGATAATTGTTTCTCCTCTTTTTTAAACGAATACTGTTTTTAGCGAAGGAATGGGGAAATGAGCAAAAATAAAGACAATAAATAGATCAGATACTAAACTATTATTTTATTATTATTATGCTCGCGTGTAATTTACAGCGTTCCGAAAAACGCTGTTCGTAAATTTGACTTACTTTCTTAAAAGCATTATACATAAAGACTCAAGTGTCAACGTTATTTGTAATCATCTAGGTTTTTCGCTGTGCACGAGGCTCATAAAATACTAAATTATTTTCTGTTTTTTATCGTCCCATTCTGTCACAATTGCAGGTGGTGAAACTAGACAATTATGATTATGAGAATGTGCAGTAATAAAACAACGATAAAATTAGTTTAGGGATGTAGCAGTTTGAGATATAAAATAACGAAAGATCTCGTAATGCGTAATTATTGTCAAAACCTCAGGAAACTTTCAGTTTTAGTACGTTACAAAATATAATAAATATATATACTTTAGTAAGCCGAATTTCTTGATATCTTAACGGCTATAACAACATCTTAATCTGTGTTAAATAAATCGGCAATTATTATTATTTCGTTTTCTTTTTATTAACCACCTCCCCCTGACGTTAAAAAGTGGTGTTGTTGTCCCGCGATCCTTCCAATTAAAGTAAAAGCGATAGCCGGCTATTAAATAACAAATATTAAAAGGGGCCGGTTTTGCCCTGATGATGTCTCTCGTGTCCTAAACGTTGCAATTAGTGTGATTTAACGGATTCCACCGATTACCTTGGCTTTCACGAAGCGAAATACGGATGGATTTCCATTTCCTCTGGGGCCTTTTCGTTTCTTGATTTAATTCCTTTCGGACTTTCGCCCTTTTCTCTTCTCCCGGCTCATTCCAATTACGAGTCCGGGGGGGGTGAACTTTTTCCATGGCACATCGGTCTATTTGGTCAGTTACCAAAAAAAGCCCGGAATAATTATAATAAAGGGAATGTTTTGTCTCGCCTTTTAGTCAGAACCGGATGGATTGAGCATAAAAATTTATCGGGTTTATCCGAGAAGACGTGGAATATGTCAAGAAATAGGAATAGAGGACAAATTGCCTCTTTTCTGTGAAGAGGCAAACTTGGTTCCCCCAACAAAAGTAAGACCAGCACGCATCGGATTCCAAGCTACTATAAAAAAAAGCAATTATCAAATGGACACTGCTAAAAACCAATATTTGGTGGAACAATACCCCAAGAAACAGAGACACAAGTTCTCATCATGAAATTCTCACTTATTCTTACAAAACTGCTGCAAGAAAGCGGAATAAATTGTTAGTGCAGATCTGTTGAATGAACAGTACTGATTAAATAAGCATATAACAATATTGAGAGGAGTAGAAGAATGCCTGTGTAGGTATATGTTTTGTGAAGTTGCAATTAAAAGCTAGATACACTAAATATAACTAAGGAGCAGCTATCATGATTACGGAAGTTAACGGAAAAAACTACGTAGTGAGCTATAAACCATACGAGGAGCACTGTAGTCCTACTTGATAGACCCTACACAAAAGTTCTTTAGCCTTTTCTCAAAAGGGATCTCTCTATCTGCTTTGTTAGGTGAAGGTCTATTAAAAAGAATATTCAAGAAAAACTTAAATCCAATAGGTATAATTGACGAGCCCCTATCAGGGCTGTGGATGCTAATGAAAAAGCTAGATAGTGAGCTATAAGTCTTACTAGTAGCAGCAAAACTGTCCAGTTTTATGGACGTGGTACAAAAGGCTCCTTAGCTCGCTAGAAGGAAATCATAATCCGTCAATCTTAATCGGTAAAGGCATTCATAATCAAATAATGGACCGCTTGCATCACATCTTTCCAACGCTGTTTATCGTAATGTTCAGCTTTTTGATAATCTTCAGTGTTGATGCCTCCGATGGGAAAAACAATTTTGCAAACGTTTAAAAAATGTTCTTCGGCGCACTGTCGGTGAATTCCAATTTTTTCCCATGCGCTATTACAAAACTGCCACACAATAGTGCCATTGCGGCATAAAACACTTTGACCTATAGTCCCAAAGCCATAAATATGTTGATTTTCGAGACGGGGAAAATTCAAAAACATTTCTCGACTATCGTATATATGCAAACAAGTATTAAAATGAATTGTTCTACAAATAGAATACCACCCTGGCTCGTCCAATAACTCTTGGGAAGTTGTACAAACTTAACATTCCGTCTGTCTGACAGACGCTGTCTCGGGCTTCACTACTTGCAAGAAATATCTCATTTTTCTACAGCGCAAACGCTATATTAATAATAATAATAAGATACTTTAATTATTAATACATGTAAATTATTATGAAAAAGTAATTATATAACGTACGACAAACTTACCAAAATCAATAGAACAAAGAAAGAGAAGCCAAACGACCAACATAAAAAATATTCTAGCATAAAAAGCTACCGCATCTAGTATACAAAAGGTACATTGTTATAACAATGATTTCATAATCCTGTCAGATGTCTGTTCATAGCAGTTCCGCTAATCACCAGAAATAGTTCCTGTTGTAATTCCAGAAATAAAAAACCATTGTATCAACTTGTTCCGACTTAATATAAATAATTAATTATTTTACATAATGTTTGGGAGGGAAAAGACGACTTCCTTTAACATGGGAACGATAAAATTACAAGCATCCGGATATAATTATATGAAAAAAATAAAACCAAATCATTACAGTGTTACGAATACATCGTCATTAAAAGAATGTGGATATTCCGTAAGAAAAGATGGATATAAAGCAAGCTTACGCCACAATGCTAATAAAAGATAAAAATAAGTTAATCTTTCGTTTCGCGAAGAAGACGTAACAAATGTTGAATTTACGCAGACTTTTTCAGAATTGTTGGAGTAGTTTTGACATATTTTCATAAGTGAAGAGTCAGCAATGATTAAGTCCATCCAGGGTGAGTTTTGTCTTCCCCTGGCACACTTTCCCCAGCGATTGTTAATTCGACGACTTAATTATCGGACCGAGGGCGTTTCAAAAATGAGTAATAAGGATAACTGCCGTACTTTTCAAGTCGCATGACAAAATTGGCCCATCTATGACGACCGTTTGACATTATGTGACAATTTCTAGTCGAAAAATGTCGCGGACCATCCTTCTTCTAGATAGCAGAGACCTTGAAAAAAAGTAAATTCCATGCTATTCGATATATTTGGAAGTGTGACCATTAAAAACCCGAATTCAACAGCTGAAACTTTACTACTTAAAAATCATTTACAGAAAGGCCAATAAAAATAAATAACAAAAAAATTATTATCAAACGGATAGATGTACGCTGAGGAATCAACGTATAAAAAAATTCACCGTTTTCTATAAGTTACACGAGGATAATTAATAACATCAATTATACAATACAGACAATATAATCAAAACAGATACACGCTGGATTAACATGAGTTATGAATATACAACCACAAAGGCATTCACGCAATGAAATAAATACATAAATATAAGTAAACAATATGGTCATAAATTTATAAACTGTAAGTCAGATAATGAGCTTATGAAAGTCCGCAGCCAGTATAGAAAGGACCTAACAATAAGGAATCAATTTTAATACCTAATTTATTGTAATAATGTAGAAAGCGGATGGAATGATGACTTAAAATATCCTTGATGAGGGATCAGAATGCCGGATTGATATTTTGAGATTTTCAACGATGTTGGAGACTTGCATTGTGGATGCAGGAGATCGATATAAAAAATAAGAGATGATTGCCGAGAAGACAATTTTCAGGTGATTGGACCGCGATCAAGGATCTTTCAGAAAATAAGATCGTACGTAATGAAC
This sequence comes from Cimex lectularius, assembly GCF_000648675.2. Classification (NCBI taxonomy): domain Eukaryota; kingdom Metazoa; phylum Arthropoda; class Insecta; order Hemiptera; family Cimicidae; genus Cimex; species Cimex lectularius. The sequence continues at coordinate 1,877,787 of NW_019392641.1, forward strand.
AAAAAATGATCGGATTGGCCGAAAATCCAAAGCTCTCATGTTCTTACGGTCCTTGAAAGAACGCATTTCGTAATACGAATTTATGTTTAAATCGTTTTAAAACATTCCTCTTCTTTACTTTTGCGGAGTTTCACCTTTAGTGGTAGGTCAGGGTTTTAAGCAGGGCGCGGCGCCAATAAAAACCCAAAGTGAAGATGGCCAAGTGCCAAACTTGTCATAGGGTTTACCGCCGTGCAGAACCCATAATTATATCAATAAAGAGCGGATTTCCGCGCAATTTCTTCTTTTTATTGCTCACTCCGATCGCAAAGAAACCAAGACAGAAATTGGAATCATGGAAACGACGTCCTTTTGACACTATTCTTACTTTGCACAAAATTATATTTTTACCTTACCTATAAAAACAACGTGAAAATAGATCGTTTTTATGGGTTTATAGTATATATAAAACCGATTGAGGTTTTCAATTTCCATTTCCATACCTTGCTTCGTTCTCACGTTTTATTTCTCAATCTTTCATCGGCTTGAAAGCAAAGTAGAATCACTTAAAAAATGAAGCCCATTCAGTTTGTAGTACCGAATGTTCAATGTGGTGGCTGCAGGACTACGACTACCCCTATTTTAGTGTGAAAAATGAGAACGAAATATATTTTAAATTTATATTAGGGACGCGGTATCTGAGTGGTTATTTTTCATTTTTCCATGATACCCTTCCCCCCAATGCGAATACACATAATATATTGTCTGGCATTGGCAAATATGCATAAGGCATACATTGGGTGTAAAGATGAATATATGATGGTCGAATGACTAAAAAATAAACAATCTATCATGAACAATGTTTAAGACAATAATTAATTTTTTTGGTAAATAAAAGTTTTCCTTTATTACACTTTGTGCCACATTTGTACACATTTCCATGTTTTTATTGCAAGTTTTACTGCACGGAAATCAGGTCTTTAATCATCAATATATCAGTCATGATCATACGAGCAAACTGGCATTCGTTATGTAGATTAATTTTCTGTGCTAGTGCCACACCCTGTTTATATCCTTTTCTCACCTCTGAAACGCATATATGATATACCAAAAGAAATAATAGTCTGGATAAAATGTTGGAAAATGACCAAGCTATAGTTTTTGAACTGCCTTGAATTGAAAGTTTATGCGCCATTAATTGACCTGAAAATGCTAATTTTCAGGTTTAAACCATTGTAGTATTGCTGATGTATTGATCGTTGTGAAAAAAACAAAGGATTAATTCTGACCCTGCGATCAGTTGGGTTGGCGCCAAGTTTACGTAGGAAAAGTTGCCAAGATTGGCCGGCCTTTCAAGTCCAATCCTGACATTCCTTAATGATCCGACGGACTTCTTTAACTCCGCCTTACGAGTGGAATGTTTCCGTTTTAGTCGTTTTGCACTGTTTATATTTTATTTGTATCATTTCGCTTCAGATGGGCAACAGTTGCCGACGCAAGTCACGTACGACCGGGTTCGATTTTGACCGTGCCAATTTTCTATTCCGAGATGAAATTAGTGCAAATTGTTCTGTGGTTTGACCCCTCGTCCAAGAGACCCGAAAAGCGAACAGCTCAGCATTTTGCTCCCACATCAAATTATTTTCCATCTTAAGGGAAAAATTCGTATTTCTAACAAACACAACCCACAGAAAACAAACAAACAGCATGTTTTCATTGAAAAATACAGTGAAACCAAAAAAAGTGAAACCCTCTGTTAAAACAAGCACGACAACTAGTCGTGAACGAATATTACGAAACATCTATCGGTTTTCATTTTTGCAAATTCAGATGTAAAGAACGTAATAAAGAATGAAGACAAGGTGTTTTACCATTTGGTCCGCCGATCCGCTCCGTGTCGGCGAATCAATCGTGAATGAAGGATTAAATTGCATTGGTCAATCTTAAAGAACTGATCATGGAAGATCATTTTTCCTTGGGAATTATGAATTACAACGCCCGACTTCTGACTACATAGATATCGGGATAAAAACAGCACGACTCAATCATGGAACTGATAGAAGTTGAACTTAGCTTGGAAGGACGTCCGATTTAATTTTTTTTTAAATTTAACTACGAGGTTATATAAACCATCATTGTTTGAAAAAACCTTGGGAGAATGTCGGTCACTGTAAGGTAAAGGTCCTGGGTTCGAATCCAGAGGCCCTGCATTCGAACCCGGGGCCATTACGTTAGAGGGATCATTCTTTTATTTCGTAACAACTGCAAAGCAAATAAAGCAACAGAAAAAAAGGTGAGCAGAAAAAAGACACATAATTAGTGCAAATGTACTTTATATATATATATAAAAGTACATTTGCACTAATNATATATATATATACTGAGAGGGGAAAAAAGAGTGGCCACTTTTAATATTTTTAATTATCTCTTAGACAGTTCTTCATTGATTATCTAATAAACATATTTTTAAAAGATTGGTGGTAAATAAAATATAAAATCTGGTTTTAAGTTGAATATTTTTAAGTTTCAAATTTGTTTAACTGATGGTGTTAAGTGACACAGAATCGGCTAGAATCACATCATTGTTAGAAGAAGGAAGAAGTCAAGCGTATGCAGCCAGGATTCTTAACAATCCCAAAACAACTGTCCGAAGGGTCTTCCATCGCTACCAAAATAATGGAGGTTACTCAAGAAGGGTTCAGGTGATTTCAGTCACCATCGTGTCACATCTCAGAGAGATGATCGTTTTATTGTTTTAAATGTACTCCGTAATCGACATTCTACCACTGATGAGATCAAATAATAAAGTAGACTATACCATTACAACAAGGTAGAAATGATAGTTTAGACACTGTAAGGCGAAGACTCAGAAGATGGACTGAGTTGCGAGAAGGCTTGTCACTGGTCTAGAACTCCTGACAAGGCGCAGAACAGCTCGGTTAAGTTTAGCAAGAAATCACGTCAATTGTTCTGAGCGAGATTGACTAAAATCTAGCTTTCAAATGATTCAAGGTTTTGTTGGAGGTCTTTTGACGGGCGAGAGAGGGTTTGGAGAACAACCGGAGAATGATACATCCTCGAAATATTTTCAATCAGAAGACGCAACGGAGATAATGGTATTATGGTTTGGGCAGGCATTTCTATAGAAGGGAGCACATTCTGATTTTCATCGAGGGTTCCGTATCAGCTGCATTCAAAATGTGTTATTAGAATTTGTTCTTTATACGCCTCTAATTGGCGACTGTTGTATTTGTATGCACAACAGTGCAAGGCCTCACACAGCTAGGATCATTGGTGACTACTTGGAACGCGTTTCAATTCAATGTTTGGAGTGGCCAGCATGTAGTCCTGACTTAAAGTATATCGAACGCATTGGGACGAGTTGTCAAAGAGGGTAAAAAGACGCCCAGTGACAGTCAACAGAACTACATTCAAAACCTCATATAATCGATGCCAGGAAAAGATCCAGGGTTACAATCCAGGGTTCGTGCATTTTAACCCGACATACTTGCAAATGAGCATTTTAAGAAGCAAAGTAGTGAAATGTTTGTAGTAGCTTGATTCTATTCCAAGAGGTTGGAATATTAATTTTTACAATCAAAAATACAATATTATTTTTTCGCTAAAAAGAGTACTTGTGTTGTAGTCTCTTTGAACAGGAAAAAGAAGCAGACTGATCGTACCGTTAATGTTAAATGACTACTTACCACGCTTAGTTTCTGCTGTCAGTTCTTGGAAGCTGACATCGAAAAGGAAACGTTTTGGGAAAAAGACCCCGGAGGACCTCGGCTGAAAGCACGTTTCCCTCCGCTTCATTAGTGGCTCGCACAGAGCGTCCTTGATTAATAAATTATCTGCCACTCACTCAGTCGTCTAGGGATGGAGGGATAGTCGTCCCCGGTGGGGATAATTGGCCGTGCCCCACGTTATACGGCCACCTCTGGAATTCTTCTCCCGGCATCCCGGGGATGCACGATCCAGGCCCGAGAAGGGCTCCGAAGGTCGGTCGGACGTGAAAGTCCATCGGCCCTAGCGTGGGCCGGGCCCGAATATATGCCCCGGACTCGTTTCACATTGAGACGATTCGAGTTGTTTAACAAAACACAAGACCGCACCCTCGAATTCTTCACCGATGAAAACGAGAAGAGGGTGAAGGACGAGCCTTGTCTCATCCGGGGAACTGTGCGAGAGACATTAAAATTGTCCCTTGACCCTCTTTTCAAGGATTAAGGCAAAAGTATCCTATCTTTTTTAGGTAAGACTATTTGTTGCAGGGGTTCAGCAGTATAAACAACTAACTTTAATTAAATATTTATTATTAATACAATTGCTTCCACAGATTTCCCCAGTTCTCAAGTAATGATATAAGAATCAATAATTTGCAGCTTGAACTGACTTTGAGCGTCTTCTGAATGGAAGAAGCACGGTGAAAACGCCGTAAAATATTTCACAGACAAAACAAGCGATAAGATCCGGTCTGAGAAGAGCATCGACGATCCCACTCAATATTAAACATATTATATTTTTACTTCAGTTATGGGCCAAACATATTCTACATAATTTGACCTTCGTCAATTTATTCAACGTACTTGATTGTGTGGTTTATCTCAATTAGTTTACCATTTTCAACACTTCATGGTAGACATGAAATCAACCACCGTTGATGCTGACATGCCGAAACTCGCATGATTGGCCAAACTAATGAAAATAGACAGACCAAGAAGATCAGAAACAAATTACAAGTTTATTACCTCGCAGGCCTCAAGATAATCTCTTATTACTATAGGTTTACATTATTTATTAACAAATCGATACATCCATATAAAAAATCGGTTGTGCATGAAAGAAGGCTATTAGTCGACATGGCAGCATTCATCATTTAATGAGGAGTGTCTGATAAGTACTAAGTACAGAATTTATCATACTTTCATCAGTTTATTCGATATTAGGGTTTTCAAAAAAATTTTGCTATGTGTGTTAAGTAGAGATGTTTGGTGAGGTGATTGTAATCTTTGAACACAGTACAATCGACACTAACACTATATAAGCGACTGTTAATCAATGAGTAAGTGTACTATATTTTAACTCTTGTGGATGACTTAGCACGTGCTAATAGTTTATTATGGAAGTTTTCAAAAAAAGAATCAGATAGTAAGTAACAAGTTAAATTGGGAAATGAAGGATCGAAGCAGGAAAAAATGCAATATCAATCACATCCTCGAAACGCCGCACACGTATTAAACTTTTTCCGTCAAATTAACCCTTTATAGTTTCAAATTAAACCGTTTAAATTTTGAAATAACCCTTTTTAACTTCAAAGAAACACTTTAAAATTTTGAAATTCAATTTTTTAACTTCAAATTAACCCATTCTTTAAGGCATAAAATGCATAAGAAATTTTTTAAATATAACATAATTGGGCTCGTAGATGTCCATATAAAAACTAATTACAATTAAAATGAAAAATTATATTATTTATTAAAATTATATATACGAAATAAAATGTAAAACCAAATTATTCTTTTAATTTGAAATGGTTCTAAATATAAAATAATTGTACTCTTAAAAACTGAAAATTGAATATAATTAATATCTAAAATAATATTTAAAAAAATATTTTTCAAAAATTCTCCTTTTTAACTTAAGAAATGTGAGAACTGAGGTTATTAAGAGCCCTATTATTTTATATTAATTTTTTTTTAACGATTTGTTAATACGTAGAATTTTATTTATTTATTTTCTCATATGGTCTTCTAATAGTTAATTTTTTTTAATTTTTAAATATTTTTTAATGCAGGAATTTTACTTAACGTGATTACATTGACACCATATTTGAGGACTTTTTATATTTTACAGAAAGACTTAATTTTTTAAATAAAAAATCTGTAATTTGAAAAAAAGGGTTAATTTAGTACGAAAAGTGTTGATTTGGCGTATTTTTGTACTATCTTAATTACGCAATTACACATTTAACTTTATACATCGGCTGACTGAATACCGTAATTATCACTAAATTTTAATACTCACGTCATCCTTCCTCTGTAGAAAAGGAAAGATGAAGCAGGTATGACAGACAAAACCAGCGACGAGAGGCGGACCAGGGCATTTATTTTGATTGTTAAAACAATTCTAAGGCAAAGTGAAGGCGTACTTTTTTATTTGGATTTTTATATCCTCATATAAACGACTTAAACATATCGTGATAGGGACTAACAAATAGAATTAGTTAAATATGAAAGTGGAGTGAAAGGTAATATTTATTGGCAAAAGACAGAGCGGAGAAAATTAATGTTATAATTAATTAGCTGTGACTAACTTAAAAAAAAAGAAGAGAGAAGAACATGAAACTAAATACAATAAACTCTAGACGAGGGCTCCCTCTCAAACCTAATTCAGCGAATTAGACGTCAATTTGTAAGAAAATTTAAACAAGAAAGTAGCAAAAAACCATCCGGTCCAAAATTATGTATTGACGTCGTGCTACGAACGACTGAACATAAATAACGATACCCTGGAAGACTAGGAACGCGGCCGTGTACGCGTACGTGTGCGTGAACAAGGAACTCCCATTAAGGACCAGGGGGCAATCAACACTCCGCACAATTAAGATTTCTCATAAGCTTATTACTGGGGACTTTTTTTTCTCTCAGCCAGGGTAATAAAGACCAGCGGAGGAGATCCACTACGGTCGGACATTAGGGGTTAGGTGAAAAAAAAAACCCGCTTTCGAAGGACCTCGTGGTGGGACCTACATAAAACAGTCGACGTTGTTTCAATAATTAACCCTTTGGTATGATTTTCTTGGAGTGTCGCCAAGAAAAACTCAACTTAAAATCGGGGAAAAGGTGAAACAAGTTGGAATTTTCCGTGTTTTTTTTAAATTGGAATATACCAATTGGAGAATTTTATTTCAGCTGAACACCATCTTTCTTCACACTCGATATCTTCTATAATTTTAGAACGGTTTTACGAAGTGTGCTCTCGTAATATGTGCTATGCCGATTTGATCAACCGGAGGCTTCCTGTCCCGGCATCCTCGAGAAATAAAAATAAAACTGCGCGAAAATTATACCCCAGCCCGTTTCGAACGATTCCCATTCAAAACAGGGAGGAATTTGGGCAAGGATGAGATCACCTCTGATAAAGCAGGCGATTATTTAAATCTGCATTATTTTATGGGCCTCGTATCCTCGAAGACCTGCCTTCGAAATTGAAAAGTCCCCGAAGACCCGAACCGCGGTGGATCTTCCGATTCTTTATCGGTCCTTGACCACTCTCCTCTGAATAACTTCACCTTCTTCGACCGGCTCTTTAAAACAGACAATCCTTTTCCAACCATTAGGACTTTTTCTATGGAAAACAATTAACTTCGACCAGGCCGCCGGTTACGGGAACCGTTCTTTCCGGTATCTCCAAAAACTAACATTTAGATAAATATCTAATGCGTGGCTTTCAAGTTTTTTACTCACCGTCGACGTATTGTAACAAGCTTTCTGGGGTTTTTTGTACTTGCTCCTTCTTTAGTTTATTCCCAAAATTCTCGACGTTTATGGTTGACTAAATTTAATCCGGAATGACTGGTTTGTTAAAAAAAGTTTTCTTCTTTTCTTTAATCAAGTCATCGATTTCGTTCACTGTTTAAAATTTATACAGATTATAGAAAAACTGGGAAAAGTTAAACGGAATTTATCTCAACTAAAAACCTTAATTAATTGTAATATATTAATTGGTCAAGCGGACCACGAAATTAGTGAATTTAATGAATTAAACTGAAGTATACTTCACTAAAGCTCTCCGTGGCCATTTCATTTGTCGNAGATCGAAACGTTGGCACGATAAAGAAAATGTTTTTCTGAAACCTACATCACACCCGACCGCATCTCACGATATCTGAATAACTATCGATTAACGGTCACTAATCTCTACATATTTGTAATACATTGATTGGTCAAGAGAACCACGAAATTAGTGAAGTTAAACTGAATATGGATTATCTGCGTACCGAACCTCCTCGACAATACATGTCCACAATAACCCAACCTGGAAATCATCCAGGTCGGCTGAAGAGGTGTATAAGCACCTAGGGATATGCTTCAGTATGAAGGTGCATCACCAGTGGGTGGCATCTCCCATCATATTTATAATGTTATGAATTACCAAATTTACTTATTGTAACTGCAGTTACAGGTGTAAATAATAATTATAATAATAGAAAAAAATTAACTATCCTTAACATCAAATAAATCCTTTTTAATTCAAATTAGCCCTTTTTACCTTCAAATTAAATCTTTAATTGTTAATTAATCGTTTTTAACTACCAATAAATCCTGTTTCATTTCAAATTAACCCATTATTTAAAACATCATAAAAACCTAGGAGTTAGTAATGTAAGCCCGTAAAGTAAAATTTCTAACATTTGAAATTTAAAATTATTACTATTTTTTTAGAAAACCATATCAAATTTAAGTACTATTTAAATTAAAAATTAAATCTAAAAAAAGGATTCCTCATTTAATTTGGGATTTTTGTAAATATATTATAATCGGGGCTCTAAAAAAACACAATTTCTCAAATTAATAGATGATACCTTTATTTTTATCTTTAATATATATCATTTTTAATTTTAATTCATTTTATTGGATGTTCTAAGAGCCCAATTATTTTATATTAAAAAAATTCTCAGAAATATATACAGGACTTTCTTTGCTTGGTTTTACTTCATACCACCATAACTAAGGTTTATTTTAATACTTCTAATACTACCACGAAAGGATTTTTCAAATTTAAAAAAGTTAATTTCAAGTTAAAAAAGGGGGGGAATTAAAAACTTAAAATGAACTTGAAACTCAACTCAATTAGTACAAAATTGTAGGCCTTCTATTTATTTAAATATGGGACTTTGACAAGATTTCTTTAGGAAATAAACTAAATTTGCAGCATTTATTTATCAAAAAATCAAGATGTATGCAAATGCAAACAAACGATATTCTATTGTGTTTTTTTAACTTTTTATTACCAGATGCATACAATATCCGAAATGTACTTTATGAAATCGTATAATTTCAGAAAGATTTTTAATAATGGTAGCATGTAGACAGAGAAGAGCTCACGTAACCTTAGTTCCACTTCATTTCAATCCTGGAGGGTCGTGCGTCAAGAATAATGGATTTGAAAAACCTTAATCTTGGCGGGCATTTAATTACTTTAAACAATCCTTCTTTTTTTACTCTCACGGTCGAAATTCGCTTTATTCAATATTAATAAAACTCATTTAATAACTCGCGGGCCGTTTTCAAAAGGTGGGACCCGGCCCGTGGAAAATCGCCGAGCCTCATTAAACCCAAATATCCCGATATGTAAAGGCTGGAAAATCAAATATCCCTTTTGTAAAGTGAAAGGCGACCATGACCAATCAATGGTGAAATGTGAAAAAGAAACGCGTCTCGAGGCAAATACACACCTGTGCACCAACAAATTAATTTTTTTTTATCCTTCTCTTTAAGAGCGGGGTTTTTCTCATTTTCCTTCATAATGATGCAAGGATAACCTTTGTCATGAAAGGGCGTTAAACCCTCGAGGGCTCCAAAACGTGCAGCTGAATTAAATAATAAATATATATTTTAACTCTAAAATATAATCAATAATCGCCCTTAACATTTGTAACTGCTTAGTAATAAACAAAATTGTGAAATATCTCATTGAAGTCTAAGTGTTGTTTAACCCCGTAGTTTGGTCGTTTCAGATCATCCTGACTTGCCTGCCATCCCTGTTTAAGCCCATCAGATACTATTCAACACTGCGACATGTTCAATTGTGGTTTGGCTTTTAACCCTGAGCCTCTGATATGCCAAACTAGCGCAAACAGGCAACCGATAATGGATGGAAACAGCCAACAGAATTTCATAAATAAAGTAGTACAAAACATGCTAATTCCAACAACCAAGAATTCATGTTGTCTGTAGGGGTGATGTAACATGGTTTGTGTTTTTGCCTCACCCTGCTTTAACCAACCGTGACGAGCCAATGAAGATGCTTTTCAAACTGCCAAAACGAGTCTGAGAAAAGAAAACAGACGATGATTGGAAACGACTACGAGTAAACATAATATAGCGTCAACAAGATTCTTCAAATGAAAATTGACAATTCTGAAATACATAATTGAAAGAAAAACGCCTACAGATATTCGGTAGAATAATAATTTACAGTTTACGCAACCAATTCGGAATTATGGTTACGAGTTTCGGATAAAGGTGGCTCCAGACTGCGGTATTCGCCAAATGACGATTGCCGCCGAATATGAGCCGAGTCTCGAGATGCTCGTCTTTGCATTCGCCAAATAGCGTGCCTAGTGAACACAAATGCGGGGTTTGCATAACCTGCGGAAACAGCGAATATTTATTCGCCAAGTGCCGTTCGAGTCCTATACTTTTCTACCCAATCGTGATAGACAACACTGAAACTGTCTTTACTGCAGCTGTGGTGACTGTTTTGTTCAGTGGCTACAAACTATTTAAAAAAATATATATTTAAGTGTATTTTTTATTTATAAAAAAATTTATGATTCGTAAGATAAGCTTTCCAAATTATTGGTTATGTTTCGTAAACATCGAGGAACTCCAAAACTGTAGCGTTGGGACAATCCATTCCTAATATATAAAAAACTGTTCTTATGGTGTAAATTAGTACATCTATACTAGTTACGAATCGTTTATTAATGAAAAATAAATAGCATTAAATAGACGTATACACATACTTTTGTTAACAGTTCACAATTGGGTAAGGTATGTATACTTCTTATTTATTTATTTTTTAATAAACGATTCGTAACTAGTATAGATGTATTAATTTACACCAATAACAAGTTTTTTTTGTTTTGTTTTTTAATTATTAGGAAAGGGTTGGCCAAAGCAACAGTTTTGTAGTTCCTCGATGTTTACGAAACAGAACCAATAATTTGGAAAGTCTCTCTTTCAAATCATAAATTGTTTTATAAATAAAACAATAAATTAAAAAATTAAAAGCAAATAAATACAAAAAAAATTGTTAAATTTTTTTTATTAGTTTGTAGCCACTGCACAAAACAGTGACCGCAGCTGCGCCAATATCAGTTTCTCTGTTGTCCATTACGATTGATAAGTCTCGAGACTTGGCGAACACTCGAGTAGGTGGGATAAAATTGTAACCCAGCACCATAGCATGATTTTCATGTAGGAGCATAAATCTACACCATACACCTTGTACTTGTCGAAATTCATCGATTGCAGGAACATGATTAGTTACATGATATCATGAACCTTTTCGTTCTTGTGAAAGACCCAGATAAATTAAACTTGTTCCATAATCAAATTTATATATCTCAGTTTGTCGCTTCGATCTAAATAGGACTCGGTTGCGATTTCTCGATTTTTTTAGGCTCGTACAACAAGGCCAATTAATCGGATTCGGTTCGCGTTTGATATTCAGAGATAAGCCTTTACACTCGTATTATCCACATGTTGGTTGTCAGTCATACCAGATTGAACAGAGGCCCGCCGAGCGTGAATAAATCGAGACCAGTACGAGTCAATATCGTCCGCCGAGTAACGGACGTCGGTTGCGATGAATCTGCGGTACCGTAACTCAGTCCGAGTCAAATCGACTGGCTCCGATATCGGCTCTAAGTATTCTCGATTCGGATGGCAATAAATTTAAACCGCCCCAGAAGTATTTATGACGGCGGAGATCAAAAGGCTGTAAATCCATCTCCGGCATTTTCGCTTTTCCAGGGCGGCAGAAGTGGGCGCGGTATTTACAGACGGCAAATATCACTGTAAATAAGACGTCTGAGTCGGCGATTCAGCCTTTTATGGGCCAACGGCACACCCACGGCGTTGCGAAAATGTCAATGAAGTATGAACAAATTCATTTAAGAATATTGAGTTCTTACCTTCGTTCTGTTGACGGGATTCGTGAAGTCCCAGCCCGGAGCGACGAACAAATAGCCACATTTGGCAACCTTTCTCGCCGCCTGTAAATAAAAATAAATGTGTTACACTAGTTATACTTATACGACTTAAATTATAATGAAATATTGGGTTGTAATTTCTAAATAAATTTTAATAAAATAGACAAATTGTGCTGATGGTTATAATCTTGTTAAGTTTAAGAAGTTTTGAGATAAAAGCGTTGCCTGGGATTTGCTAACTGGCGAGCAAGTCTGTTCTTTCGTAAAACTATTTAAAACTAAGCTTTTGGTTTACTAACCACATGTTAGTTGCTTATAATTAATTTGATTTTGAAAAATGGAGAAACCGGAAAACGACGGAGAATGGATGGATAGAACGATCTGAAAGGACTAAACTGAAGTCTGAAAATTGAGATACTATTTAGTATATATAATATTAAATAATAATATTATTGGTGTCTGATAAGCAAAACAGCGAGAATAGTTGGATCAAGATGATCTGAAAGAGACGAACTGAAGTCTGAGAATAGTACTATCAAGCCTTATCATATGGATAATTAAAACCTTTGGTGTCTGATAGATAAATAGAGACAAAGGGTGGATCAGGATGACCTGAAAAGACCAAATTGAAGTCTGAAAATTGAATAACTATCCAGTCATACGGTGGATCAAAACCATTGATGTCTAATAGACAAAACAGTGAAAATGGGTGGACCAGGATGATCTGAAAGGATCAAACTGAAGTCTCAAAATTGACGGACTATCTAGTCAGTCATATGGCTGATCGAAACGATTGAATGTACAAAATCCACAAGAATTTTTTTCAATTGTACACACAGTTACTAACGCGTAACGTCTTCATCATGCATATCCCTTGGAAGTCACGAAATTAAAAGGAAGAAATTAGATTGAGAAAGGAAAGCGAAAAAGGTGGTCAAATCGGGATAAAATTTAATTTAATCGTACAATTTTCTTCAGCCAATTTGGTAACAATCTATCAACTCAATTTTGGCAATTTCAACAAAATAAAGCAATAAATCATTATTAATAACTAATCATTGTGTAAGGTATTGGTTGAGATAAAAAGTCAGTGTCACGAGCGGGATTCGATCCCACGATCTTCCGCTAAATACGCCGCTGCTGTACCACTTGAGCTGTCGTGACACTGACTTTTTTATCTCAACCAATACCTTACATGAAGATTAGTTATTTGAAAGACGTTAATTGGTCAATCGAACCCCGAACTCTAATGGATTATTAATAATGATCAAAAACTTTTAATAAAACTTCCAGTACAAATGAAGACATGTATGGTAGACGAAAACCTAGAACTTTACGCATAGCCCCATCTTTTTTAATATATATTAAGTATTTATATATACAATCATCTATTATTTATTGGGCCGACAATAAAAGCAATCGTTTGTTTTCCTGTAAACGTATATTCTAATAAAATACTTTCCCGTCTTTTATTATTTATGGCTTAGATAAGGAAAAAATTCCCAGTGAGTAAAAAAGAATTGAACTGATCTTTAGATCATTGCAGCGTCAAAGGCAAATCGTCAGACGCGAATACAAAACAGAAAATCTCTCGCTCTCTCTCACACATAAAATTCATTTTGAGAAAGAGCTATCACGTCTCATCGCTCGGTACCCTTCCAGAATATAACATCAAACTGGACTGACCGTATTTTGCGGGTATTATAATCCTTAGAATTAGGAAGAGTTGCTTTTTCAAAAGAGCTTTCGACAGAAAGTAAGGAGTTAAAAAAATTAATTGTACTTTTATGCCAAGATAATCAAACTTGATTAAATTCTTTCGGTTCATTTAATTTCTAGGGGCAAACCAGTATTCTGGGCGTTTTCTGATTATCCTGATCGGTCTGTACTCGCTTGGTCGGTCTGTTCAGCGTGTTTCAGCATTTTGCAATCTTACATAGTGTTGATGAACTTTTGAAAGTGAATAAACCTCTTCGTAACCCATACCGAAATGCGTCTGGTAGGCCGAATCAATGTGGATGCACGGAATAGGACGATTGGAAAGAAACGATCGTAAAGCTTACCCACGACACAAATTAAAAACGGAACGTCTTTTTTGTAAGTTTAAAGTTGTTCTTAGTTACCAAGAAAATGTGATGATATTTAAACGAATAAATAATCACTTAAAGGTGCTCTATAAAAAAGTGTACGTGCAGAAATTTGCGTTAAGCTATATTGATTCGATGTCTTCACATATCAATTGGGCAAAACTAAAAAAACAGCAGTCTAACAGACCAGGAAAAGCATAAACGAAAAGAATCGAGAAGCTTTGTCAACCTCATAAGTGGGTTTATTGAGACCACTTTTGTATAAAAATGGGTTGTAAAGCAAGCAGCCTCTCGTCCTTATTTCAGTGTACGGCTTTCCATATGATTTATGGCTCGTAAATCAGTAAAAGAGAGGCATGGCAATTCGTCACTCATCTAATTGCGTGACTGAATTACGCCCTTAGTACTGTGGACCTGGCTCCGCGGGCCTTTCTTGTAATTATGATCCAATACATAAATATTTATGGACCTGTAAATTCGGCAAATTCAGAAAACCGCGATTAACACCTCAAAACGAAGACGTTATAATTAGAGAGGGCAGTGCCGTAGGACGTAGGTATTTTCCAGGACGTCAATGCCGATAAGAAAATTAAATATAAGAAAGATGTAATTAATATTTAGCCGGTGGGCGCCTGGTGGGCAACCGCCCATACCCACTGTTTACTTCGGTCGTTTTGTTTTCCCAACCGACGAGATGGCTTATCGTAGCTATAGCATAATTGTTCCTGTCACGGTCCTTTCTGCGCAATTTTCACTTGATTGTTGTGATTATTAATTTCCGAGGAGCGGGTGAAACGACCTCTTCCCTCTTATGTCGCAGCAAACACATGAATGAAAAGGTAGATACTGGAGATGCAGCGATATCGCACATACATAGTCCTGATACAAACAAGTTTAAGTAGTAGTAAAGACAGAATTATGAATATTGCTTCTGCGCCCCTAATTATCATGGACAAAATATCCAAAAGGAACGTTAAAGACGATTGTGGCATTCAAATGTTGTACATACCAATTACTTTAAATTGAAAACTTCAGGAGTTAACAGATTACACAAACATGTTGCCAGAATGATAACGACATTCTTTGAGATTTTGATTATTTTCAAATCAAGCCAAAAGATGAAAATTAGAAGACTCAGTATAGAGAAGTCATTTGGGTCCCAGACAAGCGTGCTATAGCAATTAGGTTTCTTAGTCAACTTTTCTAAACTAACTTTGAAATATTATCTCAGGTTTCTCTATTTTATGGAGTTTTTCCAGCCAAAGATCGATTGAATTGTCCTATTCTTTAGATGGAAAACCACTATAAAATTTTGAAACCTGAGATCATATCAACGCCTGCAACAAAAAACGTCAGCATTGAAAAAATATACAGGTGAGAAAAATCAGTCAGTCTGTAATAGAACCAATGCGCAACAACTACGATGTGACGCTGAAAACGTAACGCTTATATGTTGCGCGTCGATGTTACACTCACCGTGTGGCCTTGCAACTATAAAAACGACATAAAATGGATTATTTTACGACCATCTAACAAACCTGACCTTTTTAAATTTAGATTCGGATCAATAAATTAGGTCGAAAATCTGACACTCAAAACTATAACAACAACAGCATACTCTGTACTGAAACATAGAAGAACCTTTAATACTAACCTATTCAGTACTAACAGACCACTGCTTAAGTCAGAAGACTACTTGAGCTAATGAACAATTCGAAACATTCAAGTTAAAATTGTCATCTGAAAATGACAATGACAAAAATCGACCTGTCCGTATACAATCTGTAGACGTGAATAAGACAGTAAGTAACAAAGAAATCGAATTTTTAACAACTATTTTTTTTATCTGAAAACTGGAAAGCATCTACGCAATAATCATAAAAGTCATAAAACGTGAAACATCTTCTAGCTGTGGCCTTTAATTGTAACAGTTGTTGTATATTACTTTAATAGCTGATATTTCTGGGTCCGTGTACTCCTTGGTTTATGTTGCCTTAATACGCGTTTCGGCGTCATGCCATCTTTAATGAGGAATTGCGGTTGGTTAAGGTAGAGCTAGTCCTGCTACCGTAAACAGAATAAGTTATTACATTGTAAACATAAATTGTATAAGGGATGTCAATCCTAAGCTAGGAATGCGATAATCCCACGAGTACTGACATACCTCCCAACATGCCACCCACCTCTTCTGATAAACCTCTCGAACAACTGCGGAAAAGCAATTTCACCTGTGTTCAATACGGGATTTTCCACTTATAGGATTTCTTGTCGACCTACAGGAGTGGTCACGGAGGGGATTTCAATTACGGCAGTCTTGGGTTGCGGAGAAAGGGGATTGGTATCGAGGATCGGACCGAATTCATATCCAGTTTAACACGTCCGAGTCCTGTTCACCTTGTTCACGCTGACAAACGACACTATATCACATTTTAGTGTTAAGAAATGCCGTTCTCATTTTCAACAAAATACACAACGATGTGACTGCTCATCTACCCGGACCCCCTCCAGCAATAACGGCGACAAGGATTTTATCCGAGCTATCTCAATTAAGGGCGTATTGGAATCTTTAGAGCTTTTAACGATAATAACGACTTAGACGATTTCCTGGAAAAGCCTTTGTATCAAGCCAATTTGTCGATAAGGGCCCTGGTAGTGATTAATGATGAAATTCCCTCAAGTGCTCACTATTTGTGATATTAACAAGCTATTTACCGACTACAGTCATAGATGTAAGAACGGGTGTTTATCACTAACGGGGCTAAAGCAATCTATGCTTCCTTCTATAATGACAATTTCAGAGCAATCTAGAAAGGTTGAAACCAAAGTCCTTTCCCTCAAAATTTTCAAGCATTTGAACATAAAAATATCTTATAACATATGCGACCTGAATTTGTGAGTGAAATCAAGATTATCAAGAAAACATTTCTTTAATTCTATTGGATTTTCATGAATTTCTTAAAAGAGTTTTTTTTTTTAATCTTTATGATAAACAGTTATTTTTTGCATATCAATATTAAATGAAGACATCTCTGCGATGTATGTTTGTAACCGTACATTGTAAAAGGTAAGTCGATAATTGTGGGTTTCAAAATTTTATTGTACATATATATGTCTGGGGGAAAGCCTAAAAGGATTCAAATATTTTTTCCGCTACTTAAAGTTGAAAATCTCTAATTGGATGACGAGATTCCCTAAAAATGTCTGGTCTTTTAACATCTCGGCCAGATGGGCTTTTCTCACGATAGACTTTTTCAGTGGCGTTGAACGGAAGAGTTTATCGACTTGTTTCGAGTGATAACGAGCTGGAATAAGCACCGGGGGAAAGCGCATAAAATACGTGCGTCCATCGTCGAAAGGAAAAACGCCGAAGAAATTGGAACTGGCAGCAGGGATATCGGGTCGTGCTTCCTCGCCTGTCAGTCCGAAACATGGAATAATTTCGAATAACCCTTTCGGGCGTGATCCATTGTTGGATTCAATCTCGGTGTATTACCCGGAGGAGTTACGGACCGAGATAGCCTCAAGAGATTCGCGGAGGATTCCGGCCAAATATCCACCCACGCCTTTTTTCCTACCGCGCTGGGTGATCGACAGTAATACCTGATATCTTTACCTTCTTTCTGACCTTGCGCAATTCAGTTTTAAGGGCTCGTGGGCAAAAAAGGATGAGGTTTTCAACCTGAGACCGAGCCTTCGGAAACGAGATCTGCCTTAATTAGAATTCTCATATCCAGTGGGCTTGAGCACCGTTAACAGACCTCCTAACTCACCTTCTCGAGTATAACTAGGAGTGGTCCTCGGAACGCCTGTACGGTTTATAAAAAAACCTGGAATTTTAGACCCATCTGAATCAATCTGGTGCATTTAGGGAAAGGAAAAATCATTACAGTCCTTTTTTTCACTGTTATAGCCGGTGAACGGATAGTTGCCATCAACAACTAACCAACTTTTGCTGCTGCTGATGAGAAAAGCCAATAACTTGCCTAATGATAAAACAATGAGTTTAAAGAAAAATCACAAACATGCATACAATGCGTATGTTCAACGGGTTTAATATTTGAACGTTAACAAAACAAAACCGTTAATTTTCTATCAATAAACAACAGGGGAAAAAATTAAAAATAAAAATATACTTTGCACTACTAGAAATCAGGTTACATTGGTGCAATTGTTTCTGTCACACCAAAAATGAACAAAAATTATAATCTAATCAAAAGCAAACTCTCTCATTAAAATGGGACCAGCGAATTATGGAAAGACTCGTAGAAACTGGAAGAGCAATACAAGCTTTAAAATTAAAACTAACTAAATATATAAATTGTATCATTTTGTTGAACGTGTCACACACACGCTTTCCTGCATTTTATAAAATTCTTACTTTATTTTCCTTGAAATATTATTTTCAAACATCATCCAAATTATTTTCAAACACTTATTAAAGTTTGTGTAGCTTTTATATATTGAAATACCGCTTGTACATGTTGCTATCAAACTGGACTATTGAACTGAATATGTTTATACCCTGGACAGGGTAATTCGCTACTCGTACGACAAATTTTCTCATGCGCTTCTGCACCTCAAATACAACAAAAAAAAGGATCGTATGACCTATGGTTCGATTCTGCATCCTTTCGCAAATATTCAACTTTAATGTTTTTTCAACTATATACGTCATAAATCTACTTGCAGCTCTTTAACTATTCATTTTTGGTAAAATACAAAAAAACGCATTAAAAATAGCGTTATATTTCTTTTACTAAGGCACCCAATAACTGACCATTATATTAATCCATATATGTTTAGCGGTCATAATTGACCGCAATTATTATTTCAATTAATTATTCTTTTCAGCTAAGGCCTTAGTTGAGATGAAAATGCCGACGGTCGTGGATACGAATCCCGCTCGTGAGACTAAATTTGTTATCTCAACTAAGACCATAGATAAAAAGAATAATTAATTTAAATAATTAATACGATATGGATTGATATAATATGTACAAAAGTAATCACTTGACTAACAGCAAGTTCAGAAGTCGCTGAGAATCGAATCCTATTACACGACTTTTTAAAAAAGAGCAAAAAGAGGAAAAATTCGAAAGTCGTAGGTTGAGATGAGGAGTTGGTGACCGAGTGGATCAAAGACCCGACAGCTAAAGTGGTTAGAGCAGAGGCGTATTTGGCGAAGGTCGTGGGTTCGAATCCCGCTCGTGACAATAAATTTTTCATCTCAACTAAGACCTTAAATAAAGAGAATAATTATCTATAAATTTATCATAATAATAAAAATTTAGCATTATGTAGACTAATATTTATTTTTAGAAGCTCGGTTAGGTTGGAATGGGAAGGTAATTAAAATTTAAATAAAATCCAAGGAAAAATATGGTTAAAAGGTGGGAATTGAATGTAGTTTTCAAAGGTCCAGTGGGAGTAGAAAATCAGGGAAGAAGCCGAATGCCAATTTGCCGAGCTAGTTGATTTGCAGAGCAACTTCCAGCCTCATCTCAGTGTGCCATCGGTAGTTTTATTTGTGTCGCTGGATAACCCACATTTAAAAATAATGACCTGCTCGGCCGTGCTAATTTACATTCGCGCAACAGAGAAGGAGGGTGAATAAGGTTTGAATACAAATCGGCCGGATTACGCTGGGCCAAATTTACCGACAGGAACCTACAATTTCGTCCACCTCCGTATAAAAAAAAGAAGCGAAACGAAAATCGCTAATGGGCCAATATACGGGGCCGGTTGAGAGAGGCTTGTTTATAAACGCCGGTAACACAACAGGCGCCTCATATTACACTAGAGTTCTAATTAGAAACCATTTAAACGAGTATTAAAAATTATGAACGGTGTTGCACAATAAGAAACGGGCAAATTGGCAATTAGCGATTATCTACGCCGGTGGAGACAAGACATAAAATCCAACAGGTTCATTAACGGCTTTATCGAGAAGTTCACTTTTCATGAATTCCGACCGCAGAACGAAGTCGCTTACTCAACACAGAAAAAACTAGAAACACCTTACAATCTTGGAATTCTAGAAATCGCGCGAATGCATTTCATACTGTTTGATGATTACGGTACTAATTCATCAAATTAGCTTTTGGATTGATTTACTCTAAGTTCGTATAAAATTGCAAAACCTGTTTTTTCTTTAAAAAAAAAAAAAAAAAAAGAAAGAAAGAAAAAACGGTGTAATACTCAAAGAGCAAGCAAGATCTTGGACTGCCTATCTCGAGGTTTAATCTGTCGGGTATGCCATCTTCTGAGGTTGGCATGCCTGCTATTTCCTCAATTCTGTCCTTTAAAATTCTAATAGAATCCTGTGTAAACAACAAGAGAGATGCTTTTATTGTAATAAATTTTGGGAATCAGGGTATTCGAGAGGTGATTAGGCTGTAATTCCATGCCTAATTCGCTGGTTTAGACCGTCAGACACTTTTTGACGCTTCAGTACCGGTAGCATAGGTGGACCAAGCTGACTGAAGATCTTGTAATTTATTATTACTTTCAACGCTACAAACAGCTTAGTTGTCTTCACAAATTTAGTACATATAGCAATATTAGAGTAGAGAAGTAATCCATTGATTACACTCCTATCATAACACCATAAAATATTTAATCTAGGCCATTGGCCGCATCACGCAACTTAGCGGATTGTCGGGAAGGGTTCGGGATGAAAGATCGGACTAAAGGGTTGTGATGAGGTTCAAGGGTTTTATTGAGGAGTCTGTATCGACTTTTCCTGTTTCGAGGACAAATGGGATTTGTTAATTGTACGTACAGTAATGTTGGATACGAAATAGGGAGCTTGGGCAATGGATCAAAGGATTTTTGGCTGGATTGTAGGTTTTAGAAGGCCTGGTTGAAGCCGATAGTTCAATTCCGTAATTCCAGATTTGTTTTAGTAATGATATGCAGATGAGTCGTTTTCTAATGAGAGTTTCGATCTGATGTCAAGAAGTCGTATCCGTTCTATAATTTTGATTCCTGAGTGGGGTTTCCAAGTAAGTCTATTATCCATGAATCCCAAATAGCAAAAAGAATATTAGTTCCTGAGAATGTAACAGAGTTGTAGTAAATTGGAGCAAAAGGATAAAGGTTATTCGTTGGGATTTGATTTCATTGAATTTAATCTGAACCATTATTCTAAACCGGATATATGGTTCTGTTGATTTCTGACGGTAACTATTGGAAGTGGTGGGATAAATTTAAAATACGTATACTTGGGGACCATCCTGTTGAACAGTTCAACTGTTAATCAAGTTCAAGACGAATCGACATTTAATTGTTTAAGTAATAAAAAATCCAATGAAAATGGATACGGAAAATGTCATGGCATCGGTTGATTTATGAGATGAATTTTTTCGACACCAATATAAATGTCAGTATCGTTCCTCTATATATGCCTATAGCAGAAGTTGACCAGACTCCATAAATATCGTGCTGTACAAGATAAATGTACACCATACAACATTGTATTCCGGTTGAATTATTCTTCCTTCTCGTAAGTTTTATTGGGGAAATTAGGATATTTACTGAGAATTTGAATGTTGTATCTTAAAAATAAATTAACTATACTAAAAATGTTAATGAATGTTTGATTTGGAGATTGGTATTTGCCAACTTAAAGAATAATGACTGACACTTGGCCCAGGTGTTGTGAACATTTTTAAAATTTTCTTGCCTATTTTTCATCATTTATTTGTACCTGAACTAGTCGATTATTGACCAAATAGAAATGGTTTTAATTATTTATATATGCGAAAACTGTCGTCGTGACGTTTAAAGCCTTCGCCCATTTATCCTACGTGATAAGAATAATTCCGGTTTGAATTCGGTCACCGGACCGCATTTAAATAATTCAGAGAGCGCACGACGAATTCCTTCTGTCATGAAGGGGAGAAACGCGTTTTAATTAACAGGTGGAAACGGAAGATAACCCCATAAGCGCCCCATAAAATTATGACAAATACACCTCACAAAGCCTATTCTAAGCCAGTAATTGTTTCCTTCAAGCTGGAGAATCCAGAATACTCCGCTGCTTTATGTCGAAAAGACGACGCCTCGTTTTCAGATGAAGGCAATTACCTCTTAATTTCATTCTTTCATCTTACATGAACATAATTGGTCTTCCATCACATTAAAAGTTCCGTTGTTACTTAAGCAATTGCCCTTTTCATTCTCATCCGATGTACTTCATACATTTTAACCGGTTTAACCAGGTTTGTACCTTGTTTTGGTCTGTCTATTCTTGTCTGACCTGTCAGACGCATTTTGCCAACTTCAGCGGTAGGAATTTACATCCATGTACCTTGGATGTATAAAATTCATCGCTGATTATGGCGAAATGCTAAAATTTCGACGGAAGGAACCAGCGAGGATAAGCGGACCAGGACAGGAAACGACCAACTACACCTTTCATCGCCCAACAGGTAAATCTTACAAGGAAGTTTGTTTATTAAACAAACAAACATTCGAATACATTAGAAAAAGGTAGTTGTTTAATGATGAAAGAACAATTATACGTTTAAAGTCTCACCAGTCAATCTCTCAATCTATCAAAATTACCCTATCATACAAAATAAATCGAAAAAATCTACTTTTTCAATTATCATTAACGAACGGAATGATTTATTTTGTATCTCAGACTCTAATTACACCAGACCTGTTTCCGTATTTGATACAACCTGCTGATTACTGCTATTTTATTCGATAAAACTTGTATCCTGGGGATATGCACTGTCATTAGTATTATCTGGAAGCAAGGCGCATAATATCAGGCAAATAATTTATGTTGTGAGGTGTTTTATCATTAAATGGAAGTTTCAAACGTGAGTTTAAAGTTTAAAGCTTCATTTATTGCATACAGGAAGTTCTATACAAACAATAAACTCGACTAAGTTTCCTGTTTTGTTATGGCTGCACTTCGTAAAATCCATCACTGTGACAATACAACATCGGAAATTACTGATTTGTATCACCCCTCTTTTGACATGGATCACTCTTTTTAAATGATTTCTTTTCTGCACCCGAAGATCATTGTTTAATACAATTCCCTGCGACAAGACGGAAAAAAAGCATTTCATCAAGATTCTAACAAGATCCTTGGACTGTTTTAAATCGTGTAGTTAAAAAGAATTGATTAATTAAGAAAACTTTCCTTCCGTTCGACAACTCCGAGGATTTATTTTTATCCAATCCGACGGCTCTTCTCTCCCAAACACTTTCCTTCCAATCTAAACAAGACGAAAGCCGATAGAGTACAAATCATATACGTCAAATCAGATGAGAAAGTGGGACGTCGAGATGCCCGTAACGACGAGGTGACGGCAGAGAGCTCAACATCGTTCCCGTTGATCACCCACGCCACGGGACAAAACTTGTTTATTTGATGCCCTGCCAGTATTATCAGGGGGCAAAGAATTTTTATAACATGCCTTTATCGATCCTGCTCTTATGAATGGTGTCGTAAAGTAAAGTCTTCGATCTGACAAGCACGAAAAAAATGGATGAATAAAAATCTTCGGATTAGGCAATAACATGCTGTTTTGGAGGAACTTGTTTTCTTTGGTTTTTAATACTTAAATCGGAAATTGGAAGTCTTCATCTTTGAACAGATTGGAGGGAAAATATTTATTCAACAATAGTAGTGACTATTGACATCCTAACTTTTAATACGCAGCATCCTTGGTATTTTGTTCTGTCTGACTTTGGTTTGTATAAAAGTTCAATTAAAAGGAGCTTGTCTAAAAAAATACCACGAAAACCCACTAATGGAGATGGTTAAGAAGCCGGTAATCACTGAGATGCTTTGAATTAAAAATCCGCACTTTACACTGAATACTACAGGTGATTTTAAGGAGAGAATCAAATTTTTGGGTCCTTATCGGCGAAATAATAGACCAACTTGGTGGTCCGACAGATAAAACCAGCAAGGATAGGCAGACCAAAATGATCCTAAAGGGTCAAAAGGTTCATGGTCCTGCAAACCTCCGCAGCAATTCACACCATTCAACTGTTGTCAGGTTAGGATGAAAAAGACAGAATTCTATTTGGAAGGTCTAAGATGATCACCTCAAAACCAAAATAATTATTTTTTTATTGAACCAAATAGAAAATTGATTTCATAAAAAACATAGTGAAGAGGAGATGAAAAACGGATTCTGCGTAACAATACACTTCGCTGGTGATAGTGGGGAAAGCCAAATGAACATCCATTATCGACATCCAAGGACTTATTCCACCGTAAATTTTGCCGGACTGAAGAAGAATCATTCACGAAAGGATTCCGTGAGAAATAAACAACGAAAAATATGGAAACTTTTCAACAAATTCTCCTTCCCAGAAATGGTGGTGCTACTATTAACCGGAGCTACAGAATGGTTGACATAGTCTTCATACAATCATGACGCCATCCACACAACATTATGCAAAATCATTTCAAATAAAATTATTGGTTAATTTAGATAACTTAGTTTTGTCGGAGATGGGGTCATTGGTTCGATTCCCAGCCTTGCACAAAATAATTCTCGACGCCAACATAGTTTTTGCATGACAATTTCCCTCTTCAAGATCATTAAACAAAAAAGTATAAAGATAAATAGTTAATTTACAATTTACTAATTTGGGTAAAGGGATTGCCTGTTGACAATAAATGTTATTTTATTACTAATACTTTTATTTTTAGAAAAAGTTAATACTTGTGAAGATACTTGACTGCTGCCTCTAGTAAAGATACCAATCACTAATGGGAAATTTTGATATTGTTGAAAAGATACGTTTTACGAGTAGATAAAATAAACGCTCCCAAATATATTGTTAATCAAACATTAATTTAACATATGATAATTTCTACCATGTCATACTTGCAGAAAAATCCAACAACGCTAGGTTAGCAATTCGATTCACTAGGAAATGATATAAGACTATGCCATTGTTCAGATCAAATAGTGCGATATTATATTTATTAATCAACCGAACAAGCCGTAGGCCAAAGATACAATTAATCACACAGTATTTACGCGAATGATTGATTTTTTTGTCTTTTACGATGGCCAAATGAGTAACTTGTCAAGTGGGAAGGCCGGATCGTAACCGATAGTGTATGATTTCGGAGATTCCACCCCGGGTCCCTCGGCAGGATATCCATCAATGTCGCCTGGGACAATGGAGACATCCCGAAGGTCGGCCTATTAACATAAAATGACTATTGACGCGCACGGTTCGATATGTAAACATGAGTTATGTCCAATGGACAAATAGGCGTGAAGGTCTGGAGGGGGATAATTGACCTATAAATATCGGTACGGGGAAGAGGAAAATGTAAATCGTGGCTAATACGAATTTACGATCTAGCCTCTTCCGGATTACGTTTTTCCCTTTCTTTATTTTTAAACTTGGTTTAATTAGCAAGAAGGCGTAAATGTAATTTTAAAACATTTTAGCCCATCGCCGAAACCTTATTCATATATATTCCATAACCTATGGTACCAAACAACAGAGAAACCCAGTTCTCAAGGAACTGACCTCATAAATATTATTTACATTAAAAACATTTACAAAAATTGAATAATTGTTGTTCTTAGGCAGTTCAAACAAATTCATTTTTTAAATAATTATCCAATTCATAACAAATCATCATTATGTGGCAAAAATCTATGGAAAATCACAAAGGATGTGGTATATAAAAGCTTCAGCCATTTTAACGATGGAAGCACGTAAACTTTGCAGTTAATTTTAATTATCACGGCTGCACACTATCTAAAATAGCGGCATACTGCATACCAATAGAAGCAATATTGTACATATTGCAGAATGTTATTAGTAAGTGAATTAACTACTCATGTTAACCAGGTGCATAATTATTTATGAATATGTGTACTTGAAGAGCTTTTTTCATATATATTTTGATAAATTGTATAAATGATCCGATAGGGTCCAACGATTCATGGCCCTGCAAACCTAAAGAGTAAATCTCACAAGTCAAATATTAACTGTCAGGTTTAAGGACAGCAAAAAAAAGACAGAATTCTCTCTAGAAGACCCAAGATGACTGACTCAAAACCAAAATAATTGCTTTCTTAATAAGAATATTCTTATAATGTAATTTTTTCCAAGATGGAAAGAAAAATGGTTAAGTGAAAACGGTAGAGAGAGGACTAGAAAGAAGAAAAGAAACATAATGGAAGAAAAAATAAAAAATGGGGAAAAGGATGAGAAAGAAAAGATAGACGTAGGGAGGGAAAGAGATAAAGAGGAAAATAAAAAGAAAGGAAGAAGGAGTTGAGATAAACAGAGAGAGAGAGAGAGAGAGAGAGAGAGAGAGAGAGAGAGAGTAAGATAAAAGGGGTTCAAATAAAAAGAGGAAATAGGTATAGAGAGAAGAAACGACAAAGAAAAAAAGACAAATAGATATATATTACTAACTCTTTGCTGTTTCATATTTAATTAAGTGATAAAAAAAACTTTTCTATTTATTAAGGGGCAAAACCAATAGTCAAATAGACATATTATAATTATTTACGAGGGTAACTAGAAAAAAGATATAAACCCTTTCTTTCTGTCTTAGTCCGCATTGAAAATGCCCTGTAGATAAAAAAGACAGCCAGGACATAACGCGTGACGAGGAGGACAGGGAGATCAAGGATCTAACTTCATACGAACACAATGACCTGTTTCAGATAACGATCTTGAATGAGATAATCGTTTCAACAGAATCATCTCTTTGCCAATCGAAAACTATGGATAAAAAGAATATTTTCTGAATGGGATCACTGACAAATGTAATAATGTTTTCTTGATGAGTGTTTGTTTTATATATAAGCTTGTTGAGAAAAACCCACTTACAATCAAACATTTCTACGCAGAAAAAAATGTTTTGTGTATTTCTATTAATTGACGTTTGGCTAGTTTTAGATTTATTGCTATATGGCTAATATAGATAATAAATCGAAGGTAGTCTAGACTGTAGTTGGAATTATCAGTTATAACAATCGGTGGGCAAATGCTGGGCGACTTCACTCATTTGCCATGTAATTGGAACAATCTCAATCCCGCGTACAAATATTTTCACTATGGAGCCCGACTAATTTTCGGATTTGTTTTCCAAGAAACTATAAAAAAAATTTCGAAAAAAGGACGAGACTTGCGAAAACGGGCCGCGATGGCGTGCTCACAATTACCCGTCTAACCACCCGGGAGATTCCCATTGACACGAATACGAGAAATTCGAGGGGAAAAGAACCACGATTCGCCCCACCTGGAAATTGTCTGTATGTGTATAATTTTCGATATATTACGAATTGACTCGGCCGTGATTTTCTTTAGCCAGGCCTAAAATTACACACGCTCATCTAGATTCCATTAGCGAGGCAAAGGAAATTGTCGCTTATGGAGAAAAAAATCTTATTAAAATAATAGCCCTCCTACCAACTATGTTATACAAAAGAGTATTACGATTTTTCACAATTAGGTTTTCAATGAATATAAATAATACACAAAGAAAATAGATTTTCCAATTCCTAACGCTGGCAGGTACATCTTTGGTACCTCACACTACACGATTACTCAATGAAAACGTAACCAAACGTGTCAAAATAAATTAGAATGTATAGAAATACGTTGAGATACTCTTTTCAATGAAAAATAATAATGATCTAGGGCTCCAGTTTACAGTTTTCGAGAAACAAACTGGAACATAACGGTTCAAGCAAACGGAAATAAATCAACCCAGATTGACCAGCGAGAAACCAAAGACCCACATATACGATAATCTGGAAGCGACAACTGAAATGAATTTTTAAGCGACAGTCAATTATGCTAACTATTAACCATCCCTACGAAGGGCAACTGCTAAACTTACATCACAAATGGCAGCCCTGATAAAAGAAAGGGGAAATAAATCGACCCAGATTGACTAGTGAGACTCACGGACCCAGAAAGTGAGAGCAGATGATAGGCAAATAGTAGTAACGTATGTCATCCGCGAAAAATTCTATCTTTTACGAAAATCATAAACAACACTCCGGTTTTTCAAGCCCCATTGCTCCCTTCGTCTATTTACTGCTAATTCACATCCTGAATTACTTAAAAACTAACCCCAAAATGACTTAAAAAACTTACATATTATGTTACTAACGAAACTAAACCTGTGGGAATTTTAGCGGGAAGAAGTCAACTTCGCTAAATATAAAATAGCCTTCAACAGATTTTCTGACCGCTTATTAGCCAGAAAAAAACACAAGAATTATTAATGATCGATTGATTATATTGTGAGAATTTCTGTCCGGGTCTGGTGGATGATGGGTAATTTCAGTGTGTCGCAGAATCTTATGAATTCAGTGGTAGGTTTATTGGGTAAAAAAAAACTTTCTCATCCTGCAGTTAGGTTATTCAGGCGCGTTCAGCATTTTGCCATCTTCAGTCCGGGTTTTAAGTAGAGTGAATCACACAAACCTACCACTGAATTCATAAGATTCTGCGACACACTGAAATTACCCATCATCCACCAGACCCGGACAGAAATTCTCACAATATAATCAATCGATCATTAATAATTCTTGTGTTTTTTTCTGGCTAATAAGCGGTCAGAAAATCTGTTGAAGGCTATTTTATATTTAGCGAAGTTGACTTCTTCCCGCTAAAATTCCCACAGGTTTAGTTTCGTTAGTAACATAATATGTAAGTTTTTTAAGTCATTTTGGGGTTAGTTTTTAAGTAATTCAGGATGTGAATTAGCAGTAAATAGACGAAGGGAGCAATGGGGCTTGAAAAACCGGAGTGTTGTTTATGATTTTCGTAAAAGATAGAATTTTTCGCGGATGACATACGTTACTACTATTTGCCTATCATCTGCTCTCACTTTCTGGGTCCGTGAGTCTCACTAGTCAATCTGGGTAAAAACCTTAAAGAGCAATTAACAACAATAATAAATCAACAGCAGTGGATAATGCATATATATCAGGGATAGGGCCCCCACAAAAAATCACGACAAACACGTCAAACTTGGCTCGAAAGGGCCAGGATTTTATTTCCAGATGCCTTCGCTTTAACGCTAGATTTGAGACACTAATTAATGCCAGACCGCAAGCCTTTTCCCTGGGTTTTTAAATGTCAATATGTTCACGGATTTTCAGGGAACCATGACAATTGCCCAACTCCGATTCTCCTCTTCCTCATAGAGCGTATTGTCTTTTTCCAATAGCCGTAAAGGACAAGGCTGTTCCGTCTATAATTCTGATAATGCGACTAACAAAAAAAATAAATCGAAAAACTAACATGAAAATAAATAGTATATTAAATAGATTATATTAGTGGTCTGATTGACCAAATTACTTCTTTCAATTAATTAATCTTTTTATGTAAGGTTTTGGTTGAAATGAAGAAGTTATTGTCACGAGCGGGATTCGATCCCACGACCTTCGGCTTACCATTATTATATAAAAAACTATTCGTTAGGCGTTGCAAAATTGTATGAAAAACGCTACTTCAAGCCTTTTTTTTTTTTTTTTTTTTTTTTTTTTTTTTTTTTTTTTTTTTTTTTTTTTTTTTTAAGGACTTCAAGTCTTTTAGCCATCAATAAATTATTAGCGTTTACTGATTTTTTTTCTCGAATCGGAAGATAAGGTGTTGGCGTTGTATTGGGGAAAAAACGAATCTCAACACATCATGCAATGAAGTTGAAGGAAACAACTAGATGTACTTATGCATGGCTAAGTCGAATCTCAAAAACACAATAGGGTAAAGGACCTAAGGTATTCTCACCAACCTACACAAGCATGTACTTCCCTATAAACCTTGAACAGCTTGGTTTCCTTCTCTAAACAACAAGCCAAAGAAGAGCATACAGCTAAGATATAAAGCAGGATCCGCAACAGCACTCCAGACAGCAGTACCAGTAGCACCGTTAGGTTAGAGTTAAGAACAAACGTAACACTTAAAAAAAAGAGAGGACGTTATTAAATAAGATAGTCTTGAAACGCATGAAAAAGAATGGCTCAGAAACGCGACTCTGAAAACAAGTGAAAGACTACGTAAAAGAAAAAAAAAGAAGATTGACTAATGAATATATTCCAAACCTAAACAGAGGCTAGTCTTTACTTGGGACCTTCCAGATTACTTCATAACCAAAATATTGATATTTTGTATACATGACCTTTCGCCTTTTCAAGAAATAAGAAAAAGAAAGAGTATTTGAGAATGTTTTACTCAAAGATGGCCACCAATCCGTCAACGACTCAGTCCCAACTTTGCCAAGCCTGGGTGAGGACTGACTGCCAACTGACAGTCCTTGGCAATGTTCTTCAACGAAATATGAAACCATGATGATGCTGTCCTTAAAGCAGGTCGAAAGTTTGGCAATAAAACTGAATTTGCTTCTTCATCAGACCCGTCCGTTATATTGTTGAGTATCAAATCAACCATAAGAAAGAGCTAGGTAGTATAGATCGGGTGTTGAACGACTGAATAAAACAACAGCCATTTTTGACGAGCTTTCGGAAGAAAGAGAAAATATATCTCCGTTCAGTTGACCAGCATCCTATCTACTACCCAACTTCATCAGACCATACCAAGATTCAGTTTATTTGTAAGAAACAAAGTGGTCCATACATCTAACACTTTAAGCCACCGATACACGAACTCATACAAAATTATGAAATATATAGGACTACTTCAAGGACTTCGTGTTTACATACACATCCATAGAAATGAGCTACCAGAATTATAATTTATTTACTTATTCGATTTTTTAAATAGATAGAGGGGTTTTTGGTGTCTTCATATTTATTGCTTATATGCTTATTGTTGGTGTAGTGCTTATTTCTTATTTATTATTATAGCATAGTAGAAAATTATATTTATTTATAAAATGAAACTCATGTTTGACCGCGAGAAATCAAATTGTTATAAGCTGGTTGTTTCACTACTTCGCAGGAAAGAGGGAACCATCAAAAGCTTTGAAGTCATCTTAATATAAAAATACCAAAGAAAGAAAATAACATTAAAAGGAGGTTTATGAACATTAACATAGCCCTCCCTTTACGACCTCTTGTCAAACGAAGTGTCTATAAAGGTATTTAGATGTATCTGACCCCATTCAAAATTTTAATCATAAAATTTAATCGGTGTTAGGGTCTCCCTCAGGAACAGCGACGAGGTGAATGGGAAAAACGAACCAGAAGATTATATTTATTTGAATTTGACGGTTTGTTTGTAAACTGCCATTACTGTGGTCCTTAGGTACAATTTGATTTTGGAAAGGACTGTTTTGTTGATCTTTGTTGATTTCATAAACTAATAAATAGCAGCAAGGGAAAAAAAAAGGAAATGAAGACATTAATTTTTATATTAAACTATCAATCAATGTTCAAAACATATTACTGAATGTTAACAAGCTCATTGGGATTGTTTAAACTAGATAATAAATTATATTGAATGAATAAGCTCGTGTTAGAGAGAAACGATAAATTTTTGTTGTTGTGCAACGTGAACCCAATAGAGTATTTCAACCCTGGAAGCGATTTGTTTTAAAATTATGAAGAGGAACACTCACGAGAATCATAACTGTGAATAAACATATAACAAATTCTTGTATTCGCACTGTAAACATGTAAATTGTAAACTATGTTTTATTGGTGGAAAAACCTGTGTAATACTTGACGTCCAGTGCTCCAATTCAACAGGCCGTGGGCAAGAGAACGACCCCGCCTTCCGCTATATGAAGCAAAACGCTCATGCTGGCCTGTTTAACGGTTCAAATGGAGCAAATATAAACATGCCTGTTCGTAAATATGAGATCATATACGGTTTTAGATCATACAGATGCAGGACCATCGCACTTGCAAAACCGTATGTCTTTTTTTCAAATATAACAATAAATTAAGTATAATTCGTTCCCAAATAAGACAAATAATTGAGACAACCGTAGCCAATAATAAAGAAATTAATTAAGAAAAAAATATCATCTATACTATACATTTCCCACATACAGATATCACAAAAGCAAACTAGAAGATTGTCCTTGAAAGTAATTATTAATTACTATTTAAAATGTTTCAAACATGTTAAAATTTAGGGGAAGTGGGTTATGTATACATATTATTATTTTAAAAGTGTAATATTATCGAGAGATCGCATAAAAGGTATGAACTTCCAATGTAAAAAGTCTAAATGGAAAAATTATGTTTCAAACAATGTAGTTGAGTTTTTATCAAAGCTGTTTTTTAATTAAAGAATGAATTAATGTTTTTAAAAAAATTAAATACATGTCCAGAGTCTTTTCGTTTGAATCTAAGATGACACAAGCCAGTGAAAATCTGCCTCAGACCTTCCCGTCATACATTCCTCGGTGCAAAATTAACCTATTTTCCAATGTGGTGTAGTGCCCCAGGGGTCGGCCTAAATGTTGGCGACGGACGTGTAGTTATGTCACTCCCGTTGCGAGAGGATGGGCGCCCTGTAACGGTCATGGAGACGTGACTCCACCTACACCTTTGTCATCCCTTTGGACTCGTTTGCAACAGGTCGTCTTGCGAGACAAAAAGGCGAAGAAAGAGCCAAGAATAAGATCGCTTTTCGGTACTCAAACGGCAGTGCGCATTTTCTAAGTTTTTCTAATTCAAAACAAGGCGGACGTTTCAATTTTTAGACGACATTTTTTAGCCAGCAAACTTTTCTCGTAGGCAACGTTGCCAAACTGTAAGGACAATCGTTTCTTAAAGTTTTCTAAAAAAAGAAAATCTACCCGAAGCTGCAGATTCAGATCATTCCTAAAGTAGTGGCACCGTAAAAAAACTGGGAAAACAATGGGTGTAACATAAAATACCGAAATCAAAAATTTTCCAAGACGAAGTAGGGTTCAAAATGGGCCATTGGTCTAACTACATTGTACCAAATTGCTCGATGCTCCACATGTCCAGAAAACCCACCCTCATCCAAATTTCCTCCTACCACAAATCTCAAGGGGAGAAGCTAAGAAATTAGCGAGCTATATTTATTCAGGAAAGTGTTTCTGGACTTTTACAAGAAGTACTACCGCCGAAGCATGAAAAAACACGGGTATACCGTTAAAAAATACATACATTGGGGAGCCAAAGCTTTCCCAATTTTCCAGGACCTAGCCAAAGAATGAAAAACAATAGTCAGGTTCCAAATTGGTAAATAAACCAACCGTATAACACTAAATACAAGATGTTCCTCAGGCCATGAGAAATTTTTGTATTCCAATTCCATTCTTCAAAGCAGAGAGGCATATTACCTTCTAAAATAAGCAATATTCGATGGAAAGTGTTTCATAACTGCCCAGGGCGGAAGTGGTACTGATCAATGAGGAAGAACACCAAACTGCACAATAAAATACAGAAAATATTATGCTGCAGCTCTTGGAAGGATATATTATATAAAAACATCATTCTATATCCAGATTTTTTTCCATTTCTTCAAGATGTAAACCTAATCGATGAGACATTAGATCACCCAATCCACCAAATTGTTGTTGTTGTCCTTCAAGCTGACACGTCACATCACCTTATTTCCAACTCACCCCAGCCACGTGTACCAGCAGAGATGCTAACACAAACCAGACAAATTTACTAGCAGAGTTCGTAGTAACATTTATTCACAGTGAAGTGTTTCACAACGTTCCAGGGAGTTAAAACCGCTGGAACGGGTAAAAACACAAGTGTACCATAAAGTACAGGAAGGGGGGTTACGACAGCTATTTAAAGGGCGCGTTATAAACAAACACTGACATTGGAGTCTATAGACGCTGCGTTACCTACACCCCTAGGGTCTTTTTTTAATATCTTAAAGAAACACATGCTTATCTTAAGCTTAATGACAAAATTAATGTGGTGCAATTCCTCGGAAATGTTATGCTATGAATCGACTCCTGATTCGGACTTTTTCTCACATGGAAACATTTCTCATTGTATTGAGGTTAATAATTACAAAGCGGACACTCTTTCATTAGGCATTTTGTAATAAGCAAGAATGCACATAAGAAATGATAATGCGGCTAAAATATGAAATGTAATTTTATAGCGACAAATCAGTATTGTCAAAGTTGTACGTGGTAAAGTTGTAAGCTGGCAGGTCAACAAATGAATCGATGAGAATCGACATAACAATGACAAAACAATGAAGAGCTTATTTGCATTTTTTAAGGGAGAACTTTTGTTTGTTGGTAATTCATAGACCCATGTGAAATCCATGCAAACAAATTTAGAAAAAAACGTGTTTAGCCGATTTACTTTGTAGAATCATGAGCCATAGACCAAACGTGGCTTGCAAATTCACGCCTTTTATTATCACATTTTTCTTGTCGGAGAATCTTCAAAGGGAAAACTCTTTGAAAAAATACAAGCTAGTGGAATAACTCCTATATCAAATGATTTTTTCAAACGCTAGCATCTCAGTTGAATTTCATGTTTATAAATACCAATTAGACTTCTGCATAATATAGGCAAAGATAACACTGTTAACTGTTTTTTACCATATCGAATATTCCGTTACTCGCAGGAGTTTTTCCCAATCTCATGGCACAATGGCGTAAAAATTGTGCGTTGCCAAAAAACCCCTGGACGAGGCCTGTCAATCCTTTTTAATAATGTGCCCAAGCGTGGAAAAGGAAAAATAATTCGAAATCTATAAACTCCCACACTATAAGCGTATCACCTTGATCTTCATGCGGGATATTTTTTCGCCCTATTCTAATTCTTTTTTTTTCTGTATATCATTGAAAGCTACACCGCTAGCCACCTTGTGTCAGTCACTTCGCCACAGGCTTTAATAAAAAAAAATCGGCTTTAACGGAGAAATAGTCTGACCGACTTCCGGGATTAAATATGCACTACCAGTGACAGGACAACTCTAAAAACGGGAAAACGACCTCATTGCCACATCGACTACAACCATGAACGATTTGGACTCTTTAAGGACTACAGGAGAACCCTTTTTGCCAGACGATATGGCTAATTGAACTCTAATTGAAGTTACAGAAAACGGTCTTTGGTAATGCTCCTCGTACGATTTTCTCATGCAATATAATTACCAAATATCCGATGCTTCTTTCAGAAGGTTTTTTTTAAACACACTTTGCAATTTAAATTAACACTATACAGTTGGTCAATATTTTCGTAACATTAATCTTTCTATCATAAAACATGATTAAAGCCATTTATTGTTATTTGATATCCCGGGAAATATTTCTTCCCAACAAAAATACTGATCCGTGGGACGAAAGGCGAAAACGTCACGTTTTCAAACAATAAAGAATCCGTATCTCATATCCACAGTGGCGGTTTTTTGGAAAGAGCGAAGGGATTGCGTGATTGATAGCGCCCCGGCAAGGTTTTATCTTGCGTAATTGATTCATAATCAAATCGACTTTTTTTCTTCACATGCAGTTCGTTAACCGAATCTCGTACGATTAGGTCCGTAATTATCACTCATCATTAATCAATCGGGCTACCGTTTGGCTTCGTTACCTAAAAGCGAAATCGCCAGACTCGCCGAGCCATTAACAGCAATGTCAACAGGTATACACCAAATCAGTATAACACTGCAGACAGATAATTAACAAATGTGTTATTGTGTCTATACCGGAAACCGTGTAAAATACGGAAGCCATAATACAATGGGCAATGCTTATGAATGAAAGAACAGTATTTCAATATATTTCAATTTTGCTCAGATTAACTAAATTTTTTTTCAATGTACATGCATACGTTTGATTAATAATACTTAACTGAGGCAATTTTCCTTTAGAAATAAAAATTATATCGATTTCACCAAACATTATATGTATTTAGACTCGAAAATATTGACATGCGGAACCATTTTTAAGTTACAAATCTAGCAATGAATAATGAATGAATGCGTTTGTGAGTGATTTTATATAAAATTTATGAATCATTATAAAGTTTGAATAATTCGTTTGGTTAAATAGAACTATCTAAAAACATATGGTATGAGATTTTTGTTTAAATTTAAACCCGTATCCTCACACCATCTTCCTACAATATTTAGGGCTATTTGACAGTGTCTTCAATCTTCCCTTTTATGATTGTTACCAGGTATTCTGCATAACGTATGATATATCCTAAGTCGCACATTGCGACTGGTTTTTCTTCCCTGTGATTTAACAATTTAAGAGGAAAAAACTTGTATAATTGGTGACTGAGAATTCATCTCGCCTGACCGACTTACAAATATTTCGTCACCCCTGGCCGACCAGTTAGTTCTCTCCATATCCAAAATATCGTTGTTTTTTTTAATTCCCTTTCACCAAACGAGCATAAAATCGATCCGGCCATCGTCCGTAAAAATAGGCACAACGTCCGAGATAGTTCATATGCAAATCGGGCAAGAACCGGCTATAAAAAAGCATCACTAATAAGGGAAATCCATATCAAAAGTTGACGGGAATATTGATGGCATAATTTATGATCTTCAAGTCATTTTATCGGCTTGTTGACACTGAAATGTTTAGAAATCTAATAATCAGTCAATAAAGTTTAAATATGAAGAACCAAACGTGTGAACGAAAGTATTTTGACAAAACTGTATTGTTGCACTAATATTAAAGTATGAAACAGATATCTTAAGAATGTGAAATGTTAATCTTAAAAGACAATATTTTAGCCAGATAAGACCAATCTGGACGTATCTAATCTCGTTGATCTAGAAATGGTTTCATGTATAAAATTTTACTTAGGTTCAGATTTATTCATTCTTGGCAAATGGAGCGATGCGGACAGGAGGAAATGTGCCAAGGAAAGTGCGGACAAGTAAGAATTTGTGATTACCATGAGATGTCTTGATTTCTCGCAGTCCTTCAGGAACAGGAAAATCAGAGTTCACAATAATATATCTGAGAAAGTAAACGCGAGCGAACACGACTCGAAACACACTGGGCACGGCGAAGTCGGACACCCCCGATTTCTCAGGGAAGTTTCCCATCCCCCAACTATCTCCCGGGTATTGTTTTTTTTTTTTTTTTTTTTTTTTTTTTCTTCAGAATATTAATATGCTCCCTTTGGCCTTGTTATGAAATTCACGAGCGTTTCGAAACGACGAAAGCAGTCTAAGCCGTGGAAGATTTTCAGCCTGGTTTCCCTTCAACAACTGCAGTTTAAAAAATCCTGGGGACAACTGAAATTGTCAGTCAACATAGACTAATAGAAACATAAATAGAAAACAACGGCATAACCCAAAACAACGTTATATTACTTTTCACACATTCTTACCATCGACCTTTATTGATTGCAGATGGCATACGAAAAGCAGTACAGTATAAGTTGTGTTGAAGGTTATGGATGCTCAAGACACTCAAGACTCGTACCTAATTGGTGTGAATGCTAATTAACTTTGCATTGTAAATATGTAGATATGTTAAGTTATTACTACAATAGTAGCACATCCATTTCATAATAATTAGACTAATATTCTTTAGTTCAGGATGGAGATATATCAGCAGAATAAAGTTTACATATCAACTCTTGCCAACAGGTAAAGGCAAAATTGACTTATTGCTTTTATAAAAAGCTACGCTTAACAATTTTAATTCAACAACAGGTGTTGTTCAAGAGTGAAGCTCTGAAAAGTGGGCTAGTGCAAGAGTAAATAGGCAGCTGTCCATCGAATATGGCGAATGTTTTAAACGCTAAATATCGACTTCCTGAATAACTAATATTTAAAATAATAACTAAGAATAAAGGGCACTGTATGTTTATCAACCAGTGTTGATAACGGTTCCAGGTCCACTTGCGTGGAACATCGGTGGTTCAGAGTGGTATAATATAAATTATATTAAGTATGTACCGTGATTAGCTGTTAGTTTGGTTAGATTAAACCCTGGGTTTGGAATAGACCGTCCTTACCAATTCCTTAGTACAATATCTTACCCTAGCAAGAAATGGAAAACTAGCTCCTCTGAAATGTTTCTTAGGATCCCGATAGATGTGCTACATTTTTTCGATTGACTCCTGTAAACTTAGGAACTTCTCGAGCATTTGTTATTCATTCGTGATAATTTAGGAGCTCATGCGAATTTTTATTGTCGAACCCTGTTTCTCTAAAAGCTTCTCTGAATTTTATCACTAGATCACGTTACGATCTTTTAAAATGTTTTATTGGATCCTGATAATATAGAAGATCTTGGATCCTGTTACCACTGGTGCTCCTAATTATTTTTTATTGCATCCTGTTGTGGGGCTTCTGTGGATATCATTATTGAATCCTGTGCCTCAAGAAATCCTATTAGTTAGGCAAGATTTGAAATCAATGAAATTTCAGCATGCTTAAGAGGAAGAATGAAAATCTGGAAATTTAAACAAGGACCGCAGACATAATAGACATCATAGAATGAGACCAGGTGCATTGAAGTGCAGAACCTGCAGAAAGAGGCCCTGGCACATGCATTAATAGACTGCGGAACAAAGGCAAATCTTTTTGTCAACATAAGTACAGAGATAACTTGGCCACATTTATTATCAGAGTGCGGAGCAAATAGGAGGTAAGGGGTAACATTGAAAAAACAAAGGTTTCTTTCATTTTTATCGCCGCTACAAGCCATTTCAGCACAAAGTGTGAGAAAATGTAAAATGATGTTTGATCTTCTTTGCCTGGACTCATTCATTTACTTAGTAAGTTTCATAACA
The DNA here is from genome assembly GCF_000648675.2 of Cimex lectularius. NCBI lineage: Eukaryota > Metazoa > Arthropoda > Insecta > Hemiptera > Cimicidae > Cimex > Cimex lectularius. Next base: position 1,916,456 of record NW_019392641.1, read on the forward strand.
CTTTTGAGGAAGGAATGAGACTTAATCAATCCATATTTGGTTTTATGGAGTCTTTAGAATGGGATTTATCTCAAATAATCGTCTGAACCTCGAATAGGGTTAGAAACGTGAAATCATAGTTTATCCCCGTGTGTCGTACCGTTCGAAAATAGCTGGGGATACTTTTTCGCGTCAGCTGAAATGAATCAGCATACCGAAATAGAAACCCCAGTTTCATTCAGATTACAGCCCACTGTGTAAAACAGAATTATATTGTTTTCTAGAAAGGTACATTCTGATTCACCTCGGTTGCCTTAAAAAGGGAATGTGACAGCACATATTATTACCCCTGCGTGCTAGCGATCAACAGTTAACAGCACGGAATATTCTTAATTGCAGTCTATCTCGGATAAATGTCGGGTCCACTCCGTCTACGCAATTAATTGCAACGAGCAAGTTCGGAAATGCAGTTCTGTAATTTACGGTGATGCTGGGGCCCAACGACGCAATTTAACATTTTATTCAACTGATTTGGACGTATCTACTGCTAAGTGAAGCATTAAACGTCAGTAAACATTCACTTATCACAATATCTTATTTATCTACGGGGTATTCCGTACCGTCGAGCAAATAAATATTTAACCTTAAAAAATTAGTCTTAATTTAAAATGCTTGTAACACAAAACCTTATATTACAATATTCAGAACAACTGAAATGTCGATTACATAATTTTAGGGAGTTAATAATCCCGCCGTCATGAAAAATAGCCTGGTGGTATAATTTTATGAAGTTACATTTAATGAAAATTTGAAAAAAAAAAAAAAANTAATCCTGTAAACGTAAACAGAATATTTTATATAGATTTTTTTAAATGAAAACTTAAAATCCTGCATTATTTTCCGGACAACCCAATAAAACTAATAACCGTGAGGTTTTATCAAAACCGTACATACAGAAAAACAGAGTTCATATTCATAAAGTAAACCTAGTAAACCATAAACCTCTAAAGTTATTAACTATTCAATTCGTGAAATTTCGTATAGGCAATCGAAAACACAAGCAGATTAATGGGTTTTTTGAGGAACATCATTTTCTGTAGGTTTGGGCTTTATTTCTCAGAGTTTGTGATTTTCGGAGACATAGTTTGCAAATGTATAAAAAAAAAAGAAACGCTTGACAGAACCCTGAGTATGTTTAATATAATATACGTAATGCCGAAAGCGTTACCACCTGATCACCAAATCTGCGAGGGTTATGACCAAACAATTGCTCATCATCTGACCTCACCATAAATCTCCTAATATTTTTGTGAATTAGTAGTGCTTTGGTAAGATTCTTTTTCTTTTGCTTTGCAAATATTGTTTATATTCGTTCTTTGGTCGTTTTGGATCTACTGCTTTGCCTAACCTAGACTGGTCTGTCAATTTTTCTTTTACTAGGTAGGTATTTCAACTACGAGATTATATCCACGGGGTGCCAATGTGTGAAAAAAAGGCCATTTGTAAGTATGTAAAATAGGGGTCGAGTGCAGGGCCGCTGAATTCGAACTCGGGTCCTTTAACTTACAGATAACGCGTTGCGGCCACCAACGCCCTTTAAAAGACGTGTTTAGACATACACAGTAGTCGGGTTTTGTTTCCACCTCTCCTTACTTACGCCGTTCCACTGCCATAAAGCCGGGACACACCCGATGCTACGCAATGCGACGCTACCCGATGCTACCGACGGAAATCCAAACTCCGATTTTCCATAAGTTTGCATTACCACCCTGCACATCTACCCGATGCTATGCCACGCTAACCTACTTTACGCTCTGCGATCCCCACTGTCTAGATTTTCGTCGGGTCTCATCGAGTACACTCGACGACAAAAGAACCGGACAGTCATATTTTTATCAAACTACGTGTATATTGTCGTTATATTAATTATAACATACTTAGTTTAATATAAACCAAATTAACCGAGATCAAAAATTCATAAGTTTTTATAAAAATTATTTAATTATTATGGTTAGGAAGAAAATTGATCAAAACACCATTTATTGATAGAATGAATTTAACCAACAATTTATTACATGGTTGTGCTCATAAAATTTGACTAACAATTTATTTCATGGTTTTGCTTTCAATAATGCATTAAGAACAATAGGGGCGTTGCGATTGTGATACTGATTTGTGACACACGCTGTGGACTGTACGTGGCGTGCGCTTGACGTCGGATAGATGTGCACACCCTGCCAAAACGTGGGTGCGGTAAGTGTGTTCCCGGCTTAACCCTCCTAATACCCACCAAATCCAAAATGTCCAAACTGCAGAACAAAGAAATTACATAAAAGATTTTTCGACAGACGTACAGTAATACATGATGCAAGAGATAATATAACTATATTATATCTCGCATTATGTACTACTTATGCTTATCGAAAAATCTGTTATGTAATTTCTTTGTTCAGGGATAAACCTACAGTTCTGCAGTTTGGGCATTTCGGATTTGGTATGTATTAGGCGGATTATGTCTGTAAGAACTCTTTATATGATTCATTTGTTATGCAACCTGGGCTGCTATATGCTGGTCTGATCTTTCGAGTTTAAAGGGCTATGTCAGCGTCTCTACCTGCTTATAACCCGGAGCCACCACTGCGGAAACGGGCCCTGCATTAAATATTTTATATACAAGCTCATCACCCCACAGATGTAAGATGGTACACGCAAAAATGGTAAGATAATTACACACATGTATGTATTACGTACATGTATTACGTCGTTTGGTATAAGGATAATTAACCGTCAATCCTCGCTTATTTATTTAGTAAAGTAATTTTTATTATATTTAATCATAAATTTAGAAAGTTTCCGATTATTTTGGTCTGCGTAATTATTATAATCAGTTTTCTCATGTATATTCATATACATATATTTCATTTTGAATTTGATACACATTTGAACAAATTATGTACGGATGCAAACAGAAAATAGTAATCTACCATACCATCCAAATACTAACCACCAACACATTGAATTTGAAAGCATCATACATAGTGAAATTGATCCTATGAATATTTTTCTTTGAAATTACTATTTGTATTTGTTCCTGTCCGCTTACACTCGCTGATTGCATGTAGGACAAGTTTCGCTATTCACGCTTCATCTCTGGACAGGTTAGGACTATAAGCAGGGTAAAGCACCAACCGACAAAACGAAATCCCATGTTCACCACCCCGAGAGCCTCGAGATGAATTATTATTTAATTTCAATTAGTCATATTGGAAACCGTAAAATAATGTTTATATTCTGGTTTTTCATTTAAATGAAAAGCTAAATTGTATTTGTATGAAGGCATAAATGTCGTTTATTGGTTTAATAGATAGGTTTAATCAAGACGAAAGGACTCTCATTCTTTCCGGGCCATATTAGGAAAGGTTTGTATTTTGGCAAATTTCACCTGCCTGCAACCTAATCTGAGAGAGAAACCGGCCGAATGTTTTTCATCGGGTCTCCGATGTTTCACGTGTTCCCACGTGGACCGCACACATGTGTTTAGAGAAAGCATCGATCGAGCTTATTGTCTATACGACCCTCGCAGGGAAAGTAGGCAATTAGACGGCTCGCCGTTTACCGGCCGCGGCCCGCAGAAGGGAGGAGAGATAAAAAACGCACCCAGCTTTCCCTTTTACAGCCTCTTCGTATCTGCAGTTATCGGAGGCCTTTTTTAAAATATCATATTCCCATGCAGACTCTCGAAATTGACGGTGAAACTGGAAGCACATTCGATCGAAAAAACCGAAAAATTCAGAAGAGAATTAAAACATTTCCTTCAATACATTTCAGGCAAAAGAACTTTAAGTTAAAGCATCTTCACCTCCCCCTCCCCAAAAAAAAATCTTTAAAAAAAAGTTTATGCGTATGAACCGGTTTATGTGAATGATGTGAATGTTAATTCACCGAAACCGACATCCCCTTTAACAGAAAGTTATGATTCTATTATGCCTGTTTCCCTTGCAGGTAAAAGTTATTGCAATTAATTTCCAAAAAAAATTATTAAACAAGCATGTGCATTCAGAAAGAAATCTTCAATTGCGTTTTTTAATATACCGTTTAACTAGTTTGACTAATGTCGATTTACCTAATAAGCGTGTACTTAATGTTCTTCAAACACGGTGGGCGGCGTGGTGATAAATTACCCTCTGTGTACCCAAGTATCAATTATTTGTACACACTATAAACCTACCTAACCATAAATTTGCATTTTTTTTTAATGGAGTACCATAATGAACCAATGGTCATTTTTCCCCTCGGCACTTCGCCATATTACGTAAATGTTGAGTATGTCGATATCTATCATGCTTCGTGAAATTAAGAGATCTGCTGAAGATAGAGAAATGCAGAAAGTGCCTTTAAGAAACGATTCATCAGGAATGATCGAAAATTTTTAAAATTTTCATTACGTATTATATTTTTAATTAATTATATTATCCCCGAATAACAACTCGCTGACCAGTTAACCAGTTAACGTTTCACGTTTCGCCGAATTATACAGGTTTGATTATTTAGGCATAATAATAGATAAAAAATTAATTGGAAAGCACGTATTAAAAAGAAAAGGGCAGAACTTGATTTGAAGTACGGTCAACTTTATTTGTTGCCGTCAAAGAATTCCCGGCTATCAATACAAAATAAAATAATGATTAACAATCAATATGAAAATTTATTATATATTAATCCATTTATATTTAGCGTGCTAATTGACCATATAAATTATTTCAATTAATTAGCCGAAGGGCGTGGGTTCGAATCCCGCTCGAGGCACTTTTTCAACTCAACCTAGACCTTACATAAAAAGAATAATTAATTGAAATAATTAAAATGTATATGAATATATGGTATACAATTTTGAGGATGTGCCCAAAGAAGAAATATAACGCTTCCAAAACAAAGTTCTACGAAATGTGGTACATGCTCCGTAGTATGTTCGCAATAGCGACATACACAAAGATCTGAACATCTTCATCTCTGAACAGTACACGGAGATCACACGGTATACTTATAAGCACTACCTTCGTCTTCAAAACAACCCAAATACCAGGCCAGCCGCCTGCTACCGTTGACAGCACATCGTGAGACTACTTATGAGGACGACTAAGCCATTTGAATTAGTTCTAAAGAAATATCCTACATAAACTCACTAGACAAACTGTAACACTAATGAGGGATTAAAGTGGATTTATTATTTATTTATTTCTAAATTAGTCATTGTAAAATTAATAGATAATCTCATTTCACAAGTTGTATTAAATAAATGTATTAATAAAAAAGTAAAATTAAAAAAATGGTTTGATTATTTCCGTTAATAATTACGATACATAATAAATAACTGAACATTTCATTATCTATTTTTTTTAACATCATGGTTATCAACATTTCGAACGTAGTTGCAAGTTTTTGGAAATTATTCTTTGAACAAGAAAAAACCGAAAAACGAGAAAAAATGTTTCTGATCTTTCCTGCATATAACTGGTACATAAAGGTAAAGAGAAAATCTATTCACAAGTAATAGGAACGTGGTTTATCAGCAAAGAAAATCGTATAAACTATATTCGTAGACAGGCTTATCATAGAATAAATAATAATCGAATAATTAATTAATTTAATAACTTTAAGGTTTTATATTTTTAACAAAAGAAACTGTACGAAGAAAGAAAATGCTATCACAGTTGTTACGTAATATATTATGTAACATTAAAACGCTCATTAGAATCTGTTCGATTTTTTTCCTATTGTATAATTAATTGTCTGTTAAGAATTACATCGGGTAATTTTAAGATATGCATATTTTCGTTTTAATGTATTTTGAACTAAATTAATGTAGGCAAAATTACAAAGTTTGACAGGTTTGAAAGAATTTCAATGAATTTCAGATTCAAGGTGAAGGTTTATCGAAATGCAGGCTGGTTTCGAGGGATGGAAAAATCCTTATCAGATTTCCATGATTGCCCATTGTTTAAAGACACCGGGATGATGAAAGTTCTCGATAAACGCCGAGTGAATACATTGTTTTGTCAATATTTATTCTCAAGGAAAAATCGATTTCGTTGAATAGCATTAACACAATCGTCATAAAACTGATGACATTTAAACGTTTTCGTATGTTGTCTAAATCAATAAGCAGTTTGGAACTGGAAAAATGGAGCAATTTTTGGACGCGACATTTGCAAGACGGTCTGCGCAACATCACTTTGCCTTGTCCAGAAACCACATTTTCAGCCCATCCTTATCAGAACAGCCGAACAACGTAAGACATCCAACGAACTTTTACTGTAGTTTAGTAATTTCCGATAATTTTCTACATATTGTCCCTATTTTAGTCTGTCATAGTCGTTTCTCGTCATCTTCAATGATCAGGGATATAAGAGCGAAGCTCACAAACCATGTTTGCCCGTTGGCAGAACGGTCCGTGTAATTTCCCTTTGTATTTTGTCTGGAAACTTCATTTAAAGCCTATCACAACCACCAAACTGAGTCAGCAAATCACAACACAACAACAATCAACAAACATTTGTTGCAATTGACACCCTCGTTTCGGTCATTCGTTACTTTCAATGGTAGGCATTTGAGTCTCGCCCTTAATTCCCTGACCCAGGACTGAAGATGGTTTGAAGCAGAAACGCGTGACAGATTAAGAAGATAAGCAACAAGAATGAACGTAATCGTCCAACTTACAAATTCATCACCCCATAGACCTCCTGAGGAAATCACAAAGTTAGTAAAAGTTTGGAATTCCGAATATAGAAAATTAGACCCCCCCCCCACAGAAAAGTTCGACAAGTTGAGCCGATGCATGTCAATGACTTTATCTTGGGTAAAAGTTTTGAAAAGTATTTGAACCAAACACGTCTAACTTTACGAAGAGGTTTTGTCTGAATTCTTTCCAATTATAGAGTAACTGTAAGAGTCAGCACATTATCTTATTGATTTTTCCGTATGCGGCACTCCCCGTTTTTTAGCTGATAACGATTAGCCTTGAATCCGTGGAGAGAAGATAGGTACATTTATAGACCGGAAAGTGATTCTAGACGGAGGAAATAACCAAAGTTGTTATTGTCATAGATCAAGCTCGGCGCCGAACAAAACCGATGGGGGCAAAAAATGCTGACGGGAAGTGCGCGGGGGAGAAAAAGGATAGGCCAAAAAAATAGGATGAGCATTGTCTTTGAGACACGACCCTACTTCTTATGTTGTAATTTTGTCTTTCCCCGCTCCAGACAGCCAATTATCTAACCGCATCTCACCACCGCCGCCATGAATATTTACAGCTATGAATATTTATTGTCCTTTGTGCCGGGGCGGATCGACGAGGGAGCACGGACCCGTCCCGTTGCGAACGCTGCTGCAAAAAGGCCATCGGAGGAAGTGTGAAGACGGTCGGGCCGCGTGGCTAATGGCCTGCAGATGCCGCATGATTACGGTTCGGGTAGCCCTTGTACCTTTTCAAACACGCCAAGGAGGGTTGACAACACGAAACACTCACCGAGGACAGAAAAAAAGGAAAAAATCGTACACAAGAAACTAGAACGGGGATAATTCTAAAACCAGACAGGAATTACATCCTAGAAGCAACGTGGTTTAAGTGATCAAGCGTCTACCGAGACCGTTTTATTTTCGTCTGGGAATTTTCCATTATTCTTGGGGAATAGAAATAGCTGGCTACTACAGTTAATTGGTTCACCGCTTGGAATAAAACACACCTTCAAGACCAAGTACCGACGACTTCCATATTTAAACAAAAAAACCTCCTGATCAGTGATGGTTTCACTTGTTTATCAATGTCATTACTTATTCCTTTATATTTAGATCACGCAACACTATTGGTCACGTTTCAAAAACATAAAATACAATTTTCAATTAATTAAGGTTTTGGTTGAGATAAAAGGTCAGTGTCACAAGCGGGATTCGAACCCACGACCCCGTGGTAATAATGTACAATAATATTAGGGAATCTTTCCTAGAATAGTCATACCTGTCTGGGATAAATTGACAGATTAAAGAGGTTTATAAAAGTAACTGCATAAGTTCACGATACTAGATGATGTTTATTAATTAATAATTAATTATAAATTAACCATTAAAGATAGTACTGGAAGTTCACAAAGTTATACATTTATTACGTACCAGCTTTTTAACTATCAGATTCCCTCATTTTGTCAATTTTCGTCTGTTGAATGTTATGACGCGTAGTTAGGTCGTTTTGGATCATCAGCCTTTTTGGATTTTCGAGTTCTCCAGTTACAAACGCTCAAGGTTCAACGTTCTTTTTAAAGGTTGGATTTTAGTTTTTCCAAAATACCAACAAAACTTTATAAATATAAGAGAAAGTGATGTTTTATTTGGTAAAAATATAACTGTGAAAATCATGAAGGCTAGTAAAAAAAAAATAAAAAATAAACCCTATACGTAGTAAACTATCAATAATATTGTGAGATAATTTGTAGAGATCTGTAAGGTATGAAGTTCCCTTTCAAGACACTTTTGTTAAGATATCTTCCATGGTTGATTTGTCTGTGATTTCGTCAAATGTTTTCGCTAACTAATGAAATGAATAATAGATAAGATTGGTTCTCATAAAAGTAGAAATTTAGTACGTAACAAGCTTTTTAATAAGCAGCTTGTGTTTTGCGTACCCCCTCAGGTTCTAAAAATTATATCATTTTTGAACTTATAATTATTGTTGAAATCTTACGGGTGATTATCATGTGGTTTGAACATTCGCATCGTCCTGGTAAGACACCGTCTTTAGTGGTACACATGGAGCAAAACCAGCAACGATGACTAAAAGCTTAGTCACTTATAAAGGACAAACCAAAGCCAAACGGCAGCTCACCATGTTCAGTGGTGGAAATATGTGGAAAGACAAACCAACCAAAATGTTGAAATGTCACAGGTAGACCAGGTTTAACCGAAACAACGAACGAGTCATATCATCCAGCGGACGTGAACAGAAAGTATCAGAGTGGAACATAAAATAATTATATATTAGTAAATTAATACTACTGAGTGTTGTAAATATCGTAATAAATCAATTCAAAGCCTACATTAAGAACATTCACCCTGGATCGGGGGCAGTGTCTGAAAACAGGCCCGTCGACGAAAGTGAAAGCTCCCCGGTGAAATTGGCCGTTCTTGGCCAAATGCTCGGATTTTCAAAAGGTCGACGGACACAAGCTTCCCTTAGGAATTTCGACTGGAGTCAATTAGCTGACTTTCATTAGAAGGGAGGATTAGCAGAAAGAACGCTTTTAATAGACCCGCTTCGGACTTTTTCCACTCCAAGAAAGTCGGATAGGCAACGACTGGGTGCTTGGCTGCTCGAACGGAACAGATGAGGCTTCTAATAAATAGAATTACAAGGAACTTAATAGGCTTCTTCGGGTGTGAAATCACTCGAGCAACTGATTTAGTTAACTAGAAGGTGAAAAATCAGCACTTTCACTGGCGTACAGGCGAAAACGGCCATTCAACCTAATAAAATTAAAAATATATTTATATGTAAAATATTTAGGCTCGTCACCCAACCGTTGGATCGTGTTTAAAGGGTTATCGTGCTATTAAAACGACCATACGTGAACGACCATTATAAATGTTTATGTGTTAAATGCTCTGAACTGTTCATAATTTTTCAAATAAGTTTTGTGAATTCTTGATCGTGGTTAATAACAATTGATTCTTTTAACATGCCAAACATAAGTAGGCAATACCCTGCTTATAATCCTGCCCTAGGAGTAATCACTGCAAAATGCCCTAACAGAAGATAGGCAGATTCATCACCCCGCAATATATGCATTCCTATCACTGCAAAATAGCATAAAAGAGCGAGAGATTACGAGCCAAGATTGCGTACTTATTAAATATTCATTCATTTACGTTTTAGTGGTCAATTGACCAAGTCACATCTTTCAATGAAGAAATTATTCTTTCCATGTAAGGTCTTGGTTGAGATAAAAAAGTCAGTGTCAGTTGTAATTTGTATATTGTGTTCCTTCATTTAAGAAACAATGATAAAAATGTGTGGTAATTAGTGACCATTTGGCGATGATTATTCAGAAATCGTGAGATGCGGTCTGGTGTGATGTAGGTTTCAGAAAAACAGTTTCTTTATTGTGTCAACAAGTTTTTGCATTGTATAAATTCACTTTTTTCCACATTCTACATGTTTTTGTTAAATTTAAACAATGTTTGTCAATCCCAGGCCCTGAAGATGATCTCAATAAAGATCGAAACGTTGGCACGATAAAGAAAATGTCTTTTTGAAACCTACATCACACCAGACCGCATCTCACGATTTCTGAATAATCAATGATAAAAATATGATAAACATACGAAATGATCAATAACCATACAAAAGTTAATGTTTATGCTCGGCCTTTTCTGGAAGGGCTTTTAATTAATCAACAAGTACAATGTTCATGGTGGGCTCAGCATATTGTCTTAAAAAATCAGGCTTAAACTTGGGGATATTTCTGAAAAGCAGGTCGAGATGGTACGGATACGTTCCAACTACGTAACCACGCTTAGTTAAAGTTTTACCAAATTTAACAAATAAGTAAAAAATGAAGCGAAAATACAAGCAATTGTTAAAATTGATCCCGTTGTTTAATTAATGTTTAAATTCAGTCTGAAGTAATTGCCATTAATTTTTGGCATTGTACATATTCTTGCATTAAAAAAATATGCATTCATATACTACAGAATAAAAAAGTAAATTAAATAAAAAATAGGAAGAAAGGGCAGGATAGAGTTCGTCTGTTTTATGCCAGGAAAGTAAATATTTCAAAAACAAAATAAAAAACTTAAAACAACTTTTGACTAAAAGCCTTTGATTGTAATTAATAGCATTGATAAAACAAAAAGCGACTTTATGCCCACTACAAGCAGCTAGTCAAAAACAAAAACAGACAAAGCACATGTCAACTCTCTATAGTTGATAGTTTAGCAACTCACTCGACTGCCGAGTAATTCGGCGAAATCTCCACTTACAAGGCAGTAGCACCAGCTATCCATCTGGAAGACAAGTTAAAAACAATAAGAATTAAACATCTTATTGGTTTGGGTGGATGTGAAAAATGTAAAGCGATGGGAAAGATGATGCCAGAAAACGAAAAATGCAAGACGATGCCACTTGGGTTGCGCGATGTGGGAAATTTACAACCCGCGTAGGTTATTTAATCTAGCAGTAAAACGGCTCCAATGCATTTTAAGCAACCAGTTTAAGCCCACGTTAATTTCCAGAGAGCTAATCAAACTCATAGGCGTAGGACGAAGACATTTTTTAACACTGCGAACACGCACAAACTGTGAAACGTGACATCTGGTCCAACGGGTCAAATTTTATCCAAGTCGATTTTGCTTTCAAGTGAATTTTCAGCTGTTTTTCGATCAATATTTTTGGGGACGGTGAAAGCGAAGCCGGTCAAAAATTGAAGGTCAGCACTGCGGAATCGTGATCGGCGAATTCATTCTTGAAAATCGCAAAAACCCGATCCCAAAAGGACGGGGAGGTGTCCAAATCGCAACAGGAGTGGCGTGGTTTCATATTCGAAAAAGGACCTGTTTTCACTCTGGCATTTAAAACTATCTCAGCACGTTTTCATTCGGACGGTGTGAGCGCGACCAGTTTCAAAAGAGACAACCTTTCACAAACGTACTCATTAGCACAATCACATGGTCAGCTAAGACGTCTGCGGGTTGCAAAAAAAATTAAGCCCACGATTTGATACAATTTCATGATATGTGGATGGTTTTAAAGATAGATCATGCATTCAGTTTGGTATGAAAAATATATACATTTCTTACCACACTGGGACAGACACAAGCAATCCAAAGATAACTTACCTGCAAAAAAAAAAAACACGTTAGTGACTAATAATGAAATACAGAAATAATCATCTATATAACAAGCGTGTGTCTGATAATACGTTTCCATTTGTAGAAGACAAATAAAAATGTTTACAAATACAAACATATTGTACAAAATACGTAGCGTATATATGATACTATACCCACAGACCAACAAGATGGAAGAGAGCACATTCCCCCTTTTACAATAAATGACCAAAAAAAGTGCAAGCAATTGCCCCGAAACATATTACAAATAAACAGTCTATGTGTGAAGTAATGTTTCACAGCAATTAAATTATGAAATTCCTATTCGTGCTATTTCTCAAATTTACATCTATTTAGCGAAGCATATTATTTAATCGAAGACACACACATTTCCAATTGCAGAAGTACAAAATACGATTATACAACTACGATTTGGTCAGAAACGTACAATAAAACTAGGAACAGTAACTTGTTAACTACATATTATACAAGTTAGGTGGGCATGTTCAAGAATGATTAAATAACATTTCATAATGATAAACAATCAAGTATAGTTTCAGGTTACAAAAAACTAAGGGGTATTATTAACAGCTAACAATAGCGTCTGAACAACAATTGTTAACCAGGGCACATTTTCAAATTTTAGTGGGCTGATTCTAATTCAATTTGGCCACAAATGATATACAATTAAATTGATTTTGCTTTAATAAAACGGACTAAAAAATAAAAGGCACACACATGTATGTTTTACGTGTCACACTTTATCTCTCGATCGTGCACACAAAAAAATCCAATTGAATTTAAATGACTTAATAACTAGTAACTTAATTGTTAAATGTCTAAACAAGATGGACGTAGGCAACTAAGTATCAGGGCTAAATGGGATTTTTTCCTACGCACAATTAGAATAAAGAAGTAATTATTTTACATTTTCATTTTATGTAAAAAAGAATCGAAGAAAGTTCAAATTCGTTGACGGTGTGTTTGACATAAATTAAAACAATAATCATCATGCTATGATTTTAGGATATGAAAAGAAAAAACTTTTTTTTGTGAAGAGGTACAACATTAATTTCTTGACAAATTGAACTGGTTAGGATATTATTTGAAATTTATATTAACCAAGAAAAATAAAAAATAAATGATATTTATTGAGGCCATTGGAGTGATCAAGACCGATCATCCAAGTCCATCGTAACTAGTTTCAACATTTTGCCATAATTATTTGTGATTTCACTTGACTCCCTTTAAGATGGCGACAAAACCCACACTAAAGGACAATTTGGATGTAGATAAACTGTATGTGGCGAAATACCTAACTACATCTGACAGTCTACACATACGTACGATGTTAAGTAAACCAGTATGGTAAGAGAAGACCAAACGCCTCTGTTTAATTGCACACTGCTAACAATGTACTAAATATAACAGACACGGTAGGTATTCCTCCTACTACCATTTTAAAATTCGGTGAATGTAGTTGATATCCTTTCTGTTATTGGTTACCATGTGCGTTTCCTGTAAAATTATAGTCTCGGACCATTATCCGGATTATAAACAATAATAGAAACACTAATAGAAATTGCTTACAAAAGCCTTCATTGGAGGGAAAAAGTCCTTGAGCCTGTTCCCATAATCAGCATGTACGTGAGGCGTTCTTGTCATTCATTTCCTCAATTCGTCCGGGAAATGGGCAGTCCCACGAAAATGATTTTCGCCGGCCAACAAATGACTGGTGGCTAAATCGTGTCGCGGAGGAAGTGAGCGAACGACAAATCAATTGGGCCGACCTCATTGCAGGACTATGGACAACCAACGGGTCTGGGTTTTTGTAGTTAGGCCTCCACCATCCGGAACAATTAACTTACGATAAGTATTCTGTACCACTTTTTACGACGGAAGCGCAACGGAATACGCCGTGGAAGCTGAAGTGAGACGGGACCAAACGGGAAAGATATGACCGCTATAACGCTATAAATTTAATCAAAAGTAACAAGTACTATAACTATAAATATAAAATCAAGTTCCAATTCAACCGAGGCAACAAAAACATCACTCCCAATTAGAAATATGATCAGTTTGTTGTGTTTTAGTTGGTGTGCGAGCTTGTGTCATCATGGTCGTCCCTGACCAACTTGGTCGAGTCCCAAGACACAGGTCAACACCGAAGTGAAAATAAACAAATGATTGATTGATACTGACGATGATTGATGATACTGCTTGGCCGACATTATTTTCTAAATAGTCTTCCAAAACAAAATACAGTCAAGACCGACTTATTATCCAGGACTCGAGGGTTTTCTATGGCAACGGCTGTACTTGACAAGTTACAAAACTTATTTAATTTCAATAAACCATCCATTTTAAACTATTTTAAAGTAAACAAATAACGTGCTATAATTTAAAAAAAAAAACAAAAAAAAAAAGGCTGAACATAAATATTGCATGACCGTTTCGAAACAACTAGAAGCGTACACAATCCGACAAATTTGTGCCCATTATTCCACACTTTGTATTTATGGTCTTTTCAAAATGCCATCAAATATATTTCAGCTTTTACAGACTCGTAAAAGATAAAGTGGAGGGTAGTAGGAGGGACAAATCAATGAAAAGAGGGTGTATACGATCAGCTTCTCCCTTTACTTCTCGCCTTCGGTGTTTCAACGTCAAACATTTTCTCATATGTTAAATGTACACAAACTTACATAAAATATGTTCCACGTCCTAACAATTCTCTTGAAGTTAAAGCAATTTTAAATTGGTCGAGATCACACTTTACTCCTTTCGCGCAATAACTTTTTTCAGGCAGTTGTTATTATGCCATCATTAATCACATTTATTCCAACCACTGTAATGATTAATTCTTGTATGTATCATGCTAATTTATTTTATATAATACAATTTAAACATTTTCTTTTGAGCGGATTTTTTTTACACTGAATTGACAGTGTTGATAAAATTAATAATGTTCATCCCTCTCCCTCTCTCTCTTTTCATTCAACCTCCTCTCAATCACAGTCTCCTTATTTCACTCACACACATTCGTCATCTCACTAACGCCCTCGCCTTACCTCACGCAATCTTTCCTAATCTCATTTATTCCCATATTATCTCACTCACTCTTACGTTATCTCACTCATTCTTTTCTTATCTCACTCACCTTATCTCAATCACAAACTCTTTTTCCGTCACTCTCATTTAATACAATTTTTTATAATTATTAAAAATAAATATAATGCACCATTAAACACTAAAATAAAATAAACAATCTACTCCATAAAATAGGGCAGGAATTTCAAATGTTACCACATCGAATAGTCCTAGTTTTGGTCATAATTACAATACATGTTTTTTGTTGAAGTAAAGTGAATAAGACAAAAGTGGACATTTTCTTCTTAATTTACTATAATCATCGGTTGAATTCATGGGTTGAAAAATAAATTCAAGGCTCTGCCGACTTATTAAAACTCATCAGACCTCTGGGATCTCAGGAAGTCAAATATTAGATGAATGATACTCGGCTCGGCCCTGATGGGCGGTTCAATCAATGACGGCCTAATCCGTCTGCGGTAGATCAAAGGGCACCGACAGGACGTTCACCTCCGGTGTTGAAGAAATGCTTTCTCTTCATTTTCATCGCTGAAAAATTTCTATACCCCTGGGTGTTTTATCGCCTGTTAAAAAAAAACCTTCCTGGTCCAGTTTCTTCAATATAAGGTAGCTCCATTATCCGTTTAAGGCTAAAATCTTTCACTTTCGAGCCGAAAGCCGTCAGAATCGGGAGTCGGTTGTCTTTTCGGCTTCTGTTCAACGCTAATGGACGGAGTCTTTGACCCCAGTGGAACTACCAACCGACTGCCTTCTGTTAATAAACACACGCTCTTTTTATTTGTTCATGATTAGAATTTCTGTTGTGTAAACTGTTTTGCAAACAAGTCTGACATCTGCTTTGATCTGACAAATTGTACAGTTTTTGTATTTGCTTCAATTTCTGTTTAATTCCCACACACCACATATAAAACGTTAAAAAGTAAAAAGTGTTCCTGTTTGTTTCTACTCCGAGGTCGCCGAATCGAAATAGCACATTGCCAATTTATTGGCTTAATTACAGTGAATTCATGAAAGTATATACAAGTTCGACTCTCGCCAATTGTGCAGATTGTGGATTATTCTGTCAAGGCTGAACTGAATTCCACCCTGCCGAAGGTACGATACGGTTAAAGTAGTGGAAATAACAATATTGGAAATCTGTGTGAGAGGGCACGTATTAGAAACAATTCATCTGGTATTAAGCCGCCAAACGTTCTTCCACTTAATGATAATGTTTCCTCTGTATATCAGTAGTGAAATTATAGGCCGAATTTAAATTCTGATATTTTTCGCATGGTTTAAAAAAATATCGTACCATTTTCAACCTGAAGAGTGGTAGGTGGCAAAGGGAGCAAATGATATTGATGAGCTCCTGAAGGGGCACCAATCTGTTGTGGCAATAACTTGGTCCCAGTGAAAATTATATATGGCATGTTATAAATGAAAATTACAGGGTTCGCCTGGCAAATTTTAAACCCACCTTAAGGAGTTCCCGTTTCGTCGAAATCCAGGTTGTTTAAATGATTTTCTTCATGAATGCAAAGCACTGGTTCGACGTATTTTCAGGCGTTGAAGGCTCGCGAGAAAACTAATATAAATTAGACTACAACTAACATTACCAGAGCGTATGTGTCTTAGTGTTGGTGTACTGGTGAAAATCCAGCAATCCCACTTGATTGTCAGGGCTAAACTTTGTCTACGTGTTGGTATGACCTGTCTATTCTTGGTCGAAAAGCAGCTCTCCCACATAACTGTTGTCAAAGCTATTTTTTTTTCGTTAGCGGTGTGCTTGAGAAAGTGGATCAATCCCACTTAATCTTCAGGGCTGATGTTGTTGGGCGATGCTGGTGAAAAGTATCAATCCCAAATAATTGGCCAAGCCTTAGTTTGGTTTGGAGTTGGTGTACTGCTACAAATCAATACCAAATATTCCACAAAGCAATAGTATGACTGGGTGTTGGAGCAATTCTGGCGAAAATGGCTCCTTTTTCATCCCAGATAATTGTCAGAGCTAGTTTTGTTTGGTTGTTAATGTACAATAGTGAAAATGGACCCCAGATAATTGTCAAATCAAAAATTTGTTAATTTTTATTCATAAAAATCAATTATAAAAATAAGTAATTTTTATTTATAAATTGGCCTTTCCCTATAAATTAGGCTCATCTATGTTAGTTTTGGTCTGTTAGACGCGTTTCGGCTTCAATTATAGGTACCTGGTAGGCAAGGTTGATAAAGGGTAGAATGACTAACAGACAATGTTATGCCTATAGTATTCGCTATTTTTCAGAGATCCATTAAGTTTATACGCATACAACGACCACTTGAAAGAGAATCCGAAAGGCCGATCAAATTGATCCGAAATGGCCAGATTTGAATTTACTTTACATAAAAGATCAAAATATGGGTGATGTTAAAACGTAAGATTTATCTAAGGAAACTTAATTACTTTCCAACTTGATTTCTTAAATTTTTTGTATTAAATAGGCTTTAGATTCATGGAATCGTTCTTCGGCTTGATGTGATTGAGTGAAGAGAACGGTCCGGCAATCAATCAAATAAACCTAATAATACATTTAAAAACTATTGGAATGCAACTTTCATTCCGAATCCACATAATTTATGATCAAGGAATATTTCTCACCTCTTTCAAGTTACAACAGCAGAAACCGTTCGCAGGATTCGAACTGCTTGGCCACCAACGCGCCCAGTGCATGAATTTTACATACTAATTGTGCAACGAAGAAGCCGAGACATTCGGCCGGGGAAAATATCTCAGAAATGACTGTATTACACCGGCCGCAGAGCAACGCCAAGGACGAAAGTAAAGGTCATTTTTATGCGACTTTCACACAGCCTCCAACGTATCCATTGACCAATTACGGTGATAAAAAGCCCCGGCGACGATTTATGAACTCGTTTAAATATTGGCTCAACGATCTAATGTGACCGGCGGTTAATCGATTTAACCCTAAAAACATTGAGGGATACTGCTCGATCTATTTTAGATTATGTTATTTATGGGTGGCAAGGCATAAAATCAAAAATGGCAATGGGCCCTCTCCTCTGACTCTCTTCCATGCATGATTTTCTTATCGGTGTACATATATGGGCAGATGCGATGAGAAATTTTAGCCACTTAGTTAACCAATTTCGCTACCAACGACAATGAAAGGATAGCCATGAAATATGTTTTATCCCGTTAAGAATAAAACTGAGTACTAGTATTAAAATAAATCAAATCTTGCCCTTTTTTATATTTGAACCCAATCGAATTTCGTTTAACCATTTCAAATTATTAAATATATAGAAAAAACAATCAGCTTATGAAATATTGTTTTATTTATTGTTGTACTGCAATAATTACAATATTATAAGGTCAATCAAAAGCTAAAAGAACCAAGGACTAACGCGAAACAAACCAAACTACTCTTACCTACAGATACCCTGAACTTAACATATACTATGGGCCTAACAATAAAAGTTGAGTCCAATGTGATTAATAAATTTATCGATAATTATTATCATGATGTCGAGAACAGGTATATTAAAAAGTTCTATTTGTTATTAAGTTGTAAGTTTTGAATTGTATGAAATCATATAAAATAAAGTTTGATATGATTTAAAAGTTCCTAGACATATTTAATTAGCTGAGAAATATAAAATGAATAGCAAAGGATTAAAGATTTGGTTAGGTTGTTCGTAACTCATATTTAACGCTGAGTATTATTTGGACTTAAGGTTTATCCCGTCTAATTTATTTCATTTATATAAATTATTTTCTAGACAACAAAAAATAACATTAACTGTTACTTATTTATATATGTTACCCTTTATGAGAAAATCTTAAATCCAAACCATTTTCCATGAGTTTTTATTCGTCTATTATCGGTGAAAAACTGTTTAAAAAATGCCATTTTAAATACTTTGCCCTTGCTGCGGCAATGACATTCCTTTAAACAGGGAAAATAAATTTGAAAGATTAATTTTGAACACTTAAGATTAATAAGTATTTTTATAACAGTTTATCTCCGCTCTCTTTCCAAGTAGCAAAAAAACAGCTAATTAATGTACAACGGAGATAAATACTTCACTGAAGTTAAGAGATTGACATATAAGAAAAAATTATTATTAATTAGAGATAGCGAAACAATTTAGTCATAGAATCGGGCGTTTTGGACTTGTAATAGGCCACATTTGAACGACAATTATCTTGGACTACACTATAAATGTTTTTGTGTTTTACGGAATGCATATAAAATTAATTAGATTAAAATCCGAAAAATACAAGAATAGGCAGAAAAGAATGCTCCAGAAAAATCAAACTACCGGTTACCCGGGAGGTACAAGTACAGGTAAGAAAAAAAAGAAAAGAAAATACTAAATTAAAATAAAAAATGCATTTCTTTTTCTTCAAAACTGTTTAATGAAAAAAATTTCATCAATGTAATCTATGTATGACACAACTGGATTTTGTTTTTGCTTTATATTTTTTTAGATTCACTTGATAATAGTGGTTATTGTCTAATTTTCATTGAATATTGCCTTCTTTTATAAAAGATTGTTTGGTAATTTTTTTTTTCAAACAATGGAAATCAGCCTACAATAAGATTGTTTGGCCCGCCATTGTGAGTCATCTGTAACAACAATCATAAAGATAATCTCCGGTGATTCGTCCTCCTATCAATTTGTCACATTTTATAGGACGTATAATGGGGCTTTTGTTCAATAAAAACATGGCAATAATTTGAGGCAAAGTGTGTCTGAAAATTTGATTTACATTCCTTTTAAAACTACTTACAAGATGTTAATTAATAAATGAAAATGTATATAAAAACAGAACCAAAAAATCAATTTCTCAATAAAATTATAATAATTTGGGGCAAACAGCAAAGTATTTCACGAAATACATTTTCCTTTTTTCTGAAATAATACTGTATGCTTTTATTATGCTGATATACGAACGTTAACAACTTATCTGGAGAGAAGGCATTTTCAAAGATATCGAGATCGAGTTATAAGTCTACCTTGGTTCCTAGCGCATAAATTATTTCTGGTTCTAACATCTTTTGACTTAGCGACTTATTGTAATTCATGAAAATCCTTATGGATTTTAATGTAAATTTCTAAGCGTTGATAAATTTTATTCGGTTTGCTGCGGGTAGGCCCCATAGGCTTATCTGAATCCAGTGACGTTTAAGTCTGACCTAGGAAATGTAAAATAGGAAATTATCCAAGGCGAAACGTTATATAAATACAGAGCGGCCTGAATGTGAATTATGAATGGTACATTAAGCGCCAAATTAAATTTAAGCCGGCATGTTTATTTATAGCGGAACCTTGCCAAAGAAGAATGGGCGGTCCGCCATGTGAAAATATGTATCCTAGGATAATGAGGAGGAAAGGCGCGGACTGTGACATATGATAATGGGATATTGTATTAACCCACACCATCCGAGAGAGGATTATTTTGGTAAAAAATCTCGACAGGAGGGTCGAAGTTGCTCTCTCTCATGATTGTCGGTGTGCAGAAAGCGGCGACGCAATGCAATTTTTTAAAGCCTTCGCCACGAAGCACACTATTTGCACCACGTATATATTGCAAAGGACGACAGAGACAAGTTAATGCTGCGGTACGCCTGCCTAATGTGTAAACCTACATGCGCAAAAAAGCGTATCGGCCATTGTGGCGAGCCGGCAAA
The DNA here is from genome assembly GCF_000648675.2 of Cimex lectularius. Classification (NCBI taxonomy): domain Eukaryota; kingdom Metazoa; phylum Arthropoda; class Insecta; order Hemiptera; family Cimicidae; genus Cimex; species Cimex lectularius. The sequence continues at coordinate 1,937,098 of NW_019392641.1, forward strand.
GCTGAAACTTTGACAAATTAGCCGTGTTGGAAGGGAAAGGGGAAAGAAAACGAGGAAACGTTCTGTCCAATTTGTCTCGGCCCTGTGGCTTTCGGGAACATCAGTTGTCTAGGATTAACCCTGATTCATACTGTTGATACGTAATCCCTGCTGTTTGTCCTTCTTATGGCAAATAAAGAAATCAAATGTCTAACGTGTTCCTTTCAAATAAATCGACTGTCAAATGAAAAACCTATTTACGTTAACATGGCAATTTTGGGCAGATTGCCTATCTGATTATTGTTGTTTATTGGTAAACAGGTTAAAAAACTGAGGAATACTCTGTCCAAAGGGAAGTCAGTACGACACATGACTTTGTAGTAAGCTCTGCCATTATTTAGTAGGAGCATTAGTGAGAAGCACGGAGAATACAGTGTCCATCTAGTTTCGCTTCTTGTTAAGGTGTAAGCCGAGAATCACGATATAGGTAAAGGGACAATGACAAACTAACATCCGGTGCAGAATATTCAACCCTGTTGTATAATCTGCCAATTGACTATGTCTTAACGGTATTAGTTCGTTTTGGTGGTCAGCTTATACAGGCTGGTTATTTGATGAATGATTTCCTCTAGGGCAAGAATTGCGATACAAGAACAACCTGTGACATCAGCTATTAGAGAGTCTTCTTTGATGTATGATCTACGAATTGACTGATCTATAATAAATAACCTCGTTAGTAGGTTAATGTGTCCGCATAGCTGCGAAGCTTATTTGGAATGATTTGTTCTTCTCCTTGAATTGTAGATACAATCAAAAGGCCATGAACGCGACCTGTGATCTATGACGATGCCGTCGCTAACCAATGATAAGAAAAAGAAAAATTCGTCATTTTAAGCTTGCGGGATTAAATCGAAGTGACTGATTTACACGAGATTGGAATTATTTTTATAATTTTTTATAATATAAGAAAGAATACAATTTCTTTGTCCTCACGAAGAGAATTAAAGGGTGGTTAGAAGGCCGAGATTAGTGGTCCTTTCAGGAAAATCTTGGGTCTTGTCCCAGGTTCACGGCTTAATTGATACCGCAAACACAAATCACTATAATACAAGCACCACGAACCGGCTGCAATTTCACAATAGGGACGGAAAAAATGACCAGTCCCTCTTGTAGAAAGTTGATCCCCATCCGACCAGACCCTTAATATTATTTCATTTAGAAAGTATTTTCTCCCGGTCTGGGGTTGCCGGCTACCCGTGCTAGGAGGTCGCCGCCGACGAGCAGGGTCACCCGGGGCCCCCTCCAAATTCAGCCGATTTCCCTGGACGTGCCACCGGAGAGACAAAGCTTTCTACTCGTTTTTCGGCGATTTATTGCCACAAGAAAGAAGGCATATTGGCCCATTTTTGCCCATTATTTCGATGTTTCGCCGTGACGATACTTAGCCTCTTTCCAAATTATTACTTCCCTAATTTGAGCTCTTTCAAAATTATTTCTTCCCTAATTTGAGCCCATGAACTCAAACTCCATTATCTAAGATTCTATACAAACGTAAACGACGTAAATAAATATAACATCGATTCAAGGATAATTTAATATCTACTAAGAGTCTAGGTAAAAGGGTAGAATTATTTTTTATCAAACACATTACACTTTTTGGGAAAGATGGTTCTACTCTCGAACTAGTTTAACAGGTAGAATCAACCAGTAAACCATGCTTTCTAAAAAATGTGCATTGATATAATCAACCCACCTTAATTATTTCTATAAACACAGTACATTTTTTGAGAAATCCTTTTTACTATTGACGATGGGTCGGCCTACTCCGACTTCTGTCCTGTGAGAGCGGGAGAACCACAGGTAGTATACTCGGACCCCTCTTGTACCTCCTCTACACATCAGACATCCACACCTTCTACGCTCTTTGCAGCCTTTGCCGACGACACAGCCGTCCTTTCGTCCAATCCCGATCCTGAAAAAGCTTCGGAGGAGCTCCAATCACACGTACAACAGATTGCAGAATGGAGCAAAATATGGAGAATAAAAATGAATGAAAACAAGTGCACCCATTTTACATTTACCCTCCGAAACAAAACTCCTCACACAATACACCTCAACAACATCCCTATTCCCAAAGCTGACTACGTACGATATCTTGGGCTCTAACTTGATTCACGACTAACGTAGAAACAACACATCCAAATAAAAAGAAAGGAACAGAATAGACGATTCGGACTACTGTATAAACTACTCGGACGCAAATCTAATTTGTCGACAAAAAACAAACTAACACTGTACAGAACACTACAGAAACCGATTTGGACATACGGACTAGAACTGTAAGGCACCGCTAAACCTACTAACATCAAACGAATTCAATCCTTACAATCCAAAGTTCTTAGAATTATAGTTAACGCTCCTTACTATGTCTCCAACGCCACCCACCACAATGACCTCAAAATACCCTTGGTAAATAAATTAATCCCGACCAAATACACCCAGTTCCACAATAAACTCTCCACTCACCCCAACCCACTAGTCCAATTCATGTCCAGCATAATCCATCCCTACAATCCTGTCCGCCGATTAAAGCGGAGATGGCCTCGGGACCTGCTTGGCGACTCCCCTCACGACTATACAGTGTATAATGTAAATACATAAATAATCTCAAATTACAAGAAGTATTAATACAGGTAGTAATGAAATAAATAAAAAAAGTTTTGACGATTAGTTACAAAACTAGTACCATTAAGCATCATCACTACACAGACCTCACCACTATTTTTCAAAATTCATATACATTTTAAACAAATAAAGACATAATTTGGAAGTTTATACTGAAAAATAAATAATTCAAATCAGTAATTTAAATTTCCTTTTAAAGTACTAATAGTAGTAGTAAAGTGGTTTTAAACCAAATTTTAGCACAAAACTTGATATATTGAATCCGTGATTTAAGCTTCTAAATACGCAAGAACGTAGAAAAAGTATTAAGCAGAGGAATATAAAACAAAAACCAACAGAAATCGGGATAAGATGTACGAAAAAGAAAAGAACAATATTCATGCAAAAAAATACATTTTAATTTGATCCAATTATTATTACTACCTGATCGCAAATTATTACAGGTAAAAGAAACATATAAATTATAGCAAAAATATAAATATCTCAGAATTAGATGCAGCCGCCATTATATAACCTAACAAATAAATAAATAAATCCTTTGAAAGATTTTTGTGTGTAAACTACTACTTGTGTCTGCAAGTTCTGTGTACAAATCGCGCGACTTTTTTGTTTAGGTGGGTCGTTACAATTACGCCTACAGACCCGTTAAAGAAATTGAAGGAATTAACGAAATAAAAGTCCCCATATTCGACACGGTGGTTGCTATCTAACGTTCGGCTGAACCTACAAATTGATCAAATCTTGTAAGCGTTTCCACCTGGGCGAAACCGAAGTGATAAATCTCATAAATATCTCCCTAATAGGTTTAGAGGTGGTTGATAGTGGGTTTGATTAAACTGCTACCAAAACTCGTAAATGTAAATTGAAAAAGGTGTCAACTGACACAAATCAAATGCTGGAAAAACAAAACAGCACCATATGATCTTTTTAAAGAAGAGTGAGGATTGTGAAGAAACACCCAACTACTCAGCCATTTATTTTCATATTTATTGACTGAATGGAAAGAAGATGAGTATAAGTTTATCATTACATAAGGATCGTTATGTAAATTGTGCGTGGACGACTAGCATAAAAATCATAATATTGTTTGGAAGAAATTGATCTCTGAGAAATGTCCTGGAGGCCAAAGAAATTACCGTAATTTCACCCAGGTGATGCACGATTTGCAAGCAAGCTTTCTTTGTAAAAACTAATACAAATTAAAACAATACCAATATGAGATTTATTGAACCCAACATTGAAACCGAGAAGGGGTACATAAAATATATATTCAACGCATCTAAAATCAGGTTTCTACATGACCTTTCACAGTGAACAATATGCCAGTGAAAATGGTCTGGTATACCGTTTACTTTCTGAACTTACAGACTGCGACCCTGGGTCAATTTTAGCCTGAATTCTAATCGCAACATAGTCGAATTTCCAGCCGGGTCAATAAGTCAACATCCGCCGAACTTTGTTCCAAAGGCCACAATTAATGTTTTCTTTAGAAAGAGGGCCGCTAACGGTGTGGAGCGCGTTACCAGCAATTAGGCGGCCAATTAGTAACAGTTATGACTTACGTTGTATAACCCTTATGCAAAGGTCGGAACCAGGACGGAGAAACTTGGGGCCATAATTTATGGCTAGGGGGTTTCAAGCATTAACGTCTTTATTAACATTTTTACACGATCCCGGAGCCAAATTATATTCGACAGAGGAGTAACAGCGTACATTGTACCACAAATGGTGGAAATCCGACCCTCACAAAAAAATTTCCACTTCAACAAAGGATACATTACATTATGATCAATCTACTATTCTTGCGTTTATCTTCCTCAAGATATTCAAGAAATTAAGATCTATCCAAAATGAAAATGACCTCTGCTTTCATATATTTCGCCCTTATTAAACAAGAAAAATTAATTAAAAAACAGTTAACTTTGTACTTGGCTTGATGCAAAAGAATCAGAAAGAAGGAAGCAAGTAAGACTGGTAATGGAACAATCACAGAAAAGCAATTGAAAGAAGAATACAATTCAATTTCATCAAATGATTTATATCGATGCTCTTTCATACAGACAGACGTAACAGCTACATTTTTACTTATTGATATTCATAAAATCAATCAATAGTTGACAATCATGAACAAGAACTAAAAGAAAGGAAAACCTATGCACAATCTTCGCTGAGCACGTTAGCACATGAAAATATCGAAAGGTCGATCACTTACTACTTGTCTTACTAGCACAATAACATATTTAACACAATAAAACGATTGCGTGAATACACATGTAAAATACGATTTTGCTTAGCTCTGAAAGTTTACACATTAATTTATTTTATACTTTTTCTTGAGATTTATAAGAAAAATTTTGTTAACTTTGAAACTGTTGTGTTTCTATTGTTGCGTAATCAAACTGCCTTAGAAGATGCCTGCATCGCAGTTTACTAACTGAGTAATCCCGATATGAAAAGAAAAAATTAGTTTTGTCGTAAAACCACCGGCTTTACTAAGTTATTCAACTTTAGTAGAAGCTAAGCTAACCGAATTTAACTGCGAGGATGGTTGCAAAAAGCCTTCCATAGTGTTTCTATAGAAAATCTCCCCCCCTTAGCGTTTCAAGTTGAAAGCCATTTCCATCTACGAACTGGATTAAATTATACGAAGGGACTTTGTCGGAAAATCTAATTTGGCAAAACACAAAAAATGAAGATGTTTCTCGTAACGTGGAACTTAAAGTTCTACCCAAACCTAAATTAACTTTCTAGTAGTTAACCGTAATATAAAGTATAAATCGTCTGCTTTGATACGAACTGTAAAGTTCAGGACGGCTGAAACAATCAGAATCCAATGGACTTTACAAAATGGAGTTTTCTCACCCTTAACTTCGTCTGTATACCCACAGAACAGAGAAGCGAAATTCCACCCTTCAGGGAGAATTCTTTCTAAAATGTCTGTTCGTTGTTGTTTTTTCTAATTGTTAGAGCTCCAAGAATTAACAGATTTTTTTGTGAGGGGATTGTGAAGGGGCATTGGGCCGGGTGTGTGAAGCCGGGCAGCGGTCGTCAGAGGCGACTGTTATCCTTTTCAACTATCCATTGTCATCGGTGAATCCATTTAGCAACGCTGCCAACATTATCATTCAAGCCTCTCTGCCGGATTCCTCTACCTCTTTTTTTGTTTATTTTTTGTTACTCTCTGCTATTTATTTTCAACGGATAAAGTGGGGCCTAGGTTTAGGACATGTGAACGAACAAATAACTCGCTTCAGGTGGAAAAAAGTCTTGAGCAAATATATTATCTTATATTCTGCCTCTGCTTGTGAAAATATATTAACTTTTTTCTCCTAAAACTGTATATATATATTTTATTTTTTTTTTTTGGGGGGGGGATGTCAAGCTTTCTTAATATATTTTAATATTGTTTTTTCTTCCCTTTTCATGTTGTGTCGAGATATATTTTAATACTATATAGCTAACTTACCGAAATTTCTAAAGTTACCTAAATAGCATAAAACATAACTTTCTCGTTGTTACCCGGCTAAGCTTTTACATTCATACAAACGCAATTGTATTTGTAATTTTCTTACCGAATGATAATTCCTCAATTTAAAAGCCATGACTAATGACTGTCAATAGTTACCTTCGGCCAGGCTATCATCACAGTTTCGGTCTATGCTGGTTAATAAGTTTGTTTAGAGACTAAAAAATAACACTACTGTCAATCAAAAAGAATAACCAAGCATGTTTGAAAAAAGAAGTAATTGAAACATAAATTTAATTGTTTGTAAACACGAATTAATCTATATGAAAAGAGTAAACAACATATTAGTAAACAAACAACACTGAATGGGTATTATGAAAAACTAGAGTTTGATCATTTCCTGCCATTTTGGTCAGTATTTTGGTCAGTCTGTTATTCGTCAACAGCTGAAGAAGGCAAAGTGCCAAATCGCGTATGACTGGCCGAACAGCGAGAGAACCAGGCTATAAGTTAAATCTTGCGAGCATAAAGCACATCTGATATCACATAAAGTAATAAAACCGCACCCCAGGAAAATTATCACCAAACCGCCGTACTTTTGTAGAAAATTCGATTAGGTTATCCCAAAACCATGATTAAAAGTCAATAATTCACAAGATTAGATTAGAAAACACGCAATTCAACGAATACCAAACAAAAAATAAACGATTTTATTAAAAAAGAAAAATACGTTATATAATTTAATGCTTTGGATTAATCATTTTTTAATATGATATTTTAAAAACTCCTCACAACCCAAAACATAAAAGAATGGCAGACCAAAATATTCGGTAGCGTCCGAAATAAAAGTTCATCACGCCGTAGACCCTGAGGAAATCTTACAAACCTAAAAAGCCTGGCTATATTGTAACTACTCATCTGCAATTTTCTGATATTATCGTTGGCAGATTATCATATTGTTAAGTAAAATTCGACTGGAACATCAAGATACTGATGACCAAACATTAGAGATTTATTCTATCTTCTGATCTGAATCTTCTGAAATGCTACACCCTGTATAAATTATATAAATTAATTGTACGACATACTGCATTATCCTGAGAGTGTAGAATCAAATTTCTGATCCTAGATAAAGAAAATTTGTCTGATTTAAAGAAATGCCAATTCCCAAACCTCGATGGAGAAATGTTTGGAATGTTGTCCGGGCGAAATTCCTACCTCAACGTAGATCATATGTTAGATTTCGAATCCGACGGTTACTTCGAGCTTTTGGTTGAAGCTAATCTGAAGATCCGCTAAACAGCTTATACCACCGTTACGCATGAGCTAATATTTCGTCACCTTCGGGCAATAACATTTAAAAGTAACGGCTGGCCTTTTGTCGGGATCACGTTGCGGACACCGTTAAACATCCCGGAGAGGCGCACCGTTTCCAATTTTTCGGCGATCCTCCCGGAGGCCCCGAACATATCGGGAAAATGTTTTTCGTTCCCTTACAGGTAAATGCGAGCGTTATTATCAGCAATTATGGTAATCTGTTTGTTAACTTATGTTAATGACTAATAATAGCGTGAGTGTGTCGTACGCGTTATCTTCATCCGTCCTACAAAGCTAACAATGGTTGACAATGACATGGTTGCTCAATCCGTGTCTTGTTTTTTCCCGTTCTCTCGTCCCATGTTCATTTCACACTCGGTATTCGTCCTATATTTAACCGGCGTAAAATTTAATTTATATTCATAAACAATGGGTTTGGTCGAAAATTGGCCTACGTTTCACGTTAAAAAGAGAGAACGTACTCCATTGATATATGGCAACTTTCAGTATTGGGTAATTTAGAATGTAAAATAACATTTTCGATATTAATTGCGGAATAAACAAAGATACCGGCTTAGACAGTTATAAATAACAAATAAACGTTAGCACCTGCACAAAAATCTAATGGGCTCATCTGCGATGACAGTATACTACAGTTAACCTCCAACAGAATATTGCAAATGAGTACGTTAATTTAATACAATTTAAATAATTTATTGAACAACTAATAGAACATGAAGATAAGGGGGTGTTATAATATCAACACCTCTAAATGGATTCGGTATCGAAATAACAGTATCGATGCCCTGAGTATCGAAAACCAAGAGTAAAAACGTAAAATAAATAAAGTATGTTGTTGATTTTAGAGGAGCTGCCGAACATCATAAGCAATAGAAGTATGTCCTAATTAGATAAATTGAATGATGAGTACATTACTTCTCTTGGGTACCACGGTGAACCGTGACCAGAAGATATAAGACAACTTTATATGAAATAGATGTAGATTCAGCTATGGATAAGTTTTTAAGGTCTGGATTAAACAGTGTAGAACTGACTTTGTTACTTTTCGGATAGTGAAGTAGTTGGCCAATTGCGAAATTTTTTAGAATTGACTGTTGTTCTCTACTTGTCCCACCATTAATGGATAAGAGCCTATTGTTATAACCATTTGTTTTTATGTTTTAGTTCCGTATGTTTTTACTCATTTTATTCTAGAAGTACTGTTTTTATATTCCGAAACGGATATACCCGCCAACACGCGAAGGCGGGACCGAAGATGATAGGTAACGGCCAAAAGACCCGCAAGGGTTAAAGGGTCCGTCCAGCCAACCATTACATCACAATAACAGAATATTTTGAGCACTTCGGGGTAGATTTTTTGCCCCCGAGTTATTTTGACAAACCGTAAAGATTAAGGTCGGCCTGACGTTTCAACCATTTCGTAAAACATCGTCAAAATGTTACGTGACGCGACCTACTATCTGCCGGTTCATCTCTGCCGCGTGCACGCCCAGGACCGACCTTTCTTGGATTTGCTCGGATTGCCGTAATACCAATCAAGCAAGACGACAGAGCTTGTTCAGTCGATACCGAACCAGAAGGTATCCAACGTCAAACTGGGATTTAAATCACTCCCACACAAACGAGATCCAATAATAAATAAAAATTCCTATCTGTCTGTAATGCTAATGTTGCCCCAAACGATTCAACGGATACCGTGACGTGTTGGAAAGATGCTACAGAGATGCATATTTATTATAAATGCGCGATAAACCGATGACTTGCGATTTAAAATCGGACGGCCGGCATAAAAGTGCATCCACCGAGATTGTGAGGCCACTTTCTAACGGTCCTCATTTATACAGCATGAAGTCCACCAGGAAGAGAAATATATTAAAATTCAACGTGGTAATTTATACGGTATTAAGAGAAAATCTCTTCAGTACGAAAAGGGTACGTAAATCTGGGGCCGGTTTATTACACATCCGCCCGTATAAGGGCAGGGGAGTGTATTCACTTGTAAACATCCTGATGACATTTATCTGGACCACATATTTTGAATATTGTATTATTGAAATTTTTAAACGAAAATTTAAGAGTAATGTAAGGTAAATAATACGACAATGCGAGAGGAAGTACACGTGTGAGTCAAATAAGATGTCGTAATGAGAATATCAGTGAACATTTAAACAAACTTTGTTTAAATTTTTATCTCACTCTTATACAAATTCTTCCGAAAAAATATTACATATGATATCTCCTAACAATGTGTCACAAACTTCGCACCTCCGGAATGATACAAAAGCTGGGGAAAAATGCTGAATATCTGCGCAAGGGTTGAAAATCGGATCATGGTTCATATGAAATGTCGAGGCGTTAAATTGATCGGCAAAGCGACTAGCATGACACTATAACAGTAATTTAAAAAAAAAAAATTAAATTTTAAATGGGTAACATTAGAAACTATATAAACCTAGTACGTATTATATTTTATTTAGAATTTGCTTCGCCGCTTAAGCCTAAATAATAATAAAATGTATAAAAGCGATGTGAAACAAGAACAGGGATAAGAGAGAAAAAAATATATAGTAAGTTTATGATATGGTACTTTTTATTAAGATACGTGCCGAATGGGACAAAAATAATTTTAAAAAATATTTAGCCGATCTTTGTTGTGCAGTGGAAATAATAGAAATAAAATAAAGCCCCATATTACAAAATAATATCCCTTTCTTTACAGTAAACAAACAAAATTCAATTATTCAAAATAAAACCAAAAAATCTCAATTAAAACAATCATACAAAAAGAAACAATTTTTTTCCCAGCCTATTAAATGTTTGTATAAGAAGTAGACGCCACGACTGCTCTCGAGCTACTAGTTGTTATGGCGAGAGCAGTGTAAGTTTATCTATTTGTTTGGCAAATGTACTATTTACTTTTTATATAATAAAAACAAAAATAACAAAATTTTGTTGGCCTAACAAATTTAAACAAATACAAAATAAGATTACTACCTCAATTACCGATATTTTTTTTTCAAGTGTTTTTCAACTGACAGGGATAAATGGTAACGTGAACGTGCTGCGTCCGTCGAATATGGGGTGAGGTAGGACGTTCCAGTCGGTGTAGGGCAACAATTTTCGCCGCGTCACCAGCGAAATATGAGGCCTTGCCTCGTCATGGAGGACATGCGACTCCGTTTCTATTTACGAATGCAGGCTTTTCCTTGTTATGGACGGGATTGTCCGTTTTCTTCCCGAGGAGCGAGGATCGTTGGAATGGATTCCAATCTTCGGGTGACCCTTGGACGTTGTCTATCTTGGTCCACGATCGTCGCATAAATTCACCTTTATTCTAAACCTATTAGAATTCGAAAAAATTTATACTTGACCACTTGAAAACGAATTCAAAACGAGAAACGAAATTGCTTATTGAATTCTTAAGCATCGAGAGAGATGGTATAGAATTTTTTTTATAAATAATACGAGCTTTTCACTCTAGGCTGATATGCGTCAACATTTCAGATTGGCCTATGGTAAGAAATAATGTTCACTAAACACAAGCAAAGCGTATGACGTGACTTTAGAAACGAACACGAAGAGATATCAAGAACCCATTGTTTGTTTTCTTGAAAAAAAAGCTTTATTTCCTCAAGAAATAAGCAACACAACATGCAATTATAGTATCTTGCTCTGAGATATGTGTTTTGCATTGAACCGTGTATTTTCCAACAACAAGATAGGAATAACATAAATTGAAAACCTGAAAACGCAGCTCTGATGATAAATAACAAGTGCCTACCCATGTAAAACTTGAACCAGTAGAAAATTTCTACACACGTGTATTCTCGGCGAAACTGAACGATTAATTGGTTTCCTTTTTCTTTTACTTTCTTACAAAGAAATATGAATTATTTAAAACAGTGCGACTGCCCCAACACGCTCGCGATAAGCTAGACGCAGCATATGAATAAATGTACGATGATTGCATACCAAACAATTGTTTCCGAGAAACTTTCATATAGTTATAAAGCCTATTACGGTTGTTACGAAAATTGGTATAATCTAAAAATTTCTACAACAAACACAAGATTTATTTTAAAAATCCGGAAAAACTTTGTGGAATATTAATCTAATGGATTTCCGTTTCCTTTCAGTATTAGCAGATAGCTACGATAGCAGTTGCTGAAATTCGAAAAGTGAAACAAATCTAAAAAAGGCTCTAAAAGAATGTAACTATCATTACGATGATTAGACTTGCCCAATTTCGCCAGTTTCTCTGTTTGATAATAGAGAATAATAAAACACATCAGTGAAAAGTGTGTGATATATCTGTACTTGATAAAAATGAACAGGTAAATCATATTTAAACACAATTTGCTTAGCACATTGTATTATACACCATAAAGTTGGTAGTAAATCAAAAATTTCGAATATTCTGTTTTAACTAACTGAAACTTGGGAAACTAGACCACGCTAGAATGCGATTTATTAGGTTAGAGGTTTAAATAATAGCGGTAGGATCGTTTTTAATGGAAGCCACAAAGCAGTGTCGTGTCCACGTAGTACAATTTATTGACGTGAAGGTTACAAAAGACAAAGTTTGAGTCATTTAGAAAGAAAGGAATTTCAAGAAAAATAACAAAAAATAAACCTGTTCCGCCTCGTTCGTTTAATCACCTGTTATTTAAATAATTAAAAACAGAGTGAATTTTTTCTTCCAAATTGTGCTTTTAATTGAGTACCTATATCTCTGGTAGTAATAGGAGCTATTTATTTCTCGAGGATTTATTAATATTCAAGATTTAAATATGAACTTTGTGACGGCGGAATGTTTGTTGAAGATATTACAAATGTCATTACTTTAATTAATAGCCTCCTTACTGTGCTCTAATAATCTTAATGAGGTGTGTTTTCGTGTCGATCCTGTGGGAAATAATTAGACTGTGTCATTGAACCTAAGGAAAGAATCCGAATAGTCACGATGAGAATATACACAAATGATTTAAGTGCGGTGGATAGGTTTTTCGTCGCTCCCGGTTTCTGTAACAATGGTAACTGATTGTACTTTCTACTGATTATCCGGTGACAAGTCATGGGACGTGGCAACCAAAGCGCGACTGCAGAACGGGCGTTACGCAACTCTTCGACCTATTTTGCCGATGTCGTCTTCATTAGGAAGACGTGTTTCTGTTCTTTGTGCAGACAATGCCCGTCCCTAAGCGGCCCTCCATGATTCGATTGTTCATGGACACAAAGTGGTCCTAGTTGAAATGTCCTTCGTGCCAGCTTCCATATGTTCATCGACTCTTAAATGACTTTTCACAGGCCTAATTCTGTGATGAGGGCTTAAAACAGCTTGAACACGTCACTGCTGAAGCATCAAATTTCTATCGATATAGTGCAGTTAACGAGTCGTCATATTGCCAAAATTAAAAATTGTGAAATTTCCTCTTTGTGTCTGCCCATTCTCGCTGGTCTGTCTGTCACACACCTTCAGTGGTGGGTTACAATAGATGTACTAACACAGATTCATCACTGAAGATGCGAGAAGCCGAGGATAGCATACCAAATCATCGAAAACGACCGAATTAAAAATATATCTTCCATCTATCGAGACAATTACATTTTTTGTATTTGCACCATTCATCCGACTATCGCATCATTCTTACTATCGAAACTATGCTAAGAAATTTCTTTATGCACAGCTTTTGGTGTTACTTAAAAGTCTAAACCTATAAGCACTTATTTTACCCTTCGCATGTCAAAGCGGAATTGTTGAACCGTCGTATTAACAAATCAACAGAGCGTACCCTTGCACTGATTGCACTGCTGGACATTATGTTCATTTTATTGAAATTAAAAACTTTAAACCATCGCCATTAGCTGTACGTGCTTCAACATCCACCCTAGACACGCGTCTCACCCAAAGAGTAGTTTTTATTTCACCACGAGTGCACACGAAATAAGTCCCCATTAGCTGGGTCTAATTGAATCCATTTTCCGTAATAACTCGACAAGTGCGTCGTTTCTTCGCCAGTGAAGTCCCCTTGCGCCTAATTACCGCCTATACACCGTTAACTCCATTTCCCAGTTATCCGTGTGCAATGAAACCCGTTTTCTTCATTTAAGGGTATCCGACCATAAGGAGCGAGCGAGAAGACACTGGTAAAAAAAAACACCCCAGATACGTCTCACATCTAACAGATGTCAGCTAATAACTTTTCGCTCTGTTAACACAATTAAATTGGCGACAGTTACTCTCTAGTAACGGTAGTAGTCGTATAATTGATCACCTGCTCAAACTAAGTGTCTCTTGTGATATTTGTGCAACAGACGAAAAGTGGGTCTTGTTACAGCAAGAACCGAGGAAAAACCCATTGTGCTAAATTCCTTAGAAATTAATTCTATCTCCATGTGATTCTGATCACTTTTCCGTTTACTCTCGCTGGTTCCAGAACATACAAATAATAATAACAATTACTATTCACGATCTCGAAACGATCAATAATAACAATTACAACAGAAATATTACATCAATCATGCTGCAACATTTTCATACTTTCTACAATACAGTATTACAATTAAAATTACGAACCCCACCTCGTTATTTTAGCGGGTTCCAAAGTCCATACGAAGGCTCTGAGCAGAACAGAAGCTCTTTCATATACATCCTATATCACGAAGTAAGACAAAATTAGAAAAGTATATGAATTGGGCTTATAAGCCTAGACGAAATATTAACAATGTTTGCCTTGTCTGTGCTTTCATCATGCACCGGCATCCAAAAACCAAATAAATTTCCATGATCGGCAGCTTACGCCTAGAAGATACCGTTAATTGGTCACTTCGATTCCGCACCCCCGAGTCTCATTAAATGCCAACAGATAGACATGTACTCTTTGTCGGGCTATGCTGACCTCTGGGATTTTCAATTAACGACGGGAATTTTACTCGTTCTACCACGCGACGGGCCGGAGGTTGAACATTAACGGACTTTTTCCAATTTAAGGAAACCTGACTTTCAATTGTGATTTGTTTACCACACAAATCCTGTTTATTCTAAGCTAGAAATACTTCAGAGTGTAGAATGAAACAAGGTTTTCTAAGATTGCGTTATGCGTTTATAGGAAATGAATATTCACTTATGCCTTGTTTTTGATTGGCCTTTGCTTCAAAGGGTAGCTTCCGCTTGGGGATGTGATTCTATTATCTTGTTAACACTTCGTACAGCGGCATGAATCACTCATTAATATGCAAACAAGTCCGCCAGATCAATAACCACTCTGATGGCGTATGTTGTAACTCGACCGAAAGTGACCAAGGCCAATTCTACAGCCGAGGCCCGTAAAATAGTTGGCACCCTGTAAATATAGCCCTCGGACGGAGGAAATCGGTTTATCGATGGTGCGAATGCACGGAAATCCAGAACCATCATTTGACTCCGATTAACGTTGATATGGGTTTGTCCAATTTATTCGATGCGCGATCAAAAAAAGAATCTCACTGGCGGATAAAATGCAAGAATATTTCGAATCAAGAGGGCGAAACGAAATTATTAAATTCTAACTAGGACAAATTTCATATCTTTGAGTAAACAAGTCTTTTTTCTTAAGTCTAGGCAAACAGAGGACGATTAGATAAGGTTTTGTAAAATAAAATTTATTATACCCACTTTATTTATAGTAAAACACGAATGTAGTAAATAATGTGCGCAAATGCTCCTAATGACGTCAATTAATTTATAACCGATAAAATAAAGTTTCTTAAACCTCCGATAAAAACCAGTAAATGAGTTATTTTTTTAATAAATTGAATATTTCGTAACTTTACTGCGTCCGAACAAATGTTCGACAGGTTGACCGGATGTGCAAAAGGCTGCAAAGAACAAGCACACAGCAGGGTTCCCGGCTGTTGTAACCTGTGTACGGTCGAAACGGCAGGTCGTGAACGAGCTCGATGGTCATTCTCGGCCAGTAGAATTAGACCGGAAAGCTTCCAGGCACGAGCTTTTAACGCGTAATCCGATATAGGGCCGTGTTCCTCGTGAACCGGAGAAGAAATCGATCCACTGTGGTTATCGACCTGTGGATCTAGTATCAGTTTTTATTGAACGGGCTGTCTCGACTTGATCCGATTAAACAAGAAACTACGCAGAATACATACACCACAAGAGAATCACCATTCATCACCATCTTTTTTTTTTTTTTTTGACATCAGCTTTACGCCAGACGCGTTTAAACACTGAAATTTGTCAGCTAACCCAATGTCAACACATCGTGTGGCTTCGTCGGTCAGTCTTCCTTTAATTTCGTCAATCCTGTCTTTCTATAAAACTAACTGTTGAACAATTCAATGTTCACAAAAATGTACTCATGCAATGTAAGATATTTTGAGGGACTATACGGGGTAATGATTTGTTTTGTCATTGCCTACCAACTTGTACCATCAAGTATATAAACCTGTAAAACGGACTCAGGTTACAAAACCCACAGAATAATGAAAGGCGTCTAACAGGCACCAAACCAGCGAGACTAGGCGAACCACTATGATCGGTTAGGACCTCGTAACTTCAACAAAATATGTTACAATTAAACGTATTACATTTTTTTATCTTGATCTAGCTCATACTTAATCATGGTAAATTGTATGTATTTTTTTTTTTAGTATGTGTGCTTTCATCATGAGGTCTGCTGTAATTTGAAGAACCTCCAGCTTGATCCATTGTAATCATTTTGAGTTGCCTATCCTCGATGTTTTGGACTATCAGTTTCGGCATCCTGCGGTTTTGGATGCCGAAGCGGCCTGACAGACGAACGAGCGAGTGTGACATCGGACATGAATCAACAGCAGCAACGTAGAAATTAACACAATTAAACATAGATTCTGGTTAGAGAGACCGGATGTTCGTAGAGGATGCGACGAATTAGCATAAATTAAGACCCTCCCATCCCTGGACGATCCAGCGATTAAAAAGAACATTTGATGCAAATAATAGATCAAAATAAACCTTGTCTAATCAATTTGTATCGACGGTGAATAATGCCGAAGTTGTTGGGGGCCGATTGATTTTCCGATATTTGCTTTTTGAGATGAGAAATTAAGTTTAACAACGGGTATGCTTTACCGTTCGTACGGGATAAATCAAGTCGATTATATTCCAAGTGCCAAACTGATTGCGTCACATCAAGATTCAATTACGCCTCCGTCCTTCTCTCAATTTATAACAAACGTGAGAGAAACGACCCACGGTTCCCGTATCAGTTAATGTAAAATTCATGGATACGCTCTGCCCGGGCTTGCTTATGTATATTACCGAATGTTCATAAGAGGAGATTAGGCCAGTGTTGAACCTATCTGACCGGACGACCTATTGCGAAATAGCGCATCCTTTTTTCCAAAAAATTCCCCATTTTCCTATTACACTCTTTTGTAAGCAGAGTCAGCAGAGTAAATACCATTATCAATCAGGAGGTCAAAGAAAGATATGAACTTACGAATACAAAAGAAGAAAATGACATGAAGTTTCACATACCTGAAACAAAAACAAAAACAAGTCAATATTTTATATTTCGTCCTTTCTAGAATTAATTTTTATGAAATATTACATATTCTACAAATTAAGTTTGAATTTCTCTGTTAGTTACACGTGGAAGCTATTACCTAACTAGAGCACGTGTCCGCTTTGGACAATGTGATTTCCCATGAATAAGAACAAAAAGATAACAAGAGGTATGCGTGCGAGGAAGGCTCTCTTCAATTATTCATGGATCCAAGAAAAGGGACAACTCCTTCAGAGAGAGGTGGGTTGGAGGATTTTTTTGTTTTTTGACGAAGTGGAAATTCCGCGGCCCCAGTCACAATCATCAAAACTAATTTCAAGTTTATTTTATTTCCTATCGCAATAAATTCCTCCGATAAATGAATCCTGAATGCTAACAATATAAAAACACTGCATGCTTTACCACATAGAGGCATCTGGCAGTCAGTCCTTTCATAAATAAATGTTAAAAGTACAAGAAATAATATAAACCTCAATATTGTTACTCAAGAGCTGTTCGTCAAGCAATATGGGAGCTTTCTTTGAAACCTACGATATGTTGTTTTACTAAACTTGGGATGTTCCTTTGGAATTACTTATGACCCACTAGGTAAACATGTAGTTTGCCCTTTCCGGATCTTACATGTCCGCCTTCATCAATGTTTTAGTCTATCAGACTACTTGGCACAAATATGAATTATAGAACTAATGTCTAGGAAAAGTAAAATAAATTTATAGACATCGTAGTCGGAAGAACTTTTTGTAGCCGACTTGGACAAATTTTGTAATTAATTAACTAAAATTAGCACCATTGTTTTGTCAAAACACTACAGCAGATCTCTGCAAAATATTCGTTTGAACCTGTTTTGGTCGACAGTCATCGAAGAACGGCATACGTAGACCTTGTGTAGTTCTGGTACGTTGCAGCTACATTTGAAATTCCAAGATTGTACAGGGCCCATTTGCTAGTGTACTTATTACTCTTTTGATTTGGATACAATTAATATGAGTATACCTACCTCCACGATATGCCCCTTGCCGGACGAATGAAGGACATTTTTGGGTTTTTGTACTGAGAGTTGTGACGTGAAGAGATGGCGAATTTGGTTTGTTCGGTTGCATACAACAGAGATGACTTTTGGAATCGTCTAGCTATGTATAACGTCATCACACCAATAAACTCTATTTCCTTTTATATATAAATATATATATTTTATATTTATTATTATATTTTTTATGGCCAAGGACCATTGTAGTAAATTAATGTTGATTGATTTGGTTAAATACTACTGTCTATTTTTAGTTGTAACATCACCATAGGTCAAACCCATATCATCGGCAACCTGAACAGTCTTTATGCTCGAAGAGGTGAAAATCTCTCATCCATCATCAATCATTATGAGATGAAAACCCATCATCTCGGAGCTCCCAAAACGAGGACATGGTATCAAAAATGGACCCATGAGGAACTACCTCGTACCCATTATATGGATAACTATCGTGCATCTCTTGACATTCACGTCTTGACATTTTTTAAGCTGCTTTGACAATAAGTAAGAGAAATTATGCTGAATACGAAAGATTGCATACGAAAGTTATACGGATTTTGCAAATTGTGAATATCAGATGAGGCAATCTGTTACCGTTTCTAGTGATACGAGCAATTTTTTAACATCGGCAATTGATTTACTGCGATCCGACGGCAGCAATTTTTCGAGGGCGCGACAGTTAAAAACGTTAGGCAAGGGGTTTTGTAACGTTAAATTAATTGACCCTATTTTCTTTTCTTTCGCTCCCCGATACCGCGCGATTGTCTCTCAGACCGTCCCTCTCACTATCCTCGTCCTCCGCCCCTTTCTTATTATGATGAGGTTTTTGTCGGTCGCAGTAATAAAGGCTACGTGAGTCAATCTTCCACGTCAAAACGGCCATTATGTGACATGACAATTTGCGAAGACATGACTTTCCACCCGGCTAGAAGAAAACCGACTGCCACTCCCCCACCGTAGAGTCGCGAGCAGAAGAAGGAAAAGATGCATGAACTTTCAAAATAAAATACGTTTCTATACTTGCGAAATGATTAAAAATGAACTCTTTTGCTGAACACAGATCGAGACTTTTTTACTAACCTTGCCACCAGGGAAATCATCTCCTTTATACATTTTCTTTATTTTAAATGCATTATATGAAAAGACATTTATCAAACATGAAGTTTTTGAAATTAAACAGAAAATAATTATAACTGAACAAAAATCTGGTGTATTCTACTAGTTGTATTATCAATCAAATGCTGAGCCATTCATCGAACTGTACTTTACCATTAAATATTGTTTCTTTTAGTTATTTTTATGTTTAATCACCGAGCTTGTTTCATATTTGTTAGTGTGTGATTCGGGTTGTGAAAAGTTGACTGTTAAGCCGAGGAGGTACCGTCTTGTATCAACGGACTTCTGTGGTTTTGGTCATTATTTTTTTCGATCGACGGATGACTGATGACTGGGTCGTAGAACTGTTACGTCCCTTATCTAGTTAGTTACACACACTGTTAAGTGAATATAAAATCGGTCATTCTCGAGTTGTCAGGCGAGTCAGTGGGAACAAGTCAGGATTGCTCAATCTTCTAAAAATGCGGGAAGGAACGAAATACGAGCGGTCCAACCATGACGGAATGGCTCATTTAGCCTAGACTACTTTTTCCAGGCCGTTGAAAACGAGTCGATAGTCTTGTGCGTGGGGAAACCTTTTTACGCTGTGTTTTTCAAGTACAGCATGACAGGGGGTTAACGCAAGTCGCACAACGAGAGAAAAGTTCATGTTTGAGAACGCATGAAACAGGTGTCGAATGGGAAGCGGCGACAACTCGCCACAACTGAGTCTCATTCACGGCAACTTTCCAAAGAGAGTTGACGACCGCTAGTCGACCGCTGCAATGACCACTTCCACTTCTGTTTACATCGTCAACACGCTCCAGTGAAACCTGATCCACAAAATCGAGAAAATACGCCCGATTAAAAAGTTCACCAAGAAAGAACCGTTTATTCGAAAGCTAACGGCCATGTGCGAAAGTTTCTTCTTTAATGTGAAGCAAACCGGCAGAATTTGCTGACTGAAGATTTAATAAGATGACTGGATCAAATCTTGCCAGACGCTTGATCAATTACAATCAAACATAAACCAGACCGGTTTTCAAAGTGTGAACAGTTTTACTTAACTTGAGGGATTTGTATTTTGGCTTCCTGTATCGTGTTTACGAGATAACCCTTTAGCAATTATCAGGATAAGTTTATTCACCATTAGGGCACCAATTTTGTTACGCTCAAGTATATCGAGTGGCAGTAATTATTTCAACAACAAAGTAACCATATTGCTGGAAGCGAATAATCCTTTTTGTAAAAAAAATAACTCAAAGGCTACAAAAATCGTTAAAGCTCCGTGGAGGGGATCGAATTGTGCAAGCCTGGTCAGTTGCTCAAAAAGGTCTCAAATACAACTCGTTCGGACCGTTAGGCGATCGCGCTGCAGCGTATCGCACAGCTTCGACTAAGAGAAAAGGCGACAGTTCCGTGATGTATTCTTGACAGATGTCGCAATTCGAGTAGGCCGGCTATTTTTAAAGAGATGAAGACGTGTCCGTTATGATAAACACTCCCTGTTTTACATCCACACAAATAACTATCGTTGCGTAACGCCGAGTCGTACCAGACCGTCAGTTTTTGCTCCCTTTTATCTTAATCATGAATTTGACCCTCATCTGTTAAAACTATATGGCTCTACAGAAGGCCAACGTCAAATAACATCCTTTATGCAAGATCCCCTTTTACTGAGATTCTATGACAAAAATCAACACAAGCATGCAGCTTTATCCTTTGTTTCTACTCATTAAGATCCTAATTCGGGGATAATGTGATTCATTCCACCATTAAAAATTAAATCTACTGATTAATTATAACAAAAGCTTAATTTTGATTTATTCGTGTCGTAAGAGATTGACTAATAAAATCAAATATCAAACAACTATAAACAACACAGAGAGTTCTAAAATCTATCTTAATTTATACAAGAAAAATTTATTTAATGTACAACACTTATTTTATGCTCGAAATTGCTAGTTAAGACAGCGGGTTTTTGTCAATGTGAATTTGAAACCAAAAAACATTTCAAATGATTGAAAACAAATAGTATTTATTAATTAAATCAACAACTGACCATAGCCTATGTCCAGGCAGCCAAGATACAAATCCTAACTCAAATATGATGCAATCAATTGACTCAGACACAATTTTTACAAAGTTTTACTGAGGGAAATATTAGCTATTGCAGATATAAATAGATAACGTGCGTGACGGAATAAAATTAAACTATTGCCAGTAGCAGATCGCAGTCCAAATAATTAATGATGAATAATGCAAAATTGCAATTCCTTAGATAAAAGAAGATGAAAAATACAGAAATATAAAAGAGTATTTTAGTCAATTGTTCCAATAAGAATCGTGTTAAAACTTATCAGGTAAAATATTATTTATATTATTTAAATATATGTAGTCTTTCTCGTGTTGAAGATTTATTTGGTCCAACGGATATTGCCAGAGAAAAAATTCAATTTTCAATTCTGGCCTGCACGTACGCGTGATCGAACAAACGAGAGTGGAGATTACAAGAAAGCTCATTAAACTTTTATTGATTTATTCATCACTCGCGATTATCCGATCGATTTTCTCTTTTCAATTCGGGTGAAAGTTTAATTAATTTCAATACTAGCCCATAAACAAACGGCACGAAATTAAAGGAAAACGTTTATATCCCCGGCGAAATACAAGTTTGTAATACCATAAGAGAAAACGTATTAAAATGCATAAAGTATGAAATTGTTCCAACTCTACCGGCATAAAAAGTCAAAAACTTCGTGTGCGCCCCATACCGAGGCCAATCCCCCAAAAAAGAACGTTCCGAAATTTTTGGCCGCGGACTCATGCGAATGCGTATTTATGAGACACGCTCCTATTAGTCGGGATTGGAAATTTGCAGAAGCCAATTTGTAAGCTAAACTTTCTAGTTTAAAAACCAGGTTTATGTACGTCGGAGGGAGTGGTTTCTCACTAACAAGAAACAGTCCTACAGGAATTGGACAATAAATAAGCTTTTTTTTAACGGAATCGGGTCAACTGAAGCTCAATAAAATCAAACCTTTTTGCGGCTGCATAAAACGTAAGTACCTGTGACGTTATTCAGATGAAACCCGAAAGAGAAAAAAAATATTCCACGCCTATTTTCAATATTTTGTTATCGAACAATTACAATTTTTATGGTAATTTTACAACCGTCATTATTAGAAAGCAAAAACCTTCATGACTCAAAAAATACAAATAGCCTGCAAATAAAAGCTTTTTGATTTATGACATAGCAGAGAACAGTGTTATATTTGGGTCAGGGTTTTATTGTTATAATCCACCTGTATAAACACGTGTATCGAATAGTTTTGTAATGTATTTACTATTTGCTTGACAGTTGAGGTCATAATCACCGGTCACGTAAAAACACACTTTTAATACATTTTCGGGAAATACACAGTAAATTAATAAATGAACCCGTGGATAAAAGTTAATACTTCCGCAACTGAAAAAGGGCTAAAAATATTTTTCCGAGTCCAAGTTGTACCCTCTAGTTGGGAGTCGTACTTAACCCAGCAACTAAAAACTCTCCTAGGAAATGTTTACCCCGAAAAATATTATAGTTGTCACTAGTGCTTTCACTTTCTTTTATAACAATATATGGGTGAACGCTCTGGGGTTCGGCATTGGTACATAAACAGCATACAATTTCAACAGAAATACTACACCTGATAAATACGCCACAGCAAGGTAAAAATAGTGTACTGCTTCCCTCGCACCCCCGAACTTAAAGAAGTAATAAGGAATAAAGCAATACCATGTCATCTCATTATTCCTACCAAGAATACACTTTGCTATCACAGCTCACAATATCGTAAACTGGTACTCAAACGTAAACGAACAGTCGACATAATTTCTGACTGAAAGAAATATTAGATACTGGTATTTGATCAAAATTGCATTGCAAAATTATGTTAAATATGTTGTTGAAATGTCTAAACAATCTCTTTACTGGCTCCTGTTAACTGTTAAGGACTTTCGCTGGACTTATTCCATGTACCATACAACCGTAGAAGTAATGATGTACATTGTTCAGAATTAATATGTAGCAAAATAATGGAAGTGGATTAAAAACCAATAACGTTAGTAACTAAAAATAAAATAAAACATGAGCGGAAAATCTCACTGCTGTTGAAATAGATATTATTCCAGACCAAAGCCACAAATCGAGGCGCCGGGTTTTGGCCACGGCAGCGGAGTCACGTACTCGCAATGTAACCGAACCTTCATCTTGATCGCAGCTGCTGAAGGTAAGAATTGGGTTTTGGGACCGGTCCCGGGTTCGCCCGCAGGTAGCCCAGGTATTTTCCCAACGCTCGCATTCCTCAGGCCCTCGCCCATGTCAGTAATTAAACACGGGCTTCAAGGATACAGGAGATACGTAGACGCCCGGCACCGGAGATGGCCCGGGTCCAAACACGGCGAACCTTGAACCAGACGTGCATCTTAGCATATGACCAACCGAACTTTTACATTCCGTGAGGAGGCGAGTAGCTTATTAACGGCTGCAAAGTGTTCACTGTTCTTCTAAGGTCTAAAATGTTTCCCGTCAAGAAAGTGTTTATAAGTATCGGCTGTGTTTATTAAGATAATAAAAACAACTTTCTAACGACATTAGGACCAACGACTTACTACAATTTGCCTGACAGACCAGTAGCCTTTTTAGGGTTATAAGGAGAGTGAGTCATCATTACAAACGTACCTGTATAGATGGCGATATGCCAAAACTCGTCTCACAGACGAGAGTAGTGAACACTGACGGACAGAAATTATTGGAAACGTCCAACTACAGGTTCATAACTCCGCAGACGAGAAGAAATCTTACAAATGAACTCCGAATTATACTTATTTTATTGGGGCAATATATTATTTTGCAAAAAAAAGTTTTTCGAATGGTATGGAATTAGAATTTAAGGTACATATTATATACCGTCAAACAAAACCCATTCCGTCCATTTGATGTTTTTCGAACTAGTTTGGTAACTCGATATTCCTAAAAGGTCAAGTTTAAAATGTCATTGGGGGCATGTGGCGTGGCGGATGGGTTAGCCTTTAATTTGCAGCTTTCTCTTTATCCTAAACTTTACATTTTGTCTAAATGTTAAATGAATACATTTTATTCGGCACGTCTGAAATCAAACGATTCGAGGGAAGCCGAATGATTAAATAACAACGCTGAACAAACAAGAGGCCGTTCTCGAAAATAAACTAAATTTCTCATTATACGTACACACCGGTGCATATTAATGAATTATATTATATAATATATATCCGAATGCATCGTGTTCGCGTGCATATTCGGAGAAATCGGGAGAAAGCCCGTGTAGCCTTGGTTCGATTGGTTTACGGATTTTATAAGCGAACTATATAAATTTCACGCCCATTCCGTTTATCACTCCCAGCATATCTTTTTTCGTCATCAACTAAAAAGAAGTGAAAATCTGAAGTGATAAAAATGTATGATCCCTCGATTAGAACTATAAATAAATCAAGTAAAACAATGCTATCACTGAAATGATTAATAGTTCGTAGTTTGACTTGTTATCTTAGACTTGATAGAAACAAAATCGAAGACTGATTTTATGGGTAATTTGTTATATCAAATCAATCTAACTTAATACAGAAAGAAGGCGATTGAAATATTTATTTCCTAATTGAACATTTAAAATTCACAATAACTCGAAAATAAAAATATTGCAGAGTCATTAAAATTTTCAATGATACGAAAAGGTGTTAAGTACAGCCTGAAAAGTTTATTATGTATAAAGAAACCTGCCCAAGCTATAGCAAATTTGATTTGGCCGAAAGCCCTGAGGATACGATATTCCTTACATTTATTATACAATTACAATACGATTTGTATAATAAGGTATGTAATTTTATTCATGAGGCGCTCCCTCGGCTCATGCAGCCCCCGTAAAGCGGCAAAAGTGGATTCCGATAACAAGTAACGAGAAATCCCAAGAAAACAAGCCAGCGTAAATAAATCAGACGGTACTAGAAAAGTCACATTCGCCAGCGAGAGAGCCGGCCGGAATGAGAAAGAGACGAGATGGATGGTGGACGGACGGAGCTTTCACCGGGGATGTTTAGGGGCAAGTGTAAGATCTAATGGGAGGGTTCGGATCGCGATTGAGATTGCACCAACTGACTTTCTCCACAGAACCCCGCACGATTGTCCACCTATTTACAACTAGGCTTAACTGTGATGAATGAACTTTTCAGTTCCTTCCTCTCACCGAACCAAGGTGTGGCCTAGTCAAACAGGGGCCCCCCACCTGGCCCATTGTTACCTAATCTCAAGGATATCTCGGATCTACAGCGATTCCCAAAGTAATTACGAATATTTCCAGATTTGAAAAGGCGAAGTTTTTTAGAGATAAGTCAACAGTGAAATCAATCCTATAATTATAATCAGTTTTGTGTATTTCAAATTCACAACACACAACTACACGAAAACCGCGGGGTAAAACCAAGCGCATTTCTACGTAAATTCCAGAGATCGTGGACAAAAGCAGGATGTCGAGTGTAACTGGCATTCTGAAAATCTGAATAATGTCCTCGAAAAGATCGCACGGTAGAAGAAAAAGAGAACGACTTTGGCATTAACTTTCTAGACATTAGAAAACACAATGTTACATTAAACATTAAAGCATGTGGGAAACTGAGTGCAGCGGGCGTACGACAATTTTCATACGCATGCACGACAACGACATTAACACAGACTTTTCCTCTCCTTATCTCGTTCACACAGTAACCTCTCTCCTTATCCCATCACTCAATTCTTACATCTTCCGATCCTCTCAATCACTCTTTCAAAAAAAGTCCTTCAAATACGCCAATAGTAAATTATCAGAAAAAAATTATAATGCATTCTACTGAAATCACTGATTATTATAAAATATGCGACCTGACTGAAAAAAATGTACATTAAATTAAACGTTTATTAACCGAAGCTTTATTCCCAAAAAGTTTACAATATTATGAACCAAACTGAATTCTTGTTATTTTCAAAATGTTTGATAAGATACGAAATATCACGTAGAGAATTTTACAAGACTCTCTTATAACCCAGAAGAAGTTTAGAATTATAACATCATACTTGATTCCAATGTTTATTTAAACACAAATAAACATCTTCAAGGATCGATATATTCTGCGTCAAAACAAATATTTGTTCCTGGAATGTCCTCGGAGTTCGACTATGAATACGGTCGAAGTGTTGAGGATTTTTCCCCTAGTCATACAGATCGTGTAGTACTTGAAACAAGTACCTAAGACATATGAATAAGTCCCTCCTGCCCCCCCCCCCAAATATTCTCGTTAAAAATTATTGCCACCGTTCACCCTGTGCAAATAGTGCCTAAAGATTTATGCAACTCTCGGGTTAATTTCATACGTTGAACATCTCATAATAGACGACCTTTCACCCTTATGAAATTGAAACCACGAAGAATCGTTTCTGAGTGCCTGTTCATCCAAAAATTTGCGATATCTTGTTCTCACTTTCACTTTTATGACATAAGCATTTTCTAAAATACGTTCCTCCAAATTAGCCGGACTTTCTCATTAATTTACATCTAATCTTCTGGTATATTTTTTAATGTAATAATAATGTCAACCCTTGAAAATAATTAAGCGCAGAACGAAGATAATTTACGATGATCATTTTCGGACATTCGAAGGCAAATTAGACACAAGGTGAATTTTCACTAAAATGATTGAACAAAATGCCCTGTGATTCTTGTGTTTGGTGTGAATTTATAATTGTATAAATACGAGAAACAAAGTACACAAAATCGTTTCAACTGTGTCTTTGAAGTCTTCTCTCGGATAGGATAACATTCGTTGTAACATCATTAGGGGTTGAAGAAAAATGATATAGAGACTAAACAAAAATGGGTCAGGGCTCAAGGAAGGCAAAAAGTATGTGAGACCATTTGCATTTAGTTTAATCCAGGGATCATTTCCATACTGAAGAAGGATCCAAT
Organism: Cimex lectularius; assembly: GCF_000648675.2. Classification (NCBI taxonomy): domain Eukaryota; kingdom Metazoa; phylum Arthropoda; class Insecta; order Hemiptera; family Cimicidae; genus Cimex; species Cimex lectularius. The sequence continues at coordinate 1,964,245 of NW_019392641.1, forward strand.
TATTTATTAAAAAAAGGAAAGAAGTAAAAAAATTATATTATTTTGAAAGAAGTGAGGATAAATTTAGCCATTTTAATTATTTCGATATGGGATTGTTTTATTTATCCTATAATAACAATAACGAATTCGACTGTCGTTGGATTTCTTTGGAAACAGACGTGACCAAAAAAAAATGGAAACAGAACACAAGCCGCTGAAAGACGAGAGGACAAATTTAAACATTTGCCCATGTTATCTGTAAAATAAGGTCAAACTCCTTGAGGAATATTTTGTTTGACCTTTAAACCCGAATGAACGTATGTGGTGGACATGCTTTCAGTCGAAAAATATAAGCATGTATACAATTTACCTATCACAAATATCAATTGGGAGGTTCGTGGGATCTGCGGAGATAGGGATAGTGGTAAAAGAGGCGGCCACAGGGCCTTCTGCACCTCGACCTAAGCAGATCTATTGTGCTGGGGTCTGCGGGTCTGCGAGGAGATGAACCTGAAATTTGGTTTTCGATCATTTTAGTGGATGTTTGTCTGTGTCTCTAAACGTTCGCCCCTATTCTATAAGGGATTAAACCATAAATCACACCGAAGATGGCAAAAATCCGTGTATCTGACAGACTAAAACAACAAGAATAGGCAGACCAAATTACAAGAATTTATCCCAAACCAATCGCATAAAAGCCCTAAAAGCTTTTCAGAGGTTTATTCGGGGTCTTTAAAAACATAAAAAGCGTAAATAAATACCCGTGGGAACAAACGTATTCGGTAGTACTGTAAACATGGGGAGGTACTTATGGACGTTTATTAAAGGGAGGATTACTGTCAGTACCTGTCGGCCATTTAAGAAATGAATAACGTAGGGGTTGAAGACAAAGCTTTAAACACCCAAGTCAGTACAATAGGTATATGCTTGATTTTTTTATTTTTTGAATAGATAAATATTTAATTAAACACAAACCAAGGAGAAATTCCAAGAGACAAAAGCCCACATCCCTCTCTACGGACTTGCGTGATGTGTATCGATTATTATTAGCAAAATTGCCTAGCGAAAATTGCCCTCGCGATGGGGAAACGCGGCAAAATTATAGTTTTTGACAGGATGGTTTAAAAAAATCGACGAGTTATACCAACGGTGTCTGCCTCTTATGGCAACGTCTCAAGGGCGCAGGCAGTTCATTGAAGTCCCGAAGGTCAAAATATCTCAATACCACCGCATTTTCTTATCGACGAGATGCCGTGGGGCAACTATGTGATTATTAAAATTTGTTAATGTCACGGTCTGGGATCTTGCTTCGGTATGCGGCTCGCTTATAAATAGACGTACCCTTTTTAACACAATATTGCCATTAGGCGGCAAAGAAAACAAATCGACAGACTGTTTATAATCAATGCTTATCTTCTTTGCAATACAAAAAAAACAGTTTGGGGAACAGTTTCTGTACGTTACAATTCTGAACCGTCAAAGGATTAATTTTTCATATTGTTCCAAACGTGCAATAAATCAAGAAACGTTTTATCAATTGCAATATTTTATTCAAACTCGATTTAATATCTGTCTTACGCCTGTGATTTATCCCTCAAGAACAAGATGCTATTAATAAGTAATTTTTTTCATTTATTTATAAGCTTTCGAGCAGAATCTACTGTACATCTTACAGATAAAAATCTTCGAAGGAAAACCAAATAATCGTTTACTGCACATTTATCACGATTGTCATAAAAGCCAGTTGTCGGAAGAGTGTTTTCAATTTCTCCTTGCTCAAAAAGATGGAAGTGACAATTTAATCGTAATTCCGCAAGGCGTGGGATAGCCGAAGGACACTAATTTACATCGGCTTTATGATTTATTCTTGCATTGATTAATTATTGAACGAGGGTGTTCTGGTCAGGGATATCACACAGAAAAAATTGTCTCTCTGACATTGTGACAAGGGCTGTGGGTGTTGAAAACGGGACCGCTAGGATCCGTGTCCTTAACAACACAAAACCCCATTTTTCTTCAAATCTATTTTCAATATTAAAAGTTGTTTATTAAGTTTTGAAAAATAAGGAACGCATAAATCATCATTTTAATGTTTTCTTCCTTAATCTTTTTTTAGGACAAGACATTAAATGTGTAAACGTATTTTGAATGACACATTGCAACTTGTTTTAATAAAATTCGTATAATTATATATTTTTTAATTATAATAATTTCCTACTCTACTTTAAATACTGTTTGAAGTAAGTAAATCCATGATCTAATTTAATAAAATATATGGCACTTTCTTCTCTTTGACATTATGGTTCACCTTAATTTAGTTAAAAATCATTGAATTTATTCGAGCTTGGATTATTAAAAACAACCATACAAACGGATAGATAACACAAAAAAATATCCCTAGTTGCTTAAAATCACAGTAAGGATTGAAAAATTACCCTATGTTAAACGAATAAATACGTTCACTAGCACGAAAGTTGATTTTCCTTTAAGGTCCACAAGTAGATAAACCTGTACTTTGAACTTTCCGATCTTTTAGTGGGTTATTTCTTTGTTTTTTTGGTTTATTATTTGTGTTCAGAGATCAGTTTGTGTGGATGCTTCACCCTGCTTATTTTCCTGACCCAAAATTTTGATTTACACACTTTTTTTAACTAATCCTCATATCGAGCATAGCGAACGAGCAAATTTAAACCCCATTACAAAACCTTAAGGAGTAATGTTGTAATCTTAATTAAGTCCTTTCCGCAAAAAATCGTACGGTACTTTGATTTTTTTAGGTAAAAATTGTGACATTTCTTCTCGGAGTCTGAGGCGTGATGAACTTAGTTTCCTCTTTCCGATCATTTTTATCTACCTAACTTCGGTTTTTTAGTCTCTCAGACGCTCTTCGACTTGTTGCCATGTTCAGTTGTGGGTATGTCCTGATGCCTAACCCTGCTGAAACCCCGACCTATTACTAAAAATTAAGAAATGCCGGCAGGCAACTGACAATTCCATTTTTGCGCTTTTGTTAACGTTGAGTCTTGACCCAATACAGCAACACACCAATGAAGATGGCGAGATGACCAAAATGATCGAAGAAGATCAAATTACAATTGATCCCTTACTCGATTTGAGCAACCTGGTGAAGAGAACCCTGAGAATATTTATTTCTTATTACGCAAAAATATACTACGTACGTTTTGTTAAGCAACTTCATGCCCCCCAATATAAGACTGTAATCCTCATTTCCAACCGGTTGTGCCCCCCAGTAATAATTTACATAAATAATAATATTTTTAAAACTGCAATCTATTGTTTTATAACAGTGTACATTTATTTATATTAAAGATTTTTTCTTTTTAATAAATTAAAGGCACCCAAAGAAAATATTTCCCAGATTCAAATTATAAAAACAATAAACACTCAGATGGATTCTATATCATCGAACTGTGTGACATTTAAACCTGTTTAGGACCTGGCTACCTTACTGGTCACGTCTGTAAGCACGATATTTATTATAAAATAATACCAAGAACATATCGAGAATTGGCTAACAAAATTTACAACTTGGCAATAACACAAACGTGTACGGCATACTAATAAAAGTCTAAAAATTCTACTGCCATATATCTATTTTACGATTTTACAAAATTCTCTTACAATCTAATACTTTTTTCATAGGATCAAGCCTAATTGATTGGCCTCATTTTTTTAGAAATTTTGTTACTAAGGCAATTGTTACTCTTTTGTGGCAATTTATGTAAACAGTAACAGATCAAAAAGTTAGAAAAGACGTCAGAAGTAAAGGAAAGCCATATTTCTTTCAACGCGTTTTGTAATTTTAGAAAAGAAATCGCAATGCTACTGGAATACAGGATGCACTTAACCCAAGGTTATAATTCAATTGTTCATGATTCAGACAAGGGGCATTAAAGAAAAGCATAACTATGTAAAAAAAAAATATTTAATTGCCAATGCGTCGACAAAGCATTTAAAGCCACTTTACATTCAGGCTGTGCATCACATATTTCTAAACTGAAAGAAGGTGAAAACAACCTGTCGGTGGCAAAGGGTCGAGATTTTTCCGACTAACGATTTAATAATGACAGCCGGCTATGCGATTTGCTACGGCGGCCTTGAAAATACCTACTCTCGTTCTACCAGTTGAGGTCGAAACGTGTAAATTCAACCCAGGAGGATACATTCCAAGTCCGGATGATATTAAATGTACAATATAAGGGCTCGTAAAAACCCCAAGAAGACAGTTTGGCCATCGCGGTATAACGTTCACGGTTTAAAATAAACCCCATTCAAGTTCCATGAAACTTTTTAACACAAGTTTAGTAAAAAGAAAATATAAATCTATATAGCTTAAATTCTTTTGAAGATAGGGATGCTCGGTCAGGTAGATATGGAATATAAAAGAAAAGAAAAGATCCCAATCTTCAAACGAATTTAATCATAACGGTGATCTACTCAACATGGCTTAAAGGCTTAAATTGAAATAAAAAAAATAATATGACCTTGCCCAACATAATAAACTAAAAAAGTGAAAAAACAAAGAGTTATTACACTAATAATAACTGAATATTAGACGACTGCGCGAGGATCACAGTCAGAACAGGTCTAGCCTGAGATCATAATATCATCAAAATGCTGACAGTCCATCAACTACAAGACCAGTCGGCCAAAACCGTAAGAACAAAATATGTACAACTAGAATCATAAATTTATCAAGCCCAGACGCGAAAGTCATTTTTTTTTAATATGATTTATTTGATATATATCTTGCCTTTTTATAGAACTTTTTTATAGAAGTGTCACAGAATTTGACTTTTATACAGATGTTACTTTCCACCTTTGTTTTGGTTTTTAGGACAGTAAAGTGATTTAGACTGTTCAGTAAGATTTATACAGTTCAGTTAGACAATCAGTTTCAGTCTAAATTAGTAGATTTAATTTGTGGTCTTGCCTTTCTTCCTAGTTTTATTTTTAGAAAACACGTAGTTTAATTGACATTCCTGCTGCGATTAACAAGGTCTAATTCGAAAACGGATAACCGATTGTACAAAAAAAAAGTGGGAAGGATAACGGATTAATACGTAATCCGCGTGGATCTGGCCGTGGTTTATCCGAAGCGGTTCGTTGAACCCCGAAGAATGACACTTTCTAAATATTGGCACATTCACAGAATATGACCGGCCGAAGGGACTGGCCAGGCCGAATTGACCAAATTTCGAGAGGCGTTACGAATCAATGAAAGAAACTTTCAAAAAATAACAGCCCGATGTCAAACAGAGCAGAAAACACATTTCGCCATAGAACAACACACAAATAACAAGAGTTTCGAGCACGATTCCGTTGTTGTTGTTTTTTTTTGTTGTTTTTTGTCCCCTCCCACAGCAGGTTTTAAAACATTTGTTGGTTTGTATGTGTATATGTGCGTGTTTTTACATTTACAATAATTAACGGCTTAACCCTTTTACATAAAAGAAAAAACCAGTCAGGTTTCTAATACAAACTCATAGATACAATTAAATAAAAGTTAAATGTAAACAATACTGTAATGAACAAAATGGATAAATGTTATGAACAATATTACAAACAAGAAGCTAAAGAAAAGTTAAAATAAAACTACATCACACCACAAGAATATGACTGATATTATGACATTTATGCTCTGAAGATGACCCGAATAAAAGTCAAAACGTCGGCAAAAAAAGAGAAAAAATGTGCAAAAAAAACCATTCTTGACTGCTCCTCACGACTTCAACAAATTAAAATATAACATGTATGTTATATTACTAAAAGTATTTAGTTATACTGTAAATATACAGTATTGATAGATAATGCACCTCCAGTCCACGCAAAGAATTAACAGCTATTTTGAAGAAAAATAACTAAATAATAAATAATGTCCATCTAGACAATTTTTCTTCTGCTGTGACTGGCTCTTAACAAATTCAACAATTAAGAAAAATAATATTCCACTTTCAATTTTGAAACACGTCAAATTAACTGTTTTCTTCTTATTATAAGAAAAACCTTATGGAAAATCTAAAAATTTTGTCAAGGACGTGGCAATAAAACTTTTCACTGACAAATTTAACTATTTAAAAAGATATGGTGAAATCATTTTTTCATATTCATATTAATTATAATTTAATGGGGTAACGTATAATATACAGTCCATAGCACATATGGGCTAATGGCATAAAGGAAAAAATTATTGAAGAAATAAAGTTAATATCCTTTAATAAAAGCTTTAAAAAAAACATTAAAATACCTCGTTTCGAAATAATTTCCTTATCACAACTACTAGCCCTCAGCTATTTTTTTTTAAATTTCTATAGATTCAATTTATCCTAAAATACATGTTTATCGTACATGGCTAATTCTGTGTTGGTTTTAAACGCTCACTCATGTCGGCAGAGATGTATCGATATCAGAACATCCTGCCTCTTATTGTTATGCTAATCCTCAGTTGCCAATATCGAATACGATGAGACCTCGTCTACCATTAAAACGAAAGTTTTTTTTCCCGAAATATCACAAATATCATTTACCCTATTGTATTGAATGTGTTCAAGTATAGGACAAAATCAATCTAAGAAGTGGAAGTACGTTAACACGAAAAATCACTAGAATCATGAGTAAAGACATAATTTAATGTTTTATAATACTTGTTCTAAATGCTCGGTTCAACTCGATTTGTATGGGTTCAATTTCGTTAATATGCGTTTTAAAAAAAAAAGGTGAATTATTGGGAATTTGTTGTTTATACGCTCTGCTTTTTCATCTTAGCAGCTTCAACGTCAAAACACCCTCCTGTGTTTTGTATTTTGGCCGTTCCTGACCATTTTGTTCTGTTTATACTCGTTGTTTTGGTCTTGTCTCGTACAGTGGTGGGCATCATAATGATAAATACACACTACTGATGATGTCGAGAAACCGAAACGCGCCTGAATGACGAGAACAGCTAGGATAGCCAGGTACCCCACAAATACCAAGATGAAATCTCTCAACTATATGTATCATGGATTTAAAGTGTCCGCCAGGTGTTCAAAACGTTTGTGTACATAGTGCAAACAATCCAGCAGTTTAAAGTCAAAATATATGAATTCATGCTTCTTTTAAGGACGGATTGCACGTTTCAATGCTAATTTTTCAACAGATTTAATATATAGTTCATTTTTATTCTTTGAATAGTCTCTCGTTTCTCCCTGGCACATTATAAAAGATCATTTAACAATAGACTATAAAGTATGCCTATACAGAAATGTCGTTTTAATTTTTAATTTGTTTTGGTTGTTGTTAAGGCAGTTTGATTGTTTTTTAATAAAGCAGTGGAACGTTTTGCGAATAATAAACAATAGAATAATTAATTGGTTTGTGCATAATTGTCTATGAACGAGTTTTTTCTTGTTTTCAAGGCTCGACTTGCCCGAGGCCCGGGAGGGCGATTGTTAAGAGACCGACGAGAGCGAAGCAGAATGCGCTCAGCCGGCCCAGCTCAAGACCGAACAGATTGCTGCATATTCTGCAGTCGCTGCTGAATAAAGACGGAAGAGGCGGTGTTGTTTACGTCCCGCTGGGTAAACAATGCCGTCTATTTTTTGGTACATAAATTCTTCTGCTTACCCTATTGCTCTCGAGTGCTTCCGCGCTGTGCTCCTCCTTCTGCCTGAAGCAATTGGTGCACTTAGTCTTGTTGAACATATTCGGCGAGAACTTCCTGCACTCGCCGGAGCGAATGAGCTGGCTGGACATGTCCGGCACTTTATTCGGGGGAAACACTTGCGACGTCGAATTGGGCTAACACCGTTTTGGAAGAGGCGTCGCTCATATCCACTGATCCCGGCACTTCGGCACTGTTTCGGCTATCCTGCTGGTTGGGTCGACGCGAAAGTTTACATCTGTCAAAGTGAGGCGGCGGCGGAGAGACCCTCTCCGTTTTGCGATTCAGCACGGACTGGTTTAGTGGAAAGGAAAATGGCAAAACGAGCCAACCGGATAGGAGCTGACAGCAATGGCGGACGGATTCCAGCGCCCCGTACCGGCCGGTTCCGACCGAACAACGCCTAAGGTGCTTCAACCGCCATCTCACGGAATAAATGTGCAGTATTTAGTGACTTAATTTTTTTAACTTCATTTATTTGTATCTACAACTGTACCTTTATTATATACAACCAGCAGATTTGATAATTTATGTTTGTGGCATTACGGGCGTTATAGAGAAAACTACCCATTAATAAAATGATATTTATCATTGAAGAGGTCTCTTATCGATATTCTTTTTAGACATTTACATGGTAATTGTGGGAATGGTAGTAATTGTATTTGTGTGTTAGTGTGCTTTTGTAATTTACCATTAAAACCTCTGTAATATGTTTTGATGGATGAAAAAACTGTTGGCATGTGAAAATCTCTGTGAAGGTGTTATTGTTTACGTAAAAGGGGCAGAAACAATTAGTCTTAAAATTTTGGATTGAAAACTTTGTAATCTTTGAACATTGGAATATTTGGCCGATCCATAAGCTTGGTCCTGTATATCCAAATAGGTTTGAGAATGTATGTGTATCTCGGAAGTTTTGAGTTTTAATGGTAATTATTGTTTGGAAATTGTTAGATGCAGTCTGGTGTGACGTAGGCTCAGAAAAACATTTTCTTTATCATGTCACCGTTTCGATCTGTATTGAGATCATCTTCAGGGCTTATAGTGTAGATGTGTCATTACAGTGTGTTGTGATGAGAGAGGGCTTCTTAGCATTAGAAAGAAGCTATACAGAAAAACCAACAAAGAAGAAATTGACTATTCAGATATTTATTTACAACATCCAATTATAAACAGAAGTGAGAGATTTCATCTGCGTTTCACCTATAATCCTTTAAAACAGACCAAATATTGCTGTAAGATAATCAATGGAGGATTGTCTAAGAGATAATTAAAAATATTAAGGGTGGCCACTTTTTTGCCTCTCGGTTACTGCCTGAAGCCTTCTTGACACGGAATCAACAAAATTTTTGATAAAGTTATCATTTTTATGCCACTCATCTAATAAAATTTCTTTTCAATTATTTTTTCCCTTAATTTTATGTTTTCAAATTTTTATGCTAAACAGTTTTAAACATTACAATTTTGGAGAGAATATTAACCCATGGTATATAGCAAAAAAAAGGTTAAGGAAAAAAGGTCCAATAAGTGTCACAGTCTGTACAAATTATAGAAAATTCGCCAAGAAAAATCAACATAGATGTGCAGGGTGTCTCTATTTCAATGCGACATCCACTTTTTTTTAAGAACGAAGAGTTATAGGAAAAAAACATTAAATGGTAACCACCCACACTTGTTCCCATGGATCTAAAATAAGTGGTCTAACAAAATTGTACACATTTTTTTATGTAACATGGTAGCAACCAAATTACAGGTTCATCACTCTGCAGAGTAGATAGAGAAATCTCGTGACATGTAAACTTATAAATCCTTTTCTCAAAACAAATTTCATATAATAAAATATTGTTTATGTTTATCTATGCAATACGTTTTTGTGAGTTTTCAGACAAAAAAAAAACAATTGCTATTGCTCTCTTTTTTAATACGCCAACGTTTTGGATTTATGTATATGTGACCCTTCCTCAAGGCAAGATGTGATTTTATTTTGAACAAGTTATTACAGAGGTTGTATAAGCTCTACAGCCAGTAATACGAGATAACATATTATATTCTTACATAATTTAAATAATCTTTTCTAAATGCTACATAGTGCAGACATAACTCATATTTAGTATATTTAATATTAACTGTATGTTCATTTCATAGTTTGAGAATTTAGTTCTTTTATAACTTCTTTTTTTTTCTTTTTTTTAAGAAAAAAGAAATTACTTATTACTTCTACTATTTTGTTTGTTTGAATACTCTTTTGGTTTAATTCCTTTTTTCAACAGCAACAAAAAATTCTTATCTACATTTATTTTCAAATTTAGTTGCTAATATTTAAGAATCAATCGTGCAAGGCAATAATCTTATAAATATTTCCTCATAATCGATTGCCGGGGTTGAAATTAGTCGACTAATAGAACAACAATGTAATTTTGGAAAATTGTTAAGAAAAATTGTGTTTGAAAGTGTTTGCAAAAATTGGTCAAATGTATAAATAATCATCCAGAACTACAAAACTAATGACACTTTGGAAAGTAAGGACTGACCGGGACAGCCAAAGAAATTAGAAAGACCTCACTGATTCTTCAATGGGGGAACTATGAGTCTTATATTAGTGCTGGTTTAGATCTTCAAAAGGATTACGACATTTGTAAAACCTCAAATGGATCGTAATACCATTAAAAAATGTGTTCTTAGCGCATGATCTGCCTGTAAAAAGACCTAGATCAGGAAAGTCAACAGAAAAAAAAGAGTTGAATTTGCAAAATTGACCAATAGACATTCTTAGGCTTTGTACACACCTGCATACAGTCGAGTGATTGTCTAGAGACGCGTATAGGGACTGTCTGTATATAGACAGTCTAAAAAGTTTTATCTTCTGTACAGACTTGAATGCTGGTTCCTTGTAAGTTGATAAATATGGCTGACCTTGTTGGGATTGCGTCTTGTGCATTGATAATCATAGACAATGAAAAGAAGGGAAAGAAAAGATGGTGGAAACAAGAACTTTTTCCAGAGGGACCTCATTTTTGTCAACTTTGCAACTGGAAGACAGCATGGGTTTCCGAAACTTCTCTCATCTGACCCCAAGTGACTTGGAAGTTTTGCTTCAGCTTTTAAGTGGAAAAATAAAGAAAAAAGAAAACAGATTTAGAGAAAGCATTCCACCATCTCTTAGATTGGCAGTGACACTGCATTATCTGACAAGTGGAGAGCCATTCACCAGCATAATGTACACTTTTAGGATATCAAAGCAAGCTCTATCTCAGATTGTCCATGAAGTCATTATACAATCTCTGAAGGGATTCGTGAAGTTATATATAAAGCATTATACAACCATTTGCCACACCTCTCAGAGAAAATGTCTACCAAAATTTTCACATTACAAAATGTTGCACAACTTTGTATAAGAATTGTCTCGTGCCTCCCATTTCAAATGAGTCAAAAGTTCTGTGATTTTGTTTCAAAAGCTTGTCTATAGATGTGAATCCGTCTCTAAATTGTCTATATACAATCGCTTGTCTTTGTATGCCTTAGAGAAAATCTAGCATCCCAGAAATTTGGAATTATTTCGAATTTTGTTTTTCCAACAAGATAATGACCCGAAACTAGCTAAGAAAACGAAGGAATGGTTATTGCACAACGCTCCACGCCAACTGAAAGCACCCCCACAATCACTGGATCTTAACCCGGTCTTAATGTCACCTGACTGAAGCAGTCAAAGAAGAATAGGAAAATCTCGGTTCTGACATAGCCAAAAAATTATTATCTTCGATGAAAAGCCGACTTCATGAAGCCCCCAAAAATAAAAGAGGCCTTGCTATTATTAATTTCACATGTTAATTAATTTTGTCGCAAGTTTTGCGTTGTGTGCAATTTTCTGTTACACATTTCGTTAATACTTTCATGTTATTACTTAGACTTTAGGAACAATTGAAAAAAATAATTTCCCCCACACGTTTTCTACCACTGATTAAAATTCAACATGATGAAATGGAACACATTTTTGCTAGCTGGATTAATATGTTATGCCCCATCTAGTATTTTCAAAAGAATGATTCAAGTTGAATGCTTACCAAACTAACAATTAATATCCAGTAATAATTTTATTTATTTTATTATTTTAATATTATTTAGGACTTACCACCGTCGATGGACCTTTCGACAGACGCGCCCAAGTTCTTAACGTCCTCCTTTGTCACAGCCCTTTGGATTGCAAAGGACCTTTTTTCTATATAATCCTCTATAAAAAGATTATATAATTACTTTTTAGATTATATAATTTAATTTATTTTTTCTGCGTAGAATTTAGAAAGATTGTTTTGTTTTTTTGAAAATAGTTACGGTGAGACGTATCGATTGTGTCCGTGGCCCTATCCAGGCATCCTGTGCGAGCCAGAGAGCCGATTGTCGGCGTCTGCCATTTGCACATCGACTGTCGTCAGGCGTTTTCCCCTTTTCTTCGACGTTTCCAAGACTTATATATTCCTTTCTCTTTTGACGGAATAAACTGCCAGCGGGACGAAACTTGGTAAAATGTCTCACCGTGGTGGTAAGTCAAATTCTGTCCGATTTGCATCCCGGCGTAAGGCCGGCCACAGGACGCTTTCATTAAATAGACGTGATTGTCAATTTTCAGGTATCAGGTACAACAGGCCGAACTACAAATCGCCCCAGCATTACAGCACGGGCCACAAGAACTTCAACAACCAGAACTACAATCCGCCTGTCACCAGGGTAAGCCGCTCGATATTTTCCTATTTGACTTTCCGGCCGGCTGATTTCTTTTGTTTTACATATATTTAAAACAACAGGTTGAACTTGTTTAGTTTTATTATTTTACGGCATAATTAGCGTCTCAGACTCTCTTTTAGAAAGTTAAACATCCTTCAAAAACTAAATGGAAAACAAACGGTTAACAGATTTATATAAGAACCAGTCGTTTTGCCGTTTAAACATAATTATTTCATGTTTACAAACGTACGGACAGGTTTTTCACCTGAAACATTAATTACTCCATGTTTGTTACTAACGCGCCCCGCCCCCCTTATAAACTGACATGGAATCCAAAATTTCAACCCAAGGTGCAAGGGTGGGCTATAAGAAATTATATACAGTGAGTATCTTTAATTTTTCGTAAAACCTGCCCCTTAATTCAATTTTGGGATATACAAGGGAAAAACCACAAGTTTCATAAATGACTTTTTTTCATGTGTGATTAAGGTACAAACTATTAGTCAACAAGGAAAAACAGGTTACAATTCAGTATAATTGCATTACCAAGCTTTAAAAAAAATCAATTTTTTGAGGGTACAGAAATATCTGGACACCTGTTAAAAACGATATATTTTTTTAACTATTATTTAGTTGGATATACATAATTTCTTTAATGCTTTGTTGGTGACTACTCTATCTTGAAGTTTCATGTGTAAATGTTGCCACAAATTTTAGGGTTGAGGTCTGGTAACTGTACCTTCAAAATCTAATCAATGTTTTGACCGGTAATAGGTTTTCAACTGGTGAACATATATGTGTGGTCAAGAACTCACCGCTGGCATATCACAGCGAATCCACCGAGGGAAAAGTTTGTTATCGAATGTGGTGGAGTACAAATAAATGAACTGCCAACATGTTTCACCCTCGTTTGTTATGAAAAATGAAATAACTTTGATGTCTTTTTATTGGCTTTCTGATAAATATGTTGTAAGAGTATTGGGGAGGGGAGGTCAACGAAGAAAAACTCAAGTTGTCAACCTTTCTGCCTTTTTAATGCCTTCCCAAGGACTACAATCTAACTAAATGAAAATAACATTTAAAAAAAGAAAGAATTATTTTGTGTGGAAGCCCAATTTATTTATTTATTTTTTAATGATTATTATTTTTATTGTAAGAAGCGTGTTGTGGGAATTCAATCAGAACTTCCAGTCTTTACTCAATACATACTATATTTTTTACCATTAAGTTTCTTACACACATTAAAGATATTTTTTATGAGACCTGGTGTGTCTATTTTTTCCCCTTAGTAGTTACGTCAAAATATAAAAATTAATTGTTTTTGTTTTATTTATATTATTTTATTATAGGTAATTTTAATTGATGTAAGGTTTACAAAACTATGAAAATTTTCATTCAAGTTTTAGAATATAATCCTGATAAAGGCATTAAATAGGCAGAATAATAGTTTTACTTTACTTCACCTGCACATTGCGGAATCTAGTATTTATAGTTTATAGCGTATAGTAGATTTAAATGAAAGTAACTTTATCATTAAACCAACTTGCTCTACAATGAAACCAGAAACAAAGACCATAATACAGGGTGGTCAGCTAGTTGTTTTTAAAAAAGATTCAATCACAGTACATCTAAAGTCGTGTAGAATGCCGCAAACCACATGGTTTTAGCTCAATTTGTTCAAAAGTTATGACTTTTTTAGGGTTTATTTGAGAAAAACTCGTTTCTTTACGTAAAACTGTAATTTTCTCTACTCTAACACAACTTTTCCCACCTTTAATCCCGTTTTTAGATTTTTTGACTGAATTTCCTTTTAGACTAGTCCACTTTTGTTCTAAAAATTGCCAGCCTACTTACAAAATAACTCCACAAACATCAAGAATTTTGTGAAATGTTAATTTTGGATCAACTGTAGCTTTATTACATTACATTTAAAAAAATGTCAAATCAGCTAAAAACTTCAACATTTTATGAGCTATCCAACGTTCTTGAAGGCTCGATTTTTTTGATAATTTCAGATGGAAGTTGGAAAACATGGATGTATCCTGGGAATTAAATGCATAGCCCAAGATGATGTGGCATGTAAATTAATAATTAGCCAATACATTCTGAAATACTTCATTAGTAAAGAAACACTGTTCTTCAAAAAAAATTAACACGCTTAAAGTAACAAACTTCTTACATTTTGATATTAAAAGAATGTGATAAACTTTTAAAAAAATTAACCTGCTATTTTACCCTGGACCACATTTGATTATTATTTTTAATTTTTTCAAATTTTAATTTAATTGCCATTCTTATGACATTTTTAAAATTGTATCTACCAGTATGGAACTTAAAAAGCATCAAACATGAAATAAAAGTTTTTAATAAAACTGTTCCTTCCCCTCATTTAGCTCAAAAACAAATTGAGTTTATGGTCGTCCAAAAATTGAAGTTCTCATAGTATAAAATGTAGTAAAGTAGTAAGTAAAGTAAGCTAACCAAGTAAAGCTTCAATTTGAATACTGTTTTTACTTTAACTCTTTACGTTGTCAGCAGCAGTAGTGCTTTATGAAATCGGTTGGAAACTGTCATATAACATCTCTCTGTCAGATATCAACCATACTCTGGTTTATAAACACAAAAAATTATTAGTAATTTGATTCCGTAAGAGGCTAAAATTTTAATAATCAATTGTTTTTATTGTCGTTCCACTCTAGTGTATTGTACACTACAGGTTGGATAATGTACAATCATACACCTCAAACATTAATTACTTGTAATTGTTATTGTGCCCTACCACCATGTGTATAAACATTGTTTACCAAACTTTAAACAATCCCTATTTCACAGTAATATGAAAGTAAAAATAAACGCACACTCACAAAGTAAAACTTCATTTAAACCATTTACTCTTTTTCACCAACCAACAACAAATAAAGTTCTTCTTATAAAATTCATCATCCTTCACATCGAAACTTTATATAATCAATCAGTAAAAAAACTCATGTAACCTCAATCCATGTCAGTCATCAATCATGCCCTGAATCATTTTTAAATACCATTTCTTTTTTAAATACTAATAATAATTTTCTTTACTAATGTGAAATTTCCTTTTGTGGTCTGTGGGATGATGAACTTGTAGTTTGTTCTCCTCAATCTTCACGTCAGATGTTTTTGTGCATCTTGCATTCTCAGTTATTGGTTTTGGTAATATTTTTTCTGAGATAGTTCCTTTTATATGTTGTATAAAATTTTGATGATAGCAAAAAATTGAAACATGTCTGACAACAGGAAGTAGTAATAATGTCCAGCTACTCAATGTTTGGACATCAAGAAACTGTTCCAGTTCTACAAACATAATTTTGCCTTAGATGATTGAATTCTTCCTATTTCCTACTTTTAATTTAAATAGTGCAAAACACAAAAGCCCAAAATATGATTCATACAGACCAAGCACTGGATGAGAAGCTGATAAAAAATTGAAAAACCCCAGATCACTTTATCTATCTACCTGTTCTTTCTCATCAAACAAAATTAAAGTTAATGTTGAATTGTAGGCATCGCCCTGCCTAGTCCTCAACATTTTGGTTTTGTTAATTTTTGTATATACTTTCAAAGTAGCATTGGTGGCTGTGTTAAAGCTGATAGGTGTTGGCCTGTGAGTCAGTAAACACATATCACCTGCAAGGGTAGTTAGATGCAGTGCCGGTTCAATATGTGTTTACTGACCCTGTGCCAGTTCACAAAAAATAATATTTCTCATAAAATGTCAACAATGTAACTTTGTACTTTGTATAATTAGTTTACGATTGTCATATCATCTGAGTCAATGACAGGCACACTGATTTATACATTAATAAAAACGTCTTCTTTAAATAAAAAAAAATTTGATTTCTGTATAAAATAAAATTTCATTATCACTCAAATTTATCAAGCTTGCTTATCACTCTTAAATAATCATAATTCACTTTTAAAAAAACCTATTGTTTCTTTAGTATTATACTTAGGTTCAATGGATCATGGAAAATCACCTTAACCTCTAATTTAAAATAAAGTTGTTTTCATTGATTTTTGTTCTCGCTGTTCAGGCA
This sequence comes from Cimex lectularius, assembly GCF_000648675.2. Taxonomy (NCBI): domain Eukaryota; kingdom Metazoa; phylum Arthropoda; class Insecta; order Hemiptera; family Cimicidae; genus Cimex; species Cimex lectularius. The sequence goes on from NW_019392641.1 coordinate 1,980,673, forward strand.
TGTCAAAAGTCTATGTTGATACCTCATTTCTCTTAATATCCCTGGCTCATTGATGGGGAACATAGTTCACATCCTACAAGTGGAACTTAGTTTCATATATCACCCACTCACTTTACATTTGTATATAGAAAATTTGGAGACATCAAGAATCCCACAGACCCTGCAGGTAGATGGTAAGGTGCCAAATGTGTCAAACAGACCAAAACAGAGAGAGAGAGAAAGGAAGACCAAAATGATGGAAAACAAGCCAAACTACAGGTTTATCAACGTACAGACCCCCAAGAGGAAATCTCACAATAATATATATGTATTTATTACATTTTAATGTTATATTGAAAGGCGTTTTTCTCTAAAAATAAGATAAATACATAAAGACATCTGTTCATCAAGAAATCTACATAAAAAGTCACCAATTTTTTAATCTATTTATTTATTTTTTTATTATACATACAAATCACATACAGTGTTGGACTTTTTACAACTCATGCCATGGTTATTTAGGGTCTATAATCGCATAAAAATACCTTCCAAATACTGAAACAAAGTCCTTTTCAATAATGAGAATCGTTGGTATGGCATATCCATGCATGAAAATAAAAATCTCAAAAACTACTACAACATCCTCAAGTAATTCACAGTTTTTTATGAATTATCTATGAAGATGAAGCTACCTTTTATTAAAAAGTTCCAAAAACAATATTCTTCCCTTCTTTGAAGACCTCAGACAAAGCCTAGACTAATCAGAACTCAAGTTTTACCCCAATAGTACTGAGTCCAATTGGTTTATCATTTATGGACAATTCTACACCTGTGAAAAGTGTTCGACAAATGGCAATTCTTGTTGAGTGTAAGCCAAAATACCAAGTCTTCGCTTTTGAATGTGCAGGCTGACATTTTTTGTCATTGCTGTACCTACCTAACTTATGAAAGATATTTTATCACCATAAAATGTTGTTACTTGAGAGATGTGGCGTGATGGTGACTGAAGCACGTCTTCTTTAATACCCACCAGTTGTTTATTCAATATAATGAAAAGCAGAAAGCTGTTCTGGTAATGCTGTGCATACTGTCTTCCATTTTTAATAATGCTTCAACAAATTCAAGTTATTAATTTAAATACATTTTAGTTTACATTAGTTGTTTATTTGTCTCAACTTTTTTAAACAATAAGTACAATGTTGTATTTTACTTAGCAAATTTTTCTAATTAAAAAGTAAAAAATTAAGTTTTCATTGCATTTATATCAAGGTTAAACTGATTAAAATTACGCTAGGTACCTAAAATGGGTGTAGTATTTCTCATCACCAATTTTGGTTTTGCTCTCTTGAATTAAATTCTAGATTCAAGATGGAAGCAAATTAACATCTCTGTTGAATAACTACAAAGCCGTAACTATTTTTACTTAAAAAAATAAAATAAAATAAAAATTCGTCCTAACATCTCAATTTTAAATATAATCAAACCAGCCATAAGGCTTCAAATATTTTATTAAAATGATAAACAAAACTAAAATTTATTATCTGATTTAATTTCATTATAATTCATTCTAATTAATCTAGTTTATTGAAAGTTGGATAATCCTTAGATTTGTGAATATTTTGTTGTATTTTGTTCCAAATGTAACAAGAAAACAGTTTTCTCTTATTTCCTGTTTAACTGCTCGAGTTGTTTGCAGTCAGATACATCACATGGGTTCTCCGTACCGATCTATTTGAAATAGACAAGTGACTGGAGGAAGAGCATTCAATAGGGGCCGGTAAGAGGCAGTTGGATGGATCTTAATTATCGGTCTATGCCGGGAAATTTGTAATTACATACAGTTTAAAATGATCAGTTTTGTCTTTTGATTAAATTATACATTTCCCTCTCTGGCCTTTAATAGTCCTTCTCTTCATCCCGGTTCGATGTGAATGCTTGTCTTCATGGTGACTTGTCCGATTCAAGCTGATAGTCAGGAGAAGTCAAACGAGAACACTTGAAAACTTCATCATATTGTAAGCTTATGGAAAATACATTCTTTTCAATATTGACTTCTTACTTTTTGTCTTGCCAAAACTTGCCTTCTTTATTTTAAAAGGATTTCTTGCTTTCAAATTACTTTAATAAAAATGTAAGTAAAACTTCTTAAATAACATAAAAGTGAAATATGTTTTTTTTTAAAAAGTAAAATAAAAAAAGAACCCAAATTGCAATCCTTTTAATAGTATTTTAGGCAATTTTTGTGAAAAAACTAAAAAGTAATTAGTGATTAGATGTAAAAGATTTTCTTTTGAGCATTTGGTGAAAGATAATAGCGTAAGAAGTCTTGGTGTGGAATTCACAATTTTCTTTTTTGTTTCCCCCTTTGCCACATCTCAGGGCTAAGCAATATTGCGGCAGAGGATCACTCGGACTCACTACTTTCTCCCTCTAATAGCATTATTACGCCATTTACCCTTTCAGAATTCTAGCCTCAATCCTTTGTTTGTCTGTACTTAAGGTAGCAAATCTTTAAAAAAAATATATATAAAACCATAATGCAATGTAAAGATTCTATACCATTTTTGTTACCTTAAAGTATCAGAAAATGGAGTATTTGGCACTAAAATGGGTAAATGGGTTTCTTGAAAAACTGTATGGGCTGAGTGTAGTCTCGGGTCTCGGGTCATCTCACCGTATCAGTCAATGCATAGCGTTCTGATGTGCCCCTTTAGCGCCAGCAGCAGCAGCAGCAGCACCATCAAATCCCACCAGCGGCCCAGCAACCTGCCAACCAACAACCGCCTCAGCAGCACCCTCCAGCACCATCGCCCCAACCCCAACCGCAGCCACAGCAATCTCCTCCGATACAGCAGCAGCCACCAACACAACAGGCCCAGCAGCCACCAGCTCAGCAGCCGGCTCCACAACAGAACCAGCAAACTCCTCCACCAGCACCAGTACAACAAACTCCTGCATCACAGCCACAGCCACCCCAAACCCAGCCACCTGTGGTCCATGTAAAAAATGAGGACCAAAATATCCCAGGACTTGGTCTTGCTGATTATAAGAAAGACTTATCAGCGGAATCTCAGAGCAGTGATAACGGTCAGGAAGGAGTTGAAGAATCCCATGAAGGTGGCCCTACAGTTAAAAGTGGAAAGAGGTTCAGGTTTTGGGCCCGAAGAGGTAGGTTTATACTTTTTTCCTAAAACAAATTTATAGTAGTATTAAATTGATAAATAAGTAAAAATTTGGATCAGTAGTGTAAAGTATTGCATGCATGCCTGTTTTGTTTTCTAAAATAATATTTTCATTCATTTTTATTTTGTACATTCCTTGAGGTGGGTTTTAAGTAATGGATATGAATTAGTGCTGCTGCTAGTTGCTAATAGTTACAATCAATTAATGGTCATTGTTTTGATGTGCTGAAAACTCACTTGTGTATATTTCAGGTTTCTCAGGTACCAAAATTTCTAAGAATATAATCAGAAGGAGGCAGAATGCTAGGCTTAAAGCACTATTGACTCCAAAGAATTCCATGATGGTTCTGTATGAGCTACATCCTGAACTCAAGCTAACAATATCAGAGGATGTAAATGCAACCAATCAAATGACCTATACCGTTAAAGTCGAGGTAATGTTTTGTATTCCAATATAATGGAATAATTTGCTCATCTCAAAAATGGTTCCAGATCGGTGGAAGAACATTTATCGGACAGGGGATGTCAAAGGCTGCTGCAAAACAAGCTGCAAGCGAGAATGCTCTTAAGTCAGTATTACTTGAGAAACTTGAGCAAAACAACATCAGACTAAGCAGCTCTGCAAACTCAACTTGTAAATTTTTAGAAATAGTTTGTTTTGTTTTTTTAGATGGTTTTTAAATAAATTGAATTTAACAGGTGAAGATGTAGAAATGTCTATTGTGGGAGATGATAGTTCGGAAAAGAAAGATGGGGAAGAACCAAAGAAGCCCAGGCGGCTTATCGCTGAGGACGACGTGCCATGGGGCTCCCTGGCCAGTTTTGCCCTTTACAAGCTCTTCTCTGATTGGCAGTCCCAGGGTTTTCAACTACCTGCAAATGCTGGTATTGCTGGAATTTTTCAAAAGGTGCGTTTCAGCTGGTATCTGGTTGATGTATTGATTTTAAAAAATATATATATAATTGTAGCATGTACCACCACCAACCGGGGCTACTGTCAAGAAACTCCCTGTGGATGCGAACCAAAAGCATCCCGTTCAGCTTTTAAACCAGGTCAGGCCAGGCTCCCAGTACATAGAGAGTCGTGAAGGCGTCCCTCCAAATCTCACCTTCACCTTTACTGTCATCGTTGATGGAAAAGCATACAAAGGAACAGGTTTGTAATTTTATGTGCAAATATTCCACCCATTAGAATAGATATGTAAATACAAAGTGCATTATTTTTAGGAACCAACAAAAAAGATGCCAAGAAGCAATGTGCAAAGAGTGTCTTGGAAGCAATGGGGGTTGTGTATGATTAATTTGCATACTTCATTTTTACCTTGTATATGTGTCCTAAATTTTACTCGACAAAAAGAGGTTTCCCTCCATTGATGGCATTAGATATGGTCAAACTGTTGGATACTTTAAGCTTTTAGAAATGTAACCTTAATTTTGTAATTTCTAGATTAGTGATGTGATCCTTTGTTCATGTATTATATATTTACAATCATTATATAAAGAAATCATTTTCATTTTTAGTCTTGAGAAAGCTGTAAAACACTTGTTTTATAGGTGCATTATAAGTAAGTGGATTTATTATTAAATTGAGTAGTGTTGTCTCTTAATTATCATTATTATTCAGACCTAAACTTTCCTCCCTGTTTCACACCATTTATAACTCAAGAGATTGATTTTTGTAAATTAAATTCACAATGCTTAAATCAAATCCACATCATAGTTCAAATATCGTTATCACAGTTCATAAATTTATGACTCATCTTTAGCTTTAAAATAATTATTTAAAATAGTAAATTATTTAAGTTTACCTGAAATAAGTTTGTTCTGAAAACACTTAAAAATAACTTATCACCATATTCATCCAAAAATAAAGTAATTAAAAAAGAGTTTTAATTTTAAAAAAGTTTTATTAATCATATACAAGTTTCTTTTTACAATTAAAATGTGTTTTTTACATACATAAAATAAGTCCTTAGTTTAACGTGTTTTATTTTCATTGTCTACAAAATACTGTCAATTTAAACAAAAGCGCATTTGGTCATGGGTGGGTGTTGTGATGAGATTCGGCGGAACGCAGCATTGTTGAGAAGATGCCCATAGACCTGTTGAGAAGCTCAGCAGGTGACCCGTCTTCCACAATCCTCCCCGATTCTAATACTAAAATTCTATCACATGATAATAACGTGGTCAACCGATGCTGAAAAAAAAAAAAGTATGTTGATTATTATTGTATTAAGGAAGAAGTGATGATAGCGTACAGCAATTGTTATTATAGTTTTGTTTGCAAACGCCTTTTCAGCAGCATGGATCAACGTTTTCTCAGTGGTTACATCCAATGAGCTTGTCGCTTCGTCCATAATGAGGCAGGCTGTCTGACGTAATATTGCTCTGGCGAGGCACAGTAGCTGCCTCTGCCCCGAGCTCAAATTTACCCCTCCTTCTCGCACTAAACCATCTAAAATGTGAGATTTATGAAATAATACAAAACTGGCAATTTTTTTATTTATTTTACTTAGTCCGCCGAGTTGAGAAGAGACAATTTCTTTGAGCTGTGCCAGTTCCAAAGCCTCCCAGAGTTGTGCATCAGAATATTGACTGTCTAAATCTAGATTTTCTCTAATTTAAAAAAATAAGAAACGTTACTGTAAAGCTTGATTTTATTTAATTTTAAGTGCATACCTAATAGTGCCGCTGAACATGATAACATCTTGTGGTATCACAGATAAACGTGATCTCAAATATTGCAGAGGGGCTGTTGAAATGTCAACATCATCGATGAAAATAATTCCTTCAATGACTGGAGTCATGCCGAATAAAGACATGACTAAAGAAGATTTTCCGCTTCCAGTCCTTCCACAAATACCAACCTGAAATACATGTATTACTAAACAAAAAATATACTTTAAAAAAATATACATACTTTTTGCCCAGGAGGTATCACCAGATTGAGGTTTGTAACAGCAATCTCCTGGCTGTGGTCATAGCGGAGCGAAACTCTGTCAAATTTGATCATCCCTTTCGAAGGCCAGTTTTTCCAGATCAGGCCCTTTGGTGAAATGACTGTCTTGAGGAATGAACGCTGGTTGATTTGCTTGTAATCCTCCGATGGCATTTTGATATAATGACAGATCCTCTCGACGCCCGCCATGTACATTTCAACATCTGATAGAAATTTTACAACCCAGTTTAAATATATTGGAACAAGCAGGGTGTAATTTATTGCGAGTCCGACTAACGCAGGAGTCACAACATCAGGAACGACTGCACTGCACACAAGTGAAACAACCATTGCCAAAAGGACAATAACTGCACCAAGATAATCCTATAGAAAATATAATTCATAGATAAGTATTGAAAACGGCCAGTTTAAACTGAATATAATTAAATTTTAATTACTGACAAGAGCAATTCCAAGCCACCTAGTGGCAGAATTTGCTATCAAAAAGGCATTGGTGTGACTGTCAAATTTATAGAACATGGCCACTGTGAATCTCCTTTGCTGCTTGAAAGCACGGATTGTCTCCAGGCCAGAAAGCGTCTCTGTCAAATGTGACAGTATGGGGGTTCGTGACATGCTGTCAAGCCTTTGCAGTTCTCTGTAAGTTTTTATCATTACGATAATTATATATATTTGTTACAAGATTTAGGTTATGTTAAGCAAGTAAAATGCACACTGACATTTTTATTTAACCTTACCTTGAAGAACAACGATAAAATCTCTGTATGATATAATAAAAAATACAGATAGGAACTGCTAATATAAGGAACCAAGGTGTGACGATGGAATTTACCAATATTGCTGAGAAACACAGTAGCAAAAATTGAATCAGCCTCTGAATTGAAGTCGCCAATTTCTTAAAAAGAAAACAAGAGAATAACGTTATAACAAAATCTCAATTAATTATTCTTTATGTAAGGTCTTGGTTGAGATTAAAAAGTTAGTGTCACAAGCAGGATTCAAACCCACAACTTTCAGCTGAATACGCCACTGCTCTAGCTATTGTGACTCAATCCACTCGGACACCAACACCTCATCTCAACCTTCAACCTTTCGAATTTTCCCTCTTCTGGGTTCAAATCCCACTCGTGACACTTAAGTTTTTCATTTCAACCGAGACCTTAGATAAAACCCCTAAACATATATTATGGTTATAATGAAAGATCAAAATTTAAAGTTAATGTGTGGTAGTTAGTGACCGTTAATCGATAATTATTCAGAAATCATGAGATGCGGTCTGGTGTGATGTAGGTATCAGAAAAACATTTTCTTTATCGTGCCAACGTTTCGATCTTTACTGAGATCCCAAACCCTGAAGATGATCTAAATAAAGATCGAAACGTTGGCACGATAAAGAAAATGTTTTTCTGATACCTACATCACATCAGACCGCATCTCATGATTTCTGAATAATTAATTTAAAGTTAATGATGGTTCTTCAGGAACCCAATGAAGTGATTCCATCTACTCTCACTTGTTCCAAATTGTTCTTTACTGAAGATAGCATGAAAAATTACACCAGTGAGAGTAGACTGACCAGTGAACACATGACCAAAATTTAGGTTTATCTTACCTTGTCAATGACATTTATGTCAGTTGAAAACCTTGCTAGGATACGTCCAAGGGGTGTGGTCTCGAACACCTTCAGCGGGAGCCTCACGACCGAGAGTAACATATTTTTGTGCAATCTCCGCCTTGCCCGAGCGCCGCTGTACTGGCCCAGAAGATTGCTCAAGAGCGATATTAGTACACATGTGAAGGACAGACCGGTATACATGATTAGATAGTAGAGGGTCTCTTCATCATTATGGCCCTCTGAGCCCTGGGTCCATTTACTCAACCAGAAATCTGTGTAGACTCGCATCACCTGCCATGACATGGCTAGAATTAAGTAGCCGATCGCTGCTACAACTCCACAGGCTCGTAAATATGTGAAATAGACATAGGGTGATATTGTACCATACTGGCGCTCTTCTACTGTATTGGTTCCGCACCAATCAGGTTCCACTGAAATAAATAAATAGAGCAAATTCAGTTAGAGTGGATTTTGTAAAGCAATTTTTATTATGATATAGTCTGTAAAGAGTTAATTAAGTACAAATCATAAGGGCATTAGGATGTAAATATAACACATCTAAACCAGTCATTAATAGCCCAACAATATCTTAGAAGCAAGGACAAACAGTTTGAGTATTGAGCAAACACACAAATATACTGATGTACCATACCCCTGAAAGAATTTTTACTTCATAAAAGAAACAAAATTATTTCAAGATATAATAAAGATTGACAAAAAAGACAAATTTTTCTCTTCATTATTTTGCGTTGTATTTACTGATTAGAATTATTGACGCCCCAGATGAAAGTTTAAGTACTAAAGGGAGATGTCCATAAAGTGGTATAATTAGACAGGGTAAAACATAGGAGAGTGTTAGGGTCATTGGCATCTGAAAAACGCCTATAGTCGAAAAACATTTATTTAAAGATGATTCCATTTGTAGCTTATGCAAATACTTCCAACTTGGAATGCAACTGCTCAATAAAGACATAAAAAAGTCTGATAGTCCAAACCAAATCAGGATACATTCTATAAACATTTGTAAGTAAACAAATTAAACATTACACCAAAACCACTTACGATCTTCATCCTCGTCATAACATTCGTCACTGTAATCACTGCAGGTAGACGGAAGCCTTTGGATTGGGCGTTTTTCATTTTCATTGAACACCACAGATCTGAAATAATAAAAAAAAATTATGTTTACTGCTGAAGCAAGAAAAAGTAGGCATATTACTTTATAGAAGTGGTAGACATCAGCCTCTGCAAGAGATTTTTCTCTTTTATACTGCTGTTTGTGTTTGTCTGAGGCTCAACTCCAGTCATGTTTCTACATTGACAAAACAAATCGATAAAAACATGTTTAAATTTGTTTTACATTATTCTTACTTGTTTGATGACATAAAAATGTGCTTGAGCAAGTTACCCCCAGGAGGCACACCATCAAAAGTGTAAGTCCTTCCCCTGAAAATTGAGAATAAAGAATAAATCAAGTCTAAAAGGTAGAACAAGTATATATGTAACAATAAGCTTGAGTAGATAACAACAACCTCGTGCCCTGGTTGATGATCGGGCTGGACGCCTGCCTGGTCACTGGGTTCATGTGGCTCGAGGAGTGTGGCTGCAACGAGCTTGCTCTGGCAACGGGCCTGTGACGAGGAAGCGTTGTCGACCTCTGTAGTGGCATGTCTCGTTCGCCGTCAATCGAGCTCGGCAGTGGAAGGTCCTGTGCCCAGTAATACTCCGAGCCGGTGCTAAGCCGTTTTCGAAATGGTATGAATAGCTGCTTGTTCTGAAACAGAAAACGGCCGAAACTGGGTAAGCTCAGTCAGTTAATTTGGCATCATAGGGTCAACTGTCAACCTAAGAAGCTACTGCTTTCTATGTACTCATAAGGAAAGCAGAAAAACTAAGCATACTTTCTTGAAAGAGGAAGATTCATATTTCTTTTTAGAATAAAGTTAAACTTTTATAGCTTTTAATCATAGATCATCCGGGCTGCCTATTATTATTGACTAGGATGATAGGAGACATCGCAAGAACTGACAGTTGATGGTATTTTTATAAAAACCCTTAATACCATTTAAACTTAGCAAAATAACCAATGATTTACCATTAGTATGATTCCTAAAGCAGATTTCCTGTCTTTGTTCATCATCAAATTCAAATCACCTGATATTTCATATTTTGCTGCCTGATATGGTGCCCGATCCTGGACACCAGTTTCACCAACTGCCACCTTTCCCTGGCAGTCCTGCCGCGCGAATCGCCACTCGTGTCCACTCCGGTCACAACACCATCTACCAGTTCCATGTCTGTCAGCTTGCCGCATGCTCTCATTCTGCCACTTTCGAGGGCGACTACCTGAAATGAAAAGTTGGTATCAAATACACAACCGTAAGTGGTGTTGTACTGCCCCAGTTTAGCAGTCAGGAGATGTTAAGAAAACAACAGCTTCAGAAACAAAAATGCCGAGATTGAAAACAATGACATACTGTGTGATTTGATGGTAGGAGGAAAAGCAATATTAATATGAGAAAGTTTCAGATCTAGATCACCCTAACTATTCCAAATTAAATTGACATCCAATTGTTTACATTAATAAGTGCCAAACAGATTGCCATACTTAAAGCATCTGAATGAGTGATTGATGGACGTCCCGTCGAAGACGTATATTATTATATTATTTTTTAATAACTTAATGAGATTGGATGCTGAAAATATCACACAAAAGGATGATAATTGTTTATCAATTAGAATTAAGGAGGACTTTAGTGTAGGCATACTAATGACGATCTGGCATAGAAGGATTTTAATTTTTTTAATAATTAAAAAAAATATTTTTAATGTAATATTATTAAATATTATATAAATATTTAATATATATTATTTAATTTTTTTAAAAAGATTTGTTAGCTAAAGTGACATTTATGTTTATAAACAATACTATATTTAATGTTAGTACTGACTTTGTGGGCATAAGTGAGAAGGTGTAGCGAGTGAGTGACCATGACTACAGTTTTCCTCTGCTTCAAGACTAGGTTCATGATTCCATGCTCGAATACATGCTGTGCTACATGGTAATCAAGAGCGGAGAGCGGATCGTCCTGAAAAATTTTATGATTAAAGACCCTGTCTGAATCATCCGGAAGAATAACATACGAGTATGATGACATTGGCCTTTGAATAGAGTGCCCTGGCGATGGCTATCCTCTGCCTCTGTCCACCAGACAGATTGACACCCTTCTCGCCCAGTTCGGTCAGATCTTTGTTAGGCAAGATGTCGATATCCGGTTGGAGGGCTGTAGCCGCGATCACCCTGGAGAACCTGCGCATCTTGTACGACAACCCCATCAGCACGTTTTCCCTGAGCGTCGCGTTTAGGAGCCAGGGCTGCTGAGACACATAGGCGAAAGAGACACCCCTGTAAAATCGGATCGTTTAATTCGCAAAGTTCGTAAAATATCAATCTTTTTGTAATGTTACAATACTTTTCCCATTTCATGAGGCCGGACACACATTTCATCTCCCCAAGTAGTGCATGCAGAAACGACGTCTTGCCACAACCCACTCTTCCAATCACTGCAGTCAGTTTCCCTGAAACAAAAGATCAAAACTTTATTTTCATAAATATCATTTTTATTTTACATAATTTGCTACATTTATCCTGCAAAAGTTGTTTTCCATATAAGACAAGACATTGAATACATTATTCTGAGGAAATATTAAATGATAATGTAGAACAAAATAATGTAAAATGAACAGTCTGCTCTCAGTAAGTTTAACTTGCTTGAGAGCAGGAGTTATGAGCTCACAAAGAATTTTATATATTACAAAAATAATGAAAAAATATTTATGCAAATTAGTGATAGCAGTATTCATTCAGTTTATTTGACTATTGACATTTGAAAGAATTTTTTAAATAATTATTTTATTAGTATATTGCTTTTAAAATTAACTTTTTTAAATTATATATGTTTAAAGAAATTAATTGATCAAAAGAGGGAAAGGAATTTATATCAATTGTTATAATGCATGGAAGTGTTTATTTTAGGAAAAATAAATTTTATTAGTGCACTTATTCTTGTGAAATTGAAGCCCATAATGGGTAAAAGTTTTTGCTTATAAATACATGGATATATCAAAAATAATTGTTCGATTTAACATTTTAAAATCAATGTAGAGCTATTTTGTGTTGTGCCTTCTATGTTTATTTAGCAATATTTTTATTAAAGAATTTTGAGCAATAATTTTGGGAGAAATTTTAGATTTTTTGGAGTGAGTTAGTGAAGGAGTGTGCTAATGCAAAATCAACAGACCTCATTAAATCTGGCTGAAGAATATTTCTTAAAATTTTAAATTTATAAAATAATTTTCTAAACTTTTTTACCAAAGCATCAATACTAAACTTAAAGTTTAATGTATTATCAAAAATTATTCCCTAATATTTAACTTCTTTAGAAAGGGGCAAAATCGGGTAAATGAATTTACACAAGAATGTAATACTATGTTTTCATTTAAGTTGTTTTGATTTGAGAGACCAAATTTAATGATTTTATGTTTAAGTGAATTAATAGTAAGAAATTACTATCCAGCCATTTTTTTAATTACTATTATTTCAACGTTAATATTTTTTATTATATCATTATTTGCCAGAAAAAAGTTTAGCTGTGCCATCAGTGAATCCCAATATTTGACCAGAAAGGTTTAATTTAAGTAAATCATTAATGTAAATTAAAAATAGTATAGGGCATAAAACATATCCCTATGGAACACTATAATTAATATTAGTCTGATTTCTAGAAGTTTGGCTTATTTTTTTGAGATATATTTAACAAACAAGATTTAATTATATAATAAATTAAACCTTTGATACCAATACTGAAAATTTTTTCAAGCAATACTACATGCAGTAGGTAATAGTTGTAGTAGTCCTGTAGTTGTTAGTATCACTTTATTATATCACTTTTTGGGTCCGATTTATGGGATTACTATAGGTTTTTTAAATTCAATGGGGAAATGAGATCCATTTGGAATAAAATTCATAGGGAATCATTTAGAAAGCAACCTATATAATCCCTGAAAATTGCACAAATGGTTTCGGATGTATACATGATTTTACTCTTGTTTATGCACAGGCATTTATACCGTTGATCCGAATGGGATGAAATTCATAGGAGACCATCTAGAAAACAACCCGCACAATCTCCGAAATTTTCATAAAAATTGGTCTCATGGTTCCGGAGTTTTGCCGGTTACAAGAAATTGACCACAGACAGACACGGAGCCAAATTTGTTCAAAAAGGTTTGAAAAGTTGGAAGACAAACATTTCTTCGACTTCCTGCATGAATACAAGGCTTCCCTACCTTCGGTAGTTCGGAAGCAAAGTACACATCGAACATTTAAACAAATACTATCAAAAGCACAGGAAAATTAAAAAAAAAAGGAAAAAACAAATACGCGCACCTAACTCCCACCCGAACGACCCTATAAAACAGATTTGAGTGAACAGAACTCCACGACTCACTGAAGGTGACGAAATGCCGAAACGCATCTGACAGCCAACCCAGCGAGGATAGGCAGGCCAAGATGATCGGTAAGGATAAATTACAGGTTCATCATCCCGCTGACAACAGGATGAAATCTCACGAAAATAAGTTATGTTTGTCAGACAACAAATCCTATGTTGACCCAGAGTTTTAGAAAATTCAATTCACCGTTCAGATTATGTTCTTTCCTTAAACATTATAAACACGATAGAATTATTATTAGCATATATGTTATTAAAAGTTTTAATTAATTATACTTTTAATCTAAGGTCTTGGTCTACATGTATTGATTATTAAAAGTTTTATTGGCATGGTCAGGCGACTTAGACCATTTTTTGATTTATTTTAATACAGGTATATTTTTCCATTTTTACGAGCACACAATAAGGATTAAATAACAGCGGGCTAAAAAGATCGCACTGCTTTACCCCCACTTTAATATCACTTTACTTTCTTCGTTAGTTTTGCACCTTCATTTTATTTTTCTGATTTTTTGTACTTTTGAGTGGTATAATTCAGTAGATTTATTACTGTCGACAGTGTTCTAAATTCCGCGAATGTGTCTTTGTATAATGCTTACTATTTTTATTTTTATTTTTATTTTATTTATTTATTTTTTTTTGTATATGGAGAAGTTTCGATTTCGCTTTAATTGGATCTATCTGAAAATCAATGATTTAGGAGCCTTTGCGGCAAAGAGCAAAAACGATAAATGGTATCATGCTGATGATGCCAAATTATGAAAAGAGAACTATACTTCATTTTGCTTCCGAATACCGAGTATAGGGAAGTCTTGTATTCATGCGGGAAGAGAAAAAAATTTTGTCCTCCAATGTAAAAATTTTCACTAGCATTTTGCGTTTCAGACCTTTCTGAACAAATTTAGTTCCGTGTTCGTCTGTCTATCTTTGGTCAATTACTTGTAATCCGCAAAAATCCGAAACTATGAGACCAATTTTTATAAATTTTCAGAGATTGTTCTAGTTTCTAGATGATCCTCTATGAATTTTATTTCAAACGGACTTATAACATGCTCATGCACAAATGTGAGAGCTACACTGCCCACCAACTTGGCAGACGTTTTGTCTTCTATTTTCAACTATATGAAATACATAATAAGGAAATCTGCTAAATGATGAACGTAAAAGGAATGAACAAGGGCTATTGGTCCCACTAGGTTTACTCTGATGTAATTCTTGTTTAATTATAATAATTTATATCCGAAAATTAAAACCGAATGTTATCTCCTTCAGAGAAGTCTGAATACATATAATATATTTTACTATTATATTAGTATATTTTACTATTATAGTTTAGTACATAATATAAAAAGAAAATCATTCAAACAATTGACAAACTGTTTAATTGAAACAAAGTGATTTTGGAAGGTTGGCGAGTTGTTTCTTCCGTCGTGGCCGGGCCGATTTCAAATTTTACCTTTTGGGATGTTGAGGTTGTTGATCCAGAGGCCAGGCTTCTCCTGATCGCACCAAGAAAATCCGGCTTCTCGCAAAATGCACGCGTTCTCCTCCTTCGACCTGTCTTCTTCGTCACGGAGATCGTCGTCGTAGTTCTTGTCGTCGGCCTCTTCAGATATACCCCCGAGGCCAAAAAGTCTGTCCTTTTCCGTCTGTCGGCAATTTTCAATTGTTCGATAAACAATATATTTTTTCTATAAAATTTTGTATATTACATGTTGGGTTTTGCCAGGTTTCAGAACGTGGCTTGAAACGTCCAACGGCGAGTAACTGGTCGATTCCGGAAGGGCCAAAAAGTCCTCGAGCCTTTGCGTACTTGTCTAAAATTTGTTCGAATTAATAAACAAGCTAAAAATAAAACTCAATTATTATAACTACCAATGCGCTAATTATTATCGGTACGGTAATTGGGAAAATGAAAAGAGGAACAGTCAGTTGGTTGAAAAGCGCAAGGGCCGAGAAGACGCTCGAAACCGATAAGTTTGTCCCTTCGAGGTAATAATAAGCTCCGAGAGTGACTAGAGTGATTAGCGATGACGACGTGTGGGTGAAAAACGCTACAAAAAAATCCATTTTAAATTATTTAATCCATTTTTGAACAATTTTAACTTACTCATTAACGCCCAGAACAAGGAGTCTTTGTTGAGATACCGCAGTTCGTTGTTCCTCGCCGACATGATACGCAAGTAAAACTGAAGCTCCCAGCCGCAGAGCTTCA
The DNA here is from genome assembly GCF_000648675.2 of Cimex lectularius. Lineage (NCBI taxonomy): Eukaryota > Metazoa > Arthropoda > Insecta > Hemiptera > Cimicidae > Cimex > Cimex lectularius. Next base: position 1,996,136 of record NW_019392641.1, read on the forward strand.
ACACTTTGATCCCCTGAAGCATCTCATTCGTCATCCTCAACCTCTCGTCGCAGAGGTTCTGAAACGTTGATTATTTCAACTCCTGTTCGGAAAATAGGCAAGGAAAACTTACGGAGATTATCTTCGAATTGTCGGACATCTTCTTTCCGATTAGGAATTGCAGAGGGGTCATAGTTATTATACAAAATAATGCACCTATTATCGCGCTCAGTCCTAGTTGACAGTATAGCAGGTACATTAAAACCGATATCTGAAAGGGCAGATAAAAACGTTATTATTTTTCCATGGATGAGATTAAAAAAGAGATGATTATTGATAAGATCAAATCTTTCAGAAGATTATTTGGAGTTCGTGAGATGCGTTCTGGTGTGACGTAGGTTTAGAAAAACATTTTGACAATTCCCAAGATAGAGGCCTGAAAAATCTAGTAAGGACACGCAGAAACGCAACAACTATCTAAGTATTAGAATGATAGTAGATCTAACTAATGTGAGTACTCGTAGTAGCACGAACACGCTTGTACAAATAGTCCTATTCCTCCAGAAAGAAGAAGAAATAGCGTAACATGTCCTCTTTTTGTGTAGGCTTGTGCAAGCTGGGATTCCTACTCCTGGGAGAGGAATATCAAGGCCTGGACACATAGAAGCCCTTAACAAAAAGCTTTTGGGTCTGTTAAAATCCTTAAGCTAAATTAAGAGTTTTAGATAATAATGGAAATAAACAATAAACCGATATTGGTCACTATCAACGATAAGATCGCAATGAGATGAGTTCCTCCTAATACATAACTCTTCATAACGTCTTTTAGTCATGAAACCCTTCCCCCGCATATCCCGACTGTCGTTGGACTGGATGCTCGATAAACCTAATGTTACTTAGGAATTTCATTTTACCTTCGCTTTCTTATTAAATATATGTATCATCAAAGGTTGGTCAATTTATGAAGAGCTCACTATGAAGGAATAAGGACGATTATGAATACTCATTCATAGTATATCAATTTTTATTTTTGAAGATTAGTCATAATAAAAATGAAATGGTTTACCTTCAAGGGTATAGCCCAAATGTAGTGGCCGATCCAAAAGCAAGTCATGATGTTAAAAGTGTCCTCTGACATTAGATTGGTCGTCGTTCCGTATTTACTATCCGAAGTTGAAGATTCGTCGTCCTTGTTCGATATGCTCAACTTTAGCGTTTTTGCATAAATCATCCCCTAAGAAATCTTGTTCAGTGAATAGCATAAAAGAAGAATGGATAAGATTCACCTGTAACGCCGTTTTCAACCGTATGCCCTCGACGTTGATTATGTGCGTGCTGGCCTGGGAGAAACTGGCCTGGGCGATCGCGCTCACGAATATCACGATACTCATGACGTAACCGTTTTTGAGGAAAACGTTCACCGAGACGAAGTCCTCCTGGGAAATTGTATCTCGTGAGGTGTTCTTTTGAAAGTAAGTCGGGTGACTTACTTGGGTGATACTTGGGGCTTGAGAGGCAGGCTGTTGGTACGAGGCGACGTAATCTATGACGACGGCGATACCTAGGGGGGCGATAAGGCCGACGAAATCTCCGATGAGCTTCAGGAGGCCGCCTACGAAGAAATTCTTCCAGTAGCAGTGGAAATAACATTTCCAGAGGGAAGCGACACCCCTTGCATTCTAAAACAAGAAAATGTATATTCTAAAAGGAAAATTTTTACTTACTTATTTATTTTATTTATTGCTATCTTCACAAAATATACATTGAGCAAATAGTAGTTATATACAAATATCACAGATCTGCCAGATGTAGAGGCAGTGGGGAGAGAAACCAGTGCTGGAACTCTCTTTTATTTTATTGGGTGTGTTAAGGTAGGTCATGGCTATTGCCGTTTTAAACAGCGTGGAGGATTGTACGGATGAGACGTTGAGGAAAGAATTAGGGTTTATGGGTTAGGGTGGAGGGATAGTTTAGAGTGGAAATTGAGGAAGCATGTTCGGATAAAAATCTTTCACTTCTTCTATTAATTCTTTTATTTATTATTATTATTTTATTTTTTTTTTTTTTTTGTTGATTGGTTAGAAGAACTTTAGATTGAAAATATTGACTTCGTTGGCTGTTGGATGATTTGGCCGAGCCCCACAGTTCGTCTCCGTAAGTCCAAATAGCTCTAATGAGTGTTTTGTAAGCGGTTAGTTTGTTATGTATGCTTAGTGTTGATTTTGGTACGAGTAGGTAATTGAGAAGTCCATATCTTCTATTAAGATCTTGTCATTTTAATCTTGTGTGTGGATTCCATGTATGTCTGTTTTCTAAGTAAAGCCTAAGGTAGCGAACTTGGTTCGATGGTGGTATTAACTTGTTGTAAATGTGCGTTGGTGGACAGGTTTGAGGTTTGAGCGTAAACGTAACTTGTTGGCTTTTTACTCGTTCAACCTAATCAGCCATCGATTGCACCAGTGGGTAATGAGGTTCAGATGTTGTTGAATTGCTTCTGAGGCTAGGAAAATTGTAAAATATTTCTTATACCTTGATCTTCTGATAAGAATCTAGAAAATTCTGGTACTGCTCGGCGGCAGATTCTTCCAGAGGAAGCTTTCCGAGATCTTCCGGTTCGAGAGGATTTGTGTAACCGATCCTAAGAAGCGGCGTCAGCCAGAAGAATGTCAACCTGGAGAACCAGTGAGACTGCTTGTGGACATAGCTTTCGTATTCTCCCAGAGGTAGCTTCCTTTCATCTTTTTCAAGTTTTACCTACGGAAAATAGGATATAATAAATAAATAAATACAGAAAATACTTTTTTAAATCTTTGCTCATACATTTAAGGGTTCTGAAATACAGAATATCATTATTTTTCTTAATTTTATAGCAGAGGCCGGTTATAATTTTTCCCGCGTCAGTAGCCAGGTCGCGTGGGCTGGTAAAGAAAGCGGTGATATATGGCACTGGGTATATGCCCTTAATGGGTCATTTATTAACCAGCACAGGGGAGAAAATAAGAAAAAGAAAAAAATAATCCGACGCCTACGCAAGACCGTCGAGCCCGTTATATGTAGATGATCGGAAGCGTGATCAAAGCCATACGATTCTACTCCAAAGTATTCGCCCTCATTTCAATCACCACCGACCCCATTTTGTCCACACCTTTTTACCAATTAATCTTTTCCCATCGGGACTATTATGAGATAGTAACCGACTAAAAGGAGTATAATAAACACGAGGATCACGAACTCCATGGGACTCGCCAGTAATTTTATTTATAAGGGAGGATGAATAAGTAAAAAAAAAATATGGTGTTTTTTTGTGTCCCCTGAGGGAAAATAGAGACAGTTTTTGAAGCAGCTTTCTTTTACAACAGCTGTTCTGGAATTGTTTACACGATTTTACATTAGATGCTATATTCTTCCCATGTTTGAAAAAACTGTTACGAGAACAACTTCTGACCATTAAAAACCCGTAAAGGGGTGGTCGTATTCCCCACCTATAAATATTGATGATGGTTCATCAATAAACATAAAAGAACCGTCTTCCACCGGTTGACCCTAATCGAGTTGTCGTTATAACTAAGTGCATCTTCCGACATGATTGTTAGTATAGTTAATAGGTTGATGGCTGGATCTTCAAAATGAAGTACCGTGGGAGAAGGCAGACGAGATGTTACGTTCAAATTGGAAACCAGACAGAAAAATTAGTGATCATGCTCATAAAAACGCTATAAATCATGCTTGGTTTTCAGGGAACAATTAAACAATTTATTATAAATAGTCAAAGATAAAACTACTTCGTATTATTATTCCAGTATATACTCATAGTTTATCATTCCTTATAAAAAAGGTACCAATATTTTTCAATTTGTGATGCGATCACTAGATCCGCGCCAAAGATTTGTTTACGCTAATACAATTGGTGTAAATAAAATGCACTAACCAACCTCTGTTCTCTCTCACTGTCTGTTTATTTCTCTCTTTATCTTTATATCTGTATCTCTCTCAATCTTTACTTATCTGTTCTGTTGTTTCTCAATCTACTTATCTGTGTGCTCCTGGCTCACGCAGTCCCTTTGCTTCTCTCTCTGGCTTTTCGTCTCTCTCTCTCTCTCTCTCTCTCTCTCTCTCTCTCTCTCTCTCTCTTTCTCTCTCTCTATCTATCTATCTATCTATCTATCTATCTATCTAGTTATCTATATCTATCACTCTATTTATTTATCTTTTTATCTCTGTCTATAAAGCGATCAATCAGTAAATATTCTTTTTTTGCTACGTTTGTCCCCTTCTATACCTCTTACTTGTTCTCCCCCCGTTTCTGTCACTCATTCTGTCAGCGTGTTTCTCACCCGCCCGCTTTATTTATCTGTCTATTCCAATCTCCCCCGTATTTTTGTTTATTTCTCTTATTAATCGGTTTAACTTCTGTCTCTTGCTCTACCTCTATTTCTGCCCTGTCTCTAAGTTTGTTTGTGTGCTTGTCTGCTTCTCTACTTCTTTTTAGTAATTGGTCTACCTATATCACACTCTATCTTTTTCAGTCCCGGCTTCTCTGTTTGTTTTCTGCTGCCCGTTTCTTTCCCTCATTTTATTTATCTTCCTATCTCACCCTCTATCTTGCTATCTCTCGCTCTCCCTCTGTATCTGTCCTTGGCTCTCAGTTTGTTTTTCTCTAGTCTGTTTCTTCCCTTCTCTCTATTTATCTGATTAGGTAACACTTCTTTTTCTGTTTCTCGCTCATCACCTGTTCGTGACTCTCACAATCCCTTTGCTTCTCTTCCTAATTTCTTTCTCTCTCTCCTTTTCTCTTCTCTTTTAAATCACTCTCTCTCTCTCTCTCTCTCTCTCTCTCTCTCTCTCTCTCTCTCCCCCTTTCCTCGCTTTGCATTGATTCAAAGATTTAATAAAATGACATTGTCCAAACAGTTAGGTCCTTGCACTTGTCGTTAAAGGAGGATTGAAAGTGTTTGTCAAGTCGTGGATCAAGTGGTGGCTTCAACGATGACTGATGGGTCCGGAGCGCATAAATAAACATGAGGGGTGACTTTAAAATAATTAACTCGCATAGTTTCAATTATTTCAACTAGTTTGAGTTAAGATAATTTATCATACTTGCTGGCCATTAGGCTACTGGACTTTGAGAAAAAAAACGACATCTATCAAAATAATTCGATGTAAATAAATCGCTTAAAAAGTCTTTTTTTGAGAGTCGGCGTCTGTATATTAAGGGTAAAACGGCTACCTTCTAATAAAAATAAAAGAGAAAAAGTAATCCATTATCCCTTAAAAAAACTCTTTAAAAAAATGATTGCACCAATTAGGGGAATGAAATAAATTAGAATTACTCAGGTATTAAGTGGGTAAAACGAGAAGAAGATTAGATTTTTGTTCTAGTTACTTCCTGACAGTTTATACTCCAAATTAAACTCTATTTAGTTTTATTTTAAACTTTTTCGTTCCTATTAAGAAAAACACCCGTTTACACACTAACTGGCCAACCGGATAGAGCTATTAAATTAACAAAAACAACATAAAAACTTGTACTTTTTTTGGAATTCATTAAATTTTTTTGGGATGGTCATATGTTAAATATAACGGTCAATTGTATAGAAAAAAATTCTGTGATAATCAGAGTCAAATCCAATTTAACTTACTTTTACATACATAAATAATGTATGTATTCAATTCCCCTATCTATTTATGTATTTAAGTAGTTCTATCTTTTTATGCTGTGTATTATTTTCTCCTTCGCTCTATCTCTCTCGCTCTCTCTCTCTTCCTCTCGCAACCTAAATTTACGAATTTTTTAAATAAAACTACATTCATTCATTCCCTTTCTCTCTCTCTTTCTTTCTCCCTTCATCTATCGACCTATTTCGCAGCAAAGTCAGGAAAATTAAAAATGATTATTACCGGGAACGAAATTTACTAAGAAGGATTCGAGGTAATAGGATATACAATAAAAGGTTGGGATTTAATATTCCAAACTCGGTCTTAAATGTTGTGAAAAAGTTCTCTTTATTCACATTCTAAATTAACAGTAACTAAACTTTTAATAAATACATTCAAAATTTCCTTAATTTTTTTATTTTTTATTATTACTTGACTACCCCTTTATTATTTCCACTTGACCAATCCTTCAACCACGGTTTTTTCTTTTCCTTCATCAATTTCTTCATCTTTGAAAAAAGTAATTAAAAAAGAAATTGCACCACTAAAAAGGATATTAAATGAAATACGTTTTCTGAAATTTTCTGGTCTCTAGGTTTGGAAATAGTAGTTTAGAATCACGATAGTATGTTTTTCAACGTTAAAAAAAATATTTTTCAAAGTTGTCGCTACTAAAACCCTTACTTCACAAAGTTAACAAGTTTATTATTGATCACATCTTATTGGAAATTTAACGTAGTTTGAAATGGTATCAACGGATTTGTCCAAAACCTTTTAGTTTTGGCGTTATCATTGTTTATTTTAAGCAAGGACGTGAAATATGAAAAAATCAGAAAATGTGGAATAGCTCCGAAACTGCTGCAATTCGGACCATTAATCAGGACTTTTTGGTTCCATTATGAATTTAGAATCTACGGTCAAAGTTTGTAACACGAGTCGCCGAACACCCTGTATACTAAATTTCAACCATTTAATTAACCGATAGCATCGTGCACAACAAACATTCCCTTAATTACTTCATCGTATTACTTGTCTGACGTGTCATAGAATGCTGACACGATTATAAGGGATCAGAAGTATTTAGTGTAAATGATGCACGCTAAGAAGTCATCCTCGGCTTCAATAATCGTCTGATGTCCCATTTCCAAGTTGTCAAATCAAGAGGTCAAGTTTTGGTTTTTAACATCAAGCTCTAAAATGATATTCGTCCTATTTTTTTGTATCTCGTAAAGAAAGAATTCCCTGTGATTAAAAGTCCTGGCCCGCCTATTTCGGCCTACGAGCTCGCGTTAATCCGTTTCTCCGGTTGCACAAAGGGCCGAGGATCGGACGGCGGGCGGATTTTTGACAGGGGCGGAACGTGGGCATGCTCAACAGAAGGGCGGATAAGCTGGAGTTGCCCAAATCGTCTTATCCGCCGGAGTCGATTTCTGACCGGACGACGCTGAAGAAAAACCAGCTTTGCCTTGAGCTCCACCCTGTTGAATATTCATGCGGTTCGGATTGTTTACGCTGCTCCGACTCGAATTAGCCCGTTAGGACGAAATCAATCTCGTTCTAGGAAGTAAACAATTCACAAATTGTAAACACACAAATGGATTCTTCAAGATGCCCTAGTAACTTCAGATGGTCCAATAAAATACGATTAGGGTCATCAAATGATCATCGAATGGTCTTCAGCAGATGCAGCATTTTTGAATAGTCTTACATGCTAAATTTCTCAAATCTTGCCTACATCATTCATAATTATTGTTCATTCATCATTCATACATCATCATTATTATTGATTAACCAACCAGAACGTCAAGTATAGTGAATGTTGAATTCCAGGAATTTAATCCGCAATTAGTATTTTAGCTAAAACTGATATGATCTGCCGTGTTTAAAAAACCCCACCCAAGTAATTATCAGTTTCTAATAATGAAAGATGTATAAAATCTTGTTTATAAATTTAAAATATACCTCCCATGCATGTTTGGTACCCAAAAAATACATTTAAAAAAATCGAAATAGGACACAAATATGGCATTTCCAGAAGAAGAGTTGTACATGATTGTCAAAATTTACGTTTGCTTGTTGTCAACCGTTACTTTTGATTTACTGAGTTATCGATGGATCAGCACAGCAGTGTGTATCAGATTCGTTTTAGTTTTTATGGAGATGATACATAGACATTAAACAATCCAAACATTGCTAATTTTGTATATTTTTAGATGTTCAGTAGGATACATGCTCAGCCCTTTTTAATGCGAGTAGTTCGGTTTACAACTGGTTTCTCAGGTACAATTAATACTGGGTATAAAACCTGAACCTAATAATTATTAACGGCTATCTATATCTCAGTTTCTATCAATGTGTGTCTGTGTTTGTTATTTATCTTACAAATATTTAGTTCTTTCTACATCACTCTCTCTCTCTCTCTCTCTCTCTCTCTCTCTCTCTCTCTCTCTTTCTAACTCTTACTCTCTATCTTTCTATCTATGTATCTATCTCTCTATTTATATATGGTTTGGCATGTTCCCATAATCGTGGTTTGTCTTGCAGGTCGATTTTGCTTAGTGATCTGTCAACTAACTCGATTTGTATTCTTGGCTGTAAGGTACGGTCTGTCCACAGAAGTCAGTATGATGATGATCAGTAGTGATTAAAGAACAAAATAACCAACGCAGTTTCATATGATTCAAACGTTCTTTTTCATAACCATTGATTGCTTGTAGTGTAACTTGCTATACTGTCATCGACTTAAAAAATTATAATACGGTCTGTATTGATATCAATTTACTCGCCGTAACCTTGCAAAATAGATTATCTTAACGATACTACGGGTGCCCGAACGATTTAGAATTATTTTCAAACGCACTATTTGTCGTGTTAATCATATTGCCTAATAAGGATTGAAAGTAATGATAAAGTAGGTTATAACTACAGTCTACAATTATTGTAGTAAACATTCAATTAAAGGTTGATGTCTTTAACACTACCAATTAACAGAAGTCGAGATGAGATGATGGAACGATGTCGATGCCGGGGCTAAAATTGATGAGTTAGTTAAAAAAAACCTATGTCTACCATCAGGGCGATTAGGGCCGTAAAGCCCTCGAGTGAACGGCTCGGCCCTCCAGTAAATATCAAGAAAGGGCTAATTGACTGTTAACATTGTACGGACGGAATGTCAACATTTAAAACTTTTCCATGGTAGAATAGGAAAAAAATTTAAAAAAATGTCTGGCTTGAAGGAATAAGGGAAAGCAGCTAGATACTAATGCTGTTTCATTTCTTAACGAAAATCCTTATAGAAATTAAAGTATTTGTTGGTTGTTCCCGCTCTATAGAATCTCTGATTAAACCTAACACAAAAATTATTTGTGCTTAAAATGGTTTACCTCTCAACAAGAGTATTATTTATTTGTTAGATGTCTCTGATCATCCCGGTTCGCCTATCTTCGTTGATTTTCAGGACTTTGCAACCCGGCTGGTTAGTCTGTCTCTCAGAGAAAGCAAAATTGGCTTGAAATACAACCCTAGAAAAGTATTGTAGACCTAATTCTTTTTTGCTGGAATTATCGCTTTGTACCCTAAGGTAGTTGGGCCTGCACTCGTGTGGAAAAATGGTCAGCCAAGGATCCTTGGCGCAACGGGTATTAGAAAACTGATTAAATCGTAATCTCCGTAATTTAAATTGGCGCGTTCGAAGCTTGCACGGTTTGAGTTCGTTTTACAATTTTCTCTCTTACGCTTTTATCGGATTTACGTGTTCTTAAATTTTTTTCATTGTAGGATATAAATTTGACCCTGCCCACAACGGGAAGACTCGCGGCCGGGGTTAGTCAACCGGTTAGGGCGGTAAGGGCAACAAAGGGCCATTGTCGATGTGTATTTATTCGTCTGGGAGCCCATAGTAATTCGGCTCCAAGCTCCGTAAAAAAAGATGTCAATTATTTAGCAAACGAACGGCCCACGTCGTGTAAACAGAAACGTAAACGTTCTCCATTTCCTCTTTCTTTACGCAAACGAAATATATTTAAACTTGAATGACTTTTTTTATAAGTCTTTCGTCTGTTGGATGATAAACCTGTACTTTGGCCGTTTCGTGGCACGAGGATAAAATTGATCTGGACCGGCCCAACCCCCGGTATATTAAATTCAATAAATTATTAACGTAAAGGCAAATCTTGGGTCCAAGCATGTTAAGAGGATGCAGTAAAGCGGTAATTACATTATAACATATTTAATTATATAATCAAAACTTGTTTAAATATACAGAAACAGTTTATCCTTTTTTATTGAAGTTCTACATTTCATAAGCATCACTTCTTGATTTTTCTAACTTTTCTCTTCGAATTATATACGGAAACATTATGTAGAGTCTCACACCAGGCTATTTTTTCATTATTATTTGTTGTTGGTTTCAATAATTAATTTCATTATTATACGTTTTTTATTATTTAGTACAAACATTCACTTTCTAATTTCCTTCTTCTTTCTGAATTTCTATACTTTCATAATATAATATGAAGCCATTAACACAATTGATGTGGTAATATTTTCAATGATTTTTATATCAAGTTTACCTCAGGTATTCTCGGTGTTTGCAATAAAATGGTATAAGAGAGATTGATTGCTTAATAAAGAATAAAAATTTTAAAAAGGCTTTTAAAAAGCACCCACGCATACACCAGAGCGGTTCTAGATTCTTATAATTAAACTGTCTACTTGTTAATGTCGAGAGAGAGAGAAAGAGAGAGAGAGAGAGAGAGAGAGAGAGAGAGAGAGAGAGAGAGAGAGAGAGAGAGAGAGAGAGAGAGAGAGAGAGAGCAAAAGGGAGAAATAGAGAGAGGTAGATAGATAGGGAAGGAGTTTGTTATTTGATTTATTATTTTTAATTATAGCTGAAACAGCCGTTCTTTTGGAAAAAAATAAAAATGTCCTTTTTTTATTATATAGTTTTGTTCGTTGGTCTGGTCTCACCTCATATCTGGTGAGAGTTATGTCGTGATCATCCTAGTCCTATCTATTTATTCTTGCTGTTCGGTTTTTGGTATTGTTCCATCCAGTGGACGAAGAAAACTAAACCTAAATTTTTCCAGCAACCGGACCCTATGTTTGCGGCCCCTTTAATTTAAAAAAAAAATTAGTCAAGTTTGAATTATGATAAGGATTTTGAGGTGGGCACCCAGGAGAAAGTCCCTGTTCACTCGTTAAAGGTAATCTTCAAATTACTCATTATCGATTTCTCTAAACCTCATCCCCAAGTGTTCTCCAACGGGAGCGGATGCTATTTCCCCCGGCGGCGTTCACAGTGGCCGGATGGTGTCAGGAATTATTTTTTCTGACCCGTATCTACGATTGCATCGCGCCCAACATCCGCTCTCGTAGGCTTTGAAAAACCGATGGACTGTCAAAACGCCGTGATTGATCGTCAGGGGTTACAATGCGGGGAAAGACCGATGTTTGGCCTTAATTTTTGATTAATGTCAACCGGGCTTCATTGTACCTCTCTTTCAGATCTTATCGGCAATCTTAGAGCAAACCAAATTTATCTGGTGAGAGTGGTTTAATTGAGAGAGCACAAAAATCTCAATTAAAATTTTGAGCACATGTAGAATCAGTTCTAAGAACTTTCTTTCTATAGTATCTTGCAGTAATCTTTGCAACTTCCTTTTTATATCTGTTCAAAGTTTCTCTTATATATAAATATTCCGGAAACCCTTACATTTCAAAAGGACCTCAAATTCCGTTACGACTTACGAGTATACGAAATACCCAGACGTCGCCACCGTGTAAAAACAAATGCTGTTGGCATGCCGGCAGGGCCACGTGTTGGGTTTGAAATAGGCAAATAAATGGCGTTGCTGGTCTGACCGTGAACCGCGGATATGGTTGCTGCAACGCAGGAAGAGCTAATTGCAACTCGTCGGCCCCGCGTTTATAAATAAATACGGGATATTTTCTTGTAGGTGGAAAAAACGAAATTATATATTTACGAACAATGAAAGAACCCCTAGGAGAGAATATGCCAGTGGGGTTGCATGAAGTTTGACCTGGTCGGGCTCAATATTAAAGTTTAATTTGGATATGAAGGCGACAGAAATGGCCAATCATAATTTCAAAACACTACTCGCACTTTAAATTTTAGAATTTATGCCATTGTATGAAAGTCTGAGAATTCGTCACACATTAGAGGTAAAAACTGAATAAAAATTTTAATAATTCTCTGTTTATATAAGTTCTTTTCTGAAAAATAAATATATAAACATTTCTGGTTTAAGAAACCCTTCATTTCGATCTTTATATCTCTACTTAATTAGTTTTAATTGGTGTGAGAAAGTGAATAAACTCATTTTCCCTTTTGCCAAACCCTAAACCCCACCTCGATTGATTCTGAATTGGGGTGAGAATTGGATAGATATTTACTTTATTTCTGTTCTCAGCAATAGATAAATTAATGTGTATCTTTTCATTTTCATCGTTCAATGCCTAATTCTTCAACTTTTATATTATGGGGTGAGAAATTGTATGAAGTTCTTCCTTTTGATCAAACCCCAAATTCAATTCGTTTCAGGATTAGAGTTGAGAATTGAATAAGCTCTATTTAATTTCTATTCTGCGAATTAGATAAACTAGTGAGAATTTTACTTAATCAGTTAGTTTTAGTAGTGGGAGTGAGACAGTGGATGAACTAGTCTGTCCTTTTCCAAAAACCAAACGCTAAGTAGTTGAATTTTCAATTAAGAATGAGAAATGGATATCTGCTTAATTTCTGTCATGAGAAATATATAAATTAGTGAGAAACCCTTATTTCCGAACTTTAAATTTGTATTTAATTGTTTTAATTGGGGTGAGAAAGTGAATGGGCTCATCCCCTGTTTTGCCTCTAACTCAACTCGACTTTAAATTAGGGGTTAGAATTGTATATACCTCTGCTTGATTTCTGCCCTGAAATATTGTCTGTATTGCTCTGCAAATCCTACTTCATTAAATTTTCCATTGATGTGAACAGTTAAGGAGCTAATCTTCCAATTTTGTCGAGCCCCCTACCATTAATCTGAATTAGAGGATGGATTACCTCTATTTCATTTCTGTTCCATGAATTGAATAAATTAGAGAGAAATATCCCATTTTGATTTTGAAACCTCTACTAAATTAGGTTTTGTATTATGAGTACGAAATTGTATGAAGTTATCTTCCCTGTCAAACCCCAAACCGTAGTCGATTCGTTTTGGAATTATATTTAAGGATAGAATATGCAACAATTAAATTTCTCTTAAGCATTAAACGACTAAATTAGTTAAAAGTCTTTAATTTGGAATTTCAAGCACTTAATTTATGTATTTATACATCGAAGGGGAGAAATCAAATAAACGTATCATTATTATTATTATTTTATTTTTATTTATTTATTTTTTTTTTTCGTCAAAACCACACCCTAACTTTAGTAGTTTCTGAGTTACATGAGAAAAGGGGTGAAAACACGGAAATTTTGAAATTCAAGATCCTCCTGCCAGTTTTTAAATTGAAGATGAAAAATTAATTAACTCATCTTTATTTTGTCCTACTTCGACTCCATTGAGAATTCCATGGAAGAATTGCATTAACCCCAATTTAATATCTGTCGAACCTGAGAAACGGATAAACCCATGAAAAAGATAAATCGATGAAAAAAAAAGATATTTCTTTTGTAATTCAAGATCCTCCTGCTAGTTTTAAACTTAAAGATGAAAACTTAATGAACTCATCTTTCTTTTGGCCAAATCCTACTTCTACTCTTTTGAAAATTACATGGGAGAATGGCATAAGCCCCATGACATAAAAATTTAATAAAGGTTAAGCCGGAGAAAAAAGATAAACTTATGACAAAAAACTTCTATCTACTTGAAAACTTTTCAAGCATTAATTTGGTCTATCATAAAGATTTAAACAGAACTTCTTTCTTTTTTTATGTAATTTTATTACATTTATTATTTATTCTAAGACTGTTGGGTGATCTCTTTAACTAATCAACTCAATTCCATTGTGCTTGAAATCATAAATTTCAATATTGTAAGTAGATATTCATATTTGTTAACATTGTAAATTATGATTATTTGGAGATGGTGAGATGTGGTCTTGTGTGATGTATGTTTAGAAAAACATTTTCTTTATTGTGCGAACGTTTCGATCTTTCTTTAGATCATTTTCAGGGCTCAAAGTGTGTGTTTTCTGTGTAGATGTGTCACATTCGCAACACGTCACAAAACTGTGACACAGAAAACACACACTTTGAACCCTGATAATGATCTAAAGAAAGATCGAAACGTTGGCACAATAAAGAAAATGTTTTTCGAAACATACATCACATAAAACCACATCTCACGATCTCCAAATAATCATTAATTAACTGTCACTAAATATAATAGTAAATTATAAATAAAAGTTTGAAATTGCTGATGAAGTAGTTATGTTACTTGAAAACTCGACCAAGGAACAGAGGCTTTTCTTTCACGATGCTAGAAAACAAAAAATGCTTATATCCTAGGGGTATTGTAATTTTCATGTCCAACCCGAAAACTGGGGATGAGACAGATGATCAAAGTAAACGCTATTATTTTTCAACCAAATGTTTAACTTTTTACTGGTTTTTGATATGGATTTAAATTGTAAATAACTGAAACCCTTTTGGAGAATGTTTTGAATTTGAAATAATTTCAAAATACAATACAAAAGCGGACCACGAAAACTAGTGAATTTAATATTATTAATAGTATACCTTCACTAAAGCTCTCCGTGGCCATTTCATTTGTCGCCGAGAATCAAATAGATTACACGACATCTGAAAAATGGCAAAAAGGAGGGAAAATTCAAAAGGTGGGTTGAGATGGGGAGTTAGTGTCCGAGTGGATTGAGGTCACGATAGCTCAAGTGGTAGAGCAGCAGCGTATCTAGCTGAAAATCGTGGGTTCGAATCCCGCTCGTGACACTGACTTTTTTATCTCAACTAAAAACCTTAATTAATTGATAAATACAAAATGTTCATAGAATATTTCAACCTCTTGGCAGAGCGAGCACCACTTTTACCAACTTTCTCGAATAAATTAATAGTAGTTAAAGTGAAATATTTGTGTACTGAGAAAGTAAGAGGAGGTTTTTTCAGTCCAGAGCTAGTAAAGCAACGTCCTAATTAGTTGGACTGTAGCTGGAGGGAATGACTGCTCACACATGTGATTTAAGTTTTAAGTTTTTCTTATCACTGACGTAAACTTTTAATAAGTGTTCTCATTTATCACTGGCTTAAACGGTCCGACGTGATTCGTTACAAGGCCAACGTTAATTCCGGATTATCCTGAACCGCTTGTGGAAATCATTATAACGAGAAGTCGTCTTCGTGGGTTGACGTTTGAAGGGAAATCAACGGATCGGCCCCATTGTCAGTGGGTCGATAACGAAATAGCCAGATGGAATGGATACAGCTTCAGAAGTTAATGAATGATCCAGGAGTCAATTGGCTTGCGTCATTTTATTGGCCGGCTAATAGGGCCAAAGCGGCCAACTAGCGGCAATTGAACTGCCAGCCTCCTTTGTCTCTCACAGCACCTATAAATAATGGAGTGTCAAAAAAAGCCACTTAGCTCTGTTCATTTTGTCACAGCAACGCGGAAATAGAACAGTTTGTTTATTGTAGTTGACCAATGATACTCTGGAGTCCGATCCTTCACATTGTATCATTTAGCCCATAAAATCTTCATGCCATTTTCTTACTAATTTCTTTGAGATTTAAACTGGGATATAAAAATCAATTTTTATTTTTATCCCGGTTATTTTGGGCTATTATAACAAATAGTGGGAATATATCACACAGAGAGGGGTATTTTACTTTCTTCCTGTTTGGACAGCTGTTAGTGGGAAAAAAAATTACTTCGGACTGTAAGAATAATGTAAGAGCAAAATACACTCATTTTCTTTAAAGTTAACCATTTAAATTTGAAACAAACTTCTAAATTCTATAATTGGATAACTAACTTATCAAGAAGAATATAATTACTCTAATATGTAGAACACCTCGTAAATTAAAACATCGATTTTTATTTAGCTGTATTATAAACAAATAATTTTTCAGCTAAAACAAATTGGAAAATTTTCCCTCTTCCGAATGATTCCAAAACCTAAAAAACCACGTAACCTTCCAGCATCCTACCGTGCGATTAGCCTTTTGCCTTTATTGGGCAAAATATTAGAAAAATTGCTTAAACACATTCTCCCCATCCTTCATTCTTATAACCTTATCCCATATCACCGTTTCGGTTCAGACGTTCTCATTCCACTGTTAAACAGTGCCATCGCGTTTTAGACATCATTGCTACTGCTCTTCCAGATGTGAAGCAAGCCTTCGATAGGTATGGCACTCGGGGTTCCTCTGGCGTGAAATTTTACTTTCCACTTACCTCGTTTATTAGGGTGACTAGGTCGTTCAGAGAGACGGCGTAAGCGAGGGCCGACGAGACTGCTGAAAGCAGGGTTGAGACGTAAGTCATGTCGATCTCCTCCAGTAGGGTGTACAGCAGGACTCCGCGCACCAGGCCGCACACAAGGTACAACAGGCTCGTCGCGGCTAAATAATGAGCCCTGCCATATTTCTGAAAACACAAGACATCACATCATTAAAGTCATACATCCTGACATATCAAATCCCTAAATTATCTTCTGTTATTCTCTGTTCTTAAATACATATTCTCAAAAGAATGAATCAATGGTGGTCAATGATAACCTTCAATAGACATCACTAAGAAAATATTTTATTTAAATAGTTCTAGGTCAGCTAGTAGAAGAAAATTTGAAAGCCTCTTTCGCAGTAATTTACAACTAATCAGTTTTAACCATTACATCCTGATATGAACCACAAACATCCGCTGATTCTTCAGCGTTCTGTATCATTAAATGACAAATTGGATAATATATACATGGGTTAAAGCATAATTTTAGCGTATTGCAATTATACTGGTTTTGACAAGCATATTTGATTTGCATTAAAAAGTTGGTCATTACACTAATACATTATTGGCATATTCGGTTTGACCGGCCAAATCCAACCAACGATTTTTAAGAATTCGGGAGTTAGGGATGTACAAATGTCTGCATCGGCTGATTATCACTTTATTTAATTTTCTTTGTGAATCATCAGTACATCGATCCTCGGACAAACGTTAGAATTGAGATTACTAGGAGCCGTATTTATTGCCTTCGGCACCAAGATGTTGGTCTATTGGCTAATACAATAATATAATAGCTTAACGAAGAAGTGTAGGCAATGATGGAGCATTGCCTACACTTCTTCGTTAAGCTTAAGTTTTTTTACCAGTTTCGTCACCAAAAGGTTCGTCAAGGGCACCAGTTTGTATCCTTCTTGGATGGATTTTCCTTTATCAGGAGTAGAAATATCTGCCTGCATAGGCCTTCGCACCAACAAAGTTCATGTTTCATCGTCTTGAACATAAGTTGCATCTGCAAGCTTTTTCTGCTGCTATGAGCCTATACTTTAGTCTCCAGGGTCTGCAATGTCCAGTGAGCAGTCCAAAACGTCCTAGGTTTAGTAGTTCAACGGTTTCTGCGATGGTAATTTAACAAACTCTTTCGCATTCCTCTGTCTTTGGATACAACCCCATTGAAGCAAGGACTTATTTTTAAACTATCTTCTAATGGATCTACTTTTTTGGCAATTTGAATCCAAACATAGAATCAGAGACGGTAGCTGATCTTAGCCAATTTGTCGGCTTCCTCGTTACTCCTCTGCCCTGTATGCCCGGATACCCAATCAAGGATGATTTTGTTGGTTTTCCCAATGTCAGACTACCAATGAGGAGGTTGCCTATAATGCCGCCTGGCTATCCGAGAAGATTGGTTCATCGGACTAAACATATGTTATATATAACCGAACCCGATTAGAATAGGAGTAATCATCATGCAACATTGCTACTGATATCAACCTACTACACAGAATTTTAGCAAGCAAAATGCAAATATGATACAAAGCAAGGGAGGCAAATATTGCTAGGAATTGTGAGGTTTGCAAGGTGGAAAAACTTGTAGTTTTAATCTTTAGTTATTCATCACCGATCATATCCTATCATATATATACATATATATATNATATATATATATATGATCCTATATATCATATCATGTCCTGATGTTTTTCCGTTGGACATGTCTGTCTCTTTTTAGTTTTGGTTCTGTGTATCATTTTGCATGTCAAGTCCCATTATCCGTTTTGTAAACATATTCTGAAAACAAACTACAAATTGTTGTTATCTAAGAGCAAGAGATTTTTTCCCAATCCTTAACTATCTTGAAATAGATTGTTAAAAAAATTAACCTCCGTTAAACAGATATTAGATTAACTATTCACGTGCAATAACATGCTAAAACTTGCTGAAGATAGGCAGTTTGAAGCTACACATTTCACCAGATGTCGATTATGTAAAAACAAATAACTAAGAATAACTAAAATTAAGAAAATATGTTGGTCGGTCTATGGAGTTGAGAGTAAAACGGGCCTCTTTAACACTAAGATTAAATGAAACCGAGGTTTAATAAAACTGCTTATCATGCTGATATGATACAACCTATTGATGGAGCCCCTTAAGTTGATTTTTTAGATCAACACCTCACAGCTATCGTTTTATATGCCTTAAGGACCTCTCATTTTAAAAATATCGACACAATTATTATTAAACCTCGTTAATAGTAAAGAAAAAGAAAAACAGCTATGCTGCAACTGAAGTTACTCGTTCTAAAATGGCCTTTAAGTTCAAACACACTAGTCGTTTAAAACCTGTTACCGTGGGCTCCCATTATTAAAAAATATGTATATCAGCATAATAACAAAACAACGAAGTGAAATTTGCTTGTTGAGTAATACACGGGAACTAGGGCGCGAGAGATTCAATGATCATTCTTAATCTTCGCCTCGGTCACACACTTCGGAAAACCATGCCGATTTCCCACATAATAGCATAACCAGATGTACATTACGATTAAACTTATTGAAATAAAATATTTTATTAGTCAAAAATCTATAACAATTATTATAATTATTTATTATTATGACTGTAAATATTAACAGTCAGTCATACAATCTGATTTGTTAAAATAAGATATTTAGTAAATATTCTTTTGGATTTTTTATATTAATAAAAAAATAAATGAGGGGTAAAAGATGCACTTAGAAACAAATACCTCAGTACAAATATTTCTTAATAATGAACGCAATATTTAAAAGTAACACGTTAAGTCCAAGAAACAATTTTACATCTAGGGAGCATATGCACATTCAATTATCAAGTCCCTTGCGGCCGAATCGATCCGAAGAAACTTTGTTTTGGATTGACAAAGTTTTTTTTCCGTGGCAGTCATAGCAGAACTCGAATTTTCATCGTCCCGAATCAGATGGAAACTGAGAGGACCCAAATAAGGTGCTCTGTGGAACAAAAAAGGCAGAATAGCGTGTAAATATTTATAAAACAGTTCGAAGCGAGATGTAGTTTTATGCAAGAGCAAAATAGTTTTTAGTCTCTTCCAACAAGGGGACGATACTGTAAACAACAACCTAATTTGCCTTCATTATTGCTTTTGTAGATTTCAACCGTTTATTACTTTTTACATTATCTTCTTTTCTGAGATCGGAAAATTCTGCTGTCCATGGGTTTCGAGTACTTGATTCTGGAGCTAACAATTTTGCCTTTTCCTCATTCCACTCATTTTAAGTCGGCCCAGAAATCCCTTGCAATCTCAGAGTTCCATCCCATCTGATTATTTCAAGTAGTGTTATTGCAATCCTTTTATCGATACAAGCGACCCTCTTTTGGACATCTTTGCTTAGTTTTGTTTAAAGGTGAAGATTGGTCTTATAATTTTGTAAATCCTGAATTGAACAAAGTTTTGGTAGTTTTTGTTCATTTTCGATTAACTATCTTCATATTTTCGGCCTGGCGTACTAGTTTCATACTCTTAACAACGACAAGCTTTATGCCACAAACCCTCGACAAAAGCATGCTCCCAGGAAGATCACAAATGGCCACACTAAAGGTGGTACCTGGCATTTTTATAGCAATATAATCAGTCAGATTTGTGCACCTTCAGCAGTTCGAATCATTTGTGTAAAATCTTTCATGAAACGAATCAATCACTAAGACGTTAAAATGAAGAAACGCGTCTGATAACCAAAAAGGTGAGGATAGGCGGACTAAGTAAGAATGACAAGCAACAGACTAGTCACATAAGAAGACCTTAACTTTAAATCTCCCAGTACATACGTCCAAAATCCACATGACTAGAAGAAATAGGCACAAACTGACGAATGCCGACTGGCTCCAGTCCATAACATACGGACAACCACTGGAATTTTTATAGTTATGCACCGACATATTTGGGCCTTTCGGTCGCATTTGAGCATCCTTAGCAGTAACATCATTCCATTTGTTTAATTGTTATTGTAGTTTGTCTTTCTTTAACTATTTTATGAAATTGGGTATATTTGACTGTTTATTTTTCACGTATGTGTATGACGCAGTTCACCTTCGTCTGTGTTTGATGCTGCACGATCAAATGTGGTTTAGCATGCTTCGGCGGACTTGGTTCACCAAAGCCAGCCGGTTCTTCCTTCTGCAAAAAACCGATCCTGGAGATATTACGCAGTCATTTTTCCTGAGATAATATCCGATAAAGTCGTAAATCGAGAAGGCCGTAGGCCACGTTTATTGTCCTGTTGTGACGGGCCGCGGACCGTCACGGTGAATCCGCGCGTCTAGATGTGCAGGCCGTCTAAAAATAATCCACGTACCGGGAATAAATCCAGAAGAAGATTTCAATGGTGTTTATTCGACAGATTTCAAAGAACGGTGGAAATACAGCGGCTGGCCGGCTACCATAACCGACGTGATGTAGCGATGCAATTTCTCACTTTACACGAGCATTTTTCTGAATCTGTTTAATCATGTTAGACGTCATAGGGAATTTAAAAAAAACATTGCATACCATACAAATCAAAAGGGGGAATTGACACATTCAAAATTAAAACGAAGAAGATTGAGTCCAAGTGGAGATTCTTCCGACTGTACTCAAGAAGAACTCTGATAATATACATTCTTTACGATCGATTTTGGATTTATTTACCATTTTATTGTAAAAGTAAATTGAATCGACTGCTGATAACAATATTATTTGTTCCTCTATGCGACTTTAGAGGTGTTAGAATTTTAAACAAAAAATTGACTTGTGTAAGAGCGACATTAGTGTAGAAATAATCTAGGATTTTATTTTTATTCTACCTTCCATTATTGCATCCTGTCTAATGAATTTTCCGCCTCATAAACGGAATATATTGCGGCGATATCACAATGCAAATCTGTTATCAGACCAGATCCAAATGAATTCATTTTTTATTCGGCTTTTTACCCTGTGTGTTAATGGCTTTTTAAACAAATGTACCACCTTGTACTGTTTGACATGTCGGACAAAATCATACTACCCAGCACATATATCCGCCGAACCGTGAAATAGGACGGCTGGTGGAATTCACTTGTATAACAGTTGAAACAGTTGAGCGTTACGGTCTCTGGGTCCATCCAGTATTGTATTACCGGTCGTATTCGATTTGCTTGCTTTTTGCACATTCAGGTATTCAATTTTTAAAAATGAACTTTCAGATTGAAGATTATCGATGCGACAAATAAAATATTACAATCCAAAATTCAAAATTGGGGAGTGTTTCGCCGTTTAACTATCTTGTGAAGGGGCGTCGGTGGCCGCAAGGTTTAGTCTTTGGCACGGCGATCATCACTGTAAGGTAAAGGTCCCGGGTTCGAATCCAGCGGCCCTGCATTCGAACCCGACATACTTACAAATGGGCTTTTTTTCACACTGGCACCCTGAGGGTTTATACGACCTCTGCTGTTGCGAACCCTCGTAATATATATATATATCTTGTGTGCTGGTTTGTATCATGAAGGGGGTTTTCTACCGCGCAAAAAGGACACGATTGAGAAACAGATTAACTACTAAAAATGAGAAAACAAAATAAACAAGAAGAAACAACTGCAGGTTCATCAGCTCGCAGATTCCCCTAAATACCTTATACAAGCATACATTCCATTAGTTTTACATCAGGGGAAATATTAACTATTTTCAATGGTTCGTAAGTCCGTTATTTCGCCAATTGTGTCCCTTTGAAAGATCAAACGACAGATCGGAAACCGAACTAAAAGTTCATCACTTCGCAAAATCCTATGTAATCTATTAGTACATATTACGAGAAGCATTAAATCTTTTCCAGTGGTTGTTCTTTATAAGAGGGGACGAAACATCAGATTGGCCAATCACTAATGTTGTTAAAAGGAGTCTGAAAAGGCGAAAACGGCGAAGATAGGCAGACCAGGACGATAGACGACCGAACTACAGGTTTATTATCTCGCAGAACCCAACGAAGTACCATTCTGAACAGGTTTTTTCAGGCCGCGAAGGGAGTGAAATCCCAAACAAAAGTCAATTCTTTTTCCACCTTGAGTCCAAAACCACGATAACTTCCAACAACCACCACCAGTCAACACAGAACTAGCAAAGAAAATTCTCTTTGTTTGTGAGCGCGGGTTCGGTAGGGAAAATCCCCAAGGAAATCGTGGATGCTTTTTCCTTCAGGACTTCCTACATGTGTAGGAATAATGGCTACCTTTAGGGGAAACATTAGGCAATTTCCAGTGGTTGGTCTGCTGTTTCGTCAATTGTGTCTCTTTATGAGATCAATTGACCGGTCGAGAGGACCGAACTATCGGTTTATCATTTCGCAATCTGAAATTAGTACATCTTACGGGAAACATTAAAATTTTTCCGGTGGTTGGTCTTTATAAAAGGACAATATTGACGAAACAACAGACAGACCAACTACCTAAGATGCTGAAATGAGTTTGATAGGCCAAAAAAGAGAGGGCAGATGGACTAACTAGGCTGATCGCGAAAGAAACAAACTACAGCAAAGTATGTTATGGTCCATATCTTAGGGGAAACATGAATTTTCTTCCGTGAATGGTCTCGTCTGTTGTTCTGTCAATCGTGTCCGTTTTATAAGGTCACACGACTGGTCGAGTGAACCGAACTGTAGACTTATCACCTCGCAGATCGCAACTAATGGAATCTGACATTCCATAAGTACATCTTATGGAAAACAATAAACATTTTTCACTGGTTGGTCTTTATCAAGGGACGCAAGTAATGAAACAATAGACAGACCAATCTCTGAAAATGCTGAAAGGCGTCTGACAGGCCAAAACAGCGAGGGCAGGAGGACCAGGGTGATCGTAGAAGAAACAGACTACAGGTTCATCACCTGGAGATGAAATTTCACCATAATTCTGTTCTTGGCTCTATGTTATAATCCACTCTTATTTTATTGTGAACATTTGATGCCAACAGTTGCGATTGTATTTACAACTACATTTTAATGCTTATCGAGAAAAAAAATTAAATATTAAAATCCAAAATACAAACATACTATGTTTTACACGTTTTGCCTTTTAGCCAGCTTCTGGGCTCGATTGTCAAAAGAATTAACAGACCAACCACTAAAGATGCTGAAACGCGACCTACGGATCAATGTAGTGTTAAAAGAATCTTATAAACTGATATTCGGGAGAGATTAAGCTATTCTCAATCTTCAGTTGTGGATTTGTGACATTTTTTCAAATTATCAAAGGAAATTTTAATTGCATGGCCAAGAATCAAGCCTAAAGCCTATAAGTGGCAATTAAAATAAAACAATAAAATATGTCGCTGAACCGCAACAGAGAATCAGGCTAACTTATCAAACACCGTTTGGGAAATCGTTTAAAGAAACAAAGTAGTTCTTGTTTGTTTCTAATTTGCCAAACGCCAGCTTGGCAGAAGGTTGAGCGATGGGTCCCATAATCAAATAACCGATAATTATGGAAATGAGCATAACTCGGTGTGACACCTTGTTAATGGGTAGGGTTGCCATCCGGGGTCCATTGGCCTGTTTCGACACGGGTAGATTAGTCGAGCAAGACGCCACAATTATTGAAATATTTTAATGGTTCTTCTTAACGAGATGGCCGAAGAATAGCCGACATAGTAGAAAATCGTAAAAATCATACTTGACTCTTCCAAAGATAAATGTTTTCACCAAACAGACAGTCATAATCGGTTTTGCAAGCACGGCAGGTTGCATATCTAAAAGTGAACTCAGCGATGTTATAGCAGGCAAAGAGAATTTATAAACTATGCTTGGAAAACGATAATAAAAATAAAATTATAGGTACAGCCCTCGTTTAACGAATGTGCAAAGAAAAGCTTCTTCAATAATATCCTTTAATTTTTTAAGAAATGTTTTTATATTTGTACTTGGATCGTTTCCGATCATTTTGATCTGCTTACCCTCCCTGTTTTGGTGTTCATCACCCCTCAGACCTCAAAATGAAATCTTACAACTTACATTTTTTTTATTCTCAATCATGCTTGGCGACTCAAATATTTTACTTAATCGGATATTATGTTACGAGCATGTTGGTGTAAATTACATGAATGCCGCAATAATTGTTTCCCCATAACTTAAAATAAACGTACATTTTATATTTATCTGGGTATCGGGTATGAATATTTCAAATTATTGCCACTACTTATCAAAAATTAACTAATAAAACTATTTCTTTTTGTTCAAATTAAATAACGTATACATTCTATATGCACACTGTTCCACGGAACAGTTTTAGTAATATTTTCAAGTGGTGTACACAAATTTTGAAGAGTAGTTAAAAAATAGATTACATTTCAATTTGTGCTTTAAGGTTGCCGAGGATTTAATTTTCTTGATCAAAAGAAGCAAAGACCGAGCAGTAAAAAATAATGCTTTTTTGCTTATGTGAAGTGTCAGTTGGAACCTGAGACAGAAATTAATTTATGTAAAACTTTGAATTTACAATTAATAATATCTGACTTCAAAAGAAATACAATTACTGCACACATAAGACAACAGGAATTATAGCGACAAATCTAACAACAGAAATTACAACATCAGATCTGACAACAGAATTTACAACATCAAATCTGAAAACAAAAATCACAGCATCAGATCTGACATCAGAAACTTCAGCATCACATCTGGCAATGGAAATCACAGTACTAGATCTGGCAACATAAATTACAGCATCAAATCTGGCAACAGAAATTACAGCAACAGATCTGACAACAAAAATTACAGGATCATATTTGGCAAAAGAAATCCCAGCCCAAGATCTAACAACAGAAATCACAGCATCCGATCTGACTAAAGAAATGGCAGGATCAGATCTGACAATACATATTAACCTGAATGGTAGAATCTGATCTGATTTCAGGAATGACAGGTATGAACCAAAACTTAGAAACTAGTAGTATTTAGGAGCATATCGAAAACCTGTCTAGGGAGTTCTTTTCAAAACCGATTTGCGTCCGAAATCCGTTGACTTATGACCAATATTCAAGGGTAATAACGTGCAATTTCAATATGCCAAAGTTCATGTTTACTATGTTTCTCACATTGCTGGACTCACTGCACGAAGAATTTCTTCAGAATGATTTGTTTGATAAAATTTGAGTTCAAAACAAAATGTTGCTGATGGTTAAATTATTCGACATACTTTTCATCACGTCCAGTATTAATTAAAGCAGAACTTTTGGAAATGGGACATCGGGTTGTTTAAATAATTATTCAAAACTTTCATCCGCTTTAAAAGCCATTAAAACTTGGATTTTCAAAATAAATTAGGAAGATTCTCAACCTTCAAAAGTCTCCTTTTTAAAGAAGTTTACATCCGATGGTCTTATTGATTTTGTTCAATTTAAAAGCGTCAATTTCTTGCAATCCTAAACCGCCTGAGATCATTTGTCAAAATGAACAGCCGGAAAGCGATATATCCAGGTGACAGATGAAGTCGAAAATTATTTTATTAATCCGAATTTGATTGTAGACCTAAGTGAAACTCTTTCCGCACGGGACCCTCACAGCTAATCTGTCGGATGGATTTTTAATTCAGCCTGTGTTTATTCTGTTTAAAAGGTTTTACTTATCGCCCAATCGGGAAACCATTTGACTACGAGTCAACAAACTTCCATTTGGCTGTGCTCAACTGTCAAACTACAAAAGCCAATTAATTTAGAAGAGATTGCACATGCATCTGTCGTCTAGTGTGCCTCTCGTGAACATTTACCCCTTTTTTTCTTCTTCTTACAAAAATTTCAATAATTTGTACTTAAAGTCCCTTTTGGAACTGAAGCATCGAGTAAGATGGAGAATAGTGAAATGGAAAGTAATTCTATAGAGGGAATCAAAGGATGAGAGGAAGAGAGAATAAAAAAGATAGTGAAAGGCAAGGATAGAGAGAGACAGAATATGAGAAGAAAGAGAGAGAGGCTGAGAAGGAGCGAGAAAGAGAGAGGAAATACCAGCAGTAACAACAAATAATAATAAAAATTAGATTTCTGCAAGAAAACTGCAGAAAGTAGCTGGTGTTTTCCGTTTTATCAGTCGTTATGTGATGCAACGAAATCGCCAAGTCGACACTTGGTGTAACCTTGTTTTGCCAGGGACGGGTCAGCCCTCGGGATCCAATTGCGAATCCGTTATCGCGCCACGGCGTCATGCCGCAGTTTATATCGACTAAGCCGGCGACAGGCATTAAAATGGAACATAAACAGGAGATAATCCCGTTCAAAGGCGACCGCTACCAGGTGTTTTCTCCAGGACCGGGGTCATAAAGCGACTCAAATAACAAGTTACACTGACAGGCAAAAAATTCCAACCAATTGATTTTATTTTTTCATTTTCTGGATTAAAGAAAATATTTGCATACGCTATGTTTTAATTGGGGAATATCAATTAGAGGTAAACACACTTAATCCTTAATCCAAAACACGGATAAAGGATTTTTAAATGTTTACTTGTTACTCAATTTAAAATGTTAATTCAGTCTTATTTTATTCTGAAGCAATAAATTGTTCAGTTTCGTCTTTGTTTCTTAATTTCAATTTTTAAACTTAAAAATGCCACTTAGTGCTGAGGAAGTTGCCCGTGTAGCATTTATTGATAATGGAAGTTCCATCAGGTATGCGGCTATTGCCATTGCAGTTCCCTACGAAACTCTGCGAGACGGTGTTTGACGTTCTCCAGAAACTGGGTCCTACCATAGAAGGCCGCGGTTCTGGACGCCCTAGGGTAATAAAATAGTAAAAGGGGATGACCGCTTTTTGACTTT
Organism: Cimex lectularius; assembly: GCF_000648675.2. Lineage (NCBI taxonomy): Eukaryota > Metazoa > Arthropoda > Insecta > Hemiptera > Cimicidae > Cimex > Cimex lectularius. The sequence continues at coordinate 2,023,039 of NW_019392641.1, forward strand.
GAGAATTTTGAGAAACTGGCGTTACTATTGTTCAAGCGATTCATCAGCTCCAGTAAGTTCGAGGTGCCCAAATTTCTGAACGCACTGCTCGAAGATTAAATCCGTATGGACTGATGGGCTTTTCGCCCTATAAGAGGACCAGAATTGACCAGAACACACAGAGTTTCACGGCATTTGCTCGAGAACAGCCATTGGAGATCGGTCTGCTGTACTTTTTGCCGATGAATGTAGATTTGTTCTACCATCTTCAAATGGGCGTGAAACAGTGTTGAGAAGTCGAAATGATAGGTTTTACTAAGCTTGTAATTTTTCCCAGAGCCAACCTTTTGAACGTAGTTCAGTGTGGTGTGGGCGGGAATTTCAATGGAGAGTCGCACAGAGTTGGTTGTTGTTCGTTGAGGGTCTTTTACGGCCACTCGCTATGCGGATGAAATTTTGGAACATCATGCGTTGCCTATCCTCGATCAAATCGACGACAATCCTATTCTATTGCACGATAATGCTCGTCCACATGTCCTCAGTACAAACCTACCTTCAACAGCATAACATCAGGTTCTTAGCCTGGCCAGCCCCTTCTCTAGACTTCAACCCCATCGAACATTTATGGAATAACTTCAAAAGACGAGAGCACGTCCATCACTTCCTGATACTCCACGATCTTGAAAGGAATCTTCGTAAAAAAATGGGCTAACCTCCAACGAAGACTACCAGACTGGTAGAAAGTATGCTGAGGCGTCTTCGACGTGTAATTAAGGCAAGAGGAGGGAGGAAATACGCGATATTGACATGTTAATTAAAAATCTAAAACAAATTTTATCTGTCCGTCATTTTTTTTTAAATTATTATTTTTCATGTTGCCTAGCAATTTACTTCTTTTACATTTGAGACAAAGACTCAATTATTAAACGTAAAAAACATGAAACTTTGATTAATATATAAAATGATCAAAAACAGTTGATCAAAAACGACCAAACTACTGGCGTATGAAATACGTAAGCGTTCTGGCATTTCACTATTTTCAGTCAAAACACACCTGAACAATTAAGTTCTTACGAAAGGGCACGATTGATCAAATCCAACACCAGCGAGGTTAGGCGGGCCAGGTTGATCAAAAAGGCCCAACTACACCGAAAATTCAGTTGGACGATAGTATTACACTTACTTTATACTATTTTAATTTAACTTGTCGTAGTATTTCTTAAAGATAGACTGCTGGCATTTGGGAACTTGAAAAGCAAGTTGGACGAACGTATTTCCGAAATTGTGAGAAACACCTGTAGAATGGTGCTTCTCGATCATCCCGGTTCCCATATACTCGCTGTTTTGGTCTATCTGATATCCCTTCTTTGGTGCTTGCTCTATCGTATCAGTCAAACAACGTTATACGAAGTAGTGCGAGGCTATGTCTTTTGTATATGGATATTCTTCTTTATATATGAATCTGTTTACCATCATAGATGACCATACGATATATATACATACTGGCAGCAAATGAAAAAGACATTATCAGATTTTATAAAGTTAGTGGGCTCTATGATCCTTATCAGCATATCTTCGCTGATTTACCTCGAAACACTTGCTTAATTCCTTTAAGAACACGGACTGAAAGCCATTTCTGATCATTTTGGTTTTTCAACTTCAGTGGAGGGTCTGTGCGTTATTGTGTAATTCGAGTCTCTTTTATACGTTTTTTCAACATCGCAGATCTAAAAACTATCTTTTACCTCCGAAAATGCCTTTAGTAAATTTTAGAGGAAAAATTAAAATTTGTCAAAAAGAGACACGATTGACGAAAAAACAGACAAACTACAAAGCAAAACACGTCCTGCAGACTACAATACTACGAAGCTACAGGTTCATCTCCCTGCAGGCCTCGAGACGAAATCTCTCAACGTCATGAATGTTTTCTGATTGGTAAGGAGTCTTTACCAATCAGATTCTTTTCAGATTATATTTGTGAATTATTTCACGCTTATGCATGAGGAACACTATTGTAATTTTAAGATTTATGTATCAAAATAGTAAATCAACTCCGACAAAATAAGTTTAACGTCGTTTCAAAAGGGTCTTTTCCACGATTTCGTTCGGGCGGAGGGATAATTTATGTAGCCGAGCCGTGTCGGTTCATCCAGCTTCCTCTCCCAGGCCCATAAAACACCCGAAATCTCGAAATCCCTGTCACCTCAGCCGATGACTGTATTATTAGAAACTCCCCTGGCTATTTAACGGGCCACCGCCTCTTGGAATGTTACCAACACCGGGGGCTACATTAGCCCTGGATGGACTCAGTCGGAGGGCTGGGGGTTGTCGAAGGAAAAAATTATTAACGTTAAAGTAAATTTAGCTCCTGGTTAACAGCACTGAGAATTAGTATAGCGTGAATTGTCCAACGGCCTCCTTTAAATTATTCTGCATTGGTGCGGCTCGTTTTAGTGTTTTGTGTTTTATTTTTTAGTTGAGAGGTAATATTCTTGATATTTCGGAAGTTTTTAAAGGTCATTTTAATCTGTATTAAATCTCATAACAAAAACCGAATAAATATGTATTAATTCATAGAAATGGTATGTAAAAACACATCACTTTGTTAGAAATTCAATTTTCAAATTCTATATGTACAAATCAGTTTTTATGTACGTAATCTGATAATTTGATTCTTAATCTTGAATTATCCACCGATTTCTTGGTGTTGTATGTAAGTGAAAGTTATTTAAGCTGAAAAACATGCTATCAATGTTACAGCATTATCATGTAAAAAGATCGTATCTAAACTAGCCAGTGGAGGGAGCCAAAATCTCGAAAACCTGGAGAAAGGTGACAATCTGACATCTTGCCAGGACACAAAAGAATTTTGGGTAATGAAAAGACAGACAAGCTGGCCAGAAAAGGAATAGAAGATAATATAGGCCGTGGACCTAAACTTGAGATGCAAAAGCAAACACAGATTCCTCCATCTCAGAACGGATCCAAAAAAAGATAAAAAGAGAAGGGTCAAACTGTGGTAGTGCCAGACACAGCAAGCTTATGATAAAAGAACCCTCACTAAAACTGGTAAACTCATCGTTAAAGAGGGCTTGTCTCAGAGAAGTGATAGGACTATATACCATTAGTTGATAGTAAAACGAAAGTTCTACCCTCAAATGTAAGAGGACTATTGTCTACAGTATACAGTAGTCTGTATATACATTGGCACTGGGAAAACATCTGCACAACATGAGTATATTCAATGATGGCCCCATTTGAAGGTTATGCAATGAGGAGGATGAAACCACCACCCATACCATCTTCGAATGCTAAACAATTGTTCAATGGAGACATAACCTGAGATACAACGAAAGGATAAAAAAATTTATCAACAACAGTCAATAATCTAATACTTCTTAAGAGAAGGATCGAGTTGAACGTGCTGAACTAAGGCAGAAACAGTACAATATGTCAGAAGGCTTTCAGTACTTGGGGAGCATAAAACCCCATTTCCTCGTCTCCATATTCATCATTATCATCGTCATCATAGTTCAAGATGCACTGAATTATAAGCCAACTGTATTTTCTTACGGTTAACCCTAATATGTTATTATCCATCGGTTGAACTGTAGATCTTACCTCAATCGTAAAGTAGAAGCCCTGGACGCAGAACCAAGAGAAGCATGATAGCCCGGCCAGTATCCAGGACCTCCCGCCGGCCAGGATCTCGCCGAATTCGCACAAGTGGACCAGAAGGAATAAGAGGCTGAGGACGCACCGCAATGTGTGCCCGCTGAAAAGCCTCCTCGCATCATCTCTGTTGAAAAAAAAAGTATTCACAATTTTTGAAAATATAAAAAAATATTATTATAACTGGTTGAACAGTGCCATAGATTCGTAAGAAAGTCATTTCTCTCTTAATACTTTAAAAAGCTCTTGATTTTCTACCTTGTTTCTAGGTTTATTGCGAGTTTTTTCACAGTAAACTAATTAAACTCAAGATAATTATTTTAACATTTTGAACTTTATTAATAAGGTATTGAAGAATTAGAAAATATGAAAAGTAGTGGATTTAATTCATATTTTGTTACTTGTTAATGACCTATAGTTTCGTCGAAATGTGAAACTTAGCACGTTTTAACACGAAAGTCTTCCAGGCACGAATTCATTTTCATATAAATAGAACGCCTTCAATCCTGATTAACCCGCTTTACCCAACGACTATTAGTTCTTAATCAAATTCAAAATAATTTAAAATCCCCGGGTTTTATAGAAATCGGTCAGATTATAGTTTCGAAAGGAAAAATTAATTAAATCAGGAGTGATTTTCCTTGTGTCAACATCCCCGGCTCTCACTGATTACCTTACAATTAAGATATTCTCGAGATAGGAGAGTGGTGATTGTTTGAGGATCTAGCGTGTTAAAACTGGATTGATAGCTTACTAGATCGTTACCGCTCAATCATCAGCTTTCTCTTCAAAAATCCCGTCCATCTTCGAAGAGGCTAGGCTGCCGATTTCAGCTACAGTGTACATGGAACTTTTAAGTTCCAATAAGAATAAAACGAGGTCGAGAGGCAGAAGGACTAATGAAATTTCCTAGCCCACGCAGATTAGTACCATAATGAATGGAGCCGTTTTTAACCCTCTGAGAACTTGGCCTACCTCGATTTTAGAAATATTCCCATCAACGAGAAAGATTTAACGACAATTAATCAAAGTGTATTATCTTGCCTTTTATTTAACTCACAACTAATTTATTATGAGAGCTTTCAACGCGTACGTCTATATAAGATTTTATGCTTAATACGACAAAAATAAATTAATTAATTAATTGAGTAAAAATAAATAAAATACTAATATTTATCCTTAATACCGCAGTCAACAAATTTTAGCTCTCAATTGGGTAGAATCACTACCGCAATATTGTCACACAAACATTCCGAATAAATTACATTCCAAGGGAACAATTATCGGTTTTAATTAGGCTTCAACAAGGAAAAATTATATTTCTTTATAACACCCGATAAACAAATTTGTTTAACTTCAGTCTAGTTTACAATCAGTTTGATTGATTTGGGAATTTCGACCCGATTTGCTGACTTTTCTAGATGATAAAATCATGTAAAGAACAAAACAGCATGTTAATTCACTAGGGAATCTTTGATCAATTGTTTTTATGTTTTATTTTTATATTGTTGTTTTTATTTGTCGTTTGGACGTCTCTGATTATTCTTCTACGGCTACCCTTGATAGTCTGAATACAGCAGACGAGTATCTGTCTTTTCAGCAGTTGGGATAGGTGTTATTTGATCAATTGAGTCGCTTTTATGCCCTTTTACAACCGCTGAAGATTGCAAAGTGCGGAAACGCGTCTGACAGACCAAACCAGTGAAGTTAGACGGAACAGGAGGATCAAAAACGCATAAACTGTATAATTTAGTATATAAAGATCAAGAATTAATTAAGTCTCTAAAGAGAAAAGTACATTTTACAAGCATGAGGACCTTGTAACGCGACCGATAGGCACAGTCCCACCACTCAATGAGAGTGTGTACGACATACAATACTAAAGCAATGAAGCTAGGCGGACTAGGAAATGGGATACTGCCGTCCAATGTGTTTTATTGTAATGAACTTTGTTGGGTTTTGCGAAATTGTAACTGTACTTTGGCCGTTTTAGGTCATCTGGTCCGCCCAACCCAGCGAGGCTAAGCGAACCAAGAGGATAAAAAGAAACGGAAAAGAATGACAAGCGGCCTTTTATACAATATTTTTACATTTTATACAAATATTCTTCTGTATACGTATATGACTATACACGGCAGTAATCAGGCCCAAAATAACTAATCTGTTGAACCAAGACTCAACAGAAACTAGCTCCCAAGCATTAAGCAGCACACAAAGATTAGAAAGCCCATATGCCTATCATATGGGCAATGAGAACAAACCCTACAAGTACACTCGAAACTCTGTTAAACCTACCTCCAGTACCAGGAGAAAGTACGAAAAGCTCATTTAAGCTCCAAAAACAATCAAATAGGATAGTAACTAAACAATTCGGTCACCAACCATATTTAATAAAATCAGACGCCCATTCTTACAAATGAAGTTGGAATATATTATCCCGGAAACATTCTTTACAACATCCTATAAAGTCTCAACAGACTATAAAGGAGAGGAAGAACTCAGGAGAGCATCAGTTACAATGATATGTATACAGGTAAAAACAAACGATGGAACCGGATCCGGTGCTTTTTGTACAAGCCCAAAATAAGAGCAATCAGACTCATTCGGGAAGTACACTTCGATCTTTCAAACAGAAATTCATGCCATCAATGCTTTTGCCCTGGAAAATCTTAAAAGAGGTTACACTGGCAAAAATTCCTCATAAGGTCGGATAGCCAAGCAGCTATTAAATAATTAGCGTGTGAAAGAATCACATCAAAACTAGTCAGTGAATGCACCCAAAATCTTCGAAACCTTGGAGAAACACATCAACCTGATATCTTTGGTGCCAGGACACAAAGTCATTTTGGATAACGTAAAAGTAGCCACATTGGCCAGAGGAGGATCTGCAAATCGTTATATAGGACCTATTCTTGGGATAACTATAACAATACATAATCCTCCATCACAAAATAATGGGGGGCTAGACCCAGTAAATTATCCAAAAACAACCCTGTTATCAAGACTGATACACGCACTGCTGCAATTGGGGAGGCTCAGAAGCGTGATAGCACTACTAACTGGTCACTGGCATCTGGGAAAACATCTACATAACATAAGCATATTCAACGATGATCCCATTTGCAGATTAACTTATAATGTGAAGGAACGGTTCAATGGAAACATAACCTAGGATACAAAAAAAAAAATAATAATACTTCTGAAAATAAGGATTGAAACGAGTGCACTGAACTAGAGAACTAGGAAGATGCAATAAGCCAGAAGGCTGCAGTTCTTTGGGAGCATAAACCCGCTTCCTAGTATCCATCATCATCATTATAGGTATATAAATTAATTTACTTACGTGTGTAGCGGACTGATTATCTGATCTAGTTTACTTACGTATGCATAACGTGTCTGATAGACCAAACCAACCAGATAATATCTTGGGTGCCAGGACACAAAAGGCATTTTGGATAACGTAAAAGCAACCACATTGACCAGAGGGGGATTAACGAGGCTAGGCGGACCAGTATGATCGACAATGGAATAATTCGTACAACATACTTTATTATATGGGACCTGCGATATATAGTGTATGAAACCTGTAGTTAGGATGTATCAGGCCATCGTGGTTCACTCACTTGTCCTAACTGTTTGTTTCGACATTATCACTTTATTTGTTTAATCGTGTCCCTTTAGTAAACCAACCAAACTCGGCTGTTTGGATCAGAGGGGAATTGGGAATCTATTCTTTGTGTAATTCGCGCTCTATTGAAACTGTATCCCACTTCTTGGCGGAGTGCTCATCCCTGGGTGAGCTTCGGTTGTTGCATCACGGATGTTTCACTCACCTCAGGGTTGACCTGTTACGGTTTTTGAGTGGCTCAAATTCGCGGCCCTTAATTCATTACGCTAGGCATGCGTGAAACTACAGATATGAATTAATTAATGAGTTTAATTTTTGATTTCTATTGTATAACCTGTTTTTCTGTTCTCTTTCGCATTTTGGCAGTTGTTGTGTCTCCTTTTTTTTCTTTTTATTGCGTAGGCTATAACTTTTATTTCATTTTATTATGTATTTTTTCGTTTCTGATTGTTTAATCAACGACCTCTGGTAGACGGATTCAAGATCCATGGCCTTAAATGCTTCGAAATCTAAATTGTCTTTTTTCCTTTTTTTATGTTTAATAAAGCATTATTACTATTATTTAGTAAACCAATCACTGAAGGGGGCGAAATTCTGAGTGCTAAAATTCAGTCAATTTACTCCAAAATCCTCCGTATATACCTCACCGTCCCAGTTCGTTACTATGTATACATCCTAGCCAAACAGAGATTCAAATCCCACTTTTTCCTCATAACCGCAAAAAGTCGATACAGCCGCCTCTATAAAACCCTAGGCCTTCTTCCCATCAAGTTCAAAGTAAAAGCAAGTAAACTAAAGAAATTACTGTCCTACAGGAGGGCTTAAAGGGCTTAAAATCTAACTAACCTTTGGGTGTCACGGATGAGGGGTTAAATAATTTTACAATATTTCTTTCTAATGCTATTCTCAATTACAATACATGGGCGCTGCCGGGATTCGAACCCAGGAACACTAGCGTAGCAAGTACGAGTCGGATGCCCTAACCGCTCAGCCACCGCGATCTTTTGGTGGCAATTTCTATTGCACTTTGCACCTGTCGGAGTATGTCTATTTCATCAATTCTGATTTACTTTCATGTCGCTGCCTTATTGCTTTTTCCAGTGAGCATTTTCTAACGTTTGTAGACCTTAACTTCAACTTATTTCCTCAAAGATCGGCTATCTGTCTTTTCAGACAAACAAACGTTATCTTCTTGCAGGTATCAGGCCCATTTCGGTTACAAGGTCCCTGTAGAGATTGATCGCGTTGAAACCTTTTAAGGGTCTGTTTTTCCGACTGTTTACCCCACTTATAACTATGTTGATATTTTTCTTTTTTGGGTTATTTACAAATCAGACCTGTTTTGTAACCCTATCCATCCCCCCTAACCATGCCTATCTGTCTGGGGGTGGTCTTTACCCAAAAACCCATCGAAAACGCTAAGTTGTGGAAATGTTACGGAGCATTCAATTGTTTGATGGTTAATTTGCTTCTAGAGGACATTTACAGCATGTTAAAGGAATTGCAATGTTCAACAATTCGAGAATAGAAACAAAGACAAAATTTTAACAGAAAATAGCAAACGAAGCAATATTCACGTTAAATTAAATTCATAAACAAAAAATTCTCTTTTGAAATTGTTGTAAATTTTGTAGAGTGACGCTAGGCCGTAAATAATACTGGAATGAGAAGATAGAAAACGAAGTTTGTGGCTTAAAATACGATCAGATTTACTAGCTATTGGAAAGAAATTGCAAATAAAAAAGCAAACGTCTATAACAACATTATGAAGTAAGTTTAGGTCTGTGGCATTCGACATATATTCATTTCTGGGATTGAGCCAAACAGAACCAACATAGAAACCCCTCAATAATATCGGATTTAAAAACATTAAGCAATAAAATTAAAACACGTTTGATAAAAGTTTTTCAATTTGTAAAAAATAGTCAGCAATATTCGAAAACACCGAACCCCTGAACATTACGTAAATAGTCAAGTAGACAAACAAACAATAAATAGTGAGAACATTGAAATTACCTTGGTTTAGACCACCTGAGATAGACAGTGAGGAGGAGTGTCACGTAGGCCAGGACGCCCGAGGAGACGGAGGCGGACAGTTCGACGAAGCAACGCGGCCCCAACGCGGACGTCAGGTTCCCACAGAGGGACGTCATCGTCTCACATTTTTACCGAGGGTCCGAGCCGAACCGGAACCGGCCCCGGCTTCTTCAGTCCATCTTCCAATAATCCTGGAAACAAAGGCAAATGGATTATGTCAGTCGCTATTTCGATGTTGGAAGGACAATTAGATTTCAACTCATAGCGCATGCATGTTTTTCTTAATAAGAACACTTTGTAAATACATTATTTCCTATATAGGATCAATTTGGGCCATGGAGTACTAGATATTCCTTAAACACCAAAAAAGGACAAATTGTACAACTAATCTAATGGATGGGGTACTCAACATTCCGCGTAAATCCTTTCATGCTAATAAATAAACTCGATCTTGTGATCTGTACAGGGAGCACCCATATTTCTTCCAAAAACAAGGGACGATCGAGTAAACTTTCTCTGACCGTGTTGTGTCTATCACGTATGGCCAATTCTAACCCGAGTAAGAATGATCCCTCATCTGCTAGGCAGATCAATTTTCAAAAAAGGGTACTACACTGTAAACAAGTCTTCTGGATATTCCCTTACGCCATGTATAGTCTCCAATTTTTAACAATACATGGTTAAATTTATTTACTAGTAATCATACTGATTTGTTTCACCGAATTTTTTTAACACTGTAAGACGTCATTTTTGAACTTTTGGCTCGTAAGAAATTCAACAAGATATCTAATATCAACTCTTAATTCCAAGTCAAACCTCTGATCGTCTAAACTCCGAAAGGAACACATGGATATTTTTATTCCTCGCCTCACTTTTTTTAAGGCGGTTTCAGCATTTATTCTTCCTGTAACATAGCCTGACTTGTTTGACGTTAAGGACCAAGATATTAGATTGCTTGAGTTCAAAAAAACCCGCACGATCATTCGGTTTTAAAAAATATTTGGAATTGAGGAGTTTTTTTAACCTAAAATAGACAGTAGGTCGTGAAGATAGATTTTAATCATAAATCATCTAATTAGCTTAAGAGATAAGCAAATGAACTTTAATAGGCGAGAGCTGAGCCTGGGTAATTACCGGGGTATTAGTACCTTTTTTGACCAACACCCCTGGAGTATCCAGACGTTATGTTAAATGTATGTTAATCAGCCCGTGAGCCCACGCTGGGAGAAAGTTATAATTGTTTATCCCTTTGCGATGGATTTATTCGGTTGTAAATAACAAAAAAGGAGGCCTCCAAGAAATAAAACGAGGGATCCATCCGTGAAAGTATCGGAGGCCGATCCGCTTCCGCCTCTGGTTGGATTGTTTGCGAACGCAAGAGCCGGCAAAAGGCTTTTCCATCCGACTGATCGGAAGCAAAGTTACGATACATTTTATTAAATCGGCTGTAAAAACTAGAGGCATTCTTGTATTTTTTATGACAAATGTATTCGTCTTAACAATTTAAATGACACGGGGCGAGGTGCGATCTCATCTGCATAAGACTTTCGAAGAATGAAAAACGAACAATGAATACAATCAGACACAGAACGATTAACTAATGAGACGTGATTTGGGCTTTGAAACTAATAAACTGGCAGCAGCGTGCTGCTATAGTTATAGCAGTTGAGTTATAGTTAGTTGAGTTATTGAGTTATAGTTAAACTTTAGATTTACAAACGTATAAAAAGAGTCAACAAATAAAATACCTCACTGACCAATCAATGAAAAAACGCATCTCACAAACCAAACTAGCGAGGATAAGGGGATGGTCGGAGACAACCAAACTACAAGTATATCACCTAACGAAGTATTTGACGTTATCTTATCTTGCTGGCCCTAATAGAAAACCATCAAAACATCCAGGACAGCTTAAATATAAACATAATTCTAAGGTCTGTCAATGCTAGTGGAAAATCGTGGAAATTGAATCTTGAAAAAAGTAAAATTTGAATTCTTTGACATTATACGGGCACAAACTTTAAATGGGAGATTGGCACAAGGATTTATTTGAGATGGATCGAAGAGGATAAATTTTTGGGGGAAAACTGAACTTACAACACCCTCTTTTCTGAGGCCCATTCTGTCCAAGAATTTGTAAAAAAAGAGCACTGAAAAGGAAAAAAGGTGTCTAGGTATATTCACCAGTATACTACGAGCGATAAATGCAATAGATCTTGGCGTGCTAGTAACATCTGCTCTACCTGGGTAAATATAACAAAGAGAGGATGGCAGGACATGAAGGAATTAAACGAAATGGCTAAGAAGGATGAAAGAGGAGAGATCATTAGGGATACAGTGTGTCGAAAAGAGAGAGTGATGAAGTTAGATGTAGTGAGGAGAAAAAATGCGAGGGTGAGAAAGACAAAAAGCTTCAAAGCATAGATGAATAAATAGAGGGATTGAGAGAAAAAGTGGGAATAAAACAAAGGAAACAAGAAAAAGAAATTCAAAAGCCTTTGAATGTTGTGAGCGAGGATGTCAGACAGTGTAAAATTCTTTCTTCATTTTCTGTGTGTGTGTTCAATAATTAAACTTTAGTTTTCTACTTACGTCAACTCATAAAATATATATTTTATGACATTGCCAGGGATCGCGTTTTCTTAGGCAGTGGTTAAATTCCGACCGCTTGCTCATCCTATCTAAAATTACACTTGGCGATCCGGTGCACTTTTCATACAATAATAGCAACCAGGTGTCTTTTCTTGTCCGGTTGTATTTATTTACAAACGCCACAAGGGTGAACGCACTTAATCTCTCTATCCACCAACTGGATAAATTGGGATCAGGAAAGATAACCAACTTAAACACTTTGTCACACGGAACATCGTTTAGAGACCTTGTCAGACGTATCTCAGTGTTCAAAACGAAAAGAAAAGAGAAATTAGGCGTAATCCGCTGATCTGAATTATTATTAATATAATAAGTAATGTCTAGTTAATTTCGATAGATTGGAATTGTATGACCGTCCCGGAAAGACACAGAAGTAATTCTAAAGAAATGCGAATAAAAAAACTAGACTAGGCGGGCCCAAGTTGATTATTCGAACCCATACCTTCAAAAAATGAGACAATTCGATTACGCCAATTTGTGTAAGGCCGCTAAAAAAGTCTCATGCAAATGACAATCAACGTGTCTTCTGCGCTTCTGCGGCTAGAACGACGTGAATTACCATATTTTCATCCATATTCAAACAGCCCTGGACAAATATGGACACAGCTCTGCAAAACAATTGTAATAATTGCCATAAAAAGGCATTTTCTCTTGTAATCGAATCAGACGAATAGAAACGAACATCAGTTGAGCGTTTTTATTTCAGATTATATCCGGATCTTCATGATCGCTCTTGTCGACTGAATGCCACAAGGAGTGGCATGTGGTCAGGAGAGACGGATTTGAATTCTATGAGACAAAGGAGATTAGAGCTTTTTTTGTCCACACGCGACATTTCTTTACCCTCGACACATTAACCAGACAAATGTCCTTTCTAGATAGCAATTTGTATCAAAACGGATTTAAATTCTCAGAATGTGCCCCGATCAAAGACACATCTGGTGTGTTCGGCACGACTGTAATTTTATATACTCGAGGCAATTTTTGCAACTGCAAGCTGAAGTTATATGAACAATTTAATTTTTCTATATAAAACAATTTACCAGAAGGCATATTTAGGATTTTCTTAATTGGATATGGTCAATATGGAAAAAAGAATAAATTACATTTTTTTTTTAATTATTTGACATTCTCCTTTTATCATTTTTCCATCTCTGTCTCTCTCCCTCTCGCTCTCTCTCTCTCTCTCTCTCTCTCTCTCTCTCTCTCTCTCTCTCTCTCTCTCCCACACTCACTAGAAATCATTTATAAATACTTAAAAAATGGAGGATAAGAAATTTGGTAAAAGTACCCAGTGTACAATTACATTGAAAAAACAACCTTGCCATCCTCTCTACTTCAGCAACAAGAAGCTACTGACGTAGGACGATGCCGTTCATAGACAGCAGACTGTCGTGGAATCCCAACAGACGTAAGACACAACTTAACCGAAGACTTGGCGCATAGGAAGTCTTCCTACCTGGATTCTTGGTTGCTGATGTGGGTGTAGAGAGGGTTCGGGCACTAGGGTTAGAATGGATACGGAGAGGAACTGCAGGATTCCTCCAAGTCATCCAGACAAATGGTCAAAATTCCTTACTAAGTCTCTAACCTCACTATTAAAAACGAACTCAACATTCCTGTTGCCAGTACAGACCATTATCGTTTCCAAAAGTTCCACACAAACGTCTCGATCCATTCTAACCCTAGTGCCCGAACCCTCTCTACACCCACATCAGCAACCAAGAATCCACCACGTCGCCCTAAACGACCTCGAGACGTCCTCGACCCTTAATTCCTCATATTGAGTGCCAGCGTTGCTGGTTTATTTTAACATATGTCCGCCGGGTGCACTGAAGTGACTGGGAGAAAAACCATATACGCACATAATTGTAATATGTACTGGCTACAAAGCATCATTATGTCAGAGCAGTTTGGCTTCAGGCAGGACTAGCAGCCTACTAGTTTTTAATATATGGCAACATACTGGCATAATTTTGATAAGCAAAAGGCCTAGGTGGTACAGACACTAGGATGATGGAATATAACTTCCTTCCCTAAATTAAAAATAAAAAAATAGTACACTCCTACCTCTTTTCCTTTTGTCTTTCCCTCTGTCCAGAGAGATTTTCCTTTTGTTCATCCCTCACAGCACTTTACAATTGACCAGATCCACTGAATAAAAAAAATATACTCGGTTGTTTTCCTAGATGTGGCCCAAGCATCCGATAAAGTCTGGCATGAACGTCTCACAACGTCTCACACCATAAAATAAGAAACTATTCCAGTAAACTGCTCGATCTACCTTGCTGACTCGTACTTCGAATTAACAAAAAGCAGGTCTATTCGGATCTCAAACCGATTCATGCTGGAATGTCACAAGGAAGTGCATTAGGCCCCATCCTATATCTGCTCTTCAATAGCGATCTAGCAGTAAACATACCACGGCAAGTTCAATATGGTGGTTGATGAAAGGAATGCTCGATCGATCCGTATATTGAACAACTCCATTTCCCAAATTTAAAAATGGACGAAAAAATGGAGAATAAAGGTGAATAAAAGAAAAATCTGTACATGTGAACTTCACTAACCGGAAAATTCAATACAGACAAGTCTATCAATCATCAAATCATACAAAGATTTCAGAATATAGTAACCAGAGGAATAGTCAATGCACCCTGGTACATCAGAAATTAAGACCTCCCATGTGAGCTCAAAATGGAAACAGTAGAGGAAACTATATTGCCGCTTTATCCCACCATCTTAGACTTCAAACACCTAGCCAGACGTCTCAAACGCGTCACGTCACATGATGTATTGCGGGGTGCAGTGATTTGGTGAAAGTGTGATTTAAGAACGGACAAACTACATTATTTATATACATTTTATCGCCTATGATCGTCATTAGAAAAAGATTATTTATTAGCTATGTTAATAGCTATATTGTAATATTAATAATGTTTCTCAACCTATGAGGATTTGAAAAAAACTTAAGATTTCATTAATGGCATAACAGCTAAAGAGTTTTTAAAAGTCACTTGGTAAAGTTTATGCCCTCGGGTTTTCTCCTCAGGCCGGTAACATCTGTAACAAAGCAAACAGCCCAGTCAGTATTGTATATTGTACTCTCGAAAGTGTTGAGATTAAAAAAATTAGTTATTTTTCAAAGTGCCGTCGTTATTCTAATCTGCGGACGAGTTCAATGACGCCCGTTCATCTACGGCACATAAAATTTGCCAGGCCCCCCCGCTTTCCGGCGCCACATCCCGTCATTGTTTCGCGGGTCTCCCCCCGGGCAGAATCGCATGATCTGAATTAAGCGAGACTCTGCGATCCAATTTACCGGCTAAATGCGCTCAAAGAGATCGCCCAGAGACCAGGGGAGGACGCGGATCAAACATATTCTTGACATGAACTATAGATTTTTAACTGTTTCCATTTCACAATCCGCACATTGACATAGTCGTATCTTTTATTGATACAAAAATATTTATGAGAAATAAGTGTGTCGGACGAGGAAGAATGCACCGGTCCAAATGCAACAATTTTTGCCGCATCGACAACGAAAAATGAGCCTTTGCATTGCCATGGAGGACCCACGACTCTATCCCGGCTAATGCAGGACGTTTACACTCGTTAGCTTCATTCAAAAGCACAATAAATAATTCAAAACCATCATTATCGGCTAAAAACTAAATTTTAGACAAAAATAGCCAAATGTCAAATAACTTCTGGAAGAGGATGATGTTGAAGTCTTTAGTACTTCTTAGAAGTAACCAGTACCTATATATGTAGTTCACCTTGAATTCTCCTTGAAATTATTGTTGAAAACTGGGTCATCTACTGAGTCAGGCTAAACTCTTGTTGATGTTATTCAAAAGCGTATCGGCTTTGCACCATCTTCAGTGAGGAACTGTCTCTCGGTTTCTGATCATTCAGTCCAAGTCCAAGTTGATAAGATAGTCGCTTTGAATACTCGCGAGTGTAGGACCCTGTGACGGTTCAACCTGACATGTTCACCGACTCGCATACCAACACCCACCATCAACATCAAATGATTATTTAAAAAAAAAGCATATTTATTCAACATATCAAGTGGTTGTTAATGTTTCAACAAAAGAGAGCGTGTCATAATAAATCTGGATTCGTGTTCGGTCCGTCCTTGTGCCCAGGTATAAATCATCCAGTTCTCAACCGAGTGACAAACGGCTATTGCTTTAGTGTGGATTAGTGGGCTCCTGGACAGCCACTCGACCTAGAACGAGCTGGAATGCGAATAAATTCAACTCGGATCGTAGAAAAATCCCCTTTTTTCGACTGCCAAAACTGTTATTCCCTAGATATTTTTGAATATATAACTTCTGAGCAATTCTTCTTCGTTTGGGCTGTTACTTGCTTCGTTTCCATGTTGAAGTTTAGGTGGCATTTTGTTTTAAGTTGCTAAAAAATGGAATAACAGAAGAATTTTACTTATTTCTCCTCATTTTATTTGGTTGGACTTATACCGTACCTAACTGACAAACATGCACAAAAACAATGAAAACAGCATAACCCAAAATGAGGAAAGGTGGACCAGTCACCAGAATTACCGAAACGGACAGATTACAATATGGTTTATGTAATGTTTGTGCGTCGAATTTTGCCAAATTGTTTTTGTATCGTACGTAATAGGTTTTCTGAAAAGGAATGACAACATTGGGCTCTGTGCCTTATTGGGACCAGCGAGCTAATATTTCTGAGGGGAAACATGAAAATTTTAGATTTGCTTAGATTTTAGGTTTTATTTTTGAGGTTCCACAATTTACGAAATAACAGACAACACTCTACTGGCAGACCAAAGAAGAGAGGACAGACGGACCAGATTGGAACTGCTGGATCATCAACCCGTCCACACCCACACAATCTTACAGTTAGCTTTCATCTTAGATGAAACATGAAATTCTTTAGTGATTAATCTTGTTGGACACAATTTACGAAATAACAGACAAACCAACTACTGAAACCAAAACGCCTCTGATAATCAGAGGCAGGCAATCAATCTTCCTCTGGTAATCAGCAATTATAGTCCAGGGTTATTTAAAACGAACAAAATACAGTTTCATGACCATTATCAAAGAAAATTTTACAGCGGATTAACTGGCACCTTCATCGCACCTTTCCTTCATCCTGAATTTTCCTTGACGACTGTACATCTCGATCATTACCGGCTATGCTTAAGTATAAAGAAAGGATAAATTTCAGATAAAATTTGATTGGCTTTCTGATTCAGCCAATATTAAATTGTACAGTGAATTTGCGTGTTTTTTTCATATGTCAATTTTTGGTAGTTTGATCGTTTTCGATCGTTTAAGTTTTCTAATCGTTAATGCTTTGGTCTGACAGACTCGTTATGGCTTCAGTGGTTGGTTTGTCTGTTATTACATCGATTATACAATCACGATAGAACTAAAGGTTCATCACCTTACTTAAGTTATAAAACAAAACACAAACCTTCAAGTGAAAAAATGAGTCGCCTGACTGACCAGCTCGGATAAAAGGATACCGACCAAGCCACGAAACAACCCACAATAAAACACACGTTGCGAACAGTTATTTATTTTTTATATGGGATGTATTTTGAGTTGCATTTTCTGAGTATCGATTTTTTTTGTAGAAAAACATGTCCCGATCTATCCTTATAAAATTGGAAAAATTGAAAATCGAATAAATAATTGGATCTTTTTTCATGCCCAAGAATACATTTTCTTGATCGAGCAGAATAAATTGTATATTTTTATTCTTTTACTTTTTTCGGCAATGTGTGTTGATATGAAAAAAGGTTATAATAATACATAATTATCTGAGTAGCATGTTTTTACGAGAATTTTCTTGTCAGAATTATTGCTATTAATCCAGGAATTTTGTGCTTTGAAAATATCTTCCTGAAAATTCATTGTTTTATATGCTATATTTGATATGATATTATTTATATAATATTATTCGACTACATTTCCAAATATTTAACAACTCATAGGATTACTTTTTTTGCGTTTCGATCATTGTAGAATACTTAATTAAGAGGTAAAATCAAAACGCCTGCGAAGAATGAGAAAAGGCGGATCCAATACATTGTAACGATCCCGTTCAAACACATTATGGGAGCTTTTCAGGTGGAGCCGACCCTGAAATAGACTTAACTGTTAAGCCTCAATTTTGTGAAATTGTAAAAAAATCCCTCCCCCCTGTTGGGCCGATATCAGCTTTCCCAGCCCTTTTACGGTGATATTTGCTAATTCCCGTCTGCTCGCTGAACCGTTCAAGGCTCGACTTAAGGAGCATGGTCGGAATATTCGCTCCGGTAGAGCTTTTAAAGCTCAGAGACGGTGTAATTCGAGTCAGTGGCTCCTAACCTGCACCAAGCCGTAAATCTGGCAGGCCGAAGGGCCCCTCTTAAGGATTCAGCCCTTGGGCGAACTCCCATCACGGGAAACAGGGGCCCGGAACGCTTTTCAGGGCCGAGAGAACAAGGCACGTCAAGGGCCGGGACGGTAATGAATTCTCGACGTATTCCTTGAGAATTACCGTAGGTGTCCTCTGAGATTCGTCTTCATACCAGAAGGATCCCGTCTCCGTGAGAACAGCCCCAAGCCCACTGGGAGAATAAATAATAAAGCGCACTTTACAAAATCATCTCTTCGACGCCAAATATCATCTACAAATTAAGCTTTTATAACGAAATTGTAAATGAATTGCTTTATTTTGGTACATTGGTTCTCACAAGCAGAACAGTGTCTAATGGAATACTCCAGGCAAAACAATTCAGTCTTTTATTGGCCTGTAATTTGTAATTCACGATTAAATAAACGCTTTGAGCCTTTGAAGATTAGAAAAAAATTAATTGTGAGAATTCGATTGGTCTGGGGTGATGAACGTGTAGTTTGGTTGCGATACCGAACATTTTAGTCTACGTAGACTCGTACAATTGAAGAAATAACAGACAGACCAACTACTGAAGACACTACCGACAGAAGTAGGATAGACAGACCAGGGTGATCGAGATGAACAAACTACAGCACCATCGCGTCAGGAACGTCAAACAATATGTACACTGTACTTAGGTTTTAACTGTATATTTCTAAGTATTGTTAATTACAGTGGTTAAGGACCTTGTCTGACAGACCGAAACAGCAAAGCTGGGTAAACCAGGTAATAGGAAACGACTAATTCACTTTCATTACTATTAATTATTATTACTACCATTATTACATGAGCAATCTCAGTAGTATATCTCCAGGGGGAAATAGCCTTTTTTAGTGGTTGATCTTATATAGGGTCGAAATTGAGGAAATAACAGACAGAGCAAATTCTGAACGAACTCGAAACGCGTCTGACATACCGAAGCAGCCAGGACAGACGAACTAGGCTGAGAAACGAACACGGTTCATCACACCGCGGACTCACAAGCATAAAATCGTGACATTTACACTTGAGCCTGCAGGATGAGAACCTGTGGTATGGTTGTTTCCAACCGCTTTGGCCTATCGTGTTCTGTCATAGTTGTTAGTCTTAAAGGGACTCAATTTACAATATAACTGATAGATAAGCCACTGATGCGATAACGGGTCTAACAGACCAAGCAAAGGAGAAAAGAGACCAGGCTGATAGGATCCAAACAAACTCATCATCACTTCGGTGGCTCCACAAACAATCTTACAATGGCTTTTACCCCATTAATATATCTTAGCTGAAAGATGAAATTCTTCAGTGGTAGGTCTTATAGACACAAAAACCGTCTGACGATCGATGACGATTTGATAAGCAGTATGTACAGGCGGTTCAGAATGATCTAAAACAACCGAATTTCAGGTTAATATCTAGTTTATAAATATTAAGGCTTTAACATTTGTTGTATAGGGAGATTGCGTAAAATTAGTTTCTGTGTTCAAGTTTTTGTAGTTTGATCGTTTTCCTATCCTCAATCTTTTGGTCCGTCGTTATGGTTTCAGTTGTTGGTTCAACAGTTATTTCATCAATATTGCATTTTTTTAAATCATCCAAACCTCAAATTGGTCACCGTGTAGAAGACAGAAATATCATACATAGCTTGCATTGAATTAATATCTCACAATTCAAGTTTTACTCATCTTAAAAGAAATTTATTGATTACTAATATTGTAATGAAGGTTAAGAAATTGTTTATTGATTTGTTATATCTGGTCATTTAGATTATTATTGATCTGCTGGTGAGAATATATGTACCAAAATAGAGAAAAGGGGACGAACTTCCTTATAAAACCTGATTTTATAGACCTTACAGTTGAAGCATTTTTTATTATTCTGGTCCGCTTAACCTCGCTGTTTTGATCTGTGATGAAAAATGAGTTCCTGTTGGTTCATTTGATGATCAACCAAAACATAGATTCTTCATCCCGCAAACTCTTAAAGGAAATCTCAAGATTTGATGCTTGCAACTGGTTTTGTCTGTCCTACTCGTTGTTAATCGTTTTCCTTTACATGATCAACCACTGATATGGCGAAATGCCGAAATATGGCTAAGAGCCAAAACCAGTAAGAGAAGTCAGAAACAATCGGAGATGGCTAAGCAATACAAATACAAAGATATAAAGTACGTACATTTTCGATTGTTTCACGATGTAATATAATGTTGTTGGGTATGTCAAGTGATGAACCTAAAACTTAATCGTTACTGATTATCCTAGTCCGTCTGTTTTCATTGGTTTCGTCAAGACGCCTTTTCGCAGTTTCAGTGTATTTTTGCGTCAATTGTATCACTTTAATATTTCTAAGATCTACGGATGGAATAATTTGTGAACGCTATTCTATCCTTGTTTGGTTGATCAGTCTGTCAAATTTCTACGTCGTCAGTCAGTGTCCTGAGTGTTATTTTTTGACGACCGAAAACCTCTTTGGATAAGCTGACCGAATGAACGGAAACAATCAAAGATATAATACTTTGCTATAAGATGTTCTTAAACCGTAAACAACTGTGTTCTGCAAAGGGATACACAAGACGCAAAAGGACCTCCCATGTTGAACATCACAGGGTCGATTTTATTTGATATATTAACGTTAATGAGGCCGTTTGATCCCCAGGTCACATGGGGACGAAGCCCTCTGATAGCCTTGGGCCTATTTAATCAGCCAATGGATAGAAGCCACTAACTATCATGTCAACAAAGCTTTTGACATTGGCACCCCTTACGAAATCACCCTCGTTTTCCTCTCCATCCGATTGAAGAGACAGCAAAACTAAGCAAAAAAACAACCTGGCCCTGGCTTCTCTTTTAAAGGACGTTGAATATGCAAATCTAAAGCAAAATGAAATTAAAAGTGGAAGTATACCAAAACAGCCAAACGCCTTGAAATCAAAATATTTCAAGATTACCTGTTATTCATAAAAGCGTACTACAAAGTGTATCGAAGAAATTTACATTTAAGATAAAAAATGGGAAATGTGGGAACGGAAATCACCCCACGTAAATGTCTCCTGAAAGTCCATGCTGGGTAGACTCCAGCTTTAACAGATTTAGGATAATCGAAAAAGATTTTTTGGCATCTAATTTACATTTGTGTGTGTGTGTGTGTGTGCGTGGGGGGGGGTGAGTGTGTGTGTGTGTACACTTACATTTATTGTGTGTGTGTGTGTATGTATGTGTGTGTGTGTGTGTGTGTGTGTGTGTGCGCGCGTGCGTGTGTGCGTGTGTGTGTGTGTGTGTTACATGCATGATGCCGATTAATGACCTGTTAAAAAATACAGTATAAAAATAAATAATAAATAAAAACTAATCAAACTCAATTACAAAAATGAAAAAATAGATTTTGAACACGTGAATGAAAAGTTTTAATTGTTTAGTAAAATAAAAATGGCATTCACTAGCTTCACAAAATATGACAAGACATCCGATCTCAAAATTGCATACTTTGCCGTAGCCCTTCTAACCCTTGAGTCTCCTGTCTCTTGTCTGCTGCAGTAAAGGAAGTCTGGCCGGTTGGGCTCTTGCACTCCAATAGCAGGTGGTTAAGTTTGAGGTTGTACTTGACTACATGAGCGAGGAGGACTGTTTGTGATGGAGAATCGATACAGGTACTCTGCCTGTGCGTGTATGTGTAATATACATATATAATAAAAGAATATTACAGTTTTTTTTAAATTAATTAAGGTTTTGGTTGAGATAAAAAAGCCAGTGTCACAAGCGGGATTCGAACCCACGACCTTCGGCTAAATACGCCGCTGCTCTACCACTTGAGCTATCGTGACTTCGATCCACTAGGACACTCCACTGGGAACTTCCCATCCGAACCCCACCTTTTGAATTTTCCCTCTTTTTGCCATTTTTCAAATATTGTGTAATCTATTTGATTCTCGGCGACAATTGAAATGGCCACAGAGAGCTTTAATGAAGTATACTTCATTTTGCTTATTACATTTTATTATGTTTCGTGGTCCGCTTGACCAAATAAATTATTTTCCATTAATTAAGGTTTTGCTCGAGATAAAAAAAAGGCAAAAAGGAGGGAAAATTCAAAAGGTGGGGTTGAGATGGGAAGTTAGTGTCCGAGTGGATCGAAATGACGATAGCCCAAGTGGTAGAGCAACGGCACATTTAGCCGAAGGTCGTGGGTTCGAATCACTGTCTTTTTTATCTCAATCAAAACTTTAATTAATTGAAATGAATTTATTTGGTCAAGGGGACTACGAAACTTAATAAAATTACAAATAATCTAAACATATTTGGTGATAATCGTGGTGAATCTCAAAAAGGTGAGTGGATTGATTACAATGTGAACGGTTCATGGCAAATTTAATTATTAATCAGTAATGAAATTAAATAAATTGATAAGAAAACCTATAATGAAAAATGCATAAACAACAAGACAGATTTGAACCGACTTATTCTTATCACTTATTTCTTCAGGGAAATATTGAGCATTCTGTATGCTGAGATTTTTGATGAAATTAAACTACATTGTGTGTTTTCCCAAAAAGGCTTAATCGGGTTAGAAATGTTTAGGAGAAAAGATTAAACAAATTAAAATTGTCCAAAAATGCTTCTAATTATCCCTGACCTTTGAGAGGAAAGTTTAATCCCAATACTTTAATTGCCCACGCTATAAATTAACGGAGAAAAACACGGAGATTTTCAATGTTCTGAGGTGGGGAAAGATGCCCCTCAAACAAACAAAGTTAATTTTAGGACTAGAGAAAAAAAGATGGAAGGATCAGGTAAATAAACATTTTTTGATACAGATAAATCCTTCGCCAGTAGCTTTTTTTTATTGCGGGGGGAAAATAACTAGTCCACCGGTTATTCTAAATCTTCAAATGTCTTCGTCAATCAGAGAACTATCGCTTCGACGATACAGCATAAAAACAACAGTAAGTGCGTGAGTTTATTATTTGTTATTAGTCTTGTCCGTTTATTTTAATCGGAAGACGGCGGCCCGAGGCGATTCTACGTTTGTTCTTTTACACCCTGTTTCAATCTTCTTGTTCTTTCATCAAAAAGATATTAATCTTTTCCACATGCTGCTTATACGGGGAATAATTAGAATTGTGTTGTAACTCATACACCCGAGGGGTTATGACCAGATTTAATTACGATACGTATTAAAAAAGTTTCAAAAGGTAATTTCTTTTCAAACCCGCATTGGGAATATATTGGATTTTTAATGTGGTATCGGTGAGAGATGTTTAAGCTTCAAATATTTTTCTTTTCCTTTTACTGTCGATCGTCAAATAATCAATGTCAAATAAGTAATATAATGATCAGATAACTCGTTCCATTTAGTTGATCCGATCTTTAATCAGTGTTTACAAGCAGGTCACTACAGTAATGATTCAAAAATATATGCATAGCCTAGGATGTAATTACTTATCTAGTCATTCAACTAGTGAAAACGATGATATAACTCAGAGGCCTGCTATTAAGTAGCATCCTCAGCACATGTCACAGTCCATTAACCTACTGGAAAAGTAACATTTGCAATTATTATGCTAACAAAGTTATTATACAACCACAATAGATTTAACGGATTATTACATTAATCAAGATGGAAAAGAAATAATGAGAAAATGAAGAAGGCAGAGAGAAAAGATATTGTACTTGAACAGTAAGTAGAAAATGAAGGTTAAAAATGCTAAAAGGAACAGAAATATTAAATAGAAGGAAAAGAAAGAAAGATGAGATAACAAGAAGAAATAAATACCCAAAAAAAGAAAGGTTTACGTGTTTTTTTAAATAGTTTTGCTATTTAATTGTTTGTAGTTTGGCCGTTTTTGATTATCTTGGTCCGTCTGTATTCGCTGTTTTGTCATACTGCTCCGATCTTTTCCCTTCTTCAGCTACGGTAAATAAGCCAATTGTTACGCTTATGTAATTGACAATGCCTAAGTTTTAATGGTACAGAAACAGTCGGAGGTAGCAGAAATAACAAGCGGAGAAAGACGGGCCAGTATGATCCGAAACGACCAGACTACAAAATATCTTAGGGGAAATATTTAAAGAATCTCCTAAGTAAACGTCTTGCCAGCTCAATTTATCGAGTATCAATTTTTTCGATACTATAAAATCGAAAAATCCTGGAAATCGGGCAACAAAACTACCCATCGATCACTGATGACAGGCGTAACAAGCGACTATAAACGGACCGATCTAGTCGGAGAACACTGAACTACAATTTCATCAACCTGCACACCTCGCTGTCTCACAATTTCTGCAATGACTGACTTTATAATTGTTTATCATATTGTTAAATTTCTCCATATTGTATGTGGGATGTTGAACTTGTATTTGGTCTGCCTATCTTTTCCTAGTCGATTTAGACGTGTTTCTGTATCTTCAGTTCTGGATCTGGCAGTTTACACATAAAAATTACTATCTTATCTAGTGCATTCCGTGTTTTTCCCAATAAATGTTACGTATGGTACAGCGAAATAAGCGGACCGTGGGGACGAGCGTAACGCGCAGAACACCCATCATCGTGCATCATCGTAGAAACTCGGGATCCTGTGAGTGAACGGCCTAATTACACACGGTTTTGTTAATTAAACCGAAAGCCGGGCGCCCGATCGGTAATTGACAGATGTAAAAAGAGACGCCTTCGTACTTTTCACAAAGGGCCCCGTTAATGAATGAGAAGGTTGTAATAAAGTCCCGGGGGAGAAAGGGACAAGAGTGAATGGGCTCATTTGTCAACGACCCCTCCCTGCACCGCTTAAGGAATTATTCCAGTTTCTCCCGTCATTTGTGTTACTTGTTGGTCCGAGGTCAGGTCGAAGTCCAAGGGCTGCCATGACCTCGGAAACCCCTCCTCGAGGACTTCCTCAATCTGATACTTGACTTTGATCGATTTGAGATTGCAAACATCTTCCGGATATTCGGCTCCTCCAATTAAAAGATGTCACTTAGTTAAGTTTAGATGAGTTGTTTTTTAACATCTTAATCCTACCATACTAATTTTGTCTTTCGTACCTACCCTGTTTGGCAAAAATGACGGCAAAAGTTCATCGACTCGCAGGCTAAATGGCTAGAGTCCAACAGCATGACTTGCACCGAAAAGTCATGCCACGTGAAAGAACCGTTTACACGCTATAATGATTTTGTAATTGAACCCAGTAATGTGACAGGAAGCATAAACCGTGCTGTGAGTGATTTATGATCACTTTCAACCATGGCATTCAAAAAATATCCTAACCAAACCAGCGAGTAGTTGATCAAGACGACCGAAGAACAAAATTACACTAAAAAATATATCTGTTTTTAAACTTCAATTCACTTTATCTAATAATGTGGAGGGCGAGACTAAATTTATTATGATACCTTTTAAGCTCGTGCTTATTAGGTGTTGTCATTATGAAAATCTGTATCCGATGAGTGGTTTTCTCGTGTTAAATATTACTTAGGTGCTGTAAACGGGATGATAAACGGCCGAGCAGGTTTTCTAATTAAATTGAGATTCCGCTGAACGCTTTTCTCATAATCTGGCCACGAATCAATAACCGCTTTTACAAGATGAGCTTTCCCGGAAGAACAAGCCAGTTCGACGTACGCGGGACGATAAAAATGCAGAGCGTCGAAACCATCGCGGCGGCTGCCAGCTAATATGCACACAATGAAACATGAAAAAAAGGTTTAATACCGCATTTACAGAAACATGCAAAAAATACAAATTCTATTTTGTGAAACAAAGATCCTGTAGTCATAAAAATACTAAGTTAATGCTGTCACTTGCATGCGCGACACCGTTTAAAGAAGTAAACAAAAAATGTAACGACAGCCTCCGTCAGTCTCTTTTACTGTCTCCCAGTTTCTATCATTCACTCTCTTCATTTCACACTTTTTATTTTATTATTTCCCACTCTCTTGCTTAGTATAACAAAGTAACCGAGGTGTAAAAAAAAATGTCTTTCAGGAAGTCGAATAAATACCCTTACTAAATGACTTAATTTACCAAGTTGTCGCTCTACTAGAACAAATATTCCAAAACATTTGAAGTAAATTTTCATTACAACATGAATCTGACTATTTCACACTCTTTACTTATGTAAAATCTATTCAATCCCTTCCTCCACTCTCTCTCTCTCTCTCTCTCTCTCTCTCTCTCTCACTCACTCACTCTTTCTCTCTCTCTCTCTCTCTCTCTTCCTCTCTCTCTCCTCTCTCTCTCTCTCTCTCTCTCCATCTCCCTCTCCCTCTCCCTCTCCATCTCCCTCTCTCTCTCTTCTTCCCTCTTCTTTCTTCTACAAATATTTTTGTTTATTCAATAAATCTACATAAATCCATATTTTGAGGTTTAACGAGAAATGGAAGCAACCAAACAGGATTTATAAATTTAAATGCTAATTTCAAGTAGTTGACGTGAATTTTTGCCATTATGAGTTTCGCGGAACTTTAGCAGTCGTTATTTGATAACGATTATTATAAATATAACAAAACTTAAAATAATATGCGGCTTAAAATAAATATTTGTTTCAGAAGTTGTGTATAGAATTACTCATAAAATAAGCTACAGTTTAAACAAAACGAAAAAAGGTCCTTTCTATGTTGATCGTTTGTTTTAAAGATGTCTCTCTTTGAAACAACTGGGCCCTTGTTAAAAAGTGAAACTGTAATCAGTGCCCTGATTCTATGCTTCGTTAAAAAGAATTTAACTTTGTCTCCTGCAGAGCATTAAAGGGGGGGGAATAGCAAGGGTTGGAGTGGATGTTTAATAGAAAAAGGTCAACGGTGGGATAATAGGGTTGCTACGACAAAGGCGAGTAATCTATTTGGTCAAGTCCCTATCCAGGGTCCTGACCCCACACCGTTGCTAAGCTTCCATCTCCCTCCTTAAATTAAAGTTCCATGCGTCCTTTTCAAGTGGGCGCCATTTTGAAAAAATGTGCAGACGTGTAGTTAGAAAATTCTGTACGAACCGAATTTTGAATTTGTTAACGAAAGTAAGAAAAAAGCCTGGATGTGATTTGTTACAAGCTTAAAAATTTAAGCGTTTAAATCCCTCAGTTTTAGATCCAACTATTTACGTACATACAGCTGAACTAAGCACTAATTAGACGTAATAGAAAAATCTCTTGAAGAAAAACAAATTTGTTCTGCTATCTTCCTTGATGTCTCACAAGTTTTCCACNCTCTCTCTCTCTCTCTCTCTCTCTCTCTCTCTCTCTCTCTCTCTCTCTCTCTCTCTCTCCCTCTCCCTCTCCGTCACCCTCCCTCCTTTCTCTTTCCTCACTATCTATATTTAACTTTTTTCCTCGTTATCTAACTCTCTCCCCTCACCTCTTTTTCTCAACCACTCTCATTATTGAAAAAAAAAATTTGTTCTCATACGAGATAAAACGAAAGATATGCGCAACACACAACTAAGTCCAGAATCCGGACCTGTTCCCAGGAGAAAAGTCCAAATCAGGCCTTCTGAATGTCGTGGAAACGCGCCTTTTCTCAGAAACGCCCGCATCACCGAGACCTAATCTTTCATTCATGGCATAGGTGATCAAAAGGGTCCCTATGAAGGAATACGAATACCACCGACGAATATTAACTCCATTCACGTACAATATTCACGCTTCCCATGTGTTGAATAGTCGAGGAGGGAGGAAAACCCGAGACCTGGGTCCCTTAAGGAACGTCCCCTTTGTTTACAGCATGGGTGTCTGCGGGTTACGGAACGCCGGGGTCAACATTCCTACAGTACGTAAACTTGCTTCATAACCAGCAATCAACTCTCACCGGCCCTGATTGATTGATTGGACGCCGATTCCGTCTGATCCTCTAGGCAGGACCTGAAACTGTTACGATAACGTGCTGACAGCCCTGACGTCTCATTACGTTCTTAAAAGGAACACTTTAAACCCCCATTGTCTTCTTTTTCTATCCGATCTGGACTTGCATGAAACAACACAATCCTTGGATTATGACCAATCGACTTTTACTATTACTAAAAGCAACAATTTAATCCTTTCACTTCACGACGAATCCTTCATTTGTTTAAAAATTATTATGGACTTTCTTTTCTCCCCTGATATGGATATTTGTCGTTTCATCTTTATTACATGTAATAAAAATAGAAAAATAATAGTCAGGGAGATCACCTGACTATAAACATTTGAACTACCAGAAACAGTACCAACTCTGACAAGAATAGACGGGTTTTTTGTGCTCTACTGATTTAGTTTACAGAGATCCATATAAAAATCAATTCTTTTTCTTTGCTTTTTAATCTCTTTCTTATTCACATTATTAGTTTCTTTTTCTTTTTTTTTTATTATTGTGGAAGAAAATTTTTAAATAAACCATGCCTGCTCACAGCGGGGCGAGGAGCCCCGCCATCCGAAGCACCTAACAAAAAACTTAAAAAATTTGAAATTGAAAATGTTGAAAAATATCCAGTTCTACGTCCTCCTCCCATTATCATAGGAGCTTGGACGGAAGTTTTCACAAATAATTTGTTGTAAGCTGGTTCTCATCAAGAATTTAAAGAATTTTCTGAAATAGATATAACGACCCCTACACCCTTAAGGAATTAGAAAAACTCAAAAAATCATCAATCAATAGTGATCCGGGTTCGGAGGATATCCACTACAGCATACTCGGTCACCTCCCTGTGTCCGTTAACTTAAACTATTATTGGGTTGTCCGGAAAATAATGCAGGATTTTGGTATTAAACAAAAAAAAAGAAACTAGTTACTTTAAAGCAATGTTCTTTAATCAAAATAATTTCCCATACTCTCAATACATTTCTCCCAACGTGTTGGTAACTTATTAATTCCGTCTGAGTAGAATTCAGAATTTTTAGAATTGATAAAGTCAATAAATGCATTTTCCAGTTCCGTTTGATTTTTGAATATTATGTGTTGTAAGTAGTGGTCCAGGTGTCTAAAAAAATGGTAGTCAGTAGGCGAGAGGTCCGGAGAGTAGGGTGGGTGAGGCAAAGTTTCATAGCCAAGCTCCAATAATTTTTGTGACGTTACACGTGACACATGTGGTCGAGCGTTGTCATGCAACAAAATGGGCCCTTTCCGATTGACCAAAGAGGGCTTCATTACTGCCAATTTCTGATGCATGGTATTAATTTGGTTACAGTATGATTCAGCATTGATGGTTTCGCCAGGATTTAAGAAGCTGTAGTGTATTAAACCAAATGAAGCCCACCATACCGTAACCATTACCTTTTTTTGATGAGTTGGGGGCTTTGGAAAATGTATTGGAGCTTCTCCTTTGTCGAGCCACTGTCCAGAATCCACTTTTCGTCACATGTAACAATTCTGGCCAGAAATGGGTCATTTTTGTTTCGACAAAGAAGTGATGCACAAACATCAAAGCGCTGATTTTTTTGGCGATCGTTTAATGAGTGTGGAACCCAATTTTCGAGTTTTTTCACTTTTCCAATCGCCTTGAGGTGGTCAGCGACGGTCGTTTTACTGACTTTGAGTTGCTCTGCAAGTTCTCGAACAGTTGTTTTGGGGTTTTCTTCCACCACTGATCGCAGAACATCATCATTAAGAGAGGAAGGCCTTCCACGACCTTCTTCATCTTCAAGGCTGAAATCTCCCTCCCGAAATTTTTTAAACCACCTTTGCACAGTGCACTCATTAACACAACCCTCGCCCCAGACTTGGTTAATGTTTCTAGCCGTTTGGGCTCCGCTTCGGCCGAGTTTAAACTCGTAAAAGAAAATCGTACGAAATTCTCGCTTTGACATTATAAGGATGACTGAATTATTTCCAAGTAGCGGAATGCTACAGAGGTAAACAAACAATATCATTTGGAAGAGGATTAATAAGTGTTGACATTCATACAAATGAGTAATCCTGTAAACGTAAACAGAATATTTTATATAGATTTTTTTTAATGAAAACTTAAAATCCTGCATTATTTTCCGGACAACCCAATACATTTATTTAACCATTTTTGGTTTAAAGGAGAGATTCCAAAGGCTTGGTGCGTTACTTTAGTCATCTAAATTTTAGAACCAAACAAACCTTCCGACCTTATCAGTTCGTATCGTCCTATTTCCTTGGTCTCGTGTGTCCATAAAATGTACGAATGAATAATAAAAGGTACACTTCAGTGTTTTCTAGAGAGGAACTTCAAGTTCCCACCGACCAGTATGTGTTACGGTTGTATGTATTAAAAATCTATCGGTACTGGATGCTCAGGCACGTTTATCGCTTTCTCATATAAAAAATCCGTTCTAGGATTGTTTCTCGACATTAGTGGAGCTTATGGCCTTACAAAATTATACGTTAAAAATATTTTATCCTTAATATAGAGCAGAAAATTATTCTTCTGAGTTAATGGATCAAAAAATTGATTGATGATAATCCAATAATTGCGTGAAATCTGGGTTCAATTGAACTCCAGTCTGGAGGGATTGGATTGGAGTCTTCACATGCACATCTCCCAGATAAGACTTAAGCAAAGTTAAAGTTATATACGAGTAGCTTCCACACCTGCTTCCCGTTCGATGTGAAGTGCCTCGTGGGTGTTAGGGCTTCATTCAATCCACATTCATTCAATTGACAGGACGTAATGATGAAGCAAAAAAAATATCAGAAACACCGCGGAATTCCTGGACAATTAGGCGGATAATTAGTTAAATTCATTTGAATATAAACGATGTATTGATTGTTGGAATTGACTAAAAAACGAAGAAAATATCGTATTTCCTTAAATCTTTTCCTCCTGTCGACCAATTTTTCTTTTCAAAACAATAAAGAAGGGTTTTATTATAACGTTTTCTCATTTTCGACCATAAAAACATTTTACTTGCACAGAACAATTGGAAATGAATTTGAATAGAATTCCAACTCTCTTCCTCAGTATGAAAAAGTAGCCGAGGTTTGAAACAAAGGTGTTTCTCAGGGAGTCGTTCTAATACGCTCGATTTCCTTATAGTAAACGCCCACTTCAATTTATAAAAGTCGCACGAAAATTTTAGGTAAATTTGTATAACTGTTCTATAAAACAACATGAATCTATGTAGAAATACTTAGCCGATTATATCTATGAATTTCAATCTATTTATCTATTTTCTGTACCTCACTGATTTTTTCTCCTCCCCCCCCATCTCACTCTCCTTCACCCTCTCTTTATTTACTACTACATATATATATATATATATATATATATATCCCCCTCTTATCAATCTCGCACTTTCTTACTTTGAGTCTATATCTTTTACATTGTTTTATTCTCTAGTTACTATCATTACTGTCTATATTTCATTATTCTCTCTCTCTCTCTCTCTCCCTCCCTTATTCTTAATTTTTGCATTGCTCTCTTCAACGTTTTGTTTTATTCTCTCCCTCCCCACACATACACGTAATTGATTTAATCAGAAACACGTCGACAAATTAAAGAGAAAAACTTCCTCAAGTTATGCAAACAATCAATATCGTGTAACATTGTTATTGTTAAATTCATTAGAGTTCATGGTCCGATTAACCGAATAACGTTTTTCAATTAATTAATCTTTATGTAAGATATTGGTTGATATAAAAAAGTCAGTGTCACGAGCGGGATTCGAACCCAAGACCTTCGGCTAAATACGCCGCTGCTATTTACCTATCGTGACTTCGGACACTAACTTCCCATAAAACGTTATTCGGTCAATCGGACCACGAACTCTAATGAATTTAATAAGTAAAATGAAGTATATCTTCACGAAAGCTTTCCATGGCCAGTTCATTCGTCGCCGAGAATCGAATAGATTACAAGATATTTGAAAAATGGCAAAACGGAGGGAAAATTCGAATGGTGGGTTTGAGATGGGAAGTTGGTGTCCGAGTGGATCGAAGTCACGAGAGCTCAAGTGGTAGAGCAGGGTGTATTTAGCCGAGGGTCGTGGGTTCGAATCCCGCTCGTGGCACTGTCTTTTTTATCTCAACCAAGACCTTACATAGAAAGAATAATCAATTAAAAATTGTTATTGTTATTGGATCCAGATGTAAATCTAGACAATAAATTTTCTCTCCATTATATTTTTTCTATTTTTTAACTAAACAATACAATCGATCAATTAATCTAATATAGAGTCTTGTTTGCGTATTTTGTTTTGCGAATAATCTGTCATGAGCATCATTCCCTTTCATGAAGTTTAAAGCTCCGACTAACGCTCCCTATTTATCGAAATATTCAGGGATCATTACATTGAATCGTTGTTTTGTCGGTATGAAAAAGCTATGAAAGGGTTTACATGGTAAATGCAGGCAAAATGATACCTGTTTTATTTATAGATCTTACGATCTTTGTATAAATAAAATAGGGTTTTTAACCCAGGCATTGATTTTCCGAAATAGACCGTCAAATTTGGCCGAGTATTCTACAAAGACTGCCAAATGTTGCCAACAGTACTGACGCTTCTGTTAATTAAAGGTGTGTTAATCAGTTCGTTGGACGTTTTTCAGACCTTTTATCCAAAATCAGGTTGGTGTAAAGTGAGCACCTAGGGTTATAAAACCGCCTTATCGCTTATCAAACCGAAAAAGGTAATATTTATTTGCAGAGACCGAAGATTTTTCAAAGTTAACTCACGTTTGCGCGGGACGTTTTTCCGTATACACTCGGCTTCTTTGTTTTCCATTTTCGTCTCCTCGAAGGACGAGGTGTCCAATACCAAAATAAGCTGAGATACAAAATAAAATAAACATCATTGAAGTCGAGCGAGCTTCCGAAAATGTCCATTAACAGCATTATCTCGGGCGTTTTAGATTTCGTCAATTATATAAACAAACGTTTCTCGTAATATAAAACTTGACAATAATTCAAAACCCAAATATATGAACTATATTTGTTATGTACTGGCAACTTTTGCATTCGTCTTTCATATTTCAGTTGTTTTTTTGTCATGTTAGCCATATTTCCGTTGGTCAAATTTTGCTCTTGTTGCGGACATTTCAGATGGTCAATTTTTCTCTTTTTGTGCGTACTTCAGATTGCTCTAGTTATGCATATTTCATTTGGTCAATTGTTGCTCTTGTTGTGTATATTTCAGAGAGTTAGTTTTTGTTCTTGTTTTTGAACATTTCAGTTAGTTAATTTTTATTTTTGATGTGCATATTTCATTTCGTCAATTATTGCTCTTGTTTTGGGCATTTTTGTTAGCCAATCTTTTTTCTTGTTGTGCTTACTTCAGGTGGTTAAGTTTTGCTCTTGTTGTGCAAATTTCAGTTGGTTTATTTTTGCTCTTATTATGGGCATTTTTGTTCTTGTTGTGCATACTTCAGGTGATTAATCTTTGCTCTTGTTGTACACATTTCAGATGGTTAATTTTCGCACGTGTTTTGATATTTCAGTTGGTTTCTTTTTGCTCTTGTTATCCATATTTCATTTCGTCAATTATAGCTCTTGTTATGGGTATTTTTATTGGTCAATTGTTGCTATGGTTGAGTATATTTCGGAAAGTGAGTTTTGTTCCTGTTTTTGCACATTTCAATTGGTTTATTTTTGCTCTTGTTGTGAATATTTCAGATGGTCGATTTCGCGTTTGTTTTGCTATCGACAATTCTTATTTTTATTTTTCTACTAGCAGTGATATTAGACTCGACTTTTGGCATGCGTGACAATAATTATTTCCTATTTTCCCCATTTTACCAAAGTTGAAACCAGTTCAAGACGTTAGCCTTTTTCAAAAGTTGTGCGCCTTACGCTCCGAGTTGGGCCATGAATAATTAACTCGACAAGTACGCGATCGGGGTTGCTGAATATTTCAAAACTGTAAAATTCAAACGCAATTTATTACTGTAGGATCTGAGCGTTAAATTAAATTTGTTGCCGATTTTTCTAAAAACATTTTCTAACCCTTATTTTAATAAATTTGTAATGATTTGTGATTATGATTTTTATTTCATTTTACACCTATAATTTCTTAACCCGCTCGACTCTGTATATAAAATTTCAATATTATAAAATTTCAACTCCGAAGGGAATAAATTATTATATTGCTCTTCCTGCCACACTTAATAACGTAGGTATGGATAATCCTGAAGGACACATCGATAGAAAAGAAAATTTCAATATTATACAGTTTATTACTTACTAGAAAAAGCTGTAAATAAAGAATGTTATATGGAAAAAACAACTCGCTATGTCAACGAAAAATTCATCAAAATGCGTCTCTTGTCTAGTTCCGAAAGTCAAATCGCGAAAATGTACGGGCATCAGGTTTAAACAACGTGGTAAAGTTTTTTTACAATACTACTAAGTATCAAGTATTAAAAATGTCCAAATGTAAAACAACATATATTGTATTTTAAGTTTTTATCTTAATCAAACCCGATTCGACGGAAATTCCATATACAGCGAGAACCAACGGATGATCAGATAGGATAATACTGACAAATAAAACTATTAGCTATGTTTTTAATGATCAACGATAGAAATAGTAGAACATTATTTCTTGAAATAGTGGTAAATCACTTTTACTAACGAAACTTTTTTCGTACATAAGATTTTTATTATTATCTTCTTTGAACAGACTACCAACGATAATTTATGGATCATGGATTTAAACTACTTAGTCAATTTTGTATAATTGAAATATTATTATTAACATAAGGTAAATATACAGTTTTCTCAATGCCCATGGTACAGTTAAAACATTGATATGACTGATTTTTGAACTGTTTTGAATATACCAAAGTACTTTAATCCTGTATTAATTATTATTTATTAATCTTTAATTAAAGTATCTAAAATTAAATCATATCTAAAATTTTCATTCTTGGTTTCTCGAAAAGACTAACGAGCGAGAACGCACGGACCTCGGATTTAAACTGTTCAGTCAAGTTTGTGCACTTTTATAAATGTAAATTATCGAGTTGTCTAAATACTCGCGGGTTGTCTAAATTACAAAGAATAATTAACCTTACAAACTAGCAGAAGAAAACACAGCGAGAAAAGCGGACCGGGATGATTATACGACCAAATTGGCAAATAAAACTATTAGAACTGTTACTTTGAACGATCAACGATAGGACATCCGTGTAAAACATTTTTGCTACCGTACCTAAGGTTATCAAGCGAGAACGGACGGACCACAGATTTGAGCTGTTTAATTATGTCTGTGAACTTACATAAATAAATATTGGACCACTTGTTGCATGTTTTGATGACCCATTTCGACCTTTTTGACTTCAGAGGAAATAGAGCGAGAACAAGCAGCAGAACAGAATAATCAGCTATCAAACTGTCAAATAAAGCTATTAGAACTGGTGTTTTGAACGATCAATGATAAAAATTGTACAGCACCTATTTAATTTTTTTTTATCGTACCTAAGATTGTCATGATTTGGTTCTAGAAAATATTAATAAAAAAGAAGGCACGAATAACGGATTGCATGTTTAGTCAAAATTTTAAATTTTCGTAAACGTTAAATATCCAGTCTTCCACGTTTTCACGGGACAATCAAAGTTAAATTGACGTTACCAACCAGCAGAAGAAAATATAACGAGAACAAGCGGACCAGGATGATCAGATACGATCAAACTATGAGCCCTGTTTTTACCATGAACGCAGGGATCACGGATTTAAACTGCTTAACGAAGTCGGTGAATTTATATAGACATAAATTATCCAGTTTTCTAAATTTTCACGGAACAACCAAATTAACCAGCAGAAGAAAATATAGTGAGAACAAGCAGACTAGAGTGTTCAGATATGGTCAGACTGGCAAATAAAACTGTTACAACTAGTGAACTGGTAAATGATAGAAATTGTACAGCATCCGTGTAAAATCTTTTGGCTACTACCTAAGAAGTTCATGAATGGTTTCTCGAAGATACTATCAATAACCACCACGGATTTAAACTGTTTAGCCAAGTTTGTGAACTTAACTTTAAATGAATAATGGTCCGCGTGTTCCAAATTTTAATGACACATTTCGCCCTTTTTCACGGCAGAGGAAATATAGCGAGAACAGGCGGATCAGGATAATCAAACAAGAGCAATCACACAAATAAGCAACATATAATTTTCTTTTTTCTTTTTTTATAATAAACAAGACTAATAAATTTTTGAAACAAAGAAAAACATTGCAGCAAAACAATAAATAAATAAAGGCTCGAATGTATAAGGATAAAATGACTAGTTTCTGGAGAAAAGTTGGTATATTGAAAACACATTCCTTTATTATGTCTAGATAATGAAATTTTTCTGTGTGTAAATTAAGTATTGGTGTCAGAACTATTGAGAGCTGAGGTAATCATTAAATTTCACGAAAGGTATATATTTTAAAAAAATAACGTAGGTAAGAGGTTTTTTTGCAGTTGTTATGTTTCTATTAGACGCCAATTAGATAGGAATAGTGCCCATCGATTGAAAAAATATTGTCGGTTGGGTAATAATGGTAAGAGATCTATATTTTTATATTCGAAAAATGTTTAAATATTAATGTAAGAGTTTGTGAGGTCTATTGTTTTTAAAAATTAAAAAATAAAGATTTTTATCTAGAATTTTTCCTATTTACATGAAAACACAGTACATAGAAAAGACGATAAAGAAAACATATTATCATTTTCCCCCTCGGGAAAATTTCCGTAATGGCCCAGCGTATTTTTCCCATTTCCCATATCTCATCGGGCCGCGGCACGTGTGAACCGGCCGTGGTACTCACCTCGTTGAGGAAGCGATGCCGTCAAGGTAAAAATGGGTCAGGAGTGCTAATGAGAAAGATCCTGTGGGAAACGACCGAACAGTTTGCCGGGCGACGTCGGACTGCCGGCGGGCCCCACACCGCTAGCCACCACAGCCCCGCAGCTTCCCTCTCCCCGGCCAGGGTGGATGCAACAGGTCCTGGGATGCTGTTGCTTCCAGCAAGACGTTCCTCATTTTTCAGCACTTTCCGAGGCCTCCAATTAACTATTATTCTATACAAATCCAATAACTGAAATTGAAAAAACATTTCGAATTTGTTACGATCTCTAAAGAAATAACGTTTTATGTCAAAAAAGAAGTTTAAATAATCTTCAATGAGTGGAGAAAATTAGGCCTTACAGCGGCAAAACTGAAGCTAATTTGTTTTGTAGGCGTAGACTAAACCATTATGTGATGGTTGGTAACGAGGTCATTCCATAGTTAAACAATACCTTAGACAATAGGCTAATTTTTGTGTTTCTAAGTCCAGCCGCTCTAAAATAAACTATTACCTATCTTCGTACAAAAAAATGAAATTAGATTAAAACTAAATTTTATTCTGGTACTTAAAGTCCTCTTGAAAAATTAAATTTTAATACAACATATCTACAAAGATTCCAGCCTGATAGAGATATATAAAAATGTACATTTACAAGAGCACATACATAATTTTAAAATGTTCTAAGATAGTAGGTAGAAATTCATTTCCTACCCATCATCTTATTATGGAGTTCCAAAAAATCAGGATAGACACCATCAAAAAAATGAAAATGTTTTAGTATAGAAATTAAAGAAGCATTTAAAAATCTTCGGAGCCAAATTGTAAGGAATTAAAAAAAGGGTTTGAAAGGCCGAAAAGGAATACGCGAATAGAGTGAGGAAGGGCATTCGATAGGTTGGAGGCACGGATAAGGAAGGAACGACTGAGCGCAATAATTCTATGTTTAGGCGGATAGAAGTCAGAAAGTTTGAGGGACTGTAGAGAATATCTGAAAGTAAGGAGATCATGTATGTAGAGATGGGAATGGGAAGATATCATGGGATGCTGTTGCTTCCAGCAGCCGTTCTTCATTTTTCCGCACTTACCGAGGCCACCAATTATCTATATTCTGTACAAATCCAATAACTGAAATTTGTTACGATCTCTAAAGAAATAAAGTTTTATGTCAAAAAAGGAGTTTGGATAATCTTCAATGAGTGGAGAAAATTAGGCCGACCAGCGGCAAAGCTAATTTGTTTTCTAGGCGTAGAATGAACCATTATGTGATGGTTGGTAACGAGGTCATTCCATAGTTAAACAGAACCTTAGACAATAGGCTAAATTTTGTGCTTCCCGGTCCAGCCGCTCTAAAATAAACTATTACCTATCTTCGTACAAAAAAATGAAATTAGATTAAAACTAAATTTTCTTCTTGGGACTTAAAGCTCCCGTGAATAATTAAATTTGAATGCAACATATTTACAAAGATTGCAGCCTGGTAAGGTTGTATAAAAATGTACATTTACAAAAGTACATATAATTTTAAAATGTTCTAAGGTGATGGGTAGGAATTCATTTCCTAGCCATCATCTTAATATGTAGTTCCAAAAAATCAGGATGGACATAATCAAAAAATGAAATGCTCTAGAATGGCAATTAAAAATCTTCGGTGCCAAATTGTAAGGAATTTAAAAAACGGGTTTTAAATGTGGAAACGTTGGGCATGAAGCAGCGGATAAAGCCGCAAAACAGGCGATAGAACATGGCGATCAGGCTTTACTCCCCATGAGGATTTCATTCGCACTTGGAAAAAATTAGCGTGACGACGAGATTGGTATGGAAATAGAAATGCTAAAATGAGAGAAGTTAAACCCCAAGCCAAATCTTTGGGATCTTCTTTTCGATCCTCAAGACATGAAGAATCCGTTCTAACTCGTTTAAGAATAGGACACACGAGACTCACACATGGCCATATCATGGCCAAGGAAGATCCCCCTTACCTGTGTAATGTGTAACGTGCCCATTACTGTAAAACATATTCTCAGAGCCTGCAGAGCATGAGAGGACGAAAGGAAAAGTAATATGCCATACTGCTGCCTCTCAGAAATTCTAGGAGATAACACCATAACAATTGGTAGGCTGATAAGATTTCTAAAGAAAACTAATCTATTTTCAAAAATTCAAATTAGAAATCTAGCCATAATAGTGACATCATGCCAGACTTTTAAGGCGTAATTAACCCTTATGTCGGTTGACGTCTTTGTATGTATACATAAATTTTTATAAAAGTGGAAAAGGAATAGGCGAATAGAGTGAGGAAGGAATGATTGAGCGCAGTAGTTCTATGTTTAGGCGGATAGAAGCCAGAAAGTTTGAGTGGAGTGTAAAGAGGTCTGAAAATAAGATCATATATGTAAAGATGGGAATATCATTTGATAGAGGAAGAATCCAAAGTTGGAACTTGGTAGAAAGGGTAAAACCCCTTCAAATCGTTTTACACATCAGTCACGTGGGAGTCATAAGGAAGACGAAGAATCTACAAAATAATTCATTAGACGTTCAAGCTCATCTTCAAGCTCCCCAGTGAGTCTCGAACCCACCTAATCCGTAATCAAAGTGGTGGAGAAACGGGATAAAATGTCTGGCTCGACAGAACTGGTTGGAGGGTAAAAAAGCAGTAAGGAGTAATAAGGAAATATGGTTTATTTAAAAGGTGGGATAGGATGTAAGGTATGGAGGAGAGAAGTGGATCCAAACCCAATAGCCCGGAACTTTTCTACGTTTAACTTAAGCCCATTTTAAGAGGCCCAGGGGATAATTGAATCCTTCTGAATCCTTACATATGCAGCTTGTACATATGTCAGGAGGTGAGATGGAAAGGGGAATTTGAAAGACATCTGCATACAGGACCGAAAACCCACATAAATAGTCACGGCAGAAAACTGATAGCTTAGCTGATTTTACCTGCCTAGATGATACTTAAAAAAATGGCAATGTCCAGTAAGTATGCCTTTGAGGAAACGTAAGTCGTTTTTAAATAGATTGACTATGCTTTATTATTTACATGACACATTGAGTTTTGGTCGTTTTGCAAGTCTAACTGAATCACACTGATTTAAATTCCGTCCGAGGTCGTCATTTTGAGCTGAGGAAACGTAATATATATATATATTAGCCTTATAGCGAGCCTTGATTTTTTTTTTTTTAATTTCTTGACCTGTTATCTGGACAACCATGCTTCGGAAGATGATAACGTTTGAAAATGTTGGAAAAGTTCTAATCTATTGAGGTAACCCAGATCAGCAGAAGTCTCTTAATATTTATGATTTTTTAATATAACAACATTTACGATATTTTTTATGATATATTGACTTAGGAGTATGGGTTAGCAGTGCAAGTAATTTCCTGACAAATAACCTTTTTACTTTTTTCAAACTGCGTAGAGCTTGTATATATATATATATATATATAATTGTAATTATATTAGAAGCACCAAAAGCAACTGGTTCAATATTATACTTATATTCACTAATTTCGTGGTCCGCTTGACCAATTAATACATTACAATTAATTAAGGTTTTTAGTTGAGATAAAAAAGTCAATGGCACGAGCGGGATTCGAACACACGATCTTCGGCTAGATACGCCGCAGCTCTACCACTTGAGCTATCGTGACCTCGATCCACTCGGACACTAACTTCCCATCTCAATCCCACCTTTTTAATTTTGTCCGAGTGGATCGAGTGGTAGAGCAGCGGCGTTTCTAGCCGAAGATCGTGGGTTCGAATCCCGCTCGTGCCATTGACTTTTTTATCTCAACTAAAACTTTAATTAATTATATTATACTTATAAATTAAATAGATCTTTTTGGAGGAAAGTGAAGAAAACAAGGAGAAATTATAGCGTTAAATTTTCTTAGAAAAAATTTATAAAAAATGGAATAGTTGAACAAATTCATACCTTACTTCCAAGCGTATAGGCAAACTTTATGATTGCCCATGGTCTCGGTCCATTCAAAAATTGAATTAGTCTAGTTGAAGGAAAAACACTTGTATGGGTGTATTGGATTTAGAGCTAGAGTTGTCCAAGAACGTGGTGACGAAGTAGTTTAATAAATTTTGAGAATTAAAATTTGTGAGAATCGAAGTGTGGTATGTTTGTAGATGACCGAGAGAGGAAGTTAGGTAAGACTTTGCTTCATCATTGTGGCTAGGGTGAAACGCTTAGGATACTGCATTTGTATCTCATTATACAAATACAGTATCTCTGTATAGTGTATACAGCCATGGATTGGGTTGCGCATAGAGCGGATACCCTTATCTCTTAACCTCATAACTGAAATCAAGGGAAGCTATGAGAGAGGACTTTAAATAGAGAAAAATTCTTCAATGAGTGAGCACGTTTTCGATAAAGGGATTGAAAATAGACCAGGCCAGTCTACATCAGCTAAGTTAGAGAACTGTGCTTCTTTAATAAATATTTCAAATGAGCGAGCCTTGATTTTTTTTTTTTTAATTTCTTGACCTGTTATCTGGACAACCATGCTTCGGAAGATGATAACGTTTGAAAATGTTGGAAAAGTTCTAATCTATTGAGGTAACCCAGATCAGCAGAAGTCTCTTAATATTTATGATTTTTTAATATAACAACATTTACGATATTTTTTATGATAATATTGACTTAGGAGTATGGGTTAGCAGTGCAAGTAATTTCCTGACAAATAACCTTTTTACTTTTTTCAAACTGCGTAGAGCTTGTACACCTGGAATCTAGAACATAAAATTGATCTGCTGACACAGAAAAATATACATCATAATTTCCTGAGAGATTTGGAACATGTTTTATTTAGCGTTAGTTAAGGCTAGAGACTTTTTGTCTCAAATGTTTGACAAAATAGCAGTATTTTCACATTTACATTTTATTTGCTTTCGTCCTTAGTTATTGTGCCAATCGACTCAGGAGGGTAGAATCATTAGCAAACAATTACAAATAAGTGAAATTATTTTGCGTTTTTCTCGCTTATTTTAAGGTTTACGAGTTAATCTCGAGCAGCAGATGGCGCAGGAGGGTCGATTTTTTATGTATTATGATGATTTATTCTATATTTTATAATATTTTCCGTCCCAACTATGGCCCAATTTACATAAATATCATAGCAATATAAATTGCATATTAATGTTTGATTTCAATAACTATTCTACCAGTCATACATTTCTTTAATATAAAAATATTATTAAATTAAAATTATTAGAAACATCGTAAAACTTACGGAAATATTTCAATAATAATGGAATTCGAGGAAAAAGAACAAATCAGTCATTTCTGGCGTTTTGATATCTGCAAATTTATAATTTTCCCATTTGTTAACCACATCTTATTATATATGCAATGTTTATTTATTCTACGTTTAAAATATCATGGAAATTACAACAAATATCATACAAATTTCATAAAATATCAAAAAATAAAGGAAAATGGCAAAAAGACGTAAATCTCCCACTTTGATATTATCAGTACGGTGTTTTTTTCATTTGTTAATTGTACTTTTGTTATAAACCGTTTATGTTGCTATGTACTGCAAAAGAATATCATAGAAATTATAACAAATATCGTAAAAATCACAACACCAAAAATATCAATGATAATGGAAAATAGCAATCAGAAGTAAATCTGTCAGTTTTGACTTGTAGATAACTGCAAATTTTGATATTTATTCTGTTTGTTATTCATTTCTTTCATATAAACATTTTATTTATTGTGGGTTTATCTAAAAAATCATAAAAATTACAAAAACATTTCTATAATAACGGAATATGCCAAAAATATGCCAAAAAGGAGTTAATCTCT
Organism: Cimex lectularius; assembly: GCF_000648675.2. Taxonomy (NCBI): domain Eukaryota; kingdom Metazoa; phylum Arthropoda; class Insecta; order Hemiptera; family Cimicidae; genus Cimex; species Cimex lectularius. The sequence goes on from NW_019392641.1 coordinate 2,065,944, forward strand.
TAATTTTATGATAATAATAATAATTGATTTTATCCATTAATTTATTATAAATTATTTATTCGCACTACTATTTAAAAAAGCGTGATAGATATTACACAACTAATCAATTAGAATTCAATTAATTAGTAAATATGTAGGACTTGTAGTATTTTTATTTTGCCTATGTTTATTTATGCTACGTTTAACAAAAAAAGAATATAATTAAAAAATAGAAAAAATAAAATAATAGAATAATAGAAAGACATAATAGAAAAAGAAAAATAGTAAAAACAAATATATTTGTCACTTCAATTTTTTTTGAATACTCCAAAATCTTGATTCTTATTCAATTTGTTTATCTTTTCAACCATGAATTGCTTTTTCCTGTTACGTTTAACAAAAATACCGTATAAAGTATAAATTACTTATTCTTTTTATCTATGGTTTTTGGTTGAGATGAAAAATTAGTGTCACCATCGGGATTCGAACCCACGACCTTCGGCAATTCATGTCAACCAAAAACCTTAGAAAAGAAGAATAATTAATTGAAATAATTAATATGGTCAATTATGACTACTAAGCAAATATGGATTAATTTAATAAATTATAAATATCAATCACAAATATCATAAAAATTACATACAACATCAATAACAATTGAGAAAAAAAGAGTAAAGCAAACTGTAGTAAATCTCACATTTTTGGCTTTTTATATCCGTACATTGCGATAGCTATTGGTTCTAGTTATTTATTTATTTTACTCTTTCCCAATTACAAATGAATACAGAAAAGTATAAAGGCTATAGCAATACATAAATTTAAAAATATTTATAATACAAAAAATAAAAAACAGAAACTATTTAAAATTAATTGAAACAATTTGAACTAGGTATTAAAACTATCTAATTAATAGTAATGATTCAATGTTCAGTTTTCTAATGATAAAATGTGCTTAAATTTACTTAAACTGACATTAAATATATCTATATTTTTGAACGAGTTTAACATATTTGTTGTTCTTAATGTAAAACTCAATTTGGCATAATTAGTTCTATGGCAATAAATAAAAAGTGTTATTGACTTCTGGACTGATAAGACGAAACATAAAAATTAATTCGGTTAAGCAGTAATGGGCAATCAGTTACGAAATGTAATAATTTATGTAATAATATGCAATCAAAGAATTTCCTTGCAATACGTCAATTTCAGATCCCGACATTAACGATTTCTGTTTTCTTTGATTGTTCTGTAATTATCAGGCGTAAAAATCTTTTGATGAGCTGCTTCTATGCGGCTGATAAGGGTGGATTGAGCTAAAGAGGTGAACAGTAATCAATGTAATATTAGCCTTACAGTGGAAGTGTATGAAATTTTAACTGTATCTGGAAAATGGAAATGTATGCCATATAATAAATCCTAAAGTTTTATTTGCTACACCAATAGTTGTATTAATGTGAGTGTGAAGATTTATCTGTCAATTATGATGCCAAGATCTTTAACAATTTCACGTCTAATTAGGAGCGAGTCTGATATAGCGTAGTTAAATTTGATAGGATATTTTATTTTATGGAAAGTCATACTGAATATTTGTCAGAATTTTAAAGAATATTATTAAAGTTGAACACCATTTATTAAGTTTTACTAGGGCATGTTGATGTTGTAAGCAGTCTGAAACAGAATTAGTCTTTAAGAATATTTTTAGGATAAATCATCTACGAATGCGGTCATAACGGATGGAAGAGAATAAGAGATATCGTTTTTATACATTTTAAAAAGAAAAGGCCGAAAGTGCGACCCTGGAGGAACTCCAGAAATTGCTAGAAAACTATGTGAAATTACAGATTTGAATATTTGTTAAAGCATTCGATCTTCTAAATAGGATGAAAACTATAATAATTTACCGTGTGCACCTAATTTTTGTAATTTCTGTAGTAGGTTCCTATGATCAAAATGATCAAAAGCTTTTGAAAAGTCATTATAAATACAATCAACTTGTAGTCCTTCGGGAAAATACTGAAAGATATTAATATATCGATGGTGATCTTTGCGAATGAAAACCATATTGATTATGAGTAATAACGTTTTTTTTAAATATTGGGTTTAAGGAATTTAATATGATACTTTTAAAAACTTTGCCTACAGCAGGTCGTACGCAAATTGATCTATAATTACAAATATTACTTTTATTACTATTTTTAAAAACCGGAATTGTATAACTATTTTGAAGTGAAAAGAGGAAAAATTCCTGTAGATAGGGATTTATTAAAAAGAGAAACCTAAATGGGACCAATAACAAGTTCGCAATATTTTAATATTTTATTATGTATTCCATCCGGCCGTGCACTTTATTTACCATTAGAAACGAGATCATCTTCAGTACTTCTTCAAGAGTAACAGTTATTATAGATAGAATTATACAAGTGTAAGAGGGTTTCTATTCATAAACGTAACAAGTTGATGGTTTTAAAGATTAAACGCTAGAGAAATGATTGGCCAAGAGATTGGAAAATGAAAGCATATCAGAGCTTTATAAATTATCTATCGAATACAAACAAACCAGCATACATTTCCATGCCATTTATCCAAGGCCTATCACATAAATTAAACACATTTCTCTCGTCCGATAACTTTAAAATAGCTTTCAAAAATTATAAAACAATTCAAATTTTTTTTCCAAAATTAAAGATCCCACACCATTAACAAATAAATCTGACGTAATCTACAAGATTAACTGTTTAAACTGTCCGGCAACTTACATCGGCCTTACATCCCAATATCTGGACAAGAGAGTAAAGCAACATATCTATGATTGCAAAAACCTAAGCAAAATCCTACAGCACTCGCTACCCACCATTTTGAACACCAACACAATTTCGACTTCAAAATCCAAAAGTATTACACACAGAACAAAACAAACATAAACGTAATTTCTTAGAAATGGTTTATATCAACAGAGATAAACACAGCATCAATTACAGAACAGATACATGTAAACTCAGTCGCAGCTACGCCAATATCATTAATCAAATTCAATACAGATAACATACCTATATCATCACATTACATTCCACACATCAAATATTTTTCACATAGTCTAATTTCCCAACAATTTAACTTTCCTTTTCCTATTTATCTCTTTCTATATAATCATGAAAGGATAATCTGGCCGAACCATTACCAACACATTGTTTCCTTTCGTCGGCTCTTTTCACCTCAAAGAAGCCGAAGTCTTATACAAAAATGTCTTTTCTATACCGACATCCTTTCCCACCCCTTCAAAATCCAACGTATATAAACGAAAAATAGCAAAATCTCACTGGCACTCTCGACACGACACGCAAGAATGGCACAATTACACAGAAGACAAACACTTTGAGTGAGTAGAAATACTTTGATTGAATATATAAAAAAATATATTTTGCATTGTATAAATTCACTTTTCCACATCTAAAATGTAATTGTTATATGTAAACAATGTTTGCCCTGACATTGTCCTGAAGATGATCTCAATAAAGATCGAAACGTTGGCACGAAAATATTTTTCTAAAACCTACGTCACACCAGACCGCATCTCACGATTTCTAAATAAATTTATAAATTATTTTAAAACATTTTATCAGGACAAAATTTGGACTTTTTTAATAAATTGAAATAGTTCCAAAATATATTTATTCTACTCGTATTTCCAATCGATATTTCAATACTATTGATAAAGCCAGAATGTAGTTGTTTTGTTAAACATTTACACTTCGTTCTTAGGCATCCGGCTCGTGGACCTCTTGTAACCACGTCTCAGAAAATGGCCAGGTTTCAATTCGCACGGGAACACGTGAATTGGACATTGGAACATTGGGGACGAGTTCTCTTTACAGATGTGGTGAGAGTTGGCCACAAATCTTCAAATGGGCGTAATATCATATGGAGACGCACAGGAGAAATGTACGCCCCATGCTGTATGGTTCCTCAGGTGGCATTCCACAGTGTGTCATCGAGGCTCTAGAGTGGCAGTTCCTTGGACGCCCGCACCGAATTGGTTGTTGAGCGCGGAAGATTTCTAAATTCACAGTTACTTACAAGACATAATCGAAGAACATGTGCCATTTGCCTCTACATCAGTGAGAGACTCTTGCTAATGCAGGATAATGCCCATAGAGCACGTATTGTGGATGACTGACTCCAACCTGAATGCGGTTGGAATTGAATGCTTGCGTGGCCAGCTCGAAGTCCAGATTTGAACCCAATCTAACACATTTGGAACCAACTTATGCAACGACAACGTCGGCGAAACCCAAGTCCAAACATCCTAGAAGAGTTGGAAACGGCTGTTCTTGATGAATGAGAAAGAATTCCTTAGGATTTTATCAGAAATCTATTGAATTTTTGAATAAGAAAACGTTTGCATTAAAGGGGACAACAATTTTTTTTAACATTTATATTTGTTTTTGAATTTTCTGTTTTTTGTTCTTTACTCAGTAATTGTTTTTTTAGAATTAGGTAATAAACTTTTCTTTTTAAATGTCTTATACCTATTTACCACTTATATATTATATCTTATTTTTACCCTATATCTTATATCTTATTTTACCACTAAACCTATTTTTGGTATGGAAAATATGAATAAACCCAAATACAATAAAATTTAAGGGTGGTGTGTTTATTTTGTCCATCAGTACATTTTCAGATTTACAAAAACGTAATAGAAATTGCACAAAATATAATAATGAACATTTGTGGTGTTTAGAGACCGTTAGTTAATTGTTAATTTCTGGTGTCGCGTCGTCGGAGTAAGTAATTTTCAACAAAAGCTACAACTGGCTTAATGAACCTGAAATTTGGTTGTTACGGTACTTAGTCTGAGACACACTGAAGACGGCGATATGCCGAAACGCGTTTCAGAAATTGTCAACAAATATCGTAAAATTACATAAAACATCAATAATTAGGAAAAATAGAAAAAAGGAGTAAATCACCACGTCTTAATTTTTCGTATCTGCAAATTTCTACATTCATTCCATTAGTATATCATTGCTTTTGCCATATCGTTTATTTGCGCTAAAGTTAAAAAAAATATTACCTTAATTACAAAAACTCATTAATAATGTAAAAGAGCAAAAGAGTAAATTTGCCACTTCTGACCTTTGGTATCTGCAAATGTGTAAGTTATTCCATTTGTTAATTATTTATTAAAATGCCTACAAGTATCAATTATACAATAAAATAAAATAGCTTATTTATGCTAGTTAACACAAATATCTCATTAATTACAAAAGCTCAATGGTATTGTGAAATAGCGAAAATGCCACTTCTGCCTTTTTGTTCTTTCCAAGTTTCTCTTCTTCCTTAGTTATTACATTTATTAAAATTTTATTTTGCTATAACTGTTTATTTGTGCGAAATTCAACTAAAAATGATCTAAAGTGTTAGAAAATATCATTAAAATGAATTCTGAAACCTTTAAGAATCAAATGAAAAAATGAACTACCGAAACAATAATTATAAAACACAAACAAAAATATGGAAACGAAAAAAAATGAAAACTAGTAAAAATATCCAATGAGGAGAGTCCACATCGACGGAATTAATGAAAAATTAATGGCTGATGTTTCTGTGCATCATTTTCATATGAGTGCAAAGCAGCTAGCAGGGACAGCATAATCAAAGAAAATCAACAGGAGGTAAAAATCTGAAAAAACAAAACTCGTTCCAAATGCGCGGTAATTTGGAATTCATAGGTTTAACAGAAAAAATATGGGTTCGAATCCCGCTCGTGACACTGACTTTTTTATCTCAACTAGAAACCTTAATTAATTGAAATATATCAATCGGTCAAGCGGACCACGAAAACTAGTGAATTTAGAAAAAATAACGTTCCCAGCGAGATCTTTGGGATTTGAAAGAAATCACTGTAACTTTAGATGTCAAACGTGTATTTAATTATAAAGAGAACACTAGCCATTAACAATGGAAAATAATAAGAAAGAGGTGAATGTGCCACTTTTTTAAATGATTAAATAATTGAAAAATAACTTTATTTTTTTAAAAAGAAAAAGAAAATAGAAAATACTTCTTTACAAGCTAGTACAAACAAACAGTTCTTATACAGCATAGGATACAGTGAACAGGAGGAAATTCATTTGAATAGAATATATGTACATAAAAGTGATGATAATAATAAACAAATAAAATTAAAAATTAAACTGCTCCACAAACTCTCAGCAGTACTCCAGTGCACTCTAGCAAAATTAGGTCTGAACAATTTGTGTATTTGAAACTTGGCTCTTAAAACTCTTGTAGTTCTTGTAGAAAAGAAGGGATGAAAGGGATTTAAGACCACAAACGTAAGAAAGAATGATTACTTCGGCTGATTTCGAAAGAAATAAGTGATCTCTTTGCCAACAAATTGTAATGTTACAAATTGATTATTGATGATAATTAAAATAAATAGCACTGCAATTGTAAGTGGCATCCATAATAATTCATTAAAAAAATAAATAAATAAAGCAGAATTCGCTATTTTGGGACTATGCATAAATAAATTATTATACAACTGATCTTTTGGTTATTTCCCAATATTAGTTATATTTTAAGACATTTATGTGATGTATATTATAATTTATATGATATTTTAATAAATTTAACATAAATAAACAGTACATGCCAGAAGAAATATATAAAAAAAGAAATATCTATACAAACTTTACTGGTACTTATTAAAAAATTGGCACATTTAGTACTCTTCCCCATATTTATTATTATTGATGTTTTATGTAAATACAATGATGTTTATGAATTGTAGCATGAATAAACTGTATATAATGAATAAATTTTTTATTTAAACAAGAGTAAAAACATTAACTTTACATATTCTAAAAGATATTATTGACAATGGCCTTAGCTGTCTGTATAAGTTGCCTTATATACCTATTTTTGTTATTTAAGATACACTAATTTGATTTTAAAAATTGAAGTGGTCGATCAAACATGTTTGGTAATGAAGGGCATGAGTAAGGTACACAAGATTCCTCCAGTTATCCGTTCCGTTAAGGATTGCGATAAATTCTTCTTTATCCAGCTCAATTTCCCAGAGTATTTCTGGCGGATCTCTCTTAAAACAAGGCGGAGTATTCCCATGAAGTTAAAAGCGCCCTTTGGGACGTTGTGGTTACATAAGAAGCAAATGATGATGCTGTCCAGTGTTCACGGTTGGCAGCTCAGTTGGAGCAATTCACCCCTCTCCCTTAAGACCAAAGACATGTCATACTAGAGACATACATGTATTTTCGACCTAAGCCTAAATCGAACCTTGCGTACAGTTGTGGGGCAAGCTATTTCTTTTTAACCAAATCAGTGGTATTAGGAGACTTCAGTTCCTCCTAGACGTTACAGCCAACCTAACTCGGACAGATGACATATTGGCTTGTCATACGAGACACTTCTCCCACTATTTGCTTCATTTCAATTTTTAATAGTGTAATTCGTAACTGCAGTGACATTTAAGTTAATTTTAGCTTAATTTTTCGTACAAAACAATTGCTGAAAAATGTGAGGAAGTTCTAATTTGCTAATCCGACAGGTCAGAAAGTGGCATATTTCACTTTTATTTAAACAATTCCACTTATTTTGATACAATTTATAATTTCTTTAATTAAGTTAATTGTAACTCATATATCCAGTGTATAAGAAATCAATTGCTGAAATGGGTGAGAAATTCAGTTCAAATTTGTTCCCCTGGCTTGTCATACATCTCAATTCTCCATCTATTTTTTAGTTTCAATTTTTATTAGTATAATTCATACCAGCAATGATATTTAAGTTAATTGTAGCTTAATGAACCATTTTGGTACAAAACAATTGCTGAAATGGGTGAGAACAGTTCAAATTTGCACATATATTGGCTTGTCATACATCCAAATTCTCCCATTATTTGTTTTATTTCAATTTTTAATATTGTAATTCATAACTGCAGTGATATTTAAGATAATTTTAGCTTAATGAACCATTTGGGTACAAAACAATTGCTGAAAAATGTGAGAACAGTTCAAATTTACTAATACGATAAGTCAGAATATGGAATATTTTACTTTTCTTTCACCAATTCCAATTGTTTTGGATACAATTTATAATTCCTTTGAAATTTCTGTTAATTGCTGCTTAATGAAATAGTTTGTAAAATTACAATTTTTGAAATATTTGAAAACAGTTGAAATTTGTATATATTGTCTGTTCAGAAGTGGCATATTCAGTTTATTTGAACTATTATTCTGCATACAATTTTAATTGCTGTTATATTTATGTTATGTGTATATGTAGTGTTATATGTTGTCATAAATAAAATTTGTTAACGCAGTTAAAGACGAGATATCGATTTATTCTTTAATTAAGTCAGCAAATCAATAGAATAATTTATGATTTAACCATTGTGGAGGTTTTACTACAGTACCTACTACCTACTGGCTACTGCCTAGTGCTTAGTTTTCAAACCGTCTGGCGTTGTTTATTTTTACGTTTTATTATTTTCAAATATATTTTGGGATCTTGTAAAACGTTTTTATAATTTATTTTATGTCATATCCGGCATCACTAGATGTGTGTTTACGTATTACGTTAGTGATTTTTGAGGTAAATAATTTAGTAGCGTTTGTAAGACATGGTACAAAAAGATGAATTTCTTCTTAATTGTATTGTTTACTTTTATGTTGTAAAAATAAAAAGTAATTAATTTCTAAACGTGAATTTTGTATTGTAAACTCGATACTAAATGACTAACTTCCGAGCTTATACACACATTTGTATTGGTTTTTGTTTATTAAAATTATGTGCTTTGACTTAAAGATAAGCACTATGATAAATTATGGCTAGGTGTTTAACTGGTGTACTCTGACAATATACCATTATGTAAAATACGTTTGATATTTTTAGTTTTAGGTTTTGAAGTTTTTGTGCTTCAGTCATGACAAAAGACATAGAGGAAGATTCGTCTAAGAAAAGAAGGAAGATCGACACTGCAGAAACAAATGGAAAGCAAACGGACTCGGTTAAAAACGATGTCGAAACGGATAACAAAACGTACCCTCTTACCATTTATCATGTATGGATGTTTTTTAAATTTTATATACATACATCCTAAATTGTGTATTTTTCTTTGCATTTTGTTCACTATTTTTAACAAATTTAAATTTTTTCTATTCCAGAAAGTGTCAGCTTTTGAACACAACGAGGCTTTAAGAAGGGATTCGCAAAAAGATTTAAAAATTTACAGAGAGACGTGTTCAGAATTTGCACTACTTATAACAGAAATAGCTGATTTGAAGTTTAAAAAGCCGGATGGGGTAAGAGTGAACATTTCCTCTTTATAAAAAAATTATTATCAATCATTAATTTCCTTTGATGTTTAGTGGGAAGATCAAGTGGTTAAAAAGAAAATCGACGCTGCCCTTTTAACCATAATTTTGAAAAAACTTAATAGAATAGAGAAAATTCGTAATAAGACGTCAAGGAATAACGTGACAAAGGTCAGACAGCAAGTTGACGTGCTTCATTTACAATTACAGAACTTATCCTCAGAAATTCAAAAACTGCAGCAGGAAGTAGACAAATGCTTACAATTCAAGTAAGACTTTTCACCGCTAAGAGCATGCAATTAACTTGACTTAAGCTGAATGCTTTGTTTCGATTATTGCAGGTCTAAACCTTTAGGGATAGATTTAGTACCGATTGACGAATTTTACAAAAATGCACCAGAAAGTATCTCGAGGAAGGTGAGTAGCTGTTGTATATTCTCTGGTTGTCGCATGATAGAATCTTGTCTTGTAGGAAATCACACAAACGGATGAGCATCAACTCCAATTGGCGAGATTAGAATGGGAATTACATCAAAGAAAAGAGCTTTCTTTGCTTTATAACCAGCTTGTTGAAAGAAAAACATCAATATCCAAACTAATAGAGAGAAAAATCAACGATCTAGATAGTTTATCACCGCATATCAAAGAAGTTTTGAATGTAATTAAACTTTATTTGAAATATTTTGCTTTTTGTTTCTTGTTTAATTTCTTACATTGAACTGGTGAGAAATCGTATACGAGACAAATTTAAGAGATGAAAATTTAAAAATTATACTGTTTATTAATAAATTATTAATTTCAGGTTACAAAGCCTTTACAAGAAAGGCTAGGTGTACAGACGTATCGTTTTTCCACGACCAGTGATATTGCTTCATATTTACCCCATGCTTTATATTTTCTGTATGTTCAAGTTATCGCATACAGTGAAGCTTGTGGTAAAATACTATTTAAAATAATGATATAATGATTGTGATATGTCTGGTCTAAACTTTTTTTTTTATTTTTAGATAAAAATATCATTGTTGACATTGTTGGAGACAAAGAAAAAGCCAAGCTTATGAAAACTATAGATGTAAACGCTGAAAAGGACTCTTCGAGCGAAGGATCTGAAAATGGTGTATGTGATTTCCCTCATAAAAAAAATAATAATTCACTAATTTTGTGGTCTGCTTGACCAATTAATATATTACAGTTAATTAAGGTTTTTAGTTGAGCTAAAAAAGTCAATAGCACGAACGGGATTCGAACCCACGATCTTCGGCTTGACACCAACTTTTACATAACATTTGAAAAATGGCAAAAAGGAGGAAAATTCAAAAGGTGCGGTTGAGATGGGAAGTTAGTGTCCGAGTGGATTGAGGTCACGATAGCTCAAGTGGTAGAGCAGCGGCGTATCTAGCCGAAGATCGTAGGTTCGAATCCCACTCGTCCCATTGACTTTTTTATCTCAACTAAAAACCTTAATTAATTGTAAAAAAAAAATAATATTCATAATGTAAATGTGCTACATTTTTTCTTCTTTTTTAAGGATGTCGGGAAGAGTCAAAAAAGGGAAATGAAAGAACTAAAGCGGAAAAAACTATTAGCAAAGCATCCTTTGTCTGTCAATTTAAAAATGAATTTAAAAGGTATATTTTATGTTATTATATCATTTATTGGATAGCCAAGTGGTCAGCATGATAGACTCTTGGCTTATAGACCCGTCATTGTAGGTTCAGTTCCCACTGTCGCCCTTGGCCTTTTTTCATGTTATCCTCCTTTCCCCAAGAACAATTAATTCATCTCATTCTCTGATTCTTACTCTGGCCAATATTTAAAAAAAATGTATCATTAATAATATTTTTAAATATTAATGAAACATTCTACTTCTGATTGTTTTGGAAGTGTAACAGTCCAAAAACGAGACATAAAATTTGGGCTCTATATCAAAAGTGCTACATCAATCAGCATGTTGAGCAGCCAGTTAAAATCTTGTACTGGTCACATGGCTCACAAACTCCTCACCCTTGAAATTATCTGATTCCATCATATCTAATTGCATCATACCTTCGCAATTTTGAAAGAAAAAAATTACAGACTAGAATGTAAAATTATTGTAGAAAATCCTGTGGGGTAGCTGATCACTCTCGTTGTCCTAGTCTCTGCCCTTGCATTTATACAGGGTAGTGTTTAACTTCAGTTTCCCCTTATAATTTTTTTTTCTTTGGTGTGTGTGTTTTTGGCAAATGTACACTTATTTTTGTCTAGTTCAACATAGGCCAAAAAGTGTGGTCTACGAATAGGAGCTTAACTATTTCAAGTGACAAGATACTCATCAATATACATTGTTTTGAAGGTTTTTGATATTAAATTCAACAGTGCAAATGGTTTTTAATTTGGAACTACATTCTCAAGTGATTTGCTAAAAACTATTTCTGAGCGTCGTTTTTCGGTAAAACAAAATCCAGCTTTTTTAACCCAGAACTAATTAATTCGACATTTTAATTGTTCGTAAGCTAATTGTTTGTGGTACTAATACAAAAATCGAATAAAAGACAAGCATTGCCTATTTTTGCTTTAATTGATGGTTTTTATAAGTAGGGACCCATAATAGTCGCTCAAAAACAAAATTTGTCAAACATGTCAGGATCCGATCGTTGCTCCAATCTGCATATTATTGAATATTATATACAAAAATATTAAGTATATGTTCCCTACCTATCACTTGCACTGCCTGTCCCTTTTGATTTCTGCATAAAAAACTGCCATGAGAGTTGTACTCGGCTTTTGCACTGACACGAGCCATAACCACTCCTCTGATCATGCTCACTAGCCCAGAAGTGGGCTGAATGTAAATGGTGGGCATCAGTTTTGTTACTTACAACTGCATCAGGGAGGATAGGCAGGCCAGGATGGTCGGTAACGACCAAATTCACAAAGAGAGAAATTGAATTAAAATTGTATTAATTTCAATTTGTATGTTTTGTTGTTACATCATATACTTGGTAAAGACTTGAATTATTTGTGAATTTGTCATCATTTCGTGACAAATATCTGATATTTATATATTTAACATTCTTAGCATATTGACCATGGCCACGGGTACATGTTTTCTTGACAGACCTCAGGCACAACATATCATGGTTCTGTGCTTTTTTTTAGATCTACAAGAACATTTATGGTGGAAAAGGGCATTTTGTTAGAACGCTGATTTTTTTAACCTCAATTCCTGTAAATTGTTGACTATCATTTGCTATTTATTGTTAGTAAATTGATTAAACTATTCAAAAGTTACTTTTTTAGTAGCAACAGAATTATGTCAGTGAATGCATTAATGTAGAATTATTTTATACTTTGAAGTATTATTTAGGTTTATTTACACTATTTTCCTGTATGTCGACATTAATAATAAATATCTTATCCAATCTTCCACTCCTAAGAGAAATCAACCTTTTCAATTTGCTTGTTGTAGATGGAACTAGTTTAACATTAGAATTTTTTTACTTGATGAAGCTAAAAATCGTAACAGTCCTGCCCAACGTGGTTCTTCATACAAAAGTGAAAAGCTCTGCAGCCAGGTATTAGCCCCTGTTCCCACCACCATCTTAACGTTAATAACTTTATTAATTAACACTACACCGATTTCAGTTCATTGTTGCAGAATAATAACATTCTAATGAATTTATTTTCCGGCGATGTCGGAATTGAAAGTCCCAATGTCGCTAATCACTATCAGCTGAGAGAAGTAAGTGTTAACAAATTACTGGAAAAATTATTTAGATCAATTTTTATTTCAGGTCGGCCTAGATAATTTCGATCAACGTAAAGTAGGTATTCCGTACCTATGGGCACAGAAAATGGGCGGTCTCAATTTTGGTACATTTGGAGATTCAGTAGGTGTGGAACCAGTACAGAAAATAGCCAAATTCAACTTACCGGTGATTATGAAAGAGATCAGTAGGAGGATAAAGTCTCGAGTGGCTCTGGTGAAACAAATATTGGATCTTGGTATGCTCATTTTAACTTATACATAGTTAATTCCCAGTACAGTACCTCATGAAATAAAGTATTAACTCTCCTCTCCCTAATGGATCAGCGATCGTCTTCATAGGAAAGATCCTTGGAAAGTTCATTCAACAATCATATAAGAACCCTTGATAAAAATTTTGAAGCAGTTTCGAAGAAACTTTATTGACAATAGATATTTTAGGTCAAAATGGAAGAAAAGAGTCTATGGGTATTGGTTCCCCCTGAGGCTTCCCTGGGGTGATGGAAGGATGCAAAAATGATTCATAATTGATCCTCGATCTCCAATAATGCGATGATCGTATAATTCTTACGGGATTACTATTTAACTTTCATTGGTGTCTAACGTATTACTACTGTACGATATATTTATTTCAGTAGTTTGATCGTTTCCTACGACTGGGTTTATTTTTTGATTATTGAACTCAGTTGACATGGTGTGCATCACTGTAAGGTGTAGATCCTAAATCCAACAGCTCTTCATTCGAGCTTGATGTACTTACAAATGGACTTTAAACAAAAAAGACATAATTGACATTGGTCTTATGTTGATAGTCCCAATTTGATGATATTTAACTGAAGCCTGTCCTGGAAATACGTAAGCTAGGAGAGCTTTCGAGCTGCCTGATTGAATGAATGATTATTTTTATTATTGATTATTTAGAGATCGTGAGATGTGGCCTGGTGTGATGACCTACGAGTGTAGGTTTAGAAAAACATTTTCTTTATCGTGCCAACGTTTCGATCTTTATTGAGATCATCTTCAGGGCCTGAGATTTATAAACATTGTTTAAATTACACAGATGACTACACAATTATGTACAAAATATAGTGATTATCTTTGATATCTTTTCTGATTATTTCATGTGCACAGTTTGGCTTGAAAGTTGGTTGTGGTGGGGCCGAGGGTCATGTAGATAATTTATTACAGTAAAAACAACCTTGCTTAAAAAATTAATTCCCTTAATTAACTATTAGGTAAAAATTGTTGCTTATTATAAGGTCATATTAATAAATTTGTTTTTCCAATGATTAGAAAATGGAACCATATTAGGACCGACTGAAATGAGATCTGTAAAATTATCCTGCACCTTAAAAAACTGGGAGACGTGTACGTGGAACGATTTCAAACACCATCCTGCGACGTCTCATCTGAGCAGTTCAGAGCATATATCCCAGTACGACATATTTTTCAAAAGCGTTATAACAAGGGAACAAGGTATACCAACTGTTTTTACTTACAATAACGGTGTGTGTATATTATTTGATTTATTTACAGCAATTTTAACTATGTTTGTATCGGTGAAAAGCAACTACCCGATCGCTCCTCCGATATTTTGTTTTCAATTAGAGTGGAATGATAGAGTGTGGAATTCTAGTAACAATGCTGACTTGAGTGTAAGATTTTATGTTTGTAAAACAATTGGTTTTAGTTTAAAATAAAGCATAAAATCAACTTTTGCTCTTTCCGCACAGAATATGGAGAAGGAAGTGAATTTTTACTGGCGAGAACTTTTAACGGAAACAAACTGGGCTCAATCGTTGCTCATGTTTCAAGTGCACAGGGCCATGGTGTGTTTAGACATAACGCTGGAATGTATGTATCCAGATGAATTTCGGTCAGAGAAAAAGACTTTCTTTCACCCTTCAAGGTATTATTAAACATTTGATATAGTAATTGTTTTATTTTACTTATCTAGATTGTTTAATTTTTTTTTTTTTCTGCAGAGGAAGAAACAGAGGCCGGCCTTATAAATATGAAGCTATTGGAGAAGGTGTCTTCGTTCAGCGATAAAAACACAATCGTATTTTTAGAACTGAACATATTTCACATAAAATTTATATTGATTGTATCAGAATTAATTGAAAATTGTTTTATATACATTTTATACAAAAACATTTAATATTAATGTTTGACAGGGCCCTGTAGACATTTATTTGAAAAAACCATCTTTTGTCATATTTCGATATACTTTCTGTTTCATAATTTTCATGTAAATCAATTATGTATTAAATCATACAAATGACATTTTCCGTTTGCCATTTGTTCTGTAATTTCTTTACAGCAGGTTTACAAATATAAATTATGTAATCATATTGACCTGACATTTTGATCAAATTCATTAGATTTCGTGGTCCGATTGACCAAATAACACCTTTCGATTAATTAATCTTTATGTAAGGTATGGTTAAAATAAAAAAGTTAGTGTCACGAGCGGGATTCGAACCCACGACCTTCGGCTAAATACGCCACTGCTCTACCACTTGAGCTATCATGACTTCGATCCACTCGGACACCAACTTCCCATCTCAACCCCACCTTTTAAATTTTCCCTCCTTTTTGCCATCACGATAGCCCAAGTGGTAGAGCAGCAGCGTATTTAGCTGAAGGTTGTGGGTTCGTATCCAGCTCATGATGCTGACTTTTTTATCTCAATCAATACCTTACATAAAGATTAATCTATTTTATCAGTTGGATTGATTGTCTTTTATGAAACTTAAAACAAGTGTATTGGCAAGATTTGAATATCGAATGTTCGGCATTTAAGGAAGTGCCATTGAATATCTACTAGTTATTTGGTGATAAAAATGATAATTTTAATGACAAAAAAAAAGGGGCTTTTAATAAAAAAGAAAAATGCTTAAAATTGTCGACCATGATCAAAAACATTAGCTTAATTTTGTAGTCTGTCTATTTGACTTTTGCTCTCACCATTGTCTTTTACATTGCAGACTGCATATCCTCCTTCCTCGAGCGCAAAGAATATTATGTGAAAGCTTTTCATGATGGGTACAAGGATCTTGAGTATTAATTGAAGCTTACCTTTACAAATACTCTCTACTTATTCGTACACCATTGGAGCCGTTCTTTCAGGGCTGACAAGGATCAGATTACTCCAATTACAGCTCTCTGGCTTGGTAGTTTCCAATCATTTTAGACTGCCTACCCGCACTGTTTTGGCCAGTAAAATAAATATAGAGAATAAGCAGATTAAATTGATCAAAAATGGCAGATTCATCACCCTGCGACCTTACCATAATTATTAAAGGCCTATGTGTTACCGTTTTTAGAATTTTTTTTCAATACATACTTTTTTAATGATCAGGAATGATTTTGATTTTTCATGGACAAAAGAATTTATGCGATTAAAGTTGGTTAAAAAAATTTAATAGAAACAATTTTATATAATGACTAGAATGTTAAAAGTGTACAATATATACAAATATTGGGGAAATAAAACGGGTGTCTTGAAATTTGTTACAAATGTTTCAATTATTGTTTATTTCCCTTATATTCGACAAAGAAAATTAAAACAACAAAACGTTTAGAAAAAGGTTTTACGTAATAAGGCTCTTTTTGCAATATGTATATGTATCAACCTCCTCATGCATATATTAAGCGGTATATATACATATATATCGTCACCTGTACAGATTATACATGAGAAATTATGATTCATTAAAAAATGAAGACACTGTACAATAGAATTACAAAAGCAATTACATGATAATGTATAATTTAAAAAACTGACAATAAAATTATAATTCATACTTGAAAGTACATTTAAAATTATGGCCGAAAAGCCATATCGCTAGGACTGATTTTTTGTCGGAGTATTTTAATTTTCTCATAAACTAAACTCGCTTGTTCCTGATCCAAACCCATGCAGTCTATCAAATCTTGGAGCGAAAGCATTAAAAATGAATCGCCATGGATTTCCTGAGGATGAGAAAAAATAAATAACATTCTGTAATTGAGAAGTAATGTAAGTAAATTACCTCTAGTTGGAATTTTTGAGAACTTAAAGTTACGTGTTTAATATAATCACAGACTTCGTCCACGGACCATCTCAAGCAGTAAGATTCCTTGGAATCGTATTCCATATCCTCGAAAGTAGTCTCCATCTCCATTTGCTCCCCGCTACAGCTAGAAACACCGTCCTCGCTAAACTGTTCTTGTTCTGGCGTGGCCGTCTGACTTTTTGAAGGTAAAGACTCTTCCTTGGGCTCAATGCTGTATTTCGTCTCGTGTTCGAAATATTCTTTATTTTCATTTTTAACTTCTTTAGTTTTCAATTCTCCGACACGTATATTTTCCAATGCATTTATTTTTTCAACGGATTTAACTTTCAGAGTTTCACTGCTTTCAGCTGGTCTATAAAACTGCTCAGAACTACTAACATTGTCGACTGATGGTTTTACGTCTTCGGGTATCCTCATATTGTTTTTTTCAACTTCTGCTCTCATTTGAACAAAATACCTGAAATGAATAAACTTATTATAATTTTTAAAACTATAATTAATTTGTTTTAAAGCATTTCTAAAATTTCTCTGATTCAATTGTCAGCAGTTTTTAGGCTCACCATCGTTTTTTAAGTGAGTCTTCTTCTTCATCGCCATCAGATTCATCTACATCCAAATCTATAATATCATCATTATCAAATCTGAAAACAAATTAAAAATTATATATTAAATTTACAACCTTCATTTTTGGATTAAAATATGTGATCTGGAAACCTGGTATAGACTTGATGAAAAAGCAAAATCAATTGTTACCGCCAAGCTTTTGTCCTCTTTTAATGTCATCATCAGGGCAAAACAATGTTAAATATGTCTACAAATTGACAAAAAGTTTTTAACAAACAAATTCAAATTTCTATGAAGACCAACTCAGTTCCAACATTGCCAAGGTATGAAAGAACAAAAGAAATTTTAAAAAACTAATCAAAGGAATTGGAAATTGTCTATTAAAAACTTATTTATAGTTTGTAGATATATTTAAGATAGTTTTTCCCTGATGATGACCTTAAAATGCGTCAAAAGTTTGACAGTAACAATTGAATTTGGTTTTTCATCATGACCATACCATGATCCAGATTCGTGAGTAAAAAAAAGTGGTCGATACATCTAACTCTTAAAATGTAACTTATAAATTATCACTTTTATGCCTTCCATAAAATTCTGAGTTATTTTTCTTTCTACTGTCTGCTTATGAGAGACATTAACATTGAAAAATCTACCAGGAAACCAGAAAAGTTCTTCATTCTGTTTTTCATTTGATGTTGTTTTCTGTGACATTTTTATTAACATAGATTAGATGTTGCATCACATAATACAAGAGGATAATGGTTGGTTCATAAAGAAAGTCTTGAATAGTTCATTGTAAATTATAAAATATTTTCTTTCTTATGGCTACAAAACCCATAAATCATGTATGCATACTGTACAAATTTAAATTGGCACTAGGGCTGTCGTAGGCTGTACGAGACAGCTGTAAAATGTGCACTACATTCAGTGATGAAAAGTGAACGCACTGCCTAAGAGTGATTAAAAAAGTATGCTTTTGGAATGAAGAGACTGAAGATGAACCACGGTCTCGTAAAATCTCCTGTCTTGATTAACGACAAATTGAGGGGAAGTTTTCCAACTGGATTTGAGCCAAACATGTCAGGAGCTTGTCAGTCTTCAACAACGTAAACGATGAAACCATTTGCTCTAGCTAATATAGCTCTATATATATATATANACTTTATTTTCCATAAGTGTTCTACAACACACATTGATGGCCCAGATTTCCACCTGAAAAACGGAGGTGTTATTGCCAAGAGGGGAGGAGATGCTAATTCCTAATTTTGGTATGTAAATTCCTGCACCACTCCCTCTACCTTTGATAAGTGATCCATTTGTGTAGCAGTCTATGTTACGATGGTCATCATCCAGACTATAATTATAATCACAAGGGATGACTACCTGAAAGTGCTTTTTCCCTGAAGGGGTTTAATCTTTTTATCACTAACGCTTAATAATTGACCCTTAAACTTACTCAATAGTTGTGAGATTTTCGAGTAACCTATGTTATTGCACTTAAGCGGCCCATAGACGATCAATATCAATATCGACAATTCTCCTATATTGTACCATTGATATAGTGCCTTTCCTGTATATCTTATTAATATGACCTTTCCAATCAAGTTTCCTGTCAAGTGTCACACCAAGGAATTTGATGGAATCCACTAACTTTAATTCTATGCCCTGAAATTTAGGGTTTTTAAAATTACCTGATGTTCTTCTCCTGCTAAACATTATCAATTCTAGTTTAGCAGGATTAATTGATAAACCTTTGTCACAACACCACCCATAAAGCAATCCCACGGCGTTTTCCATCAGTAGTGGAAGAGTCAGGGGATCCCTACCTGAGCATTATGGTACCATCATCTGAAAATAATTGACTGTAGAAACCTGAATTATTCAAAAGTTCTATTAAGCTGTTTACGGCATTGTGCACTAAGAACTGCCATGAGGCCATCACAAAAATGTACTCAAGCCAACTGCAACGAGTATCTCTTTCCCTGGTCTAGAAACAACCTGCCCGCCTGAACAGGTGAATTTTTCACAAGGACAATGCCAGACCTAATACAGCCAGAACAACAACAGTGATAACGAAGTTTGGTTTGTCAGAGAAAAAGACCAAGTTGTACAAGTCAATGGGATGGTTAGGGGGAAATGTACATACTAAGTTTTCTATGTAGGCCCTTCTAATAAGTGGATGATTGTACTCTTGAATGTTGTCTCCTTTGGTAAGTTCAACTTACTTGTCACACTTTTTAAAACTTTTTTACTATTAGGAAATTCAAGGGGTTTCAGTCGGAATGGAACCATAATCATCTGTGATGCACCATGAAGCTGATAGCCACAATTGTTCTTAGAATGAAAAATTGCATACATCTTTGAAAGTGATACAAATGCAAAGATGTTTCGGTATCAAAAAAGAACAAAAAATTAACATGGAATGACAGTTTAAATAATGAAGAACTCAGAATGTGATAAAGAACTCAAAAACTGATGAATCTAGATTCGTTGAAACTTACTTTATGATATATTTATTATTATAAATTATGATTTTAAAAAATAATAAAATCAATACCTTTTATTCTTTTTTAAGCAGTTCAGGCGATTTGACAGATGGTTTTCCGAATTAATATTTTCACAGCTGTAAGGGCATTCCTCCACGCAATTATGTGTTATGCCTAAACCCTTAAAATTACCATCTCCGACACAACCGGGTGTCTTGCAAGTTGCGTTTAACAATTGAGCTGTAAATAAAGAGTCCATGTTATTTAATATTTATAGAACATATTTGAAAGATATTTACAGCTGGTCGGAGGAGGTTCTACAGGATGGCCGGTCTTAAATCCCCAACCGACCGGATGTAAGTCAGAACTGTCATCATCCACCCAGTAGCCGAAATGATCTGGAAAGCCGTCAAAATGTACTTTTACCTGATACGGTAAAACATCACAAATGGTAGCCACTCTAAGTAAGTGCGGAGCTCTTTTATCTATCATTTCGAGCTTTGTGCCATTTTTGAATTCTAAATGAGGTCTTAGACAGAACGCCTTTGCCGGGGCTGCAGTACTTCCTGTTTTCTTTAAATACATATCCCATGAAAATTGAGTATGTTTGTAACCTAAACAGACACACACATAAATAAATATAAATTTATTTAATTTACAAGAAGTAGTCTATACTTGCCATTTGGTGGGGTCAGCTCATGGTTGTTCTCCTTGCACCACCCTACCGGATGGATGTATGGACTGGAAATGTTAACCCAATAATCATATACATCACTCCAAGAATCGAAATGAATGAGAATTCTACTTTCAATCACTCCAGCAACTGAAGCGACACAGACTAAAAATGTATTTTTCTTATCGACCGCTTCCAGTTTCATTCCCACTTTGAATAGATTGTGAGTCATCTAAAATTTTAATCACACATTTTTTATGATCTTTTGGTTTACCAATCGATCGCTGCCAAATCTTACATTGTTCAATTTGAAAGTTGGAAAACACCAGTAAGGGACAGGCTTTGTCCCTTTGTTCTTATGATAAACCTGCCAATTAAAAGATTTCTGGTACCCTAAAGGTGGCTGGAGTTGAATACCATGTTGCGAACAAAAACCGCACGGGAAAATGTTTGGGCTATCAGCATTAACCCAAAAATCATATATATCAGGATACCCCACAAAATGCAACCGTAGTCTATATCCTGAAATAAAAAATAATTAATCAGCTGAATGAAACTATTTTTAATATTATATATAATTACCTTTTACTTCGACTATTTTAACAGCACAGAAATAAGACTGATGTTCAGGATCGATAGCTTCAAGGTATGTATTTACAGTAAAAGAGTTAACACAGTCTGGAAAAGGGTTGTTAAATAAACGAATCCAACTTGGTTTTGATGATGTCATGGACAAATAATGACCCCAAGGGAAAGCATATTTATCTTCCTATAGAAAACAATATAAGTACTAAAGTACATTCTATTAAACAGCTTAAATTCATAGTAATGGCATAATAAGAGCTTTTGCAGAATTAAGTTTTGATTGTGAGATAAGGCTTAAATAGGTGTATGCCTGAAGTTGATCTACAGTGAACTACAATTCAAAAGAAAAGAAAAAAATTAGAAGAGCTATCCAATCTCTCCTAAATCAGAATTCATTCACACTATCTAAGAGTAATTTTTGAGACCACTCTCTTTTAAGGCTTCAAGGATTGTTGGGAAGAGATCAGGAGGAAATATGTTGTATGTGGGGATTAGAGAGAGAGATTGGAAGTTAGTGTGAAATTTTTTGTAGTGGACTGTGCAAATTCATTTAAAAAGGGAATCCCACTGACACTTGCTTTTTCATCTCAACCTAAATCTTAGATTAAAAGTATAAATAATTAAAAAGGGAATATTTAGGTCCTTCTGGACGGTTGAAAACATAGAAGGAAGTGTTGACGATAGATCTAAAGATTCATAATTTCATGGTGATTCTGCGGATATTGTAACATTTGCCATATATCCTTATCGGTTTCAGTATTGACTTGCATACAAATCTTGTCAAGGGAGAGTTTAGATCTGTTGTCTTTTAGTCTAGTATCCTTATGAGAAATCAGAACTGTCAGTTCAGTTCTATCTTTTTGAGTCATGTATGAAAATTCCAGGTGAGTTGTTTGCTTAGAGCCCTATACAGAGTGATGTGATGGAGTATGAAGTTTTGTTTTGGGACTTAGTGGCTTTGCCATTTTTTGAATCATTATTCAATGGAATACAGGTGTGGCTGAAGGGTTCAATGAGCTATGACTAGATCGGAGTATAGGATAGAATGGCAGAGTCATCAGTATATGTCACCAAAGTGAGTATGAACTGAAAACAATAGCAGGCCAAGGATCGACCCATACTACAGAGTACCTATCAGGATTTAAAGATAAAATGGAGTCTAAAAAGAAATCAAAAGAAACTATAAAAAGGCCCAGGGGTAGAAAGGGATCTGACGTGACAGAAAGTAATCAAACAGTCGTCATGGTAGTAAGTAGTATAAGGTCGTCACATAGAATGTGTGAGCAGTCTAGGCTATCACATTTTTCTAGTGAGCATAGTGTTTTCATAACACATTTTTTTCTTTCTCTATTGTTATTGAGTATGGTTTGGGAAAAAACAACTCTATCCTATTAGCATTGCAAAATTGAAAGAAAACGAAAAGAATTATGAGGTATATGAAATATTAACAAAATACAAAAATTAGAGGAATACCAGCACCTAATTATTTAAATATTTAATTACAGCTTAATTACTCAAAATATTTCTCTTTGATCACTCATTTTAACCATGAACAAAACTCAATCTTTGCCTAAAAGAACTAAAGTTGGTAGAACGATCGCATGGGAAATTTGTGATTTTGTATAACTGGATTGCATGTAGCGACAAAATCAGGCCCAAAGGCCGATAAATCTGATAAATCTGACGGGGAGGATGAAGGTTTTGTTGTACTATATCGCCAGACCGCCTTGGTCTGATATCTCTCACCACAACAGATGGTTTTCTTTCTGGCCGAGCAGGGTAACAAATAATATTAAAAAAATTACAATTGGTTCATCAGCACAATTGTTTGTAAATACAAATTTGTGAAAACTGCATGGCTCAGTAAAGAATATATAACAACAAAAAAAAGAGTAAGAACTTACCAAATTGAAACTTGAATCAATTTCAACTTTGACTTCTTCCCCTGGATCCAAATCTTGGGAGACAAAATACGATGATCTTTTTTTTACAGTTTTGTCAGCATTTTCGACAATTCTAATTTGCGAACCTCTTAATTCAGATTTGTTAGCTGCTTTATTAGGAGGGAGTATAGATTCCAGTTTACTTTTAAACTTAAAAGATGTCCTAGAAACTCTTCTTTCTTTTTGCTGTTCACACTTTGTAACTTGTAGGGATTTTTTAAGCAAAGACGGCAACTTATTACAAACAGGAGGAGTATCTGAACTACTGCTGTCATCGTCTAAATCTATCACTTCGTCATTCTTAACTTTCACTGTGTCATCTTGCTTTGGGGATTGCAAAAGTGTTTTAGTCTTAATATCAACATCCTCATCGGTACTTTTTTGGTTTGACGACTCCGATTTAAAGAGTTTCTTTTTCTTTTTTTCCGTGAAAACTTTTTTCTCTTGTTCTGTCTTATTACATATGGCTTGTTGTTGAGCAATCAGGTTATCCTTACAAGCTACACTGCAATAATTCTCATTGTAGAATTCGGATATTAATCCATAGCAGCTGCATGCAACACAACAATAAATTTCATCTGGATCTCTATCCTTCCGCTTTCCTGGAATTTGAATTACATAAAATTATTCAACAAATTAATTTATTAAAAAACTATCTCAAATAGAGGTGATCAAATTACATATGAAAGCCATAAACTGTTCTTGTTAACAGTATAAAAATATAAGTGATCAATTACCTTCAATTTTATCTCCAGAACTATTTGAGTTTCCATCAACTACAGATTCATCATGAACTTCCAGCATCCCAAACTCATTGATTGTCATCTGAAATTATCAAAGTTACTGCTGTTTCATAAAGTTAGGGTAATGCTAGGTTTAAAGACATGTGATAGAACCCTTTGTTGTAACTTTTTTTTTTTTTTTTTTGCATAGAGTAAAATAATTAATAATGAAATTACAGGAGGATTCGATAAAATATTTTACAATATAATTTAATTTGCAGGCATTTTCAATCAACCTGGTCTAATCACTGCTTCTGTGAATCAAGCACATTCTAGCTTTTGATCAACTTGTTTTTATTTTGTTGTGATATTTTTGTTTAGGTAAGATTCCTTTTACATGGGACAATGTTTTTGTTGTCTTTAATGCAATTTTTACACTGAATTAATTTTATCGTATTGTTCAATACATCTCCCCACAAATTGATACGTTTTATGCAGGAAATGAATTTTCGTGAAAAGTGAAAAATAGCATAAATTGCACATAAGTTAATTTTATCTAGTAATGCAAGCACTTTTTTTTTATTAATATACAGTAAAATTTTGTAAATATGGTTTTGTTGACTAGTATTTTCTCCAAAACGTTTTAAGCTATATAAGATGTCAATATAATGAAACTTATGCAGAAAAGGTTTGGGTGGCCAACACATACACCTACACCCCTTTAAAGTCCACGAGAAAAAATTTGAATAAGCGATCTAAGATCTATTGTGGCTGGTTTGGGTCCTGCATGCCATCCCCCCAAAAAAAATCAAGAATGGCACAAATCTCCTACTACAATGCACTACTTTCAAAAATCCTGTATTTTGGTATCATTGCAATAACAAATTTCACTTACTTTTATATTACACCCAGGCAATGCGCCAAGACCTGTGGCGTCCCACTCGACTGTCTTAAAAGGGTCGAATTCTTCTGCACCTGGTAGTAATTTAAGATTTTCCTGTTGGCTGGCAAATACTTTAACGGGCAATTCGTTCACCAGAACAATTCCTTTCCGTTTCCTGGCCCTTTCTTTTGGAGCTGGTGGTAAAAGTTTTTCTTTCTGGTGTTCACTTGGATCCTTGGCACTTTTACTTTCTTTAATTGATTCTTCCTTAGGTTGGTCGACGTCCAACTGTTTGTCAGTGTTATCTAAGCCTAAAAATAAAATAAAAAAGTTTTACTACAGTGAGAGGCAAAAAAGTGGCCACCCTTAATATTTTTTACTTCCCTCCCAGACAATCCTCCATTGATTTTCTTACAATATTTGGTCTGTTTTAAAGGATTAAAGGTAAATAAAACACTGATAAAATCTCCCACTTGGTTTACAATTGGATTTTGTAAATAAATCTAAGTCAATCTCTTCTTTGTTGGTTTTTCTTTAATTCTTTCCAATGTTCCGAAGGTTTGATTTTTTAAGTTGGATTATTTCTAAGTTTCAAATTTGTGTGAATGATAGTTTTAAGCTAGAATCATAGCATTGTTGGAAGATAGAAGAAGTCAAGCGAATGTGGCCAGGGTGAAAGGTGATCACTGGTTTCTTTATCTAATGAAACTTGTGCGGAAAAGGTTTGGGAAAACTTAACATTCCCAGAGCAACTGTTCGAAGGGTATTTCATCGCTACCAAGATCCTGGCGGTTACTCAAGAAGGCATGGATCAAGTCGCCATCGTGTCATCTCAGAGAGATCATCATTTCATTGTTTTGAATGTATTCCGTAAATGAAATTTTACCACTGATGAGGTCAAGGAATATCTTCAACATGTTAATGTCAGTTTACAGCTCTGTAAGGTGAAGACTTTCACAAGCTGGATTACAAGGGAGAAGGCCTGCCACTGGTCCAGAATTTGTGACAAGGCATAGAACAGCTCAGTTAAGTTTTGCAAGAAATCATGTCAACTGGTGTAGTAAGATTGAACTAAAATCTAGCTTTAGAATGAGTCAAGGTTTTGTTTGAGGTCTTCTGACAGCCGAAAGAAAAACAGGAGTGCGATAAATCTCTGTAAAAGTTTTCACTCCAGAGAAGCTATGGATGTGGTGGTGTTATGGTTTGGGCAGGCATTCTATGGAAGGTCGCACAAACTTGATCTTCATCGAGGGTTCCATAACAGCTGCGCGATACTTTCAAAATGGGTTATTAGAATTTGTTTCTTATACACCACTAATTGGCGACTGTTTTATTTTTATGCATAACAGTGCAAGGCCTCAACAGCTAGGATCGTTGGTGACTACTTGGAATGGGCTTCAATTCAATGTTTGGAGTGGCCAGCATGTAGACTTAAACCTTATCGAACACCTTTGGGTCGAGTTGTCAAAGAGGGCAAAAAGTGGCCTAGTGATTCCCGACTTTTGACAGCTATTAAGAATGGAGCTGTTGGAGGAGAATGAAAAAATTCCACAACACTACATTCAAAACCTCATAAAATCTACATTAAAAAGTGTTTTAAATTTTAAACCATACATTAACATATCTACAATTTGATATGTCAAAACTGAACAAAACGTCCAATCTTTATCAGAAAGATATTTAAATATTTATTACAAAATTTTAATTATATGAGTTGTAACAACATATGATATACATACATCATTAAGATAGCATGATAATTTCAACTAACATAAAACTTTAACAATTCCCCCTTAAAAATATATTTGTGTGTTTTGCAGCTTGTGTATTGAACAAGTTTTTTTTTCATTAACTAAATCAAGTTACATCATACACTGACATTATATTAATTTCTTATGTGAAATCTATCCTTTTAAAAAATAAAATTTGAAAAAATAGTTTTATTATTACTGTTATATAGATTCAACTTACATTTTTCATCTTCTTCAGTTTTGGGTGTGCATGTTGAATCTGCCCCCTCTTCACTTGATTGTTCCTCTTTTACTTCTATAACTTCTGACTTGATTTCTCTTTCCACATTTTCTTGATCCTCAATACTTATTTTTTCATCACTATTACTCTTTTCATCTTGTGGTGTTTCTTCTTTCATCGTTAAATCATCCTTTGACTCGCTTTCATTAGTACTATCAGCTGAATTGGAAGAAGTTATATTTTCTTTATCTGACAATTTTGATTTATCATTTTTAGCGTTTAACAAATTGATAGGGCAAACCAAACTGGAAGCAAGCAGTTTTTTAGCCTGCAGAATGTTAAACGGTTTTATCACAGAATTTGTAATAATCTTTGAATCTATACTTTTCTGCCTGATAATGTTCGGCGGGAGCAGTTTGGACTGGACAGGTTGGGAAGTCAGCGGATCTATAACGACGGTGTTACGAGAAAGTATACTGATCGACGACTGTTTGACTTTTGGATTAGATGAAGGGCTGACAACATAATTCTTGTTCGTCTGTTTACACGAGCTTTGAGGCAATATCAGACTCAACGATGGTGAAGTCAACGTAGTCGGAGTAGTGCTCGCAGTCGTCTGAGTTGTACGTGGGAGGATGATTCGTGCCACAGCACCATCCTTACTTTTCATAGGAGCTAGCAGAACCTTTTGTTGAATGCAATCTTGACCTTTAACGACCGCCTTGAACAAAGTTCCAACATAAGCGATGTTATTCGGCCCCGTTACAGGAATTAACTTTCCATTTGCAATCTAGAAAAAAAAACACTTTTAAATCATCACATTATTTTTAATAGGTTTTGTTAAAAAATAAAGAAAAAAGTTTAGCCACTAAGTTTTAAAGAAAATACACACTATGTATATTTTATTATGTGTATTTATGCACATATATTTTAATAAATTAAACAAAAATAAATCATATTGCATATTTTATGAGTAACTTTTCATTAGTTTACATGCTCAGAACTTGATCACTTTACTAGATTTAGTTTAGAAGTCATTTAAACACATTTCAGCTTATGCCATCTTCAGTGATGAATAAGGAGTGATCAGGTGACAATAAAATGTTTTCCCCTAATTGCAGACCACCAACGTTAACTTTTCATTTGTTAGACATTTTTCACAGTTAAAATTAAAATATGACACTTTATAAAAAATAGAAATTTATAAAGGGTGTCAGATTTGTTTATCATATCTCTCTTATGTTTGTTTAGAAAATGATTAAGACAAAACATCATTATTTATATAATTTTTCATTATAGAAATGATGTCATGATCTGTCTGAAAATGTTAAAGTCTTGAGAAGGAGGCTTTAATTCTGAGGATTCAAATTAGAGTAAGATTGGGCCTCTTTAGGACCTGCTCACCATGACCAGTATTGGTCTATTGATGTCTACATCTTAAGGCTTTTTAACAAATCACAAAGCTTTTTCAAGGACCTCCATGTAATAATAATTGAACCTAAATTTCAGTCATGGATGTAATAATTTTTTAACTTCTAACAAATGAATTGTAGTAATTGAACCTAAATTTCATAGTCATGGATGTAATAATTTTAGTTGATTCAAAATAAATTATATATAATAATTGTACCTAATTTTCATAGTCATGGATGTAATAACTTTTAACTTCCTACAAATGAATTGTCGGTAATAATTGAACCAAAATTTCATAATCGTGGATGCAATAATTTTTAACTTCATACAAAATAAATTGAGTGTAATAATTGAACCAAAATTTCATAATCGTGGATGCAATAATTTTTAACTTCACGCATACGAATTGTGTGTAATAAATGAACCAAAATTTCATAGTCATNATAGTTATGGATGTATTAATTTGTAACTTCATACAAAATAAATTGTGTATAATAATTGTACCTTATTTTTATAGTTATGGGTGTATTAATTTTTAAGTTCATACAAAACAAATTGTGTGAAATTACTGTACCTAAATTTCATTGTACTCTTGAGTGGTTTTGACTAGATTTATTACCATTGCAACAGGACATCGTTCAAAGGGAATTATTCATATTTTTAGAGAAAAAAAATATTCCCCACCAGAATGTTTTTTTCAGGTAGAAAATCTAGGTAAAAGAGCCAATTTGAAATCAAACTAAATACAAGACGACAATTGGGTAAATAATAAGACGTAATCGTATTGCAATAAATATAACTGGTCGAAATCGGGGTGAACAGACTTACCGAATGCAAAGGATTGGCACTGGCAGTTGCAGTGTTGGTCGATTCGGCCGTGGTACTATCATCCTTTGCAGAACCTTGCTGGACGAATAATACTGGTACCACTTTCTTGTCCGGGGGCGTTATCTCCTGGCTCGTACTTTCCGCCGATTCCTCTTTCGTCACGATTTGCGGCTCTTCGATACTCATTTCTCTATGAATTAGGAACGCTCAGGAAATGTTCCTGACCAGGAGATAAAAAGAGGAAATACTTGAAAACCATTTTTTTGATACCAACGCTTTAAAGCCCATGTAGTTAGAAATGGAATTACCTTCTTTTTTTCCGACCGTGACAAAATTTCCCTCGGAAGGTCACTAATAAAATTTTATTCTCCAACCCGATTATCTACTCAAGATATTTCCGCGCGTTGCGAAATCATTTTAGAAGAAAGAGGACGAGTGGCCCGGGTTCGACCGTCGAATTTTCGAGTCGGGACCGTCTCGCGTTATCGAGCGTTTTCCACCGTAAAACCTGTTTCGAGCCTCTTGAGTCGGAGCTCGTCTTTTGGAGCCATAAGAGGAATTTTACACGAGATCAGGACTTTGTGACTTTATCCAGGAGACTTGCACTTTACTCCTCGTATCGCGATTGTTAAAAGACGGATTTCAACGGTGTATCTGGACAGAGTACGCGCTCCACGGTACAGGCACGGTTTCAACAGGCAGAGAGAAAAAGCGGATTACGCGGGCACTGAAATATCCCCGCCTTCCTTTCTTTAAGACTATTAAATGGACTCCTGCCTTTTCCTCGGGATAAAAACCACCCAAAAACAATTTTTTAGATTAAAAACAACACTCGCCGCGTTTTATCGACTTTCCCCAAGAACCCGCTTCCCCTAGGACCATTTGGGCATTCTCTCAATTGGGGATAATTTATTAAACCGACCGAAAACCTTGAGAGTTCGATCTTCGATGGTCGGTCGAAAACTGGCAAACAAAAAGTCAATTAACAAAACAAACAAAAAAATAAAAAGCCAGAGATATTAAAATTTAAAAATAAAATAACATTATCCCTCTATTCTTAAAGAATTTAGACGTCTTCCTATCTCCAATTATTTATAACTTCAGTAAAATAAAATAGAAAACTTTTTATTCAATATTAACGTTTAACCAGTCTTGACTTTCAAGAAATTATGGAAAAATAGCACACAAAACAATTATGAAATAGATCGAGATCTGCGGGATAATAAGCCTAGTTATAAAACTAAGGAAAATAATCCTTCACTCATTGAAATAATCGCCATTGTTTTCAAAAACCCTCATTGACCTGAATCTTTCGATCGAAAAACTTATATTTGAAGTCAAAAAGAGCCGATTTCTCGAGACTTCGTTGGTTTTACAGAACTTTTTTCTGCTTAAGTCTTATTGTATATTGTATAATCTGTTAGCGACAGGTCTGGAAAACATGGAGGACGTGGCAAAGTCTGTTTTTTGCCGTCTGTTTTTTCATTGCAATTTTTATGCTTTCAGGCGTGCATTATCATGAATCCTGAGCCTGGATCGAAATTCTGAAGTTTTGGATGGTCTATAATCACCAACAGTGATGGTTTGACCAAGAATCGAAAGCTCATAGTGCACAATATTTATGACAGTTTGGAAATTAGTGAATAAATCTTCTTTCTGAAGGTCAGGCTTATGAAATTTTCTAGATTTTCATCAGGGGAAAAGTCATTATTGTAACGGCCTAAAATTATTGTACAGGACATTTTAACTAACCAAAAGGTTTAAAATATTTAGATATATAAATCAATAAATTTTCATCACTTAATTTCCATTGTCTTCATTTATGTAACATTTTGGCTTTTAGCTTCGTTGTTTCCAATTGAATTGGACTGCTTTTCCTTGCTTTTTTGATCTGCCATACTCTGTCTTTTGCCATATTTAGTGGTGGATTAACTATGGTTGTATCACAGAAGGCGAGAACCTACAGGTTCATCGAATTCATATAAGTCTTTCAAGAGAAGACAGTGACTATGGTACATTATCCCAAGAAAGCTAGGTATTATAAAAAAAAAAAAATAGGCAGCACTAAAGACAACTACCTCACCAGTAGCAAAGTCCAGTCATTTGGAATTGCAACAGAAACATTGGGGATGAGTCCTATTGTTGAGAGCTGTGAAAAGATGGTAATTTGTTGGCAATAGGTCTATTTTCCCTTAGTTTTAGAAAGTATTTGTAGATATTTTGACCAATTTTTAACAAGATTGCTACACGAGATCAAGATGAACTAGTTGAAAGGCTTCATTTGCTAACTTGCAACTTTTGACTCAACCGATAGTTCAAAATCATCAAAAATTTTCCCATATAATTTTTGTGTTGTTCACAGATTATATTTGTTGTATATTGTAAATCATCAGAACTAGTTTCCAAGTCCCAATGAATGGGATGTATACATTGAAAGCTCAACAAACGGACTGACTGTTTTTCTTTCTTTCAAATTCTCCTTACCCTCGATCTTGTATGTACAATTTAATTATTCTTGCATAAATGTTGAGAAAATCATCAGCCTACCATTGCTTACATTACAATTAGTATAAATTATTTTCAAGTTGAAAAATTTATTCTTTGTACAATCTTCCAAATCCCTTGCTAGGAAGAGCTGCTACACCACTGGTACAACCTGTACACTTTTGTGGTATAGTAGTAGTAATTCCTGACGTATAAGAGGGTTAATCTACCCTTTCAGAGTTGTGGTCAAGGGGTCAAACCACTTTACAATTCTTTTTTCGCACTATAATTAATTATAAAGTTTTGTACTCTGCTGGGATTTGAACTGAGAACCGAGCATAGCAAACATGAGTTAGATGCCTTAACCACTCCCCTGACTAAAATTTACACGTTTGAATCGCACTTTAATGAACTACATCCTTTTTTCTTACAGTTATTTGAAGAAATTATGTGTGTTTGGAAACCCATAAAACAATTAATTTATTAATAATTAAAATTATTTAAAAAACATTTTCAATTTAATTCAGTGTTAAAATACCATTAAAAAATACATTGATCTTGCTATTTGAACTAGTTAAGCCCTAATTTGATCCCACTATCCTGAAGAGTCAGATCAACAATTTTTGGCTCGTGGGAAATTACAAACAATAAATTTTAATTGTCTCGGATTTTTTTAATTTAAAAACTGGCCGACTCCTCGATAAAAAGTATCAAAAATAGAAAACAACAAGGCTGGCGAAAACAAAATAATTATTTTTAAACATACAAAATTAATGTATGGGTTAAAACAAGGTAGCATTAATTTAAACATGCTTAGCAAATAAAAAAAATACTCATTTTATTTACAATACACAAATAAATTATATTTTCTAAACAATAACAAAACATATTCTATACATTTAAAAAAACAAAAATACAAAATGTAAGATAAACGATTTCTCTAAACTTATTAACTTTTAATTTTGCATAAAGATATTTTTACTCATGGAAGCGAATTTACCTTAAAATGTACACAATTTGGACATAAGACCAATGTCACATGTTCATGACCATACTTTTTTTAAAAAAAAAATATGCGTTACTGAGAAATACGCATATCAAGTTTATATTTCAAATACATTTTGGACCCAACATTTGTTTGAGATTAATACGGGGGTGGCTGCTGATACATGTGTTGCTGGTTTTGTTGTTGGTTTCCTGAATGCATTTGTCTTTGCAGTTGGGCTACAATTGCTGTTGGGTTTTGTGACTGCTGCTGCTGATTTTGATGTTGCATCGCCATGAGCTGCTGCCTCATTCGTTGTTGATTCATTTGTTGCTAAAAAAATATAAAAAAATTAACACAAATACAAAGTTTTAAAAAAGGTTTATAATACCTGAGTAAAATGCTGTGGAGTCGGTTGTGCCTGTTGTTGTTGCTGGTTTGGAGCTCCGGGCCTTGTGTAAGGTGGTGCTGGCTGGTTCTGACTTAGAGGTCCACCCATAGAAGACATAGTGACATTGGGAGCCTGCTGTAAAAAAATATTGTTTAATGTGTGAAAAATTGAGTTTGATAATTTACTAACTTACCTGCATGTATGGGCCTCTCATTCTTTGTTGGTACTCGGGAGTTCTCATCATAGGCTGGTCTGGGAACATTCCTGTGTTTGTAACCATACCACCAGCTCCGTAACCACCATAATTTTGATTTATTCCTAAGCATATGATAAGGGTAAATGTAGAACTGTGTTTAATTAATACCAGCCTTCACTAGAAATTAGAATTTTATGTTAAGAAAACAGGGTTACATACCTTGTTGCTGTATATTTTGGTATATTTGTTGTTGTTGTGCTGGGAACATTTGATTTGATTGATTGTTACCCTGCATTCCTGTTTGTATGCCTTGTATTTGTTGCCTTGGTACAAAAAATGACAAAAAACATAAATTTCAATATATTGGTCCAAATGGAGTAAAGTGAAGGAAAAAATGTTTAAAAACAAAACAATAATGTAACAGTACCTGAACATAGTTTGACGAGGCATTGGTTGGAAATTTTGCATTTGGGGTTGATTTTGCCCTATGTACTGGCTTGAAGGTGGTATTCGCATTCTAAGCATATTTGACAACGCTTGTTTGCTTTGGTTCACTCTTCCAGGACCAGCAGGATTACCTGCACCTATTAAGAAAATTTTGTAATGACAAATCCTTTATTAAAGCTGTATAGTTTATACCTTGCTGCATAGCCTGTTGTGGATAGTACACTTGCTGTGGATGCTGCTGTTGGTATGGAGGGGCACCACCCCATTGAGACGGTTGAGGCCCACCAGGGAATATGCCACCTTGCCCTTGCGTATTATACGGCCCGACCATTTGACCAATTTGATTCTGTGGTCCCGGGCCACCTTGCTTCATTTTAAACAAGAATGAAACATATCAATAAAATTTATCAAAAATAAGATTTCAGAGGACTAACTTGAACATGCTGCATGACAGGAGTTCCCGGTTTGTTCGTCTGTTTTTTCCTTCTTGTACTCAAGGCCTGTTTTCCCATGTGGCGCTTTCCACCTCTCGGGCTGTCTACAGAGGGTGGCGTGCTCTCGTGAATACCGGGTCCGCCCTTCATCTGAGCGCAATACACACAAGTACACTATATTAGGCATGTTCTCTGTTCTTTCCAGCTTCAAAGTAGAGAACTAAAAAATAATCGTTGGCCACTACCACTTTAATTACAAATACAAGTCTTGCTTAATCTGTAGAACTGATTATTTATTAAATATTGACACTAATGGGTTTAAAGAAACACTGGTGTTTAATTAAGCAAAACAAAATTTTAGAATAACTATCTTACAGAGAAAGTAGAGAACACATAAAAAATAATAAAAAAATATTGTCAAGTAAAAAGCAAGCCTTGTAATTGAAAATTATAATGGTTAACAGCCAGTAAACATATATTTCATAGTAAAGCTCCAACATATCCATGTTTAAAGATAGAAAAAATAAATTAAAATTTACTATTATAATAGCTAACAATTAAAATTTTAATTAAAAAAAGATAATACTATATTTGTGTAAATATTAATGGATAATAGATAGATTATATATAAATTTACAGAATACAGGATAGATGTACACTTTTCAATGAAATATATGTCCTAAAAACTAAACAAAAACATATTTTACATACAATTATGGAAAAGTATATTGCACTATTAATATACACAGGCATAAATTATTAATTTTGATCAGACATTAATTTATTCGGTAGTAGAATTTAATAAGGTTTTTATTTTTTTTCCGTAACAGCAGAGGTATTATGTTGGTCAGTCATATTATATCCTCGGGGTGTCATTAATTTGGGGTGTGAGAGAGAGAGAGAGAGAGAGAGAGAGAGAGAGAGAGAGAGAGAGAGAGAGAGAAACATTTGTAAGTACAGTAATGTGTGCCATGTCAAAAACTTGACCATTGCAGCCACTAACCACTTTTTTAACTATTATTATTATTTTTTGACAATTAAAATGTAATACTATTAAATTAACTAGAAATATATAAAATTTGAATTTATTACCCCTTACTGAATAAGTAGTTAAATGAAAAATCAACAAAATAAAAACTAGAATCAATGACTGTGTACATTTAAACATAGTAATGTAAAAGTAAGGTATAGCAGACATACAGGCTTTGGTGGGTCAATATCTTCAGGAGGAAGAGGCAGTGGCTCAAGATAAAAATCAGAACTCTTGGCAAGCGAGTGAGTGTGGCACTGTAAAAGCCTATGCGTCTCCTCGAATGGCAAAAGTCTCCTTTCAACACGTATCGCACCAAACCAAGGCCAAGAGAGTGGCGCCAAATTCTTTTGCCCTTCGAGGATATCCCATGGATTTATCCTTTGCTTCTCGCTGACTTGAAGACCCTGTCAAAATAAATTATCGTTTTGAATTTTATGTGAGCGAGATGTCGCTGGACGAGTTAGCTTTACGTGTTTGTCACTCGAGTCGAATGCAATCTTATTTCCTTTCATATCGGTGACCAGCCCAGAAGGGCTGCAGGCAATAACTTCCGTTTGCTTCTTTGGAAGTGGTAATAACTGTTTTACATATTGTATGGAAGGGGAATTTCGTTCTCCGACTTCCTAAAATCACACATGCCAAAATATTTTCATAAGTAAAAAAAAGAAGATGAATACACGAAAACAATTGCAAGGAAACATACTTTCTTTAATTTTTTCATTAAATTTTGATAGTGTTTTCTATTTTCCTCGCATTTCTCTGACTGTGAATCTGATACGAGTGTTGAGTGAATTAAGGTTGCTAGCATATCTAAAACCGTATTAAAGAGCTCCCTGAAAAAAAAACATTGATTACCATTGGATCACACTTCCATCTTTAAAACAGCATAAATTCAACTTACGAATTGTTATTTAAATCTATAACACCATAAATGACTAATTGAACTAGAAGAATTGCCCAGTCAGTAGTCAAAGTTGTATTGCGTTGGATTGTGTCAAACATCCCGCCAATTAGGGAAAATCTTAATAACAAAGCGTCTTGCATGGCAGTCCGGCTCTTATGATTTTCACATATGTAATTGCGATCCTATGAACAATAAAAATCAAATTATTTCTTACTGAACAATATTTAAACAAATATTAAACTTACTTCTTTAACTATTTGCAAACATTGTGTTAACTGTGTCTGCAGTGATGTTAACAATCCTTCCCGCTGATCATCTTGCCCTTTTAAACAAGTTAAAACCAGTGCTAAAAATGGCTGATGGTGCCCCATATGCGGACCTGAAGATGGCCTTGTTGGTGTACTTCCCTTGTTTTTGGCACTGTTTGTAAACCAATTTCCTGACTCCAACACTTGCCCTAGATTTGTATTGTTTTGTACAATTAATTTCGAAAGAATTATTAAAACTGAGTAACTCAAATATACCTGCTACTTTCAGTACTCTTCCTTGCACTGTTGACGGTAATTTCGCTACAAGAGGTGCAACCAACCACATTGAGTTTTTACCTTTGCAATTGTCTTCTCTGTAAATATTGAAAACACTTGAGGTTTAATTTCAAAAGTAAAAATGCTCAATTATAATATATTTTGTATTACTTATTGGATACTGGCAAGTTGAACAAATTTATCGCAGCTTTAGCAACGATGTCAAGCCACTGGTTTAACTCTTGATTATTCGACGCATACTGTTTTAACATCAACTGCATATCCAGCCAAGAAACTCTCAATGTCCAGAGCTCAAGATTCTGATTAAATATAATAATTACATTTTTTAGTATATTATTGTTTAAACAAAATGTATTTTTATTTACCTCCAAAATGTTTGTTATCATTGTTTTTTGATCTAGATTCACATCTGTACTGACAGGATTGTCAGGATAGCATATCATATGAAGCAGTCTCTGTGCCTTAAAAGGTTAAAATGAATATTACTGATAAATTGTTGATAAAAAAATAACAAAGCTTGATTTAAAAAAACTGCATGGAAGAAATTGTAAAAAAAAATAATACAAAAATAATTCAACAAACTTTTAGAAATTAGTTTTGTTTTTAGAATTAAACTTACAATCAAAAATTTCTGCTAACTTGTAAATATTTTCTTTCCTGGTTATTTTTGATATTTATTCGATTTTAAATTGACAAAATCTTTATACTTTTAATAATTGAGTATATTTTGTTTCAAAAAGTAAATGTAAACAATAATCGCTCAGGAAAACTTTTTTTTCTTTTTAGCTTTTCATCAATAACTCAAATTTCCTCCTCTTGTATTAACTGTAACTTAAAGATGCCTTGGCAGGCTTTCTCAAAGCCAGGAAAAGTCTCTTCACAGAAAGTTAACCTCGTTCATCATGAAGAGCCCTTTCAAGATTCTTGAATCTATCAGGAAGGGTTGCACAAGCTCTTGTTCAACTCATAGAATATTGGATTGCCCAGTGATTCGGTTCCATATAGCAACCCTCTAGGAACAACAACCAACTTTGTATGACCCTCCATTGAAATCCCTGTCCAAACCATCAAAACCTTGAAATGGACATCAGCACTGGGAAAAAAATTACATTCCGCTCACTCGTTTTGTCCACATGAAGCCTGGAGTTGTAGAGCAAATTTGGACTCATTTGTAAAAAACTGGTGTGAGAACAATGGTTGTGTTCTCAGGCAAAGTAAAGTCATGAATCTCAGTGTGTTCTGGTCAATTTATATAATCTGATGCAAAAAGCCATTAATCCAGATTTTTTTTTAAACATTCAAGCAGCTCATTTAAATATTTATACCCCTTGTACTTCCTAGTGCTGATGAATTGTTTGACTTGTAAGCATAAAAGAAAAGCATACATTTGGTTACAACTCGAATGAGAATCAATAAATATTTACCAAAAGTAAATAATGAGAATGAAAATGATTAACCGAAAATCCAGTCTCTAAATCATAATCCCAATTTTGAAGATAATATAAAGAAATATTTATTGTTAAAATTGAGAAAAATTAACAACATAATTTTATTATGGTGCAGAAAATAAAAAACATCAAGTGTGCAGAATTTTTGGCTTATCAGAGTTCAGAGAAAAATATTTTTAATCTTCACTTTCATGTCAAGAAATAATCCAATTCTCAAAACTGCATCAAAGCTTTAATATTAAAGTCTATACAAAATTATTACATTAATTCTGTTTATACAAGTGAATTATTAATGTATGTATGAACCCTAGAACCAACTATTTTATCTTTAATTGAATTTACCTGTTTTGCAGTTAACATACTGTCCAACATCATATCCTGAGTGCAAAGATCTTCAGGCCGTTGCAAACAACGTTCCAACACCCACTCTTCGCTGCACATTTCTTTAAGAACCAACTGAGCTAGCTCTGACAAGCCTCCATTGCTAGATATATTGTTTCCACCACTAAAATTAAATGGAAAAAAGTATTATAATGTTTTGACAATTGATAAAAAAATTCCCCTGACTATCAATTAACATTAAGAAAGACAACCATACCTTAAAATCTATACAAAACAAAAATAATAAATTTTTATAATGAAATTTAAAAAAAAAATACCCCAATTCCAATAATAATTCATCACGCGCTCCTCCCAAAGAATCTGAAGTTCCTAAGATATGACTAATGCTGAGTTCTCCTTGTCCACTAGGAGGAGTCATTTTATGAGGCTTTATTTTCCCACGGCTGCCTCTGCCAGCTGTTGCGTCACCGACAACGAGGATACCCTAAAAAAATAAGTTTATTATTTGTTCAATAAGATGAGCAGATAAAACAAACCTTAAGTACTGCTAGCACAGGGCCAACTTTGATATTGTTGTGTGCAGCTGCTAAAAGATGCCTATCGCAGCTTAACTTAATACTCGAAGTAGAGTTTACCGGTAGAGGATGCGGCGATGTACCTAAAATTAATAATGTAAGTGATTCCAACAAAAAAATCATTTTCAATTCAAATTAAGCTTGTTCATTTACCAACGGAATACATTGCAGGTTGAGGAACTTCACTTGTTTTAAAAAGTCTTAACAACAAATGACATGTTAACCTAGCTCCTGCTTCAGCATCTAAATCAGCATCACCTCTACCTGTATACACATTCATGCACACATATAGTAAATTATCAATTAACAAAAACAAGAATTAAAAACTGACCTTCATTGCAAACTGTCATAAGGGATGGAAGAGCAACATGGACTACAAAATCTTCAAGAGAGAAACAGTGCCTTGCTTAAAAATAAAATAAAAGTTATCTTTTTAATTAAAATATTACATTTTAAATATATCTATAGAAATTTTATTGACTTACCAACTAAAATTGAAGTGAATAATGCTAGTGAATTGTGAATAGAGAGGTCATGAATGTCAACATGGGATGTAACTTCTGTGTAAGAAGGGCTACTAGAAGTGTAGCAAAGAGCAGTTAGAACGCCTGGAACAGAAGCCAAATACTATTGTGAATTTACTACAAAATAACAGCAAGAACAAGTATTGTATTGGATGTGTGCATAGGTTTTTTTTTTCATTTTCCCCCATCAAATTTCGACTTTCGCCTTATAAAGGTGGCCATTCACGATTGCTCCAAATGCGCCAAGCCGTACAGCTCCATTTGGAGAGCCTGAAATTTGAGGGGGCATTCACGACTGCTTCACAGACAGTCGCTCCGAACATCAGCCAGTGAATTACCTTCTCAAAATGGATGACAATCTCTTGTGCTACGCTGCTGTTTGTTTATATATTAAAAGCAAAAAAAACCAAAGAGGAAATGGTGTAAGAAGTGGCTCCTGAACAGAAGCAGTAATACTCACGTCTTATTTATTCATTATATTTAGTGTTCTATTGACCAAATTACTTCTTTCAATTAATTAATCTTTTAGTAAGGTTTTGGTTGAAATGAAAAAGCTAGTGCCACGAGCGGGATCTGAATCCATGGCCTTCGAGCTATCGTGACTTCGATCCTCTCGGACACCAAAATATGGCAAAAAGAGAGAAAATTCGAAAGGTTTAAGGTTGAGATGGGGAGTTGGTGTCCGAGTGGATCAAACTATCGAAGTCACGATTTTAGCCGAATGTTGTGGATTCGAATCCCCTCGTGACACTACTTTTTCATTTCAACCAAAACCTTACACAAAAAAAAGATTAGCGTCTTATTTATATTTACTCCAGCTTGTTACCCCTTTGATTAGAAAACAAAAGACAGACATGAGAGAAATCATCACTCTACATGAAAGGTTGGCAGCCACATTATGATTTCTCGCTACAGGGATGAACTACGAAGAACTTAAGTTCTCAACTACGATTAACTAACTCAGCACTTAGGGGTTATCAATACCGCATCTCTCGTTGCATTTGTATCCTTTGTTTTGAAAAGGTCGACCAACTGGTTGAGAACCGAATTTCTTTTATTTCTATCGTGGTAATCATTGTCCACCACTTTCCATAAGCATGGTACATTTTAATACAATCCAATCACCTCAACAATAAAATCTCGATTGGATGTCATTGCCAATAAAGAATAAACGTTTTTGACTTTTTGAGAATGTAGGACGGAGATGTTTGCTCAGTGACAGAAAGATGGAGACTGCGCCAAAAAAACGCGGGTTTTCCCATTCACGACCAAGCCAGCGCTCCAATATTCCACCGTTCACGCCAGGTTTTCCCATTCA
This sequence comes from Cimex lectularius, assembly GCF_000648675.2. Lineage (NCBI taxonomy): Eukaryota > Metazoa > Arthropoda > Insecta > Hemiptera > Cimicidae > Cimex > Cimex lectularius. The sequence goes on from NW_019392641.1 coordinate 2,106,767, forward strand.
CGAAGGCGCCATGCCGTCGTTGCACCATAGTCGTGTGGAGTGGCGCGATGGAGTTTGGACCAGTCGAATATTCGACCCAGCTGGGCACGCCAGTTCAGTTTTGCCATTGACGTGGTTTTTGCTAGGAGTGATCATGAATGGCCACCTTAAGGTGATCAATTATTACCTGCTAGCCCCATTAGCTCTAGTCGGAAAAGACTTATTGAAAGAGTAAGAAAGGGGCGGTTGATCCCAAAAGTCTGTTTAGAATAAACTGTGACGCGTACAACATGGAAGCAGATAAAATTCATTTGAGGCATTGCTTGCTACACGACTTCAATCTGGGGCATAGAGCGGCTGATGCCTGTCAAAATTTATGGTTTATTTAGTTACTGAACATGAGTGCCAACAGTGATTCCAACATTTTTGTAATGAAGTGACGAATCAAAGACCAGCCTTGTTATTGACAGCATAATGATCTTAAAAGCAATGATTTATTAGTGGCATTGGAGGATGAAGACAAATTAAATGAAGCAGAGCTATTAGAATGATTTCATATACATCCCACAATGGAAAGAAGGATCCGATCTCTAGGTTACAATGTGAAACTCGATTCATGAGTTCCCCATGAATTGTCCCTTAGGAATAAGAAATACCATATGGCTTGTGCGTTAATAAGCATAAACCAGAAGTGTTTATTCCCTATTTGGTCAAATTAGAAATGAGAAGTGTGTCCTTTACAAAAATGTTACAGCTGAAAGATCATTTGCCACAAGAATGAAACACCGTCATCAATGTCAAGAGCTGGATTGAATCCTCATAAGGTCCTAGAGTCTGTTTGGTGGGATATTCGAGAAATAATTTTTGGGAACTCTTACCACATAGCCAAACCTTTACAGCAGGGGTATACTGTGGATAAACATCCAGCCCTGGAGAATAGATGCAACATCTTGTTTCACCATCACAATGTCATTCCTCACACAGCTTCACTCACTCAGAGTAAAATCGCCGAGTTAGGCTGGCAACAGTCACCCACCCTCCATACTCTCCAGACCTTGCCCCTTCCAATTTTTACTTGTACTCCCTAGACAACCTCTTAAAAGGTAATTTTTGACTAAAATTGTTCTCTAGGTCATCAAACTTTTATAAAAACGTATATGGTTTTTACAGTTTATTATTCATTTATAGAAAAGTAAGGAAATTATGTTTTGAATTAAAAATAAGATAAATTTATATTTTGAAAGTTTGACTTATTTTTCTGAAAACTGAAAAATATACTAAGCACACATACAAAGTAAGATGTTAGTCGTTAGATGGTAATGCTGAAAATATGCATACATTACATTAAGTAAATAATTAAATTAACGTACCTAGCCACTCTGCTGACAACAGGTTGCAATGGGCGGTTAATTCTGCGCTGAGATGTCCCAAATCGTTGAGTCTATCAACATCATTTGTTGAACAAACAGCCATTATTGTATTGCATACGAATGAGTAACGATTATTTGAGCTATCATTCAGCTGTCTGTACCACGCTGGCTCAATTTTCACTAAAATTGAACATTTTATACGATTACATCCCCTGTAAATTTATTCTGTAAAATAATCTATTGTCAATATTGAGACATACTTCCTTTCCGGACGGATTTAATAACGTCGGCCAGAAAAGGTGTTATAGTCTGATTCCCAGATTGGTTCGGGGTTAGAGATGAGTAAAGGGCGGCGCGGATTTTCGGATAGGCATTGCTGAACGGCTCAGCGCTGTGGGGCCGGGTCTTCAGCAAATTGCACGAAGCATACAAATCGTACAGATGTGAAAGTACGCATCTTTCGGCGCTAGAGCAGTCGCCGGGGTTTGAAATATGTTTAACAACTCTGCATAACCCTTCGAATACTGCCACAGTCTGTTCTCCAGATACTAGAATAAAAAATAGCATAAATAAACAAGTTAGTTAATCACATAGGAGTAGTGAAGGAAGTACTTACATAAAAGACAGCAGTGATACCTTCGTAATACACCGACAATATACAAAACAAGCCCCGTTGTGTATGTTTTGACTAAATTCGATCCTTTTGCATCCAGCTGAGCTTCAACTTCGGGAATTTCTTTGAGAATCTATAGTAATAATTATTCTGTTACAATTCCATTACATTTTAAGCCAGTAGTAAGGTAATTAGATTTTATAAATAATTAACGACCCATCTAGTCAGCAGTTGTGTGAGTAGAGTTTGTGTGTTCAAGGAGAGGAACAAGCCGTAAGAAGAAAGAACTAGGACGAGGCTTATCTCAACAGTCCGAGGAACAACCCATATCAGAGGGTAATTCAACTATAAGGTTATACGAACTCTCATGGTGCTGATGTTCTTCTTTTTTTTTGGGGGGGGGGGACTGAATGTCAGGTTCAAATCCCAGGGCCAGTGGATTCGAACCTAGGTCTTTTATCTTACAGTGGAGTCGCCATTTGACCTTTAAACCGCTGTGGCCACAATGTAATTTTATTTTAACATCAGTTTAAAATGATTTAACTTTTCAATATATTCAACAAGGATGATTAGGCTTGACAAAAAATATTTTTAAGATCTTTTAGCCGTTCTTAAAGTATGAACCACATCTAATGGAAAAAAACAGCGAGATAATAGGCACAGCACTATAATCATATACCATAAAACTATGCATTAGTATTAATATTACTAAAGGTATAGGGAGTAAAATAGTCTATAACGTTCACAAAACCCAATTTTTCCTACATAAACATTACAGACTTACATAACTCAACTCTTGAATTTGAAAACCCAAGGGACAACAAAAATAATTCATAATATCAAGATATTCGAATAATAATAAAAAACGTTAAGAGCTGATATGCATTTTTCCAAGTTATTACATGGTAAATTGTACATACAAAAAACATTGTAAAAATAACGAAAAAGCGGAAATAGATCAACTGTAAAATTGAACGTTGAACAGCCAACCTAACAACTAGAGAAAATTAAAAGAAATTAAGAAATAATACGTGGAAATTTGAAGGAATATTACAAATAAAAAGTTCGAATTATAAAAAGGTCATGGGGCTCCATTTCAAATTAGAGCATCCTTCCTCCCCCTGTTATGAAAAATGGCAAAAAGGAGGGAAAATTCAAAAGGTGGGGTTGAGATGGGAAGTCGGTGTCCGAGCGGATCGAGGTCACGATAGCTCAAGTGGTAGAGCAGTGGCCTATCTAGCCTAAGATCGAGGGTTCGAATCCCGCTCGTGCCATTGACTTTTTTATCTCAACTAAAAACCTTAATTAATTGTAATATATTAATTGGTCAAGCGGAATTTAAAAATTTAAAATAAAGTATATTCACTAAAGCTCTCCGTGGCTATTTCATTTGTCGTCGAGAATCCAATCCGATTACACGACATTTGAAAAATGGCAAAAAGGAGGGAAAATTCAAAAGGTGGGGTTGAGATGGGAAGCTGGTGTCCGAGTGGATCGAGGTCACAATAGCTCAAGTGGTAGAGCAGTGGCCTATCTAGCCTAAGATCGTGGGTTCGAATCCCGCTCGTGCCATTGACTTTTTTATCTCAACTAAAAACCTTAATTAATTGTTATGAAAAATATTTCCTATCACCGAGTGTATTGAAATGTTCAGAATTTTTTGATTTAACAAAGTGACCTGATGAGGAGTTCATATTATTAAGAAATTCAAATTAACTTAAGCTGACTGTATGTAAAAAGTACCTGTATGCAAACATCAATTAATCCATAAATATTTAAGGCCAGTTCCATCAGATCAAATAAAAACGCGACATGCTCTTGGACTGGAAGATAATTTGAGTTTCCTGAAAATCATAAAACTTGAGTAATAGCCTGGATCAGTATTACATAATATTTTATTTTAGTTGATGCTCACCCGAAGCAAATGAGCTTATCATCTCATAAACAGTAATGCTGCACTGCCATGTAACTACATGCTGGTCAAAAAAAGATAAATTCTGTACTCTTGCAGTTGTAGATTCAAAGTTGAATTCATTTCTGGAATGTTTCTTTACTTTGCCACCTGAATGTTACAATTTCGTTGATTAGCCTGGCATATTGGCAAATAAAAAAATGTATAACATTTAAAAGTACCTTCAGCGACATCGATGCTGAATTTTTTAGAAAACAATTTGCAAATATCTTTCGCTGTCCGTTTCACAACATGTCGAGCTTCATCCCGAACTCGTCCAACACCGTATAAAAGCACATGCCTTTGGTTACACTCATGAGAACAACTTTCATCCTAAAAGTTTGTAAAATTAATATATAAGGGTCAGTATTAAATGAAAGTCGAAACTAACTTGTGGCAGAGGAAAATGTGTTGTATAAAGGAGATGCCTTGAAGGTTTTCCGTTTAGTCCAGAGTTATCGACTTCTGAATTAAGGTGATTGATTCCACCTGACACTAATGAACCACTAACATCTTTCGGCGAATCAGGAGCATCCTGGGAAAAATATTTATTAGTAATCGACCATTTAATTGTGAGATTTCCTAAGATGAACTTGTAGTCTACTTAGTAATTTATTAAATCCATTAGATTTAGTGGTCTGGTTGACCAAATTACTTCTTTCAATTAATTAATCTTTTTATCCCGCTTGTGACACTATTACTATATTAAGTAGAGTGGGCGACCAAGACCCGAGGGGTTAAATGCCTGGGTAGACTCATACCCTGGCTCGTGACACTAACTTTTCGCTTCTCGGCCTTTTGGCTAAGATCAAAGTATAGTATCTGCTTGTGACACGAACTTATTCATTTCAACCAAAATCTTACATAAAAAGATTAATTAATTGAAAGTTAGTAATCCATTTTATTGTGCTAAATAGGTCAATTTAAATTAAATCTTAACTTGCAGGCTTACCATTGAATTTTGTTGTTCTTTTGTAATAGTTTGCAATAACTCGCCCAAATCGTCATCAATTTTACTATCATCACATTCCATCGCTCTTCCATGTTCCTAAAAAAATGTTAAATTTTTACAATTTCATCAAAACTTATAACTTAAAAATGTTCCAACCTGTAATTTGCTAGGTTTTAAATAGAACAACGCTGTTGGATCACTGTCTAAATGTATCTGAGATGGTGTTTCTAAAGGTTTATTACTACTGGGCCTTGCTGAACTACCTGGATTTGTTACTGTTTAAAAATGAATTATTACATTTCAACATAATTATTTACTATAAATGTTTTTTACCATTCTGTTCACTTATTTGCAAAAGATCTCCTCTTGAAATTAATGTGCACATGTAGGCGTCATGCGAGAAAACATCATGCCTCACAAGTTCAGAAAACAAATGTACCAAATTTGTAAAAACTGTCCGATTCGTGGGATAATTACTGGTGTCATCTGTATTAAAGAAAACAATTTGGTATTTACAAATTATTAAAAGTTATGGTGCATGATGAGACAACCTAACACTGGTGCATCGTTGTCCAGATACTTCATTAGAAGTGATTGAAACACTGGCAGGCCTGGTGTAGCCGAGTTTACCGAATCTTTGTCATCTGTTACATCGGTTTCTTGACCTTGTTGAATTTGATTGTTCCTCCTTTCCAAGAGTTTGGCAACAGCGATCGCTCTATGTTCACCGTAACGAACACCACTCACAGCCCACCAGCACAACAAGTTAACAATCGGTTCTTCTTTTTCTATTTGCTGAAAATTCAAAATACGTTTAATAACGACTACTTATTTTAACGGTAAAGCACTAACAAATTGGTTTTTTTCTGGTGGATTTGGAAATATTTTTTGGTAGAGTGTATCCAATGAGTTGTTTGTGTCCACTTTGTGAAAGGAATGTCTATCTAGTGCGTCTAAAGCCGTTAGTACTCTTTGAGTCTTAACTCCCGCACACGACTGTTGCCATTTATCACAGGACCATTTATTTTCTGCCGCTTGGCTCCTTTGTTTTATCATCTCTTCAGCGGCTCTCAACTGATTACTAAAAAGAAAGTGTTATTTACTTCAGGCTTTCAACTACATAATCGTACCAACTTACCGTAAATGCTGGTTGGAATTTCTTTGTGGCATTGGTAGCAAGGAAGGTGAACATAAAAGAATGTCTAAAGGAGAACCGTTTAACATAGAGGCAGACTTCCCTTCACCGATGCTATTCCATACCAAAGCTGTTGGACATTCTAATGTAATGACCTAAAATCATGATATAAATTATCGACTGTGTTTATATACTATATTTTACAAAGTTTTTTAGTTTCCAATCAACCCTGTACTATTCTTTAATGGTATTACAGTTAAACTTCCCTTAACAGACACCTCTAGAAAGCAGACGCCTCCTTTGAACCGACAAATTCTGATACCCCAGTGACCCCCCCCCCAGTCTTCCCATTAAAATCTTCTCTAAAGCACACATTCCCAATAAAGGATGGCAAACGACCTTTTCGACTATTTACAAAACTCTTCTCAAAAGCAGACAGCAGTCTCCTGAAAATGGACAATTCTGAGAAATTATATTTCTCCTATGTGTTTTATTTGCCTTCCGTATTTTGTCTTGAATTTGATATGCATATTTTGATTATGCCACTTCGCAAACATGTTTATGTGCTTATTCAGTTTGACTTCGAATTTCAACACAAGAATATCACACCTCCCCTTGATACTTAAAGAGAAAATTAATATAATTAAAATGAGTTAAAAACTGAAAAAAAGTGTGCAAGAGTGATTTAGCCACAACATTTTCCATCAGAAAGACCCAGGAAGTGAAATTCTAAAGAATAACAAGGAACTTTTAGATCAATTTTACAAACTTGGAAATAACCAATCCTACAAATTTTTCTTCAAAAATAGCCTGGCCTTTTGCATGGTTTTGCCATGCTAGATTTGTATACCACTGTCTGACCCGTTTATCCGAGAAAAGGCCTTAACATTTAGGGTAAACGGATTTTAAAAGCATCAAGGTTGGCTTGCATACTTAGAAATTGGCATAAGATTTCTTTTAAGATGATTAGTCAAAATGCAGCATCAGTAAACACCAAGGTTGGACAAACACACAATATTGCTCCAGTTTTGAAACCAAAAACAATTTTTTTGCCTTATTTTATAAAACACTTTGTTAAAACTATGCAGTTAAAAAAATAAGGCTGTTAATAAATAAAAGTTTCAAAGGGCCGTTTAACTTTGCTCTTTGCACAAATAGGTTTGGTGAATTTGAAAACCATCTCTTCTTTATTTAAATAGTAGTGGGTTGATATTATTATTAATATTAAAAATCCTTTAGGTTTCAAAGGGGTCGAAATCAATGGGTGTCCTTCACAGGGAAGTTTCACTGTTACCACTAACGATTGTAAAATGCCAGAATGACGAATGCAAGTGTAGGCATTAGAAACATTCAAGTTATGTGAACACCCCACAGACCTCAACGAGATTATCTAGTCCGTTCTTCAATAAAATAAAAATAGTATTAATTAAATAATAATGTAGGGTGAAATGAAAAAAAAAAAATTAGCCTGATGGCTGAATTACTATCTACCAGTGATTACAAAAATAAAATTTTTTTAGTACCTGAATAATTACACTTAGAGACAAAACAACATCTTTATGATGAGGGCAATTTAAATATTCCTTTAGGACAGAAGCAGCCGAGTTGCTGACAGTATTATTCTGGGTAGTACAAACCCTAAAAACATTAAATATTATCAGATATTTTATACAATACAGAGATATAATAACCAAAAATATTATGAAATCATTTTTATGATAATTAATCAATTATTCATGTGTACATATTCCCAACCATCCCTCGCTTGATGACTTCATCATGCACAGATAATTAGAATTGATTTTGTTTTACTTCTGAATTATCGAAGATAAGGAAGCCTTGTATTCATGTGGGAAGTAGACAAAATGTTACATGAAAATTTCCTCTTGTATTTGCATTTTGCATTGTGCATTTTGTATTTCAGACGCTTCTGAACAAATTTGTCTGTCTGTGATCAATTCCTTGTAACCATCACAACTCCAAAACCATGAGACGAATTTTTATGAAATTTGCAGAGATTACGAAAATTGGATTCCCTATGAATTTCACTGTGATCGTATAAACGATATCGCCTGCACATGTGAAAAAGTACAATTGTACACACAGCTATATACTTGAAAACATGTGTCAGATTCTTATGAAATTTTCAGGAATTATGTAGGATGATCCCTATAAATTTTATTCCAAATAGATTAATATATGCACATGTGCTAGCAAAAAATGTGAGGAAGTTATATTGTCCATCCACTTGGCACACTTTTTTCAATATAATTTCTTCTATGCATGTCAGAACAATTTTAAGTAACACTTACATATTGTGGTTTGGACTATTTGGCGAGACGCCACCTGCGGTTTGATTGTTACACAGTTGTGCAAGCCTTCCCATACAAATATATGCTAGTTTCCTAGCGAGAAGTTCATTTTGAACAAATTCCTCGAGGTATTGAAGGACAACTGGAAGGACAAGACGCAGCGGGCCATCTTCTGCTGGTGGCCAGTTTTTGTACTTTTCAAGTTGCTCTAAAATCCACTGAAGCATTTCTTGCCTGTCCAGCAAGCCTTCCTAAACAGGAAATAAATTGGACAAAATTTATTACACATTTTAAATAAACGCCATTTGTGGCAAGCATTGTGTTATATAAATTTTAAAGTTTTAACAACAAACCTGGTACAAGTAGCGTGATAATTGAGTTGTGTAGTGCCAAAGTTTTAGAGATGATTTCTGTTCTTCAGTCATTGTTGTTTGTGAACTCGATTGATAAAATTCTTGTAACTTGCTAAGTTGCTCTTTAAGGAATTTTAACAACGAAGCGGTCCACTCTAGAACATTTTAAATACACTTTTATTTTTGAAATATATTTTATTTATTAATGTAAACATTAGTGTATATCCACAAACTTCTTTGAAAAGTAAATATTTAATACAAATAATTCTTGCCTTGGGTTGGATCTGGAAGTTGCCTCTTCTTTCCCTTCGCCTCAGTCACAGCCACAGTATACGCTGAGCTCAGTTTTATGAACCAAGCCGCTCTCAACATGGGTACTTGAAAATCACAGAGTAGAGGGTAGATATCCTCTTTCTTGTTAAAATTAGGTGCCTACAAAAAATAGGAAGGATTAAAACTAACTAATGCCTAATGATGTATGGTTCTTACCTTTTTTGAAAGGGAAAGCAATGCTTTACTTCCCGACAAATCTTTGAACCAAGCCTCGACTGCCGCTTTTGTCCTGCCTGTGGCTGGCCAAAAATTGTCCTTTGGATTAATTTGTTGCCTCTTCCGGCCAGAATCTGGCAGAGTGTTGATTTCATCTTTTTTTCCAATAATTGCATTAAAATAGGCGCCAATCTTGACAAATAAAGAATTATTCAGTAATATTTCAATCAATGTGAGATGATATTATGCTATTTTTATATTGGAATTGGAAAGAGACTGGTTTGATCAATTTAAAAATAATACAAATTTGGCAAATACAACGTTAAAAAAGTGTGGGGCTAATGACAATGTTATGACACCTTGAAAATATAGATACTCCAATCTTCCAAATCTGAGAAACAAATATTATACATGCGATTAGGGTTTTTATTACTCCATTTTTCTATTTTTTGGTGAGTACTTACAATGATACTTAAAACAGATTGACTATGTTATATCTGTTTTTTTTTTTTTTTTTTTTTTTTTGAAACTGCAACTGTGCATTGTTCATGGGACCTTTGTTGTACGTATTAAGCAAAAATGGGAAATCGATAGGAGAAGGATGAAAATTCGAAACTTCTTTACCTTTGAAGCAGTAACATTGCAATTCCTTGCAGTACCAAATTCATCGCTCAACTGATATGCAGAAAAGCCGAGCTTCACGTTAGTGACTGTCAGTTCGTCCTGTTCAAAACACACAATGTTAATACTGCACAGAGATACTTGTTAAAAAAGGCCAGGATTATAAGATTCCGCTTACAGACAATATTATCGCACCACTTATTATTACTACTTTAAAATTAAACAAATTATCTTTCACTTTAGTTACTATTTAAAATATTTTTCATGATGAGTTATTATTTTAAATGTTCATTTATTAGTTTTTTATTTTTATAAATATTTTAATCCTCTTAACACAAACAGTAGAATGTTGCCCAAAGTTGATTTCATTTTATTTAATTTTGTTCATTGGCACCAGTCATATATTAGAGTGAACACAATAGAGAAGAAGGGTTGTTTTTCATTGCTTCAGAGAAAAAGGCGAGGGATGGGTTTGACCTACATCTACAGACATCAGAGAACCTATTTCACCTGACCTTGCCCAACTGCAGTGTCACAGGAAATGAGATCAGAGATCTCATAAGGTGAGCCTGAAATGTTTCTATTTCCACCGAGGCTATAAAAAAAAGGCTTAATGAATGTAACTTTAGAGCTCATGGATCTCTCCTTACCACAGCTGAACACGTGAATTGGACCATAGTCAAATTGGGAGAAAATTCTATTTACAGATGAGGTGAGAATAGGTCTCACAGGTTCAGATGACCCCCCCCCCAGCATAGATGTACGCTCGCCCATGTTGCATGTCTCCCAGATGGGGTAAAATTTCCTTTGACGCTAATACCGAGTCTTGCATGGAAAGTCTGTAACATCATACAGGTATTTATAAGAAATAATTAAGAGATTCTGGCTAATGCAGCATAATGCCAGAGCCTATTCGGTGGATGATTTCCTAGAGGTGGAGAAAACTAGTAAACTACAAATCCCACTATGTTATCATGATAACGAAACTATACTAGTTAGTTCAAAGTAACTGCTACTTGGTTTGGTATCTCTGGGGTATAGTCTAAAAGAAATCTGATAAAATGCCAAAACACATCTGAGCCAGCAAAATTCTGTGAGGATGGGAACAGAAGATGATTGGTAACTCTCAAACGATAAAATGAAACTACTCAAAGGTGTTCAGAGGAAATCGATTATAAATGTTTAATTTACAATTTAGGACTAAAGTTGCATACTAATGAGTATAACAAATAGTTAAAATTATCCCATATCTCCCACATTCAATGAGTGTGTTAGGAAAGGAAGCAGGAAAAACTAAGAATCTTACTACGATTCTTAACGTAGACACCACAGACTGAATGGGCATTTGAAGAAGATTGATATAATCCAACACAGCACGAGTAGACTCTACAAGGAAGCAGAGGAACCCAACACGTATGCTAACAAACTGTGGTGCTATACTTGCCCACAGGTGGAATTGTTTTGGGATGTACAGGAGGTTCACGTTCATTCTAGTCCACTCTAATCTAGGAGCAGTATTGTCACAAAGTTGAGGTGAACCGTAGAAGATGTTCAACCATGAAACTGGGCCTATTAAACAAATTTCTTGAAGAACTCACTGATGTGCTATCAGAACAAGGGATACAATAGCCCTTAATGGTAGGAAATGTAAATGATCACCGTTTTCTTTCAATTTTTCCAACCTTAAAATGAGTTTCCAATGCGCGAAACTTGTCTCAGGTTAACCATTTCCACGAGTGAAACATTTCGGAACCTAGAGGCAAAATAAGGTGAGCCTGCAGTATACTCAAGACAAGCAAGCCGTTTATAACTAACCAACTGCTGCATCAGCTTTTGCTATCATGGTGATACTTTATGCTAAAAAGAAAAACAAAATGCCGGTGGTGGACCAAAGAATTATTTTGTTGGTGGTTGCAATATGGGAACGTCTTTTCAGGGATATAGCAGTAGAACCCATCGATGATTTTGTTAGACTTTACCCAGATGACTTCCGAAGACTTTGAATATCTCTTGTCTTCCTGTAAGACCACATTTGAGTTTTCATTTGTGCATTAAGAGTACCTACAGTTTATCCCATTTTGATACTAATTTCCTTCCATGCATCCTCTCTCTTGTTCTGATGAGTTTTATCTTTAGCATCCCTCCTACAAAAATCGGTAGCTATGATACATTCGGATAAGTCGAATGCACTCCTCCTAGTTCATTCTCTTGCTCGAGACAAAATGCGTTTACACGAAGCAAAACAAACAACACAAAACACTTTAATGCACACTAAAAAACCGATAGCTGTTCGGCTCACCCCAAAACATTCTCACGTCAGTAGTTTCGCTCTTGGCTAGGTCTCCACAACGTGAGACAAATTTCGTGAAACAGTTGCGCGAGTGAGTTTCACGCAGTGGAATCCCAGCTTAATAATGTTTTTTGTAAATTAATAAAATGTTTAAACGGCTAGTTTCTACAACCCAAAATGTGAATGAACCTCAGTGCAATGCATTAAAACATTTTAAAAGTGGTGCGTTAATTTTGTCTTAGTCTATCTATGTTTGTTGACAGGATTGTCAACACAACGAAAGGAGACGGTTTACTTATTATTGTATATACAAGTTATATATATTATATAATTTACATAAAAGAAAAATGTAAACAATGAAATGAACGGACCTCTTTTTGTTTAGGCTCCTGGGGATAGACGTCGGGAGGACCAAGCCTCGGTCTTTTCAGAGACCTGGTTTCGTAAGAGAAGCTTTTCATGGTCAACGTCGAACTTTGTTAAAACGGCCAGACGTCAAATCGCAATAAAAATCGTGCGTTTGTCACCAAGGGGCTGAATTCGAGAGAACAGCGCATCTGGAAATTTCCAGTTCTCTCCAGAAACTCTAGAGGACGGCACGAATCCGATTTCCGACTTCAGGGTGAAATACTCGCGTCTTCATGGCGAGTCGCTGACGCTTCAATTTGCCACCAAAGTGTTCAAATTGAGCGTAAACTAAAGTTTTTTGACGGAATGGAGTAAACTGTAAAGCGAGTGTCCGACAACTTGAGGTAATCGACTGGCATCAGGCATAGGCATCGCGATACTCGATTTCGAGTAGCCGAGTAAGGGATGCGGAATAAGTATCGATACTGGGACTGTCAAATGTCAACGGTATCGGGACTTACCCAACTTACCCAAGAACAATACCAGTTCTTTCTTCTCTGTTTACTCAGCGCTTAGGACTAGTTAACGAAAACAAAAAGTAAAAGTAAGTAGGAATGAATAGAACCATCTGTATTTCCTTGTCCAAACCTAGCTGTGAAAAAGCTCACTCCTCTATACATCTGTTTCTCTCTCTTTGTTTGAATCTAATGTTCTCTAATGCAATTTGTTTTATAAGAAAAACCTTGTTTTTAGATAAAATATTATATTTTACATTCTTCTGTTTGCACATATATGTAACTGTGTGATCAAACCAATTTTAGTTCAAAAATTCTAAAACACCCCTGTTTCTAGTTCTTAAAGCTCTGCGACTATTTTTTATAAAATTATGTTTCGTGTTAACTACACTAATATTAGTAAATTAATTACATTAATCAGTTTAATAAATCCGGTAAAAATCATTATAGTATCGATGTGCCTTGTGTTGATATAATCGTTCCTTCATTCCCGCCCAATTTCTGCAGGCTATGTTTATGTCATTTTTTGAAGATGAAGTAGCAGACTAGCAGTCAGTTTGTTGTTGTTTGTATTCATCGCTCTGCCTTTTTTAAAAGATCGGCTTGATATAAGTGATTGTCGCGATTGTTTTCAATCGGTGAAGTTTAATTGTACAACGTTTATTCTTGTATTTTAAGGATGACAAAGAAAGAGGTCCAGAAGTCTCCCATTATTTCTCGAGAAGAGGTTCCAAAACGCAAGGTTCTCATCTGCAAAGGTAGAACACAGAACCATACAGTTTCCGTTGAGTAAAAATAAAACATAGATTAGTTCCAAGACCAATTAATAGCGTATGTTCAATCACTTGACCGGGTCTTGTTTGTTTACGTTTCGGTTTCAAGCCATCTTCAGGGAGGAACTTGATTTATAAAATACGGTCAGGTCGTGTCATCCCATCACATCCTGCCTGACTGATTTACTCTTACACAATGTGGAGTTGTATAAGTCCAAAATTAGGGATGGAGTATTCTTCCACTGACCCTACTAATCTTCTAGTAATGGAATATGGGGCCTGTTCAAATTGTTGAAGGGATGTAAAGCGGTCATGTACTAGAAATGCAAGAGCTTTTAAGATAGTTTACCAATACTGACACTCATTTTATTGTATCATTTACTGGCTTCCAGACGGTACTGAGGGCAATTACCATAGCAGTAAAGTGGAGAATCATTTGGGATTGCATAAACTGGGTATCCATTGTGGAGACCTAGCTGGAACTGTAAAACTTTTGGCTCAAGGATGTTTTCAGGGTGAGCTGACCAGCTGTCAGTTTTTTAGTGCGCATCAAAGTGTTTCATGTTGTTTGTTTCACACTGTGTAAACGCATTTGTCTCGAGTACGAGAATGAATCAGGAGGAGTGGATTCAACTTATCTGAATGTATCAGAGTACAGCTTTTGATGAATGCAAATGATAAAACTCATCAGAACAAGAGAGAGGATGCAGAGAAGGAAATTAGCATCAAACTGGGACAAACTCCGTCCCCATGAGGTACTCTTAAAGCGAAAATGAAAACTACAGGAGTGAAAAATCAAGGGTAAAGTTTCTAATAGTATCATCGATGGTTTCAACTGCTACCTTCCAAAAGCCAGTTCCTGTATTGCATCCGCCAACGAAATACTCCTTTGATCCACCACTGGCAGTTTCTTTGTTTGTTTTTCTTTTTAACATAAAGTATCACCATGATAGCAAACGATGATGCACCAGTTGGTGTAGTTATAAATGGTATGCTTGTCTCACGCAAACTGTTGGCTCACCTTGTTTTGCCTCTAGGTTGCAAAATGTTTTCACCTCATGAAAATCACTAACCCCGAGATGACATTTTTCGAAACAGTTGCTCGAGTGAGTCGTGTAGTGGAAACCTAGCTTTAGAGCCCTGTCGGACATTGGAGAAATTACTCTTATGCGGGGACCAGGGCACACAGGGCATAGTAACAATGAGGAAGCCCAATTAGTCAAGGAAAATTAAATAGGACAACTATTAGCCCTGAATGCTTTTTTGGCATTCCAATCTTCCAAAGACTTGGAGCCATCAGACTGGATTAAAAATAAGCCCTCTATTCAATGGGAAGCTAGCCGAGGACAAAGGCATGCACCAAAAAGGTTCATCAAAGGACCATCATAGAGACTAACAGCAAAACTACTAAATCTAGGAGTTAGGACTAGAATAATAGGACTGCTAACTGGACACTGCAGAACTCAGGAGGCATATGCTTAGACTCGGAGTGGCAGAAACAAGCCTTCACAGATATCACGAGGAAGAAGAGGTACAAAGGCTTGTGTAGGCTGAACTTCCTACTCCTGGAGGAAAAGCCCGGACTTGACGGTACACATGGGAGTCATTGAAAAAAGCTTTGGGATCTGGTAAAAAGTCTTAATCTTAATGAGGAGCTCTAGACAGCAATGGAGATGCACAATAGATACTGATATTATAGAGGCCAGCTTCTACTATAATCTCTAATTAGACAGATGTAGAGCAGTCTTGCTACTTTTCTTTTATTATATCATTTACTACTTGTTTGAAATGGGTCAGATAGCAGTAGTTCAATACTAAGGTGGTGGAACTTTTCCTTAGGTAGGCCTCCGGCCAAAAGTAGCCAGGACACTGCTTTTTTTTCTGACGCTTTTAATTTATCTTTTTTTTTCTTCTTTTTTCAGAAGGTTCAAAGTACACAATGCACTTAGTGAGAGTGCATACAAAGAAGGTTGAAGTCTCCCTGTGATGGGTCTTCATGAAACCCTATTAGAATAAGTGGATTAGAAATTGGTAACAAGCAATACAATAGAACAAACTCCTCTTCTGCAGAAGTGTTTTGGTCATGTTGTAATGCATTCGCTGCTTTATTCCCTTGTGAGGCAATTTAGGAAGCAGGAGTTTAAAAATATCACATTAAACAAGCATTGGAAACTTTAATGTATGATGAATTACAAACTTTATTCGCAAAAATTCAAGCTTGTGCAATTGAACAAAAAAGTACCAGACATTTTGGCAGTGATGATCTCAAGAGTACCTGTCAACCTTGTATCTTCACACCAAACTAGTTGATGGAACTATCAATTGTAGGATCTGTTGTTGGCAATGCCGAAACGTGTTTGAATAACTCAACTAAACCGCATGTGGAGAAAGACCCTCTGCCAGTTCACCATGGAAAAAAAAAAGAAGAAAAGGAAATCATGTCATACACTCTATCCATTTGGTGTTTTGAACAAAGGGTCAAACCAATTTACAATATGTTTGCATATCATTCTCAAATAAAATTTCAAGGGCTATGCCAAGAATCGAACTGCTAGCATGGCATATATGAGTCAGATACTCGGTCTCAATTTGATATGATAGATTAGTTTTTATTTTAGTAAAAAGTAAAGTAATTTATACAGGAGGGCTGTTGGGTGTCGCAAATGATGGTCAGAACAACTCTACAATATTAATTTCAAAATATCAATTTAATTTCTCAATTAAAAAGCCATGTGCTGTGCTTGGATTCAAACCCAGAACCGCTAGCGTTGTAAATACGAGTCAGACGTCGTAGCCACTTGATCACCATAATCCCATATATATTTTACTATTCCTGGTTCAGATTGTATTGAGTGCATCTGAGCACTTGATTTTGGTATACTGTACCTTTCTGCATCCATATCTATACCAACAGTTTCTTCTTACTTGATTTTGCCTTCCATTCCCACTCCTTTGTCTTTGCTCAAGTTTGTCTGAATATTTAAATATATTTTATACCGTTTCATCGAAAGTTTATTTTCAGAGAGTATCTGCAAAAGTGAAAAAGCAGAGATTGTAAAATTAAGACATCCACAACATGGAAATGAAGCTATTTACTTAATTGGTGATGGTGGTCAAACAATTCAAGAGATCATTAAACTGGATGATAAAAGGTTTTAATTAGTTTAATAAAGTTGGTTGATGTATGGTATTTTGTTTATGAACAATTTTGTTTGTTCTTTACTTTATTGTATTTCAGGTCTTTATTCATTAATAACTCGATATCATCAAATGGGAATTTTTACATTTCTACACCAATAGATCCACTTTTTATTATACTCCCTTATTTCGAAAAGGTAAATACAACATAAACCTCATATTATATATATGTATCTATGTATTTGTGGTATTTTCAAGGAGAAACGTTGTTGCCCTTTAGATCAACTTGTCTATGATGAGGAATTTCCTAGTATCGAACTCCTTTTGAAAAGTTCAGGGATAAAATTTATCCAGCAAATAGCTGACAAAAGAGGTGAGCCTTTTAATAATAATAATAATAATAATAATTGTATTTATGATTGTACATCAATTTAATATTTAGGGGATGAAACGTTAAATACATATATTTATAACGAGGAGAAGACATTGAAATGGCTTAGTAAAAAAGTTGATAGGATTGTTTCTGCACTCAAAGGGCAAGGTTACCAAGTTTGTAGCAATATTACGTCATCAGCAAATTTTGTGAAGAGTGAAAATGGAGAAGACGAAGGTGAGTGTTTTAGATCTATGAATATTATTATTAGAAATGTGTGGTGTTTAGTCAATGATTAATCAGAGATCGTGAGATGCAGTCTGGTGTGACATAGGTTTTAGTTTAATTTAAAAAAATGAATTTATACAATGCTAGAAAATTTTAATAAAATAATCAAATAAATTTCTAGCATTGTATAAATTCTTTTTTTTAATCTAAAATTTTCTAGCATTGTATAAATTCATTTTTTCCCACATCCTACATGCATTTGTAAAATTTAAACAATATTTATAATGATCTCAATAAAGATCGAAATGTTGGCATGATAAAGAAAATGTTTTTCTAAAACCTTCGTCCCACCAGATCGCATCTCACAATCTTTGAATAATAATTATTATTGGATTGTTTAAAAAAAAAGCCCATGGGCAATGTAACAGTTTTATTAAGAATTTATATTAGTACACATGGTTGAAGCCAGCATTCAAATGCCAATTACATAAATTCAATGCTGCCGAAGTGTCCATCAAAGATGGAATCCTCTCCGTCAACTCGCAGACAATGTGCAGGCATGCTGCTTGTTGCAGTAGGTCAAATGGATTACTTTGTTTTTAAGAATGCATATATGCTAGAAAATAAAGCTCTAGTCAAAAATCTTGTTTTAAGAATGAAAGAAACATTTATAATAATTGCAAAGCATTTGCAATCATGGTGGTCATTTTTTTTTTTTTTAATTTAATAAGCCTTTTTCATATGTGCTGTTTGATATTAACAAATTAATGTTGCCTTTTTTAATCAACTACTCGAGGTCTGCAGGATCATGACCCTACTGTTTGCTTGTCTCCAACCATTCTCGTACAAGTAATCTTGCTGATTTGGTCTGTCAGATGTGTTTCAGTGATGTGTCAGATTTGTAAGCAGGGTGATGTGCCATTAACAAATCCACAATTGACAATGACAAAAAGACAGACTACAATAATCAGAAATGACCAAGATAAAGTTATATGTAAACTGCTTATGTTTACTTTTTTCAACTCATCGCTGTGTAAGGATCATGGTTCGAATTCAGCACCACCAGGGAGGGTATTCATGGGAGGTTGATTTGATATCATCGTTGAAAAAACCCATTTAAAAAAAAAGACATGCATCACAGTTTTGTAAAAATTTATCCATTGAGAATTAAAAATAAGTAATTCTTTAATTGAAATGTTTAATTAGTTTACAGTTTTGTGTGACCGATATGTCAAAGTATTAAATCATGATGCGTTACTCTTTTACAATAGAATAAAATGAGTTCGATGGTGTGTTATGTTTCTCAGGTTTGGGGATACAAACTTATTATTTAGTCGAATCCTTTAAACGTTTCTTCATTAGAAAATATTTTAACTCCCAACTTGTACTACTAATTACAAGCTCTGCTTGGAAACAACAGATCTCTCATTACCTGAAGACAGACTACCTAAAATTACTGTGGACAAAGTGATCAAGCCAATTTGACCTGGTTCAAAATGCTCAATTTCACTTGCCACGATTGTAAACTTACTTTTTTTCTTTTCTTTTGAAACATTCATTTGTTCTAGACTGTTGAAAGTTATTCCAAATTGGCTCATTAAAATAAAGCAACTTGGCCATTCAAAAGGTTTTTGTAGCTCAAATGATTATAATTTAAAGCTAATGTTGTCCCCTTGTAATATATGGTGGTTTTTCAAGCTTGGGTGGCTAGGGATCTACCTTAATTGCTCCCCATTGAGAGATGAATCTGTTGATTGCGAGGGAAGACCTTTTTTTATCTTCTGGCTGAGTGTTCTATCTTTGCTGAGTTTTAGATCTCTTTTTGGGCACTAAGAAAATTTCAAGAGGTTAATCATCAAAAAACTCAACTCTTCAAACTGTACAGACCTGTTTCGTTTTTCTAAGAATGCACTTGGGAGTGCAGAGTACTTGTGGTACAATTTTATTTTATTTATCTTAGGTTTAGTTTGATTTTTGTTTATACCTGTTTTCAAATTGAATTCCCCCTGCCACCATTTCTGCAGAGTTTTACAATCAGTTGTGTATTAAGAACTTTTTATTTATTACTATGTTGTATTTTCTTTTTGTAAATAATGTTCTTTCTTCTTTCATCATTCATAAAACGAGATCATAAATTAGTCTAGTGTATAATTGAAATAAGTTTCAGTCAATTAAAAAAAGTATTTAATTTTTTTTCAGAAAGTTACATAAGATACGCATTTGGTATGCTGTCAGATTATTTATCCGAAAGTTTATCGGGAAAGTTAGCAAAGTTTCTTAAATTACCAGACGTCAGCCAAGTAAAAAATTTAAACAAAAGGAAAGACGAGCCAGAATCTGAGCTGGGGCCTAGGAAAAAACAAAAGCTGGATGAAAACGAGAAACCTGCTACAGTTGCAATAAAACCTGAAAAGGTATGTAATATTTTATAATATTCCTTTATTGATAGTTTGTAATACACATTAATGCTTTGTTGTTGAGTTTGTTTGATTGGATTGGACTGTCTAAATACAGTTGTCGAGGTTTTATGAAATGTAAAATAATCAAGTCATTGCAAAAACTTAATATTTTATTAAAGATTTCAGTCAATTAAACTACTATTGACGTAAAGCACTCTTGTATGGCAGGGCTTACTTTTATATTCAGATCTTGAAGCACAAGTAAAATTCCTCGTAATATTTAAATAAAAAACTAAACTATTTTAATGAATAGCATAATTTATGCGATCTGGCACACTCTTAGATTTATGCAATCCAGGTAGAATTCATCCTTCTGTCCTCTAATTTCTTGAGTTGTAAGCCGTAAGGGACAGATTTTAAGTATATCATTTCGTCGTGTTTTTGATCAAAAGAAATGCTGGGTTAGAGTGTCTCGAGAAAATTGTACGTCATCTGGGAACCTGTATACATAGGGCTAGAAGGCAATGAATGTGCAGACAGTGTGGTGAAAGCAAACATTCCAGACCTCACTATCGCTATCTAACGCTAAACAAGACAACACAATAAAGAATACGGTAAAGAAAAAGAGACAGCATCAGTGGACTGGTTCAGGTGGGAAGTCCTTGTGCAATTCCTAAGAATCGAAACTGGAGAAGAAAGATCATCATAACCTGATTCAAAATTGGCCATATGCAGTAGACACGGATATTTATTTTTGTACCAAAGCCCGCCTATATGTCCAACACGCAGATTGTTGCTCAATGTGTCCCACATTAATAAAGAGGGTATTCCTTGGCTTATTATAAGTTATGAGTAGGAATGCCGCCAGATATAAGAATTATGCTCGGGCACAACAGCAAATCTTTATGTCCCCTATTCTGATTACTGAAGGAAATGGGTAATTCTGAACATATAAATCTTTCGTTTATTGAAGGTATGCAGGATGCTTGAACTTTCATGGAAATGTAAAATCCATGAATATATGTGTATGTGTAGTACAAGAGAGGTGATGTCAAGTATTGACCTTCAATTATACTAGGTAATTATGTATAATTGTTTAGATGCGTGGTAAAGTGTAATGGAGGAATAACGAATATTCTATTACCCTACTTGAGAGAAAGGATGAAGATGAGAAGAAATTATTTAAGAATGAGTGTTTAGGTTAAATTGCATGGGTTGGGGGTTGAAATGACCTTATTGTTGATAACCCCTTGATCCCTGTTCGGCAGTGGTACAGATAAGACGGTCTGAGCCCAAACCACCAAAACAGCCCAACAGGTGATCATTGCATCTTGCCACCAGAAGTCAGGCTCAGTTTATACATATATACATAAGAGCATATTTGGGCAGAATTAAAACTAAAATTTTGTTTATTTTAACTGGCTTTACGTTTCTGTATTAGCCGCCACCAGACTTTAAAGCTTGAATAAAACAATACGTGAAGGGATGCCTCAGACCTGGTACCAAGAGGGCCACCAACCTAGACACAGCCAACGAGCCAGGCAGATCAATGGGCCTGCCATTTGGTTATTCTGTTAAATTTAAAAAAATTACAATTGGTAACAAACTTAGATCAAATACTCTCAAATAATTAGTTGTAATAATTTATTTATGGGACTGTGGTGGCAATGTATTTGGCTCATATTTGCCATTCACTTCTGGCTTTGATTTTGACCCTCGCCGATGTTATTTTAATTGATCATAATTTGAAAATAAAAGTATTGTGTAGTTGGTAGTTAGGCCCTCCTGTACATCAGGGATTAATTATAATTAATTCATTAATCTTTTTGAACATTTTAGAAGGTGAAAGTGGGGAAGAAAGTTCAGGAATTGGCCAATGCTGCTAAAGGTACGAAGTCAATATCATCTTTTTTCAAAAAATAAAATTAAAAACAAGACAAAATACATTTTGTTAAAATTTTATTTGTAAACATTAATATTGTTTAATATTGCTCTCATGATTATATGTAGTTTTTGTTTTAATATTTTTTTTAATAAATCAAATCATTCATATTATTATTAAAAACTGTCATTTTACCATAGAGTTTCAAAATTTCCACAAGTTATTTCAGATGTCAATAATAAATTGTTTACTTCACAATACAAATATTAGTTTTTCTCTCTTCCTCATTTTGTACATATTTACAGTATTAAAATAAAGCACTACACTAAATAGAATTTTTATGGTGTTATATGAGCATATCCTGTAGAATAAGCCACACTTCCATACAGTTCTGATGTGGGAGACTGATTTCCCTAAAAAATAAAATACGTTATATATTATTATAAATAGCAAATACAGTCACTTTATTGTAAACTAAACTCACTTGTAAAAATCTGTTCAGTTCTTCTTGCGTATCAAAAATCATTACAGAAAACGGTGACCCGGGTACAAGCTCACCTGCCCACTTCACTTCAACCCTGTAGTCACCCGGTTCAGTCGGGTCGTATTTGCACATAATCATTCTATCTTTTTGGCTTCCTCTCTGCATTTCCACTCTGAATGCACCTGGTATAAAGTCAAATGCTTCAGTTTGTACAATTTGTTAAACAAATATATGTTAATACCTTTGGGACCTCGAACTCTTACGGACAGCTGTCCTGCACCTGCTCCTCTAGTGTCACAAATAAATCTACTCTGGAATGTTGCAAGCACACCATGTTGAATTCCAGGTCCAACTACTCTCACTTTGCTTGCATCAGAAGCGCCGCATATTCTAAGGATGAAAGGCGACCCTGGCACGTCAACTCCTATAAAAAGTATGTGAAGGGTATACAGCAATAATTGATACCAGCTTATGAATAAATCATAATCATCATTTAATCATATAGGACATTTAATTTTAGGTTTTAAGTCCAATGAGAACATCAAAATAATTTTTGTGTTATAAATTATTATTAAATAGTCAATTTATGAAGTTTTTACCTCCATATTTAACAGTCAATGTATGCCTTCCAGCTTCTTGAGGTTTGACGTTCAATGTAAACGTACCATCTCCGTGATCGTACAGCTCACAATAAGCAACTTTGTGCGGTCCGACACAGTGTGCACTTAACTCACCTTGGAATAAAAATAAAAAGTACACGCATTAATTTGCGTATAACATTGAATAGAATTATTTAAGTACCAGGGCCAGCCATGCGAGTATCAATAAAACTTCTGATGTGCTTGCCAACAGTTCCGAGGCCCAAGCCTTCACCGGAGCAAACCACTTTGCTGGAATCACACATCGCGGTGACTGTGACTTTCAACGGACATCCTTTGACTTGCCTGTAAATTAAAATTGGAATGTTTGAATCAATTTAGTTGGTTATGTTATCATTAAAATTTACCTTCCAGACCACATCACATTTAATAAGTACGCGCCTGCGGCTGTTGGTAGATATGATGCTTTATAAATGTTGTCATCTAAATGAAGGAGATTGACTTTTATTTCATTTTTCATCCCTTTCAAAGAAACTTCTGGTACACCTGAGATTAAGTAAATATTGGTTAGATAAATAAGATATAATAATATTGAAGGTTAAGAATTAACTAATACACTTCTCTACAAAAAAAAATTAATAAAAAAAAAGTGGCGCACTTTGAAATTTTGATATTTTTGTATGTATATAGTTGTCTTCAGTAATATGAACACCTATGTTTTTTATAAGTAAGGTTTTTTATTAAAAAATTTGGCTAATGTGAAAATAAAACTATCTCTTGAAAAAATTAATTTAAAAAATCACTTTTGTGGAGTGCGAATCACACTCTCTCAATGGTACTGCATAACACTGGTAGCGAAAGTTGGTCTTGAATTATCTTGCATAAATAAGAATTGCTCGCCAATAACAAAAACAAATGGCACTACATATTCCTCAAGTATATTTGTTACGGAAATTTCTATATTAACCCCCTTTTAAAAATGCTTTAAAAAACTGTTTGCCTGCAAAGAAATTATACTCCACACCATAACTTATCTCCCTCTGAACGACCCTTTTCCAGCAATGTTGCATTGACTGTGGTGCTCTACAGCAGCTCGGTAAGCTTAAAGAAGTAGATTTTATGAATAATTAGAAAACAGATTTATCTGAAAACATTGCATTCCTACATTCAGTTTCTGTACATTGTCAGTGTTCCATTGCAGACAGTAAGCAGTCCCGACGATGGTCTCTAGATTTGTGGGATGGAGACTCATTTTTGCAAGTCTCCTCCTCACTGTTTCAGCACCAATGGTTCGAAGTTTTTGAGATGTTTCAAAAGCAGTGGAAAAGTGAATACTCAGGGTGTGAAATCTAATAACTTGGTCATCAGCTGGTCCCTGGCTCTTAGATGCTCTTTCTGATCCTTGTCTACACGTACACCTTTGCAGCCTTCCGGTACAGCTCATTTCTTCTACCCTCAAGGAGTTCAATGGCACGGCAAATTGCTCGCTAATTGTAGGCATTTAATAATCGTTTTGTTTTGTGCCACCAACCCAATAATGAATAAAGGCATCTTTAAAGAATTAAAGAAGAATTGCCCTTGTTGATGATTTGCAATGTAAACATCAAAATAGGGATTTAGAATAGAATTAGGAATTAAGCAGTTTTGCCTCAGAATCAATGATAAAAACAAATACTTTCAGTCTAATTATAATTATTAAATCATTTTTAAATTAATAAAACAAAAAATACGACCAAAACAAGTCAACAACCAAACAAAGTCAAATTAAAGAGAAAAAAATCAAAATCTCCATGTGCTTTTTTTGGCACATTTATATGTATTGAGAGGTGATTATTTATCTTTTCTCTGTAGCTCTAAACAAAAATTAATTATGTTTTATGTTGTGAATCATATGAGAACATAATTTACAAAATGCGTATATTTACCAGGTCCAGCTTGAGAACCGTCTATATTGAATTCTGCAATTTGATTACAAATTGCTGATGCAAGCCCTTTGCCAGTGAGTATTAGCCTAACGCCGCCATTACCCGCCTCTGCTAAGGCACTGATTGGAGAAAATTTCATTGGAAATCCAGCGTAAAACAATGATATTGTATGAGGTCCAGGAGATCGAGGTGTTACGGTTATTTGTGCAGATTCGGGAGTGTCCTGTTGGATATTGACTGGTACTGTACTGCCTTGTGGGCCACTACAATCACCTGTTATTTCACCTGTAAAAATTAAAACAAATAATAGGTTTTTAAAGTACTGTATAATTTAAAGAATAAATACTAATGTTTAAATACCTAAACCGGCTTCTGATAGGTCGAATAGTATTTTATAAGGTACATTAACAGTCATTAGAATTCTATTTTGTAAATTGTCACCGATAGTTCTTATGTTATCAATTGAAACCACATAAACCCTATAAGGTGAACCTGAAAATAAATAATTCTGTAATTTAGTTTTAATGTGATATGGAAAAAACTAACCTGATATATGTTTTCCACCGCATGTCACTGATATATCGTACATTCCGACTTTTGGTGGTGTATAACTCACATCGTACTGATCTTGTTTCTTTGGTACAATTGAAGCGTTGACGTGGTTGCTTCCAGGCCCGACAATATTTATTACCGGTCTGTCCTGTGGGCACACACCGACGCAGCTAACGTTGAAATGCGCTATAGATCCAGCCAATACTTTTGACAGGCCGGGGCCCCACGCTCTTGCCACTCCACCCTCGATGACGTTAAAAGTCACAGGGTAATCTGAAAATATAAAATTTAACTAAAAATTATTTTTAAAAAAATAGGTTGAAATTACCATTAATCTTTTGACCACCATAGGTGATATTAAACGAATATTTTCCTGGCAAAGGAGGGGTGAGCTCAATTAAATCAGTTTCTTGATTTAAGCTCTTGATGACCAATGGAAGGTCTTGGCCCAAAGGACTTCTGACAGTGACGTCAAGTTCAGCAAACCCTGCTTCTTTCCGATTCACTTAAAATAATAACCATCATAAATTTTTCTCTTTATAAAAATATTAATTATTTTTGTAGTGAAGCAAAAACTAGTGATATTTGAAAACTTACATTTGAATGATATGTTGTCATTAACAGGAATTGTGTTGTTGGATATATTATCAATTTTCACTTTGGTTGCATCAAAAACTTGGCAATAATAAGGAGATCCTCTTATTTCTCGACAGTTCTGCATAACTTCTATCTTGTACAAACCTTAGAAGAAATAAATCAAAATAAAATATAAAGTCAGACTAGATTATTTCCGAGTTCATCATACCTACGATGGAGGGGACAAATTCCGCCAGGAGGTTTCCGTCTTTCTGCTGGTAGCATCTTACCGGAACGGCAGATGAGCCGGGTCCAGTAATGATGACATCAAACATTTCAGAAGGATCGCCATATGTTTCGATAACGAAAGATGTCCGTTTTCCCACTGAAGACTGGTAAAGCCCTAACCCCACAGCCCTTACCCCGCTTTTGTCCTGGATTGGAACCTCAATCGGGCATCCTATGCAAATATTAAACATTATAATAAATATACGTATTTAATTTAATTATTAAAATTTACCTGAGGCGTAAACTCCATTATACTTGACATGAATTTTATGCGTAATATTCAACTTTGGCGTGTAAGCCACTTCGTACAAGTTTGACCCATTAAGCTCACGTAGAGTATGTTTTACATCATTACCCGCTGCTCGTACAGAGACAGATAAAGCTCCAGAACCTGCTCCTTCAGTGTCAACTGTAATATTAAAGAAAGCATTATTTAACGAACAGCTTTCTGCAGTGGGATTTCAATTTACTTTTAAAAGTGGCTAGTTGGTCAATCTCAGCTTCAGAAATATCCAATATCTGTACAGCTGCAGGATTGAAAACTTGAACGCTGAAAGGTTGCTTAGTGATCGGATGCGATTTTTGAGTGATAAATACTAAGTGGGTCCCAATTTCAGACGGCTGATAATGACATCTATACAAACCAGATGGCAATTTTTCAACATTGCACAGAATCTGCTTATTATTTGGACCTAAAATTTAGTTACAATTGATTGTAAACAATTCATTCATTATAGTGGTCTATTCTCTTTCCAAAATATGAGATCTCATGATAGAAAAAAATCACCTGTGACTATTGCATCAATTGTTGTAAGTTCACTTGTGTGTGGATTGACTTCAAAGTAACCAACAGTTCCTAAAACTACTGAATTTAAGCCTTCTCCCCGCGCAGTAGCTGTCGTCTTGCTTGATGAACCGTCAATTACATCACACCTCAATGGACTTCCTATAAAAATTATTATAAACATTTTTTTTTTTCCTTAGTGGATTAACATATGTACTAACCTGGTACGTCTTGATCGTTGAATGTTATATTAACAAAATGAGGCTGAAGCAAATGCGGAACAAAGGTGACATCATAAAGACCCCTAGACATTGCGTTGACTTCAGCTTTTACTGTCGTGTTCTGAGTCGAAATAACAAGTTCCAAGGTTCCTTCACCAGCTTCTGTTGCATCTACGGAAAATGTAACAGCTTTTCCTAACTGAAAGAACAAATTAAAGACAATTGGAATGAATTTGTAACTAAAATAATAAAAATAAATTACCTTGGCTGATCCAAGTCCTGTGACTTTGATGTTATTTACATTATAAACGTTGCAGTAAAATGGACTTCCTTTGACAGGATGGCCATCTATTTCAACTGCTACTACATGTCTACCTGAAATACAAAATTAAATTTATTAATAACGATTAACTCGTTACGCTCAAATTGATCACCACAGTATACTCAGTTAAAACGGGGGTGGGTGAAGGAAAATTTGTTGTTACAAAAATGAAGGGATTGGAGTTGAATATATTTAAGTGCAGTCGTCATACATACCAACTTCAATTGGTGTATACATCGCTGTTGTAATTCCTTTTTCTGTGTCTTTATCGATTTTCACTGGAAGTCTGTGTCCTGTTGAAGATGTAACACGAACATCGCACTGCTCAATTGTTGCAACTTGCAGGGAAGTCGGAGCACCGGCACAACACATTTTTACCCCTAGCCCATTGACAAGGACCTCTCCTCGATCGAATACATCACAAGTAAATGGGGATCCTGATAATGATTAAAAAAGATAAAAATTATTTCCTGAAATACGGTGTTAGATATAAAACATTACCAGGAATCGGTTCTCCATTGAATCTCACACTCAAGCTGTGTGGAGCAGCCTCTTTTGGTTTAAAATTAACTCTGAATTTGGCGTTTCCTTCACTCTGTACATAATTTGGCACATTGCATCCATTGACTGCGACTATAATTTCTAAATTTCCAGCTCCGGCCTCACTCGCATTGACTGAAAAAAATTATTCAAATGTTAAACACTGCTTTTTTTTCTCTCAATAAAAACTGAAAATGATGACTTACTACTGAAGTACACAGGTCGGCCGACTGGCCCAGGATTGATATCAGTAACTTTGACTTTTGTAGCATCATAAGCTTTTAGTAGAAACGGGCTTCCTTCGATATGACTGTTGTTCAGTTTTACTTCAATACTATGATCACCTAATCAATTTGAATGAATTATTAATTCAAATATCTTTCAGTGTTATGTGATATGCAACTTACCAACATGTTTGGGTGTAAAAGAAGCAATGTATTGTTTCCCTTGCTCAATTATGTTGACTGGAAGCGGATTGCGCATCGCTGACATAATCTAATTAATAATAGCAAACAATTATTAATGATTTATCAGCTTTCAGCACGTACTGCAGAATATGAAGTACAAGTCTGCTATCGAGGAATAAATTATAAAAGTACCTGAACTTGGGGTGGGCCCAGGTTTCCACAGTCTACTTTAAAGCTGGCTATTTTTCCCACACTGATTTTGTCTTCTGATGGAGGGAAAACTTTTCCTACATCGCTGATATTACAAGAAAACGGGCTGCCTAAAAAGATTTAGATTGTCAATAATTATTACTTGTAGCTCTAATAACTGCAACCAAACCATCAAAAATGTTATATCAAACACAATTACACACTAAATATCAACTATGGTACATAAATAAACCGGCAAAGCTGCTTGTTTTCTGTCGGAGAGAACAATTGGAGAATGTATTGGCCAAATTGTTCTTTTTCACGCTCTTGTATCCTTCTAGCTAACAGTTCGAATCCCAGCATAGCCTTGAAATTTTATAAAACTCAATCATTTCAGCAAGGCATTTACCACACCCGTTAAGATAAAATACGGGAGGAATAATTCATTGGGAAATGTTACCATGCAAGGTACTGCATAGGTATACCGTCCAGCTAGAGCGTCTTGGGGAAGTGTTGAAGGAAAAACGTCCATCCTTGGTGAATAGACGCAACATCGTGTTTCACCATAACAATGCCAGGCTAAACTAAAATCTTCCATTTACTAGACTAGCAACTGCTGCCCCACATTCTCTCCAGATATTGGCCCTTCCTATTTTTACTTATTCCTCACCCTAGACATTTAAAAGATAGGGAATTTTTGAACGAAAATGCTTATCCACACCCAACATATGTATGCATATAAATCTAATTCGCCATTAGTAGAAAGATAGTCTCTGGTCTAATACGAATCTATGAAAGCTCATCGTGTAGGGGATTGAGATGGTGTACTAATTAGCTAGCAAGTTTTCCCACAATAGAAACTTGCTCATATCTTACTGGTGCACATAAGCTATCTTAAGACTAGACTACAAATTGCATTTTATTGCATCAAAGAGGATATATGAGAGATGCTGTAGATTTTTTTTTTTTTCGATAATTCAAAGCAAAACAGTCATTGTCAATTGGCAAATCTGGTTATTTTCGATTTGTCAGTATTTATTCTATTACTAGCGATCCCCATTTATTTCAATGCTAAGTACTGATAAACAGTGTGAGATGGCGGGCAAAAATGATTAAATGAAAAGAAATGGAAGAAAGTTTCATGAAGATATTAAACTACATTTCATGGATAAAAATCCATTTACAATTTACAAGATTTAAAATTTTCTAAGATTTTTTGTCAAACTTCAAAGGATGACAGAAACAAATTTTCCAAACTGAACATCAAATTCACTTGAACTCAGAATAAGGTATGTTTGATAAATTTAGAGGGGTACTGCAATGTTGGGAACACACATGTTTGATCCTTGGCACATATATTGCACACAATTATTATATTTATTAACTATTAATTAACTATTACACGCTGTTATCGAAAATCCATTTTTAAAACCAAAGTACAAAATACTGTTTAAAAAAATATTAACTTATCTAATTGCACAAATCAAATTGTTGAAGTTTAATTTTGTTTTAAAATTGAATTTTCTAAAACAGAATTCAAAATTAAGTTTCCAGACATGGATAGAAAAAAATTGTAATGTATGGATACCTGGCACATTGTTTCCATTAAATTTTAAATCGACAGTATGGACAATAGCTTGTCTCGGTGTAAATGAAATTGCGTATATGTGGGGTCCTTGAGTATGGGCAGTTGTCCCTACTCGCCCACCATTAACAGTTACTTCCAAGTTACCAGGGCCTGCTTGGCTTGTCTCGACTTGAAAAATAAAGTTGAAAATAGTTAAAAATCGTTTATTCATCATCGACATCAAGATATAGTAGAGTAAACTTGCCTAAAAATGTCACAGCTTGCCCGACGATTCCTTCTGCGATCGGTTTTACCTTAATGGCATTCACATCGTAAACTTTACACGCAAATGGAGAACCGGCAACTTGTACTTGCCTTCATTTGAGAAATGAAAATGAAATAATTACCATTGGCACCGTTTCTGTAGTTTTTATAGGACAAAAATTTTAAAACAAAAAAATACCTATAGAAAACTGCAATTTTGTGCTCTCCAACAACTTTAGGACAAAACTCCACTCTCGCTGTCTGGTTTCCTGTGTCCTTAACTTGAGCAGGAACTGACTGTCCACTCGGTCCTAAATCCGTCCGTTTTATAATTTTGAAGGGAATAAATAACTGCATAAACTATTATTGTTATTGCCCCGCAATACCATGCTTGGCTTACACGTGTAAAGCTAATATTAATTTTCTTATGAATACTCTGTTGATAAGTGTGTCTTTGTAAATGAATATTAGTTTTGGGTTTTGAAAAAACTAAAATTTAGTAATTTTAAGGAAATATTTACATGGATGTTTCTCTCACTAAATTGTATTAATAATATTACAAACTTAGAAATGGTATTGGATATGTGAAGTACCATTAATCAACTAAATTAGTATAAGTATTATGAAAATATATAATGTCTAATTATTCGTACATCACGAACATTAATAGTATAAATGTGATTATTATGTAAATGGTAACTTTTTGTTTAAAATTAATTTATTTTGTTTAAATGTAATCGTACACTCTACATGCTCTGAGTTGAATATGTAAGTAGTTAGAAACCAGCCCTAAAAGCTCTAAAAGCAAAGCTAGACAGTTTGATTTTATTCCGAAAAGGGGGAAACATTGTTAATTGTTAATAGTTACCCATTCCACCACCCAAGGAAATGTGCTAAGTGCAGAAGGGAATCAATAGTGACGGATTCGTCTATGGTCCCCACCTGAAATAGTCGGTTTAGGAAGTTTTAAACGAATTTAGTGCAAAATTGGAAAGACAGAAGAAAGAATACAATCTGTTGACAAATCTAGATTGTAAGAAACAAATTGATAGAATAGAAAAAAGAAAGGTACCCTCAACTGTGACTTCAATGTCATCGAGTGATGTGGAGACATTGCTCATTGTGAAGTGTGAATCAACTCCTAGTTGAGCAGTGGATAATGAATTTCCACTGACTACGGGAAAATCACCGGCCACAATTGCCATAAATGGCGAACCTATTAAATTCCATTGTTAATAACTAACATTTTAAACTTTGTTTGATAAAATTTTACCTGGGACGGATTCTTGATTGAAATGGATACTTATGATATGCTGGGTTGGTTCCAGTGGTATAAAGCTAACCATAAATCTAGCGCTGCCTTGAGGCTGAACCTGTGTTGGAATATTTACACCCCTAGCACTTATCGTTATTTCTAAATTTCCTTCACCAGCTTGAGATGCATCAACTGAAAAAATAATTAATTGAGTTGTAGACATATTCAAAAAACAACAGAAAAATATAATGATTTTTTATTTAATGCATTATTAATCTTAATACCAGTAAACTGAACTGGATTCCCGACATGGCCGTGTGGAATCGTCCCAACATAAACTTTAGAAGCATCGTAAGCCTTTGCTGTGAATGGTGTACTCTGCACAGGCTGGCCATTGTACAGAACTGAAATTTGGTGTGGGCCGACTGTCCGAGGGGTAAATTCTCCAGTAAAGCCTGACATAACATTTCCAGTCACTTGCACAGGGAGTTCATGATGTGGACCTTTAAACAGAAAAATAATTATAGCATTTAAACATTAAATATAAATCACTAGTTTTCATGGTCCACTTGACCAATTAATATCTTTCAATTAATTAAGGTTTTTAGTTGAGACAAATATTAAATATAATAAAATCATACGGAATATTTACCTGTTACAGAAACTGCAAGCTCTGCAGAACCTGAACTATCGACATTCATATGAAATTTGGCCGGTTGATTTATTGGTATCAATTCAAGGCTAGACAAATTGACACTGACTTTACTTGTATCCGCAACGGAGCAAACAAATGGACAACCTGGGAGTTAAAAAAAATGTACAGTCAATTATATTGGCAGAATCTATTTTATACATGGTGTGATTCATAAAGATAGGTGTTAGCATCCTTATCTTGTACCAGTTTAAAATGTAAAAGCAAATTACCTGGCACAGTCTCTCCATTGAATTTAATGTCGATAAGGTGTGGCTTGTTTTGTTCAGGAGTGAAATTGACTAGGCAACGTCCACCACCAACAACTGTCACATGATTTGGCACTTCTCCTTCATTTATCGATATTTCCAATTGGCCTTCCCCGGCTTGGCTGGCGTCAACTCTAAATTGGCACAGTTGGCCAACTACACCACTGGCCACGTCAGTCACTCGAATTAATGACGAATTGTAAACTTTGGCGACCAAAGGACCGCCAGGCAACTTTTCACCGCCAACGCTCACTTCTACAACATGGCTTCCAACCTCAGTGGGGACAAATTCAAGACGAAATAAACCGTTGCCCTCTCCAATTACAGAAGACTGTAATATTTTCTTTGTTGGACCTGAAAAATTGTGTAATCTTATTAAAAAGTGTAGAATATTGATATTGTGTATAATAAGAATTTATTATTTTATTTTAAATTTAATAAGGCCTGTACTAATTTAACATATAACTTCCCTCGTTGGTTATTTAATTTTATTAATTTGTAACATATTATATAAGTGTTCATTAATGAGGGACACAGTGGCCACATGGCTGGGTGTCGACTCATATTTGCCACACTAGCGGTTCTGGGTATGAATCTAGAAGAACCCATGGATTTTTGATTGATAATTATTTAAAAAATGTATTGTAAAATCTTTATATAAGATATTGGTTGAAATGAAAAAGTGTCACGAGCGGGATTCGAACCCACGACCTTTGGCTAAATACGCCACTGCTCTACCACTTGAGCTATCGTGACTTCGATCCACTCGGACAGGTCGTGGGTTCGAATCCCGCTCGTGACACTAACTTTTTCATTTCAACCAATATCTTACATAAATATTTATTAATTAAAAGAAGTTAGTTGGTCAGTCAGACCACGAAATATAATGGGTATTGTGAAACCCATCCTTCCTGACACCAACTGGGCAGTTGCATCTAAAGCCCTCCGGTATGACAAGAATTATTTTACAGGAGTTCACTAGTGTCTTTAATAGAAAATAATAGATACTAAATAAAAACTTGTTGAATAAAGTGTATAAAAAATAAAAATATAATAATATAATTTTAAAGACTACATAATATGTGTACATAAGAGGTACAATTTTTTTTTTAAACTTCACATTGCAATTACTAGAAATATATTAAACAATACAATACAAGATACTTACTTATCACATTCGCGATAACATCTTCAGCGCCATATCCCACTGCTGATATCTTAAAAGAAGTAAGGGTATCGACTGGAACCAATCGCACAGCCTCCCCGAGAGCTGCCATTTTAGGCCCTGGTCCCCCACTCATCACTAGAACTGTCCACGGACTTCCTGGAACAACATAATAATATAAATTCAACTGTTTGTTGAGGATGTATATTAACTAAACGGTTTCGCTCTCTTGATTATTAAAAATCTATAAACTTGGATAATACCCATGTCTGACCGACCCAGACAGGGTGGGTGATTCTAGAGGTCTGCCGGTAATTTATTGTAAATTATAAAACAAGGAATGGCCAGCAGGCTGCAGGCAAGAAGTGACTCTGTACACATGAATATAAGTATTTACAAGCATGTGCAGATTTGAGCTTATAAAAATCAGTAATTAGTATCTATTCATAGCCTATTCCTCCTAAACTACATACACTAATAACAAACAATAACACAAATAATGTAATAAACTATAAGACTTTAAATTTATTTAAATTACTTCATATATTATAATAATAGTGGTTCAAAAAGGATATAGGTAATTAAGTTTTTAATTATTCCCAACATAGACCTAGTTTTAATTATTTTTAATTGCCAAAATAATGCAATAAAATATATGCTGAAAGATATAAACTTGGAAATTAAAGCATCAAAAATGTCAAAAACCCAATCCAAAGTAGGAACTGATTATTTATAAACAAAATACTGCTGCAAAACCTTGGAACTATATTTATTCAATTGAAACTGCATTGTGCAAGCATTCAATTGAAAGTTTCTTCAGCAAAAACCACAATCAATTGGTCATTGTTCACTAAGAATCTATATATATATATATCTTATATATATTATATCTTATATATATCTTTACAGAATGAAGGTATTATTTTGAATGATTGGTGAAAAATCAAGGCAAAGTTTATGTCCTGTAGGAGCAATTATTTTAAAAAACTTAAAAACTGTGTCTTTCAAAAATATGGAATACAAGGATATTATTAAAATTAGACAAATAAAAAATCCATTTTCAAGTGGCCCAAACTTGTTCCTTGATAAGGCAAATCGTGTAGGCAAGTAGTTCTGTATCCAAAATTGTTAAAAATTTATGAATTAATTTCATTTTTTAAACCTCGCATTATTTCACAATCTAATACAATAAAACCCTAGATGTGTAAAAAAATAATATATATATAAGAACCAATCGGAAGAATATCGGAGTGAATCTAAATTTAATCTTTTGTAACAATACAGAATTCCTAATAAAGAATTGGAGGCCAACAGTGAAACATGGTAGTGGGAGTGTTATTGTGTGGGGGTCCATGGGTTCAATTGGCATGGGTAATTTAGCATCTGTTGATGACTGCTGATGTTTACATCATATGACACTAAATATAGGGCTCAAAGAACTTAGAAATTCCTATATATCCCACTGACTTAAAACTCCTACCCACTCACCAGATTTTAACCTTGATTTAAAGTCAGATAGGGGGAAGAAAATATCTCAAAGTAATTAATTTTAAAAAAGCACTAAAAAAAATATATCTGACTCAATAACAGTAAAAATTTAGGCTGTTCAAAGTTTAGAAGTCTTAGGACTGTAGGAGAAACCAAAGGACTGCGTACTAACTATAAATTTCTCATATCATTGGTATAATAATTAACATTGTTTGGTACTTTTTTTTGTAAATCTAACATAAATTGGTATTTATGGTGTTATATTATCTCTTTCCACACGAGTTTTGAGTTTTTATTATTGTACTTTCACGTACTAGTTTGTCAATAAAACCATTAATAAAATAACAAATAAAGTAATTAACTGGCGTTATCAGACGATTGCGAGTACTTTTATGATGCAGTTTTTTCTCATTTTAAAATTTATATTTGTTGTAATGGCTTTTCTTCTAAACTATAATGTTGAAGTTACTCTCTATTATTGTTACAAGATTATAAAACTTAAAATAGCTTCCTATAATTTTTTGTGTTTAGTTTTTCCACTTTCAAACAACAAATGTTGACATTTTTCTTGTAATGAATGTTTTATTTATTTTTATTTTTTTCATTTTTACTTATTCTAAAAAAGACAAATTTGCTCATTCTTTTTTTGAGCAAATGTTTATGGTGACTTAAATATTAATCTATTAGTATTTGAGTTAATTTTTCCCTTATATAATTAGCTATCAATCTTCAATTTTAATTAGTTTTTATTTATAAACTACAATGTTAAAAAAAAGTCCAGGGGTTAAGGCTAACAAATATAAATGTCCTATTGACAATTTTAAAACTTAAATGTAATGCAATGAAATATTGACTTTTATGTGGTTGGCATTACAGAAAAATAAAAAATAAAAGCCTTGCTCATAACAAAATATGTATGCATTATTATTTAACCGGGTGCCTCCTAAATTATAATGCCTCCTGAACTAAAGTTGGTAGTGTGTCAATCTCAAATTAATACGGGCTAGGATAGGCTGAGGATTAGTGTAGGTGAGTGTGTTGGGACAGAGGACTAAGGGAGGCAAGGTGTGCCTCGAGATGGATATTTCTATGGCCTGGCTGGATATTTAGAAAATTCCTTCATCATTGGGGGGACAGTGGGCCCACCCAACTTTGGAAAGGGTGCTCCACATTTTCCTGAAAGCAGGGGTTTTCAACATCATCGGGATCAAGAAGCGTAGATGGACACTGGATCTCTGGAACGTTTAGTTTGTAATCAAAGTTTATTTAGATTTTAAGATAAAGCTCATTTAGTCTAAGTTTGTTCTCATTTTGTTATAGTGTTACACGTAGAAAATTAAATTAATCCATATTGGTTTAGTGGTCATAATTGAATTCAAAATAATTATTTTTTTTATCTAAGGTTTTTAGCTGATATGAAAAATTAGTATCGTGGGCGGGATTCGAACCACTTGAGCCATTGTGACTTCGATCCCCTCCAACACCAAATATGAAAATATGGCAAAGGAGGGAAAACTCGAAAGGTTGTAGGTTTAGATGGGGGTTGGTGTCTGAGGGGATCTAAATCACAATAGCTCAAGTGGTTAGAGCAGAAGCGTATTGAGCCGAAGGTCTTGGGTTCCTGCTTGTGACACTAATTTTTCATTTCAGCCAAAATTCTTAGATTAAAAATAATTAATTGGAGTAGAAAATTAATTTATCATTGTTTTATATGTTAGTTTCCTTAGTAATAAATGCGTCTTTTTGAGTAAGTAAATATTGTGTATTATTTACTTAGAATTTGTTAATTATACAGTTAATTGGCCTACCAAAATTATTAGGTGTAAGAGGACACATATATCCTGTTTGGTGGTTAGGGCCTTACTTCCTGGTAATTTACAACAACCCTTTATTTAGTTAATTACTCTTTTTTTATTATTATTATTTTATTTTATTTGTTGTCCATGTGTAATTGAAATCTGTTCATCAGATCATGTTGTTCTTCGTTCTTCTCTTGTAGAAATGTGTGGTATTTAAAAACAGTTAATTAATGATTATTTAGAGATCGTGAAACACCAGACCACATCTCACGATCTCTAAATATTTTTTTTTTTACTTTATTTTATTTATTTATTTATTTTTTTATGTTCGCGGTTTCCGTTTCACATTTTAAACAGCGTGGCGCCCATTTTCAATTTAATATTTATTTAGAAATCATGAGATGCGGTCTGGTGTGATGCAGGTTTCAGAAAAACATTTTTTTCACGTTTCTTCGGCATCTTCAGAAGATGATCTCAATAAAGATCGAAACGTTGGCACTATAAAGAAAATGTTTTTCTGAAATCTACATCACACCAGACCGCATCTCACGATTTCTAAATAAATATCGATTAACGGTCACTAATCACCACACATTTCAATTTAATATTAAAATATATAAACCCGCCCGTCTCCACACAGCAAAGCCGGCAAAATTTTTGGCATAAGAACCCGTGGCAAATGGAAATTTTAAAAATTTTAATAACAAAAAGAAAATATGTAATAGGAGTGAATGAAGAGTGGTGGCAAGAATAAAAGCCAGTTAAATTTATGTCATATAGCACCAGTTCAAACATGATCAGTATATTCTATGACACAAATGATTTTTAAAAATTTAACCTTTTAAGTTATTAATTTAGTGAATTATTAATAGAGGACTGATGAAGGGGAAATATTCATCGAAAGTTCGACGATGGAACTGAGTCCTTTCTAATCGGACCCATGATCGTTTTTTAATATATAGACAGTCAATATTTTGGCTGCAATAAAATTAAAATGTTGTTTTTTTGAACCAGGTTTTGTTTATAAACTGAAATAAAAACTCAAGACTCCTTTAGGGCATGATTTTTGTTGTTTAGATAGAGTGGAACGTGTTGCAACTGGACTGAAAAAAATTTGTGTTTCAGTTGCGAAAATCGGTAACTCACTTTAATCGGTTAAATCGCAAATAGGTTTCAAATCGAATCTAGAATGTATTTCAGTTCGACGAACGATTCCAGACTAAAACGAGGTCGCCGTTCCAGTGACAAATGCCTTTTTCTAGTCCGGACGAAAGTCATTTGACGAAAGGTTCACATCAGGAGGGGGGTCAAAGGTGACACCCGAGGAATTTGAGAACGTGATTTCAAACGTAGACCCGGGACCCGGCCAGCCGGTGACGGTCGATGCACTCGCGCGCGGATCCGGCACGGACAACACGAAACTCGGCGGACGGAGGAAAAACGGTTGGAAGAGACTCGCGGACGCGGAACTCGCGGACTGACTGAAGAGGACAGGCATCTTCGTTCTTTGGAGAAACGGAAAGGCGGCCGGGTTGCCGGTTGGTGCGCCGTGGCCGTGGCGGGGAGCGAAGCGGCGTCCGCGGACCCTCGCCCATCGACAACCGGCAACCGTCCGCCGTTTAAAGGGGCCGCATAGAAAACGGGATTGCGGCTGGAATTCCACCGGGGCCAGCTTTCTAAATCCTGCCAGGCCACGATTCATTAGCCCTGAGAATCGCTGCCGTTTTCGCCGAGGCCCAGACAGAAATAAGTCGCGCAGATCGAGATCAAAACGATTCACATTATACATTCCGACGGAAGACGGAGATGAAAATATTAACATACATCTCACTGAAAAACAATAGATAACAATAAAATTAAATGAATAAAATAAAAACCGAACAATTAGATTTTAATAATTATTTCTTTCCATTCACCTGCACGTTCCTAATAATTTTTTAATTACACAATCGATCATTAAAATGCTAACAGCGCAAAACCTAAAATGACAAAAAAAAAAAAATTAAAAAGCATAGCACAATATTTTATAATTAACATTTTATCCGGATTCACTCAAATTTTAGCATAATTAAAAATAACCGAGGAAAACTCCACTTGCATTGTATCTTGTCCTACCATTAAAGTCTACCGCAATTAAACACCATAACTAAGTCCTGTACAAATTTTAATTTAATTTTATTAAAATAAAACAGTGAAAAAGTAAAACATTGGTGTACACAAAGAATTTGCATAGAAAATAATATTTTATTCATTAAGAATTCTCTCCATTGTTTTCAATATCCCAGTGAGAAACAAGGTCATAAATCCTTTTCTTTTTTTCCCTTTTCCTTTTTATTTTTCTCTAATCTTTATTTTTCAGAAGTTTTGATTCAGCAATTTCCACATTAGTGTTTCATGTAATAATTTTGCTCGGAGGCAAAAGCTCTTAGGCACAGTACACACAAATGTGATCCGTATGAGAGATGCATATGCGATACTGGTATGAGGTACAAAAAGTATCCTGGTGACTAGATTCAATTACCTCCCATCCATCTCTTCTCAATCCTCTCCAAGCAGTTTAAAGAGTAGATGTTTGATTCTGTCATATTTTTATAATGGACGATGGACGAGTTAGAAGCTGTAGCCTTGGGCCTTTAAGTAGATTAAAAACAAGAAAAAGTAGAGTAATGTGGTTTCACCCACATTTCGCCAGGCATTTTCTTTTTTAATTTTACCCGCATAATCATGGTCATTGTTGTTCCAAAGAGTGGGATATGTTTGAACTAATGAAATCTGTTGTAAACAAAAATGTCACTTCTTTTGATGCACAATAGACTAGTCATAAAGAGGTTTAAACGTTTTTATATTTGATTACATGTAAGTTTGATTCAGAGATTGTGTTGGTTGTCTAGCTCTTAAGTTTGG
The DNA here is from genome assembly GCF_000648675.2 of Cimex lectularius. Taxonomy (NCBI): domain Eukaryota; kingdom Metazoa; phylum Arthropoda; class Insecta; order Hemiptera; family Cimicidae; genus Cimex; species Cimex lectularius. The sequence goes on from NW_019392641.1 coordinate 2,146,777, forward strand.
TTGGAATCCAATTTAACTAAATTGCTCGGTTGCTGTTCATTGATTATCTTTTCTTCCTTTCTTTCTTTGGTTCAGGCAAAGCCTTGAAGAATTTCATGACCATCATGAAATTTCAAAAATCAAAAACATACATTTCTGAACAGAGAGTCTTCGCCAGTGAATTTTGCAAGCAGCCTCAGCCTCTGTGAAACTGAGTTTGTACTCATAAAGCAAAATATATAGAACATTGGATTTGATACTGGCCACATTTATTTTAATTTAAAACTAAGACTGGATTCAAATCCAATACCATCTTTAGAAAGAGTAAACTGAAGTTTAGACGAGGAAAGAACATGTTACACTCAAACCAATAACCAAACCACACAAACCCAAACAAACAAGATTAATTTTGTACAACAGGACTTTTTGGAATATCTAGTACTTTTATTAGTTCTATTTGTATTAGTTTATTAATTAAATTTGTCCAATTTACATTACATTAGTCGTGCTTCAAATAATGTTAAAATTAGGAATGTTTGGTGTTTAGTGACTGTTAGTCAATGATTATTCGGAGATTGTGACATGCGGTCTGGTGTGATGTAGGTTTTAGAAAAACATTTTCTTTAAGATGATCTCAATAAAGATCAAAACATTGGCACGATAAAGAAAATGCTTTTCTAAAACCTACATCTCACCAGACCGCATCTCACGATCTCCAAATAATTGTTAAAATTAGGCAAATGTATTTTAAAATGATACACCAAAGTTTACAATGTCAATTCCTCTTAATTTGTAGCTGTTCAAATTAAGGAGACATAACAAATGATTCTGTCTATTTGATGCAATTTCTAACTATTGGAATCCTTGAAAGTTGGTCTGTATTTCAGCCCAAATAGCTAATATCTGCACTGTTCATTTGTAAAAATAAATAATAACACTAATGTGTTCAACTCTTAAATATTTATTTAAGATGAAGATGTTTTTAGCAAAACAAATGAAAAGTTCACAGATGTCAGTGAATTTTCCACTCTAACCTTCTATCAATTAAACACAAATCTGTCCAAACAATGTTTGTCCAACATGAATATATGTACAACTAATATTAAAATGTACATGTTAATAACATACCTGGCACAGATTCACCATTGAATTTCATCTCAACGTGATGGCTAAGATTTTCATGTGGTACAAATGAGGCTAAGAACCGTTGGTTTCCCAAATTCCTTACAAAACTTGTTACATGTCCTCCGTTGACAAGAATTTCCAAATTACCACTTCCAGCAGTTGATCCATCAACTATGGTATCAGAAGTTGAATTAGTAAAACCGTACAATATATAATTTTACACAAGTTTTTTCTTACTTTCAAACTCTACTGGCTGCCCAACAATCCCATTCGGCATCTGGCCAACTTTTATTGCTTGCGTATTGTAAGCATGACTCCTAAAACAGAAACATACTTATTTATAAAAAAAGTTGATGTTTTAAATAATAGAATTGCAAAAAAAGAAATGAAAGATTTAATAACAAATAATTATGCATTAATTGAAAAAATGAAAGAAATTAACCTAAATGGTGATCCAGACACTCGTTGGTCTTTTATTTTAATGTCAATCAGATGTTCACCAATTTCGACGGCAGTGAAGTAAATATTAATGTGCTGACCATTGCTACGAGACATTTTAACAGGCACTGGGGACTTTGAAGGAGCTGAAATTATTTATCCTCTAGTTTGATTACATTTAAATAAAATTTATTTATTTTTGAAAAACTTACGAGTTACGGTAACAGTAATTTGATTTAATGGAACATCTGTATCCAGCACTAGAGTGGAAGTTCGGTTGAGGGGAAGCAACTGCAACGCTTTGCCAAACACTTTAGACCCTAATTGTACAAAAGAAATTTGTAAAGGAGGAAAATCATAAAATCTATAAGCATATTCAAATACCTTCAGGAAAATGTATATCATTAGTTTCCCATGAATCCCTTCTTTTGCCAGCTGAAGAGAGTACTGCAATTATTTATTTTTTTTTTGTAATGACATCATTTAAAAAATGTAACTAGCATACCACCTCGGACATTACTCGAAGATTCCAGCGAATTTAAGTAGTTTGAAGTGTGAAGAATAGAAGAGTTTTGCTGGTGTATAGAACTGTGAAGGGGGCTCGGTGATTTCCTCATCCCTGGCGAATGCAACGGAGAGTGTATTTTAAGAAGTGAATTGGCCTCATGCTGAACAGGGATTGAAATCGGAGACATAGTTCGAGTTACATGATGATATGATTGACTTAATGAGGAGCTTGAGTATCCATTGACCTGGCCTTTAAAAAAACATGTTAGTCAATAAAATTATAACTAAAAAACAAACAGGAAAAACTGTTCATCTAGTCCTAACATAATTTAAGTTAGTCATCAATCATCATTTGTTATTTCCAACTGAACCATATAATATGAATCTGGTACAATTATGCTATTGTCTTAGTTATAAATATACAAAACAATATACCATTAACTAGGCAAATATTTATATAGTTACCAGCAGTTGGAACAGATAGAGGACTTGCTCTATAAACAGGGCTGTTGAGCGGACTTGGACTTTGTGAACGATTAGGAGAGGCAAAATCACGTTTTATCGGTGAACCAACTCTAGCGAATGATGAATGCAACGATCTCAAGGATTCTAAAATTCGAGGAGATTAATTGTAATTTTCAGTGATTAAATTGACAAACTGAATTTGATTCACCAAAAACCTACCATTTGTATCTGAAGTCATATTTCTAACTGAATCTAAAAATATAACAATTATTTATTAACTTTATAAAAAAAGATTAATGTATAATGAAAACTGACAGTGTCTCTCTGCTCTAATCTGTTCTTTTGTGCCAACTCGCAAAGGAAATGGGCTTCCTTAAAATAAAATTAAAACATTTATTAAAACATAGTTGTTTTATATTAAAAAAATTATAGTTTTAAAATTGTCATCACTCACCCCTGACCTGACTGCCATTAAAATAAACATAAATCCTGTATTTTCCTGGTTTGTGAGTATGCAAGGAAACTATGTAGATGGAATCAGAAATCCTTTGAATGGTATGGGGCATAGATTGTTTATCTCTAACAATATCTACTGTAATTTGACCTAGCCCTCCAGTGCCAGATGCGTCCAGTGTGAAGTTATGAATGCTCTCTGGAATGGCTGGAGTGTCTATTCCAATCAGCTAAAACAAAATTTATTTAATTTAAAATTATAATTTTCAAAGAAAAAAGAATATATATACTTTTATTCCATTCGGGTCAAATACGAAACAGGTGTAAGGTGTATCATGAATTGGATTTCCCGAGTGTTTGACTTGAATGCTCCATTCTCCCGCTTCATCCGGTTGAAAAGTGGCAGAAAACACACCGCCTTTTTGGCTAACTGGGCAATCGAGAAGCCGGCCAGTGGGAGAAACAGCAATAACTTCGACTTGTCCAGCTTCAGACCCATTAGAGTTAGAATTTACCTTAAATAAACAAAAATAAATTAAAACAACTTCATAGAAGAACACCTGTTTATTTAAGTATTTTCGTACCACAACTTCCACAATAGACCCTACAGCACAAGGTTCCATTCCAGTGTATACAATGTTAGTTATTTCTGGCATAGCTCGAATATGAATGGGAGAACCCTTGACCAGTTCACCATCATAATAAACATTTATCTGTAATATTAAATATAAATTACTGTAGATTGGAACAACCTGGGTATGATGCCCATTAAATATATTAGAACATAAAAAATGGGGCTAAATTAAAAAAAAAAATGACGACCTAGACACTCTGCAAATTTTGAACACTCAAATCACTTGGAACCCCAAAGATCAAGTAGTTAAGTACCTAGGGAAATGAAGCCTATGCCTACATTTAAGGTGCACAATGGTGAACCAAAAAAGAAGAACCAAGAAAGAAATGTGCCACTGCAAACTAAAAACAGCACCCAATAAGGAATGGATCATTTTGAAATTCCACCAAAATTTAGCTTCATTCAAGGAAGCAGCAGTAGAGATGAAGACAGGCCCATAGACTTATACAAATCCAGCCGTGGTAAAGAGTGTGGGGGGGGTGTGTGTGTGTGTGTGTGTGTGTGTGTGTGTGTGTGTGTGTGTGTGTGTGTGTGTGTGTGTGTGTGTGTGTGTGCGTGCGCGTGTAAAGCAAACTTCTAGTCAATTCTGAGACACAAACATGATCTCATATTATAATATAATGAACTTAATACTATGTAAAACTTAAAAGTTGATCTAAGAAAAAATAAGTTTAAAAATAATTACAGAAACAAGTACATTATGCTGGGAATATTTTCGGATTGGGATAAAAAGTACTTTTATCTTTTCTAGCAGGCAATCTTATTTTACAATTTTCATGTCACCAAATTCAATTTAGCCATTGAAATGTTACTTTAAAAAAAGGGTTATTACAAAAATAAGTATAACAATTTTTTCAAGAGTATTGTTTTATTTCATTTAGTTTTTTAATTTATTTGCACACTCATGTCTTAAAAGTATTAAGTTAGGATGTTTTATAAAAGTAATAATTCTGTGTTATGTTTATTGATGTCTAGGAATTAATTTAATAAATAATTATTAACTTGGATTTTGGTGGTCAAGATCGTGGGAGCAACTGATTGTCATATCCTATGGCATTGGATTTGATTCTCAGCATTGATTTTGCAATTTTTTTTAATAGTTGAGCAATTCGTCATTGTTAAGTAACTTGACTGCTTATCAATGTCACAATCAAGTTGATAAAACTGTTTTAAATGAAAAGTTACTTTTTAACTAATTTTACTGTGTAATTGAATGATTCATTAATTTTAAAAAATTAAAAGGCAATTTAGATTTAAGAAAGAAAATGTCTACCTTTCTGTTAAAGTTGAGAATTATAGATTTTGTGTTGTTAATTTGTACATATTATAATACTTAAATGTTTAAGGATTAACAGAATTACCTCATGCATTCCAACTCGCATTGGAGTGAAAGTAATTTTCCCTCCTGATGAGTGAACGCTAATTCGTGAATCGACTTTTTCCCCCTCAGGTGCAACTACCCCAGCCGTAATTAATTTACTGTCCAATTCATCCAGGAACTCCATTTGAATTGTAGTCTATTGGGGGGGGAGAGAAAAAAATTAAACTTTATATAAATTTCAGGGTAGACATTACAAACTTTACCTGTGTGTAAATGCGAGTTGTATGAGAAGAGCTGGTAACTTGTACAAGGGTAGTAGCTGGTGGCCTCGGGGGAATCCATTGAAAACTAGCTGCATAAGCCATAACGCCTAAATGTTCAACATTTTGATCAACCATGTCTTTTGCGCGGAGAATAGGCTCCACTCCCAGCTTGCTTCCAGCAGCCAGACCTATAATAAATAAGATGGATCAGATTACAGTTTGACATGTTTTTTACAGTAGTTTGGTCATTTCCAGTAATTTCTTATTGCTCTACAACCCAAGAATTTTGTACTGCAGTTTTCAGAGTATGTATTTCCACTCTTTCTACAAATGCCATCAGTGTATGTATTGTTGAGGTTTGCAACTTAGCTCAAACCACTGATGATAGTGAAACACTGAAACATGCCTGATAAAACTACACCAGCAAAATGACAGGATTATTAGAATAAAAGCTACAAATTTGACCATATTATATGTGTTTGTTGAGATGGCACTGAGGGAAAGCTCGCAATTTGGCTGTACTCTAAATGTTCTAATTTTTTTCTTGATTAACAAAAAAACCCAACTTCGAACACTCCTCAGGTTCAATTTTGTACCATTCTACTTTACCAGGTAGTATTGGTATGCTTGATAGCCATCATCAGATGAGTGGCTTAAAAGTTTCGCTCTCTGTCCATATGTCTGTAGGCTATGGGTAATGAGAACCTCAAAGGTTAGGAGCATTCTCAAGAGTTGTTTAATCTGTTAAAACTTACAACTGCTACAATGCAATTGAACTATGGATGGGATATCTATTGTTTATATGTTTGGTTTGATTGCACCTTGATTCCTCCAAAAGTGTTTATTTCCCAATTAACCCTTTATTTCTCTATTCAGTAACATTGCAATTCTTCCAAGGCTTAAATATGTCTGTTATGTTTGTGTTATAAATTTTATATACATTAGGAACAATTGTACCTCTCTCCAACTGATTATGTGAATTTATTATAAATTCATGATTTGAGGTATAAAGTTAAGAAAGGTAAGTATGGGGATTGTTTATTTTACTTCTTTTCTATTGTAGGATGGTTGTTTTGATCATTTTATAAAGCTGATTTATATTTATGTTGGTTTATAATTTTGTGTAAAGTATAAATTGGTGTGGATTCTCTTTTTCCTCAAGATATCATTTATTACTGTTCGGTTAAACTTTGATAAATTATTTACAGATAATATTAATCAAATAAACTTATATTTTTACGCTTATGTCTGCCATCAAAATTTTTAGAGAATTAATTGTGGTATGAGAAAATTGAAGGCAAACAATGACATAATTACCTGCGTTTAAATTTGATTCCCACACATGGGGATCGTTGCTGTAATGATACTTTGCAGTGGCTCCAAGAGAGGTTGTTAATGCACATAAAACACTTCCATCATTCCAGTCAGTCTATAAATATAAAAATAAAATCAGAACGAATGATACAAATTTAAAATTTGTCATTTGAACTCATAAAATCATTCAAACAAACAATTCAATGTGTATTATTTAGAGGGGAAAAAAGGTTAATAATAGAAGTAATGAATTTTAATTTTAAATTGGGTTCAGATAGAACTAGGAAATACGTACAGTAAAGTTTCTGACATTTTTCTCTGGTATTTGATTATTGATCCACTTAAGGGTTGACATGAAACCAGGGCTTCCTTCTTTCATAAAATAAGATAGATAAGTCATTCCGGACAATTCGTCAAGGTGTGGCGAAGCGAGATACTCGGGCTGCAGCAATTGTGGAACTCCGAGTCTCGTTTTTGCAATTTCCATTGCCCTTCTGCAATTCTCAGTGCTAAAACAAAACAAAAAATAGATAGATTGAAGTATTAAATTTTTATTCTGAAGGAGTTTAAATAGTCAACCTCTCATATTTATTCAACCGTCTCCAATTTGGTAAAAGGCCAGGTTCACAGTAGTCTAACAACGCACTGAGATATATGCCAGAATTCCAGTCGGTTGTAAAGTTGTTGACTTCACATTCTGGTAATACAGCCTATAATAAAGTAATAAATGAAATGACTTGGTTCATTTACGACTACAATAAAACTTACCCTAAGCCAAGCCAGCATGAGTTTCTTAGGTGGAAATTTAGATCTCCCTATCTGATATCTAACAATTAACGACCATATTAGCCCAAGAATCAGTTTTAAATTACCGTTAACAATGTCAACATTTCCTGAAAATTACAAAGGCATTAAAAAATGTTTACAGATGAGTGCGTGATACGCAAGAATGAAATTTTTCCCAGAGTCTGTTCATGGAGGATCTAGAACCTCATGAGTTGCCAATCTTGGATTACATTAGCTAATATCCTATTTTATGAGTGATAATGCCCGTCCGCATGTTGTCCAACTAGTAGTAAATAATTAAAGTATGCCAAGACATCATTATAATTAAAATGAGAGGCAGAAACCCTCGTTATTTAAATGAAAAAAAAAAAAAAACCTAGATCTAAAATTGTTTTGTTTGTTTTATTTAAGTGAGCAATTAGGATTATTTTACAGTTTTATTTTTACTTTTTGAAATAAAATGCAATCAATTATTAAAAATAGGAAGATTTTATAAATTTCCTGGCAGTGTATCTCTTGGGCCAGTATGATAACGTAAAAAGATAAATCCTAAAGATAAATAATAAAGATAATAATGTATCAAAAACTGCCACATTCTTGGACTTAAAGAGCCAAAAGATAGGTGATATTGGTGTGAGAACGTGTTACCCGAGCGTCATCATCAGAAAATTATTTATTTCAATTGTATCAACACAGGACGGCAGAATAAATTTAATATACAATACAATAAAGTTGATAATGAAAATAAAAGGCTTAAGAGGAGAAAGTTATATTACCACCCGATCGTGGGGCAATGCCATGGACCAGAAGAGCCCAGGAAAACTACACAGTTCAAGTAAGCAAGACCGTGGATAGAATAATGACGCCTAAGCTTAGAAAAGTAATGCAATTCATAAAATAGCTAGAGCGTGGTATGAACAAGGCACGAAATTTAAGAATTTACAGGTATAAAAGTTTTCATTCCTTCGCGGCGAAAATATTGCTTAAAAATAAAAGGTTTTTCGAGGAAATAACAAGTTCTAAAATAAATTTGGAGTAGTTGGAAATTTTACAAGTAGCTGAGGAAAGACCGATTTTTATGTTTAACAACCGCATGGAATATGGACGAAGTGAAAAAGGTTCAAGGAATCTTCCTAAGTATGTTGTTTTTTAAGTAACATCAACTTTTAAACGTTAATTCCCTTGCGTGCTCCGGCGAAAATATCGAATATTTTACAGCGTTTCTGTAAGTTTTGGCTTTCAAGATTGGGCAAGACCGTCCTCGAGAATGTGTGTGTGTAGGTTCCGATGTAGGATGAGCCATTGCCAATTTCACCATGCCTGACTTTCGACGTTTAGCTCTACATAAAAACAAAGCGAAGCCATTCGGGACAAAAATTAAACCACGCTATTCTTGCTCTTTAATATTTTAACTCAACACAAACATATATACAAATTCATCAATTAGAGTATTGTGAGTCTTATAATTCAAGGAGACTTTAATGTAAGAGAGAGATGAGGAGTTGATCTCGCCAGGTTTAGGGAAATTCGGTTAAATGCTGAAGGGTCGGTGATTCAAAAAGAACAACTTTAAAAATAACAGAATGTCGTATATACGTGAGATTCAACAGAAAATCACAAAGCCACCAATTGCCTTGAAAGTTGACAATCCAATTCTTGAAGTTGTACGTGATAATCGAATTTCCCTAAACTAAGCGAGATCAACTCCTCACTTGCCTTACATTAAAGTCTCCGGAAATTATAAGATCCGTAATATTTCTCACAGATATAAGATCCGTAATATTTCTCACAGATATTTCACCTAAATTTGTACTACATTTTTATACAATATATCGATAAAATTATATTTTAAGTTACGCCAAGAAAATTCTTTAATCATGTTTCTGTTATCACATATCGCACCGATTTCCCCTACCAAATCTAGAGCTTTTTTTCGGCTATCGCATGTCGTGTTTCTGGAGATGAATAAAACGTAACAGCCCTTTTCGGTAAATGTGTTTCTATCGATACTGATATATAGAAATGCCTCACAAAATAAAAATAAGGCCCCCCTTTCCCTATATCTATCAGTCAGACAGCCAAGCAGCCATAAAAGCATTACGCTCAAACGTCGTTAGCTCAAAGATGGTGCTGAAGTGTAAAATTCAACTAAACAGAATAGGTATGCAAGATAAAGTCACTCTTTGCTGAGACCCAGGGCATGTAGGAGTAAAGGGAAATGAGAAAGAGCGGACGCCCTTGCAAGGAAAGGGGCTTCTATACCGCTGATAGGTCCTGGGCCCTTCTGTGGCATATTTGATTCATACTATCAATGAGTATCTTAGTCAAAAAGACAAAATGGCAATGAAGAAACAGTAGAATTCACTCTACCAAGTTTTGGAAAAAAAGATGCAACAGAATGCATTAAAGGAAGAAGGAAAAACTTCGAATCTTAACAGGTCACTGCACACTAAATGGACATTTGAAGAATGTTGGTAAATCCAACACGGCATAAGCAGATTCTACAAAGAAGCAGACGAGACACCAACAAACCTTCTAGCAAACTATGGTGCTACATTTGCCCGTACGAGAAAGGGTTGTGGGATGTACAACGTATCTATAGAAAAAATTCAAAATTGAAACAGGGTCTATTAATCAAATTTCTTGATCAACTAGGACTCACCGGTGAGCTAAAAGGTACAACAGGAGATGCAATAGCTCTTAAAGAGATCAGTATATTATGCACCCCGAATATTACACCTTCCCTGTAAAGTTATATGATAATAAATAAATATTGTTCAGGCTTTTGTATCATAGGTAAGTTTTCTCTGTGTAATGCTGTTACTAGACTCTCTATAATCATCTACACCTAATCCCAAAAACTAGACTCAGCTGAAATTTTTGTAGGAGCACAAATCATTTGTCCTCGTATATGCGCATTTTAGTTCTTATTCAGAATAATTGAAGTCTCCTTTGTCTAACCGTTATGGGAATTCCGCTGGCGATGTATCCGGTCTCACGTATTACAGGAGTTTTTAGAATTATTCATTTATATTAAAGTCGGAGTTTATATCGACCTGCAGTAATCACATTAAATTTTTTAAGCATCTTCCGTAAGACCTCTGCGATTAAGTAGATATTTAGGGTTCACCAAGCAAGCTTTCGGCGATTTATATCGTCATCCTCAGGGCCAATATGTCAGATCCTGATGAGATCCCTAATGAGAGACCTGTAGAACAGGCCGAAACGCACAGGCAAAAATAATAAATAAATAGCGAGGCTGATCTTTGGCGAGTGTATGTTTTTGAGTTCCATATTTCAACCTCAACCCTGGTTATGAACAGAAAATTTAAAAAAAGGAAGAGAAGTAAGGTTGATAAATATTTTATATTTCGAATATGTTATTCCCAACGATAGCTCAACTTCCGCTGTTTCTTGATTTTAGCGAAGGGGTAATAATTAAGTAAGGGTAATGGTTAAAAAATATGAAAAATCTGACGGGTTTCGGTAATTAAACTTGGGTTTGTGTCGGCGCTTCTCCCTCCTTATAACCCTGACACCCTACTCAAACCAATCTGAAAGGTCAAAACGATATGAAACGTCTGTAGACCTCAAAATGTGATTTAACTACAATGAAGAATATCACATTATTTGTAAATTTAAATAAGATCGACCAGAAATTATGGAATAGTGGCCCATGGAAAAAATATCTCTAAAAAGCAAATATTTTTCATTTTGATGTTTAGAAAATAATTTAAAAATTAATAAATTTAAATAATAAAAAAAAATTTAAATAAATTCTTTTCTTTTATTCATGCATATTCCTCTGTCAAGGCGTTGAACACTTTGCTTGTTATATTTTAAAAATTAAATCATACTATTAATTTATTGATTTTTCATTGAGACCCATCTCAACGAGCAAACAAAAATTGTTAAATATCCAACCACTGTAAGTAAGAAAAGGGGAAAATTAGAATTTCTACGTTCGATCCGAGAAGGATAGAGGAAATAATAAATTACACAGCGGTAGCACGATTAGATAGCCCAGGTTTCCACAATATCAGCTGACAGGTCCCACCGTCATAGTCAAGTCAGCAGAAAAAAAAAATAACACAAGAGGACTAATTTGTTAATCAACTGGCAAAAATATACAAAACAGAAAAGGGACCTGTAAAAAACATGCTTTTTTTACGTGATACTTTTAATGTTGAACCTCATCCCACATACTTACTTCACATAATCAAGGAAAAAACTAATTATCCAAATATTTGTATAAATAGCCTGAAACTTTTGAAAAAGGTTTCGATATTCCATGGAGCATTGGAAAAAAGGCTGGAGGAAATAATTAATCGCATAGCGGTAGCCTCATTAGATAGCTAAGTTTCTACAATGTCTGCTTACGGCCCACGGTCATAGTCAAGTCAGCAGAAAAATTTAAAAAAAAAAAACACGAGGATTAATTTCTTAATCAACTGGCCAAAATATACAAAACACAAAAGGGTCCAGTATAAAATATGGTCTTTTTTACGTGATGCTTTTAGCGTAGAACATCATCCCACACGACCACTCACACATATTCAAGTACAAAAAATGAACACGTAATTATCAAATTATTTATACCAATAGCCTGAAACTTTCTGTAAAGGTTTCGATACTCCATGGAAAAAAATGCTGGATGAAATAATTAATTACATAGCGGTAGCATCATCAGATAACTGGGTTTCCACAATGTCAGCTAACAGCCCAGATAGGAAAAATTGTTAATAGGTCAAAAAGGTCCAATTAGCACGTATTAACAAGGGCATAAGTTCTAAATTACGATTTCAATTATTTACAACAAAATAGAAGTAACTACTAATTATTGGATGTTTGTGCATTACCTGCCCTCCCACTATACTCACACATGTAATAATCTAATTATTTATATCATCTAATCGACTAAAACCTTTGAAAAAAAATAAGATTGAACAATCTAACCATAAGAAATATACGTCCTGAGCCCAGAATTGAAAAAATATACTCGACACAGAGCCCATGCAAGTCCTCAGATGTGTTTTGTCCAATAGGAAATTATTATAAAAGCAAAAAGTTTTCTTGTTTGTTTAAGTCGTCTGAGTCTTAATACGAATTGAAATCTCTTCTGTCCAACCGTGAATGATTGAAACAGTGCTTTTCACAGTTCGATTCCTTTGTAGAAAGTGGTAGAAGGGTCGTTTAATCGGTTAAACGTGCAGATCGGTTTTGGGCCCGTTTTAATTTGTATTTTTAGCATTTCTAGCACGGTTGGTAATTATGGAAATGAGCAATCGGTTTATTAATTTGTACAAGTACGGAACAGGAACACATCCCACATACGAAAAGTGGGAACGAGGCTCACTCCAAATAAGGCCGTCTATTAACTCAACACCACACCGCTATCAAATGACAACTGGTGTTGATCAATTTCAAATTTTACATTATGACAATTTTAAATCGGTAAAAATGAAGCAATGAAGAACGATGTGTCGGACGGACAAAAAAAATTTAAAATCAGTCTAAGAAATGACACCTGGTAGAACTGACTCATTCAACTTTACCTTCTGGCAAGACAATTGCCAATATTTAGCGTGTAGAATTTTTTTTTAATATCAAAGTTATATAGAATGTTGTTAAAAAAGAATATTTTTTGTCTGATTGAGCATGCGCGGAAATTTGGTTTCTGTGATGAAATGGGACTTGACAGCAGTTGATAGCAGAAGTTTCATCAGTTGCGTTAGTACAAATACGTCTAATTACCAATGTTGACAAGTTTGACGCCGTCTTCGTTGATGGCGGCAAGGGCGGCGGTGACGTTCTCTAGATAGTGGTGTTGGTTCATAGGTTTTTTTATCCAATTGGTCCGTATTTTTTTCTTCTGCAACACTTCCACTAATGCACAGAGTCTCGTTCCGTCGCAGAAATCGTGTGCGAGATCGCGCACTTCTACGCCGACATTCCTCAGGTGTTCGTTCACCCAGTTTTTGAACGTGTGCGCTTGGATTTCGACCCAAAGGTCTTCGTGGCCTTTGATGGCCATTCCTTTGGCCGCGTGACCCTCGGGGCTCCTCGCGACCAAGCCGATCTGCGATATCCTTTCAGATTCTGCAGACGCCATGCTTTCGGTTTCCTCACGGACTTTTTCCCGATGGAAAACGAAAGTGAACTCGAGTCGGAGACCGATAAAGCGGTCGGACTGGCTCGGGGATCGACTAGAAACTGGTCACGCATGCGACCACTGCCAACAGGCGAGTTTCGTTCTTTCCTGCCTCCCTCCATCGTTCTCTGGAACGCATTACAATTGTTTTGACGCGTTAGCGCCGAACGCAGCACCGTCCAATAAACTCGGTTTCCTCCTCCGACCAGACCAATTACTAAATACTACTACTATTAATAATAATAATCCTTTTTTTATTACAAACACAGGCTTGGAAGCCTAATATCACAAGACAAAAACAAACAACGTTGTAAGCACAATATATAAATTAATACATTACTAAGTAAATGTAAGAAAACACAAATATGAGTGGATATAAAGAGAAAGAAAAATATAAAAATGTATCTATTAAATTAAAATTATATCACAATAGAATAAATAAAGAAGGCTACATATAGAGGAAGTACTCGCTTCGGCGGTACATATACTACACATAGAGCTATGTAAAAGATACAGCTAAATATATCACTAAATATATATATATAGTAGTGTAAATTCCCGAAACACGTCCAAAAAATTTCATGTAAAAATAAAACCAAAAACCACATGGAAAAGTTAAAAAGAGAAGAAGTCTAAAAAATCTGTTACATAATAAATATTATAATTTATTTTTATATTCTTTCAAGTTATGATAAATAGCTTGTATATATTCCTTAATTAATAATATTTTATTGGGTATAATAAATAAACAAAATCCATAGTTTCCTAAAGGTAGATTTAAACTGAGAAGGCTGATCAAACACCAAAGAAAATAAAAATCCATAGTAAAAAAACAAAAAATATGTACCAGCGTTGAGATTAATTTAAATTTTTCTTATCTTTTCATTATTTAATTTTTTCCCGAATGTTAATAGAATTTTTGCCGTCATGACCCAATCAGTTGCCAATCCATTTGTTAAAAAAATTCAAACACTCGTTTACTTAACTAATTAAGGAATTATATAAAATTTTGAAATCCAAATAACTGTGTAAGTATAAAATATTAATTACCCCCCCCCATTAAATTATTATGCACAGTACTGCAAATTCACAAATGAAATCAAATTAAATGGCTGGTTGGTCAAGATGTTGCCTTGTAATACACCGGATTTGATTTCCAACAACTAATTTAAAGCTGCGGGAGCTTTTAAAATTTTATGGATAATACAAATTATCTATTTTTATTTTTTTTTTTATTTTACTTTTTCATGCAGTTTATTTTAAATTGATCTTTTTTTTGTAATTTTATAATTTTCAAAAGTCTGTGGAGTCTCCCAATGGAGTTGGCTCTGATTTGTTAATCTCTGATCTCTATTGATCGGAGAATGAAAAATATAAATGTTCATACTGAAGGGTACATTGCAACTTAGAGAGATTTCTAGTATTTTGTAATGGATAGGGACCAGATATCCACTCATATCAGTATGTGCTTTCATTTATTTACAACGTGTATTTATTCAAAATAAATATCTGATTCAAATAGATACTGCTCAGAATTAGATTACTACAATTCACTTAGTGGCTGAGTAATACTAATTGCATTTTTTTTATTTTTTAGAAAATGAGTAAACATAGTTTGATTTTCTTCTGTACTCAGTAAACATTTTTAAAATCATGTAATACTCAAAGCTTGGACTGTCCATATGGAGTTGTGTTGTGTAAATTTTCTGTACATTATACAGAATGCAGGATGACCAAAAAATATTTATGCATTTGATTTTTTGAAATTGTCTTTGATTTTATTTTGTAACTAAAATACTTTATAAACAATAAACTAGGTGATTCAACAGAAATTTTTGTGAATTCAAGTTGTGAAATTCAAAAAATGGCTTTTTAAATGCCAAAATATTATTCATACCAGGGAAGATTCGCAAAGAGGCACCAAGGAAAGTGCTTAGTGTTTAAGAAAAAGTGCACTTTCCAAGGTATGGCTATAATTTATAGGGGTTCCACAATAAATCTACTTAGGTCGCAGTGGAGTATATGTATATGATATATATGAGAGCTGCCACTTCTTGCCTTTTATTTTTTTAGGTTACAGTCTGACTGAAAATATGTGACTCTGTATTCCTTTCATTTTCTTTTTATCAACTCTTGTATACACCATTGGATGCATGGTGCTCAACTTTAAAATGTGTTCTCTTTATTAAATCCCTAATAATTTCTTCATTCTCTTACTGTAGCACAGTTTTTTTGCTTTTCTTAGACTCTCAATCTGCTCATTGCCTTCAAATTGCTTATCATTCTTGCATTAGATAATGTTATGATCTTAAACCAAGGGATCATTTTTCTTCCTACATTAACGGCTTCAACAACCTTAAATTATAAGCACTTGTAAACTTAGTTGTGATATATATATATTTAAAATTAAATTAATTAATGCCCTCAACATCTAAAAACTTTTTCCCATATTCCTTATTCAAACGCACCGATCGTATCCCAAGCCTTCAAAACTCCTCTAAAATGTTAACCTCCCTTCACATTTGCAGGGTCAGGACTATGGAATTTCCTTCCCTGAGAAGTATGTTCTGCTCCCTCGCTGGCTTGTTTCAGTTCCATGGCATCTGAGTTTTTAAAAATGATATGTATCATCTCCTTTTCTTCCCTCTTCCTTCACTTTTTCCCATTTCCTTTTTATCTTTTTGATTTCTGCTTTTCTTATTTATTATATATAATCTTATTTATTATATGATAGCTTGATTAACCGTTATTTTATTTTTCACTTTCAGCTCCAAAACTTGGGTTTCATATTTATATTTTGGGCAGAAACGCGCCAAGGTGTTATGTGAGCCTTGACAATTCATGCACACTGGAGACTGACAAGGAACATATTATTATTGTGTAATCTTTAGTTTAATGATTGTTAATTACTGATTATTTAAAGATTGTGAGATGTGGTCTGGTGTGATACAGGTTAGAAAAACATTTTCTTTACCATGCTAACGTTTCGATTTTGACTGAGATAATCTTCAGGGCTCAAAAGGAGTATTTTCTGAGTAACATCGACACAACTACACAGAATATACACACTTTGAGCCCAGAAGATGATCTCAATAAATACCGAAACGTTAGCACGATAAATATAATGTTTTTCTAACCTACATCACACCAGAACGCACCTCACAATCTTTAAACCATAATAATTATTATTATAATTGTCAAAGGTTGAGTGTCAATAAATGCTTTAGTTCGAACGGTTTGTTAGTTTTTTCAGAAAGCTTTTCACTTACATTGTAAGCAACTTCATCCCTTAACTTAATCTTATACTTAACATCTAATGAATTGAATGAAAAAATTATGTAATAATTTTTCAAATTATTAGATGTAAAGTATAAGTCAACCAAGACCTTACATTAAAAGAAAAATCAATTGAAAGAAGTAATTTGGTTAATTATACCATTAAACATAATAGATTTAGTAAAGTATAATATTAGGATAAGGGCTGAAGATGCTTACAATGTAAGTAAAAAGCTTTCCGAATAAACTAACACCACCTGAACTAAAAAAACTAAAACTGAAATAAAATCTAACTAAAAAAGAAAAAAATCGTTATTGTAATTTCATTATATTTAGTGGTCTAAATACTGATTTGACTAAACTACTTCTTTCAATTAATTAATCTTTTTATTTGAGGTTTTTGGTTGAAATGAAAAAATTAGTGTCACAAGTGGGATTCGAACCCACGACCTTCGGCTATTTTATAATTATTGCTATTATTAATACTATTTTACTTTGTTTATAAAACTAAATTTATTTCTAATAAATGTATATGTAAGGGGGCTTAAAGCCCTGTTTGTACCTTTAAAATAAATAAGTATTGTTAATTTATATAAATTTTGCAGCACTCCCTTGAAACGTTGTTCAAACAGTTTCTCCAAAATTAACAGGCAAGTTAATATCGATGTTCAAACGACAATAATCGATGTTTACATTATGTCGACATTTCTAGAAATAAAATCGTAGAGGCAGTGAATTTTCAGAATTGGTCTCTATTACAGGTTTCTCTTTCGTACGGTATTTAGTAATAAGAAACAATGTCCTTCTTGGGCCTGGTTTTGAGGAGGAGCTTTCTGACATCCGTCAGGCATAGCAAAGAGATCGAATTCGCTAGTGCCACTGCTGGGGGTCACGGAGGTAAAAAAATCACTAAAGTTCGAACTTCCTTGGCCAAACAAGCCGACTTATTCTCTTTCATTTTTATTTCATTTGGTCAAAAATACTCTCTTTAAATATATATTTTACGCTTAGAATTTTTTGAAATATATTTTTTTATGTGGCTACAAGAATAAGAGCTATTCTTGAACTATTGTAATCTGGGGTATCACACCCAGAAAATATAGTAATAAAAATGGATTCAATCGTTCACTTCCATTTATTTGTAAATGTATGGTAAGTTGGATTATTGGAATAAATCATTATGGCTCTCTATGCAGAGCTATTGATCCCTACTCTTCCTCCTAGAAGGTACAATATCGAACAATTAAGCGCTCCCTTTCAAATATTTGGAATTGTTGGGGAAATTAACTTGTGTAAGCAGTAGCAATTCATTGACCCAGAAATTAAATGCGTTAGTTTAGTCAAGAACTCAGGCGTTAGATGCAGCTAGATAGATTTTTAAGATACAAAGGAACTACTGCATCTTAATTCTAAGCCATATGGTGTTGAAGAAGAAGAGGGAAATTTCTGCAGTAAATGCTTTCTATGTAATCTGAATAAGTGCGAGGACATGTCATATATACATCACTTAAATGCATTTGCTCCCCCCCCCCCATAGTAAAAGAATTCCGATTAATAGCATTCAGTTTCTTTACGTAATGATATATGAAGCAATCAGACTGCTAAATAGTGCGGGATGGACAAAAATGGCACTATACTGTGAGATTGGTCCTAGTTAGTAGGTTTAATTTTTTATTTAATTTTAATTTGAAGATATTAGAATCTCTTATTTTAAATCATTGTATTTTGTGAATTCTCAAAGTAATTATATGTAATATATCTTAGATGACCTGAGCTCTTGATAGACGGTTAAATTAACAAGTGGTAATTTTGTGTACTATGTCATGTATTTATGTTTAACGTACTTATAGTGGATAATAAACAATTTTTCTTCTACTACTTCTTTCATACTATTCTCAATTACAAAGCCATGGGCTGAGCCAAGATTCAAACTATAGTTATACAAGACATTTCATCTCGCATATATAATCTTGGGATACAGTTTTTAACAAAATATATGTATATTTTTTTTTAATATATACAATATTTTCAAAATGAAAGACTTGGAATTGACATAATTTAAAAAAAAAATTGTTTTTGATTGGTACTAGGTTTTTAACAATATAGTAAAGAAGTGAAGATTTGTTAATCATGGAAATTTTTTCAGGTGGACACAAATTTTGGAAAAAACTGACTTTTTTCGTCGCATTCCCAGCTTGTGCTCTTTGCATGCTCAGTTGCTATCTTGAGCACCAAAAGGGTGATCATTCAAGAACAGAATACTTCAAGTATGAACATCTTAGAATAAGAACAAAGGTATTGAATTTATTTTATGATACAACTGATTGTGAAATTTTACGCGCGTTCTCATGTTAAACCTCTTTGTTTACAGAAGTATCCATGGGGAGACGGCAACCATACTTTATTTCATAACCCCCAGAAAAATGCCCTTCCGGATGGCTATGAAGAGGAAGAAGTGCACCACTAGTTTATTGTCTTTTCGTGTAACTACTAGTTAAACATGATGATAAATTTATTAAAGTGAATAAATAGTAATTTTTTTCATCCTATCTTACTTTTGAAGTAGAGTGAAATTGTATTTTCTTTTCTTTTTTTGTTTGTTAATAAATGTGTAACTGTTACGGATCAAAAACTTCAATCATGACAACCTGCACAAGTGATTGCTATTTTCCATTTATTAATAAATGTGATCTCTTAAGACTTAAGTACAGCTGCAGTATTTTTCTAATTATTAAAAATGTACACAAAACACTCCAACATCCATATACAGAGGATCCAAATCAATACTGAATACAGAAAAAGGAAAAGTTTTGAGGTGGCAATAGTATATTACTACTTTAATTGTTTTTTTTTTTTAATTATATTTAATTTATTTCAATTAATTATTCTTTTTATGTAAAATTTTGGTTGAGATTTACCAAAGGTCGTGGGTTTGAATCCCGTTCATGACACTTAACTTTTTCATCTCAACCAAGACCTTACATAAAAAGAATAATTACTACACTAAACATAAATGGATTACATTTAACATTTGTCAATTTTTATTTTTTGAACCATTACTTTTTAGAATTTGATTTTATTAACACCTAAACAGGTACAAGAATTTCAATTGACTATTTAGGTGATTATTATTTGTTTTTTGTTTTTTTTCTACGAACAAATTCTCTCATATACTGGGAAGTTAAGAAAAACATTTCCCCTGAAATGTATAAAACAGCAAGGGAATATTGTTAATTGTTACCAAACATCCTCTGTTGGACTCATATCACAGTCTAAGTGTTGGGCTTGTTGAAATTCTGTTCTGTGCACTGAATTCAATAAATAATCATAATGACTGTTAATATGCTTAATTAAAATGTAATTAAATTTTCTTGGGATTTGAATGAAAATACTGCATATGTGTAAAATATTGACTAAATAATTTTTCCAGCTGTTTGCTGGACAGTCCATACCACTTTATTTAATAATCCAATAAATTTAAATTTAATAATATATTGTAAGGATTATTAAAAATAAATAGAATTTGATATAAAGTAATTTAATTAAAGTCGCTAGAATACAAAACGCCGTTGTCCCAAACAACCACAACCGCGCAGTTCTCCGTGCGTACTACCGTTAGTCCCGTTTCTTTGTTCTTCCCTCTCGTCAACACCAACCCCTNCCGTTGTCCCAAACAACCACAACTGCGCAGTTCTCCGTGCGTACTCCCGTTAGTCCCGTTTCTTTGTTCTTCCCTCTCGTCAACACCAACCCCTCAGCGTTGCCAACCGTCCCAGTGTTGCCGCCGGTTCTCTTCTAATGTTTCGGAGGGGCGCCTCTTTTCCCTCCTCTTGTCCTCTTCCATAACAATATATCACTTTTCCATAGTTCGTTCGTTTCACATATTTATGGACTGAGGCACCATAGTGATCAAGGGCTGTATAATGCTTCATTTAGTGCACAGAACACAATAATTTTAAATGTAAAGTTATGTACATTATTATATAAAAAGTTCTTTTGCTTTAACAATTTTATTTCTCCAAACACATTTTGTCATGGACAGAGTCCTTCTGTTGAGTTGTTTAACACAGGTACAAGCATGCTGTTCTTCCTCCTGCCCATTCTAAAATTTAACGCCAGCGATTGGCCCCAAATCAGCAATATCACTTTCATAAAACTAAATGTGTTTACATCAGACATGCATAGAAATTATAAATGATGGGGTGAGTGTGTAGTTCAGTCCTTTTTTAAAAAGGATCAAACATGCATTGGCCCCTCTAGATCAAGTTTTAGTCAAGGGCTATATTAATATTTTATTTTTTGTGCAAAAGCTGTTTATGGCTACCATATAATTAGAAATCACGCCATTCGACTAAATTGTTTAATTCTTACTGCACAATATCACAGTCTGCAATGTTTAATACTAGCACACGTGATAAATATATATTATATGTAGGGAGGTACGAGCTTCCTTGTGAATTGCTGTAATGGATAAATCACTGTCTTTCAAATAATTTGTATAACATCTATTGACTAAACTATAAATACCCTAAAGACACGTATACTTCCCTCAGATTTACTTTCTGTTTTCAAAATAATTAATTACTTTATTTACAATCCTTTTTACTTATTGATTATTTAGAGATCGTGAAATACACTTTTTTATTTAGTCAAATTAACTTTTCTGTACCAAGCTACTTGACAAGGCTATAGGGGAATTATTAAATCTTAACTATAAACCCTACATCCGAGGAAGAATTTACCTCTGCTCCTTATGAAATAGGAAAGAAAATGATAAATTCTATTTTTGTGTCGTTGTCCAATATTAAAGAGCACCAGGAAACAAAAAAATTTAGTTGTGAACACCATGTGTCAGATGTAAATCTTTTAAGCAGAACCCATTAGCTAAATTTAATGAATTGTGTAAAGAACGCGAACGATTTTTTTTTTTTTTAGTGAAAAATTTTAATTATTAATCAAGTAATGTACTTACTTTTCTTTTATTCTTTTGTATTAGTTTATTTTTTTAGCAGAAGAAAGTGAATTTTATTTTTTGGTTTGATTTAGTTTAGTTCATGTTAAAGTTAAATGTTTGGTCTTTATGACTATTTTTGTGTTGTATTCAATTTCTTTTCTTTTCTCAAATGGATTATTAGTTCACACTTCTGAAAGATGGCCTTAGTTATTGTCATTTTTGATACTTTTTATTACTACTTTTGTATTTGTTCATAATATTGTAAATAAAAGTATCTATCTACATGGCCAGGCATAACAGACTTTTTTCATATTTTCTACCTTTCTAATAGCAATAGTAAAATTACTCCTATCGACAGAATGATTCGTTCAGACAATAATTTTCCACACCTTACTATTTTTAATTCTTCTTTTTCTACATTCTACGATCAAGTGTGCAGACATGTTAAATCTTGAATTATCATGTACATTTTAAGTTAAAATATTGTATCTTTCATTAATTTTATAGCAATAAAATGTTTTTCATACAAATATTTAACTTGCACTTCTGTACATGTATTTAAGTTTATGAAAATAGTTCCATACTTAACTTTATATTATTTCTAATTAAAAATTTTAACTAAATATAATTCAACTAATTATGCATAAAATATTCTCATTTTTATTTATTGTACTTATATGTAATTGTTTTCTAATATTATTTATGATTATATAAAGATTGTAAGATGCAGTCTTGTGTGTTGTAGGTTTAGAAACCATGTTCTTTATCATGCCAACATTTCGATCTTTGTTGAGATCATCTTCAGGATTTATATACATTGTTTAAATTATACAAATACATGTAAGATCTAAAAATGAACTTGATGTACGCAACAGAAATTTTAGGTTTAATCCAAGTGGGTGATTTATGTGCAGATGTGTCATGGTTGTGGGTCGTATTGAAAGTGTAAGTGAGATATTAATGTTTTTATGGTTACATATGTTTCATTTTGAAGGAGTGGAGAAGGAAGTAGGGATAGAAATTAATTTTTCTATGAGGAGTCAGCTTCTTTGAGGTGAAAGGGATTGACAATGCTTATAAATACTCCACAAAATATTATCTATATATATTTTAAAATATGTTATATTAATTTACAATGGCAATTTAAAAATTTACAATAACAATGATAAATGTGATCTTTTTTAGGTATATTTTAAGGTATTTTCTTACTTTACATATTGTTTAATACTTAAGTAATTTTTCCTTTATTTTGCTATTGTATTGTTATAAATATTAATTATATTGTTATAATAAATACAATATGTATATATTGTATATTTCTACAATATATTTAAACATTTTTGTAAAGTGGATTAATTCCGTAAAATATATATTATATTATTATGTTAAGTATATTTGTTGGAATATTCATCAAAATGTTGTTCTTGTTGTGTGACGTCACTTTTGTGTCATTAACTTGTTTTATGTCGTAGAGTGAACCATTCAGCGTTAACCTTCCACACTGTTTATTTCTTTCTTTGAGGTTGACATTCCAAACGAACTTTGTTCAACGGAAGCATCGTAGGTTGTTTTCTTCTAATCCGTTTCAAACGGTAAGTGCATTTCTTTTTATGATTTATGTAGTTTCGTTCCTATCTAAGAGCTATTAAATCTGTAATTTTACATTTCAAAAATTGACAGACAATTGTCTGAATTTTTCGAGCCGTGCAGATCGAATTTCAGCCGAGAATGTGGCTCACGTTAAAACGTCACTTTAAGAGAGCTTTAAGAAAATGGCATTTGTGAATTTTTTACTTTCACTTTTTTTTCTGTTAATTATTAATTTTCCTAAGCTTCGTTGAAGTACTGTACCTCAGCGTAATTGTGTTATATACGTAGTTATTTTTCTGTAAGTTCGTTCATTGATATGTTCTGTATTCTATTTTGTAGGTGTACTTATTGATTAAGTTCGATGTTACTTGTTTGTTAAAAACTGATCGAGTTATATCATTATGGGGAAAAACACATAGAATTCTATAGGTTTTTATTTTAACTATACCAAAACCAGTTGATTTGTCTAGACAAAAAGAGTTGAAACCCTTGAATCAGTCTTGAGACTTTAATCACTTATTATTATAATATTTAAACAGGTTAAGAAGTTCAACCAGCCTTGAAATTACATGATTGCACTTCATGGTCGAATGAGGTCCTCCAAAATTTCCTGTCGTGCTTTTAATTTATCTTGCTTGATTTCCTCGTGGGGTCTGCGGGTTGATGACTCTGTAATCTGATAATTTCTGATCATTTTAGCCTCTCAGAATGTTTTGGCTTTTTGCCATCTTCAGTGACTCATGAATAATGTAACAAGGATGAGAGGAGACTACAAAACCCACCATTGATGGGCCAAAACATGTCTTGACCTGATGATAGGCAACTTTTGAACCAAAAGGTTTTTTGAAGTGTAACTTTTTAGAGGAAGCTGTTATTATAAAATTCTTTTTTTTTTTTTTAATATATATACACTTCAAAAAAAAAAAAAAAAAAAGACGATACTAAACTTATTACTATACTTTGTTTAGAGTTCAAATAGTTAAAAACAATATGGTTAGCAATATGGCGAGGTCTGTTTCTCCCTTGTCCAATGTTGATTGGTCAAATAAACTATTACTTATACCACAAATAAAAAAAAAATTAAAAGAGAACTGCTGGGGAACCACCAACCAAAGAGGGGAACCGTGACACGGTGGAACATGTCCCTCTGTTGGTGCGAAGTTTTAGTAGGCTTCCTGTGAGAGGAAAAGCCCAGGCCTGAAGGAAGCCTTAAGCTAAATGAGGAGGTCTATACAACAATAGAGACACACAATACACGGTGCGCAGGATGTAAGGAGGCTGGCTCCATGCAAAGAAACAGTTACAGCAAACATCTAACGCCTTCTGGAAAAATAGATTAATTTTGAGATTTTATGAAAAGTGTGCTGCTAGACGGTATGTACATATCACCAATCTATATTGCTACGACAAGGAGGATTTAAAATACCTCATATATAAACTCAAAAGACAAACAGATTATGTTTGACATTGGTTTGTAATATGGTAACCTTACTCTAATCAAAATATTTTTTATATTTATTCATTACTTATTTATGCATATTATTTATTCATTTGTTACTTAACTATTAATTTAATGGTAAATGTAATTATAATTGTTATGCTTTGTTATTTCTATTTAGTTCACAAATTAAATAATTCTTAAATTAATGTTAATATTATTTTAAACTTTAATTAACTAAATGTTGTTTAAGGTTAACTTGTAAATTGTTCTTTTTTCTTATACTTTAATAAAATATATTTTCTTTGAAAAAAATAAACAAACAAAAATGACTTTCTGGAAGATCTGATTGAATTTGTGTTTGTCTTTGTCATTTGATCATTCTTTATGTCATGGGGTTCATGAAAATATTCTGTCTATCTCCTAGGAATGTTATAACTTATCTAGTCACATTGGCTTTTTCATCAGTCAATTTCATGATAACAGTTTTGTTTTGTTTGTTGAATTTAAATAGAAAGTTGATGGATGTCAGGAGTTATTTGTTCAACTTGTCACGATTTTTCAAAAGAACCATTGAAAATGACGTTGGGAAAGATAATACTTTTATCTTACGAATCCATTTAGAAATAATTTAGATTTATTATGACAGATTGTTAGGATATCCAATTCTAGTGTTCTTTGGTTCTGAAATTGGTAATCATCAATATATTCGCTAAAAAATAAAATTATCATATTGGTTCTGAGCTATTATTTAAATAATTTACTTGTAATATTAATATCATGGTTAATAATGCAAAATTGAAAATTGTAGATTTATCTTGTTTTTTCCCAAAGTTGTGTTCTTGTAATCTGTGGTCAAGTTTTTTAAAACATGGCACGAAACTAATCAGTTTCGTTTTAGTTTTTTTATTTATTTATTTTATTTTATTATTTTTTTTTTTAAATAATTTGCTTACACTTCGGACTCCCATATCCCCTCATCTGGCCCAGAGAAGTTGTCGCAGATCAGAGGACAGGGGAGTGTGAAAATATATTAAAAAAAAAAAAAATAGAATAAAATAAAAACTGGTTGTTTCATTCCAAGGTTTTAGAACTCTTGACCACAAAGTGAA
Source organism: Cimex lectularius (assembly GCF_000648675.2). Taxonomy (NCBI): domain Eukaryota; kingdom Metazoa; phylum Arthropoda; class Insecta; order Hemiptera; family Cimicidae; genus Cimex; species Cimex lectularius. Next base: position 2,172,583 of record NW_019392641.1, read on the forward strand.
AATTATTCATAAATTTACACCTATCCATTCATTTTAACACGCGCATAATTAATGAATTTTCTTTATCCTGTAGAGTTTATTTTACCACAGAAATTTTAACTAAAGATTAAATTTATAAAATCAGTCAATATGTTTATAGAAGAGAGTATTTTAAAGTTATTTAAAGATAATTCTTTATTTCATTTCCAAAAACCAATATAATTATTGTGTTTTAAAAATCGTTTGAGTTAATTTAATGTTATTTTGTTTTGTGACAATTGTAACAGTATTTTTCTCATATGTACAGAGTTAATTTAATTATTGTGTATTTAAATTGCAGGATTTAATTGACTTTGGAAGATCTAACAAGAATATTTAAAGCAAGGATTCAAACTTGCATACATAAAAGACTGACTACTAGCTAAGAAAAACCTAAGTATTATGACAGATACGAATCCAATTTATTCTCCGTTCTTCGGAGTGATGGGAGCCGCCTCAGCAATGATCTTCAGCGCTTTAGGTGCAGCTTATGGTACTGCCAAGTCTGGGACCGGTATTGCAGCCATGTCCGTGATGCGGCCTGAGTTGATCATGAAGTCTATTATTCCTGTTGTAATGGCCGGTATTATTGCCATTTATGGGTTGGTCGTGGCAGTGCTCATCTCAGGTGCTTTGGATGTGCCAGAAAAATACCCATTGTACAAGGGTTTTCTTCATTTTGGTGCCGGTCTCGCAGTAGGCTTCAGTGGGCTCGCCGCAGGTTTTACCATTGGCATAGTTGGCGATGCTGGGGTCCGTGGGACAGCACAGCAGCCAAGGCTTTACGTTGGAATGATTCTCATCTTGATTTTCGCAGAAGTGTTGGGTCTATACGGCCTAATTGTTGCCATTTATTTGTACACAAAATAAACTTTTTTTTCTTTTAATGATCTGAAGTTTAAGAAGCCAATTGTCCTTTCTTCGTTAATGTAATGCATATTTACTAGATAACATGAAATCTTTATGATAAAAAGTCTTTTCAACAAGATTATTTTTATTGTAATAAAAATTAACCTTTAAACACGTGTGTTTTATATTGTTCATAAAAATTTGCTTTTCATTTTGTTATGTTTCATTCTAACAATTTTGTACATTCCATTTTGACATATTTCTATAGTATTGAAACCTAACACAACTTTAGTTCCTAAAGAGTTCCTAAACTAAACACACTCTTCTAGTTGTTATTCTTTGTTTGCATTAGCTTTTTTTTCTAGTTTAAAATGTTTTTATGCAAGTAAATTTTTGCATTGTTATAATTTTAATCTGGACAAAAAAATAAATGTAATGCAATCAGAAAGTCTTGTTCAAACATTTTAAATTTGTACAATTGTTGATACATATTTGTTAAAGGTACAAAATTTTCAAATTAATAAATAAAATTTAAAAAACAAAAGGTGGAAATTGCCCTATAATACTAATACCTTATAAGCAAACAATTTATTTGTAAAGGCTTGTTCACACAGTTCTAGGTGAAACCACAATAATTGATTCTTTAGTTAAAGTACTGTCATAGTTTAAAATTTTACTAATACACACAAGAAAATGCATACTGCTGGTTTGAAGTTACAAATAAATGTACCTAGCAATGTGTGAGTTTTTTATCCCTGAAATTTCTAATAAGGAATAAATTTCCTACACCAACAATTTCAAAGTGTTGGATCTCTTGAGGAAAGCATTAAGGTAAGCTTTTATTAAAATAGTTATCAATATTTTAAATTTATTTTTGTGGATTGGATTAAAAAAATCAAATTATTTCACAAGTATTCACTGTCAGTGGTTATTACAGAATTGTGAATGAAACAGGCGTTTTGGAAAGTTCCCCAAAGGCTTCAAATATAGAAAAGGATCTTTGTCAGATACCTGTAGAGGTTGAGTCAACAACCAGAGGAATTTATATATTATCTATTACTTAAAATTGGTGTTATGACACTTGTGGCAATAGTAATGGTAAAATGTTACAGCAACAGAATCCTTCCAGATAAATTAAGTTGTAATCAGAATTGGTGATACAGGTTTATAATGTGTATGAGATGGCAAAAATTTTTGTGTAAGGCACAATAAAATTCTCTTATACATTTTAGAATGTTATCTGGTGATCAACAAATTTCAATTAAAAATTCAAAAACACCTTCCAGGTTAAGACAGTGAATTTACTTAAAAAAGCCAAATGGAATTATTGTTTTTTAAACAAAAGCCAAAAAATTTAAAAAAGAAATTATTCTTAAAAATTTCCATGTTGCTATAGACAAAAATACCTGTTATTATTATTAGCTAATGTAAGAAAATAATATTTTTATTAATAAAAACAATAAAATTATTGTTTTATTCTATTGTTATTGTTATTTTACTATGATTACAAATGTGTAGAGACACCCGACCGCATCTCACTATATCTGAATAACTATGATTACAAAACTAAATTTATTTCTCAAACATGCACATGTAAGGGGCTTAAAGCCCTATTTGTCCCTTTAAAGGTACAAATTTATTTTCAAAATAAGAATAAAAAATTTAGAAATTATTTGTTAAACCCTTACAAGTGGTATCGATAATTCTGTTTCGATACATTCGAAGTACCAATACCATTATTTCGATGCAGGTAATGAGTAGGATAATCGATATCTATTCTGCACCGCATCTAATAGGTTTCAAAATGTAAATCTTTGGGTTGTTGCTACTCGTAGTTTTTGGACATCCATGGCAGTTCTTCACCGGGCTCTTTTCACCTGGTTTGTCCTGCTGGTGTTCCTTGTGCTGCTTGTACTCCGGTTGGACTCGCGGATCCAGTGGAACTGGTTCATTGTCTTCATCCCGCTATGGTTTTATGACAGCATCCTCATGATCTACGTCTTCTTCAATATGATGTCCTACTGCAGGAACAGCGTGGACCGCTTGCCCAACTCGGTCCAGAGAAAGCTCTGGTACCTGCTCGCCATCCTGCTCAAACTCATATCGATCATCATACTCTGCTTAAAACTGGAGAACATCATCTCCAACATTCCAACGGTGTATATTATGATACCAATATGGATACTGATGCCTTTTATGATATCTGATGTTTTCATGTCTCTCATTAAGAGTAGCAGGAACAGATTTGTTTGAAACAAAAAGACTTGGTCTGTTTTAACAGGCAGGTAGTAATGGATCTGCAGCCTCACTCACTTGAGACTTGATAATTTGTTGAATTCTTATTCGATAAGATGAGCGAGGTTCAGTTTTAGCATAAAGCAAGTTTAATTATTTGTTTTTGTATTTTTGTACTGAATTTAATTATTTATCTAATAATATTTCAATAAAACTGTCGATGAAATATATTAATAAATGTGTGGTGATCAGTGACCGTAAGTCTATGATTATTCGGAAATCATGAGATGTGGTCTGGTGTGACATATGCAAATTTTTTTTATATTCAATCAAAGTTTCTGCTCACTCAAAGTGAAAAAAAAAACTGATTGAATATAAAAAAAATATTTTTTTTGCATTGTATAAGTTCACTTTTTTCCACATCCTACATGTATTTGTTAAATTTAAACAATGTTTGCAAATCCCAGGTCCTGAAGATGATCTCAATAAAGATCGAAACGTTGGCACCATAAAGAAAATGTTTTTCTGAAACCTACGTCATACCAGATCGCATCTCACGATTTCCGAATAATTATACTTATAAATTTTAATGTTAAATTTATATTTTTCCATGGGTGATGTATCTAGTACAGTCGTTTCCTGTCACTTTGGTCCGTCAGGCTTGTTTCAGCTTTCTGCCAACTCGCAGCACCGCAGATGGTAAAATGCCTTTTACAGACCAAACCAGAGGGGATAGGCAGGCAAAAAATATTGGAAACGACCAAACATTATTAAATTTGATTTTTCAAATTTACAAAGAGAAAATAAGCATCCTGAAATTAATTAAGAAAGAAAAACTATGTTCATCCTAAACTAGATTTAGAAATTGAAAAAGTTACATATTTAATAGTGTGGTATAGTGCAATAGTAGTCCGAAGAAAAGTTTTTAAAAATGATTCTCTTTTTTTTTTCTCTCACAGCAATAAAACCGACTTGTAACATCAAATCTGCCTAATGTCTTTCTTGGTGAATACTTGTATCGGGGTTTTATTTTTTAATTTATGTTTATTGTTTACAATTACTTAAAAAATTGCCTCCAGTAATATATTATAAAATTTGTTGAGCTTGAAGATAAGTGAAAGGTTGTAAATTGTGAAATAATTTTCCCCAGATGAGTTTGTATTGTAGTTTTATTGATAAATTGTACAAAATACAAATGCTAGTCTTTTCACATGAATGGAATGAAAATTTGTTTAAACGTACATAAACTTCAATTGGCTTATCAGTTAAACATCGTTCAAAATATTTTTGTATAAAATAAATAATAATAAAGTTATAATGATGTTTTTCCTTTACACATTTATTTTGGTATGTATAACCGACCATACAAAATATTTGTAACTATAATAAACTTTTTTTCAATTTTGGTTAGAAAGCATTTCATATATTTATAGCAGCATATTCGGACCAATTCCGGCCTTACATTACAAACACAACAGAACTATTATTAACATTTATAAATAAATAAATACATCACACTGAGGGGCAAACACTTATTTTCTGTCTATTATTATTGTTTTCTCTTGTTTAGGCACTTTTGACAAAAATGTTTTCACATCTATGAGCTATTTGGGCCTTTTAACAATCCACGCCATTAAATTGAGTCCTTTTTTCTTTAAATCAAATTTACTTTTATGTTCAAACTTACAAACGATTGTCTGTTTCATGTTTATATTACATACTAACACAATATTTAAATAAAAAAGAACAGAAATGTACAAAAGTATAAAACGAAAATAAATGGCACTTACTTTTTAAACTTCAATTATAAATACATAAAATTAAATAATTTGAAGAAAAAAAAAAGAAGAAAATAATACACTTATTTACAATTGTAACGTCAGACTTCTAATTAAAGGAAAAACAAAATGAGATCTAATATACAAAGAAAGTATCAGACTTATCAATTATGACATAAAATTCAACTTCATGAAAAGTATCTTTTCAGTCACCAAACGTAATAAGTTCAATAGATATGTTTGACTTTTAAGTTCTTGTTCTTTGGTCAATCGGTGATTTTGATTTTTTATTTCAGCATTTTCATGATTGGGAAATGATTACTTGACATTGGTTTAAATATAAAAGTACAAAAACAGGGTGAGGATGGGGAAATAAATGGTTGTATTTTAAAATTAATCAACATTGGAATTCGGATGCTGTGATGGCGTTGAGATCTTTCATGAGGCCTTCGAGATTTGCCATCTCCTGGTTAAGTTCCTCAGTGCTATATGATGCCTGTAAAAAAATTAATTTTAAAATGCTCATTTACAAAATAAATGTTTCATTCAAGAAGTACCTGTATTCTTGGAAGTTCGTCGGATGACAGTTTGGCTTTTGGGATGGGGGATGTTGATGTTCCTCCTGCGTACACTGACTTCTTAAAAGGACTTGAACCCTGTGCTCGTACAGTGACTAAAAACAAACATCAAACAACCATATTTCCACTAAAAAACCAGCTATATTTTAAAAACGTAGGCTAGAAATTGTTAAAATTTTGACTTGTATGAATATCAATATACAAGCATGTTGGAAAAGAACCACAAAGTTGTTGATATTTAAATTTACAAATATATAAAATTTAATTCAGCCAGTATCTTAGATTTTTTTAATTTTTCTACTGTTGCACTAAAGTTAGAGAAACAGTATATCAATTATGAAATTTACTATTATATAAAATACAGTCAGTCCTACTGCCTGAGTAATATTTTTCTTAGCCGATATCTTCAGTGAGTATTAAACGCTATTATGAAACAAAACCACCACTGAAGGTAGCAAAAAGCTGAAACATGTTCGGCAGACCAAAAGTGGTCAGATATGATCAAGCTATGGATTAATATTTTATATTGTTACATAACATAAACAGGGTATCGGGCTAGGCCTTGTCCCGTCAGAAACAAAAAGGGGACATTCGACCATCCAAGAAAAAAGAATTTTTGTACTTGGACTTTGGAAGATTGGATCTGGTGGAATTATTTGGTGACGAGAGGGATTTCAAGATTCTGTACAAAAGAAGCCGTTGATCTTTTTTTCAGTTTTTTTACACAATTATTTGTTTAAAATATAGAAAAAAAATTAAATTTTTCTATTTCTAAATACATGAAGTGTTTTGCTTTTTGTGGCGATTAAAATATTTTTTTGTAAAATACAAATTTTTTAAATAGAGCTTATGTATCATTCAATTAAAACATTATTTAATTAATTTTTAAAAAAATACATTACAAATTTTGGTAGGTGAGCATGTATTTTTGTTAACACTTAAAAGTAGCTAAATTTATATTTAGTGTTAAAAAGATCATTTTTCCTCATGTTTCTCTTCATTTTCATAATGATAACACATTTTTGCAAATATCCAATTTGTTTTTCATTAACTAACTAGAAACTAAAAATTTTTTTTACTTATATGTTTTTGCTGGGGAGTTGTCGGAGCTGACTGCGGAGGAGGTGCAGGGACACTGAAACTTTTTAATGGGTGCCCTTGAAGCCGTTTTGCATTTTCACTTGTTCTGGAAAATATTGTTGTTATTTTGGGAAAGAAAAACTAAATAAAATTGAATCCATACCCATAATTAGATTGATTGTCTCTCACTCCGACATTCTGGTTTGCTGAATCGTACGTCACCGAAGTAGAGGGTTGAACAACATAAGGGCTCTCAGTGGCTGCAAAAAACAAACGTTTTCATTTATTCAAAACAAAATGTTGCGTTTTATGAAACCTGTAGGATCGATGGTAACATGGGCCCTTGAGGTGTACTGGGTCCTCGGGTAGAGTGGCCGCATCTCAGCTGGATTGATTGATGCAGACGAAGTTGGTGTCCCCCCGATTGGAGCGGCTGTTGCCACAGCTGGAAATTTTACCCAAAAAATTTTAATATTTTTAAAATATTTCGAAACGAACTGCATGTAACAACCCTTCAAACTAAAACTTAAAACAAGTTGTACTTATACAACAAATATAAACTGGGGAAATACAGAGAAGTTCTTTTTGACTTACGTTCCCTAAAGTGTGAATTATCAATCGGCAAAGTTATAAGTTTTGGTTTGGGTCCACGCCTCAATGTCGAAATCCTTTCTTCCGGCATAAGTAATGGCTGGCACTGAGATCCTGGTTTGTTAAAATGGCAAAAATAAAATAATAGAAATAAAAAGTGATATGAACTAAATAAAATGTGTGAACCTATTAAACAAAAGGTAACTTTTAACACTAATACATGAATAAACAAATAAAAAATGCAGAAACTAAATCCCTTTAAGTTTAAACAAAGAATTATAACAAGTAGGAAATGCATCTAACATTAAGCTTAAATTTGCCTGTAATACAACAAATATACTGACCCCCATTGTAGAAAATTAAATTAGAATGATGTATAAAATTACAATTTATTTGTAAGGCTTCATTAATCCTATGAATGAGGTACAGGGGAAAAAACAGAAATGTGCATTTAAAATATAAAAATTGTAAATGAAACGATGAGTTCACTTGGGTCCTTATGATGCCATGTACGAAAATTGTAAAGCCAGATAGTTCAGAAACTACTAGTTTGACCTTTACTTGATATTTCTTTAGCAAAATACCTATCGCTTAAAAAAAAGCTTTCATCCTTTAAATAATGTCCAAGTTGAGTAAAAATTAAATCGATGATAATATACCAGTGAGAATATTTTTATGAGTATAAACCAACCAAATTTTTGTAGGGCAAAACATCCTTATAAATTAAGTCAGTATAAAAAAATTTACAATCTTAAAAATCCATTACATTGCAATTGTATAACTTTTCTGCACCCACTAAGTTAATAACAGCAGTAGAATTAGATGTTAAAATTAGAAGAGACATGAGTTTAAAATTAATTGAAATTTTACTCTGGTATTCCAATATTGTTCTTGTTTTGTTAACTTCACAAAATGTATACCTATATAAGACGCCTGGTAGTCGCGATGAATGGACTGATCTTGATGTTTTTCCAATGTGCCACTTCTTGGAGGAGTCGAATCTCCATTGCATTTTGGTAGAGTTCCACCGCCAACATTACTGCTGATACCATCTTGGTTCTTGTCAAGGTTTTTGAGCTCCATTTGGTCATGATGTATCCAGAGATCAGGTGGTTTTATGTTGCTGGCTCCTGCCTTTCCACCTTTTGGATACCTTGACAAATTAAATACATTTTTTTTTTTTTTTTAATAGATTTAGACCGAGTCAGCTAATCTATTTCGACATTTTTTAAAAATTACAGACTTGAAAAGTAAAATTTTTGATTTTCACACACCCTTTTTTGCTGCGATCGGGGGTTGTGGGGTTTGACTTTCGACAACAAAGGAACACAACAGAGATTGCGATCAAAGTGATGAGAACTGATGATGCTACTATAACTATGTACATTAAGGTAGTATTACTAAGGCCCTTTCCTGTAAAGAAAGTTCAATAAAAATAATGATAAAAGAATACAACAAGAATACAACAAACAGGAAGTTAACATCAATAAATTAAATATAACTCACCTTTGTTTAAATTTCCAACCTCTGCTATAGCACCAAAAGCTAATACAAAGATATCAGGATAATATTCAATTCAAAAAGGATAAGAAAGCAATACAACAAAGTCATTAAGCTTAAACTTCAAACTTTCATATTTAGTAGACTTAATAAGATTATGCATATCAGAGAAGATCAGATATAAGTTTTTTAAATTAAATTTCTTTTTAAAAAGAAATTACCAGAGGCTGGTGTTGTTATTGAAACTACCGGAGAGCTGATAGAGAATCCTTTTTTATTCCTTGCTTTGACATGGAAATAATAGGTCGTGTCTAGGGAAAGTGCTTTGATAAGGGTTGACATTTTATCACCTGGCACATGCTCGGTTACCCAGTCTCTCTCTTTTGATTGAAGGTCTGTCGTGTATGATACGACATAGCCTAAACAATTATTTTTTGAAATTATCATGGTTTCAATAAAAAATCCATTCTAATCATACTTGTTATGTGGCCGTTCGGGATTTTGGGTGGCTGCCAGGAAAGACTGACAGTACCGGGCGAATTCTGGTTCACAACAGTCACATCCCTTGGAGGAGAGCCAGGGGCAGATTCCCATGTTGTGTTTGCAACCGTCATGCTCCAAGGGCTGTCTCTACGACCCTGTTTGACAAGAAAAATATCTCAATCTTACTTCAATAATTGTGAAAAGATGGTTCTGTAAAAATGTTAAAACTTCAACTCAAGCTAATTTTTTTAAAAATTAATTACAAAAATTATTAATAAATATTGATAATAATCAAATTAAATTATTTCTTGCAATGTTTTTAGATCAAAATTCCAAATGTGTTGGTACTTTTTAAAAAAATATAATTCATACTCAAAATAAAAAGATACAAAGTAGACCCCTAATTAGGCTGTAACAAATTAAAAAAAAATAAACGTACTCACATTTACTACTTTAACAACAAATTCATATTGTGTAAATGGCTTCAAATCGTCGATCATGTAGTTGAGGACTGTTGAATTGTGAAATCTGTATCTTGTATTTAACGAAGAGGGGTGAAACTGGTTGTATCGAACAACGTAGTATCTCCCATCATTTACTACCTAAAATTAAAACAATTTCAAATCAATAATTCAGATGTGATAATATTGTAAAACAAATTTAAATTTTTAATATATTTAAAGAACAGTTTAAAAGTCAAGGTTAATTTATATTAAGAGATAAATTTATAAAATAATTTTGTCAAAAAAAAGAAAATTTTCTGCAATTCAATTCAGAATTAAAAATTTTCAATTTATTCAATTCAATAAAAAAATTTCAATTGAAGCTTTTATAATAAATGTTGTTATTGAGTGTGCTACCTGATCTGGGGCTAATGTCGTGTCTGTCCAGAAGAGAACGACTGATGTTGATGACACAACAGTGGCTTTGAGCCCAATCGGCGGAAGGAGAGGAGTTATTGGCTCTGCGATATTTTCTAATTTGGTCCGAACGTTCTCATAAGCCAATGGTCCATCACCCCTTTCATTTCTAGCCCGTAACGAGATTACATATTCAGAGTTAGGTTCTGAGAAAAGTAAAATGTTTGAAAAACAGAATTTTGTGGTACTGCGATTTTTTCAGGGAATAAATACTAACCAAGATTTTTTATTACATAATGCCTCTGTTTTCCATCGAGTTTTTCAACATAGTCATCCGGTATACCTTTACCCCATGTTATTATATATTCACGAACAAGAATGTTTGTATTTTTTGGAGGTGACCAAACTACTGTTATCGAATCTCCATTTGCTTTCGCTAAAAATATAAAAATTCTTTTTAGTTTACCACAGCATTACACAATGTAAATAAATAACCACCAAAAATAATAGCCTTTTTTGTTGGCCCTAGTTTCTGCTCAACATTTTGAGAAAAGAGTATAACAAATACACACCAAATAGAAAGAGGGAGCAAGAGAAACATCTAAAGAAAAGACTTTACAATTAGCATTATTTCAGTTTTTTCTTTAATGCAAGGCTTGGAAGACTCTAAATCAATCATCTAGACACTTTAGATGTGGTATGTTCGTAATAAATTGCAAATGTTTTAAAGCAATAATTAATTGTTTGTGAGAGAAAATCTTGTCTCACAATCAATTAATTCTTCTTATATGTTTTCAAGAGTAAGAAATAAATTAACAAAATCCCAAAAGGCATATTTAAACCAGCACTCACATGGCAAAAATTATCCATATTCGCCTCACAACAAGGGAAGGGGGCATTTATAGAGGAGTAATAAATATTTAATGGAAATAAAACAATCTAGTATGGGTATTAGCCCATTTTCCAGGAGAGAATAGACCACCCTTCAGTAGTAAATTACTATTACTTCCTGAAAAGATGACAATTTTCTGATCAATTTATCAAGATGGATTTTTTTTAGTGTGAATTTGATGAACGTCTTCAGCATGGAGGGTCCTACAAGTTAAGTTATGTCAAAAGAAACGTGTACTTTCGAGAGGCTACTGCACCTAAAGTTTAAAGGTTATACCATTGTGTAGATCTATTTAGTGACTATCTAAAAATAACTCATACTTCCCCACACTTCACCTTAGCACCTCAATTTTGCCCGTGCTGCGCTGGTGCCATTTACTCTTACACGTGAGATACCACCAAACCAAAAGATGAATTTGGACAAAATAAGCTTTATTTATCTGCTTAGAGTATTAGCTAATGTTTAATAGTGAAAATAGTATATATGAATTATAAATCAACTTTTTACACCAAGAGGTGAAAATATCAAAACTAAAAAAAATGAATGATTGTAACAATTAAATTAAATCCAATTTGCGACCAACCAAAGGCACTTTTAGATGCAGAGTGATTATGCCTCTATCGATTGAGGAAGAAAGAGGCCAAAGAAAATGTATCCATCTCAAACCAGCTTGGCCAAATTGATCAGCATAGTATTGTGCATGTAAGGATACATTTCTAGATTATTAAAATATTTGAAATTAACTTTTTTACTCTTGTATGCAACCCATAATAGTTTGTTTAAACAAAAGTGTAAAAACCCCAACTGTTAATTTATTGTTCTTAAATTTCCTTAAAATGACAACAAATCACCTTTTAAATCAGATGGTTTATCAGGAACTGTCGTTTCATCAAGGTCTTTTTCGTAAGTCTCAATCGTGTACCAATCTGTAGGGGGTCCAGTTCCATTGACATTAATAGCCCAAATCCTTACTTGATATATCTGTATTCAAAAATTGTAAATATTAAACTCCTTTAATACAGTTAACATTTTTTTTTTTTTTAATAAACTTACGCTGCTTTTGTCAAGTCCAGTCAGCACATGAACTCTCTTGTTACCAGCTGTGGTTACAGTTTCAGAACGGCCTCTACGATCGCGCATTCTGTATCGTAGCTTGTAACCTGTGATTACACCGTTGCACCCCTCAGGTGATGGTGGATCCCACCGCACCGTTAAACTCTGATGTAAGTAAAATTAATAAGTGATACAAGTTCATAAGAAATCATTTTATTCGACTTACTGAAGAGCTGGTTGCTTCAACGGTAACATTCGTAGGAGGTTCAGAAGGTACGTCAGAAAGAGTCTTGACTGTAATCTCATCAGAGTTTATGCCCGGTCCGTAGTGGTTGTAAGCCACAACCCATACAAAATATTCTGTGAATTTTTTCAAACCTGTCAAAGTATAAAATGTGTCTTCCGTTTCAATGTGGTGTTCCTCTGAAGAATCATACTAAACAAAAATTTAAAGAAAACTGTAAAATGAAAATCATACTAATGAACTTACAAATGAAAAATGTAGTTTGGTTATTACCATCATATTGGTTTGCCTATTCTTTTAGTGCCAGATAACTAGTAAGGATAGACAGACAAAAATGATCGGTAACGATCAAATTATAGGGTTATCACCCACAAACCACATAGAGAAATATCACAATTTGAGTGTTTAATATTAAATCAACTATTTTGCAAATATATATTGCCTCATTGAATATTTAATATATTTTCAATATTTATAAATCACTTATTCAAATAATACTGGGTTGCTTCACATAATAAAAGATCAAAAATATGGGGAAAAGACTAGTTTGATCTTTTTATTATTATTATTTTTTTTTTTATTATATGTACAAAGAAGCTATTAATTCGTTTTTAAATACACCAATAGCAATAAAGTCCTTCAAAATTATTTTAAACAAAAGTTTAGTATATTAACATTAGACAGTTTTTACAATTACTATTTTCAAATACTCCACCATGCAAAATGAGGGAATGGTGTGTACATATGAAAGAAAGTATTTAATAGTGAATTGGAGCCAATAAAATAAAAATTAACAAAACAAGGGAAAAAATAATGAGTGTTTGGATCTATCAACTGATTGTGTTGGGGCTGAAATGACCTAGCTGTCAACCACTGAAGCCCAACCTCGGCTGGACAGATAAGATCAAGGTATGACCCCGAACTGCCAACTCCGAGGGTGGGTAATTCTCAAGGCTCGCCCTTAATTAATTATACATTATAAAAGCTGTAATCACTGGTGGACTGCGAAAAGTCATAGGCTCAACTATGAACATGAGTGTATGTATTTACATGCATGTGCAGATTTGAGCTTATATAAATCAGTTATCAGTAATTACTATTTTTTGTAATTATAACTTTTTCTTTTCCTTCTTATTTTTCATTTTGGAGAATCTTAATTTTGTTATCTTTCGGCCAGTTACAGAAGTTACCTTCTTAAACTGGCCTGAAAACTACACTTTATTTTTAACTGTTTGGTATGCAATACAAATGCAGAGCAAAATAAATTGGAGCGTATACATTTAAGATAATATTGGAGAGAGAAAAAATCAAACATACCTCATAATAATAAAGTTTATACTTGTCTATCTTTCCATTTGTTATATGTGGTTCTGACCAAGAGACTCTAAGTTCTGTAGTGGATGAAATTGCATGAACATTTAAAGGAGGGCTTGGTACTCCTCTTAACTCTGGCGCCGTTATGACCAGATGGCCGCGGCTTGTCTCGCCAAGACCTGCTGTAGTGATTGCCGCGATTCTAAAAATGTACGTTGTATTGGGACTGAGCCCTGAGATATTTGTCTCTTCCAGATTAGATCTCGATGTGTTTACGACACGTTCCCTGGAAACAAGAAAAAAAAAAGTTATAAATTTCTTGATCATGTGAAAATGTTTAAATGGGCATACCTGTTTGAATCTTGCTCCTTGTAAAAAATGCTATAGCCAAGAATTTCACCTTGAATTGAAGCCGGCGACTTCCATTTAAGAGTAACCATCTTGGGCCTCACTGCGATCTCCTCTACTTCTTTTGGAGGACCGGTTTGTGACCTAATGCTCTCTAAAGAAGACCAAGGAATGGAAGGTTTGCTAGAGTTTGTTACTGTTTGCCAATGAATGTTAAAAGGTGGAGCATTTCATGATTTGGAAAGAGGATGGCAAAAAGGAAACAGAAACAAAAAAAATTAAAAACTAAACAATAAAATGAACAAAATAAAACAGTAAAAAATAAATAAAGGCAAAAATATTCAATTGTGTAAAAAAATTAAAATAAAATAAAAAAATAACAGAAAAAACAAGATGTTTTTATTATTTTGGTTAAAATCTATCAGGGGAGTCACTATCATTAAATACACCACTAAAAATAAATACATTACCAGTGCTGGTCACAGTCAAAAGGGCAGCAGCTTGAATATTGCCAGCTGAATTAGATGCAAGGCACTGAAAAATGCCATAATCTGATTCCATCACCCCCAGAATACGCAAGTTGTTTCTTAAATTAGAATAAATAAATATATTTATTATTGTAATTATAATGTTTTATTAGCATCATAGAATTTTAATTCCATCAAACCACATTGTGGATTTAACTTTAAACAAGCTATGAGAAATATATAGATCGTTTGTTTATCATTAGCTCGTTTAATGTAAAAAATGTTATCAATAAATTAACTAGAACTACTAAGAGACGAAATCAATGAAAATAGAATGAAATAACAAAATAACAGTGTAAGAAGGTTTGTGCAATTTTTATAAGAAATTTCAATTTTTTTTCTTACCCATTCACCACTTGAAGGTATAAGCTAGAGTTGGCGACATGATCACCGTTTTTAAGCCAATAGACTTTCGGCTCAGGCTTGGCATAAACTTTGCATTCGAGTTCAATGTCAGAATTAACACTTGCAATGATTGATGATGGATGTTTTACAAATCTTGGGGCAACTGTAACATAAAATATTAAAATTAATCAATTTTATATTTTATAAAATATATTTCACTTTGATGAATATTACCATGAATGGATAGAGTTGCTTGCGTATCAACTGAATCCACACTGTTCCCTGCCCTGCACTGATAATGGCCTGCATCAGATTCCCTCACATTTGTAATTTGCAAAGCTCCAGTACCAACTTTCTCATACCGACTGTCTAGATCACTGGAAAAAAAAGAAAGAAAGAAAGTGATTTATTAATTTTATTAAATTAATAAAAACAAATATGGAAGTGCTATATTACGCCATATCAACTTTAATGCCGTCTTTCAGCCAATCGATCCATGGTCTTGGATTACCGTTGGCTGCACAGTCAAGAGTTATAGTGTCACCTTCAAACCCAACTGTTTCATTTGGTTCAGCAATAAATTCAGGGCTTGTTTTCCTTGACGAACCCTCTGAAAAATTTACAACTTCTTGTTAAACAATTTTGTATACATTAGTGGCAAAGTAAATTGTAAAAGTAGGTTGTGTAAGTTTTGTTTTCATGTGATTATACCTTTGGCAGTTAACAGATTATGATTCACACCACAATATAGTGATCATTTTAATAGGTTTGAGAAATGTTATTTTCAATATGTCAACTAAATTCAAAATTAGTATACATATAATGTAAAATATGTAGTTGTTTATAAACTCTCCAAAGCGACGAAGAGGGGAGCTGGGAAAAAAAGGTTGTTGAGTTCATTATTCTCGCCACTTCCAGAAAATAAAAAGGAAAAACAACTAAATAAAGAAAAAAGAACACTTAATAAAATGTTTAAGTAGGCAGACAGCCATGACTTTATAATTGTGTATGCCCTTAAAAGTACAAATATTAGTATGTAATAAAATTATCCTAATTATAAAAATACATAATAATATTAAATTTCTTATATCATCTGATGGAAAGCAACGAAGAAGAAAATTAATTAACTACAATGAAATTCACTAATATCTCTATGAAATCAGAACATTATTTAACAAATGTGTATTCATTTGGGTTCCTAGTCATGTCGGCATTTCTGGAAATGAAAAAGCTGATCAACAGGCAAAGAACGCTGCAAACCATCCAAAAAGAACAGATCAATTTCCTCTCCACCCAGATGATATAGTCGTTTATGTTAAAAACATTATCAAACGAAAGTGGGTGGCAAGATGGAATGTCTGTAGAGATAGTATGAAAGAAATTAAGCCAGTTGTACATAAATGGCCAACTGAGGAACTTGAAAGAAAAGAACTTGTCATTCTCTCTAGATTGCGAATAGGTCACATCAGGCTAATCCATAATAGGCTTTTAATAGGCAACAACCTTCTAACTTGTCCTTGATGTATGTGAAGTGGACAATGTATTCTGACAGTAAAACACATTTTGGTCGACTTTAGGCAAAAAAGCTCAACCTTTCGAGTGATTTACAGGAGTTACTGGGTCCCCAGTGTTCCTTTCGAAGAGCACTTTTCAGCTTTCTCAAATTTATTGGAATTTATAATGAGATTTAGGCCCTTTCCCAAACTGTTATACCATTGAATGTTTGCCTGCTAATGTTTGAATGAGAGTTGTGCGTGCAAGATTTCTTTCTTTTTTCAGAAATTTTTGAGGCTGCCAAAAAAAAAAATAAATAAATAAAAAGATTGTGTTATTGTTTCTTATTATTATTATGTAGTATTAGTTTATCTATCATACTTGAATGGAAGAATAAAAGGATAAGGATGAGCCTATACTAATCTGACTCCATTATTATTATTAGCCATACAAGCCTATGGAAAATGTTTAAATTATGGAACAAAAATTCAAAATTCTAATTAAAAAACAGGAATAAATTTTATATGTAATTTAAAATGAGATTTTTGCATACATTTGGCATTCCAAATTAAGAATTTTAAAAGGATAAATTAAAGCTTTGGATGGCAATAGGAAAAATTAGTTTATGAGAATGTTTGGAGTCAGGGCTTTATAACACTCAGAAGGGATATAGCTAACCTAAGATAGAAGGTTTGGATGTTAGAGCCTGAAATGACCTTAGCCGTTAAAACGTCCTTAAAAATTAATAATAATAATAATAACTACAATGAACATATCACCTTAATTTTTATAAATCTTAAAAATACTGGCTCAAGTTGTGGGGTGACTATCTCCGGACAGCTACCTTATTTCATATACCATAGTACGATACAAAACTCGATACACATTGTGTACAAGCAAAATATTTGAAGTGTTAAATGTTTAATAAATAATACTTTATACACAAAGATAGATATAAAAGAAACGTTTATTTCAAAACAAGAATTGTACCAAGATCTTGTGAAACAGTGAGGAAAGCCTTTTCACTTAGTCGATAACCAGCCAATCCAGAGATGTTACATTGATAGCTCCCAATATCTGATACTTGGACTTCGTCAATTTCCAACGAGCCCGAAGGCAGGACGATCATCCTCGTTTCATCTAGAACTAGTGGAAGTTGATCTTTTATCCATGTCACGGTCGGCTGTGGTTTGCTGTTGCTGTGACAGGCGAAATGAGCCGTCTGTTTTGGATAAACATTCAAACTCTGAGGCTGTTTATCTAATGAAGGCAATTCTGCAAAAAAACAAAAATGAATGATACTCTTGTGATTTTGAAAGGTACAATACCAAAAAACAGATATATCGTGAAATGTTTTAGTATGTTTATTGGGGTGGGGGTGGGGAAATAGCCTGTTTAAATATTTTAACATAAAACAAGTCAGTTATGTTTAATTTTTAATTAAATATATAATAATTATTCAAAAACTGTGTGCTACTAAAATAATAAATATTTATAATTAAATTTTTGTGTAAGTATTGATATTTGTTTTACTAGATAAAACTTACTGGCAAATGTAACTGTGGCAGTACGACTGACTATTTTACCAACCGAAATGACTTCAACAATACAAGAATATCGCTCAATTATTTCATTATTCACAAGCTCCTGTCCAACGACTTTTGAAATAACAAGAGATCCATTAGGAAGTTGAGACCTGTAAATATAAGTTTAAAAACATGAAATTTAATTAAAAAATCATACTGTAAATAATTTGTTCATACACTGAACTATGTGGGTCGCCTAAGAAATCGATTGCCTGGCCATCGTTGCTACGCCAATGTATAATAGGCTCTGCTTTAGGATCCGATGTCCCAACAATGCAATCAAGTATTGCACCGGAATCCAAAGTTACAATCACATCTTCTGGCTCTTTAATAAACCACACACTGTTGCTTTCATCTGAATAAAATATATATAATTGTAACAACAAAAATATTGTTTCTTTTCATTTTGATTAAATGGGCAACTAAAAGGCATTATGGCAAAAGTGCTGAAATGTTTATAAGGAGTGAAAGATACATATAAATTTAGAAAATACAGATGTGTGCACTAGTTGAAAGTTAGAGGATAATTGCATCACACCAGCTTAATTACACAAGGTAACTTCACATTTAACTATTTATAACTAGACTATTTAACCAAATTTCACAAAATAAGAAAATATATGTATATTTTTTTGGTTTGGTCATTTAAGATTATTTTGTTTAGCCAATCCTCACATGACTGAAGATGGCAAAATGCCACACTTGTCTGACAGACCAAAGCAACTAAGATACCACACACCCTGGTAATCACCCATTACCTCTGTCAACATTGAAACGTCTTTTTTGACTTACAAATACTTATTGAACGATAAACGCTGTAGTTTACACTTATATAACTAATCTAATTGATTGTCAATGTGGTACTCAAAATTCTGCCATCGGTCCTACACAGTACACATTCACACCAATAAATACATTTACTTTTTACACACACTAGGGAAACAAAACTCTAAGTACTGACATACAATAAAACAACCCTCCAAGAATCAGAACAGGGGACTATTATATGGGGCACATCAAGCTACCTTTATTTGCATACCAGCCAAAATTAGTCAACCTCGCACACCCTATTTTTAATCAGGAAAGGATTACAAAATCCTCCACAAAATAAGTCCTCTGAGGGCCACCCATCGACAGTGCTCTTGAGAAGCAAGAGCTGCTCACCAATCAGGTCCATTGTCCATGCTACCACTTTGATTTAATGTTTTTTAAACATAAGCATTAAAGCATTTTTAGCATCAGAGGACCAGCCTGCGAAGCAAGTCCAGTGGTTAAGACGTCCCAGCCTTGGCTTCCTCATCTGCCTTTTTTTTCACCAGGTACCTGGGCAACAACTAACATTTTGCCAAGACACTCCAGTTCATGGCATCGCTCCAACAAGAGCACAAAGAGAGGATCAGTGGAGGATCCGTCATGGACAGCACTAACTGCACTGGGAGCAACCATGAAATGGAAATTTTAATTCAGATCATGAAATTAAACTTAATTAATTAAAATAATTAATACAGTCAATTTTGACTATCAAATACATACATGGATTAGTACTTATGTGGGACTTATATAATTATATAGTCTTATGTGGGACAGAGATTTTTCTATCTCATTTCTTGTCAAACAATATACCAGAACGGGAAGAATGGGTCAAAGGTACACCTCTAAAGGCAAACTCCTACTGGTACATTGACGGCTCCAAAACTGACAAAGGCACAGGGGCTGAAGTTTCGGGATGAATCCTATGACTGAACTGATGGTAAACCTAGGTAAATATCCTACAATTTCTCAGTCAGAGAACATGTGCCAGGGAAATAAAAAGGCGAGGATTGCATTCCTTGGAGCAGATAGCCATCTTCTCTGACAGCCAGACAGCAGTAAAGGCCCTAGCCTCATGCGATTCCTGGCATAAGTCAGCGGCACTAATGACCTGACCCTGGAATGGGTCCCTGGGCATAGAGGCATCGAAAAAGTTGACATGTTGGCCATAGAGAGAGCCAACATGGACTCTCTTGGTCTTGAATCCTACTGTGGCCTAGCATCGTGCCACAAAAGAGGATATATCTCAAAATCAATCCTTAATGAGTCCAAAACTTGGTAGAACAATACCACAGGCATGAGGCACGCAAAGAGATTCATAGTCATTGCAAAATTTCCAAAGGAATTACTGGAAGGCAATCGCAGGATTCTGGTTGGCCTCCTGACAGGGCACTGACTTAAGAAAGCACATGCCCCGGATAGGAGCAGAGACAGAAGAAACACTGTGCAGATATTGCCAGGAAGAGGAGACTGCAGAATACATTTTATGTTTATGTGAAGGTTGCTGCAGGTTCTTGCAACTAGGACAGGAAAAGACACAAGCAAGCCACTAGCAAAGCTACGGACGTCGATTAACAACCTGAAGCTGGCCAGTGAGTTATAAAAACAGGAAAGAACAATAGATCTACTCAGGTCAAGATGCAGAAGGCCTTTGTGTCCGCCACTTTTATCCCTATCCCTTCTAGTCAAAATGAATGTATACTAGGAAAAAACAAAAAGTATGTCTAGGTTTAAAAAATTAGTCAATGCCAGGCTGATGGCTCAGACATTCAAACTGTGTATTTTAATATTTTTAGTGCAAACTATACGGCATATTTGAGGCTTAAATAATAATATAAATCATATTATGTAGTGTATTTAAGGATTTTTATTGCATATAAATCCTGGCTCTAGACATCACAGTAGACAATGTAATTTTTTGTTTAAATTAACGGATGGCAAAAACACAACCACTTTTTGTGATATCGCTCGAACAAATGTAAAATTTGTATAATTTCATAGGTATTCATGCCAAATTGAATTCAGTATTTTTGTATATAAAAAATCAACTGTGTAAACATACTTTCATGAGCGTCGGTTCGGGCGGCCAAAACTGATACGTAAAGCAGCAAGACGAAGCTGTGAACACATATGCACGTCGGACGGGGTATCGAAGCCAGGAGGCTTTCCAACATATTAAAGGATTATGTTTCGTTTTTTTTCAGTTGTTGGCACCGCTAATTCGGATTATCACAGAGATGAGGGGATCAACAACGGCCTCGTAACATCGCTTTTCGTATGTGTGTTCGCGTTTTGGATGGTCGGTAACACAGCTGAGCGAACGTTCCGACTCCTACGATGTCCACATTTATGAAACGGACATTGAAATCACCGCCGACTGCCAAAACTTGGTGCATTCAAAACAGATTAAACTCAACTCGAGTCGGCCATGTTTACCTATGCACTCTTCGTTCCGATACTAGGCGATAGGCGATACGAGCAACATCGAATTTCCACAGATA
Organism: Cimex lectularius; assembly: GCF_000648675.2. Classification (NCBI taxonomy): domain Eukaryota; kingdom Metazoa; phylum Arthropoda; class Insecta; order Hemiptera; family Cimicidae; genus Cimex; species Cimex lectularius. Next base: position 2,193,669 of record NW_019392641.1, read on the forward strand.
TCTTGATACTGGCATCGATAAGATAGAACAATCGAAGAACATTATGATTTAATTTTGAGCATCTACCGTTTACACACTATGCAATTGACAGATTTAAACTACAAAGAAACATAATTTAAGAGGGAGTATTGTAATATTATATGCCTTCTACGTTGGAAGAAGCTACAACTTCCATCCATGATGCTGATCATCTGCACAAATCTTTAAATAATATTGTAGAGTGAGGTTCATGCAACATCGTAGAACTAAATGTAAATAAGTATAAAGTTGTTAGTTATAGTCTTGAACGTAACATTGTCTTTTACAATAATTCCATACAAGACATCCAATTGGACAAACAAACGAGCATTAAAAACCTTGGAATCACTCTAACATTTAACTTACATTGCACTTCAGTAATTAATAAGGATAATCAAATTTTAGATTTCATACATAAAACTACAACAAATTTTAAGGATGCGGAACAATGATTGTACTGTTTAAGACTACGGTCCTCTTTTAGAATACTATTCAGTAGTTTGGTTACCACATCAGAAAATAGTAATTCAATAAAAACGTACAGCGATGATTTATATGCTCTCTATGGTTTAAAATTACTAGAACATACACTGTTCAAACTTATTATATTATACGCAGAAGCGCAACCACTAAACATAAGATGACAAAATAGTGACCTGATATTTACTTACAAACTCTTTGATAATATGATTGACTGTCAACTTTTAATCAGATTACTAAATTTCCATGTTCCTCAGTGTAATACGAGACAATAAATATTTCTAAAATCTAACTACAATACAAATTTTTTACAATTTAGATTAGAACAAACTTCCTTTAAATTGTGACATTTTTTACTTTCCTTAAGTCAATAAAACTTCTTTTTTTTAAATATGGATAATAGCAATTGCGTTTGTTTATATATTTCTGTTATTTCTTTAAATTTCTTATCATTCCTTGTCACGTCTTTTTTATTTTCATACATATGTTTATTAAAACAATACTTACAACAATTTATGTTACAGAAAGATAGAAAGAATCATACTGCATTTCAGCAATAGCTATTACAGAGGGGAGTCAAAAGGAAAAATAAAGATGTATACTTAATTAATTAATATTAATAATAATAGCAAGGACCAACAAATTAAAAATAAATATTCCATATTCTTAAATAATAAAGATTAACTTACATAACATATATGTTAGGGGGAAGACGTGTTAAACAAGAAACCTAAATACATGTCGCTAAACCTAAAATAAAGAATTACAAAATGCAAAAATATATTCATGCATCTAAAAATATCATTCATTGACAATGAAAGCCCTCAATTTTAGTTTTTCAAAGAGATAACTGACAGAGCACATTGATTGTGTGTCAATTACATGTTGGAGACCATTTACAGACAATTTTATTTTTACACTGTCTTAGTTGTATAAGTTGTCTTTGTTTATTTGCAGGCAATTTTAACTGTAAATAATGTTGGAGGAGTCTTCTCTCCAGTGTATGGTTGATTACTGAAAGTTTAACCTTTTATAGAACTTTTACTAGGTGTATTTACCTGTATAAATAATAAAAGAACATAATATAAAATATTAGACGAATACTGTATTTATGTAATAACTTATATTTTACGAATGTATGGCCTCAAAATAAAATTTAACATATTTACTCTTTTTAGTTCCAGGATTGTGAGGAGGGAGAATAAAATTTTCTAAAAATGTGTTCGGAGCACTCTCCTATTAGTCCACATCTCATCTTTAAAGGTTCCCAGCCTCAAATTGCAACCATGCAAGAGGACAGGTAAAACAAAGCTTTATGTTATTATGCTGAGAAACTCATTTTGCTGAATACACTGTGGGATAATTGTGTCCTCCATTGATAAAGGTTCAGGTCCGCTTCGGTACCATGAACTTGGTAATTTAAGATAATGAGCTGAGGGTGATGGAGGTCTTCATTTTGTGTTTTGCACGTAGTGTTCTGTCCCATAGTGCTCTCCTCTTAATTTCATCACCATCCCCCAATTCTTAAATTTTACCCTGAGATGATGTTTTAGCGATACCTGCTCAGATTTCAAAGTCTGACTGCTTGATCTGTCGTTGTTTAAATACGAACTTCACCCAATGGTGGTACGTTCCGTTTTTAAATACTGGCCCTAGTGCGTTTATTTATAAGTTAAAAAAAGTTTAAATTTGTTACGTTCAATATCAGTTTGATCAGCTCTAGCGAGAGGGCGTGGAAGTAACACGGAATTTGTTTATTTTTCTCTTCTTTTTTTTTTGGTCAGTTTTATCGAGGGGGTGTCACCGTTTTCATGTTATCGTCCCGTCTTTTCAGACTAACTGCAGATCGCTGACCAGAGCTGAGCCGGCCACCCAGGCTGTCGGTCACGACTCGATGACACTCCTCTCCGATTGAAACTTCTTTCGTCGGTGTTCTGCCGATAAGGATTGTGTCGTTATTGTAAAAGGTCAGAATGTTTTGAAACACGATGGTAAGGGACAGATAGCATATGCGGTTGTACGGATTCACGGTGTGGAGCTAAGACGAGCTGTTAACGATGAACGAGCCGGCTTAGTTTTGAGTATGTCCTACACGGAGCTCGAGCATGGATACCAAGGGTTGAAAAAGACTCGTCCGGCGTTCTATATAGGACATGAGACCGCGGAAGTACTTAGATCCACGACGACAAAGGTATTTATCTACAATGTTCACCCTCTTAAGTTCCTTAAGTCTACAGAGGTCGAATGTAAGTTCGCCAAGTACTCAAGACAATCCTTAACAATCTGGACAGTCGTTTCGTCGTCAGTTGGCACAATTATCCAAACAGTATGTGTATAGATAGTTTTTTAACCTTCAATTACTTACATAAATTTGCTTTTTTAAATTATTCTTATAGCTCTTATAATGTTGGGTTTTCAACACCTACGATAAATAATTGTTTGTTGATGAAACCCCTGGCCATACGCTCATAGTTGGGTCATACACTCATACAACAGAGATGAAAAGTATTTGTGCTGTACTGACCTTTAGATATTACTAAATCTACCACCTCTTCAAATTTATCATCAAGGGAAAACCCCAATCAGCTGAACACAGGCGCATGTCAAAGGACAGTAAAACTTAGTATAACTCAGAACGGATGCTGAATTGAGCATACCCGTGAATGCAGTGACTACTAGGTAGTATTGAAAAAGGACCAAATTATGGTACAAGAAAGGGTAGCATGGGAGAAAGGAAAAATTCCTCTTGGTATATACATGGTTCAAAAACCAAACATGCCACCAGATCAGGTATTTACGGAGGATAAAATGGTTAAATGAAAAGTTGGCACCTTTTCTGCTTGACAAAACGGGGACGAATTGACTTAGTGCCAAAGATATTAAGGCTGTAAATAGAAGAGAAAAAGATAGCCATCTACTCTATTAGCCAAACTATATTCAAAGCAATTGCATCACATGATGGAAAATCTTTGACTGAAGTGTACTGGGAATAAAAGAGAGAATGAATTGTCTGTCTGGGTACAAAATACAAGAGGTCAATGAAAAAGCAGACAAACTACAAGGAGGTTCAGTCTAAAGCATGTACATACAAAATCAATTTTTAAATGGATCATGTTTACACCATACCTCGTGGAACAACATGCCAAGACAGAAGCTGGCAAAAGTCACAAAGAAAATTTCCTCAGGCTTATAACAAACCAATAAAGGGCCAAAACCTGTGATAGATCTGTTAAGGCTTAATAAAAAGGTATCTCATGGGCAAAGTTTTCTTCTGCTCAATACATAAAATATAACTGAGGAGCCACTAACAAAGCTACAGACTCTAATAAAACGCAAGGGAAGCAGAACAGATGTGCAAAAGGCTCTTTACCCTCCTCAGAGACAAGCGTCTAGTTTACAAAGTCACCCTCATTGCTCAAAGCTCTTATTTTATAAAATCTTTTGTTTTTTATAAAGAGATTATGTTTAGATTAAGCAAAAGCTTCAGGCAGTCAACTGTGTAGGTGTTGTAACTAAGGATCATTAAGTTAAGCTTTTATTATACTAGGCATTTTTGCAGCGTAATATTTTTTATTTTTTTTAAGCTCATCCCAGAAAGCAACATTGTCCCAAGACTGCAGTCTGCTTTTATGTACTCTTTTGCTTGGTTTTGTCCTTCGATTAGATGCTTTTTTAATGCTGGTCTACTTTGACTTCTGCTGAACAAAGGTATTATGGACCGTGTCATCCATTTGGCCTTAAAATTGGATTATTAAGTGTTGTTTGGATAATTTCCCTATGGTTCTATTTTGATTTGCTGTTTAACAACATATCACTCTGTGAAGAAACTCGAGTTTAAAAAAATCTGCAATTTTTTCATATTTTTGTCATTTTTTTTAAAAGTGATTAATTTCTTTGTTTTATGAGTGCCAAAACAACTGTTGAAGCTTTAAAGTGAAACTGATAGAAACATAAAAAGGGAGTAAATAAACGCAAAAGGAAATGAAAACAATAACAAAAAAGGTGTATAAATACTTTTTATCAACAGTTTTGATCCTATCTTTATTTTGTTTTTATTAATATTATTTTTTAATACACTAATGATTTAAAAAAAATGAATATGTGATTAATATATGTAATATCTATGCCAATAAGAAAAGGATGTATGGTAAATTACAAAATATTTAATTAAACAAATTTGAAATGTTCACGAGAATCTTTTCATGATTAATTTGATGTTTGATCCAGACCATTTTATATAAACGAGATGTCTGTTGTTTAACCACCCTCAGAGGTTTGGCCACTATGTAAGGCAACTATTCATTCTCACATACAATGTTTTTTTTTCCCCCCTTTCACACCGACCACCTGGACACTGTAAAAAGCCGGAAAGGCTCAAGGAACAGTGTTCTGGGGGGACCCGTGGTGATGGGGTGATTTCTTTATTTATTTATTATTAGATTTTTTTTTATTTATTAAATGAGGGTTTGGAACAGGCAGAGGTTATTTCAACCCTCGGAGTGCCAGTGTTTTTTGAAAAAAAAGCCCATTTGTAAGTATGTCGGGTTCAAATGCAGGGCTGCTGGATTCGAACCCGGGACCTTTACCTTACAGTGATAGGCGCCGTGTCAACGCCTAAACCGTTGTGTCCACCGACGCCTCCACATACAATTTTTAATATATGAAAAACCTTCATTCTTAACCCTCTCAGTTAAAACGAATGTCTGAAATTTAAAATTATATTAGAGCCCAAAATAAGTTATTCCCTGTCTATCAGTTTCCCTTTAAAACTTAACAAGGTATAGAACTGGTAAAAAAATAAGACTTGGAATGAAATTGTATTTCAGGTTTGACATACACAATGGAATGTAAATTTGTTCCAACTGATCTGTAATTTTTATATCAAATTATATCAAAAATTCCCCTCACAATTAAAATACAGGTAGTGTTAACATAATTAAAAAGTAAATTATATGTTAGTGAAGGGCTTGACTGTATTATCAATAGAAGGAATTAATTAATTTATGTGGTGATAAATTATCAAATAATTATGGTTTGAATGCATAATCAATGTTTTTCTGCATGCCAATTTTTAATTTTTTACGTCTAATTGTCATTTACAAACGTAATAAAAATCCATTGAAAAAAAATTTCCATCTATAGGTCATGCACTGGGTTAATTCTGTACTAAGAAATTTGTTTATTTCACAGATATTTCCAGAAGAGCCCCTTCATTAATTATATTCAGTACATCGATCACCGGTAAACACCTCTATTCAAAGTTAAGATGGTCGATGATTTAAATCTTGTACGATTACCACAAATTTATATCACTGATGCGGATGGCTCTCCCGCCTATTGTTGGTTCAGGGTACGCTAAAATAATAAGATCATAGAAGTGATCGTAAAAATGTTGAACTTGTATGCACACCTCCTATATAACCCTTTTTTTTGCTCTGCACTGCTTACAATAACATCTGTTGATTGAGAATGTAACAAGTAAACATCAAATTTCTATTAACTTCTTCTGCAAATATTTGATGAGTTGAGTGATTTTTTTAAAAATTTTTGTGGTTACTTTTGCTTTTATTTGATTTAAAATGGCAAAATATATAAACAACCTTGTGGGATTTTAAGGTTTAAGTATGCAATTTGTATAAGTTTCTTTAAAATTAACAGGCATTAATATCAATTATTCATTATATGTAATAACAGCAATTATATTAAAAATTAACATTGATTAAATAATTTAATTATTTAGTTAATGATTTAACCAACAAGTAATGAGCTTTTTATTTAAAAAAATGTGTTTATTTATCTTAAAATGGCATAGAATTAATTATTATTTTGTGAAATTAAATTTTAAAATTTTAAATGATTTGGCAGTGGCCCATTGCATATCAAGAAATTATCACAAGACATTATCTTTTTAACAGGCAACCAGAAAAGTTGATGCCGGTTTAAAGGGTTTAATCATTGTCACAATTAATTGCCGAGATAACGTGAAGTCATGCAGACCTGGAGAGTACAGAGGGTGAGGTAGGACTTCCCAACCAAGCTTAATTTTTGTAAGGAGTTCATATTGTTCAATGCCTTCCGTACTCCACCTAACTTAAAGGTCAACTTTTATTGGTGAATAATTGATTTTTGTGTCAATGGGTAGGGTCATTTGTCCAATGAGTTACTGTGCAGTGTACAGGATCTCTTTCGTTGTATTTGACAATCTGGCCAAAAAACGTATCTACTTTGTGCCATGAAAGCAATGAAGGGCAAATGTTTTGATTCTTAAGCTTGTTACCATTGTCAATTTATGAGGAACCCATTTGATCAGCTTCTACTTCTTCCCAAGTCGATGAAACAAGAGTGAATGCTTCATTGCTTACATTGAACACTATTCAACTCTAAGTAAGTTTGCTAGCTTTCCTAAATTTGTTGTCATTCAAGACAGATCTACCAGACCAATTCTGGGTTTGGAAGCCCTGCTAAAGAAAATGTGTGAAAAAAGAAACAAACATTGTTTAAATTTAACAAATACATGTAGGATGTGGAAAAAAGTGAACAATGTTTGTAAATCCCAGGCCCTGAAGATGATCTCAATAAAGATCGAAATGTTGGCACCAAAGAAAATGTTTTTCTAAAACCTATGTCACACCAGACCACATCTCAAGCTAAAGAAAATATTTTATGGTCGACACATTTTCTTTATGAACTGACCATTATCCTCTTGGTGTTATTTGTTGTAAACATCTAATGCTCCTGTGTAAATAGAAATGTTAATTAATGGTATTAAAACAATAAAAAATGAAAAACTGCACAAACTTTTCTGGTTACCTGGTAATATTGTAGAAATACAGTGCTCTTTAAAAGTAATGTTTGCATAACTTTTAAAATGACATACCAAGGACCATTCTGTTACTACTTCAGTAAATAATTATATAACTACAAAGTGAGAAAAGTGTTATATTGGCCTGTTTTATTGATATTTGAGCTGTCTTCTAAAGCAGATGTTAAACAGTAGTTGATATATCTATGATGCTGAATGTCAGGAGAATGTTTCTATTTTAATTGTTGCTATGTTTGCCTTTTCAAGCAATTTTTAATGCAATATTAATTTGTAAACAATGAAATCAATCTAGTGTTTTGAGCTTTTTTAACAAACATTACATTTGTTAGTTTACATTCAACAAATTTTATCCTTGTCCTTCGGTTTGTTGTTTTCATTAAAGTTCAAATTCTCCCACTTCTGGTTATACGATTATGAAACACTTTTGATAGCCATATGGAAATAGTCGTATCATTTTTTTTTTTTTTTTTTTTTTTTTTTTTTTTTTTTTTTTTTTGAAGGCAGTGTTTTTAGTCCCCCTCCTATCAAAAGGCTGTACAGATAGTATGTTGATCAGATAGTGATAGTTGACTTTTAGAGAATATTGTCTTCAGTAGAATGCTCAAAGTGCTCAATATTCAGGATATTGTAACTATGTGACACAGCTTAAAACTGAGAGTTGTTTTATTTTATTTTTTTGTAGCATAGTAGCAAAATGTAATTCATCATTACGCATTACGCTTTGTTAGCCAGTTTTAAATCCTTTTTTCAACACTTACTTTAAAAAACAGTATAACAACACAAATAATTTGTTGCAAGGAGATAGTTTGTTCAGCTGAAATAATACCATAAATAATACCAGTAATACTATAAAGGTAGTAAAATTTAAAACTAATTTCTTACTTAATATTAAAAGAAAATGCTATTCCTTTTTAATTGGATTTAACTTAAGTCTTAAAATAGGATTTTTATATTACATATTTGACAAAAATGTATTTAAAAGCCACTTTTTCCCCGTGGTATGAGGAAATAATAATCCGATAGCATTCTATATGAAGATGTTTTTCACAAGATTTTTCTCAAATTATATTTCATGATGAAACACTAATAAAGTACAATCAATAACCTACCGAGATATTTAGATATAGATCATATAATTTTGCAGTATATTTTAAAAGGAAATTTATTTTTCATAATTATAATTTTAGTTATACTTTTTAAATAAATTCTGTTGGCAGTTTAATCTGAGGACATGCTGGCATAGAGATATGAAAAAAGCCAGGTGCTTCTTTAGCAAAGAATTTTGGTCCGATCTGAGCAAGGTGAATTTTTACCCGTTGCATTGGTTAATGGCCTGCCTTTTGAATTAATGATCATATTCCCACTCCTAGAAATTGTTTAATAAAAAGCCAAAAAATAAAGCAGGAAAAATCAAAGAGCCGGCGTCGATGGATTTTTCAATAAACTATTCAGTAAGACTTTTAGTGAAACATATTGAATTTAAACTTAGGCACATAATTTTAGTGGGTGAAATATAAAAGAAGACAGAGCGAGATAAGGCGAGGCAGAGCAGAATATATATATGTATATATAGAGAGAGAGAGATTGAGAGATAGAGTGGGATAAAGAGGAGTAGAGGGAGATATAGAGAGAGTCAGAAAGAGACATGAGATGATGAGAGGCAGAGTGAAAGATAGATGGGCAATAGAGCGACAGGTAACGAGAGGTAGAGTGAATAGAGAAAGAGACAGAGTGAGCGTAAGAGAAACAGAGCTAGAGATGGATTGCGGTAGAGCGAGAGATAGAGGGGAAGTGAGATATACAGAGAGAGAGACAAACAGAGCAAAGGACACATACACACACAACACACACATAGATAAACATTATACTCGGTACTTAACTTTTAAAAGTGAAAACACGACTATCCTTATTGAAGTTTCGTTAGTCAATTGGAAAAGTACATTTGAGAACAAGTCAATGAATTTTATCATTGTTTGTTCATTCATTATATTATGTATAGTTTTGTGTTTTGGAGTTTGTACATTTAAGTTTGTGCAATTACTGTGTTGAACTAAAAGTGATTGTCATGTTTTCTCTTTTTATTTGATCTCAGCAGTGATATCAAAGGACATTTAATTGTGTAGTTCAGAGATGAGTGCATTTCGGTACAATATTATTATTATTTATTTTATTTTAAATTAAAACTCAAGCCTTTTTTCTTAAACCTTAAAGGGAAGCTCGAGTGATGGAGACGAAGATGCAAGTGGTAAACAGGTCGTTGTCGGCATATGTGCCATGTCCAAGAAATCACAATCGAAACCCATGCGGGAAATCCTTACAAGACTGGCGGAATTCCAATACATTCGGATCCTGGTTTTCCCCGAAGAAGTCATTGTATCGGTAGATTAAATTTTTATTAAATAAATGGATTATTGAATTGTTAACAATTTGATTTTGGCACAGAAACCAGTGGAAGAATGGCCATTGTGCGACTGCCTTATCTCTTTTCACTCCAAGGGTTTCCCGTTGGAAAAAGCGCTCCAATATTCAAACTTGCGTCACCCTTATGTCATCAACAACTTGAACATGCAGTATGATATTCAGGTATTGAGTAATTGTAGGAGAATGTTTACAAGATTATTCTGATCACAGGTCTACCTTCTAGTCCTTCCGTTTTGTTATTTTTAATTTTATTGACACATTCTGCTCACTGATAAAAAATATTCGTATGGATTATCCATTGATTGTCATTGTAATACTAGAAATACAATATTTCTGTGAATTATAAGTTAAGTAAACCATTCAATAAAAAAAATAATGACATTGCTGGATTAAAGCCTTTTCAATATGTACTGGTTCAATACAGAAAGGTAAATTTAATAAACCAATTCATCCATAAAATTAAATTAAGATTACATATATTTTTTGTATTTGTGTATATTTTTAAGTTAAAAATAAATAAATAGATAGATTCTAAGGAATAAATTATTCAAATATATTCACATAAATTTTTCCTTCAACATTATTGTAATGAAAACTACAAAACATATTACTCTAACTAGAGATATACATGTGTAAGAGTGCTCTTGAAGGCAGATCATAATCTGTTATTATTATTTAATTTTTAATCAAATAGCATCATGTATGTTTCCTCAAAAAGGGAATTAAATCTACTTATATTTAATGGCTTGCAGGACCGAAGGAAAGTTTATGCAATTTTAGAGAGTCAAGGTATTGAAATTCCAAGGTATGCAGTTCTTGATAGGGATTCAACAGATCCTATGCGTATGCATTTTAAATTACATTTATTTATTATTTTTTTATTGAACTATCAGTGAAATTTTTTAAATATTGCAGAGCATGAACTGATCGAATCGGAGGATCATGTCGAAGTGAATGGAATTGTATTCAACAAACCGTTTGTTGAGAAGCCGGTCTCTGCAGAAGACCATAATATTTATATATACTATCCGACATCAGCTGGAGGTGGGAGCCAACGCCTATTTCGTAAAATTGGGAGCCGTAGCAGCGTATACTCACCTGAGTCGAGAGTGAGAAAAACAGGGTCTTACATTTATGAGGATTTTATGCCAACTGATGGCACAGACGTGAAGGTGAAGTGATAAATGTCTAAATTTCCACTTGTAAATTACGGAATGCCTTATATCCAGGTGTACACGGTCGGCCCGGATTATGCACACGCGGAAGCCAGAAAGTCACCCGCGTTAGATGGAAAAGTAGAGCGTGATTCAGAGGGCAAGGAAATTAGATACCCTGTCATTTTGAGCAATGCAGAAAAACTTATTTCACGGAAAGTGTGCCTTGCTTTCAAACAAACTGTTTGTGGTTTTGACTTGTTAAGGTAAACATACATAATAATATGTGGTGATTAGTGACCGTTAATCGATAATTATTCAGAAATTGTGAGATGCAGTCTGGGGGGTCCAGACCGCATCTCACGATTTTTGAATAATTATACATAATAATAAATATCTGGTAATTGTTTATTTATTGGTATTTTACTACTATTAATAACTTTTATTTAAGTTTATAGTTAATTTGCATGTTATTTGAGAAAAAGGTTTTCATTTATAACAATTCTCTTTTATAAACAGTTTTAGACCTAACTTTTTATTGTGGGAAAGTTGAAAGAGTGTAAAATTTTATTATTGATTGTCCATTTAAAAATCAACTAAATATTTTGAAATATCCAAATGAATCTTACCAAAACATTTCAATTTGTATGGTTCCTGACTGGTTGTTGGAAGTTGATGACCAAATTATATAAGTAAATATGCTAAGATACCTTACTGTAGGTTATGCTGATGACATGTTAGTAATGATAAAGGGTAAATATGATAAAATTGTTTCATCATATTGTATTAAATTCCAAATGCCTTCAATCAAGTAAAAAGATGGTGTGATAATATGGGTTTGTTCCCAATTCCAAAAATTTCACTCAACTTCTCCATCCATCCTAACCTCTATTCACATTCCCAATCTGAGAATCCACCACGATGCCTTAAGGTAGCCATACATGTACAGGAAATCCTTAGGAAGGAAAAATCCTCGTAAGATTTCCTTTGGGATTTCCTCTACCAAACCCCCAAGAAGAGGATTTTTCTCAAGGTAAAGATTTAGTTCTGTGTTGACTATTGGTAGTTGTTGGTTGTTCTCGTGGTTTTAGTTTCAAGGTGGAAAAAGTATTGAGTTTTGTTTGGGATTTCTCTCACACGGTTAGGAAGTCCTCAAGGCTTGGACTGTTCAGGCTGAACATTGAGGAAATCCTGCTCCTATATGGCTACCTTTAATGGAGACCTCACTCCTGATCCTTAATGTCTCACACTGAGTGCCAGCAGCATTGGCATGTGACCTCCGGGTGCAGTATTAACATTAGTGCTAGTGCTGTGACTGTGTGAAAACATACATTCCGTAATAACTAGATGCAAAGATTAATAGTTGACTTAAAACATAAACACAACATTTAAAACTGGATGTTTATCTTTATAGCATTACTAATATTCTTTTACACTCTTTAGATTTAAAAAAAAAAAAAATCAGTTTGATTTCATCCTCTCCAGAAATAACTTTTTGAGTGTGTTAATTGATTTTTATAATTGCTTTCTTTGGGAAAAAAAAAACAAATTTGTGTAAATTTTTTTTTTTAAAGTTTGGTTTTAAGTCAAGAAAATCTTAATGGACAGATGCTTTATCTAATGATGGAAGTAACATCCATTACATAGCCGAGATCCTGGGTGTTTCCCGCTCTAACATCCATGTTAGGTACAGCAGTTTAGGGCCACTGGGAGTCTTGATTGAAAAGATGGTGGTTGTCTTCAATGTATAACGGCTAGAGACAATCCTTGTATTGCTCTTACCACTATGGTGGCTTCTTTAATAGGTAATCAACTACAAATGTCTTTAATGTAAGGGTAAGCTCTAAAACTGCCATCAGAAGGCTTCATAAGAATAGCCTAGTATACATCTCGCAGTGAAGATGTCAATAATCTTTGCTTCATGTGCCAAGCATTGGTCATAGCCTTTTCTAAAGCAGTCACTTATGTATGGGGTGGAATCAATGTCCATGCCCGTACTGAACTGATTACCATACATCATGGATCTTTGCACTAAGGTACATTAAGGAAATTCTTTGGGAAGCTGTGATCCCATATATTCCATTTATTTGGAACAACTTCATGTTACTGAATGATAATGCTCGGCGCGTGTAGCTTAAATTGTCACCCGTTACTTGGAGGATAGGGATTACCACAATGATTTGGCCAGCACGAACGTCAGGAGAACTGACTTGAATTCTACAGAATTTGTTTGCTGCCTCTAGCAAGGCTCTTGTTGAAGAATGGGATTCTGTTTAATAAAGTGAAATCCGATCGCTTATTTACTCAATGCTGAGGAGACTTAAGGCCCTCCACAAGGCCAGAGGAAGTAACACATGTTGTTAAGAGCAAAACAAGATAATAAATTATGAGTTAAATTGTAATCTATCACTAAATGATTTTCCATTGTTTGGTGAATTTTCTTTTCAGACCATCATTATTAAAGATTTTTTTAACTAAAACTCATGAATTTATGATCTTGCTTAATGTGATTTACATAAATATAAGTATGTTGTAATACAATGATAATACATATAGTTGTAATAATCAACAAAATACAAGTATTTTTTATATATATATTTTTATATCTGGATTGTATATATCATCACATAAAAAAAATCTTGAGGTTGCAATATAAGTATTGCAATAAAAAGTAGAATGTTGTTATTTAGTTCTTTATTAAATTGGATGGATAATATATTTTTTTATTAAATTAAATTGAATAATTAATTTTTACTTTGCTAAAGACGAATTTTAGTAAGTACATAAAACCTATTTTTAGAGCCAATGGAAAATCATTTGTCTGTGATGTCAATGGATTTAGTTTTGTTAAGAATTCAAATAAATATTATGATGACTGTGCAAAGATACTGGGCAATATGATATTGAGAGAGCTGGCCCCCACACTTCACATTCCTTGGTCTATACCGTTTCAACTTGATGATCCTCCAATAGTACCTACAACTTTTGGAAAAATGTAAATATACATTTTTGTTTCTTAACTATTTACTTTTTTATGGCATTTTATTTATTTTTGTTTTTTAAAAGGATGGAACTGAGATGTGTTGTAGCTGTAATAAGACACGGCGACAGAACACCAAAGCAGAAAATGAAAGTTGAAGTAAGGCATCAGAAGTGAGTTGTCAGATTTGAAAATTACAAACAAAAGCAACGCATTCATATAAAATGTTCTGCCAGGTTTTTTGAAATATTCGAGAAGTACGGAGGTTTAACAGATGGACATGTCAAATTGAAAAGGCCGAAGCAATTGCAGGAAGTACTGGACATTGCTAGGTTCCTACTAAATGAAATCGAGCAGAGGGCTGCTCCCGAGCTGGCAGAAAAACAAGCAAAGCTTGAACAATTAAAAAGTGTATTAGAAATGTATGTTCAATAAGAAATTACTACTAGACATTATGTGTATATTTTGTTTTTTAAATTAATTTTCTTTTTCTTTCCCCTATTAAGGTATGGTCACTTTTCGGGTATAAACCGTAAAGTTCAGATGAAGTACCAACCTAAAGGTCGTCCCAAAAGCTCGAGCAGTGATGACGGTGAGACTCAATGTAGGGTAACAACTGTATTTGTAAGGTTAAAATATTAGATCAGAAATAATTTTTAACTCTGAAAATTTTGTTCAAATCATAAATTAACTGTAGAAATAAACAGTTAAAAAAAAAAAAGTGGTGATATCTTATTTTGATACTGTACTTTCATTTTTAGTAAATTTGATCACAATTTTCTTTGTTATTTATTGTATATTATGTATTATCTTAACAGTATGTATGTAAAATAATGTTACAGTGTAACGTAGCAGTGTTTAGGATCACAGCTGCTGTCTTTCAAGCACCTTTTGTCGTACTGGTAACATAACTGGGTTCTCCCCCATTCAAAGTTAGTAATTTTTCTATCCCCAAAAATTTTAAGAGTGACTCAAGTTTCATAATTGGTTTTGACACCACACCCAATAAGCAGGAGACTGTTTCTTCTATTGCATTACTTTACCAATCTTTTTTTTTCTTCCTTTTTTTACGAGGGTTCGTAACAGCAGGGGTTATATCAACCCTCGGGGTGCTGGTGTTTTTGAAAAAAAGCCCATTTGTAAGTATGTTGGGTTCAAATGCGGGGCCGCTGGATTCGAACCCAGGACCTTTACCTTACAGTGATGAGCGCCGTGACAACGCCTAAACCGTTGGCCACCGACGCCCCTCTTTTACCAATCTTTGTAACACCCCTTGAGTATGGTGCCCTCCCCTCCTGGAAATTGATGTCATCGCCTCTACTTCCTTCTTAAAATTAATTATTGGGATCTGCCATAAATTCTGCAATATAGAGGTTATTATGGTTTCTAATTTGGTATCCCTTACAACCTTGCTATATTTACAAGACAAACCTTTGTATGACCAGGACTCCTGGATGAGAACTACCTGCAGTTGGATGTTTACAAGTAGCCATTCTCATTTCTTTTATGTTTTGCTTTTCTTCCAGACAGGAGGTCCTCCTCTGTCTCCCCGTTCACATCGTATTAGTACTTTCCCTACATGATAGCCTATTTTATCTGGTCACACCCTGCCATGCTCATAGTAGGTCATGATCATCAGGGCAAACCAGAGTGACAACCCTGGTTCATACAAAGAAGCGGAGTTGAAATTCAAACATGATTACAAAATGTACTTTTATGTTTTTATCTTGCCTTTGTTAATACTGAGATGCTTTCTCTAGTAAATGTTTAGGAGTTGAAGCAAGAGAGTATAATAAAATCTAAAATTTTAAAATAAGTTCAAAATTATACAAATAGCTCATTTTATGTAAAATTATTTAATCTATATACAGCTCTATAATTAACTACAATTTGTGCTCTAATAACAAAATATATATTAAATAAAAATTAAATATTGTTTAAGTAGTAAAAATATATCTATTAGGTTATTCTTGTTAATTTCAAAAGTTTTTGTGTTTGTCTCTTAAGTACAGTTTTTAAAACGTTCTGAGACAAAACATGTGCAAGATTAGTTCACTAGACAAACATACATTTGCTATTTTGTATGAGAATTCAAGATTCAACTTTAAAAATATAGTAATAATTCAATTTATTTCAGATGGTCCAAGTGAGCCAAGCCTAGTGCTAATAGTTAAGTGGGGAGGAGAATTGACACCGGCAGGCCGAGTGCAGGCGGAAGAACTTGGCCGTATCTTCAGGTGTATGTATCCTGGAGGACAAGGTAGACATTACACTGGTCAGTTCACTTTTACTTTTTATTTCTTCGTCAAAAAGTTTCCCTCTGCCTTGCACATCACTACCTTTTGTGGGTATCCATTTGAAGTGCTTAACCTCTCGGTTGCAACGTCGTATTTTGACTAAATATCAAGTAAATTGAAACTGGGTTTGTTTATTTTTATTTTTATTTTTTGTTTTGTATAAAATAAGGTTTATTTTAATTATAGTCTCCAAAACTTTATGTTTAAAATAACAATTTTATTTTTTATTATAAATAGGTGTAATTAATTTGTATTAAAATTCCCTTTTCAACTGTAAACTATTAACGAACATTCCAGATAATTTTATTAGTAAAAGTTTCTAAAACAAGTGCATCTAGTTTTCTTGCTGTAACCAGGTTTTGTGTATTTTTCTACTGTAGATTGAATAATACACATATAAATTCATAATTGAATTTTCCTTTTTTTTGCCTGACAATTGATATTTTTTTTCTTATTTGTCGTATTTATTTATCTATTGCCTTATAGATAGTTACATTCTTTCTGTTCTCATTGTGTAATTTTCTTTTGACTTTTTAAGGTGTTTTTTCCCTTTAACTCTCTAGTTAGCCTTGTAGAATTGTAATTGTTTTTTTTTTCTTATATGTTTTGTATACATAATTATGTTATATGTTGTTTATTGTACGTAGTTACAAATCAAATCAATTAATGTGTTTTTATATTTCATTCTCAAGATTAATTCTATTCGCAAATTGCACTTTCCTTGCTTTATCCTTAAAAAAAATCTTTTACTGTACTTGCTTGTTTGAGTTGCACAACATGTAAATGTAGACTATTATCTGGTCACTTCCTAAATTATGAATACCCGCCTGTAATTGGACTTTTGACGTATTAGATTAAGTTTAAATTTATTTCCTTAGATATATATGTTGGGTGTGTGTGTATAAGTTTTTCAATTATGAAATTCAAAGTTATTTTCAAATTTTGACTTTTTTGAAGGTGATCCATCATTACCTCTAGGGAGGGAAAATAAAATGTGTGTACTGCATTCGAACCGGGACCTTCACCTTACAGAGATGAGTGCTGTGTCAATGCCTAAACCGTTGCGGCCACCAATGCCCCCGAAATGCCCTATTGAAAGAGATTGTAAAAAAAAATGTATAGTTGATCCCAAAAATCAATTTAGCATAAACTGTGATGCATACAACAGGGAAGCAGAGAAAATTCATTTGAGGCATGCTTACTATAAACTTCAATTTCAGGCATCGAGCAGCACATGTCTATTGAAATTGATGTAAAATTTACACTTATTTACTGAAAGTCAACAGTAGTTCCAACGATGTCTTAATGGATAGAGACAAATCAGATCAAGCTTAAAAGTGACAACTTATTTTAGTGGCATTGGAGGATGAGAAAATTTATTTGTACAGAGCTGTCAGAGAAATATCAAGTACATCACACAATAGAAAGAAGAAGAAATTGGTTACGTTGTGAAACTCAATTCAAGGGTTCCCCTCAGGAACAAGGAAGACTGCAAGGCTTATAGCATTTCACATCTGAATAGGAATAAATCATAAGGGTTAATTTCCTATTTGATCACTGGGGATGAGAATTGTAATGTCCTATTGCCTGGGTGGGATATTTGTTGAATAATTTATTGTAAACTGTTACCACGGATTGAGACCTTTACGACAGGTATATTGTGTGCAGCTAGAGCATTGGGTCGGCATTGAAGAAAAAACATCTGGCTCTAGTGTTTAACTGTGTCATGTTTCACTACGGCAATGCCAGGCCTCACACAACTGCACTCATTCAGAGTAAAATTGCTGAGTTCGGGTGGCAACAAATGCCTGCCCCTCCATACTCCTCAGACCTTGCCCCTTCCAATTTTTACTTGTTCTGCTCCCTAGACAACCACTTAAAAGGAGGGGATGAAAACGCTGAAATTCGGATGTACAGATTTCATCTTCTAAGACATTAGACGTTTACATAAAAGGGGTATTTCAGCTACCAGAACATTGGCAGTGTGTAATAAGAAACGAAGGAAATTAAGTTTTGAATTAAAAATAAAATTTGCTATATTTATATCATTATTTATACTTTATCAATATTTATGTTTTGAAGTTTGACTTTTTTCTGAATACTGAAAAAAAACTTATGCACACACCCGATATTTTTATCTACATTTATAATGATGTCATTTTTCCTTTCAAATATATTCTCTTACTTCATTTAATCAAGGAATGGGTGTAGCATGTTGATAAGTTCACATTATTTAATTCCACATATTTATTTTTTCAACTCGTTTAGAACAGTGTTTGATCTTCCACAAGGATTTTCTACATAGGATCAGTGTAATATTGTAGAGAACAAATAATATCATGTGATAATCTGATATTTATTTTGTATATCAATTTTTGCTGTCATGTTTTACGTAATGTTTACTCCATACCTTATAAACTTAACTAGAAAAATATTACTTCTACTATATTACATAAACCAAGTTCAATTATTAAAAAAAAAATTTAGATTTTGTTCTTATCAGTTTCTGTTTATAATTGAAAATATGTACATTTGTTTAATAACTACAACATTTTCAGGCGTGTTTTCTCAAAAAATAAGACTTTTAGATAGTTTTTAGGAGTACATCTAAATAGAGAGTAATTCTAAAAACATTGAACTACAGCAATGCTTAAAATTGATTTACCTTGTTAAGCCAGAGCCCTGATGAATTTTCTTGTTGATCATCCAAAATAATTTTGTGTTCAGATCATTTTTTCTTTTTCTTTTAACATAAATTAAAATTACTTTTGTCTTCAGGATCATAAAAAGGTATTTTATGATCTTATCTTTATATCTATCTTTTTTCACAATTGTTCTTACCTTGATTGTCCTTGATTATTCTCTTTTGCTTGCTTATTCTTTCTTGTTGTAGGCTGTCAGATTGTAGTATCAATTTCTTTTTTAATAGTTGACTATATTATTTAGTTATACAATTGATAGTTTCTGTTTTTGTTTTGTAAATAATTTATAAGACATCATTATAAGTGTTCTCAATTTTTAAAGAAATTGTAATTACTAATAATTTCTTTTGAGTATAATTTATTATTTATTGTTGAGAACAAGTGGGGGACATTAATAAAACCTATATTTTAACTTTTTTTAACATTTGAAATTAATTAATTACAGGAGAGTATGCTGGTACTCAGGGGTTGGGTTTACTCCGATTACACTCCACATACCGCCACGATTTAAAAATATACGCTTCTGATGAAGGAAGGGTTCAAATGACAGCTGCTGCTTTTGCTAAAGGACTCCTTGCCCTTGAAGGGGAACTCACACCAATCCTCGTCCAAATGGTGAAGTCAGCAAACACCAACGGCTTGCTCGACAATGATTACGATGCAAGCAAACACCAAGATATGTAAGTAAATTTAGGAAATCAGAGAGAGATTATCTATTATTGTAATTTTTTTCAGTGCAAAATCCAGGCTGCATTCCCTCATGCAGGAAGATCGTGATTTCTCTGCTGAAGATAGAATTGCGATCAACCCTTGTAATGCCATTTCCATCAATCTGGCTCTTGACTTTGTGAAAAATCCTGTCAGAGCTTGCGAAAGGGTTCAAGATTTAATACAAAAATTGGTCAATATTGTCAAACTGAAGAAGGACGATCCAAAAACAAAAGGTTGTTTTATTATAATAGATCAGAATTGTTTATTTTAAATATTNTATATATATATAAAATTCGAGAAATGAGGAAAATCAAAAACCTTTTCATATATCAACATTCTCACAACAAACCATAAACAAACTATTTGACATGAAGTAAAAGTCATCATCTCTACAACCGATTTGTGAAAATACAATGAAATATAGTTTGTTTTTAAATTCTAGATGCAGTACTGTATCATGGCGAGACTTGGGAGCTGATGGGAAGGCGTTGGGGAAAAATAGAGAAAGATTTCTGTCAGAAAAATAAAACGTACGATATATCGAAAATCCCCGACATATATGATTGTATAAAATATGATCTCCAACATAACCAGCATACGCTGCAGTTTGATCAAGCTGAAGAACTGTACATAAATGCAAAATACCTTGCTGATATTGTTATACCTCAGGTAATAACAGATCTAATTTATTGCAGATTCTTCTCAACCAGTGTTGAAAATAATTATATTTATTTGCAGGAATATGGCATGACAATGCTTGAAAAGCTAACAATCAGTCAAGGTATTTGTACACCTCTTTTGAAGAAAATACGCGCCGATCTCCAAAGGAATATTGAGGAGACTGGAGAAGAGAACGTCAATAGGCTAAATCCATGGTAAATTTTTTAACCTTATAAATAGTATCTTTTTTTACACACCAAAAAATATACTTTTGTACACTAGGTATTCACATGGGGTTTCGAGTCCTGGGAGACATGTCCGTACCCGACTGTATTTCACAAGTGAAAGCCACTTGCATTCCCTATTGACAGTACTAAGGTATGGAGGGCTGATTAATAATGGCGAAGAAAATGTGAGTACATCAGAAATGTCTATTTCCTTTTTTGAAGATCCAAGAATAAAAGAACCAGTGAAAATTCCTGTTGTGGAACGTGTATATGTAATTACACTTAATATTATTTTAATGTTTTTTCTAATTATAAATATTAAGTACTTTACTTTATAAAATTAAAATACACATAGCATACAAGGGGCAACAGAAAACACTGGAGGGATATTTGTTATTCTTTAAAAAAAATTGATTTAGTATATGCTAAATTTTTAATATTTAGACGTAACTTACAGAGTTTTTATCCTATTTTTATCAGTGCCTCAATGTCTACAAAATAACGGAACATGCAGCACTCTTACAATAAATTTCATTATTGCAGAACTCTAGGGATGAACAGTGGAGAAGGGCGATGGAATATGTGAGCATGGTGTCTGAAATTAATTATATGTCTCAGATTGTGATATTACTTTATGAAGATCCAACCAAAGATCCAAGTTCAGAACAAAGGTGACATACTTTAGATACTAGTTACTTATTTACAAAAAACTTGTCGGTTAAATATTGAAGTTTAAAAGTAGTTTGAGTAACTTCATTATGTCAGTAGTCTTACTAGCTAGAAACTAAATACAACCAATAATATGCAATATAATTTGACTTTCATATTTTACACATATAATTACAATTGTCATCATAAGAAATTATAATAAGCAATAATATTTTATTCATAATCATTTTACTAACTATATGAGTTAAATATTAATTTGAAATTGTATACCTCATAGAATAAGAGTTTAGATTTCATTTCACTAAAAATATGGTCTGAGGATGAACGAATGTTTAATTCGGTCCTTACTGATCATTTTGGTATGTCTATCCTAGCTGGGTTGGAATGTCAAATACATTTTGGCATTTGGCCATCTTCAGCAAGGATAGGCAGACTAATAGAATTATTAATGACCAAATTAAAATAAAATTATATAGATGTATTGATTGTCCAGCAAACCATAGGAAAAGTTATTCACCAAGATTTTACAAATTTTTAACATTTTCATTCAAATCCAAAGAAAATTGAATTACACTTTACATATGCATATTAATAATTAATAGATATTCATCAGGAAAAATTATTGCTTATGTAAAAGAATTTATAATTTAAGGAAATCTTACTTCAATATACATTAACTGTATACAAAACTTTTCCAGCAAATGCTGGGGGGGGGGGCATTGGGCCTCATTGGCAGATTCCTCCCTACTGATTTTGGACAGATTATTAATGATAGATCAGGATCTAAATTTTGCAATAATAATTGCATCAGTTGATTACTGTTATTTTTTTTTTTTTTTTTTTTTTTTTTTTTTTTNCTACGGGAACGAAGCCGTCATCCTCCATCATGGCAGGAGGAGTGGATGGTTGTGGTGGGGGGTTTGAAGGGAGTGCAAGGGGTGGAGGGATATGGGCCTGGGAAGCAGAGGGCTTGGGGAGAGGTGGGAGTGTTGTGATGGGAGGGGGTGTTGTTGGGCTGGTCGGGCCCGGGTTAGGCGGAGTAGGCACTTTTACTCCTTGTTCCATTTTCTTCAACATTTTCATCGTCATTAGTTTTGTGTTTTGTCTGTAAGATTGTATGTGTACAATGTGAGTGCAATCCTCAGCCTTTGGAGGTGATCCCCCGGCCCATTCGGGTGCTTCTCCGATCTGCCCGCACCCTGTGTGGCCTCAGGAGGGCCCGCCGCGATGCCCAGCACGGTAACCATCCAGTCGCCAGCTGGCAGTACTAGGCATCACAACATTATACACGAGGTGATAGGACAGCCTCCCCGGTGGCTAGTCCGGGGTTCGGGTCCCTGTACTACCTCGCGGCCCGGGAGTGCCGTAACCCAGTTTTCCTCCGGTACCCTCACAGGAGCAGGTTTCACGGACACCCAAAGAGACCAGGAGATCCCCCCCTCCAGAAGAGAATTGTATGTTGTATTTGTTGTGTTTTGTGCACGGTAATGTGCGTTTGTTATATTCGGGTTCCGAGGCCCTTGGCCGCGTGCATCGGCCTGTGTATTAGTGGTGGCATGCTGACGGAGGCCCAGACACCGTCAATGTCCCCCGCCCTCACACCACCTAGTGTTAGGTGTGGCGGAGTTATGTACGTACTGGGTCGCCAATCCCAGGACGTGAGATTTTTAGTTCGTCTCAAGAACCTTCCTAGGGACGGTAACCCTAGGGTGTGTACTGTTAGTGTACTTATGTCAGTGTAAGTGTAGGTAGGGGGATGTGTAATATGTGGGTGGACGCAGTTTACCCTCATGCCCGGGAGGGGATTACTGTTATTAACATATAGACTGCGACAGACAAGACACAACATGCACATGATGCCAACTGTCCTGAGCAATATTAAATTATTTATTCTGTGAAAACCATATAATTTAGTGTTCTGTGTAGGTGTTTTGTTAATTTAATTAATTATTTACAAATTTTGCATAATTGAAATGACTTTTACTCACCTACACAACCAAATTGAACTGTTCTGCAGATTGCCTACTTCATTCACTTAGTACTGCAGGGAACACAACTGTTTGTCATAATTTATATCACTTAGATAAATGTTATAAAAAAATGTAAAAATCAATTACATCATTTTTAAATACCAGAGAAGTAGAGCTAGCTTACATGATAAATTGGATTCCAACGTGGGTAACTAAAATGGCTAAACAGGAAGCAGTCAACATGTTAAGAAAATTAGGTTTGGATTGGCCAAATGGTCATTTTAAAATCCCTCAAAAGTTGCATGAACAAAACATTGGAAAAATTACCTAATAGACAGAGGGCCAAATTGGACACTTGTACTAAGACTGTTTTTCTCTTCTACAAAAGAAAATCCTCAGTTTAACATACAATTATTTACTCATACATAATTAGTTGTACAAAATATGACTCAATTAAAATTAGAAATATTCTAGATTCCACGTGGAACTTCACTTCAGCCCTGGGGTGAATTGTTGTGTCCAAAAAGATTTGCCTCCTGGCCCTGGGTTTCGGCCTCATTCGAGGAATGACCAAGGGAATAAATCCAACCACTCTATAAGTTCTCCAGAAAATTCCTCAGTGGTCTGTTTTTATTTTTTGTATTTTGTATTTTTGTTGTTATCACAATGAAATATATGACACTTCACAAATATGTCAATAGGAATCACCGCCCTCCTCTCCAGAAATTAGAAAGAAACAAGAAGGGACCAATGTTATATCTGATCCCATACCCATAAGGCCGAAACCAACAAACCATGGCACCCAAGATGAGAGGCAGTCTCTCAGACAAAAGAAGCAGCTTCAAACCAATCCTGGTGTTGAAACAAAATCAAAATCGTATGAACAATCGGTACGACAACCTACTACTACTGTTGGTAAGTAAAGTCAAAAATTTATTTTCTAACAAACTACACAATCATTTTTAAATATCTAAAGGATTTTAGTGATGGTAGTGAATTGTAGTTATATGTATTTTGTTTTTGTTATTTTTTTTTAATATAACACATTTATAATTAAAAATACATTAACTATAATTCACTATTGCTGTTATGGTTTAGATGTTTGTTTATTAGACTTTACTTGGTTTGTTGCAAAAGTTAGTGTTGTATTATTCCACTTGAAAATTTGTTATTCACACATGTTTATCAAATCTTATACCACTACAAGTATTATTGTTTTTTCTGCAAAAACCAATTGTTAAAGTTGTTAATATTATCTGAATATATGAAATTTTTATTTTTATTTTCACAAACAAACTAAAAATTGTGCTAGATGTGCTGACTGTAAACACTGAAATTCATTATAATACAAATCGAGTTTAAAAAATCCATGAAATACTATTAATGTTTGTATTATCACTATTCAGGAAACCCTTCAAGGGCTGTAGGAAAACAGAAACTGGATTGGGAACTGCAGAATTTCGACATTTGTAGTAACACTGCCTCATTTGTAAACAAACAATTGATTAAGCTTGGTAAATCCTTTTTTTTCCCCTAAAAAACTAAAGTATTCGTATTCACAAAGTAAATTGTTAAGGGCTTTTAGTTAGCTCTTTCCAAGTTTACATGTTGATGCGGTGTTGGTTGCTTACTTACAAGGAAATTACTTCATATCTATTAAAAAAGAATTGTCATATCCTATTGTAAAAAATAGTTGATGACAGCAAAGAAATAAGGAAAAATATATGAAAGATATATTTTTAATAACAAAATTAATAATAATATAGTGTGTGTTTACCAGTAACCAACGCTTACTACTCATTTAAATTTTGTTGTTAATAGTCCATTATCATTTAGGAAGCATCCCTTCAAGGGCTTTAGGAAAAACAATGAATTGGGATCGACAAAGTTATGGCATTCATAGTAACACTGCTACATTTGTGAACCAACAGTTGAATATGCTTGGTAATAGTTTTTTGTTTAAGAAAATAAGCCTATAGGTATATATTTATGTATAAAGTAAATTGTTAGAAGCTAATTTTTTTTAGCTCTTTCTAAGTTCACAGACTGATGCGGTGTTGGTTGTCTAATTACCAAGAATGTACTTAATAACTGTAAAAAATAGTTTTCCTATATTTGATAGCATTTAAAAATGTAGTGAACTTCTATGTTCAAAAGAGTCTTTTCTCTTTTGGGGTTTACAATTTTGCCTATAGCACTAATAACAATTTCATCAAATTCCAGTTGTTGGCTTTTCCGGATCAACATTGTCTGCTTACTATTGTATTTGTCTATCAGACATATTTCAGGGCATCGTAAAATCTATTTAACTCGTTTATTTGCTTGACAGTGAAATACAGTGAGAATAAAATAAATGACCAGGGTGTTTGGAAGTGAGCCGTCTACTGTTCAATGCCTCTCGATTTTATCTTATTTTATTTTCAACTTGTCCTGTATTATAATAATCTGTAAGAGATTATATAAATATATATATAAATTAATATTTTATGTGCTTTAAAGACAAAGTAAATGAAATTTAAAAATCAGTAATTATTTCAAAAATGTTAATCAATAAAGAAATATGTTGATTAAAAAGTATGGTAGTCCCATGGTGTCGAAAAGAGTGACAATAAATTTGTATGTCAATGAGTTAGTTTAAGAAGACATGAGAAAGTTGAAAATACATTTGCCATTGTAGGTGGTTTTTCTCTAATGTAGTTAAAATTTTAATTAGAGGGTTAGATATTCACTTTTTTTCTAACTTTGTTTAGATAATGTGATTTGTATTATTTTTGTGAGAAAGGAACAAAATATCCACTTGGTGATTATCAGGAATCAGTTAAACTTTGTTACAAATCTATAAATTTAAAAGTCTCAGCAAAATATATAGGAAAATTAATCATTATCACTCTTCTTTTACTTCCACATGTCTAAGTGGAAATGTACAAATTAAATAGTGATAACAAATCATCAAGGAGAAAAGTTTGTAACACTTGACTTTTGTTCCCTTTTGTGTGATCATGATCTGCTCCAACTAAAGCCACAAATACCGTTCATCATCCCATACAGAGATAAGACGCAGGCAGAGGCACAGTGTCACTGGTTTCCGTGCTCAGCGACCTGGTGCAATGACTAGAGTCAGTCCAGCCTCAGGTTCCAGTCGAGACTCTCCGTCCTTCTTTCTGATTGGGCAGCACAAAACTGCGAGAAGTGTCTTCTCCACAGCTGTCATCTCTGGAGCAGCTTCAGCTCCAAATCTCACCGACATCATTCCCAATACCGCATCGGTCTCAGGTACGTTAATGGAAGTAAATTATAATATAATGTAATTTTGCACAGTGCACTAATTATAATAGAAAAAATATTTTTTTAAATTTTAATCTACTTGTAACATAGAGAAACAAACTGCACAAATTATATTTTTTCAGAGGCTTAACTCACATTAAGGCTCACATTATTAGCCAGGTCTAGTTTAGATTAGATTAAAAAAGGAATCAGCCTCTTTACGACTTGCACGCCATTGTTTAAGGCTCCCTCATTAAGCTTAGGAGTAGGAAGCTCAGTTCTACATAAGCGTTCTCACAAATCTGTGTGCAACAAGACCAGATCTTGAGTAATCTAAAAACATGACTAGAAATTAATTCCAATTGCCTTACAATTATGATACAAGAAAGATGTATTATTTTGTGGCTGTGAATTCACAGTATTCCACCAAGCAATGTGTCATCAATGTTCATCATAGATAAAAATGTTTAAAATGTTAAATGTTTTATTTGAAGACAATCCTGTATATGTATTTCATAAATGTTTTCTACTAAAATGGGCTTGTATATATTTCACTTACTTCAGGTTGTAGTGTAAATACAGTTGACAAGTTCTAATTTACTTGCTTAGTCTAATAGGTTTTATTAAGTACAAATTTACCCTGATATCAAATAAGCCATTGAAGTGTTAAAAAAATTCAAGCAGAATTTATAATAATCAGAAATTTTCAAAGTTGTCTAAGTTTACAGCAGTCATTGACAGAGCAATGTTGATCACCTCATCAAAACCTATCATACAACACACGTGTGCCTTTATTTTCTTCATATTTAGAGCTATTTGGCAATCAAATTTGGTGTGTGGATACTGCCAGCTGTTCACTATTAATAATTTATTTTATGATCAAGATGATTATATTATGGACAAACACACCTTTCGTGATTGATGATATTCTTTTGGGGTACTTTAAAGGCTTATTCTTTTGATTTTTTTCCAATTGAATTAAAAGAATTGATGCTAATATATATTTTTTAAAAACTGTACATTAACATTAAACTGTAGTTTTTGTGCACGCAAAATGCAACATGCACTTGTGTCTTACATTTTAAACATTTTCTTAGTTTGGGCCAGATTTAATTGTGACATCTCTTATTCTTTTAAAAATAAGAATAAAAAAAAACATAAATGCATTGTTAATTTGGATTTAGTTGAACTAATGGCACAACTTGTTTTGTTAAAATGTCAAAAGGTTATTTTTGTAATGATTGGAAATTTTAAATTTAATCTTCACTGTATGAGTTAGAAGGCTGCGGGGGCGTTCCGCCAATCAGGCCATTGGAGACGCTTCACAACGCCCTTTCTCTCAAGCAGATAGACTCCTTCTTGGATAGGATGGCTCGCTCCTTCAAGACGCCGGCATCCACACCACCAAAAGTTCCATCGAGTCCTCGCCTGTCATCACCCCCAGGTAATTGAATTGATTTATTTCTCCTTTTTCTGCATAAAAAATTTAAAAAACCATATTTGAAATATATGTTTTTGTGTATTTTTGTCATATTGTGTTTATGGGTCTAATTTAAAATAAATTGTTGGTAATATTCTGTACGACAATTTTAATGAAAATTAAAATCCGACATCATTAAACAATTAAGGACAAATTTCATGGACAAACACATACAACTGGTGTTTATTGGAAACTACATTTTTCATTATTAAGATATATTTTATACCTCATTTTTTTTTTCAAATGGGAAAATATTTTACTGAAACTTTTCCAGAGCAATTTCATTTTGTAAGAAGAGGAAGTGAAAATAGGAGCAACACCAAACAATGATGAAGAATACATTGTATAAAGTACATATACACGTTCCCAAACAAAATGTCTTAAGTTAATGAAAGATCATTCATTCTATAAATACAGAAAGCTGCTCAATTGTAACTCGTTGTTATGTTTGATGAAATGGATCATGAACATTAAACCTTCTGTGGAAAAAAAATAAAAAATAAAATATTTAAATTGACAA
Source organism: Cimex lectularius (assembly GCF_000648675.2). Classification (NCBI taxonomy): domain Eukaryota; kingdom Metazoa; phylum Arthropoda; class Insecta; order Hemiptera; family Cimicidae; genus Cimex; species Cimex lectularius. The sequence goes on from NW_019392641.1 coordinate 2,222,045, forward strand.
TTACATTTCATTTTACAGTAGGTTAACTTTTTGTTAAGCTATGCATGCAAATTTACAATAAATCTATATAAAACTAATATATTTAGTATATACTAATACTAATCTGTATATTTTCACTCATATATACTGATGCAATATAAAAAATATTTGTACTAATGTAAAATGTGAATTATATTAAAACTTGGATGTATGTGATAGGAGGCTACTTGGGTCATAGTCTTTCAATATTTCACTGGACGACATGAGTTAGACATTTTCTAATTCCTTGTCCATGACCCCTGTCAAAACTGTGTAATGATGAGGCTAAAAATTAAAATAATTAAAATGAAAAAAGCTTTTCACATTTAATATATTATTATAAATGAACGTTGCTCACTAATTTTATGAAAGATAATTTAAACAAAAATGGAAATTATTTTCAGACTCCCTGACATGATTACCAATCCTCTTTCACTACTATCACTTTCATTATCAATTAAATCATCTTCTGTTATGGCCTACAATTGCAGATAAAAGTATGCCCATCTCTCAGTGGAGACAGGAGTGGGAAAAAATAATAAAAATAAATAACTGGCTTAGTTACTTTTTGTGTGGAGGGAAGATAAAGTTCAAACATACAACTGAGTGTTTGAGCCTTCCACTGCTCTGTGACCCATCAGGACAAAGTCCTTTACAATCTGTTTTAAAAAGATAGTTCCTACTCACAGTAAGTTGTTTTCCAACGATCCGGATTTCGAGCTTTTAGCTCATCATCAGGTTGAAGGAGTTCTACAACCACATCTTTTGTCACGAATATTCAAATTCAATTCATGTTGAGAGACGTGATTGTAGAACTTCAACCTGATGATGCGCTAAAAGCTCGTCCAGATCGCAGGAAAACAATTACTGTGAGTAGGAACTATCTTTTTAAAAAGATTGAACACCGCACTCACTCCACCATTCATTTCTAATAAAGTCCTTGACTTTGGCTGACTGAGTTTATCCTCCTTCCCACTGCTTCCAACACCCTTGACAGACAAGTCGTCCTGCATCAGGGCCACTCTTTGACTGTTGAAGTTGTGCAGGTGTCCTCCCACACCCTCTGTCTAGCTGACTCTGGGTCTGACTCTCCAACTGCCTTCAACTGACTAATTTGCTTTTCAAATTAATCCCTTATATATCAGTTTTTCAGCAGGGGTTGAGTAGAAAAGAAAAGTTCCATTCTTGCAATAGTTGGTCATAACCTGGTCGGCCACGCTACAACCTGTAATCCTAAGGAACTTCCATTACACAACCTCCTTTTGGCTGATGACCTCAAATTTATGGTGACTTTCCGCATGGTGAACCGTCTCTGCAACTACCTTCCAACACTAATTAACTCTTTGGTTTTTGGGAAACCTTTCTTTGCTCCCTGCTAGATAGATTTACAGCCCCATAAGAAACATATGTTTACAATTCTTTACAACTATTTTAACTTATATTAACGCTATTCCCAACTTGTAATAAGAACCCAGCCTTATAAGAAGAAAAAAAATAAATGTAAGAATGGTAAGAAGGTGACCGGCTTACAACACCATCAAGCTAAACATCGAAGGCTAGGAATTGGAATTAATGCACTTCATGCACAACAGAACCTGTCGAGAGTAGAACAGAAATATCATAGATAAAAATAAATTTTTAAAAACTCTGTATAAATACTTTGTTTAAGGTGCGATGGGGGTTTTTCCCTGACCAACCCCTATTGACCTTAAAGAATGTACTGCTCTCGGTCTTCCTTTAACTTATATTTATTTATTTTCAAATAGGTTCCATGATTTTCTTTTTCTTTCTCTCACTTTTTCTTGATTTTAATGTTATGCAAATAATTGGAAAGATTCAATCATATCACAATGACCATATTAGTAGTGACGTGTTAATATCAATTTTAATGTTTTATTTAACGAAAGGAGAAAAATGTTTTAAAGACCTATTTTACTGTAAACTTTTTTTTTTCTTTCCAATACGAATGTTGTCCACCAAATTACTGAACCAATAAAAAATTCTAGGCATGGGATGGTCTGACCCACCGAGTTTCGTCTCATCAAGTGAGGCTTCCTCTCCTACCCCACTTCCAGAATTCTTTCTTGCACAGAGGTATTTTGATATTGTGGCGATGTTATTATTTTAATTATATCTTTTTGTGACATGTTAAAGCTGTGTTGTTTCAGACTCGGTATGAATCCCATTACTCTCTCGAGAAGAGACCATAGAGACAGTATGGAGGTATTCAAGACAGTGGACAACTTAATGCATTTCGCACCAATTTCACCAGGTGAGTTGTGATTTTGAACATTGTCATCTTTTATACCCTTAACATTCAATTATCCTGCAGAAGAAGAGACTGTAGATTGTGAAGGTAGTGGAGGAGTGACTCCAGTCTCTTGTGGAAGTGATGAAATTGACGTCAGTTCTGAAATGTTGGAAGCAGACAGCACTGTAGTACCTATTGACACTGTCAGGGCGCGTTTATCTGATATCTGTTGGAACAAACCATCCCCAGGTAATTTAAACTACATAATAAATAAATAAATAATATATAATAATATTTTTTAGAAAACAAATCAGAAAAAGCAGGCATTTCTTTGAGCCGGTTTGTCTGCACTAGTGTTAGCGAACCTGAACTTCTACAGATCCAAACTGTCCATGAGCCCTCTTTGACATTAGCAACATCTACACCAGAATCTACCTCTATTGGATTTAAAATTGATGGTAATGAAAAGATGTAAATAGAGAAATTGTGATTATGTAAAGACAAATTGTATAAATAATCGCTTCTAATAGATTATATTTAAATTATGTACAAGTTTAAAGTAAAAATACACTCGATGATATACATATTAGTCAGTATTATTTCTTAATGTGATAGCAAAGACAACACAGTTCAACAAATTAAAAAAAAAAAGTATTTTATTATATAGTAAGACTACTTCAAGTATCCCACCACTACCTTATTAATAAACTCCAAGTTGTATACTAATTTAAAAAAAAGTATTTTAACTCAGCTGTAAAATCAAGATTCTTTTACGCTTTCACATTCGTCATAAAATTAATTGTTTAGTTTAACACATTCAGTACGGCAGCACCTGACGGCCTTTGTAGCTGAGTCTGGAACTGACTTGCTCAAAAAACTAGAACACTCAGGAGTGTGCCCCATGCAGTTGGCACTATTTCATTGTTTGGGAACCTAATTAGGTCACACTTTTTACTTAGTACTTAGCGTAATAATTAAAAGTAATCACTGATTATTTAGACCAACTAAAATAATAATAAATTATATTCTCTATAACAATTAATATAAGTAAAAAAATCCAGTAGTCTGAATGAGTTGGGCGAAGCACATGATAGAATAGCTTGGGTCAAACTGAGGCCAGATAGAGCAGGCAGAATATTTCCTCAAAGCAAACACTCCTCCATACTGAATGTGTTAAATAACAGACTAAATCCCACCACCCCAGGTTATGTTCATACATTGTAATAGAACGTGCACATACATACATGCACAAAGATGGTGGAAGATTAATGAGGCATGCAAATATATTTTCTGTTAAGTATAAACTTTAATTTTTAGTGTCATAATCTGTTTATTAACAACGTTCAATAGTGAATTTCTCAAAAATAATAATTCTATATCATTTAAACACAAATTGACTCTGACATAACATCACACCCACAACTAATTTAGAGATTAAATGTTATAATTTGTTTTTAGTAATATCATTGTGATTTTAATGAGATAAACTAATTATTTTTATTGTTATTTTTTTGTTTTGTTAATTTTTTTGTTATTGTTAGTAAGATGATGAAATTGAATATATACCTGACAATCAGAATGTTAGTATGATTTCACCCCCCCCCCCATAACATAATACAGATGTTTTATGATCCTTCGTCCAACTCATCTTTTTGCAGTAATATTGTTAAAGCCAATTTAAAATTGTATTTATTTTTATTTTTTCATATGTACATAGAAGCTTTTATTTGTTTGTATTATATATTAAATAAAAGTCTTTTTCAAGATGTCATTTTATTAATTTCATAATCCTTTTCTTTATTTCATTTTATTTATTTATTTTTTTTTATTTTTTTTTATGCGGGTTCACAACAGGAGAGGCCATATCAACCCTCAGGGTACTGGTGTTTTTGAAATAAAAGCCCTTTTGTATGTTTGTATGCAGGGCCTTTACCTTACAGTGATGAGCGCCGTGTCAACGCCTAAACTGTTGCGGCCACCGACGCCCCCTAAATAATTGCCATAATCCTTTAAAATTTGAAACAGAAGAAGTGTAATATTAATGTGTTTAGTGACCGTTAGTCAATGATTATTCAGAGATCGTGAGATGTGGTCTGGTGTGACGTGGGTTTTAGAAAAACAATTTCTTTATCATGCCAACGTTTCGATCAGTGTTTGTTTTCTGCGTAATTGTCTCATTCTTGTGTGTCGTGTTGAGAGTTGTAATTAATTACAATCCTTATATATTTAGCAGTTATAATTGACATTTAATTATTTCAATTAATTATAATTTTTATCTAGACTTAGTTAAGATAAAAAGTATGATTAATTGAAATAATTACAACAATGCCTTATAACAGGTTGTTCTAGATCCTCTAGTTTTTATTCATATTCTAAGGTAAATTGTGGTAGATTAATAAAAATATTTTTCTTCAGCTCTACTTAGAATATAAACCATTCTTCCTTATAACTGTACAACCATTCTAATAGCATTCTACTGAAAACTTGAACCAAACTATAATCATGAACAAGTATTTGTATATTATATCTTTATCTTAACATAATCGTGATTTCTGCAGTTAAAAAAAATGAAATATTTATTTTAAAAAAGTTTAAATATTTATGTTTGTGGCGCCAAGTAGGAATAGCTTCAACCATTTGGTTTGATTCCCAACACCTTTAATAAAACAAACCATGGGGTAACAATTTCTATTAATATAACTACAGAAAATTTGAGGGAGAAATTTTCCAACATAAGAGTGAGTGTCACAATTCATCCAGATCTTGGTGCCATCAAAGAGGCTAGCATGGAATACAATTATCACATTACTATATTAGAATCAGAATTATATTTTTCATATCAACATCAATTAAAAAGTCATGGGCTGAAGGCTCTGTCGGGATTCAAACCCAGAATTGCTTGCAAGACATATGAGTCAGAAACCCTAACACTGGGCAACAGCGATCCCCTTTATTTAATTATATAATCTTTAGTAGTCTTTATTTATTGTTCTACCGAAGTGCGTTCCTAGAACTCAATCAGGGTTCACTGTTTTCACCTTCTCTTTAAGGACTGGTGAAGATTTAGTCTGTGAGGATTAGCAAAGGCACTGCAGTGTGTACACGACGGTTGTAAGCGCTCTGGGGTTTAGAGACAAGTCACCTCTTGCCATTGCTAGCTATGCACTAAGCTGGAACACCTTGGAAAAATGGTGGTATTCATTTGGGTACCTGGACATGTAGGGCGGGAGGACAACAGGCATACAGATGATGCAGTCAAAGCTGGGACCTCTTGCGCTCTTGCTCTTCAGACCAAACCACCGGGATTCATCCAAACCGCTGATGCTGTACGAATAGTAAAGAATGCATTAAAAGAATATTGCCTGTGTCAGTAGGCGCTGGTTTGGGTTATTGTGAATAATATTTCTTTATTGAATTTCAACTTATTCTGTTAGATTATGCTTCATTTTTACATGATGTATATAGATATTTATTTTAGGATGTCATAGTGCAACTGAAAATTGTTTGATATGGAAATATAAGATACTGTTATTTATAATATACGTAGTGTATTTCTTTATTACATATTATGAGATAATATTTCAGTTATCACATGTCATATTATTAAACAAATTTTCCATTTTAATCTATTGAAAATTCATACATTCCAAAACATTAGCAATGAAAGAAAAATAATACACAATACATCCTACAACTTGTGAAACATAAGGACAAACTTCAGAGCATAATTAATTAACAAAATTTTAAGACTATTCAATGAAAGCATAAGAAAATTACATTTTTTATTTTTAAATAATTGGAATTTCTGGTTACTATAGAAAGATTTTTTTTACTATCTAATAAAAATATATTTATATATATATATTTACACAAGCGCACGCTCACTCCCCCCCTCTCCATATTTAAACTTTTATCTTTTTTATATTTATATCTATCAACCTACCAATATTTATATATCCTCTTTTCTTGTAAATTTCATTACATATCATTATTTTCTGTATGAATAATACTACAAATTGGGAAACCTCCTGGAGAAACAAATGTAATATAGCTCCACTGATAAATATATTTTCAATTTACAACATTCAATCAATACTTTTGGTACTTATTAATTAAAGACCATTCTATGGTCAACAACGAATTAAAATGAAAAAAGAGAGAGGGAAAGAAAATTATGTGCTTTATTTTATCACTGTATACTTTGGATTCAATGGCATCACTGTTATCACTTTGAGAGCTGAACTGTTTTCTGCTGTGTCCAGATCAAGCCTTATCGAGCTGTCAATGTCATACTGACGGCTGACAATTAGCTTGATATCGGAGCCAAGTGAAACTCTCCCAGATTTAGACCTCCTTAGCCTGTAAAAAAAGCAATTGACATAATATATATTTCTTTTTGTCAATTCAAGATGGATGAATTCCTTTGATACCTGAGATGAATGAGGTAATGACTTGGTCGTTGGGGGTCTGAAACTGTTCTTTGACGAATAAAAGTGTGGCTATTGCAAGGCATGTCAGTCACATCATATGCGACAACAAACATTTTGATCACAGTGCCCAATGGGTTGAGTAGAGTGAGCTGGATAGTACCGGTCGGTGGGATGGTATACCCCTTCTTATTCAAGAAGATCTCACCCTGAAAGATTCATCATAAAGAAGTTCATGTCTATAGATACTCCAGAGCGACATCTCATAGTAAGATTAAGCACTCGTATCATATAGGAATATCTATTGTAAAAACTTTAAATAATAGCTAAAATGGATTTTAATTGTATAATTTTATTTATGAATATTATAAATGGGATTTACTTAACTCAATACTCTAAAAGGACTAAAATATTTTTTGGAAATAAGAAGAAAATTAAAAATACAATTTAAAAAAGTGACCAGACAATGAACCAAAATTTTTATTCTTAGTTACAGAAAATGTCCAAGAACTTTATTAAAGATAGCAGAAAATATGTCAAATTCTCTCTCAAATGAAATTAATTTACATGGTTATTCATGTGGTGAGATGGGGTTGGGTGTTGAAATTTACATGATTGATTGAAGTTTCAGTTGATTTTTTAATATGTACAAAACTTTATGTATGTTAAATTATAACAAACATTAAAAAAAAAGTAAGTTATGGGTGTGGTCTTTTTATAAGCAACTTAGAAACTGAAGAAGATACCTTCTTCCTACTTTTTTATTTCTATTTATTTATTTATTTTTTACTTGTGAATAGCTGGTTTTCTAAAATTTTGTTTTTAAGTTTGTTCAGTTTGAAACTGGTAACATTTCTTTTTTATTTAAATTATAAATCCTATAAATAATTCCCATAAAAGTTTTCATATCCAAACACCTTAGTAAAAAATGTATACCAAGTATGGGGTAGAATGTGGCTCTATTGCAAAAAACGAAACTGTTACAGGTAAACGAAGATGCTGAGGACAAAATGTTCCGCTAGCGCCAAGATCAGCAGTGAAACCATTGATCACTGAAGAAGGTTGTAATCTACCCGATAAAAGATTTTCTTCATAATTGCCTAAAAACAGAGATTCGTTTAAAATTGAAACAAGAGAAGTGTGCTATTTTTCTATTCACCTAACAAAGGCCTAAGAAGTTTTGACTTTTTATCCTTTTGGTTCACAGAAAACGCTAAATTTCGTTGACTAAGTAAGTGATTTTTCGCTTTGGTCATACCAACCGGACTTTCTCCTTCTGTCTCTTCTGAACTTGAATCTGTCGTCCAACAACTAAAATTGCAATGTTTGAGAAAGGTATAGCTATTAATATTTTATCTATACTTACAGGCGGTAATTACGATTGGAAGGTGAAGGTATGGCTAACGTCTTTACATTATTAAGCTGTCGAACAGAGTCCTCTCCATATACTTTTCTTTTTGAGCTGAAACGTTCTTTCGGCTTTTCATTCTAGAAAGTAAAACAATTGGGACCAATCATTAAAATGACCAGACTTATCCAAAAAATACATACAATTGCATTGTTGGAGATATCAAGCCGATTAAATGTTTCTGCAAGATCATTGTGTTCTTTTTCTTGGTTTAACTTCTTACTGTTACTGATGGTTATTTCAGATAGAAGTTTTTTTGAACTAGCCTCTTGGGATGTGCCAAAGCCTGTCACCCATTTACGCTTAAGAGGATTTACCGCAGTAGGGACTTTGCTATGTTTGAGCATCGAAGTAATGAGGACCTCGGCCCTGCTACTTCCCACATTCATTTTAATATCTTTGTTTTTCTCCATCTGCAGTAAATGCTGCATCTGGCCCCTTAAAAAAGTAAGTAGAAATCCATTTTTGTTGTTTTGTCAATTTTCAGTTATTTCTTATTTTGATACAATTTTAGCCTATGACAATTTGAACAGGGAACAACGAATCATTACGATCCTTCAAAAATATACAGTGATAATTAAACTGGTAAACAGGAATTACCTTTCGTCCAACAATTGTCCGTCAGATATATCACAGTTGTTTCTTCCTACACTTGATACGTCTTTTTCTTTTGGCCCTGAAAAAAAGCACAAAACATGTATAAGTATAATTTATTTAAATATTTTCCAGTTGATATTTCAATTACATGTTAGAGAGGATTAGAATTAGTGAAGGTATTTTTGCATGTTTCAATCTAGATTTTTTTTTAACTTTATTTATTACTTTTACTTTATTTTTAATTTAAAAAATATACAAAAAACCGTGCATTTTATGATTTATTTTTACAAAAAAAAAAAAAGAAAAAAGAAAACAAGCTTCTAGCTTTAGAAAAAATAGTAATAATTAATTATTAGAAATTAATTTGTTAGTGCCACAAGTACTAATGAAGATATGTTTGAATTGGTCATTAGTAAAATTTTTCCTTTCCTGAATTTTGCTAGCCTTTCTTCCTTTTCAGCCTGTCAAGTAAGCAATTACAAATTCATAACACAATTTTCATAAATTTACAATCTCTGTCTCAGTTTTTCTTTTTTAGGTACTGATCAATCCTTCATAATATAACCGATGAAACAAAACATGTTTACCATCTGTGCTTTTGAAATGTTTTGTTCAAATCTACATTGTTTTTGATTGTTCAATGTATAATAATATTATTTTGTTGATTCTACTTTTCTTTCTCGAGCGATATTTAATTTATAGCTTTTACTAAGTGTCATTTCCATTTAATAGGCAATATATTTAATGAATATTCTAATAAATAGAATAATGCTTCATTAACTATTAATTATTAAGTTTATTTAGTCACAATTATTTATGTTTAACCATATTCTTTTATCAGTACCTGAATGAATACAGTGGGAGTTTAACTTCTGTTGCCCTTACATTTTTTTTATTGGGGAATTTTTGGGAAAAAGCTCAGTACATATAAACTTTTATTTTTCATCCAGTTTCTTATGAGTCAAAAAATTATAGATATAACTTTGTATTCCATTGTCCTGGAGAGTTAGATCAACTTTTTGGTTCATTAGAAACTAGGTAAAAAATAAAAATTTACATGTCTCGGGATTTTTACATTACAAAAAATTACATTATATATATAAAGTTAAAATATTTTAGAGATTTTATAATATTTTACCTGTTATTTGGTAATTTGGAAAGTAACAGCTTTGTTGGGTGTTAATTTGATTGGACGATATGCTCTTGCTACAAGAAGAAATCTCAACTTCATCTTCACAATGATGCTTTCCTATGTATTTACAACCACTCTGCATTCTGTCATCTACTACACCTATTATAACATGATAATTATTGTACAAACAGGTAGAATACAGGCATAATCGTTATGGGAATTTATACCTATGTACACTTGACTTGACGGTTTGTTCAATTTCGGTGGTGAAATTCTCCGCCTTCTTGCAGGTGACGAATCTTTATTACTGTCTCTCCACAGCATGAAACCTTCAAATATGAAAATAGTTACAGAAGTTGTACATTAAAGTTGAGGAGGGTGGAAGCTGACCATTTCTCACAGCCGGTATACGGGTTGGCGGGTCCAACAGACACTGGCCTAACTCGGCAAAGACTGATTTAAACACAGTGACAGTTGCAGAAAGGGTTGAAGGACCAGAATGTTGTGGGCAATGCACAATAGGCATCATGTCCATCCTTGGTAAAGACTTTAAACTGACCTAAGACAAAAATATAACTTTTTCAAAGCAAAAATATTTTAAAAGCCAATAAAGAATTATATATTTTCAAATTATTATTACTAAGGGAGGGAACATGTTGGTATACATCTTTGGTCGTCCTTTTGATTATTATGTATGTTTATTTTATTATACTTAGTTTTACACAATATTATTATTTTTAGAGTAAATTAATCTTAACTTACTGACATACAGTTAAAGTAAATTTGATCTCATTCAATTAAAACAATGAAGATTATGTTAAAATCACATACCTTCAGATATGTGTCTGGGGTTAGATTTGCAATTGGAAAATGATGTTCCACAGGTGTCCTTGTAAATCCAGAACACCCGACCGGGTGGGACAAACGGTAACATACATGTTTAATTTTTCCAAGAGAATACCAAGCAGAGAGCTGAGAAAAATGAAGTTGAGATCTAAGAGCTTGCAATAAGACTCGTTCTGTCACAGCACCAGAAGGCACATTCACTCCCCCACTGTTTCGGCTGAAACATATACATTGTATTTTCTAGAGTAAAAAAGTGCATGAGAAAGACTCACCTGTTTATTATGGAGACTGTCCATTGCTCAATCAGCAAATCAGTTGGAGAAGCTACTTGGCAAATGTTAGTAGAATTGGCTCGATTCTGCCCGCAAAGACAATCTGGGCATAACAGGACATCAATACACATCGGTGCACAATTTTCACTCAACAAGGCCATATGCTTCCTCAGCTTGCAAGCTCTTTCACACTAAGCAAGATGAAACCACAATCAAAACAAATTTTCAATACAAAAACAGGGTGATAAAACTTACAAGGAAAGACGAATCTTGGCACTTATGGAGACAGGGAGAATTACTGAACTGAGGGCAATGAGGGCCTTCTCTAAATCCGAGATTCGTCCCAGTTTCGCCTATTCTTCCCTCTATCAACATCATACCAACATCGACAAACAAATGACCTCCAGACCCCATTGGATGTGTCACACTAACTTCCAACTTAAAAAACAAATAAATAAATCAAATTGCTACATTTGCAGATGAAATGAATATTTAAGCTACAGTGTTTAAACACAAGGAGAAAATTAACTAAATTTTACAAAGAATTGTGAGCAAGCAATTAGATATGTCAGCCATTGAACTTGTAATGATACATACTTAATTTTTTGCAATAATTACATATCATTTATTTTATGATAAATTTGTGCTCTACTTTTTACAGCTTCTACAATTAGCATAATTGAAAAATGATACATATAGCAAGACAAATATTTGCTTGTTAGTTATTCAAACTGAAAAGTAATTGGGGCTTTTTGCTAAAAAAAATTCGAAGCTATTATTTATGAACAATATATATGAATTAGTACAAAACTGTCATTTTTGTGAAAATGTACTCAAATCTCTTGTAATCACACAAATGTATGGATGAATTTGTTTACCTTAAATGATAATTTACCTTACCTTTAATAATAATGAAGATATTTATGAGAAATATATTTCAATTAGCTGATGTACAACATTGTCAATTTTACATACTCAAATTTCATAGCAAGTACATAAATGAATGGATGAATTTATGGTTTATCTTAATTCATATATAAATATATTTATAATGTTATTTTTCCGTTCGAACATAACAAAGCTATTAATTGTTTATATTTTTTGTTGAAAAAAGGAAAAATTGAACTCAAAGTAATCTTTGTATATCCAACATTTTTATTTTAATTTGAATGTACTCAAATCTCGTTGTAAGTTCATAAATGCATGGATGATCTTATGGTTTATCTTAAGTCATGCATAAATGTATTGTATTTATAATATTATTTTTCCATTAGAACATTTAAACAAAATTATTACTTTTTTGTTGGGGGAAAAATTATTTGAACTAGAAGGTATTCATTCATATGTTCAAGCTGCTTGGATGCTTGAATATATTAATAACATGTATAACATTATCGTTTTTCTGAAAATGGCTCAAATCTGTTCAACTTTGTAAGTACAATATTTAAACGTATGTTTTAAGTGACATGGTTTATCTTAAGACGTATGTAAATACAATTATAATGTTCCTTTTCTATTTGAAACTTTTAAGTTATTCAACAGTAAACCATATTTGTTTAGTGGTCATAATTGACCATATTAATTATTGCAATTAATTATTCTTTTTTATCTAAAGTGTTGGTTGAGATGAAAAAGATAGTGTCATGAGCGAGATTCAAACCCATGACCTTCGGCTTGGACTTAGCCGAAGGTCGTGGGTTTGAATCTCACTCATGACACTATCTTTTTCATCTCAACCAACATCTTAGATAAAAAGAATAATTAATTGACATCAATAATCTTGGAGTTTTATGGGGACATAAGTGTGAAATCATGTTTAACTGTTGTACACCTTTTTTTGTGAAAATATACTCAAATCTGTTTTACATTGTAAGTATAATAACGTATGAAACTAGATTATCGACCTGCTGGATACAAGATCCTCTGAAAAGACTTCTTGTAATAACGTATGTTAAAACATGTATAATGTATATTTTTCTTTTGAATTTTTTGAAAATGTGATTCAAACCCAAAGATAATCTGGGATTTTACTAATAAACTGAACATATTAGAGGAATGTAAGTAAATTAGTATGCAACAACTGTACAACAGTCATTTTTGTAAAAATGTACTCAAATCTGTTTTACATTGTAATTACAACACATAAATGTATGCACTGATGTATGGTTTATCTTAAGACATTGTAAATATCATCCTTTTATCAATTGAACATTTAAAAAGATTCCATTGAAAAATGGTTCAAACTCCAAAGAAATCTTGGGTTTTGCTAGTAAATTGAACATATTTATTAGGAATATATGTGAATTAGTGCTTCACAAGTATACAACACTGACATTTTTTGTGAAAATGTACTAAAATCTGTTTTATATTGCAAGTACAATAAATAAATGTATGTACTTGACCTATGGTTATCTTAAGATATATAATTTTTTCTATTCGAAAATTTTTGTCGAAAAAAAAAAATTCAAACAAAAGTAATCTTGGCTTTTGCTAGTAAATTGAACATATTTATGAGGAATATATGTGAATTAGTGTTAAACTAATGTACAGTAACATGTAAATAAATGTATAATGCTCTTTGTCCATTTTAACATTTTAAAACAAAAAAGATGTGACTTAATTCTAAAAGGCTTATTTTAAATATTTTATTGTTTAAGAAGGACAGTGTTAAGATGAAAGATTATTTCGATTTTAACAAGATTTCAGTATATGAAAACCTATCAAAACTAAATGTAAAATTTTCTAAAACCTAAAGAACAGGAAAAACAGAGGAAACCCTCTTTATTATGAATGACAAAAGGAATTTCTCTTCTCCTATTGATTCTCAGTATAAATGCATATCTGTAGAAAGTGTTTGAATTTAACTTAATTAATAATATATCGAGACGTCGAAATTTCTTAAGACATAAGGACCAGTGATAAATTGGTGTTTTGCTGTAATATTGAAGGGTATGAGGAAACACTTGGTTCAGAACATTCACTCGCCTGGTGACCTATTTTAATTCACCAAATTAAAAAATTTAAAAAAAGTCCCAGAACTGGGTTTGTCCCTAATCATCGAGAATGAGTGAAAAACCATCTCGTCGAGGCAGAAATATCGACGATAGAACGGAAACTGGCATAGGAAAGAGAGAGAGAAAAAAAGAAGAGTTATAAAAAAATGGGGACTTACCCAAAATAATCAATCGTCATAAAAACCCTTCTGAGGAAAACGACTTTCCTCTCGCCTTTATCAGATAATTTTCCATAATTCCTCCTTCGTCTCGGCGCTGCTCCCTTGCAAAACCCTCTTGGAAAAGGCGTCAAATCTGCAAAAAGAGAACAGGGTATGAGGTCCTGTTACCAAGTGCATGTTTGGAACTGACAGGCGAGAGCAACTCGGCCGAGCTGCTACCAACTTGAACTGGCCATTTGCGAAATCGGGACGACTGTCCGATCCCAATTCGCTCGGCTTTGAACCGTTTTAAATTGAATGACAGCCTACAAAGGGCGTTTATTTAAGTTTTCTACTCACGTATGCTCCTCAAGGAAGAGAAATGCCCAATGTTTATATAATAATATGTTGGTATTGGACAGCTGGTTTCTCATCAGCTGGAGGGTTGATACCTGGTCACAGGATGACAGAACCATTGGTCGTGGGTGGGGGATAATTGGTGGGGAAAGGGGAGCTGGAAAGTGGGATGTGGGTAAGGTGCCCTGTTCCTTCGAGGTGGGGTTCTGTTTTCTGCCATTCGTATATTCGTCCTACGATCTCTGTCCTGACGCATTTTCTCTTTTGATTAGTGAAATTCACTGCCAGTCTCAATTTATATTCACTGTCATTATTACCCACACGTAGCAGAAACGCTACAAAGATTCAAAGTACTAACACACAAGTGTTAAATGTTGTTTGGGTACAAGAGGATACTGTCAAAGACGGCAGGTTCAAAACAAAAGTACTAGTTTTATATTCTGATGTCACTGAGGTGAAAACTGTCAGATGTCAGCAATTTGAAAGTACAAATGCTTCAATATTATGCTGATCCGGTATTGAAGAGTAAATTGTCAGATGACCACCAAGTACATACACGATGTCATATGCTGATGTCGCATTAAAAGGGAAATAGTCAAATGATAGCAATTTGAAAGAACAAATGCTTCAGCATTGTGCTGAACTGGTATTGAAGAGTAAATTGTCAAATGACAACAATTTCCAAGCACAAACACAATGTCATATGCTGATTAATGGAAAACTGTCAGATGTCTGCAATTTGAAAGTACAAATGCTTCAGTATTATGCTGAACTGGTATTGAAGAATAAATTGTCAAATGACAACAGTTTCAAAGCGTAAACATGATATCATATTCTGATGTGGCATTAAATGGAAAACTGTCAGATGTCAGCAATTTCAAAGTACAAATGCTTCAATATTATACTGATCTGGTATTGATGTCATATGATGATGTGCCATTAAAGGGGATACTGGCAGATTGTTTAGGTAAATTTAAATTTTGAATTTTCCCTTTTTGAATTTACCTAAACAATCTATGATGAGGTTCCATTGCAAAGAAGTGGAAACATTAAAAGATATATTGAGATGACATCAAATTAAAACTTACTGTAAATACAAACAAAGGGGGCCGCAGTAGCCGAGTGGTTAAGGCGTCAGACTCTCGGCTAGTAGATCCCGCGGTCGTGGGTTCTATCCCCACCGTCGCCTCTGGACTTTTTCTGACGCCTAAGGGGACCACTCATCAATGGAAGGAGCAGGATCAGATCTCAGCGACCCTGAATTTGGTCCCAACCCCCTTGATGGAAGAACACCGGCACACCAGGGGCTCAAATTCACACTTGTTGCGAGCCACCAAACATATGGAACCAGGGATAAAGTACAATAAGCTGTAAACTGGGAACTGGGAACATTATGAAGGGTGCGGACTGCTTGTGGAGCAAGGGATAGCTCATGAGGAGGCCACTGGGGTAACAATGAACCCACAGTGATATGATGAGGTGCCAATGAAGAAGGTATGCTGGCACCCTGGCTCATGACATTCATAGAAAAAATAAGGATAAATACATAAGTGTCATATACTGATATAACATTGAACAGGAAACTATCAGATAATTGCAATTTTTGTATACTATTAGATACTGAAGAGGAAACTCTGTAAATGCAAAGAAACATGCAATAAAAGTCAAATTTTTCTACTATATAAACCAAGGAAATTAGTATTTAATAAAAAAAAATTACAAAATGATATTTTCATTTAAAAACCATATTGTTTTCTCATTAGTAAATATTAATTAATAGTGAAACAACAGTATATCTAGTCATTTTTATAATTGCTTTAAATTTTAAAAAAATTTCATGTTATATGAAATTTTTATTTCATTCATGTTATATGTGTTTATTATTACTATTAATAAAAGATCAGTCAATCTGTATGCAACTAACATTTCTTTGATTGGAATTTATAAAATAATTACTTAATTGAAAAACATGAAAATGAATAATGAAGTTATTCATTGAACTGCATACAATTTATCACATTACGAACGTTGCCGATACTTACTCAGCAAGGAACAAACTGAAGGTGAAATCGATGAAAAATCACCAGGGTTAAATAGGCCTGTTTTTTATTTATAGAAATGTGGGTGTTTCCACTTTAAAAAGGCACAAATATCTCCTATAAATGTCTCAAAATGAATAAATGGCACAAAGAAAATGGATGCTTAGTATGTATCCCTTATGTTACATTAGATGGTAAAATATGTAAAATAATAATTTTTTTGCACTTTACATTAATTAAATCTAATTTGAAAATCAAGACTATAAAAAATTATTTTATTTTTTTGTTAACTGCCACAATCCTTATTATCCTTTTAGACAGACAGACAAAAAAATGTTCATGGATATAAAGTTATAAGGCAAAACTTGGTCAGATAGTCCTAATATCAGCAAAGTATGTTTCGGTAATAATTCAATATAACTTATAATAAAACTACTTAAATATAATACGACATAGTTTAGAATTTAGAACGTTCAATGCTGCAATTTCAATTTCACCCCCCCCCATACACACAGCAGCAAATTGTTTCTACTACTGTTGCTACTTCCCAGGTCAGCCACATTGAATGTGCTGAAAAAGAGGCAGGAAAAGTGGTTTTTATTGTTATGATGGACTTACTAAATGTATAATTCGAAGTGAATATATTTTTAATCTGCTCTATTTTTTACGTAATTTATACAAGATTTAAAATACATATAGCCAAAAAGCAAGGGTAGTTAAAAAAATTAAAGTTGTTTGTAATAATATAACAAACAAAAAATAATAATAAAAATATTTAAAAAAAGATTTATTAATAAATTTTATTTATATTTGTTTAAATTATTATTAAAATATTATAAATATATATGCACACAATTCCCTGCAGGTGAAAAATGTCCTTTCTGATCGAACATCAGTATTTAGTTGGAATGTTGAGTTGATCTTGGCCACAATACACAATCATATACGATTTATGATTTATTATTGTGTCACATCGGCTCATAATCTCTATAAACAAAACAAAAATTGGAAGATAAAAAAAAAGGCGAGGGTGGAGTACAATTCCATACTCACTTGTTACCCTGGTTAGAGTTGAGAATGGAAAGTGATTCGTCTGACCTCCCAATTGAGCCTCGTGGTCAGAACTTAAGATCCTTTATCGCCTGCGGCAGATCAGGAAGTTTCATCTCTTTAAGCTGTGCTGGTATGTTCATGTTCTTGACAGCGCTCACAGCTCGTGCTGCTGCTAGGCCGGTCTATGTAAACAATACCATTTTAAGAAGATGAGAGCGTTGTAAGTGTTAATATTACTATATTAAACATATATAGCTGTTATGGTAACCCATTTATAACACAACACTATGAGATATTTGATTATTCAACACTTGTCAAGTGTTCATTGTTATGTAGGAGAAGACTAGTCTAACTCATACTACTTGAGTTTTCAGAGTTCACCTTTTTAATAAATAATCAAATAAAAAGGTTTGGAAATACAATAGATTGCTTGACTTATTTTTACAGCCCAGATAGTGCCTTTCTAATTAAATTAAAATATCAACTGAAATGTAATTAATTCTAGATCTCAAGAGGCAAAGTGAATTTATAAGTTGGCAAAAGTTTTAGGTAAGAAATGTATCATTAAATATATTCCACTAACATTTCTTAAGTATATTTTTGACCTAAATGATCATCAACAAAACCAGAAATAATGCAGTTTATCACCTCACAGACGTCAAGACAAATGTACTGTACTCACTTCTTGTTTTTCTAATTTATTTTGCTCAGATATCCTAGCCAAAATTTCAGACATGTTTGTTTCCAAAACCATTCCTCCCATCACTAATTCGTTCAGTATGTAATGAACCTGAAACAACCAAATTCGTATTTTTATTATTATTATTTTAACGTTAAAAACATATGTATTATATTTTGTCTAATTATTGAGTTCTGTTATTTACCTTGTCTACATGGAAAATGAGATCAAGCTCACAGACATTCTCAAAACATTTGTCTAACGTCTCGACGAAGACTTGTATCAAGTCGAGAATCCCAAGCTCCGACTCTGAAGAATCCACACAGAACACAAAGTATAACGTCGCATAATGTCGATATATCAACTTATAATCAGAACCTCCAATCAGGCTGGAAAAAAAATTAAAGAGCCTGACGTGCTTGGTTCAAAGTTGAAGTTGAAATCAATAATTATTCAAGTTTTTACGAATATAACATAAGATAAGAGATGCTAATTGGAAAAATTATAGAGACCCAGAGATACAATCATGCCCAAGTATAATGTTATTTTTATTTATTAGAATTATTTTGTAGTACGGTTTCTGGTCATTTTGGTCAGCCTGTCCTCACACATCAGACAGAGCAACACATCATCATCACCTCATAGACCACATTATTTTGTGATGGGGATTTTATGAATTACACAACCTTTTTTTCTTCATTTATTTTTTTGCATTTCATTTTATGTTCATCATCAAGTTTTGAGTTTATTCCAATGTCTCACAAGCCTTAAAAAGAGATACCTGCCATTCTAAACCAAAAAAAGTGAAGAGAGAAGATAGTGGAGTTCATAAAATTCCTATAATAGTATATTTCTTCAACCAGCAACCAATCAAAGGAGTTTCCATTTTAAAATTATTTTAAATATTTATACAGTGTAGAAATAGAACCATTTAGTTTTATAATTCAGCACCATCTTTGAGCTAATGATGTTTGAGCTTGGTACGGTATGGTATGCTGATGTGATGAGGATACTAGGAAGCGGGGTTTGTGCTCCCCAGGCACTGCAGCCTTCTGGTTTAGTGTACCTTCCTAGTTCCTTAGTTCAGTGCAATAGTCTCAATCCTTTTTCTTAAAAGTATCAAGTTATTGACTGCTACTACAGTTTCATTCCCTAGATTTTTTCATAGGTTCATAGGTTAGATTAAATCTGTTGCTTTGCATTCAGAGATGATATGGGTGGCTGTTTCCTCCTCCGCATTACATGATCTGCTTATGGTATCATCATTGTATATGCCCAGGTTGTGTAGATGATGTTTGATGTTTGAGCTTAGTGATTTTCTGATATGATATTTGTTTTTTACCCTCTGTTCAAGTTGAACTAAGTACATCCCTCAATTCCATGGACTTCAGCCTGCAAGATCTCATTTTGAGTAGCTGTCATACAAGTAGGATTCAAAAATGAGACAGTGTGTAGAAGGTAGGATGCTCTTGTGTTTCCAGAACAAACCCAGGTGCCAGGCTCGACTGAAAGGCTGTTCAACATCGAGACAGACTCCTGAGCAACATTATTTCTTCTCAAGTGAGGATGCAATGATATCCGCAATGCAATATTGAACATTGGAATAGAGATGCCTAAATCTAAGTTGATAGCGAACAAGTTAAACTTAAAATTTATCGACTCGCATACCTCAAAGAAAAAAAATGTTGACAATCTCTTTTGACTTTCTGACATTATGGAACTTCTGTTTTAAGCTGACAAAAGGTATATTTATTCAATTAAAAAAAGACCGAAGTACAAAATCTCAAAGTACCTTCCTCCTTCAAGAAAATTGCACACGTTATCATCCCTCTTCGATACCAAATGGAATGTCTCTTTGATAATCTGCTGCTGCATATCTTCGGTCTAAAAAAACAAACCCATCTAAGGATCAAGTATTTATGCAACAGGTACTTTCACATTACTGGAACAACATACGAAAAACTGGTAGAACTTGGTCAACCGAGGTTTACCGTGATTGTTGAAAACTAGAATTGCTTTTATCATTTTATTCCAATTGCCAAAAAAAAATTTAAATAGACTGTGCAAGTCGCCACGAACCAAAACAAGCAGACCAGTATTACAACAAGTACAACGTTGAACAAAACACTACACTACTGTTCATAAAAGAGAAGGTTAGTCAAACTTGTTTACTTAGCCTTCTTACAAATCAGCACAAAATTTTGAAAGTTTTGACAATAGAAATAACACGTTTAAAAATTCATTATCTATTATTTAACATACCGCGATAAACTTATATATTTTTTTTACTTAGTTAAATCTGTAGTAATAATATTTCTTCGTCGGTTTGTAAAATACAAACTTAATATGAACGGTTTCTTCATTGAATTCGTTGGACCTAACGTGCAAAAAGTAGTTAAAAATCGAAATAATGGATTAATAGAATAATTTTTATTTATATTTTAGATCTCGTGTAGTAAGTAAATTCGACAAAAATAGTTAAAACATTAAATAAGCAATTTAAATTGATATCGCCATAAAATATAATGCGACATGCTGAAAAAAATACAAATAAGGTCAAACAAGCAATACAATTGTGATCTATTATGATTTCGAATTTTATATTTTTTTCATAATGGCTTTTATTTAAAAATTATTTTACAAAATTGTGTAATACAAGGATTTTTTAAAATTACATTTATTTGATATTTACAATTACAAATAAAAACTTTTGCAGTCTAGGCTACGAAATTGTAAATATTTTGGCGAATGTCATGAAAATGTATATATCTCGGGCGTATCGGTTTATTTTGAGATCGACCTCGAGAATTTGGTTTATCTAGAGAAAATAAACCATTCCTCCCAATTTTGAGAGATTAGTGAGAGTTCGACGACCTTGGCCAAAAGGAAATTCGTCCTTGCGGGCCTCTGAGTCCCACTCCCAGGTTATTTACGTTTATCCCGTCGATTATTATCTCTTACACAGAACTCGTTATCACTCAGATACTTCTACAAATTGAATATAATTTTCTTTTCTTCCTTTCTTCCTGTTTGTGATGTGAAAGTGGCCAGCGTTATGAGGATCACACACCTGACGTTCTCCTTGTCAAAAATGATTGACTTCTACTCGCAGTTTAATCCGTCTCCACTGTCGATTAAACATTTTGTCGATTTCGGTAAGTTTGATTTTTTTTAATCCGGAGTTTTGATTTAAAATAAAACAGAAATAACATCAACTTTCTTATTTGCCGATCAGAAGTTTCAATTCAGCGATATCTGCATATTCTGTGCATGTATGCAACATAGGGTTGAATAAAACTTATTGAATAAATGATCGACCAATTTTGGATAAAAGGATGTACTGACAGAATCGAGCAGCAAATTATTATCGGTCATTGTGCCACAATCAAGAGGACTAGCCAAACTTAACAAAATATCAGGAAATTTTTATTCCCCCTCTCCCAGACGTAAAAACTATTTTTTTTATAAAGTTCCATTTTTTATTGAAGACAACTACCAAGGGTCACGATTGCCCCAATAACTATCTCGTAAGAGGTATGCGGGCAGATGGATGGCCACAGTCGCCCAGGTACTCCAGTAGTGGCAACAGATGATCCTGGCGCACGTTTTCCCCTATTACGAGCTTGGGAGGGCATGAGTAGGCACCAACCACATCCTTTGTGCAGGGGTTAAAAATTACATAAACCAACTGGGGTTTTACGACACGCCCGGACTCCCTGCCCCCAGACCTCGCACATACACTGTTTTTACATTTTATTTTCTGTATTAATATATTTTAATTATCTTAATAAAAAAGAAGGGAAAAGTCAAACAATGTGAGAAGCTCATATTTTGTTGAGTAAATATGCCAATTTGAGAAAATCAAATAATTTATGTATATTATTCTGGTTGTCACCTAGTATTTCCTGATGTTTACCGGCGAGGAGTATAGAAGTCTATGGTGTGTACATGTGATGTATGTGTTTGGATGCATGGCAAGTAGATGGGAGTGCCCATTATGTGACCCTTGGTGGCTCTAAGTGTCCAATCCTAAACCTTGGAAGATCCACTTTTTACTCCCCTGATATGAAGTAAGCCATGTGTCTACAGAGTTCTTTATTTCCTGGAGTTTGTTTTCAAGTGTGCTAGCCCAGACCTGTTTCCATTGACACCAAACTTTTGACTTGCAAATTACAATCGTCACCCTTTGGGATGTCCCGGATTTGAAGATAAGTGGGTTCCCTTAATATGTGCATGTCCAGGTATCCAAACAAAAGTACTCTTCTTCCCTGTAGTTGGAAACACCTCAATGTTGATAATATTTCCTGAACATTGGGGCTCATGTAAATAGGGTGGTCCAAGGCATGAAGGCAGATTCTGTCAGACAAATCATGTAACTAGTCAAAACATACAAAATTAAGTGATTCGCATATTGCCAGTAGCTCAGTACTATAGTTTTTACAGACATTTCCTGCACAGAGTAAAGAAATTAGCTAGGGTCTTATGTAGACGCAACAACCATGACTGGAGCTTTTTTATCCATCAGTATAGACAAATGCCGCTTGAAGGAGTGTATTTCTTATTTTCAAAAATTCCTGCTGGCATACATGAAAAGGTGTGAGTGCGTTTTGATATGTACCTAATGAATACAATACTTTCAGCTTGGAGTTCAAGTATGTGTTCAGCTTGGGGTTCAAGTATGTGTATTTGTCAAAATTTGAAAATTTAATGTTGATTTCAATTTATATGTGTGTTAAGATGGTCAAAATATCAGGGAATTTTCACATGTAATATCAGGAGGAAGCAAATATCTTTCATACAAACCTGGCTTTACATTTGAATTAGTAGTTATTAAATTATCAAAAACAATTCTAATGGAAAATTGAAATAATACATCAATCACCAAATGCTACATTTTATTTTATCATCCCCTGGAGTTAAATCTAATTATGTATATTGTTATACAATTGACCTTCAGGTTGGAATTTATCTGTTAGTTTTTTTAATATTTTGAATGGTTTCAATATAAAATAAATAGGTGGGGGGTTGTTGTTTTATTATTGTTATCACTGTTTGTTTAAGATAGTATTTTCATCAAATGCGGACATCACAGGGGCATATTTTCATGACGATAAATAAGAATCTCCCTTACGCAATGTATGTGTTTATATAATAATAAAGAATAAAATATATATCACAAGAAGAAATCTCATAAAAATTTATATGCTGGTACCCAAATAGAAATGCAGTAATATCATTTTCTAAATGGTGGTAACAAATTTTGCGTTCATATAAATTTTACATCGTACATATTTTCTTGTAAATTGTTTTTCAAAAAGTATTAAAATGAAGTTCTTTTCAGAGGATCTTCGGAAAGAATTCCTCTGAAAAGAACTTATTGTATCCAGCAGGTCGATAATCTATTTTCATCGTTATATTAAAATGATTTAACAGGAGTCTATCCTGAAATAATAATTGCTGGTTAAAATGATGTTCATGGTCATTCCTTTACGGCTCATGGAATAAATTGAATGGAACAATGTATTATTGCTAGTTACTATTTTAGTTTTAGTATCAAGTTGATTTACACCTTACAGTAAATATTTCAATATTAAAAACTAGTTTTTATTTAATATTTGGTATGATAATGATTTATTTACTGATCCATTAATCCATGCATTAAAGACAATGCAATTAACATATGCAATATAATTAACATATAAATAAAATTCAAAATACTAAATATACTATTAGAATATTTTTGATTGTATTTGTCAAAATGAGACCAAAGTAATAATAACTTAGTAATATTCCATGATCTTCAATAAAATCTAGTAATGTATTAATGTATTAAGCAATGTATTAATAAACCATTTATGTATTCTACAAGTAAATTTTGTTTGTTTTTAGGTCTGTTCTTAGCTCTTTTCTCTTTCCATTTGGAGATGTAGGGATTTCCCCCTTTAGCACTTAAACTTCTATTAATTGTGTCCGATCTCTGCTAATGGTTTTTCTGGAAGATTTTTGTTTGTTTAATCAAGTATAAAATTCTTCATTCACATTGTTGATGAAGAAGAAATCGACCACAACGATTAATGTGTTTAGGATCTGGTTTTTGGTCAGATCATAAGAATGTGATCTGACCACAAACCAGATCCCAAACACTTTATTCACATTCACAAGAATGACTTACTGCCAGGCTAGACCTAATTGATTTGGTCAACTGTTAACATTCCTATTTTTTTAAAGAGGTATTTTCACTTCCTGTAAATGTACAATTTATTCTTTCTCTCATTGGGTTACTTTTTAGTAGGTTTTTGTTGCCTTGGTTGTGTTCTTTAGTAACTGAAGATTCCAGTTCTTTTTAATGTGACTATTAATTTATGCAAAAAATGTACATGGGACTGCAGGTTGTTATAAGGCTACATTTTTAGCTCGTATGTCTGCTGCCTCGCCTGAAATTCCCTCATTACCTGGGATCTAACTTAAAATTTAGTGAATTCAGGCAGTTAAAGAATACATTTTTCACTAAATTGCCTTGTAAAATTATTGTATCTAATATTATTTTTATCTGTTTAATTAGGACTAAGTGCTTGCGAGAAGAAATCATATCTATTTTTACGCCAGGAGATTCCTGTCAGACTAGCCAATATTATGAAAGAGATTCACCTTCTCCCGGCTAATTTACTCAAAATGCCTTCTGTTACCCTTGTTAATGATTGGTACGCCCAGTCATTCAATGAAATCATCGAGTTTGAGAAGCTTGACTACACGCCGAACATTCTTGACAGGTAAACCTTAACAATTTGACCCATGAGCTCGGATTTATAATTTGTTTTTAAAAGGTTTTGCGACTCGTTGATCAAGATACGCAATAGACACACAGATGTTGTGCCAACAGTGGCACAAGGGGTACTCGAGTTGAAAGAGTCACATTCTATCGATGCGCAGACAGAGCTTAGCATACAGTATTTCCTCGATCGGTTCTTCATGTCCCGCATCAGCATAAGAATGCTTATCAATCAACACAGTGAGGTTTTATGTCTATTTGAAAATTCATTTTTAATGAGAACAAAACCAGGAGTTTTGTTTTAATACGTGTTATTCCTCTCTTTCCAGCCCTGCTTTTTGGAAATGAAATAATAGTAAAGGAGCCAAAGCAAATGCACATCGGTTGCATTGACCCTAATTGCGATATTGTTGCTGTTGTCTATGATGCATATGAAAATGCGAGCTTCCTCTGTGATAGATACTATCTTGCATCACCAAAGCTAGTTGTCACCGAACATGATGGTTTGTTTTATGTGAATACCAAATCATATATTCCTTCACACACTTTTAAATTCAAATTTATTTATTTAGAAATGTTCAAACACTAATGAAATTGTAATTACCCACCTCACAACACGCTTGTGATTTATAAAGTGTATTTCCTGTTGAAATAGAATATAAATAATTGGCAACACATCAGAATATTTATATATATGATTTGATTATAATAATTAGATATAAAGCTGAACAGCAAAATTAACCAATTTTTTTTCAGAGCTTGAAAAACAAGAAAGAATTAAGATAGTATATGTGCCATCTCATTTGTACCACATGTTGTTTGAACTTTTTAAGAATTCTATGAGAGCAGTAATGGAATACCATAAAGAAAATTTTCCCCCTATTGAGGTGACCGTTGTCCGAGGTAGAGAAGATATATGCATCAAGGTATTCCTATTTTATGGATTACCTTTACTATTTGGGTAAACTTTTTTACATGTTGTCTCAGATGTCTGACCAAGGTGGAGGCATCCCAAGGAGCCAAATAGATCAGTTATTCCAGTATATGTTCAGTACTGCGCCTAAACCAAATTCACAATCGGATTTACATACTGTGCCTTTAGCAGGTTCACCTTACAATAATTCCACAATTTTGTTTTTCCTTTTTCTGTTTTCATAATTTACATTTATACAAATTAATTTTACAGGATATGGTTATGGCCTTCCTATTTCAAGACTCTATGCAAGGTATTTTCATGGTGATCTTTGTCTTTTGTCCTGTGACGGTTTTGGGACAGATGCAATTATTTATATGAAGGTATGAAAATATTTTGGCTTTACATTAGGCATTAGAAATGATTTAATTACTGTACCCTGTATACTTAGGGCACTTAACTATTTTATTGTAAATAAAATAAAATAAATATTCTAAATAAAAATAAATACGAATAAAGAAATAAACAAATGTTTAGTGTTCCTTCCTATGGTGTTTCAGGCTCTTTCGAATGAAGCAAATGAAGTGTTACCTATTTTCAACAAAATGTCAACAAAGTTTTATAGAAATTTTACGCCCCCGGGTGACTGGAGCTCAAGTGTAATAAGCATCTCACGAAACATGTCATCAGGAAAAAGTTTTTAATTTTCAAGTTTTGCCACCCAAAAGTTTTAAACAACCAACACCATTCCATTCTTTTTTTTTTTTTCCAGAAGGCAGTGTTTGTATGTGAATGTGAGTGAGTGCATGTGTGTTACATTTTTTAAATAAATATTGTTATATTGTTGTTTGAAGTTGATATTTTGTTATTATATATATTTTTATCTTTCATATTCAACAATTTTATCACTAAAACTTAATTTTCAAATTACCCCGAAACAATCCATTGTAATGATAAGTGAAAAAAGGAATGAAAGATTATTTAAGTAGCAGAAGGAAACTTTTGATTTTTGAGCTTTCACCATTAAAAAACCATTCTTGGTTTAGAATTTTTAATAAGATGGTCTCTTCCAAAATGCAGGAAGTGTTTGAACAATTTGTGTAAATATTGATGACACAAGTATAGCCATTATTGTATATTATATACACAGTGAAGCACAAAATGTACAAACTATCTTGTACTTTAGAAGAGCATATCTACATACAAATTATTTTTAAATTTGCACCAAATGTGTTAAGTTATCCTGTTGCACTAAATTTGTGAAGTAATCACTGAAAGCTCATCAGTCAAATGATTTACTTCTATCAGACCTCGTTTATCTTTTACTATAAGACTGGTTGGTTACCACAATTTAATAACCTTTTGAAATATATTGTAAATAAGAGAAAAACAATAAAATTATATGTACCCAGTTTGGCTTTTATCTCTGTATCCTAGATTGATTTCCTGTTAAATTTTAACCTTTTATTTTATTATTTAAGTCCTCTAAAGTACAATATTATTTCACAACCTTGCATGATTTACTGATGTACATATTTTTTTAAGGAATAACCAGCATGCTTATAATTGCCACTTGATTTGTCTGGGTTTAATATCAAACAAAGCATTGTATTAATAAGTTAAGAGAAAAATGTAAACTCATAAATATGGTACAAAACAATGCAGAACATTCGCTACTAATCAATAAAAATTGGGTCTCTGGTAATTGAAAAGAATAGTTTAACTTTTAACACTAAGCTAAAACGTTTGTACTTAATTTAACATTTGATGGAGTTTGTTTCTGAGCGTTGGAAATGGGCTTTTGCATTAAACACAAAATACGTATTGGCAATAAAATGTGAAAAGAAAAAGAGGCTGGGAAATACATTAAATACTCCCATAGTCCCATCAAAGGATAAGGTAATATAAACAAAGAAGTTTTTAACTTTTCAACTTAATTTCTGAGGCTTAAATATATCGTGAGGCATAGGCCTGGAGGAGCATTTTATCTAAACAATTTGAAGAGGTGTTTAACTTCTTTATTAAAAAAATAAGACTAACCCCCTTTGCATACATGGCTTTTTCATATTTAGAAACTAAATACAAGCCAATGCACTTACCTTCCATTAAAAACTCATTTTAACTATGTTCTCATTAACCAGGCTAAATGTGGTTCGAGTTTTCAACCTTGTTTGATTTTGTTGGATTATCCAAAGTTGTAGTATACATGAAAAATATTAGAAAAATCCTTTTGTGTTATTGGCCCCTTCAGCAGCCCTAGTGGACTAATTCCTGCTCAGTTTATTTTTAAAATCTGGACTCCATGAAATTTATGGTAAAAAACTAATTATTTTTGTCAAATAATAATATTTTTTTTTGTCTATCTTAGGGGTATTACCAGTGTTATTGTGTTAAAGACACTCATACCACTAGGTATGAATCTCTTGATAAAAAATAGTTTGAACAATTTAACATGTAAATTGATAATACAGTTGCCCAACAAGTTGAGTGAGGTATGTTTAAACATGTAAAGAAATAATTGCAAATTTAAAAAATTGATTATACTTCTTTATTGAAAATCCATGGCCATTACGGTTAATTCATAATATGCCATAATTCAATAAGTCTTACGGAATGACTGGTTTGATTTGGAAAACATCAAATTTATTGTTAAATAAATTATGTTATTATAATTGTTATACTACACGTTATCATTATAAAAAAATATAAATGTTAAATCAATTTTCTTAAATATGCAAAACGAAAATACTGTTTAATTTTATTTAAGTTTAATTCAAAAACCTTGGATCCATGATATTTATTGTTAAGAACTATTTCTTTTTTCAAATAAATTATATTTCTTAAAAAAATAAATATTTGTTTTATATGTCTATCCTGGGGGTGTCTTCCCAGCATGTATATGTACTGTTATTGACAATAAAATAGTATAAACCACTAAAGAAGCACGTTTATAAAAAGTTATCCAATAAAGTTGGGTGAAGTGATTTTCAAAAATGGAAGGAATTAAAGAAGTGCAAATTTAAAAAATTGGTTATAATCATATATGAAAAATGAACTGCTTTGTTTTGGAAAACATAAAAAAATAAAATTTATTGATAAGAAAGTATGTTATTATTATCATTATAAATAAAGTGCAAATGTAATTAATTTATGATCATGTAACAAAATAATGTAATTTATTTTTTATTATAGTGCAATCACTAAGTTTCTTCAATATATTAAAGAAATATTCTATAATTCAAAAACCTAGATCGTGATATTTGTTGGAAAGAACTATTTCTTTTTGTCAAATAAGGCATTAATAATATTACATTTTTATTGGTCTCTCCTGGATCCACCAGGCATGAGTATTCTCATTGATAAAAGAATAGTTTAATTAAAGTTAACAAATAAAAAACTTAAAAATCAATAAATTAAAGAAGCAAGTTGATTAAATGTTATCCAAATTGTCGTGGGAAAAATGGAAGCAATTAACGATTTGCCAATTAACAAATTCGGTTATATACATTTATGGAAAATGAACTTGTTTGTTTTGGAAAAAATATAATTTATTGATAAAAAAGTATGTTATTATTATCATAATAAATAAAATGTAAATGTTATTAATTTATAATCATGTAACAAAATAAGGTAATTTATTTTTTATTATAGTTCAATCACTAAGTTTCTTGAATATACCAAAAGAAAAGACTCTTCAATTTAAACACTTGAATTATGGTATTTATTGTAAAGAATTATTTACTTTTGCCAAATAAGGCATTAATAATATAATATTTTTATTGGCCTCTCTTGGGATGTTTTTCCACCAGGTATGAATATTCATCTATAAAAAAATGATTTAATTAAAGTTAATAGATAAAAAACTTAAAAATTAATAAATTAATGAAGCAAGTTGATTAAATGTTATCCAACAATGTTGTGGGAGGTGTTTTGAAAAATGGAAGAAATTTAAGATTTGCGAGTTTAAAAAAAATTAGTTATACGCATTTAATGAAATAATCATTTGGCAAGTTGTAAAATTATACTTAATAAAGACGTAGGCTGTACGTTTGATAAAATCTAATTTTCAATTTTTGAAAATTGTTCACCGATCTCGGAAGGTTTCGTCCATCGTTTGCAACCTTGGCTGTCGGCTCGCCCTCAGCTCAAGGCGCCCTCGCATGTGAAACTCGCCTCAGCGACATCCGATCTACTTTTGTAAATAAGAAATTGAAAACCAGTTCAGGCAAAGGAGTCGGAATCTCAGACGCTCAGAGATATGCCTTACAGTCTTGGCCACTTAAAACTCGCCCGTCTTTCGAATTCGTCTTCATTTTCCTGAGAAAAAAAGGGAAAACGGTCAAAAAACGCTTTCGTCCTGGAGAGAAAACGCTCGATATGACCGACTGGAGGATTCTAGATTTTCGAGTAAGTACCTTTTTGGTTTATTATCACTGTGTGGTCTACAAGGGGTCTGTATGTCGTTATTCGTTCATCGGCATCTTATTATAAAAAATACAAAAAAAGGATTTTGTTTTATTTTAATTTTTTTTAAATTTCTCTAGTATTCAGTTGGCCGATTGTCTAAACAATCGTTATATAACTTGTGGAATTAATTAAAAGAAATTCCCCTTTTAAAAAGAAAAAAAAAAAAAAAAAACAGTTCACGCATGAATGTCTAACCGTATTATGCGTCGGTCAACCGTCGGATTGATACCCATTTATTATTTTCCCCTAAGGTCCACGTCGCGTTTGTACCGCGCTTTCTGTCTTAAAAAAAAATCCGTGTTTAAAAATCCAACAAAGAAGAAGTCGTTGTGAAATATAAGTCTGCGGTGGAGGAAGGGATTATTCTATTGACCTCTTTTGGGGACCAGCTGTGAAACAGGAACAGAACTTAACAGCGCACACCTTTCCACTCACATTCGACTGTTTACTTCGCAGACGGGGGAAAAAAATAAAAATTAAATATCCTACTATACTAATGTTTCGTAAATTTAATTTTTCGTTTGACCCAAAAAACACGTAATGTACCGGCTTTTGGTAATTCATTTGGAAAAAGCGCTGGAAATAGAAGATGGCAGTTTTTCCTTTCTAGTTCACCTCAATTGATTTTATCTTCATAACTACTAAATTTATCAGAATCTTTGAAAATTTCTCAAATACAAGCGAGTAATTGATTTTATAGAGAAAAAATTACTTCATGAAAGTTTTGGCCTCCCAATGCACTTTTTAGGTGTGGTGAAAAAATAAAAATGGCTATTGTGGCTCATACTATCTTTCATGAAGCCAAAATCGTTTAGAAATAGTATTGTTTATTGAAAATTGTTTATCTCACTTATTAACAAGTGCCCACTTTTTTTTTTCGATTTACAAAAAAAAAGTCTAAATGAACGCTTTGGTTAAATTCAATTTGAAATTGTTCTAGTATAGGAGATGCTAATTTTTCCTTTCCAGTTAACCATAATTGATTTTACCATGATAATAGTTCTAAATTTATTGGTTTGTTTCAAAAGGTTTTAAACACAAGAAAAATATTCTTTTTTTATTACATCGTTTTGTAGAGAAAAACTACTTCATTAAATTTAAATTTTGGCCACCCAATGCACTTTTGAGGTATAAAAAAAATGGCTATTATGGTTCATCTACCTTTCATGAATAAACCAATGGTGTTGTTTATTGAAAATTGTTGTTCTCATTTCTTACCAAGGGCCTACCCATCATTTAATATAGGTATTTTAAATAAAATTTTAGCTTTTTTAAAATTACTTAATTTCTCGTCTTTTTCGTTTAACATTCTAAATTTATTTTATTTTTTCAAAAATTTTCAAATACAAGCGAGAATTTTTTTTATCGAACGTTTTGTAGAGAAAAACTACTTAAAGCCTAAGTTTTGGACATTCAATGCACACACCTTATATTTCAGGTAGTACATCAACACAGTACTTCATGAAAGGCTACTTTGACACTATGTACTTTTTAGGTAATAAATAAATAAAAATTTCTATTATGGGACAACGTAGGTTTTCTTTTAAATTTGTGATAGTATCGATATGCCTTTATAAAATAAGCCAAAATTATTTAGGAATATTTTTTAATTGTCGATTATACGTATTATAAAAACCGATCCAATAATCCATTTCTTCTCGCAATTGGTGCTGACTTGACTCGTCCTTTTCTTGATTAACATCGAAATCTCCTGTAATCAGTTACAAATCGAGCTGTGCTTTCCTTCTTTCTCCAATTAAGGGGTTCGGTTGAAAGTTTCAGATTGTCTTTTCCATTATTTAAATTTTTTGCCTTATGGTTCCGAGCCCTTTATGCAGTCGACTTACTGCCACCTGAAAATCTAGCTGTCTTTTAATGGATTTTCCAGAAATTTTTCAAGGCATTTATTATTTTTACATATGTGTACATAATCTTTAATGAAGTTGCACCACTATGTTAAAGTACCGCTTTGTACGTTATCATAATACACTTGCAACAGGCCTGTGGATTTGGCTTAGAAAAGCCGGAAAAAGCTTAGTATATTGCAGGTCTGTTGACTGAATATAGCCTACATATGAAAATATTAGGAATGGCAAAAGATAATATGTGAGTGTTCTAGAAGAAAAAGGAACGTATAATAACAACAGCTAGTCCTCAGTAAGATCAGAACTCTGTAAAGTTTCAATCGGCCAAGGAGGAATTTCCGGAAGGAACAAAAGGAGGGAATTTCCGAATGGAAACAAGGTGGAAAAACACCCCAAGATGTACGAAAAAAGGTATAATAAAGAGCTTACAACAAACCTGCTGCAGCAAAGCATTGTCGACCAATAGTAGTATGAAAATATCGGGAGTGGCAGAAATACTTACTTAAGAAAGAAATGTGTAATCTATCAAA
Source organism: Cimex lectularius (assembly GCF_000648675.2). Classification (NCBI taxonomy): domain Eukaryota; kingdom Metazoa; phylum Arthropoda; class Insecta; order Hemiptera; family Cimicidae; genus Cimex; species Cimex lectularius. Next base: position 2,254,822 of record NW_019392641.1, read on the forward strand.
CTTAATTAGGAAAACTTTTGGAGCAAATAAATAGCCAGGAGGTTGATAGTGAAGTAAGGAGCATAATAGTCTTACTTGATGGACACAAGCAAGAGCCTATTTAGTTAGCCACATCAACAATTCTACTATCTGTAATCTGTATGTTATTGATACTTACAGATTAAATGGAAACGCTTATTCAACTATCTTATCTATTTGCGTGGTATCGCCAATGAATGCTGAATTCTTACAGAATCCCATACCTTGTTTGGCCCATTTTCATTCTTTAATATACAGAAAACAAATCTTCAATCTGTCAAATTTTACTTATGTTTAACGTTTGTTATAGATTGAAAACAATTTTTTATTTATTTATGTAGCCATTAAATTAGTTGCAGTTGTAAAAAGTGTACTCTTAAGCTGTAAAAGGGTGTTTCTATGAAGTATTTTTATCACAGTTGAATCGAGTTATATTCTATAATACATTATATTATCATTCGCCACACCAGAACGTCTTTTTCTTTTGAGTCGACTCAAGGGCCGAGGGGGTGGAGAATTGTCCGTTCTGTCCCTCCATAATGGTTGGGGTTGATTTTGGAGTGCTTTACGGTGTCGTCCGCAGGTTTCTTGAATAACTGTCGTCACATCAGGGGTCGTTTGTGGTATGTTTGATTCCTAACATACGAAGGAGCACCGGTTTAAATATCTTTTTTATTTTTTTATTTTTTACGAGGGTTCGCAACAGTAGAGGTCATATCAACCCTCAGGGTGCCGGTGTTTTTGAAAAAAAAGCCCATTTGTAAGTATGTCGGGTTCGAATGCAGGGCCGCTGGATTCGAACCCGGGACCTTTACCTTACAGAGATGAGCGCCGTGTCTACGCCTAAACCGTTGCGGCCACCCCCCCATATTTAGTGTTTCTGGATAAGCGAGAGAAAGAGAGAAGAAACTTTAAATATCTTAAAAATGCTGTTTTGGGATGGTTTGCACTTTTTAATTTTTGCCTCAGAGGCTGAGGACCATGGTAAAGCCATATTTGTCGAATCGAGGGATGGCCTTTCTTATCTGTAGATGCTTAAGCAAGTATATCCCAGTTCGGACAGTAATTAAGCTTTGTATGTGTTCATCCCCTAGAAATTCGTTGTCAAGACTTAATGGAAGACAGCCTATATTTTTCCTTGAATCAACTCCGATAATGGATGGCTTGAAAGAAAAATGGAGAAACTGGTCAGGAAACGTTCGGCGTGTTTAGCCACATCATAGTTTAATTAATCATTATGTTTTATTCTTCCTATCTGGAACGAGAACAGAGGGGACAGGATACTGACAGATAAACTGAGCGTATCATAAAAACCCTTAATTAAAGTAACTGCACAGTAAATGCACATCTAATTGCCCTTAGATTTGGGATCTGAGTTATCTTCGGTCAACTGACAATTCGTATAAATTTCCACTGGAAAATTTCGCGACTGCAGCGGGAGCGTTGTTCCATTTATGTAGAACTGGATGAAAAACGTTGTTGCCTGTAAACACTGAGTTTAGTTTCTGTACGAATTTAGGCAAATGCATGACCTTTGGTATTATTGCCATGCTATGAGCAATTTTTTTTAGGTAGATATCCGGTTCTGGGTAGTCAGTTCATTAAATTTTAGTGTTGTTAAGCTAAGTAGATCCAAGAATAAATCATCATCTGCTGTAGCTTTCTTTCACTTATTGAAAAGTACGGACTTTTTCTTTTCTGGTCAATTCTCGGTGCAGGTTTATACCACCACGCTCATATAGTTCATTAACTATTTCTTCATTGATTTTTATTTTTCTCTTCCTTCAAACATTGAAGCAGCCATCAAAAGGAAAAATGCTAAAGGCAATGCCGCAAACTATTTACAAAACAACCACAAAACCAAAAGCAAGAACTGACACAACTGAAGGAAAAAAGTAGAAACTGGATGAAAAACTGAGTTGTAAACACTCACGCCTTTATAATTCAGTTTAAACTGAATATCAATGCTCGTATCCAGCATTTTAATATATAATCAACAGGTCACATAATCGGTTTTGCGTTAATTTTTATTTTTCTACTTCAAAGTTGAAGCAGTTACCAAAAGGCAAGCCGCACACTATTTGCCAGGACCATCATACCAGTAACAAGAACGGATATGACTGAAGGAAAAACACTCAATTTAGCTAGTTCTTCCGATTTGGATTCAAGCAAATGGATGACTTTAGTTATCCATGATGCAATTTTTTAAGGAAGATATCAATTGGTTTAATATTGTTTATTTGATGTTTGTATTGATTAAGTTAAGTAAGTCTAGGAATATAAAGGAGATAATAGGCAACTGGGCTGAAGGAAACTACGTAATTTTTATTTAAGGTTGTGATAGGTGTTTTTTAAAGTATAACTAGTCTTCCTGGATGAGGTATAATAAAGTTTAATTGTATAATAGAAGAAGAAAGTGCGGTTTGTTATTAGAGTGAAATTTTTTGGTAGATTCCCACTGTTTTATGTGTTTGGGTAGGATGGAGCGACCTGAGTCGATTGAAGAGACGCGCTTTTACACGCCGTCTGTTCGATTAGGCGAGAGGCCTGTGCAGTGTGCTGTTCTCTGCTGTGCCTAATCTGGTGACGCGCACTGCTTCAGGTAGGGCGAGCCGAAGTGGTTCGGGGGGAAGGAGTTTATAGCTGGCGTAGAGGTGGGGGCACCTCCTTTGAACTCGCCCACTCTGCTACAAGTCACAACTTCAAAACCCAAACGAGCCTACATGTCGACGGACGGTCCTTCTTTTCACTCTTCTCGCCTTTTCATATTTTACGGATATTCACAGCCCCGAGGAGCGGTGCGATAACGGATCCGTACGTCCCGCCGGGTCGGATTTACCACTCGGATGTCTCTTTTCGAGATCGGAGAGGAAGTTTCAGTATTTCGACCGATTTTAACAACTTATCCGTGCCCCTTTGTGAAGTAGATCTCTTACAGGAGTGCGTTCTCAATAGAAGAAAACGATAAGTGCGTCACTGAATTCGAAATGACACATGTATCGGTGAGTACATTATTTACTGTTTTTGAATTATGAGGTTTCTTTTGTTCCCATTTTTTTAATAGATTAATGAAGTTAAATTCTATTCTTCTCTTAGTTCAATAATCGAATAAAGCTCAATTTTTCCATTCGACCTTTATTTTCGTCTATTAAACGGCTTTTCCGAGCCGATTGGTTTTCTTTCGGTCTCTCCTCTTTCTGGGAGACGTTAGCCTTGCGTTGCCAATTCTCCCGGCTCGTGCAACACCGGATTTGACAACAGCGCGGCTCTCGCTCGGGTAACGCGCCTTTACAAAAATAACAATCACGTCTGCGCAACTCGGCCGCTCTGCTACGGATTTCACCTCGTATCATCGCGGCTCCGGCCTCCCGGGCGGGCTCCCCCGGGACGAAATCCAGTCCGAAATGGAAATACAAAACATTCGACCACCGGTTCGGACGAGAAACCACCTGGAAGCGTAGCTAACCCAACCGCCTTTTAATAGACCACGGGAACTCGAGTCCTCTGACTTATTGATTCGTCGACTTCTCCGCGGAAAGTCCGGAGGGGGAAGCAGGTCCGCCAACATCCCTGCTCGGCATTTTCCTTCAATTTTCTCTCCCCTTGTGTTTATTTTCTCTGGTGAAAGTTTAAAACATATTGGGAAAAATTAATCCTTCTAATAACGTTTTTCTCTTTCGAAAAATTGAAAACAAAAAATCCATACCTATATGGATCCGCGCAGTAACCAGGCACCCTAGAGACTTCATTATTTTCTCTAGTCGCCTATAAAAACAAAAAGTGTTTCTGCTTGCAAACCGCTTTCTCATTATCATTTTGTAACGTAAAAAGATTAAACATGTAGAAATATTCATATTTTCCACTTAAAACGTCACATTTTTTCCATTGTTAAAGTCGTGAGCAACATACTGAATTTTGTGATGTGAAGGTCGGGGAAGGCGAAGACGGTCGTGACGTACGTGTGATTTTGTGTCAATTTGGCCCCATAAATTTTTAAAAATTTCTGCCGATCATTTCACATACAGTACTCGATTTCTGCTTGTCAAAAAGCACAAATTATTAACTCAATCAACACTAGAGACAAAAAACTACCAACCCTATAAGTTGTAATAAAAACAATAACTATTCAAAAGTGACTGCCATACTGGGAAACAAAATGATTTTTATCCAATTTTTACTTCAATGGAAATAACAAATTCCCTAGCCATGCAATTATGCTAAGTGTATCCTGTAAAGTTATATTCACTCAGTCTATCAATATGCAATTCTCACAGTATCAGATGCAGTTTCACAGTTTACAGATAATGTTCATTTAATAATTTTGCCTATTTACCAATGGTATACAAAAGGCACTACATATTTGTCGTACTGTGATGAGTTTTAATCAACAATAAAACCATTCAAAGCATTCAATGCAGATGGTTAGACACTACATTATGACTTCAAGTGAAAGTATTAACAACTTTTCTTACTTGTTAATATTTTTGCAAGGAATTCTTTGTCAAGCAATTATGCAGTCTATCCTGTAAAGTTGTACTCTCTATGTATCAATATGCAACTACTACAGTATTAGGTATAGTTCACAGATCCCATATAATGTTTTTTATAATTTGTGTTTGCGTATTAACCAGAGGTAGACTGTCCAAAAGGCACCGAATATTTGTCGTACTGGGATGAATTTTCATCGAATACTATTCGATGCAGATGATGAAACCCTCCAATTATTACTTTAAATGAAAACATTGACGACTTTCCTTACTTTTTGATATTGTTGGTTGGAATTCTTTGCGAAGTGTATGTTCTAAAAGTTATATTTTCTCTTGAGTATCAACTACCACAGTGTCAGGTGCTGTTTCAAAGATCACACGTATTTAAAAGGGTACGATTAAAACTATGTCAAATTGTTATGTAGTAAATCATTTATTTATTAAGCAGTTGGTCTGGGTTTTTGTTCATGCCGTTATTTTTGTTGTTCAACTGATTTTTAGTATTATAATGCTTAGCTGAATTTTCCTTTAATTGTTGACCAGATTTATAAACAATATTTATATTTCTTTTAATATTAAATGGGGTCTTCAGGAATCACGTTATATTATCATAATTTCACCTAGCAATCTACAACAGTAGTGTGCCTTTGGTGGATGGTTAGGGATGGTGCATAAATATTGGTGTGCCTTTGTGCCTGTGGTGCATAAATATTTCAATGAACAGTTCAAAGGGGGGAAAACTTTTCTCTCCGTCAGATGACCTGAATTGATCTGAACACATGGGGGTTTACAGCTTAAAGTTGTAACTTTTACAGTTAAAGCTCAGAACTTTTGTCGATAACTGTTGGTCAGCTGTACTTTTTACATATGAGTCCAGATTTGCTGTACAGTCTCCAGAATGCTTCATGGTGATAAAACGAGTGATGTAGGATAATATTTTTCCCCGAACCAGATCCTTTTAAGGTGGGTCTTTGACGGTTTGGGGCAGGTATATCAATGGGGTGTCGTACAGAGCTGGTTCGTCACATCTGCTCGCTATGTGGAACCTCATGTGTAGCTTATCCCCTCGATTACATCAATATCCCATACTTAGGAGGTAGTCCACGTGTTGCTCACTTAGTCTAATCCTTTCTGGAAGACCACAACATTAGTGTTAACCTGGCTAGAGTATTTTCCTGATTTAAATCCTATCGAACCTGTATGATATGCTCCGGAAATGAATAAGAACTTGTAGAACCCTTTCAGGTTCATTTCAGAATCTTGAATGTGCTCTTCATGAAAAATGGGCTAATCTGGTTCAACTGGACATTTCACAGCTTGTAGAAAATATGTAAGGTGTGTTTCAAAGAGGATGAATGTGTCTCAATGAAAGAGGAAGAACACGTGTCATTAAAAAACTAAAAATCATCTTTATTAATTTATTTAATTTCTTGGGCAATTATTGTTTATTTTTACTTTTTGAAACAAAATATACTCAAAAGTAGGAAGATCTTGTAAACAAAATGAAATAAATGTTGAAAATAATAATTAAAAAAACAAAACATTTACAAGTACAAGGACAGAATTTTTTGTCTGTCAGTGTAATAAAAGTGTAATTACTAATTGGTCAAGCAGACCACAAAATTAGTGAATTTAGTAATTACTAATAATAAATAATAATAGAAAAGCCACCCACCTATCTTGGTTTCTGTTTTTATAAATATAAACTTATAAGGTTGATATTTATTATAATATCTCAAAATTGATACAAATGTTTTTGTCGTGACGTTTTCTTTTGTCATTTGTGATGTGATTGCCTGAAGATACCATATAAAATTTAAAGAGATCATTAAACAACTGGGAAGATGGGAAAACAACAGCAAATATTTATATTGTTTCATGTTCCAAATTGTTACATATTGGCACAACAAATTTAAATTTGCAATGCCACAAAGGTACATAATTATTCAATTTGTATTACGTTGTTCAGCGTTTTTTCCTAAGTTTATAGATTATTAAAATGGTTCAAACATGTAAAAAACGTTAAAATCTTATGATTCTGATATTACAGATTTGAATAACTCGATTCTGTATTAAAATTGTAATGGTAACTCTCTGCTGTTGAACTTTTAACATTGTGTTTAACCGGCTTGAAGACATATTACTAGAATTTGGACATTTATAAGCTTATTTTGTTTCAAAATTCCAATGCATAAACTTTTATTGAGCGATTTAATCTTAACTGGGCCCAACCCTTCACATCAAATTTTAAAATACCAAAGAATATTTACCATTGGTGCGATATTTAATTAGGATAATCCTTATACCTTAATTTAATGTTGATTATACATTTAATTTTGTGATGAACAGCTTTTTAATGTATTCTTGTTTTAAAGGGAGGTCGGTGTGTGTTGAAATGAAGCGAAGGGTCGAAGAAACAACGAAGGTAGACGGGGTAACCCCGGCAATACTTACACAACGGACTCCGCATACAGGTAATACATTTAAAAATATTTAAAAAAAACATAAGTTACTGTAGTGATAAAACAACGTATTTGTATTGTTTTTCAGCCCCAAACATTGTCCAAACTAACTATACCAGTCAAGGAATTAAGTCAGAAGTTCCAGCTGTGCAACAGTATCAGATTCAAACAAACTATGCCACTATGCCTTCTATCACAGCTATAAAGGTAAGTTTTTGTTTAACCATTTATCCTTTAACTTGTTTTGCTTTTAACAGTTTGTCTGCTTACAAAAGACAATAAATAAATTTAAAAAAAATTTAGAACTATTGTAAAACGGTTTATATTTGTAAACTCATTTTGATGGAACAAATTATGTTACAAATTTTTGTGAGCTTTTAATAATTAAGTGGTGGTGACTGAAATAAGTGTCATTTTATTTGTATGTTAAAGTTGCTTTATTTAAGGATAACAAATTAGATTGTCTTCGATTTTGCATGGTTTAAATGTAAATTATGTTTAGAATTTTTTTTTATGTCAATAAATGAAAAAATATTTCAATTTGAAATTTAAATTGAAAGTACTAATATACTACTACATAATACTAATAAGTTATTTTCCTTATCAAATTAAACTTATCACAGTATAAATGATTTGAAAATATTTTCTAGACTCAAAGCTCTTCAGGTCTTCAGGGGGGCACTCCTCATGGAGGGATCCTTGTTCAGTCGCATATTAGACATGGAAAGGTAGGTCATGAAGATTTTGCCAAAATTAACCCAAAAAAGTTATAAAATTAATTGAGATATTTTTTTCATTTTATTCCAGGTCGGTACAACTAGTGGGGGTGGTGGAGGAAACTTAGGTGGGAGCAGTGGAGGCAGCGGCACACCTCCCACTGTTTCAAGTACAAGCAGTAGTGGTGGGGCGCAATTCCAAAGACTCAAGGTGGAAGATGCTTTATCTTACCTTGACCAGGTCAAATACAAATTTAACTCTCAGCCTCAAGTCTACAATGATTTTTTGGAGATAATGAAAGAATTCAAATCTCAGTGGTAATAAAAATGACAGTCATTAATAACTAAATAGTGTATTCAAAGTCAGACGACTTTTTTAATAATTTCTGTAGTGTAGAGATTTAATGTTCTTATACAGTCAAATGTTACTTTGAAGTTCTCTAAGTTTTGAAGTGAGTCTTGGTTTTTAATAATTTGGTTTTAGGATTTTTCCATTTATTTATATTCAATACTAAATGTTCCAGCATTTAAACTATACATAGATAGTTGTAGTTATACCTAAGTTACAATTACTTTCGTAATGAAAATTAAGTATTTTAGCTTGTTCAAGCTCTAAGCGTAAATATTAAAAAAATATATGTGTGGCTTTAATGTGTTTTTCAGTCATTTATTGACACACATTTCTCTTTTAGTTTCATTAGTTGTTTTATTAAAAATGTTTTGTGTTCTCCTGTTGTAATAGTGGCATTTCTTCATGAGGACCCAACATTTTTGATAGACAAAACTAATGAGACCAAGCAAGCCAGAAAGAACAGGAACTAACCTAGATCTAATCAAAAGTATTGAAAAAATTGGAAGGCCATCTGCAAGATTGTTTGATTTCAATACTAAAAACTATTAAATTCACTAATTTCGTGGTCCGGTTGACCAATTATTTATCTTATTTAAACTAAAAACCTTAATTAATTTTAACTAAAAACTATTTTAAAAACATATCCAATTACCAGTATAAATATTAGGTGTTTACATAGGTTTTTTCCGGTTTTCAGATGAAAAAAAAATCCTTTGGTTTCTATAACATATTGCCAATGTTCTAGCAGCAGATACCTATTTTTGTAAAAAGTTTGATGACATATGAGAGGAAATCTGCAAGTCTGATTTTCAGAGCCTTTGTGTTCATTCTGTGGTCACCTTTTAAGTGGTCATCGTTATCTCGGCGATTTTATTCTAAGTGCAGCTGTGTGAGGCCTGGTGTTAACTAGGGCTAGACATTTTTCCTTCAACACTGACCCAAGACACTCCAACTGTACACTGTACCTTTGTCGTAAGGGTTTAGTTGCATAGTAACAGCTCCCAAGAAATTATTACTCGAATATTCTACATTGATAGCAGCGTTTCATTGTTCATGTAAAAGTTACTTCGGGTTAACCATTGTAAAGAACCCACTTTTAATGCAACAAATTATGCGGTCTTCCTTGTTCCACAGGGACAATTCATGAGGAACACTTGAATCGTTTCACAACATAACTTTTTTTTTCTTTGCCTCAATGCATCGGCCTGTGTTTTCCTTTGGTGTCTGTGAAACTCGGGGGAGCAGCCCGGCCACAACCGGGCACCAGATGAGTGCCAGGAGGGGTCATTGCATCTCGAGTCTTATCAGGTCTTTTCAAGAAGATGTGGACGACAAAACCATTTACAATAGTTATGTGGAAAAGACCACATCTCCTCTGAGATCCAGGGCAAATGCGCCCACGACCTCTGCAGAGCCCAACGAGGCACCCGACACCAACTGAGGGCCCCCCCAGTCATCACCGACACCCGACTATAGAATTTACTATCTATTTTTAATACATGTTATTGTTGCCTTTTATATTTTGATGTCATTCTTTTTTATAAAGGTCATTATGCTGTCCAATACTGGTATATTTTTAGTGTCGCTCAATATATTGATATATTTGTTGGGAACACTACTCCAGGCTTTCTTAAATTCTCATATAATTCGTCTCTACCTTTGTTTCTGCTAGGGCATATTAATATGACAAGTTCCGGGTCGGCATATGCTTCTCCGTCTCATTCGCAATTTGCATTTTCTATGAGGGATATTTCTGCTAGATGGTGTGGAGGTTGGTTGTGGTTAAGTCTAAGCCTGATAATGGTAGTGAAAAAGTTCCTTGGTCTAGTCAGTTTGTGGAACCATGGTTTGTAGGGAACGGCAGGTTGGATTCTTGCATAATATTTCCCTTTAATTCGTTTAGATTCGACTATTCTTGTTGCCAATTTTGTTTGGCCATTTTATTGATGTGTGCTTTGATATTGCATGATGTTATCAATTTAAATGGGCTTCCATTTTTCCAGCATCTTTTGCCAATAGGTCTACTTCCTTGTTGTATTTATTCATATCGTGTGCTTTGACCCATATGAAGTGAACTTTACTTAATTTTTCCTCAATTCGGCAACTACCCCTAGTATTTCCTCTATCAGTAGGTTTTCTTCAGTTTTAGCATGTTCTAAAGCCGTTAGTACGCTAAGGCTGTCTGATACGATGGCTGCGTTGTTGTGTGTTAAGCCAGGTGCAGCAATGCCATGCAACGCTACCCGATGCTACCTGACGCCTTGCCACGTTTTGGCAGGGTGTGCACATCTATCCGATGTCAAGCACACGCCACGTATAGTCGACAGCGTGTGTCACAAGTCAGTATCACAATCGCAACGCCCCTATTGTTCTTAATGCCTTATTTTGAGCAAAACCATGAAATAAATTGTTAGTTAAATTTTACGAGCACAACCATGTAATAAATTGTTAGCGAAATTTAATTGTTTTAAATAAAGTTATTCCGGTGTTTTGATAAATTTTCTGCCTAACCATCGTAATTAAATAATCTTTATAAAAACTTGTGAATTTTTGATCTCGTTTAATTTGGGTTATATTAAAATAAGAATGTTGTAATTAATATAACGACAAAATTACATATACATAGTTTGAAATAAACTACAAAAAATATGGGTGACCTGTTCTGATGCTACTCGACAAAAATGGTGTGTAGTTTGAATAAAAATATGAGTGTCCGGTTCTTTTGTCTTCAACTTTACTTGATGCGACTCGACGTAAATCTGAACAGTGGGGATTGCAGAGCGTAGAGTAGGTTAGCGTGGCTTAGCATAGGGCAGATATGCACAGGGGTAATGCAACTTTATGGAAAATCAAAGTTTGGATTTGCATCAGGTAGTGTCGCATGGTGTAGTATCGGGTAAGTGTATTCCCGGCTTTAGATTTTCTGCGGCTAGATACTTAAGAGCTTGTAGTACAGCAATGAGCTCTTCCAAATAGATGGTGGTTATTTCTGGAAGCTTCTATTTTTGGGATACTGTTCCTTCTGTTGTCATTATTGCTGCGCCTGCTCCATTGTCTGACTTTGACCCATCTGTGTATACAACTTTGATAAAACTGCAATTGCCTCTCATAGCAGCAATTAATCGCATCTGGCTTTCCTATTAGGTGATTTGGATTTAATATCACACTCGGCCTAGTCACAGGTTTCCAATGTGCATATTGCCTAGGTTCTAATATCGAGTTTCCCAATACTAACTGCTTTAATTTCATGTGTGTGTCTAGAAGGAGGTGTAAATTTTGGTGGTTTGTGGATCTTAATCCTGTTAGTCTTGTAGGAGCTAGTTTGTCAAGGCTTCTCAATACTGGGTGGTCGATGTCATTAATTCGCTTAGCCAAGAATTTGCCTGCTGACATTCGTCTTCTGACACTGAGCGGAGATATCTTGGCTTCGACCTGTAGAGAGCTAGTGGGTGTTGATTTCATTGCCCCAAGGCAGCTTCTCAGATAACCCAGAGATCTTCTTTCTTTTGTCGTGTGATTAACCTAAAATCTTTGAAAGCTCTGGTATACTTAATTTGTCCTTATCCTCCATTGCAACTAAGTCGTCATTTTTAAACTCGTTAAGTGTTGCACAAAGAGGCTTGGTCATTGATTCGTCTCTCATTGCAAAAATGTCGGAACCACTCACACATTCAGATTATCACTGTAAATTCCACATAATTTTCAAAAGGGCTCTGCTGTTCCGAGATCTTTTCTTAACAGTGCTAACAGGAATAAGGATCACTTGTACAAGGGGGAAAGTTGAAATTCGACACAAATCAAAAATAAATTTTGCGTGTGTGTTTCTTAGTGACCTGCTGTTTCATAATTTGCTGAAGTCATGAGGAGCGGTCAAGAATAAGATAGTTTAGAAAAACACCTTTTTCATTTTTTTTTTTTTTTTGCTGATGTTTCGACTGTTATTTGGGTCATCTTTAGGGCTTAAAGTGTGGTGCTATTCTTGTGATGTCATATTGTTTTTGGACTGACTGGACTGTTTTCTATTAGATACATCGGACTAAGACTTCAACTACTGAAAATACTAAAATGTTTATTTATAGAAAACTAGGGGGAAAAGCTTAGTTGTAATGTAAAATCAGATTTTATTTGGCACATTGCTCTTCTATGCTTAGCATTTTTTTTTGGCTTGCTTCTCAGTTTCGTTAATCTAAATTCTTTTATTATAATTGTCCTATAATAAAAGAGTGATTTCATTCATGTCTTTATCATTGGCCTGTAAGCTCACCTCACCCAGTGACGCATAGACAATCATGATTTTTAAAGTGTGTATCAAATGTTTTAACAATTTTAGAAAAAAAATTAGTGCTATGAATTTTATCACCAACCTAGTTAATTTCAGTAATTTCTTTGCCGAATTAACAGAGCAAGATGTAATTTTCTTTCCATTATTTTCAGCATTGATACTCCTGGAGTTATAGCAAGAGTGTCTCAACTATTCAAAGGTTACCCAGAACTAATCTCTGGTTTCAACACTTTCCTCCCACCTGGATATAAAATTGAAGTTCAAGCAAACGATACTGTGAGTTGTTAATTTTCACCGTTGGAAATTATTTGTTAATTAAATTACATATGTTTTACAGGGTTACTCATTGCAAGTATCAGTGTCAAATCCGTTAGGACTACAAACAATATCAGAAATACCTCCTTTAACACCAACCCAGTCTCAGAGTGTAGTGGTGACGAATCAGCAAAAACCGCCATCAACTGTATACAGGTATGAAAAATATTCAGCATTATTATATTATAATAAGTATTGTAATCTCAAATAACATTGTTGATGTTTAGTGGTGTAAATTCAAGTATTAATCCTTCTGTTGGAACACCTTCTGCTGGAGTGACTATAAAAGGTGCTGTCAATGACCGAATAAGCACATCTGGTGGCGTGTTACCACTCTCAGTGACTCCTCCGACAAGCACTGTCCAGGGTGCTGCTGTTGCCTTAACAAGCGTTAGCAACATGCCCAGCCTTGTGCTGACACCCAATGCAAGCAGTGTTGTAACGGCTAATCACCAGGCTAGCATCATCTCGGCAGTCCAGTTACAGCAGACCTCCACCAATCAGCCAGTTGAATTTAATCATGCTATCAATTATGTAAACAAGATCAAGAATAGGTTTCAAGGTCAGCCAGATAAATACAAGAAGTTTCTTGAGATCCTTCATACTTACCAGAAAGAGCAGAAAACTGTGAAGGTAATAATAAATACAGACATTTCTTTTCTTTTGTGTGCTAATAATTGTTGCTGTTTTTAGAGCGGTAGCACAGGAGGAATAAGCATTGGTGGAAAACATTTGACGGAGGCGGAAGTTTATTCCCAAGTCGCTCAGTTGTTTGAAAACCATGATGATCTGTTGGTTGAATTTGGACAGTTTTTGCCTGATGCTACATCCCACAACTCTCTATCTTTAGCATCACTCGTAAGTACTTTTCTTATTCTGAAAGAAATTATTTTAACAACAATATCATTATCCATTAAGTATACAACTTAACTTAATATGCTTATAATGCATTAATGTAGACTGGTGTATATAAACTAGTTTAGTTTCGAAAAACTGAAAATTTACCCTTAAATTAAGAAGGAATTCAATCAGTATTAAATTTTATAATTACATAATTGGTTTTGTTTATTATCAACAATTGGTGGATCATTCATTTTTATTTCTAAATCAAACTAATTTATGTACTATCCTTGTTTCAAGGGTGCCAAAATCAGCGAAAGAAAAGGAAATCTGAGCTCCAAGTACCAAGGAAGTAACCGTTCGGGGCAGAATGTCGAAGGTGGGAGAATTTCATCAGTAGGTGGCAGCGGAGAGCCTCTGAACAACTCAAAGTCTTCTCCGCAAGGAAATTTGTGCAAGATGGTGAGTGGGCGTGATGGAATTTCCAACAAGAGAAACGTCGCTGAGCTTTATAACAACGAAAGGCTGACGATTTCACGGGCGATGGACAGCAGCCTTCGCCCGCACAGCCCGGCTCTTCCGCACCAAGGACCTCTACCCCAACCTCCGACAAAGAGGCAGAAGAATCAATCAATTGGTTTTCCCAGCTCAGGAGAAAACTTTGAACCTGTAATCATTTTATTTTTATTTACTTTTTAAATAATTGTTATCATCCAAGCTAACCAAAGACCATTAACATTAAACAACCATTATGATCTGCTCATCTTCACTGTTTTGGTCATTTGAAGGGGGGAGGAATAAAAGAAACAGCAAGAATAGGCAGACCAAAATGGCCAGAAAAAGCAAACTTATAATTCCACCATTATGATTTATGGACTAATAAATATCTCAATAATAATAAAAAGAGATGAGAGATGTCTCATAGTCTAAAAATTAAGACTTTTGTGATAATGTAAATTTTGATTAACTCTAACATTTAACACTGATTAAAATTTTAATTGTTTAGATAAAGAGAGTGATAAGAAACCAGTCAGTGTATGAGAACTTCCTTCGTTGTCTACTTCTTTTCAACGAAGAGGTCATCTCAAAGTCAGAATTGCTTACGTTGGTAACACCGATGCTTGCGAAGCACTCTGAACAACTGAGTTGGTTTAAAGATCTGCTTGGGGAAATCGGGAACGGAGGAGCTCCCGGGTCTCCCCCACTCCCGGTGTCCTCGTCGTCACATCAGACTCATCCGCATCACCATCAGCCTCATCAACCGGTACACCAACCCGGGCCACAACACACCGGCAGCACCCTTCCGACGCCATTACCTATACCACAGATCCCATCAATTCACCCAAGCGCAACATCTTTTGAACATCGAAGTGTCAGCCACCGGGGGACAGATTCAAGACCTGATCTTCTACCTACAGCGTCGACAGCTGATATAGGTTTGTGTATAATTGTTTTAGTGATTTCACAATCAATTGTATTAATTTTTTTTTAAATTTGTAATTTATTTGCATTTTCCTTTCAGACTTTTCTTCCTGTAAGCGAATAGGAGCAAGCTATTGTGCTCTTCCCAAATCAATTCCTCCACCTCGATGTAGTGGGAGGTCCTTACTGTGCAAACAGGTGCTTAATGACACTTGGGTGTCTTTCCCCACATGGAGCGAGGACAGCACGTTTGTCACATCTCGGAAGACTCAATTTGAAGAGTATATATATCGGTGTGAAGATGAGAGATTTGAGGTAGGGATTGAAATTTTCTTTTTCTTTTCTTTTTTTTTAAGTAAAAAAATTAATAGTTACATTGATTTTCAGTTGGATCTCGTTATTGAGTGTAACGCGGCTACAATCAGAGTTCTAGACGGGATCCAAAAGAAGATGTCTCGGATGTCTTCCGAGGAACTGTCTAAATTTAGGTTAGATGACACTCTTGGTGGTTCATCACCAACAATACATATAAGAGCAATTCGTAGGATATATGGTGATAAGGCTGTGGATGTTGTAGAAGGTCTTAAAAAGAGCCCAAGCATCGTTGTACCTGTTGTTCTACGAAGGTTGAAAGCCAAAGAAATAGAATGGCGACAAGCTCAAAAGGTTCTTATTGGGCCATTTCTGCTCATTACAAAACTTGATTGTGCATGAGGACAAAATTCATTTAATTTTTTTTCAGGGTTTCAACAAAACGTGGAGAGACCAAAATGAAAAGTTTTATCTCAAGTCTTTAGATCACCAAGGAATTAATTTTAAACAAAATGATCTTAAAACTCTCCGTTCCAAATCTCTCTATAACGAAATAGAAGTAATTTATGATGAGGTGAGTGTTTTCCTTTTTTTTTTTTTTTTTTTTTTTTTTTTTTTTTTTTTTTTTTTTTTTTTTTTTTTTTTTTTTTTAATTCAAAATTTTACATGACACTTGCTCCAATGATTGTTTAATTGACTAATTAACTAACAAAAATTTAAAAAAGTATTAATTGAATGTGTTAAATAATCTTTGAAATGTATTTTATGTCCAGTAGGAGTGGGGTTTGACAAAACTACTATAAACAGAAACACCATTCCAGAGATATTCGGATTATAAAAAAGAACATTTATTTATTTATCTGTATGGTTTATTAATTATGTGAAAATTTATGTAGCAGCTTATTATAATTTTGAACTTACTAAGCTAAATTTCATTCAAAATTAAAAAAAAGAAAAAGATTTTGGGCTTGTACACTTGGGATTTAATTAGGATCTGCTACAAAGCCTGTTAGCTTGTTTTTCTTTTCTTGTGATACTGTTATTACATGTTTTAAAAATATTTTTAAGTTGTTATTGTGTTAGAATTTGTTTTAAATATATTCATAAATGTACATCTGACTGATTAAAAAGAGGAAACAACCAAAAAATGCAGAAATATTTATCACAGAAATTAATTTCAGGTATCTATACTGACAAATGGCAATAAATACTGTTTACCATAAATCCCGAGAATGTGAGGTGTGAATGGGCAGTGAGGTGCCCATTTTTATGAAATTTTAGTAAACATACGTACATCTAAAAAATTGTCACCATTAAAAACTCTTAATTAAGTTAAAATATGGAGTACATTAGAAAATTGTTCAATATAACAATGCCCAGGAGTTAAACATTGCTTGTTCTAAATATTGATCAATGCAGTTATCAATGATGCTCCTTAGATTAATAATACTTTGATAAGACCTTAGCTTTTCAAGCTTGTTCTAAGGTCAGGTACGGAGTAGACAATTCAAAATTAAAAAAAAAAAAAAAAAAAAAAAGATGGAAATGATTGGTTTATTATTTCTATGTTGCAGAGGAATGAGAATGGTGACGGTGAAAGGACAGGCCCCCATCTTGTACTGAACTATAGTGATAAGAGTGTCCTTGATGATGCGGCCAACCTTCTCATTCACCACGTCAAGCGTCAGACGGCTATCCACAAACAGGACAAAACGAGGATAAAGCAATTGCTGAAACACTTCCTTCCAGACCTTTTCCACCATCCACGGCAGGATTTGAGCGATGATGAACGAGACAATGGTATGTTTAATACAAGTTTTAACAATGCGAATGCAGAAAAACTGGAGTTATTGATACATGGAAGTTGCTCTTGATAAACTTTCATCACTTGCGACTCCTTACAAAAAACCAAAAGGCTTATGATAACTTTTAAGTTGGCAAGTTTTGATTTAAAAGACAGATACAAGCCTACAGAAATTAGTTTTTATATTATTTATGAAAGTGATTGAAAAAATATTTTTAAAAAATAGATGTCTGGTCGATATTAGGTAAATGCTATTAAATAATTCATAATAATTTACATTTTAACATCACAGTATTTTTCTTATAAACAATCACACCTGATGTGGAGAAATGCACGTGGCATTAAGCAAGCTAGGATGATCGGAGGTATCCAAATGATTTCTTTTTTTTTTTAAACCTCTACAACCCTTAGTTATTTTTTAATTTTAACAATGGGGAGGGTTAACCAATGCTGGCATTAAAAAAGTCATTTTTTAATGTATTTTTATTTTTATGAAACTAAAACATTTTCTGTATCGGTGGCAATTTTCGAGCACCGGAAGTGCTTGTTTAAAATAAAAATTAAAATATTCACAGATCAGAATGGCGTTTAAGAATGGTTAATCTCAATATAATTTAAACTGTGCTATCTAGCAGAAATGTATCAGCATCAGCAGTACTTGTGCAGCTTCAAAAAGTGAAAAATCGAATGGAAACTAATAATCCTCTGGTGAAAAGTCATGTTTTTTACCTTAGTGTTCCTTTTTCTCAGTTTCTGTTCAATATTTTGAATTGCTTATTTTTTTAGTTGAATAAGTAAAACAAACTAAAGGTTCTGTCTAGAGTTTTTTTGGAAATAAAATTCAGGCCCTGACAAAAAATAATAATGATGTTAATTAGGGGCAGGTTTTAGCGAAATGTCCATTAGTAAAAAAAAAAGTGAATAAGTTAAGCCGTTCTTGAGATAAAAAGGACTTAGGAAATTTTTTGGTTTGCATTTTCAGATAGTTCTTTAACACTGAACAGCGTTTAAAATAACTATTTGCAATAAAAGTTATATCAAAATGTTGACAAGAAAACCGTGAATAAAATGAGCCCAGTCATGTTGTGATGAGCCCATTAGTTAAAGAAGAAGGAAGTGTTAGGAAAAAATATGTGAAAATTGGTTGACCCACCACATAATGCAAATTATTTGGCAAAATAAGTAATTCTAAAATTAAGTATCAAAATACAGAAATTATAAATTTTCATTCATTAGTTTATAATTTTTAGTCTTTTGTTTCAGTGTAATATATTAATAATAATTATTTGTTTATTTCAATCTCAATCTTTTTTCTACCTAACACTGGATAGTTGAACGTAAATTTATTATTCCAGACAAAATGGATGTCGACCCTTCAACAAATAAAGAGAACAATGGGACGACTGTCAACAGTGTTTGCAAGAGCAAGGAGTCTACATCGCCAACTTGCAACAACAACAGCGAACCGGTGCATGAACTTGCTCCCAAGAACTTGCCAGAGCCGTCCTCAGATATGAATTCTACTGAAGAAATGGCTATTGACATCAAACAGGAGCCCGATGATGATGAAAAGGATGGTTTAACAAAACAGAAACACGATCCCCACAATCATGTGAGAATTTTCACATTCATGATCTCTTTTATCACATTTTCATATTCACTTTTTTTTTTTGCAGGATGAGTCATATTCTCTGTTTTACGGCAACAACCATTGGTACCTATTCGTTAGGTTGCATCAGATATTATGCGAGAGATTGGCAAAAATGTCTGAACGGTCGGTTAAGATTGCAGAGGAAGAGGCGATAAACAGTTTAAACCGGCGGCAATCTACAGCAGTTGCACTTAGATTAAAACCAAACGGTAATTAATATTTTATTTGGTACTCGTTTTCCTCACCACATGCATTGAAATCAATTGTAAAATTTCAAATTACCTTTTCAGAACACTGTCAAGACTGCTATGCCGTCATGCTCGATATGGTGAAGAGTGTGCTGGATTGTAGTTTAGACCCGCAAACATACGAGGATATGCTGAGAAACATGTTCGGCATTCATGCTTACATTGGATTTACATTAGATAGAATAGTTTCTTATGCTGTGAGACAGGTGATTTTTTATTCTCTATACAATTAGTTGAATCACTCATTTTTGTTTTATGTGAGTCCTGATCTTTGTTTAATGGCTCATTTTTTTTATTTTTATTTTATTTTTTAAGCTTCAACATCTCGTTTCCGAAGAAAACTGTGTCGAATGTACTGAGTTGCATATGAGGTTCAGCAATAAAGGAAGCACTGGAGGGCTTTGTAGTACTGCCAACTCAAGGTTGGGCGCAGAAGCTGCGTATTATAAGGCTGTGTCATCTTGTCTCGCTGGTGATAGCTGTTACAAAATGTATTTTGTAAGTGTTGATTTTTTTTCTTGATAATTTCGTAATGATAATCCTCCTTTTTTCTTCCTCTAGTACAAGAAGGAAAGCAAAATCACACTGGAAATGCTGGACACCGAGGGTGACGGAGAGGAAGAGGATAATGGAGGAAGAGCCGAATGCTCTGATGTTTCTAGGTCTAAGGGCAGCGAAGGATCTGTGAAGTGGAATGAATTCTCAGGACGGGAAGTTTCACGTCATACAGGGTCGATGTCTGTCTCTGACAAAGCGGACTCGGTAAGGTTGTTTTGATAATAAATAAGTTCAAACTTGAAAACTATTGTTAGTTCATTCCTGTACTAATTTCTTCAGGGTGTGAGCCTCAATGACAGGGAGAAGTGGAGCAAAGCGGTGTACTTGATCAGGAATTTAAACCAACGGAAATGGAGAGAAAACAAACTAGATGACAAGTAAGAATAACATTTTGCCCGACATAATAAGCCTCGTTTTTATAAATATATATATTTTTAATATTTCATTTGTTATCATCAGGACTATAAAAGGAGATAGCAGAGGAACTGATAAATGTCTAGGTTCTTCCAATAACGATAAAAAGGTATATGTAGCAATAAAGGAGAGCTTTCTTTTTAAACACGGAGCTATGGCTAGAGCAAGAGAGGTGAGTTTGTCGACTATTTTATTAAATTGAATTACATGTTTCTGTTATTTCTCTTATCATCCTTTAAAATTTGTCAGACTGCCAGAAATAGTTTCTTTTGTTTATTGTGTTTCCCTTGTGATGGATGTACTTTTTTAACTTTTATTGTTACCTTTTTTTTAACCCATTCAGGGCGCTCAGCACTATTCATTACTCAAGTGAGGTACTTAGAGCATATCACATGCTCATCCCTAACTTTATGAAGGCACTGTGAGGGTGCATGCTCTGAGAGTCAGAAGATTGTTTTTCCCCATGATGCACCGCGCAGCATTTTAGGGTATTACAAGAAATTACAGGTCTCATTTTAAATTTACATTTAGATGAAACAAAAACTTAATGTGTAACTGAATCGTGAGATGCAGTCTGGTGTGACATAGGTTTTAGAAAAACATTTTCTTTATCATACCAACGTTTCGATCTTTATTGAGATCATCTTCAGGGCCTGGGATTTATAAACATTGTTTAAATTGTGTGGTGTTTAGTGAGAGTTAGTCAATAGCGTTAGCCAGCCCACACCTCACAATCTCCATGTAATCATTAACTGTCACTAAACACCACATGTAAGGATAGATAATATTGTACTCATCCTGTATGAACATACTGAGAGTGTGATATCGCACTCATCCCTACCTCTGTAAAGTTAATGAAGGCATTATATCACACTCTACTCTCTTCACGTTAAGAAGGAAGTTCATGCTGTTTAAGTTATTACTTTTAGTGCTAGTGAGAGTGGAGAATTTGGAATTTGGAAAACTATTGGAAAAAGTGCAGATCTAACAAAAGAACAATAGAAAGTTTTAAACAATTAATATTGGAAAAATACTAAAGTATTACATTTAGTAAAATCTAATAAATTATTTTTTACTCTTCTCTGGTTGTTGACTTTTGATTTCTTCGTTTTTTTTTGTTTTTTTTTTCTGAAACTAGACAACTATCAAACTCATTTTCTTTTTATTGATATCGATTTCGGCGGTATCAGACTACATAACAAAAAACAATGTGACTATTTTATACAAACTATTTATGTAACATTAATTTTAATAAAAACTTTTAAATTACTATAATGAGAAACACTAGGTATCTTGTTTTTTCAAAGTTTTATTAAAATTAATGTTATATAAATAGTTTGTATAAAATATTCACATTTTTTTATTATGTTTCTTACCTGCTGTTTCATAATTTGTTGAAATTGTGAGTAGCAGTGAAGAATGAGGTGGTTTAGAAAAACACCTTTTTCATTTTTTGCCAATGTTTCGACTTTTATTCAGGTCATATTCAGGGCCTGGGTAAATAACAATACATATGTTTATTGGAAAAAATACAATTTAAGATATAAATTTTTTATTTTATTATGTAGACTGATGCCTGGATATCAATAAAAAGAAAATTGGTTTGATGATTGTCTAGTTCTTGAAAAGAAACCCAAGTAATAAATTATTTATTACTTGA
Source organism: Cimex lectularius (assembly GCF_000648675.2). NCBI lineage: Eukaryota > Metazoa > Arthropoda > Insecta > Hemiptera > Cimicidae > Cimex > Cimex lectularius. The sequence goes on from NW_019392641.1 coordinate 2,276,363, forward strand.
CTAATAATAATAAATGTATGGTATTTATTTTTTAATTTTATTTATTTCTTTATTTTTTATGGGGTTCACAACAGCAGAGGTCATATATCAACCCCTGGGGGGCAGGGCTTAAAAAAATCCCATTTGTAAGCATGTTAGGTTCGAGTTCAGGGGTTGGAGTTCAAACTGGGACCTTCACCTTACAGTGATGAGCACTTTGTCCTTAAACCATTGTGGCCACCGACTCCTCTACTGCTTTTAGACAAAGCTGTTGTTTACCGTTTTAACCAACTTACTGAGTAGTGCTCACAGTGCATTAGTGAAGGTAGGGGTGAGTAGTACACTTTCAGTACCTCACTGGGGAAGCAAGTGCTTGATTTCTGAATGGATTAAGAGAATTCTAATTTTGGCCATTTTTATTTGAACCTAACCACCCAAGTACCCCTGGTAAAATTTTTTCCTGCTAGTGCAGAGGAATAGATAGAATCAACAACTTATGAAAGTCGTTTCTTGGCAATCCTTATTGTTAAAATTTAATTATGTCAATACTGATCATATTTGTTCATTGAATAATCTGTAATTTTAAACATTGTTTTAGAGTCACTGTCGACTTTCAAGGCGGATGTTTTCAAGGTTTTCCTCATGGCACTCGGCGTGGGCAAGGTTGCATGTGGGACGTGAGGCTAACGAGATGTGTTCAAAGTGGTTTTCGGGAAAGGCTTTGACCGATATCCACCCTTGTAGGACAACGCAGATATCGCACGATCCTGGCAACAAAAGGGCTCCTTACCGGCCTTACATGCAATATACCGTCCAGTTTTTTAATCAAGCGGAGAGTGACCGCACTCCGAGCCCACTGTAAGCCCTGGGCACTCCCTTTGTAAATAACACCCTACCTCATCTTTTATATGGACCTTAATGTACAAAATGAATCTACAACAATGTGTACATAATTTATTTTACAAATTTCCTCTCCTATGCCCATTTCGGATTACCAATTTCAAGACTAGGGTCGACATTCCTTCCCCCTCCTTGTTATACCTTTCTCTTTTCCTTCCTTTCTCTTCTCTTGCTCTCACTCTTTTGAGATACATAAGAATATTATCTGCCTTGTGTGTGTATAACGGTGTCTCAGATATGGTGAGAAGTATTGGATGGGAAGATAAATTAGGCAGTTTATATTTAATACTTTTTGATATTGTGAACTATTTTATTATAGTAAGAAGAAAGACAATTTAAGATCCAGTAATTCTCACCAGCTTGTATCTGATAAATCTTGTATAGTATTTATTTATTTATTGTATAAATATGAGAAAGTACAAAATAATATTATATTGTAGAGAAAAAAAATACAAACTTGATGTGATCTAGTGTTTGTGTGGAAAAGAAATCCAGTACATAAAGACAATTTTTAACATGTAGCTGCGGTTTTGTAATTATTGTATTATTGTTTATATGCAAATTATTTGTAAGAAGTGGTTTTATTGCATTGAATGCAGTAAAATTTCTGTTTTGTAGATATTTAATTAATTTAATTCAAAGATGCAAAATGACCATTCTTTAGTGTGAAAGTGAATATTTTCATTAAGAAAGCAGAGGAGATAAATTATAAAACAAAAGAGCAATAACAAATTTTTGTACAAAGCAAATGTATTGGAATAAATAAAATTAAAATTTGTAACTTTGCCTTGTATTAAATTTTGTACATGTATACTATATTTTTTTGTTATAAATATGTTGAGTGCGTGTGTATACACTGCACACGCACACTACATTGTGTATTATATCTGTATTGTATAGTTATGAACTAAAAATTACCTTTTTTACCAAATTTTGAATTGTTCTTAATTTTTCCTATATTTTTAAACTTATTTTATTGATTTTTGTATTTACAGTAGACTTACTTATAAAATGAGTAATATTAGTAGGGTTCTTTTGGTCAAAAGTATTTCAGGATGTATTCAAAGATCAGTCAGGATTTTTTTATTTTATTTTTTTTTAAAGGAATCCATTATTGGGATGCTAAAAAGTCATCCAGGTCTTCACATTTAAAAAAACAATGTTTATTATCTTCTTAAAATCCACAAAGGAGGTGTTTAAGCCTTTATCCAACTTTCCTTCTAAAGCTCGCTCGCTCTATAAAAATCTGACAAAGGCTTAACCCACTCGTCTCCATTTTTCAACCGACTGCTGCATTCAAAATCCAACTTTTAACAAATCACTGGGCACTGATTTTGACACATAAACTAACTGTAACTGACCAAGGTCAATTCAACTAGTATCAATCGTGTCAACCCCTAACTGCCCAGAAGGGTAGCACCAACCTTGACCATTTGGTTAATCTGGTCCTTATGTGACTTTCACATGAAACATGCGGTTTTGTCCAAGCTTGAAACAAAATAATTATTTTCATTTTATACTAAATTAATTACATTAAAATATATTTTTTTAAAATGATTGTACAACAAAATTAGCACGTAATAATAAAATAGCAATTATGCCCATTTTAACGTCATATTCACTTTCAAGATAATTTTGTGATAAACATTTTTTCCTTTGATGCTGTGTTTTCAGTAAAAACCTCTTACCGGCCTTCTGACAAACTAATATCAGAAACGCGTGACCTATATTAACTTTTTCTTTAAATTTAGCGTCATTCAAAATCACTGACAGTAATTACTTTTGACGTCTGTTTTAAAATCTTTACACATACACTGATGATGGTGACTAATAATTTCAAAACTAGGCCACAAAAAGAAAAAATGTGGAAAGAATGGCACTCGCATGCCATATAGAGTGCTAGTTTGAAGGTAATAAAAAAAAATTTTTTTGCCCATTAGTAGTTGGAAATTTTTGAAAAAAATATCCACTGCGTCCCCAAGACTTCACGTCAAGAGTTAAAGGTATATATATTAAAGGTATATATTATATTGTGAAAAAGTTACTGTTATGGCTTCACCCAACATGTATTATTAAGTCTCCCTGCTTAATAAAAATTAATGTTTTTCCCCCTTAAAAGTAATGAAATTTCACTTTATTTTAGTTGCATGACATTAATTATAAATTCACTAATTTCGTGGTCCGCTTGACCAATTAAACATTACAATTAATTAAGGTTTTTAGTTGAGATGAAAAAAAGTTAATGGCACGAGAGGGATTCGAACCCACGACCTTCGGCTAGATACGCCGCTGCTCTACCACCTGAGCTATCGTGACCTCGATCTATCTCAACTAAAAACCTTAATTAATTGTAATGTTTAATTGGTCAAGCGGACCACGAAATTAGTGAATTTAATGAATTAACTGAAGTACACTTCACTAAAGCTCTCCGTCGCCATTTCAATTGTCGTCGAGAATCCAAACCGATTACACGACATTTTAAAAATGGCAAAAGGAAGGAAAACTCATAAGGTGGGGTTGAGATGGGGAGTTGACGTCCGAGTGGATCGAGGTCACGATAGCTCAAGTGGTAGAGCAGTGGCGTATCTAGTCGGTCTTGGGTTCAAATCCCTCTCGTGCCATTAACTTTTTTTCATCTCAACTAAAAACCTTAATTAAAAGTAATGATTAATTATAAAGTATGAGAATTTCTCATGGGGGCTGCTGGATAGCCTGAATCATGTTTCTGATTTTTTTGTTCTGTATATTGACAAGACTATTTTAATCTGTCAGAAGCGTTTTGGCCTTTTGCCATCTTCAGTCATTGGTTTAGCCATTTGTCACGCTCTGCTTCTATCATGACCGGCCACTAAATATGGCAAAACGCTAGACAAGTATTTTGACATTTTCAAACTGATAGACACTAATAAACTTGGGGTATAAGTCAGTTAATTAAAATAAAGTATAACTTTGGTAACTTTAATTTCTGTTAACAAGCCTTACAACATATAAAAAATAAGTGGATTTATAAAAATAAATTTATAGCCTCTACACTTATCCTAAGTACTACAATGATTAACTAATGTTTCCTTTATCATTTAATCAAGCCCCAAAAAAATTAAAAATTATAGCCTTAATTTTATCCTTTTATGATAAGAATAATGATTTATTAATAAGAATATTTAAATAATTGAAAAAAAAAGTGATTGAATTATGAATGATTGCAAGGATCCGTGTGAAAGACAATTAAAATGTTTTAAGATTAATTGCATAACCCGATTCAGAAAGAAAAAAGCGTTCTGATTGATTGACGATGCTGACTCGTTTTGTTTTTAATAGACTAATCTCATCTAATAAATACTTAAATAAATAACTTGAATAATGATTTTAAGCCGAATTATTGTCTACATCTAAGAATTCAAATAAGTTAGTGGCATATGGTTAGAAACCATAGGTCTCTTTTTTTAATTAGATCATTCCATATAACTAATTGTGCATGTTAAAACAATCCAGTCGGTTCGTAAATACATAATTTTTTACGTAAAGTTTATTTTACAATTTAATAAATATTACGCTGGACTATTTGAGAATAAACTTTCTATCGTGTTAAAAGAGATTTGCTCTGGACTGTATTTTAAATAATTTAATTGACATCTCTAAGAGCTGTTAAAACTTATTAAATATAATTTATTAACTATAAAAATCTATTATTGTTTATTATTAATTTTAATTATTGTTACTATCATTCAGTTTTATAAGTAATCAGGTTCGTTTAAGGAACTTGTTGAAATATATTTTTAGATATTCTATTTATTTTAACCATTGGGGAGTTTTCCAAGAGGAAAAACATTATTAAAGTGCACCCCCCATTGGCAGAAGCTTTTATTATCATAAGCACCGCATTGCAAAGCTAAACTTTGAATTCATATTATTTTAATTTATAATTGCTTTAAGGTTAATATTAGCATAAATTTCTGTATAATAATGCAAGAATAATAAATTTAGAAAAGTTTTGTATTATTATAACGATAGCGATAAAAATTTGAATATGATTGCCAAAACAATTTAAATCAACATTTATGACAACTTGTTAACAGTCATTTCATAAGGCACGTTATAAACCCTGAGTTATTTCTATATGTAACAACACGTGGTTAAACCACCTTTTAAGAATTGAGACTTAAAGAAAAAATTTTTGTGATTGTGATTATAAAAAAAAAGTTTAGAAGAATGAAAGGTAGGCCACAATGTTTTCTTTGAGCAACCGGTTAGAATTCAACTCTTGCGACACCATGTAAGAGTTCGTCATCGGGCTTGTACAATGCCCTGATGCAAACCACGACTGTATCGCTGACCTTTCATACGTGAAGCCATCTGAAAAAATACGCAAGCTATTATCTAGGAAAAACTGATGTATTGGCACTTAAATGCTTTAGAAATAGTTACCTGATGCGACTACAGGGTCCTGCATGATTTGGTGTGTTATCGGGCACAAAAACTCATGAGGAGGTCCGCTTTTGTTTTTATTTCTTAACTCGGCTAATCTTGTGGCTAGAAGCTCCTTTCTCATATCATCTGAAAAAAAATTGAAAAATCCAACAATTAATAGATGTAAATAATCTCATTTCTACAATCTAATTCTTGAAAGTTCAATTGTTTATAAGTGTAAATGAAGAATAAGTAATAAGTACCAATGTTCAATTGAGATAAAATATCTTCAATAGATGTCTCTAAAAGCATTTTACCAGTTAGATTGCCTGGAGGAAAATTTTGAGATTGTAGCCACTTATTGACAACATCAACACTCCATGTCTCGATCTGTAATGAAATTAAAAGCCTTATATTTCGCCTTGGGACAAAATAATTTGAGAGATTAATATAAATAAAATAATAACTTACATTATTAATACAATTATCATTAGCCATGAATGATCTAAACTTTATGATGCCCGGTAATCTCCAAATCATAATATTCTTATCCAATGAGCCTATAAAAAAACCTTATTTTTATCTTACTTCCTTAATTTACTAAAAAAAATTTATAATTTAAAAGAAGACCTATATAGAATTTTTACCTTAAAGTGTTAATAAAATATGATTAATTCAGAACAGAAATACCTGTAGCAAGCATTGTGGCATCCGGTGAAAATGCGCAGGACGTCAATACACGCTGTTGGCTCTCGATGACATGAAGGCAGTTCCCAGAGTACTGCAAAATTAACGAAGCATGAGAAAATTGTAGTGTAAACTAACTGCTAGATATATGTGGTATTACTGGATCCCATAATCTGCACGTCTTGTCGATCGAAGTTGAAGCTATTAACTCCGCCAGGCAAGGTGAATACTTAACGCACGTGACACTTCCGCCGTGTCCTGGAAAAATGAAGTTTTTCAAGGAGAGAGTAAATTAAAATAAAAACTATGCACGTACCGGTCAAATTCCACACTATAGAAACTGCTGGCGAGCAGTTGATGTTTATGTTCCACACTTTAACTATACCATCTTGGCCAGCAGTTACTAATTCATACCTGCCATCATTTACTACAAAAAAGTTGATAAAACTCAAATAAGTGTCAAATTATTATAAGCAATATTTTTAAGTTATTACATCATTGAGTGCATTCAATATATTTAGGAATTAGAATTTTATGCAAATTATTACACTTTTTAAATCAAACACAAAATTAAACTTTTTAAATTTTCTGGTTTTATCATCCTGATCAGCTTATTCATGCTCGTTTTGGTTGTCAGACAGTTGATACCAACCACCAAAAAAATTGTTTAAAAAAATTTACATTTGTATGTACACCCTGAACTTGAACCCGGGACCTTAACCTTAGTCATATGCCTAAACCGTTGCAGCCACTGACAGCCACCATTTTAAAATGTTTAAATGCTATCACTTGACAGTCAAAAAAGATCAGCCAACTGAATGCTCAAGTTACTGAAAGATAGACACTCATGCTTTGACATACAATTCTCAACAATAAATGACAGGACGACACTGGATTTGCAAATTTCAAAATGACAAATTTTGAGCACTAGAAAGATCAGGTCATATTTGCCCCAGTTTTCAATACCATATCTGCTGTTTGTGCTAGCAAATAATAGAAAATAAAAATAATGTTTTAATAGAAGGGATATTCATGAGGTCTTTGAACTTTTGGGGACTAGAGTCAGGTATCTCATTCAGTTTGACAAGTTATCTCGTCCTCGTGGTTTTTTGCCTCTTAGGAGCCCTTGACACTCACATCATCTTTGGTTGAGGTTGTATCCAATGTGTAGAAGACACCTGGTAGCAAATGGAGACCTCCCACACCCTACATTCCCGTCTTCATCATCTACAAACACTTTTCTCCCCCAGTCAGGCCTCTCTCTAACATTAAGACTGACAATGCATACTACAAAATCAATCAAGACTTGCCTTCAAAGTACACACACTTGTCTTTTTAAACTTTACAAAATCCATGTACAAAAGAAATTGGTCAACTGTGTCGACATTGAATTATGTATTATATATTATTTAAAACTAGCATACTTACTCAATTGAGCATGAACTGTTTCTGCGAAATCCATTCCAGAGACTCCCAAATCATGCGCATTTTCCAACATATAAATAGGTGTGACGGTTGGCATGAGCGAAAAGAGCTTGCAGTGCCCTTCACCTGTTCCTGCCATGATGTATTTGGAATCGGGTGTGAAACTAATCCCAGTCAAGCTTTCGTTATCCATTGACATTTTTCTAAAAGGGTTTTTTTGGTTATTTTATTTTATTTTATTGTTTCAGTTTAATAATCTTTACGCAATTGTTTCATATGTGTCCAAATTGTAGATGTGAAGCAGGTCATCGTCTCCACCTGCTGCTATTAGGTGGGAATCGGGAGAAATTTTTACACTGCGAACACCCGAACCGCTCACATGGAATCCGGATTTTTTAATTTTCCCTAGCTAAAGGTAAAATTGATTTAAAAAAGGATGAGAAAGGGAACGGCTGGGATACATACTTCTGGATCCCAGATAACGACTGTCCCATCTAGAGAACAAGAAGCTAATATCCCCGTCTTGTCACAAATATCAACTTGATTAATTGTGTACCTGTGAATGTAATAAAATATATTAAGTGGCGATATTAAATATAATAAAAACAAAAGACAACCTGTGGGCATTTTCTATGCTATGTAGCAAGGTGATATTATTCGCACCGGTCCATCTCCAAATGTTAATCTTATGATCACTAAAATCAAATCTAACATTATAAAAATAATGGCACATAATAAATGAAAATAAGATAACATGCCAAAAAGATTTTTGTAAAACACTACTTTTCAGTGTCTGGTGACTATATTTTGTTGAAATTTTTATTTTTATAAGCATTTTTTTCCCTGTTCATATTCAAAAGATATTGACCTCTATTTTGTTAAATTATTATAATTTTTATTTTCCTCCTGTGTTTATTAAATTATGGATTATTTATATTATCTCATTAATTTAGGCCGTTTTTTAGAAGAGAAGGTACAAAATGCCACAAAAATTCCAAAACAATCTAATAGAGGGAATAAATTGCAACAATTGTAAACTATATTGGTATTAAAAATAAAATAAAATAAAATAGTATATGAATTGAATGAATAAAAAAGTAAGTAAAGTAAAGCCTGTCATATAGGAGGGCTTAATGTATTTCTATCAGCTGGGAGTTGCAGATGGGGGGTCAAACCATTTTACAAAACATTTTTCATGCTATTTATCAATTAAAAATCAATGGGCTATGTGGAGACTCGAACCCAGGACCGCTAGTGAGGCAATACAAGTCGAACGCCCTAACGCCCACTCGTTCACTTGATCCTCTTGAATTGAATGAATAGAAAATGTTACCGGAAACAAGTGAATTATCTTTTCATAGTAATATACCAAGGATTAGAATTCAAACAATCATTATGCAATATCTCACTGTCCTTAAAGCGAAGACTGTCTATTGAGAACTTTGCCAAGGAGATTAAAAGGCTAGGTATTGTTAAAAGAAGAATACCATCTACTCGGACAACTAGGCAATATTGAGAGCAATTACTGCATCAATAGTATACTGCATTATTTTACAAAAATAACTGTCTGGGTACCAGAGTACACAAGGCAGAGGAGCAATTTGTCAGGGAAAGTACAATAGGATGCCTATTATCCCTGAACCCTTTTTTGGCACACCAAACTGCCAAAAATATGGATCCGTCAATGGGAATGAGGCCCAGGACTAAAGCATGTGAATAAGTTCATCAAAAGATCATCACGGAAACTGATATCAGAACTACTAAATCTAGTACGTGTTAGAACTAGAATTATAGTTGCTGCTGCTAATTGAACACTACAGATTCCGGAGGCATTTGTATAGAGTGGAAAGGACAGAAAACAAAGGGATAAAAATCCACAGAAGAACATGTCTTCTTTCGGTGTGAAAGGCTTATTTAAACTAAGATTCCTACTAATCTAATCTCCCTAATCTTTTTGCAGGAAATGTAATTAATTTAAAACCACAATTTTGATTTTGAAAATATAAAAGCACAAAACCTAAATAAATGAGATAATAGAATATACTAGAAATTTTTATTTGAGATGAAGAGAAAATACTAGAAAAACTATTTTGAATATAGTTAGAATAGTTAGTGAAAGCAAACCACATAATCAAATATTCGAAGTTTTAGAATATTAGCAAACTTTAATTTAGAAAGAATAAACAAACCTGCCACCTGAGACAAGTAAAACTTTACTGAAACTAATAGAATTAACAGAAGAGAGATGGTTTTCTAATTCATGTAGAAGTATAACATCCTTTTCCTTACTTGGGTTTGACAACACACTTGAAAAGAATTGTGGCTGAAAAAATCGTTCTATCAGAAAAGAAAAATCTGTACAAAAAGATTAATGGCGTCAGTTAAAAAAGATGATTTACAGAATGTCTTGATCCATGGCCAACAATGTCTGAGTGGAGGTTGAGATTTCCTTTTAAGTCCCAAACTATTATTGCTTTGTCATTGGAGCCTTGAAAAAAAAGAAGGCTATGAAAAAGTGGCAGACAAGTAGTTTTTGTTTTAATCGACCGAATTGGTAACCACCTGATACCAGAAGTGATTGATCTGATGAAAAAGCACACGAAGTCACGTATCTAGAATGTTTTTCCAAAGTCTTTAAACAACGTCCACTTGATATCTGTTTAAAACAATATAATTATGAAAAATGTTATATACCAACTGTTTAGCTATTATAGCAAAAGTGATAGTAAATGAGAGTTTTATTGACTTTTTGATATTTTATAGACAAGTTTTATTCATTCTTTTTTTTTAATGTTTTAAGCTGATAACTAAGCTTTACCTGCCAAATTCTAATTGTTTTGTCTATGGATGCAGATGCGATGAGGTCCCCTCGGGGACTAATCCGCACCTGAGTGACTGCCGAATTGTGTCCAATAAAACGTGTCGTAGGGCCTGATACGGTTGCACGACAGAACGTATTTTGCTTGTCATCTGTGATGATGTGCACTTGCCAGAGTGCGATCGTATGGTCGTTTCCACAAGTGGCCAAGAGGTATATGTTTTCCAACAGGCCATGACTGGCTAAATTTCATAAATATAATGAAACTATGAAGTAAAACTAATGATTATTTAAATACCAGTATGCAATGTGAATTCCGGGGAAAACTCGAGATAGTTAATACCAAGGTCGTGTGCATCCCGGAATGTGACTAAAGCCGATGGTTCGGCTTCTTCCCTCAAAGCGGCCAAAGACCAAATTTTGAATGTACCTTTTAAAAAGTTAAAGCATTAAGAATGCTTAATTGTGAAAAATCCTATATTATATTTGTATATTTAAAATCAGTGGCAAGACCAATTATCAACCTTTGAACTTACTTATCCCTGATTTTGAACATGCGATTTCTATAAATAATATCACTAACAAAATATGTTATCATTGATGATTATTTTTTCCTGGCATGTTATGAACATACAAGCTACATACAACATTTTCAAATTGATTTAACAATATTAATATTGATATTTATTTATTGATATAACATTAAAAAAGTGACCACAGGCCATATGCTTAATTTATTTTTAAGTATATCTAAAAAATTCCACTACTCACAAAATAACAAATTTCAATACACAGCACATACTTTTTTACCAAGGCAAAAATTTAGGTCAATAATTTAAATATTTGATTCCACCAACCTGTGACATCACCAGAAACTATAATATGCTGATCTGGTGAAAATGATATGCCTTGTACACTTTCTTCATTATGTCCATGTATTGCTCTGAAAATTTCTTCAATATTAATAAAAATCACAAAATCCTATGAAGAAGCTAGACAATATCAATAATATTATATTAACAAGCTTATAACAGTTTCTAATAATATTACAAAATAGATCTAAGAAATCAATTTTTTAACTAAGCACTACAGTATTTTAAAAGAATATTGACAATGATTTAAAGATGTTGAGAAGCGATGAATCTTTCTCTCTTTGCAAAATAATGTTAAATCTGTAGCTTAGTTGGTTCCAATCATTTTGGTCAACCACACAGTGTCTCCTCATCTTAAGTGGTGTTTTTTGACCCACCCTGCCTATTTCCTCACCATTGAAATACGTTTAATATACCAAAAATGACAGGAATTTTCATTTCCGTCTCCAAATTCTATATGTCAGTTTGTCCTTTTTGTTCAATAGCATATCATAAAAAATGATAGAAAGCAACTAAATTATATATCATCACACTGAAGACATCAAGAGAAAATCTCACAATAAACCAGTAGTTTGGAAAATTCTGATCATTTCGGTCAACTTTTCCTTAAGATTTTGGTTGTTAGTGGTGGGTGAGTGATGATGCAGTAATGCCAAAATGCATTTGGCAGACCAAAACATTCAGAAACAACAAATATAGACGTTCATCCCCTCGAGAATGCAAAAGAAAATCTCACAATAAATCTGTTGTTTTATTATTTGTATTGTAGGTGGTTGAACCCTTGCAGCTTGGAATTTTATTTATTAACAAGATGAGAATCTGTAGTTCGGTCATTTTTGGGTGTTTTGGTCTGCCTATGCTCAAGATTTTGATTGTCAGTGGTGGGCGAATAGTGATGGCGTAAGACCGAAACTCATGTGATACACCAAAAATTAGAAAAACCAATCTACAGGTTCATCACCTCGCATAAAAAGGAATAATATAACAACAAATGTTTTGGAATTGTTATTAGCAGTGTCTCTACCAAATACTCAATAATTTAACTTAAGTGTATTACTTAAGAAAATGATCATACTTAATCAGTGTAATCTTTTGAAGCGTGATCGACCAGACGCACAGTATGCCTCCTTCTCCTCCAGAAGCCAACAGGCTGCTGTCCTGGGAAAAAGACAAACACCTGACCCCGCTTCCGTTAGCCTGGACCAGGGTCTGGATGCAGTCTCCTGTCTAGAAACCAAGATCCACAATAAACGTACAATATTGAAATGTAGTTCGGATAAAAACCCACTTTGATATTCCACAGATTAATGTGGCCATCAACAGAAGCGGATGCAAGAAGCGGGTATCTCGGCGAGAATCTTACACTCGTAACTGCATATTTATGCCCGGTGAACGGTGAAAATAGCACTTCAACATATCCTGTGCTTGCCTTCCACTCGAACAAGGCGACCGACTTGTCCCTATAGAAACGATGTTATATTAAATTGATTTTAATTCTCTTTTTATATTATGGAACGACAATCAATAATTTATGTATAAATAAATTGTATATACTAAAAAAAGGACGATTATAAAAATAGGTCCGACAATGAAATTTTCATTAATCGTGATGATTAGTTGCATAACGAAATGCAATGGAAAATTTGTTCTTACAGATGTGAAATAAACGAAGGATTCTCAGTAAAACATGCTTATTTAACTCGACTGTTTGCGTTTATAAAGATTTATTTTTTGTGAAATGGCGTGACGATTTGAGGATCCAGCGTACCCAGATCCTGAGGCGAGATGGAACCTATCGCTGAAATCGCAAGACGTCACGTCGCTCGTATGTCTAGCTATTCTCTGCAGTGCTACTGCTGAATCCACACACATGCCCATCGTTTCTGCAGGCTGTCAAAAATCTAGAGCGTGATCCAGCCCGTCGTCACTGGACTCGGCACGCTACTGCACAATGCACCCTATAGCCCTTATCGTTTCCAGGGCGTAACCAAAAACACACATCGTCGATATCGTTGTCAACGAAGCCTCTCTTCCGAGCGGAATTGCGCGACTTAGGATAACATTACGAACTTGGTGAAAGTTTTCGATTATTCGTCAGAAACGGGGGGGTTGGAAGAACTGCAAAAAACCCAACCCGTCAAATAAACTCGAAATAAATTCCTCCTTTTCAGTCTTTCACTTAATTAAATTTAATTTTTAATACAGAAAAAAATATCTGTAAATTCAAGGTCTTTTCTGAAGACTCCCCCAAGGCGAGATCTTTCGCACCATGGCAACCGAACCAAAACAAAAAAAATTGTCTCAAACTTCACAAGCGTTTCGGTTTGATTACAAGGTCGATTTCGACCTGGCAATCAATAGTTAATTGAATTATTATTTTATTTTTGCAATTCGTCGTTTGCGTTTCGTCAGTTTTAATCTTTTGAAGATTCCTAATTTTTTGACTATGTCTCTGACAGCGAAGAGATACTCGATGAGAGACAGTAAGTTGCAGTTTTACATTACAAAACCAAGCAATAGAATTTACATTTCCCTCCTGACAAAATGACCTTTGGATTGAGTGAAATCCTTATGTTTACCAATTTTCCCATTTTTCCCCCTTTCTGCACCGACTGTCATCATTTCACCCCCCAAAACTTATAAAATCATTTCATTGACAAAATTTCCATTAGAATTGAAATTGAGGAGGCAAAGACTTCAACAAGAAAGTATGGAACTTATTAAAATCCTTTAAAAAATACTTTGGTGATTAATTTTACTCAATAAATGATAAACAAAATCATGAATAAGTAACATAATTTCTTTGGTTTGTGTTTTGCATGACTATTTTTATCATCTACCAAGCTGAAAACTTTTTACAAGATCCACAAGACTTCTTAAGTTGGCTGTTATGAATGTATGTTATTCTGCCATTTTTGTTTTATATTTGTCTATTTTACATTGCTATAATAATACATTCAATGTTATATTGTTGCAACTATAGGGAATTGCTTTAGCTAATTATATTCTTAAAATCTTTACAAATATTATGCTCAGTCGCTTATTAGTTTGAGAAGATTCAGCTAAATTACTACTGGAAGAACAAGCTGGAGTTAGCAAAAAAGTGCAGTTTATGCTCGCCTTGTGGATTCCTATTGAGCTTTTGATTCGATTAGTCATGATATTTTATGGCAGAAATTGTTCCATCTTGGTCTGAGGGTCTGAATACCCTGAAAATTACATCTACATCTCTACCAGTGCTCTCTTAACTACCATCTAAAAAAGATGGGCAAAGCAGAGACATGCCGACTTTGTCAGGAGCCAGAGACATTGGTATATGTCCTTTGTGAATGTGAAGCATCAGTCCAGTTACGGTACAGCCATTTTGGTAAGGCAATTCTCACACCAAAAGACGTGTGCAAAGAGACACCGAGGAAAGCGCTTCGTATTATGTGAAAACTTATAAAAATGAATATTAATCAAAGCTGAGGTCTTGGCTGGAATATAAGAAAGGAGCCACCTTCCATACTAATGATGAAGTCAAACAAGGTGATTTCTTGGCTACACTATTTAATTACTTATTCCAGAGTACTGTAAAAGAAGAGAGCATCATTAATAAAACTTGTCAAATGCGCAGATGATATAGTAATCTAAAGCCTAAAAGTTCAAGCACTAAAAATTGTTTTTGAAACTTTTGAAAATAAAGGAAAAATAGTGGGATTGAACATACATGAAGGAAAAGGCAACAAATATTTAAAAATGGCTTCCTTATCTCGTCGAACAACTTCATAGACTGTCACCCTGGAAAATTGCAAATTTGAAGTTGTAGATAATTTAAATATCTTTGATCAGTTTTAACATCACAAAACATAACATAAGAAATTAAAACAAAAATATTACCATTAAATGATCAAATATAAGCTGTTCAACCTCACAGTTATTGTCTCGTTAAACAAAGATGCATCTATATAAAGCATTAATTTGCACAGGATAGGCTATGGTGCTGAAACATGAACCTTAAATAAGTATGACATAGAAAAAACCATGAATAAGTATATAAGAACAGGCGGAAGGAACTAGAAGGAAGGGAAACCGAGAATCAGATGGAAGGATGATGTTGAAAAAATTTAAGGACGATGAGAGTTGTTAACTGGAAAGAGGTGGCAAGAGACCAATCCTGTCTTGTGAGAGAGGCTAAGGGCCACATAGGCCTGTAATTCCAGCTTAAGTAAGTAAACTAGATATTGATAATCCACATATTCATAATCCAACAATTGAAAGAATCAACATGGTAATTTTTGTTGGTCCTGTATCCTCAGTCTTTTAGTTCTGTCAGATATATTTTGAACTTCTAGCCATTTTCAGTGGTAGTCTTGACAAGATGCCGAAATGCATCTGATATACCAAAATGCTTGAAAATGACCCAAATTACAGGTCCATTTCCCCAAAGACATCAAGAGGAAATGAGACGATGAATATAAATGACATAGAGGCAAAATAAGGAGTGATGAAATCGTTAATTGAGTCAAAGGAAACACTTGATCGCTCAGAAACGAGAAGTTGCATTTCATAGAGTATTATGAGAACTACCAGAAATCTCTTTTTAAATTTAGCTAATAGAAAGGAGTTGGAGAACTGGCAGATCACTATAAAAGTAAGTTCTAAGTGAACACGGACACATTAGTCATTGTTTGTTCAAATGGGAATCATTGACACACCCCTAACATTTACCAGATCTGTGATATTTCTCCATGTGATTTGTGGGGTGATAAAATGTGAAATTTGGTCTTTACCGATTTAGTAACAAAACTTAAATGGAAAGACCAAAACATTACAATTATGGCCTGTCATCAAGGGGGTTTGTTCAGTTAATAATTTTACATTCTTCCTTATGTCATTGAGCACAGAGCTAGGAATAACAAATGTAATGTCTAATTCATGATCCAGCACTGAAGATGGCAAAATGTCGAAACGTATCTGACAGACCAAACCAGCAAGGATAGATAGACGAAAATGATTGGTAACGAGTAATGACCAAATTTCATTTCATCTTTGATTGAAGATTACTGGAACAAGAAAGGGTGCCAACTAGGATTCCGCTGACCTAAAAAAAGTAATATTGGAGAAAGTATTGAAAACATTTATAAAACATTTGATATTGTTTTAAACTTGATGTAAATAGCAGCACGCATTAAGACCAAAATAATCAGAAATTACCAACTGTATTAATATAAATATGTATGAGTATATATGTGTGTAAATGCCTAGTATATATGTATGTCTGGAATAAATTAAACATTTAAAAAATCATACATTAGTAATATCAAACTTGGGTTTTTATGTTTTCAGCTTACCCTCTCGACTACACTGGGAAAAACATTGTCTGGGAGAACATGGCAAACCACTACCGCCGTCTTTACTGCGCTAAGCCCAAGGTAGACACCAACCTCAGGAAGACTGTCCAGCAGCGTAAAAATATGTATATTTACCTAATATTGCATCCCCAACTATTTGTCAGAAAATTTTAGCAAAATGCCTAATTTTAGATACTCTGCACAGCAAAATGCTGTTAGGCCTAACCCTCCAAAACAGAATTGTACCAAGGTATGTGAAGTTTACTTTGAAAAGATTGATAATGATCAATGGTTATTGCATCGTTACTAATTGTCATAAAGTTTTATAGTTATAGAAATAACACTATAGAAATTAATAATTTATTAAAAGAGTACTCAAAAGAAAACAAAATGTAATATTTTTAAGAACGTATGGATTGTAAGTTAGATATGAAGCAAGCACCTTCTTTTGTATATAATTTTATAAAGAAAAAGTATTTCATTTTTAAAGGACAGTCCGAAAATAAATCAGAGCATGAAAATTGGGAACATCACCATACCAGTAAGGTTCACAGTCAACAAAGCTATTCAAACTCAAAATTTCAATGGTTACAGGTTTAAAAATTAAATTTAAGTTTATTTGAATTGGAATATTCTAGCTTTTTTCCATTTCAGGCCAATTGACAAGAAATCTGTACGGTTTTTGAGGGACATAACGGATGAAGCGCTTAAGAGGGGGGCTTACACGGATTTCACTTTGGAAAGAATTTTCATCAAGCATGACAAGAAGAACAAATACAATCTCAGTAAGGTAGAGATAACAAATTCCATTAGTGGCCAAGTGGTTTGGGCATGGTAACCTGGGTTCGAATCTCGGCCCATCCTGTATATTTTTAATTGAGTATAGTATGAAAGAAATGTAAAATGGTTTAATCTCTCCATCCTGTATGACAGAATTTTTCAAAAAATATGCAGTTTTGAATTTATCAAAGAAAATCATGATTTTATTTCAGGCACTGAGAGAGAAAGAACTTAACCAATTAAGAAGTGAGCTTGGAATGCCAATTAAAATAAAAAACGTAGAAAGTGAACAGAATGAAAACCGTAAGGCAAAAGACTGTGAACAAACCCATGCTGATAACGAGGCTGTTGATGCGTTGAATACATTACTGGTTGATTCAAAAATGAAGCATAACATACTTGGCTCACTTGGCATCTCCTCACCTGAAAATGTTCTAGTTAAGGATTTCAACGAACCAGGAAGACTTGTAAAAAATTATGGTACCGAAAAGGTGACAGTTTAGCTTTACCTAAGTTTATTAAAATATTTGAATTTTTTTAACATTACTGTGTACTGTAATGTTTCTGAATTCATATTCCATTTTAGGAAATTATTTAAAAACTGCCATGATAAAAAGTAATTAAGGCATCACTAAATCTTGTTATTTGCCATGCATCCAACTGTCTAACATTGTGATTGTTTTTGATTATATAATTTAATTTTTCTTATGAAAAACAATGACAGCAGAGAAAGCTTGCAGATATACTAGCTTTTGTTAATTTTTATTGTTTGGGGTTTGCTTCTCTGAAGAGCTGCAAAATTATTCCAATGAAAATAAACCCTTTTTAGTAGCACTTCTAAAACAATATGAATTTAACTTGATCAAACGAGTAGCTTATATTCAGTAGAAACCAAGGTTTTATCTATTTTCTACATGGCAAGTTGTTTTATTTCTTTTTTATTGTTTGTTTTGTATTCACTTTTATGTATAAAATATTGAAATATACCTAAACCAATTTATAGAAGTATTAATATTTATTTTTTTGTTTTGTAAGGATGAGAAGATATTGAAAAACCATGTGAGCTTTAAGAATGTAGATGTGTCATCAGAAAGTTCATATGAAGAGTCGATCAAGGAAGAACTTTTGAACGTCTCAGAAAAGGACTTCTTTGCAGACGAGGCTGAAATAAAAACTTACACTGTCCTCAAAAGACAATCGCCAGATGAAATTAAAAAAATCGAGATAAATGAAAAGGAATTGCCATTACAAACAGAGGAAATAGTGGAATCTATCGACAGTTCCAGTAACGAAGAGGCCAAAGACTCCAGTGTATCAGCCATAAAAGAAGTGGACATACCATCGGAGAGTTCGAACATTTCAACTAAACAATCAACAAATTCTAAAGAGAAAAACGTGGAAGCTACAATTGACAAAAACGATGCTGAAAATCTTGAACAACACCAAGTATTAAGCGAAGCACAAAGTGAAAAGAAAACAAATTCCGATGGTAAAAATTCAGAAAATGTTGATGATCAGTTATCTAACAATGATGATAATGATGATTTTCAACCTGATACAACAAGTGAACTTTCCTCAATCCACACAGAATTGGAATAAAATAAGCCATTATGCTCTTATTTGGCAAATATAATAAGTATACTTGTGTAATATTATTATACATGAGTTCAATATATAATGACATCAAGTTTGTCTTTTATTTTTTGCCCATAACTCTAAGTAATTGCTACTGTCTTAATGTATGAATATAAAATGTCATATTAAAACTTAGATGTAGAACCAATGCTGGGTCCGTCTAAACTCTGTGTTTTTAATGTTTCTTAAACATGTTTTGACTTTGTGCCAACCTCTGTAACACTTAATAATTTACTGTACTGGTTCAACATGAGTTTAATGACTTGCACCCACAACTTTAAGACTTAATGAAATAAAGTTCATTAAACAAACACCAAGAAGTTTTTATATAATTTAAAATTAAACAATTTTGGACCAAAAACATGGCATACTTGAAATATGTTGGTTTGTCTTTTGGATATATCAGTGCAGACAATAGATGCAACTGAGACAAACCTGGCAATAATCTAGTATATCTTTTTAAAATACCCTTATGTTTTTCATTTTAGCCAAATGCTTGATTCATTTTTTACTTTTTGGGGAGCATGAAAAAATTGGCGGGGTATGGTGGGATCAAACCCAAGATTGCAGGGTCTACAAGCGATAATCACTCCACTACTGCAGTCCCCATTCTGAAAGTTTCAGAACATTTTCAACCCTTATTAAATTAACATGTCATTTTAAAGAACGTTATCAAAGCAATAAAAAAAAAAATTTAGTACTTACAAAAGTAAAAATACGCAACATTTTTTTAACTTAATTGAGCGTTTATGTTAGAAATATGTCAATAGCAAATAAGGATGAATAGCAAGCATACATCACTCAAATATGCTACTTTTAAAGAATAATTATAAAAATCTTATTTTTTCCTATTAAAAAATATTACATCTAACAACCTTAACAGCTCTTGTAAAATTAGGAACATGCATGTGCACACTTTTTACAAATTTGTATTGTGTTGTGACCTAGTAGGAATAGGGGAAAAAATTAATTTTCTTACCATTTGCTGTTTTTGTTTTGAACAAATTGAAAGGAAAAAAAATGTGTAAATGGATTAAATTGAAAGAATATTTCATACAATTTATTTATGTATTCTATACATTCTATGAAATGCAGTCAATGTTTATCAAATAATTTAATTGTAAGCTAATGTACTTGTCAAATTGGCAGACCCAATGATATAAACCATTTAAATGATTTGTATGGTGCAACGATAATTAACCTTTGTTCAGTTAAATTTGATTTGATTGTTGTTCAATTCATTTTTTCATTAACCGCCTTATTTAAAGTTTAAAATAAAATTCTATAATGTAAAAAAAATATCCAAACAAAATAACAATTTTATTATCACAAAACATCTCAAAGATAATCTTGATTTTTAATTACATATTTTTATACTTTCTAATTCGTACTTAAGGCCCACAAACAGTATATTTGGTAAAATTATATATTTTAATATTCATCGAATAAATGATGATTATTTACATCAGTTCAATAAAATGTATTCCTCTGATTAAAAATTGAATTGCTTATTTTTGAGATAGCTTTTCATTTTCTTCTCCTTTACATGGTCTTGTCGTGCTATTGCTTTTTCCTGGTCAATCGGTTGAGTATGAAAAAGACAAAAAATGGCCATAACACTATAAAGACAGCTGTCTCTCTACGCATGTTCCACAAGCTGAGACATGAACTGCGTTTTGCCATCTAAAATAAAATATAAATTCCAATGAAATAAAAATGTTAAAATTCGTTTCAATGTGTGATAATTGAACTTACGATGACCTGCCGATCTTCCAGCTCTTTTACTTTTGCATTGGCAAGCGATAGGTCACGCCGTAATGATTCAATCGCTCTTTGCAGAATTTCATTGACTGAATCTAAATCAAACTTTAATTAACCCTCTTCTTATTTCTTAATGGAGTTATTCAAAGAAAAACATACACTTTAAAATAAATATAAAAAAACAATCACAAAAGTCTAAACAAATATATGCTGAAGTATACTTTAAATAATTTCTTTCAAGTTTGCCTTATCTCTGATTTTTTAAGTACAATTTTTATGCTTCAAATGATAATTATTCAACGTATGATTTTGTTTCTCTCTATAATGTTAAAAATGTTTTGACTGAAGTGTAACATTTTAATAGTGTAGAAAGAGAACAAGATGGGGAGAGGGTTAATATATTTTTTTGGTTTAAACTTTAAAAAACTATTTCATATTATACATCGTTGGAAAGAGGAATATTTTTCCTACAGAATAAGCTTAATTTGAAATTAATTAAAGTTTTTAGTTGAGATAAAAAAGTCAGTGTCACGAGCAGGATTCGAACCCACGATCTTCGGCTTGATACGCCGCTGCTCTACCACTTGAGCTATCATGACCTCGATCCGCTCGGACATCAACTTCCTATCTCAACCGCACCTTTTGAATTTTCCCTCCTGTTTGCCATTTTTGGCCCATGGCAAGGCCACGAAGGTCATGGGTTCGAATCCCGCTCGTGCCATTGACTTTTTTATCTCAACTAAAAACCTTAATTAATTGTAATATATTAATTGGTCAAGCGGACCATGAAATTAGTGAACTTAATTTGAAAGTTAGATGTAGATGTATTAGTCGAGGTATGTAATATACTGCGCATTTAAGAGCTGTTGTATCCCCCCATTCTGGGCCTATATCACACCGGTGAGTCCTTGTTCATCAAGGAATTTGATTAGTAGGCCCAGTTTCAGTGGTTGAATTTCTTCTACGGTCACATTGTATGTGCAAGAAATTCCTCCTGCGGGCAAGTGTAGAACCACATTTTGTTAATAGGTGTGTTGGTGTTTCCTCTGCTTTGCAAAATCTGCACATACCGTCTTGGATTATACCTATCTTCTTTAAATGTCCATTTAGTTTGCAGTGTCCTGTTAAGAATCCTGTTAGGATTCGCTGGTTTTTATTGCTTCCTTTGACACATTCTATTACTACTTTCCTTCTGAAATTTGTTAGGAGGTTCTTGGATTGTTTGCATGACAATGTGTGAATTCCATTGTTCCCTCATTTTCTTTATGCCCTTCTGTCTCATTGAGTGGGTTCCTATGCCACAGAAGGGTTCGGGCCTTGTCTGCGCTACAGCAGTCCCTTTTCTTGTAAGGGTGTCAGCTTACTTGTGGCCTACTCCCACATGTTCTAGGACCCAGCAGAGGCTGACTTTTTTCTGCATACCTAATATGTTTAATGTGATTTTGCAGTACAACACCAACTTTGATCATCTTCTGATCATTTCCTCAGTTTCAATAATTTATCCGATAGGAAAAAAACAAAAACAACTGCAGAATCTATATTAATGCTATTTTTTATCTTCTTGCTCGGTAACATTTTAATCAGGAGTATTACCGACTTTATTAAAGAGTTAAAATATTTTATTTACTTAGTAACTTGCTGTTTATGGATTAATGGACTTTAAAGTAACATTTTGAACTAATGATGTTTGAGCCTAGTGCTTTGACGGCTACATGGATATCTGGCATGATAATGACATGTTCTTGTTTTGGTAGCCCTATTCAAGTCGAATTAAGTACACCTCTCAATTGCATAAACCTCAGCTTAGAAGATACTAGTGAGGTTATTTGATTAACTCCTAATTTGAAAGTTAGCTTTGTTTTTGTTTGGTTAAAATAGTAAAAGATTTTCTGGAAGGATGGTATTTTTTTACATAATATTAAACAGCAATTTATGACCAATTGAATTAAAAAATAAATGAATAAAAATAGTGCTAAAAATGGATTACAATTTGTGAAGTTACAGAAATATTTTTAACATAAGATTTAATCCAACTAAACTCTCTTCTAAAAATGTAATTTCTTCCATCTCTCACTCTCTCTCCTCCTCACTCACTGGTAAATGTTCTAATTTTGTGACCGCATTACATTTTTTCCGATCATTTCCTCATTATCAATAATTTATACGATAGGAAAAACAAAAACAACTGCAGAATCTCTATTAAAAATATTTTATCTTCTTGCTCGATAACATTTTAATCAGGAGAGAATTACAGATTTTATTAAAGAAATTAAAATATTTTACTTAGTAGCTTGCTGTTTATTGATTAATGGACTTTAAAATAACATTTAAATTCCTCAATAGCAAAAAAAATTTAGTTAAAAAAAATAAAAACAAGTTTGAATAGTGGGAGCACTGTTTGGTAAGCATTGTGTAACATTCCACATAGCGAACTATGTGGAAAATTATTTAAATTAAATGATAAAATATTAGATACTTTTATAGGAAGTTAATTTCTGCATACTTGTCAGTCATGTATATTAATTTGTAAGTTATATTGTGTGGACTTTTAAATATAAAAAATCTGTTATGAAAGCAGCAAACAGTAATTAAACTAAAAATTTGAATAAGATAAACATATTTCATGACAACATCAAAAGACTAAACATTGTTTTTCTTCTAATATTCCAATTCTTTCTAAACAATTCAAAAATTGGTAGCATACTTGCATAACGATAAAACTACCTTTTTGTGATAATGGTGCGGTCTGGGAGTTGTTCCCATTTTGTAATTTAGTTTTGTGAGGTTTGACAGTTCCATTCATCAACTCATGATGGTTCTGAGATGCTTCTTTTTTCTTATGGTATTTAGATGAATCGAATACATCTGCATTCTAAAACAAAAATAAATTATTATTATTTTTAGTATAAATAATTTACAAGTATTAATAATGGCTTTATACCACAGGAAATGTACAAGACAAAGTTTGTTTAAAACGTGTAGAATTAAGTGACCATTAATTAATGATTATTTGGAGATTGTGAGATGCGATCTTTGTTTAAAACATTTTGTTGTCTGGCAATTTTTACTGAGTTGAATAGTTTGGTTAATTTTTTAAACAAGCTACACAATTAAATAAATTTATAATATTTGATTAGTCGATTATTTTAGTTTTACTGATGTAAGATGTAAAACAATAACCAGAACAGCCAGGACAGAAGAAAATATACCTCCTCCACAGAATCGAGGAAGTCTTCGTCATCGTCGTCTACATCTACAGGTTGTGACAAGTGTTGTGGTGAAGACTGACTCGATGGATTAGATGCTACTTCCCGATTTGGAGATGTATCGTGTGAAACTGAAAATGTTACAGTTCAAAATTTCTTTTACATTTCTATTCTCATAATAATATTTATGTAATATAAAAAATTACCAAACGGTGAACCTGGTTGTGACCTGACTTTCCTCAAAGTAGGGCCGATGGACATTTCAATATCCTCAACATTGCCGGAGTATGTGCTTACGCTTGTAAGGAAATTGGCCACATTGTCTGTCAATGCCATAGTCTCGACAATCTACAATAGAGAAGTACAATTATGGTTGAAAATAGTTCATTCCACGATGAAGTTGCCTTTAAAAATATTTTGTTTTATTATGGATTTAGAGTACAATTAAAAAATAAAATAATAAATCTGTTCTTTTACTTAATATCTCTAAATTAGCTTGTATAGCAAAATTAGATTCATTCATTATAAATCATTTAATAAACTTCCTTCAACTATAACAAGTAGTTAACAATCTCGAATCACAAAAATTGTTTTGTTTACTTTCTTTTAGTAATATGTGGGGAGTGAGTGGTTAGGTCAACCGACTCATTTTTGCCATGCTAGCAGTTCTGGGTTTAAATCTTGGTAAAGCCATGATCGTTTTATTCACGGTATGAAAAATGTATTGTAAAATGGCTTGACCCATCGTCCAGGACATCTAACGCCTAATGGGTAGTTGGATGTTAATTCCTACTGTATGGCAGAAATTATTTTACTATTAGTAATATGCATTATTACGTAAACATCAAACAAAATTGATCTTAAATAAAATAGGAAAATTTAATTTAGAGTGGCCATACTTATTTCAAGCTAATATCCCTTTACTTTTCGGTCAAAAATTTAAATATTTTTAAAAGATCGCTTCTGTTACCTTGTTAAGCTGCTCAACATATTTGTTCATAGCTTCTTCTTTAGGCATTTTGCCAAGCTTGTTCCAAGCATCCCATTTGGCCCTTCTGACAACATCCCAAAATGGAGGGCACAATCCTCTATTTTCCCAGCCTTCTGTCGCCTGTTTGAAATAGGCGTAAAATGTAAGCATCAAGTCATTTGATGGCATAAAAGAACCTAGAAAAATAAATTAACTAATTTTAAAAAAATCAATCTTTGCTTAATCAATATTATATACCAAACACAGATACCCTTTTTTCAATCTTTTAATTATTCAACCACTGATTAAAAAGTGCCAATGAACTCTTGTTGAATTAATAATTTATGGTTTTTACACTATTGTCTGTACCAAAATAATAATTCAATGACTCACCCCATAGCCTATCGTCTATAACTTCATGTTTTCAACAATCAAATACATATGCATATATACAAATACATGACCCACAAAGTACCACGGCTGACTGACCCCCCCCCCCAAAAAAAAAGCTGTTTATGTAATAAAAAAAGAAACTGAAGATATGTACCATTACTTGGCAGTTGTGCTATACATAATTAACAGTATAATTAGCATACTTTAGCTTCCTTATTGAAGAATTTAATAATGCTTATATATTCAACAGCTTATATTTTGGTTATAGATTGGCAATTCTAGCCTGAAATTATATTTTAATGTAATCATTAAACTAACCATATACAAAATTTTACTGCGACCACTTTGGACAGATGGTGGAACTCTGGCATTCTGCCAAACTATCCAACATCCAATTGTATACATTTCTCCTAATCGAAAGTCCTCAGACAAATTGTCTCCTTGATACTCATTTACCACTAACCTTATTATCCACAGGCTCAAAATTCCTTTTGTAAACAAACTGATCTGTTCATGATTCAAAAAATTTCCCACCAACGATTCGATCCATCCTAACCCTCCTGCTTAAGCACTCTCTACATTAACATTCCGAGAACCCACCACTTCATAATCGACGCTGGTTTTTCATGGCATCTATCATGAGTGATCACATTTCACCCTAACATGTATAGATTACAAACAAATACTTTAAAAAAATCTATTTGATAATTGTGGATGTGTCAAGGGATTTGCTGTTTTTCTACAAGATTGAATAGCTTTGGTAATTTCTTGGGGGTATTTGTCAAGTTGTACTGATTTTGTATAGTTATTTTAGCAGGGGTCATTTCCAGTCAATGAACAATGACAGCTTCAACAGTGAGAAGTGTAGGCAATAAAAAAAAATCTAGATTTGTACCATGACATGGCAGTTGAACTGTATAATTAACAGAATAATTAGCATACTTCAGCTTGCAGATATGATAGTAATGAAAACTTAAACAATTAATCTTAAGAATGGGCAATAATGTTTTTATAATAATTCAAAAGTTTATTTTTTGGCTGAGATTGGCAATTCTAGCATGATGGTTGCCAATAACGCTGCAAATTGTGTTTTCATTTGTGTTATTTAATGTTGTTCTATTCTATTTGATACAATATGGGTTGTGATTTTTTTTTGTTACAAAATTTAATCATTTCAGAAATTTCTTGAGGATAATGACAGCTTATCATGCCAAGTTGACCTGGTTTTGTAGGCTGATTATTGTAACTGGTACCATTTCTAGCCAAAGAACAATGACAGCTGTTTCTACAAAACAGTCATTACATTTATTCATGTTTTTGTTTTTTGTTCATAAGGTTGCATAACAAAAATATTTTGATTAGACCCCTAAAAATAACTATTTAACTGTTATACATTGACGTTTTTATCTGACAAGGATGATAGCCTACAACTGTCGAATCACAAAAGTGGATGCATGTTTGAATTTAGAAATAAAAGCAAAGGGCAACTTTCTAACTGTGGAGAAAGTTTAATTGTCGGTCTTGTTAATTTTTTCTTACGAGAGGGGGATAACAGAATACTTCCGAGTCATTCCAGATCTTTCTCGAGATGGGTATTGGAAAATTTATCTGTCTCATTACTGATAAAGTACCATTACTTTTTTGTTTTGCTTTTATTGATAACTGTGAATCTATCGTCATTTAAGATTAATAATGTTTTTAAAGTCATTTATGTAGTTTCTTTACGTCGTTGTCATTCGAGTGTGATCATATAATTTTGGTAGTGATATAATTTTTTTTACAAAAGTTACCATTTTTCGGAAGGTTCCGTATCACGCTGACGGCCGCGTTGAATCTCTCCTCGGTTGTCATTTCGCACCCTCCAGTGAAATTACGTTTAAAAGACTGGCCGTGGAGAGGCGATTTTCTGGGCAGACTGTACGCGAACGGGCCGAGGGTCGGAGATCGGCGAAGAGGTCGCCCGGTGACGGCACGGGCGAAACGTCAATGTAGAGGGGACGAGGCGCGGGCGTTTTGCGTTGGCCTTCGGACGTGAAGCGCGAGCAAGGCCCGGGCGTCAGAGAAGGGCACGGCGGACGGAGGCACACTGACACCGTGGCCGGGACTGGTCGGCGGTCGGCTGTCACTACTCCCTGAGCCTGAGCCTGATCCCCGATCGGAACCAGAAGCGCAGACACATCGCGCCTTAGCCTGCGGATCAAGTATCGATACTTCACTCGTATCGGCATTCTCATTTCGATACTATCTAGTACTTTTTCCCGCGAAACTTTTATTGTGATATCAAAACGATAAAAAAATGATTGATAGATATATTAGATCAGTAAAATAAGTATTCTTACTGGAACAATCGGGGGAGCAGGAAATAGTTTTAATATCTTCATTTCAATCTAATTAAAAATAAAGAGCTCAGTAATTCGCACTTATTGATGCAAAGAAGATTCGGATTAATGAAAAAATTCAAAAAAATTTGAATTGAAAAAACAATTTCAACACAACACTTTATTATTATTGTATATCAAAAACGTTAAATAGAGAATACATGCATATATTTTAAGAAAACCAATAAAAAATATATATTTAACATTTTCTTCCTCTTTTCCACTCAATTATAAACAATGGCAATAAACAAAAAAAAAATTAGTAGTGAGAGAGGTGAGGGATTCACTGAACAAAACGAATTGTCGAAAATTCGTATAGTCTAAGCTAGTCTTTCGTATGACCCATCGAACACTTTCTCCCTCACTCTTCTCTCTCTCACACAGTCTCACTTACCTTCTGTCGCACTTACTAACTCTATTTCTCTCTTTTCTCTCTCTCTCTCTCTCTCTCTCTCTCTCTCTCTCTCACTTACTTTCTCTCGTATACTCTCACTCCCTTACTTTCTCTCGATTTATATTTTTCTCTCTTTCGCACTCATTTACCCTTTCTATTTCTCTCTTTCTCTGTCCTCCTGTCTCTCGCACTCTCTCACTCACTCTCTCCTTCTTTCTCTCTCTTACTTTCTCTCGCACGCTCTCACTCTATTTCTCTCTTTTTTTTTCTCTCTCTCTCTCTCTCTCTCACTTACTTTCTCTCGCATCACTCACTTATTTCTCTCGTATACTCTCACTCCCTTACTTTCTCTCGATTTATATCTTTCTCTCTCGCACTCATTTACTCTTTCTATTTCTCTCTCCACCTCTCTCTCGCACTCTCTCTTTCTTTCTCTCACTTACTTTCTCGCGCACGCTCTCACTCACTTACTTTCTCTATTTCTCTCTCTTTCTCAACTTTTCCTCTCTCTCTGACTCTCTCGCACTCTCTTACACACTTACTCTTTCTAGTTTTTCTCTATCTCTCCTCTCTCTCTCTCTCTCTCTCTCTCTCTCTTACTCGCTCACTTAGTTTCTCTGTCTCAAGCTCTTTCTTTCGCCCTCTCTCTCGCTCACTTATTCTCTCTTTCTCTCTCACATAATTTCTCTCGCCTCTCTCAGTCAGTCACTCTCTCTCCCTCTCTCAAATTATTTAATGTATTTTATAATATAACATTTATTTATAAATTAATCCACGTTGTATGTAGAGGACCGAGAAACCTAATGCTACGTGGAAAAATAAAACGCTATCAATCAATCAATCTTTCAAATCACACAGTTACACCTTCAATTTGGATGTTCTTGAGAAACAACGATCTACGGCTTGCTGAAAACTATTACCTTGGTTTTATTGTAATTAATTTTAATTTTTCAACGGTTGCAGAAGCTTTCTATCTGTTCGATAATGTATCTATCCGCAAGATAGCCATTTTTAAGTTCTTTGGGCGAGGTATTTTGTTGAAATATACTAGGAACAGAATGGGTTCCAGGATAGAGCCTTGAAGAACACCAATGTCTCTCGGTTAGGAAAGGGATGATCGAAAATGTAACGTCGTATGTTGTTTTTGCAGTATTTACTGAGGAACCTCTTGGTCGCTGGAAGGTATGTGGCGACTCTTCACAAATCACTTAAGATTACGAATTCAATAACAGCATTATCTCTCGTGTCAGTATTGCAAGCAGGACTGTAGGCTTTAAAGTCACCGCCTATAAGGTAAGGGATGTGCTTATATTTATTTATTATGCTTGTTATTTAATCGAGGTCCTCCTCTATATTTGAATTTTGTGGAGTAAACCGAAATTATAAGCATTTCTCTTTCATCATTTTTTATCAAAGTACATGCAATGTTGCTGTTTTTGGCAATTTCAAACTTTAGTAATCGGGTTAAGTACATAAATGGCTGCCATGATTTTACCCGAAGATGCATGTTTTTGCCCATGCTTCTTGAACAAGTCGTATGCGTTTTTTTCCGGCCAGTACTTTATTAGCTTATAATTAAGTTCGTCGTTTACCGGTCTTTACAAAATTCTCTAACCAACCTCGAACGTTGGTGCTAAAAATCAAATGTTTCTCAAGAAAGGTAAACTTGTTACATTCTCTCACTATGATTTAAGTTTTATTTATGACTATAAATTATTTGGATTTAGCATTAATAGGTGTGCTTCTGTAAAAGATAACCATCGGATTTATAAACCGATCAAATGCGAAATTTAATTATATTTCTTACTTTTCTTATATAAAGCCCTAGTATGACTGTAGTACTGTATCATTGTTATTTGGAACCAATATACTAAGCACTGAAACCTTGGCGACTGTCCAGAGGCATTTTTGGAAGGTAAAAGTCACCTGGCTGTTTTTTTAAATTAATTTTTATGTTTTGCACCATGGGACTCTTGAATGTTATTTGGATGGATGTTGAGGATAACCCTGTTATCTGCATAGGTATATATAATAATAGGTGTTATTACAAGGGAATTTACACATGCTCGCACAAAATCACGCATACATTCAATCTCCCAACTGTTAACAAATAATAAATATGATTCGAAAACAGAAATGTAACGCTAATGTTCGCTCAAAGATTCTTTAAATTGGCCAAACTGATGAGAAAACAGATGTCGTGACTGGTGCATGAATATCGAGTAGTGGATGTACCCGCCAGCGATATACCATCTTCCTCCAGGATCTAACGAGAATTACGAAAGGCATTTCCGCTACCTCTTCAGCACCAATCCTTACGGGTGCGGCTCTGCTCCCCGGTTCATTCCACCACGGAGATCAGGTAACAATCCTGGGTCTCCGGGAGAGACTGCACCTCCTTCGCAGCCATCGGCAGTTGAGGGGCCAGTAGGTTTTGAAGACAGATCGGCGAATACGACGGAATCGTCAACCGACAAACCTAAATGGAACCCCTCTTTGTTCGTCACTATATTAGTTGTGATCTCAGCTGTTGTTTGTTTAATAGTTGTTTTACTCTTGTTCCTTTAATACATTTGTAATTTTTAGTTCGAAATAAATTTTAAAAAAGAAATTGCTTATTCTGATATATCCCTTTTTGATTAGCAGTTGGTTTGTCCTTATTTTTACTTTCTCCTGCTGTACTTTTCAATTGATTTGGAGCATTGAATTAAGTCAGGTTGACTCTCTACTGTTAGATCTATTCCTGAGGCGGTATGCAGAAGAGGTCGTCCTGGTCTAAGAAACTCCATCTACAAGGCTAGTCATACTAGCATGACCGGGAACGACAAAATAAATGTTAAAAAGCAAAATGATCATTTTACACTTTATCATTCATTTCACTATCAGACTATCAAAGTTGAACGAAAGGTGTGTAGAACGAGTGATTCTATAACACAAAATCCTGCTTACTGATCACGTGCTGCCAAATTTACAACCTTTCTTTCAAGATCGTACTGGAACTCAGGTGCTCAAATTTAGCCAACCAAATAGAATTTGTAATACTGCACATAAAGTTATGTTTCACAGCATATATAGGAATTGCACAAGACAAAACACTGGCTTTCGGAGAGTATAAAGAAATCCGCATGTAATTGATGTCATGTCGATAGCAAGTAAAAACTGGAGCTGTCGACCAGCAATTCTGATCTGCATAACATGATCGATGCGAGACCCATCCTCGTTTAGGGCGATTGGTTGGCCAAATAAAGTCAGACAAGCAACAAAACAAAAATAACTAGGATAAACAAACACTCTTACAATTAGATCTTTTCTTGAACGTGATTTTTTCATCTTTCCCATTTCATTTTAGCGCCTAGTTTGGTCTGGTGCGTTTTAACTGAAATAGGATATTTGTCCACGTTGGGCATCGCAGTAGAGATTTTATCCCAGCCTGGCATTTTTCTTCTAATTAAGTTTTAATCCATCTAGAAATTTTTCTCTGCTGGTATTAAACTTTTCCTTGCAGTACATATTTTGTAACATTTTCTCCATACAAGTTATGGGACCTCACCGCTTCTATTATAACATAGATACATGCGAGCCTCAGCTTTGACTATATTTTGATTTTGTTTGTTTTGATTGGCCCAGGTAGTTCGCGGAAACTTCTCCTCTGAGTAAATTGTTTTGGGACCTACTTTGTTCCTAATCACCGATTTATTATAAGTACTGAACTGGTGATAGAACTGCTTAAAGGGAACACAACCCCATGAATCTATAAATTTATGCATATATTCAATACCGCATGCATCGCTCGTTCACTAAGAAGAAATAATAAAGCCAGTTTGATTTATTTTCGCGTAACTAAGTTTCTGCCATTTTATATAGCATCCAATCAAAAATAGCGCCGTGGTTAATCAATATGAACGGGCCAAGGAAAAATTTTTACTTCCATCAGCAGACTTCGTCTGAACCAAAACAGTTTGCGATATCACCTTTACAAAACTGCATCTACCATAGCCCGGTATGTGAGTGTAATAGCCTACGTTAGATGATAAGAGACTATCTTCTTTTGTTCGTCCTCTTACTCGAGAAAAACCTGATGTGTTCCCCTGTGGTCGGTGCTTGCTGACCAAACCCACTAAAATCCTATGCCACGTGAACAACCCACCAATCAGACTCTATATATAGCTTCACTGTAGCTAATAAATTATTTAATTGTTTAACTAGTAGGTAAGTGGAGCGGTCCTGCCCAGGATGCCATATGGAGTGGGTTTCTTGTTGCTCTGAGCTCAAAATAGTGGCGGTGTGAACCTTTCCATTGCACACATCCGTAACAAAAAAGAAAGACCTTTAGTTCTGAGTACCTGGGGACAGCCGGATGTGTGTTGGCAACAGCTGTGTTAAAAAATACAACAAACTTTGGAAAATATTTAGTTTTACCCAAAATTTATAATGACGAGCCGTAGGCCAATTTTGACTGAACATTTGAGTTTTATTCAGATCTGTTTCGTATCTTGTTTTTTTTTCCCAACTGACAAGGTTTGTAAACAATAATTTATTGACGTTCTTTGAATGTATAGTAATTATTAACAAAATTATTACTAAAATATATATACAAAATTCGAACTAAAACTACAATATACTGCGCCACTCTTTATAACATCGAATATATTTAAAAACCGACACTTTGTCGTGAAAAAGTATCAGTATCAACCAATGGAGTTTGTAGATGCAACAAATTCAAATTCATTCATACAGTGTCGACCAAAGTTTCGAAATCAATCAATCCAAAATGGAATAGTACTGTACTTCCGACTGTGACAGATATTGTCCAAAGGAGGACACATAAACATAGACAATAGCAGCTGGGGGTCTGGCAACAACCACGTCTTCTCGCCGAACCTGTTTCCGCAGTTGATGAAGTCGCAGTCGAAGAATCTCTTCGTTTCATTATAAGAATGAAAGTTACCAAACTGAAGTAAATGTCACTCTTGCCCCTGTTAACATATTATAATTGTTATTGTTATTCTGTGAAAACCCAGACAGTTTATTTTCAATTATACACTTATATAATAATATTTCAAAACATATTATTTATTTATTTTTTTAAATCGTCTGACAGGTGATCGTATTTTGATGAAAACTGAAATAATACGCCACTATTTATCTCCAATTTCGACCATAAAAATAGTTATAAAGTTTTTTCGTGTTTTCAGTGCAAAAAGAAAACTGTTTTTAACGAAAGCGCTAAACTGGGTCCGCTTCCGTTAGCACCTTCCGATCCACCATGTAAATTACGAATAAATTCTTCTTGGGACATAGCCGAAAAGGAAGAGAAATACAGTTTTGGATAGGATAGGATTATATACTGGAGAGAACTCCTCATATGCAGATACCGTTTGTATGCCAAAGTGAAATAAAAAAGCCTGTGTCAAGCCAGAAAGCCCATGTACAAATGTACTTCTACGAGCCTAATTCCTTTCCCACACGACTCAGCAGGTTGATTTACACCGAAAAAGACAATGAAAATTGTTTCGATTTTTTTTTTTTTTTTGGGGGGGGGGGAGGTTGCGTTTTTCTTGAAAAATTCGTGTCCTTCGAGCCTAATTCCTTTTCCACTCGACTCAGCAGGTCGATTTACATCGAAAAAGACAATAAAAAAATTTTCGATATTTTTTTTGGAGTGCGTTTTTTTTGAAAACTACATGTTCTACGAGCCTAATTCCTTTCCCACTCGACTCAGCAGATCGATTTACATCGAAAAAGACTATACTTTTTTTGATTTTTTTGTATTTTTTTGTATTTTTCAAACCTACGTGTCCAACGAGCCTAATTTTTTTTACAGGGTTCGCAACATCAGGGATTATATCAACCCTCAGGGTGCCGGTGTTTTTGAAAAAAAAAAAAATTGGAAGTATGTATCTCGAGTTTGAATGCAGGGCCGCTGGATTCGAACCCGGGACCTTTACCTTACAGTGATGAGCGCCGTGTCAATGCCTAAACCGTTGCGGCCACCGACGCATCGAAATTTACATTTAAAATCGAAATTTGCATCGAAAAGGACAAATTTTTTTCTCGATATTTTCGGGTTTTTCTCGAATTTTTTTTCCCGCCTTAAAAGCTTTCAAGCTGGGTTGTGAGTGGGCCACAGCCCAGGAACCCCCCGACATCGGAAACCAGGGCCCTGGCAGTATCACGCGCCCTGGATACCCTTTCACAACCATCACCCAACGGGCACCCAAACCGCACCCCAAGACACCTCCCAACATTGAGTAAAATACAGATTATTGCAAGAAATGAATATTTTTTTAATTAAATTATATCATTTGATCTTCATATTTCAGAAATTAGTTTAGTTTTTTAAGGAAAGTTAGTAGTTTGTCTATTTGGTCGGAGTCATCACCAAGCGAGTCTTTGATGTTGGTTGAAATTTCCAGCCGATGTCTTTCTCCTTCATATTTTTTGCAAAATGTGTTTAACTGTTATTCTTTCTGTACAAACATCACAAAGCGGAGTATCTTTTTTTGCCATGTGATAAGAATGAGTAAGCCTACAATGAACAATTCTGAGCCTAGCAAGGACAACTTCTTCGTGCCTGGAACCCCTATGAGATGAGGCCCAAGGTTTTACACAGTCTTTTATCTCCCTAAGTTTGACATTAGAAGTTGTTTCCCATTCTCTTTGCCATAACTGCCAACTTTCTTTTATGCCAAGCTGTCACATCGGATTTTGGGTTTTTTGTAATTTTAAC
Source organism: Cimex lectularius (assembly GCF_000648675.2). Lineage (NCBI taxonomy): Eukaryota > Metazoa > Arthropoda > Insecta > Hemiptera > Cimicidae > Cimex > Cimex lectularius. Next base: position 2,311,031 of record NW_019392641.1, read on the forward strand.
TCCATTAAGGACGGCCTGCTTTGCCTAATGGTCCACCTTCTCATTGCCAAATATTCCGCAGTGTTCAGGAATCCACATGAATACTACTCTATTTCCCTGATTTTGCAGAGATTCAATGGAAAATGGGATGTCTTGTATCAATGGATGTACAGAAAAGTTATTTTTAAGTGCCAATAGCGCCGACAAAGAGTCAGTACAGATGACAATCGTTTCCCTGGATGGGGCTGTTAAGCACTTTGCTATTGCTATAAGCTCAGCAGTGTAGCTGCTACATATAGGTGGTAGGGTAAATATATACTGTGCATTATTATTATAAGTGAAAAAAGCAGCACCCATCCCTACATCATTTTTTGAACCATCTGTAAAACAGTGTTGGATTCGAAAATATATCTATTGTTTTATAAAATTCTTGACTGTACATATAGGGGGGAGTATTCTGCTTTGAAAATTTAGTAAGGTCTAAGCATACATTAGGCTTTGGAAGCAGCCAGGGTGGTTTAAGTGAAACTCCAGTTTTATAGAGAGGGGGGATCGCAGCATTTATTAATTGTAAATGAGCAGCCACTCTAGATGGAAAATGTTTTCGATGACAACACAGGGTATTTTCAAACGGAATAGTTTCCACATGGAAAATGGGAAGCATGAGAGAATTTTCATTGCAAAGTTCAAATCAAGTCTTAATCTCCGATGTTTGAGTGGCAATTCTCCGGCTTCTGCATGCACACTAATAGATGGACTAAATCTAAGTGCCATCTAAATCCGTTATGGCAAACCTGTGTTTGTATCGGTTCAATCATGGACAATGTTCTGTCACTAGCAGAGCTGTTTGCACAACTCCCATAGTCCAGTTTAGAGTGAATGAGACATCGGTAGTTTTTTAGCATGCTAGCTCTATCAACACCTCATGTCGTTCCACTAATCATTTGGAGAAAATTGATAGAATTTGAGCATTGTGCTTTCAGTGTTTTCAAATGTTTAGACCAATTAAGAGTACGATCGAAGATTACCCCTAAATATCGGACAGAATCAGCAAAGTCTACAGGTGTGCCATGAATTTTAAGTGACATATTAGTATGAGGCCTTCTCTTTGCAAAAAAGGACCGCCTTAGTTTTTGACAATGAAATCTTGAAACCATTTTTGGTTAGCCAATCGGAAGCAGAATTCAGAGCGTCCTGAATATTTTCTTCCATTACACTTAAATTTTTTCCCTTTAGATAGATACAAATGTCATCAGCATAAAGCATTATCTGAATTGGTAACTTTGTTTTGTTAGTTATATTATTAAGTAGGACTTATAACTAACAAAATAAAATTACCAATCTATCTGCATAGGTGCAGAACATGGCACTAAGAACATAACCCTGTGGCATCCCATTTTCTTGGATAAATTCTTTAGATTTAGCCGTCCTGCATCTCACTCTAAAACGTCTATCAGATAGAAAATTTACAATAAATTTTAGCACATTACCATTAATACCCATTTTAATACGTGAGTTTATTATTAATCGTCTCCATATTCAATCGGACGCATTTTCTAGATCTAGGAAAACAGCTAGGACTCTATCGCCATTATTAAATGCATTCAGAATGTCAACCTCTAAAACAACTTTGTGGTCAATTGTAGATCTTCCCTTTCTGAAACCACTTTGCCAAGAAGGCAATAAATTAATCACAAAATTGAGATTTATTATTTTTATAATCACACAATAAATCAGATGGTTTACTCGGCTAGAGTCATTAAGCCACACTGAAGTGAAAACAGCTAAAAGCGTCCCTATGTTTTCATCCCAAAAACAAGCGAATGAACTTTCGTGCGGATCTGCTGCAGTCATTACAAGTACTGAAATAAGAAAAAAAAGTCATTCTAGAATTACTATTAAGATCGTCTTGCAGTATATCATCAAACATTGAGCCTGAAAAACAAGCTTCTATGTAAAATAGCATGTATAATATATATATATATATACATAAAATATAAGATTGAGGATGAGAAAAAAACATTTAATTTAAATAGAATTTCTAGATTCCAGCGATCACCTTCTTGAATTGTTGCTTCGAGGCTATGTCATTCAAGACATATGCAAGATCATTAGCATATAACATTTTATCTTGAAGGGACAGGTACCCAGGACTACCATGGTCTACAAAATTTACAATAATGGTGTCATTTGACAAAAAAAAAAAAATCGTGTCTGCAGGTCACAATTCTTTTTATTTTAAGGCAACAACCAGAATATTTACAGAATGACATGTTAAACTTCTTTATATACTGTTTTCACTTTTCTTAACTTGTGTAAAAGTTCAATTCAATTGTAAAAGAGACCTAGTTCGTTTGACTGTTGAAATCTACTTTTTGAGATCTGCCTTTAAAACAGTCCTGAACTCTGCTCCTTGTTCTGCTTCTTTTAAATTTTTGAAACTGAAAAGCCTCCTTTTCAATTTGCTGAAAAATAAAAACTCTTTCAGCAACTATAATTGTCCTCCTTTAATGTTACAAATACCACCAGAATTTGTAAACCAAGTACTGGGCATAAAATGAGCGTGTTTTATTTATGAAAGTATTCAGTAAGTATTGAGAAACAAAAAGGATTGATTCTTGAAATAAAGTGCAACACTCTGATCGACAAATAAAATTTACAAAAAATTTCAGAATTTTTTTATCCATATCAAAATTACAACTAATAACAATTCCTTTTTAATAAGAATAGATGGCTACCTCAAAAAAAGTTTTATTGTGTTTTTGTTTTATTATTACTGTTAAGTAGCATAGTGTATTCATAGTAATTGAAGGGAATAATAATAAGTATAACAATGATAACAATGATATACTCATGCTGAGACTGTTGCTAGTCTGACGAAATGTGTAAATTATGGAACAAAAATTCGAAATTCTAAGTAAAGAACAGGAATAAATTTCATAATTTAAAATGGGTTTTTTCATACATTTGGTCTTCCAAATTAAGTATTTTAAAAGGATAAATTAAGGCTTTGGATGGCAATGGGATAGATTAGTGTATGGGTGAATGTTTTGAGTCAGAGCTTTACAGCACACAGAACGGATATAGCTAAGATAAGCCATTAAAACACCCTTAAAAATTAAAGTAATAATAATAATAATAATAGGACTATAAAACGTGTAACAAACAAGAATTTCCGCTCCGAGAAAAAACCGAAGTTTTGAGGTATATTGGTTTAATAAGTGTATGACAGTGGTGTGTTGTGGAAGCTAGGACGTCCCTTTGTCAGCCCAGCGTTTTTTGAAGTGTTTTTTGGTGAGGTGAGTTCAACTGGATAAGTTTTTTGGACGATTAGACAAGTCTGCTGGGTGCTAGTTTGTAGCTCGCATTCCCTATTGGGAAGTGTTGGGAAGTGTGGGGCCTGAATCTCTCTAGAAACCTGGTTTCAGGGTTGGGCAAGATTTATTTATTTAGTTTTTCTCTTTTTATTTAAACGCCATCTGTTTTTCAATTTTTCAAAATTTCCCAAAATCATTTCAAAGGCCCTCTCGGCCCAGTGGGCCGAGAAGGTTTTCGAAATCGATTACCTCCTCTAAATAGGACTCCCTCTCCTGTTGTTTNATTTTTAAATTATGGAACAAAATTCACAATTCTAATTAAAAAAAGAAACAGAAATAAATTTTATAAATTTATTAAATTTTATGCAATTTAAAATGGGAATTTTGTATGCATTTGGCCTTCCGAATTAAGAATTTTAAAAAGAAAAATTAAAGCTTGGATGGCAATAGGATAAATAAGATTACGAGTGAATGTTTGGAGTCAGAGCTTTATAGCACTCAGAAGAGATATAGCTAACCTAAGATAGAAGGTTTGGATGTTAGGGCGTGAAATGACCTTAGCCGTTAAAACGCCCTTAAAAATTAATAATAATAATAATAATAATAATAATAATAATAACCATTCCTGTTATAATGATAATAATACAACAATTACAGGATAGATCCTACAATATATAAATTATTTTCAATGATGATTTTGTTCAGTACGAATGCTATGATAAGAAATGACCAAACTACAAGTACTTTTGTGATTCACACTTTGATTCATTATTATAATGGTAAATTGTTAGTAAATGTTATTTATTTAAAAAATTCATGAAAAGGAATAAAAACTAAACTGTGTCCATTTCTTAAAAAAAAATATCAAAGTTTTATCACGTACAAATTCGTTTGCCCAGATAATAATAATCTTAAATTTTGTTTCCTTATAAATCATTATTGTGGCAAATGGTTTAACAGTTGAAAGGTCAAGGCCTTTATAGTGATAAATAACAGGCTCTGCAGTCCACTACCAAACACTTCTCGTGTAGAGTGAATCAAATTGAACATGAAGAATAGCGTGCTTTTCCTTTTTTTCCTTTTTGTTGTCCATTTGTCTCTTTCCCATAAAATTCATAACGCGTTTCCAAATGGTGGTAAAGCATGGGCTTTACTAGTGGCCGGTTCATCGGGATTCGATAATTACAGACATCAGGTATTCTGACAGATGGACTGGTATTTACAGAAACTACTATTCTTATTTATTTCCTTGTTTTTTGTTTTCTTTCTTTAAAGATTTTATTCAGTATATAAAAATTTTCAGTATACCCTTTAAAAAACTTTCATCGTGTTTCAGGCTGACATATGCCACGCATATCAAATATTGCATTCAAATGGCATACCCGACGAGCAGATAGTAATAATGATGGTCGATGATATTGCCTTTAATAAAAAGTTTGTATAAAAACTTAATTTCTAGCAGTTAATTCTGAACCTTTAATCTGCCTAAAAATATTTTCAGTTGTTCGATATTCAGAAATAATATTCTGTAAATTGAAAATTTCAGAAATCCGACTCCAGGGAAGATTATAAACTTTCCAGGAGGACCGAATGTCTACAAGGGCGTACCGAAAGATTACACTGGCAGTGTATGTGATTTTGCTTAAAGACTTAAACGCGTTGTTAATATTTTTTCTTTTGATACAATTAGGACGTAAATCCAAGTGTTTTTCTCAATGTCCTTAAAGGAAATCAAACTGGGGTCAGAGGGATCGGCAGCGAAAAAGTAATACTCAGGTATAAATTCTTTTATTCTAATTTTTGCTTCAGGGAATTGATTTTCATTTAAAAAATTTACATTCAAAGTAACAATTTTCAGTGGGCCAAATGACACCATTTTTGTAAATTTTGTCGACCATGGTAGTCCTGGGTACCTGTCCCTTCAAGATAAAATGTTATATGCTGATGATCTTGCATATGTCTTGAATGACATGGCCTCGAAGCAACAATTCAAGAAGGTGATCGCTGGAGAGATGATTGAGAAGAAGTTCTATTTAAATTAAATGTTTTTTCTCATCCTCGATCTTATATTTTATAATTTTTTTTTTTTATAGATGCTATTTTACATAGAAGCTTGTTATTCAGGCTCGATGTTTGATGATATACTGCAAGATGATCTTAATAGTAATTCTATTAAAGTATTTAAGAAACTTTAAAAAACTGGAATGACTTTTTTCTCCTATTCCAGTACTTGTAATGACTGCAGCAGATCCGCATGAAAGCTCATTCGCTTGTTTTTGGGATGAAAGTATAGGGACGTTTTTATCTGACGTTTTCACCTCAGTGTGGCTTAACGACTCTAGCCGAGTAACCCATCTGATTTATTGTGTGATTATAAAAATAATAAATCTTAATTTTGTGATAGGAAGGCAGCATAGAAGACATAAATCATCAGTTTGAAAAAGTGAGAACCTTAACAAACACAAGCCATGTTGAAGAATATGGTGACATCGACATAGGAAACACAAAATTAAGAGAATTCATTGGTTTCCATATGGAACGCAACTTACAAGAAGAAAATATATCCATAGCGCCAAATGCAAGTGTTCAAACCATTTCTTCTTTTTTAAATAACTAACTCTTTAAATTAATTTTACAGGATGTCGCAGATAACATCGATGTGCCTCTAATTGCACTATCAAAAAAATACGACCACGAAAAAAATGAAAAAAAGAAGAACTTGTTAAAACATAAGATTCTTCTGTATTCAAAGGCAGGATCAATTACATCAATTTTTAATCAAATAGCTGTACATACTAATCAAAAATAATTTTCAGATGAGGAAAACTATTCAGACCTTAGTTAATAGGGTGTTAGCAGCAACTGTGATAGATTGGGTTCAAAGAATAAAAATAATCAATTCAAAATCTACACTAGGAACTAAAAATATGCCCTGTTACAAGCGAGTAATCGAAACATTTTCGTCTAAATGTCTATCAGTTACAAAAGTAAACTTTTTTCTTTTTTAATAACAGCAACAACGAATAATATAACTTTTAATGTTTCAGAATCTGTATGTGCGAAAACACCTTTACATATTTACCAACTTGTGTGCTGCTCCGAATATAACAACAGAAGCAATTGTGACCGGAATTCATCAGTCATGTAAAGCGCCGTTGACACTGAAGTATTAACAATATGAAAATATGAAGAAAAAATATGAAAAAAAAAAGATACACAAAAATTGAACTGCAATTTATTTAAAAAAATAGATCACTCCAATTAAGAAAATATTAAAAGTGAATAGTGACTTAACAAGAAATTATTTCATATGAGAATATGTATAGCCTAAGGTCAATTATATAAATGTTTAAGACAAAATTCGAAGTTATAAATTTTTATAAATTTGTTTTAAAAGTAATGAGTATGTAAAGCTTGTGTTGTTTGTGTGTATGATTATTTGGAGATCGTGAGATTCGGTCTGGTTGACATAGGTTTTAGAAAAACATTTTCTTTATCATGCCAACGTTTCGATCTTTATTGAGATCATCTTCAGGGATCAAAGTGTTTGTTTTCTGTGTAGATGTGTCATTCTTGTGTGCCATGTTGAGAGTGCCCACGTTTCTAACATTGTAAAACCTACGTCACACTAGACCGCATCTCATGATCTCCAAATAATCATTGGCCTAACGGTCACTAAACACCACACGTTTGTGTGTATGTTGTGAGTGTATGTGCAAAGTATGAATGTAAGTTAGCTAATGTATGAACACCAAGGACAATTTATATAAACCTTGGGTAATATGCCACTGTCTTTCAAACACTCTGGATAAAGGTATGGACCTGAAGAAGAAAGCAAATTCAGTTGTTACTAATACAACAATATAATGTTTTTGAGTGAAAAAATGGTTGATATTTCTAATACTGAAAACTGTCTTTCAAGCAGAGACTGTGGCTATTGAACAACTGAACAACAACAGTTGAAAATTGGCTATTGGAGATTAAAAGGCTAGGTATTGTTATAAAAAGGTTAGCCATCTATTCTGACCTCGGACCTGGCTGCACTGAGTGCAATTACTGCATCAGTAGTAAAGTCCTGAGTTGTTTGAGATTGCATCAATGCCCTGTCAAACATTGGGGAAAACGACAACATTGCCCTTATATGGGAACGAGAGGGGCAACAAAGAGGGCGATAAATTAGCCATGTAAAATTCGATGAGGACACCTATTGGCCCAGAATACTTTTGTGGCGTACCAAACAGCCAAAAACGTGGATTCATCAGACTATGTATTGAAAATAAGGGAATGTAGCCCAGGACAGAGGCATGTGAAAAAGTTCATCAAAGGACCATTGCAGAAACTAATGGCAGAACTAGTAAATCCTAAGACGTGTAAGACTAGAATAATAGTTTGACTGCTAACTGGCTCTGCTGACTCCAGAAGCATATGTATAGACTCAGAGCAGCAGAATTGTCTGTGCAGATATTGCCAGGAAGAAGCAAAATTGGCAAAAATTCCTCCCCCTGGGACAGGAAAAGCCCAGGCCTGAAGGATACATACAGTTGTCCTTGAAAAAGCTTTGGGAACTGGTAAAAATCCTTTACTGCATATTTTTCGTTATTATTTTGTATTATTAGTATTATTTTTGTCATCGTTGTTGTAGTTGTTACTTTTATCAAATTAATTAAATTGTTAATTTCTTATATTTTTAATTATATTTTATTTTTGTTATTAGTTTAATTTTTATTTTTCCCAGATTTTATAAAAGTGCATTTCTAGACGTTGTATAATTTTTTGTGTGTGTAAATATTAGTTTACATTGTAAACTGTTACTTTTGTTACATTTACGTGGGCTAGCCCCTTAAATAAATAAATATACGTATAGATTTTAGAAAGTTAAAAATTAAAATATCTTACACTTACATAATAAGGCATCGATGGTCGACCAACCATCGATCCAACAACGTATCTCTTTGTAGCAGGATTCTAATCACTTTGTAGTTTGTATTTATGTTTTAGCAAGGACGTTCCTTTATCCTTATCACTTGCGACGTGTTAACGGTTTTCTTCCATTTCTTTTTGTCGTCGCTTCATTTATACTTTATTTCTTATATAATTAGATTAATTTGCAATACTTTTGAATCATAATTTGGCTGAATAAAACAAAAATGATTCATTTTATTAAACTGGGCACATTATTTGCCTGTGTCGTCTTGGTATTGTCAACTTACGACTCTGAAATCACCGAGGCGGTCGCCAAAGCAGAAATTCAGGTAAAAATGAACAAAACCTGCCTTTCTGAAATAATTTCAAGTGTCGAGTCGAGAAAAACGAACGTTTTTATTTTGAAAGGAATGGTTGATTGATTTTTCGTTCGTTGTGGTTGACTAATATATAACTTAAATTTATGTGTAAATAGGCCAGTCTTGCGATTCTAACTAAACCTGGCTTAGACATACCACCTCTGCATATATCCAGGGAAAAGGCAAAATTAGTTGTACTCATGTTGCAAGCAAGGGCAAACAATTCAGGATGTACCATTGAACATTGTACATGAGTGGTCAGTCCGATGATGCAGTCAAAAATATATGAAACTCTTAGTTTTTTTTGGGTGCCATGAGAATTACACTGATTGCTGCTGTGAAGATGTGTTACCTACCACAGATCTAAATCAGTTGAACATAAACTCATATAATAAGCTACTTATGATGGCAAAAACAACTCAACTTAGATAGAAACGTCAATATTCCCTTGGACACCATGACTATTATGCACGACTTCACAACTCAGTGGATGAGTGGTTAAGCATCAGGCTCTTGACTAGTCCCACAATGAAAGTCGGCACTCATCAATAGAAGGTCCGGGGCGGGATTGGATCTCAGCAACTCTAAATTCATTCTTTAATTGACTTTGATTTAAGAACACCAGGGGCTCAATTTACACACCTGTTGTTCCAAGCCCCCAAAATGGACTAAGAAGTAATATAATATAAGCTAGAAAGCTGCAGTGCTTAGGGGGACCAACTCCAGTTCCTGTATCCATAATGAAGTTTTAAAAAAAGTGGTAATGACCACAAAAAAATTCCAAAATTTATTAGAAGACCATATTTGGTATGTGCTTGAGGTGACTCCCTTGCTCACTGCTTTCCGTGACAGGTCCTCTGTTGACCCTCTCATTGTATTATTGTTGAAAATATCCATGAACTATAGCATCTCAGCCAAACAGTGATGTTGTCTAGGTCCCTAGTCACACATCTGGAAGGTAAAGAAAAGGCAGACGAGGCAGCTGAGGCATCCCAAACCTCTGGATTTAACCGTGATCTGGCCCTGTGATGCTAAAAATGCATAAAAGAAAGTGGTAGTACCTATGGGCAGGTCGGCAGAGAAGCTCTTGTGTATCAGGAGCCCTGTTGATAAGTGGCCCTCGGAGGACCTGACTTATAGAAGAAGGGTCATCCTCAACTGATTAAGGATAGGCCATGCAAGGTTGACACTCTCTTTTGGGCCAAAGCCTGCATTCATTGCTGCTGTGTCCAGCCTACAAAGAAAAGTTGCCTGATGTGTCCCGCCTATTTTAAAAGTGCAATTCCGTGGCTCCAGATTGAGAGTACGAATGCCACCCGATATGAGAATTATACTTGAGCATGGCAGCAAGTATTTAGGTCCCCTGTTCTAATTCTTGAAGGGAATGTTTGTTTTACTGTATAAAGTAGTGTGATAGTGTTTTGAGTCCCTAATGTATGGTGAGAGTGAATGTATTTATTGAAGTGAATGTGTAGAGCACAATGGCCTTGGCAGAATATTGAGAACCCCACAAACCCTCAATTAGGTTAGTTATATAATATGTGTGGAGGGTGATGGAAGAGTATCAAGTATTCCAACTACCCTAACTGAATGAATTTATTGAAATATGAAAGAATATATTTAAGAAGTATAATAAATAAAAAACTATATTATCAAATCTTGATAATATTGTTACTTTTATTTTTATTCAGTAGGTTATTATCAAAATTTATGTTTTTCTCTTACTACCCACTCTATTTTATAGACAGAGACAACCAAAAATGGTTTAAAATGTTTTTATTTCTACTAACTTTTTAATTATTTTTATCAGCTTATTCCTAATTATATAATTACTCAATTAATTATACACATTTTTTTTAAAATGAAACATGTCACAGGCAGGATTCGAACTCACGACTTTCAGCTAAATAGTGGCTAAATACCACTTGAGCTACTGTCACTTCGGTCGCTCATGCCACAAACTTCCCGTTTCGACTCCCCGTTTATTCCAATTGTAAGGGTATTTAGCTGAAAGTTGTGGGTTCGAATCCCGCCTGTGTTAGAAGGTCCGAAGTATTTGTGTGTTGCATCTACTGGTATACATTTCAGTTGTTTTCTAAAGTCCAGTACATTAGGCAAAACGAACATACATATATCCCGCCTGTGACGCAAATTTTTTATTTTGAAAAAATTGTGTATAATTAATTGAGTGTTTTTATTTATTTTTTGGCTGCCTCCGTCTTTAGAATAGAGTGGATAGTAAGGGGGGATTGGACGAATAAGACCGAGGTCTGACCCTGAAGTTGGTGATTCTCAATGCCTGCATTATTATAAAGTGCAAAAGCTGAAATTGCCAGTTGACTATGAGGAGTGACAAGCTCAGTCCATGTATGTATGTATATCCATGTGCAGAATTGAGCTTATACAAATCAATTTCAAAAAAGTCATTATATATGCAATGGAAGCTCATAAAAAGTATGAAGGCAGGGACTTAGGTCATGAGCTATAACTTGTATTTAGAATATGGCTCTTTAGCCACTTCAATCAAAAATCTATCAAATATTTATTAAATTGACATAAAAACAGGCCATCCTGTGCTTCCTGAACAGAACAGGCCTCAGAAAGGCAGATGTCCACTGGCCACTTCAAGACAAAATCAGTCTTGCCCTCTTAATATTGAGGATAGGATTGAATGAAGAACCATAATTTAACATTCAAACTCAATTTTAAGAGAAAACAGCAAAGTTCTAAATGCTTTTTTTGTTTAAAGAAATATCAGAGTTCAAACCATGACTTCAACACTGTTGTAGGACCTGAAATAAGCTTATAAGGTTCTCTGAAGGAAGAAAAATGAATAAACCAATCTTTATGAAAAATATGTTAAATTAGTTTTACATAAATAGTTAAATGTAAAAGTAATAATACAGATTTTTTTAAATTTATAATATTGTAATTGTTTGCAGAGTTGCAGTGGTTGTTCTCTTCGGAATCTTCCTGATGTCAAAAGTTTCATTTTTGATGATGTCCCATTGTAGTATCCTTTCAAAATTTCAACTATACTGGTCAAAAACCAAAGTTAATCATGGATATCTTTTTTAAGAATTAATTTATGTTGTGAGACTTCTCCTTGTCATCATTTCGGTATGACAGGTGTTCTGACATTTTGTCATCTCAATGGTTGGTCAGTGTGTAAGAAGGTTGAAGCATAATATTATTAAATTGTGACCATGCACCCATCACTGAAGATGGCAAAAAGTCACAAACAAGTCTGACAGAGAGAATAGACAACCAAATTTGATCGGAAGCAACCAAGCTGCATTAATGTTCACTTAAGTGGGCAGAAATATTGATATTTTATTGTCCCTCTAAAAACCTTTTTGCACATTTCAAATTAGTTTCTATTTTTCATACATTATAGTTATTTGTTATAAAATAAGCAAAAATGCTTATAAAATGTTCTGTTATTTAATTGCTTATAAATTTTCTTGTTTGCAAGAATATTTTAGCTTTTTATTATGTTAGTCATATGCCATTATTGATGTACAAACTTAATCAAACATAATTTTGGTGTTTAATTATTTGAGATTTTCTTCTTTCACACTAAAGTTTTATTCGATTCCCACCGTCGCCTCTGGCCCTTTTTTCTCGATAACCCCCAATTGGAACAACATATATAAGAATTCGTCATGGCTAATATGCAAAATAAAAAAAAAATAAATAAATAAAAAAATAAAAAAAGTTTTATTGATTATTAAGCGAATACAGTTCAAATACTTAGATTTAAGTATGTAAGAATATGAAAGGTTAAACTATAAGTCACAAGACTTTCAAAATGGGGCTTAGCCTAATAAAGAATTATTGTACTTTCAATTGAAACCATTAAGAATGAAGGAATATTTTATTACATTAACAGTGAAAGAGTGGTGTTTAAAAATACGCCAAGGGCTCCACCAGAACTGGTCCTTTTTACTGAGGAATACAAGGTAACAATAGAATATCATTTGTAATATATATAGTGTCAAGAGTACAGGATCAGTACCCCGGAGGTCATGGGATCGAGTCCTGCTTGTGTCACTAATTTTCCAACTCTACCATACTTTGCATAAAAAACAATAAATCAATTAAAATAATTTATAATACTGATTAACTAATTTTTTTATTTAAACAAATTTCAGGAGTTGAAAAGGATTCCTCTCCGGGAGCTCACTAGGACACAGTGCAATGAGTTATTACAAGACTGGGGATTTACTAAAAAGCTGAAAAATGAATTGTGAACATATTTCTTGTAAATATAACGACATTTTTGATTATTGACCTATCTCAATCTCCATTAATTTGAAATTTAGTTATATTTGGGTGTTTCTGATTGAAATAGAAAATTTCACATTCTGTATAACGATTTAGACTTATTTTAATTAAATTTTGTAAAATAACTTAGATATTTATATACATTTATTTTTGTACTGAGTTTTCTAAAGTCATAAACTTAGGTCAAGATTTGTTTTTGAACGAATATTGTAGAGAATCAATGCAGTCATTCCTTGGTTACCAGGTAGCTTGTTTACCCCATCAACTTGAAAATTGAGTAAGAAAATTATACATGTTTTTTAATTATTTAATTATTAGTTTATATTATTAACTTGTGATGGATTATTTATACTTTTAAACATAAGCATGTTTGTAATTTGAATAATAGAAGGTTTTGCCAACAGTTTGCTAATTTGTACTAATTTTACAAGAATATTTTGTGTATTTAAAAGTGGATTGGGCTAAATTATTATAATAAGATAGGTCGTGTGAACTTTCAAAAGTACATAATTATAAATTATAAGCTCTTCAACTACAGCAGTAATAAACGATTTTAAAATAAGCCTCTTATGCACATTATTTCCTCTCGTAAGGTTCAATTAATGTAACTTCTGTCAAACAGGAGGCTTAAAGTGAACTTCACGTTGAGAGTCATGGCTATGCCAGGGTTTGAAACGCTAGCGTGGTAATTAGCTGGATGCTTTAACATTGCAATCCCCAAGTATTATATATTTCAAGTAGAGCATGGATTTGTATGCAATTATATGTCCTTTTTGCTAACCTTATGACTATAGTGATAACATATTTATCCAAATCATGCCAACATGGTACAATTTCATTCTGTATGTTTGGAGAATATTGTGTTTGAAAATTTTTTATTATTTTGAAAAATGAAAATAAACTATGAAACTAAGAACATTAGAGGGAAAAGACAAAAGCCTAAAATTTTATTGTTTTTGGTTAAAAGGAACAAAGACAACCCAACTTATCTTGAATTAATCAGCATCTTATTTGAGATGATATTGAATATTTTTATGAAGTAGTCAGGTTGTGGAAGGAAAAAGAAAAATACTCAGCGTCAGTCCTCAACTCCTCGCTGATATTTCTACCTAGAAAACCTAAAAAAATTCAAAAATGGGAATTTCAATGTCTTCTTTATTTTCAACACATAACAGAAATCTTCAGCAATGCGAGAATTATGTTACAAAAGAAATATAACAAATATACTTGACTGAATTGGGGTAAATTAAAAAATAATATAAAATCTTAAATGGAAACAATAAAGTTGTTATCTAGGCAATCCTATTATTTTATGTCCTACAAGTATGCTCCCATCACCTCTGTTAACAGTGAATTTTTGTTCCCCCAAGGTATAGTTTTTAGCAATAAACTGTAGTTTTACATAAACTAACTTTGAAATGTATAGCATTGTTAATTTTAATCCTGATCATGAACTTAATTAAGCCTAATGATTGATTTTGTATATTTTAAATTATATGATTTTGTGTGTTACTGAAATTTTTCTGTTCTATTTCCTTTCAAAATCATAATTATCTGACAAAAAATGTGTAGATTAAAAAAAAATTAATTATTAGACGGGTGATTGACATTCATCCTGCATATTTTAATATTTTTACTGCAAATTATATGGAATATTTGAGGGGTTTTTTAGTACATACATTATTACATATTGGATGATTTTTATTGCATATAAGACCAGGCTCTAATCATAAGGAAAGGCTGTAATAAGAAAACGCTAGCACACAAAGGATAGCACTGATCTAAGAAAATTTGAGATATTTAAAAAATTTTAAAAAAATTAATGTTAAACAGTTTTATTTGAAATTGAATCAGAAAAAAGTAATGTTGTTTGACTCATTGTCTATGACACCCAACTGGGTAGCTGGATTTAAACCAAGAATTACCTTACTTTATTAAAGAAAAAATCATTTATACAACAACTAATTGTATGAAGAATGTTTCCTTGAGGTCTGCTGGGTGATGAACTTGTAGTTGACCATTTCCAATGGTTGGTCAGGGTGTAAGAAGTGTGAAGCACCGTATTATGTACATTTGATTACAAACCACCAGCCAGTGTGAATATCTGACAGTTTAACTGACTGAAACAATAAGGATAAGCAGTATTATCTCGAACAACTAATCTACAAGAATATCTTCATTTAAAAAGAAATGTTGCCATTTTGACTGAAATTGTCATATCTTACAAATTCAATGTAACATTTTTTTTAAGTATACTGTACTCTAAATTTTGCAAGCTTATTTCAAAGAACAACACTTTTCACAGTAACAGTGAGACCCCCTTAAGAAGCTCACCAAAGACACTGTGGCAGCTCTTGAGAGAAGCAAGACTTCTGACATAGTGAGATCTCAATTTTTTCCTCATAATTTCACAGAACCACACCAATGCTGAAATGCATCTGACAGACCAAAATATAGGTCTAAACATATCGAAGACTGCTCAAAGACACCTAATGGTCTCTGCCTATCGTACCAAGGAAGTATCATTAACTACCTTTAAGAACATCATCTTGATTCCTTGTAACTTGCTGCTGTCTCAACTTCTGGTTAAGCAAAATCTTAGAGGATGAAAGTTGGAAAAATGAACCGTTTTCCTCAATAATAAATATTATTATTTATAAGTTCCTGTGATATTGTTCTTCCCATTTTTGTATAATTTTGCTAGATAGAAAGTTAACTGCAGTCCCCAAGTAAAGATTTCTACCAAATATCTTAATGATCAAACACCGACACAAAAATAATTGTGTTGATCTATATAAAAAAGAATTGCATCATTGCATAGAATTATTATAGAAGTATAACGGGAATTACTTTCTTAAAGAGAATTACCACCCAAATGACAGACAGTTGAATTTTTCCTTGAGTTCTATCAGGCGATGAACCTGTAGTTCGATTGTTTCCAGTGGTTGGTCAGGATTATAAGAATGGTGAGGCTTTATAAATGAACTTGTGGATCAAAACCAGCCATTGGCGAAACGCTAAAATGCATCTGACTGAAACAATAACGATAGGCAGACCAGAATAATATGAAACAAATAATCCATAGAAATTTCTTTTCTTAAAGAAAAATGGTGCCATTTTGCTTAAACTTGTCATTTCTTATTAATGCAATGTATTATACGTTTTTTGTTTATTGTTTCAGGTGTACCATGTTAATATGTTAATGATAGTAACAGTTTAAACAGATTTTTAGAAAATATATTTTTTATCATCTGCTTGTTCAAACCAATAGTTAACATTGTTTTATCAATTTGTTATTTTGAAAATTATCACTCTTTCAAGTTCATAAAAAGTTCCGCCTGTCCAGTAGATAGCTTGCCTAATAAGTGAAGAGGAGATATGGACATCTTCAAATATAAACGCTTCTCTGGCGAGCCATGTGATATAGAGAAGACGTTTGAAACATTGCGTAAGTCACTTTACCAAAAATTCCTGTAGAAGAAGATAATTTCTTAATAACTAATAAAATATATATATAAAACTTGCAGTTGAAAATGAAGATATTGTGCTACTACACGTACCGTCCCACATCCAGAAGCAACTGTCCTGTGTCTTAGGAAAAGAAATATTCATAGACAAGCCATGGAAAACAATCTCAAAAAATGCCGTCTTGGAAGAGATTTTGGACTACGGGGAAGAGTCCATTTTCAATTCGTACAAAAACCAACTGAAGGTATGTGTAGATAAAACAAAATTTTACTCATATTTCTGAACCAAAATCAAAAAGTGACATTTGTTGTGTGTACACATGTGAAATAACTAAGGCACTGAACAAAAAACAATAAAATATTGTTTTGTTTTTATTAATTTTCACATTATTTAGCATTGAATACCAATAACACCTAAAACATCCACAACATGAAATTATATTACAAAAAAAAATTAATACATTTTTTATTCAATGTTTATTAGTCATGATAATCCTAGTCTATCATTTGAAATAAAAATTAGTAAAGACAAAATGAATCTAAAATACTAATTATTTGCAGAATATTCAAATTAATTTTTTTCATTTTCTGTTATTGTAAATTATGTTATACTAATGTTCTTGTATGTTTGTTGGGACATTTTTTAGTTAGGAAAAATAGGAGTGAAAAGTAACACATTTGGTAAAAAGATGGTATGACTGGGGAAATAAAAAAATAAATAACAATAAAATTATTAACGACAATACATTTAATGTAAGGGGACTGCAGTGGCTGAGTGGTTAGAGAATATGACTCATATTGCCATGCTCATTGCCCTGGGTTCGAATCCCAGAATAACCCATGGATTTTTTCTTTTTTTGGGGATCCATTTTGGGAGAAATGGCATCCTTATGATACCCAAGTCCTATCATCATGTCTGGCTGGCTATGGTTTTACTAAGACTATGAAACCTGGCCCCCGGTGGAAATACCAATACTGCTGATAGGTTTTTGCAGTTTGGTATGCCACAAAAGGGTTCAGGGCAAGTAAGCGTTCCCATCGAACTTTCCTTGACTAAAATTTATTGGTCTAATTGATTACTAATTTATATAGGAAATAATTTTATCATACTTAATACATGACATTTGAAAGTCATTAAATAAATGGAAATCAATTACTATCATGACAAAATTAGAAGTAAAAGATACTCATGCTGAACCAGCATTGTGTTTGTTGAACTATTCACATGCGTTTCGGTATTGTGCCATCTTCAGTGAGGAATTGATCCAATAAGTAACACACTGCCTGTTCATCATGAGTTCACCGACCCGCAGACATCATTGCAAAATAGTAATTGAGTAACTGTTTTTTAAAGTGTATGTTTTGTATTCCTTGCTGTCATTATTATTAATAATATTTGGCCTTTGTTTGCTAAACTCATTTTTCTTTTAGAATCTGAAAGATCCAGAGGTTCTGGTCGGCTATGATACTCGCAATCTTGATGATGAGAATTTTTTTGTATGCATCACGAACACAGGGAGAAATAAAATAATCGAAGAGTTGAAACTTTTACATGAAAACCACATGAAATTCATTGAAAAGGCAAATGGCATGGATGCCAAACCGTGGGTAGATTTGGGAAGCTCCGCTGAAATTGGGATAGACATCGCTTACAATAATAGACCCTTAGTTTGTATTAAATATTAATTGTTATAAATATTAAGAATAATATTTCTAATAAACAATTTTTTTTTGCAGATCAGTTTTGAATACCTCGGAATGAAGCATTGCCGTTTTGTATCACCCAATTTTGTAAATGTAGATGCTGGAACTTCGCCACATAACTATGCTTTTATAAAAAATACTAGAACGACTTTTGAACAAATCCCGACATTTTGTTCAAATAAATGTATTCAGGTATGATATTTTTCAATTTTTATGTGTTTTTTAAGTAGAAGTTTTGCCATTTTTATTATTATGTTTTCAAATAAGAATATCGAATATTTAAATGCTCTACTTATTAACTTCATACTTTCTGATTATTTGTGTGATTGCGTGTGCCTAGTGTGGCTGATTATGAATTGACCAAAATACTTCTTTTTCTTTCATTTTTCTTTTTTTCAGACTATAACTGAATGTAAGGATTCATTTGCTCAAACGATACCAGAAATACCAATGAACGCATCGACTCAATTCAACCCTGAAATAGAAGCCAAAGAAAAGGAAGAGAAATTAAACGAGCCCATCACTACTATTGCGTTAACTGATTCGTTTAAAAAGGGCTGTAAAAAGTAGGTGATTTACTATTGACTTAGTAACAGCTCATTTATAATTAGTCAATTTTTTTTTTTGTACAATCAGTTCAATTTGGGATTAGAATTTACTCACACCCTCAGATCATGTATGCAAAGTAATAAGTAATTAATTAAGTAATAAATTTGCCTCACTAAAAAGGAGTAGTTACAGCCTTCTATTCTTGTATTAGTGAAGCTAGTCTTCCTGGGTTTAAATCCTAGCATTGCATTGGAAGTTGCCATTGTGCCGGCAAAACATTATTATGCTGGGTGGTTTATGTGTTTTGGCCAAGAATCTCGCCAAAGACACTTTGGTAGCTTTGAGAGTAGAAAAAGCACATTACAAGAAGGTGTACTAGAATGGAAATAAATCAGGCGTGTAACTCGAAGTTTGGGTGATTGAAGTCTCACCTGACAACAAAGACTTCTGACATTGTGTATTTTCCTTTTGAGGTAATTTCACAGACCCACACTAAAGCTGAAACGAGCCTGACCAACTGATACCCCCAGTTTGTACCAGAGAACTATCATCATCCACAGTTAATAAGTTCGTCTTAATACCTTGTAACATGACTGACTGCTGTCTCAATGACTGGTCAAACAAAAGGGGGATGATAAAAGTTGGAAAAACGGACTAAGTTTTCCTGTTTAATAATGAATATTATTATTTTTTAATTTAAATTATAATAGTCTTTTACTTCATTGTTGTATAATTTTTCTATATAATAAATTAAAGACAAAATAATACAACTTTTTGACAATTTTAATTGTTTTAGACTCATGGATGCATTGACGTACAATGCTGAATATGATCTGTACAAGAATGACTACGAAGAATTAGCCAAATGCGGCCAATTATTACAGATTTATCCATTCCTCGAGTACAAACATTTTGTGATGTTTGCCGACATCACAGGTGATCGGAACAAATATGTCACTGACACATCTTGGCATCCAAAATATTCAGGTAGAAAACATATTTAGATCATCCGAGGTTTTGTAGTAATTTGTTTAAATAGAAATAAAAATGGTTTTGTTAAAAGATAGATGTTCATATTAATTCTGTAAATTATTTATTTTTGCATATTTCATTCTTCTCCAGTTTTTTTAAAATTGCCAACAATTGTCCGGATTAGAGGTGACATTTTATGTCACAAGCTCATAAAATGATATAGAATAGATGAGTTCAATTTCAAATAGTATTTAACATAATAAATTAAAGCCATTATTCCATCCATTAAGTATTTCATTATTATTAATCTAAGTAATAAACTGTTTCAAACTTTTTTATAAATATTATACTGTTTTTTTTTTTAGGAATCGTTGCAGTTTCTTATGGGAATGAAGTGCTCTGTGAATCAATATATTTAGAATCAAACTCGGACGATTCTGACTTTGAATATAAACCAGTCGCTCCTAGATCATTTGAACCGAAAGTAGAAAAAAAGAAACTAATCGGTGAGATAGTTCATGCTCAATCTTGGATGAAAAGTGTTCTGAATTACCGTAAATACAGAAAACGAAAGGAAGATGACAGTATGAACAAATTGGCGATCCATTCGTTGCGCTGTTTGAAACATTCAAAAGTAATACGAAACGGTTTATATTGATACGATATATAAACGGTATTGACAAGAAATAAATTTTTGTAGGATTTGCGGCTGTTGATTATAAAAATGGAGGTTGAACATGAAAATTCGATACCCGAACTTGACGATTTAGAATTTGACGAAGATTTTCATTATACAAAATTTGTTGAAGGCAATCCGACCCCTGAGGAAATAATTGCAAGGGTGAGTGATTTTTATCTCTTCCACCTTTATCGTTTACTAATTAAACTGAACACTTTTTTTAGGTGAAAGCCCAAGCACGTAGTAAGACTCTTGAATTATTATGTACATTTTAATCTATTTTCTTGTCACTAACTCATCTATTTTGCTAGGTAACAAACATGTTGATGTCAATCCTAATACAAAAACAAGGTAAAATTTTAACTCAATCGTTTAAAGCATTATTAATGTTGATTTTTTATTTTATTTTTTATTTATAGATTTGATGAGTCAATAAAGAAATACAAGTATCTCGAGAAGTTTCCTCCGACCCCAGAGCAGATGAAAACCTTTAACACCATTTGGGATGGTAAATTCTGGAAATTCGGAGAGGGAATCAAAGAAGAAGCCCTCATATATCACAAGTGGGTTCATTTTATTTAAAAAAAATGTATTAATTGCACGTAATGATAAATGTACTGGTTATAGTACCTAATTATAACTTAATGATTTGATAATTAAGATTGACTTTTAACAAAAATAAAATATACAAAAACAAATCAGTTATTTGTATATCTACAATATCTTGTCAGTTATTCATTTATTTCCTTAGCATGTAAAAGTTACGTTATTAGTTTATAAATAAAATACTAATAAAAATAAAAAAACTTTTTTTATTTTCAGGAGACACATAGCAAAAGCTGAAAAGCAGATAGGGAAAGTAATACTCGCTCCCAGAAATAAGTCTTTTTTCCCATTTTTTAGAAGGTAAGAAACAGTAATTCATTTAAACAAAAACTAAAATCTTTTTGACGTTTTGTTTAATTTAAATGAACTTTTGCATTGCAACTTTTTTTTTGGTAAATTATAATTGACGTTATGAAAACAAATTACTCTGCTAACCAAGAGCTCTATTGCTTGGTTTCTCTAATTGAAATATTACTTACATAATGTAATTAAATGTTAATTTTTTATTTATTAGAAAAGGAAAGACAGAAAAGCATGTTGAAACGAAAACCATTCGAAAATCGCAATCCTTTTCTGGCGCTTCATCTGCCACAAATCGAACACGAATACAGTAAGAAAGTGAAAAGTTGTTGGTAATTCTAGACAAATAACTTTAAAATCAAAATCATTTTGATTCGTTTTCTAGACATTCTTCAACCATTAAGAAGTTAAAATCAATTTCACAACCTTCAATAAGAGACCAAGAATCTAGGTATATTTAAATATAGTCAGTAGTTATTTATTAATTTTATTTTAAATTGGGCTAAAAGAAGAGTAGATCGATTTTAATGAAACTTTTTGTGATAATACTAGGTCAAAAAACAGTAAAAAGTAGTCTGCAGTATTAAATAAGGTTAGATGTATGAAAAGTTACAAAAACCAAAAAATGCTTCCAACAAAGTAGATAAAAATGATAAAAAATTTTAAAAATTCATTTGTAGTTTTTGAGCACTTTTTAAAACCAATAAATACAAATTTATATGGCAGAAAAAGGTGTTTTTAGCTCAATTAAACAGAGCCATTTTACCCTCTCCAATGTCCTGTTGTTCTTCTTACAAATTCATAACCCCTTTGGATTTTATGTAAATTTAATTTCAACAAAGTCTAGATATTATGTGATTCTAAATTAGAAAAGCAAAGACGAATTCAACAAAAACACCTCATACGTTTTATTTTAAACCTCCGGCTTTAATTTATTTACAAAGGCAACATTTGTGATGTTAAGTTTAGCTCATAAATTCTTAGCCTCTGTAAAGTTTCTAGTAGATGGGTGGAGTGGTTTTAAAATTATTGCCATTTTTGTGGTTAAAAATCATCCTGAGAAATTTAGAAGGGAAAACTTTTTTAAAAATATTTCTTCATTTTTCTAAAAAATTATATTGAGGCATTTTGGGGTGTGCAAAAAATGAAAATCAAATTTGTTTTGGATTAAAAATGCATTTTAACCTAATTAGCTACATTGCTCAGTCTAAAAATACATATTTCAATATCTACAATGCCCATGCTACGGCTTTTTACCAAATACGATTTCATGTAGCGACCGAGCAACTTAGCTTAGTTTAAAATACATAATTGAGTGAAAATGTGTATTTAAGGGTATTAAATACTGCTAAAATCTAAACTGATTTGTTCTTTTTAAAAAAATTAGTTTTTACATACTTTACTAGTTTCATATTTGTTTTTGGATTTATTATGTATTTAATCTCACTTAATAATCCTGGTTATTATTTTTCTATCCTAATTAACTTTGCAATACTTGCATAAAGGCAGAACATATTTAAAAAATTACTTAAATGAGCGAAAATATTTTTCGGTCCCTACAGCCCACTGGCAAGAGTGCTTAGACACTAATGTCTAATATTTTTTGACTTATCATCAAGAAGTAAGTGTAGTATCATCAAGTGTATCATCAAGAAAAGTTTCATTAAATTGGTAATATCTTCCCGTTGTAATATTGACAACTAGCATACAACTTTTTTCTTGTAGTTGAATAGGCTAAACACTTTTAAATAATGATACATGATGCCTCATGAATGTGCATTGCATTTCAGGTCAGATCAATCTGGTGCAGTAAGGAAAAAGAAAAAGAAAAAAGACATATACAGAGAAATCACTGACGATGAGGATGATGAGAAGAAAAATGCTGTCAATTTCTTAAGCTCAGAACACCCGATCCTGATTTGGTGGCTTGCAAATGATCTAAAAGCGATTGTAAAAACTATTAAAGAAATTTACATATTTAACATTGAAAATTAAAAAACGATATATTACAGCTACATCTTGACTGCCCACAAGAAGTTCACAGTATTAATTTCTGCCCTCATAACGGAGACATAATTATAGGAGGGACGATAACAGGACAGCTTGTTCTATGGGATTTGCAAGGTAAACTTCCACCGACTACCACATCAATTTTAAGGGACACTGGGGAAAAAACAACATATAGAGTTTTGGTAAGGCCTGTCAAAATGCTCTAGTGATTAATAAATCATTGTCATTACATTGTTTGTTTTTTTAGAAAAGGAAAATGTCATGGTTCAAAGATTTGCAAGTACCAAAATGGATAAAGTATGCTGCCATCACCTCATTGTCAGATTCGCATCGTTCTAAAGTTATTAACATTGAATGGCTCCCGCCTAATTACGAGGTGATTATATAAAATTTATTAGATGGGTGGATTTTATTAAATTTTAAAATTCTTTTTTAAAATTTCAGTTCAACAATGGTGCTTTTTCACCCCTTAAAGAAGACCAGAATTATTCATCACAGATAATATCCACTTCTTTGGATGGAGAAATCAAATTTTGGGATTTGAACATTACACCAAGGGCGAAAGGTACGACAAGATACATCGAAAGATTGGTCGGCATACGGAATCAATTCCATAAACCTGCAGCTCTGACAAAAGACAAATCAGTATTGGCTGAATTCAACAAGAGATGGCCATCCAAATATTCAGTAATTTTTTTTTGACAAATTAAAATCTTGTAAAAGAAAGTGCATAGTTTATCCTGGGTGTTTTTTGTTTGTTTTTTAGATCTTATGTAATTCACCGAATAATTTACCACTACAAATAACAAGTATCCAGTTTGAACCGAGGCGGTTACAGTTTGAAAGAGTCACACCACCGAATCCTCACGGGAAAGACAAAATGGGGGATATAATAGAGTATAAACTCAGTGAGTCATCAGCATTACATTTTTAATAAATACGTGACACTACGTTAACTTTATTCTCATTTTCAGAGCTAAATTACGAAGAAGAGACAACCATTTCTCAAAACGCTTTTGTTGGAACGATGACCGGATCAGTAGGCTTTGCAGAATGGAAAGGAAAAGGTGTCATGGGAGAAATAGATAAATCTCCAGAAGGTAAAATCAATTTATTGTAGTATGGTAAGTTAAAAAAAATAAAAAAATATATAATGATTTCCAATTAATATTACTTTATCTTCCCATTCACAAAATGTGCTGCCATATATGCCAATCACACTTAAATATATTTTTAACATTTGCATATTTTTACATTCCAGTAACTATTGTCAAGACGTTTGCTGCAATTCATGACGGACCGATCACTGGAGTTGCTCGACATCCTTTCATCGATAACATCGCGATATCAACCGGAGGCCACATATATGCTATCTGGAACACAAGAGATATGGTGTGTAATTATTTTTAATTAATATTAATTTAATTAATAGTTTAATTTAAATTAGTTTTATCGCTGACTCTGATATTCTCCACAGACTTGGCCGATTATGTGGAAAAGGTATTACGGTTTGACCGTGAGCTGTTGCTCTTGGTCACCGCTGAGACCGAGCTTGTATAGAATCGGTCGGTCAGACGGATTCGTTGAAATCTGGGATCTCATACTCCAAAGTCACGAACCGAAAATTTTAATTCCAGCTTCTGGAGAAAGAATCATTTGTATGTTTTTTTTTTGTACACATCTATTATATTTCTTGTATTTTTCACATTGAGTCAAATCACATTTTTTAAACATTTTCTTATTAGAATCTTACTTTTGTGTCAATCAATCTGGTAAATGGTTTAACCAGAGTCTTTATTCAGAATGTGCCTTAAAAAAAGTGTTTCTTTTTTGTTTTAAAGGTTTTTCCTCAGCACTGCTCAAATTACCCAAAGGTCTGCTTGGTATTCTTGACAGCAAGGCCTCATTTATTCTACTTTACATTCCATGGTTCTACCAACTTTGGAAGAAATCCGAGGTGCTTAATCATATTTTAAATTAATTGTCTTTGATTTTTTTTCCACTCAAACCTTTCGTTTTTAGCTGGACAAACTCAATGAAATAATACTGAGAGAACCTCCAAGACGAGAAGCCCTGCTGAAGTGGGCCGAGACCTGGAGAAGTATGCACGTATCAAGATTCGCTCAAAGAGAAACGACCGACTCTAAAGCAAAAGTCACAACTAAGAAGAAAGTCGCCGGAATTTCATATGGTGAAGATGAAAAGAAGGATTGCAAGAAATATTACCAAGAATTATATAAGTAAATATTCAATTTTTATATCTTTTGGCTTTTTAATATAAATATTTGGGTTTGTTTTGAAGATGGTATCTTAGAAGGCGTCGAAGAACTCCGCCTTGGGTTGTCGCCATGGAACAAAAAAGGCAGACTCAAGAACAAGACCACGTTGTCAATGTAAGATATAATTAAGTTTGATACCTAGATGATTGAAATTATTAGAAACAGCAATCAAATTTATAAATGTAAAACGGTTGTAAATTGTAAATCTGATGAAAGTATTATCAACAAGTTAAGAAAAATATATTTTTTATAAGCAGTTTAAAAAATAGTTAATTATTCGTGAAGATGTGTTTCATAATCTAATTTGTAAATAAATTCCTTCCTAATAATCAGGGACTTTTGTTTGAAAATTTTGACTACAATTAAACAAAACGGAAAATTTCATAGCCAAATTTCATAATTTTAACATTTTGTCTATCTTTCGTTAAAAAACTTTTGTCTCATTTTGAAATGTTTCTGTTTTAGACAATTTTAGCAAACAAATGTGTTAATCTAGAGACGTTAAGAGAACAGATGCTACCATTGGTCAGGAAGGACACTCGACTTAAAATCAAAGAAGAAAAAGTTCTCGAGATGTTAGGAGAAGCTGACAAAATATTCCAAACTGCTGCTAAAGAAATATTCGTCGATCCTGAACATTCGGTATATAAAATATATATATATAAAATAATAATAATAATAATAATGTTGTAATTTTGTCCTTCTCTTATAGAAAAAAGCTTCACAAATATCATTACGTATCGGCCAAGAGGAAGCATTCGATGTGACAGATACTCTCAATGAAATTGAACTATATTTCGGTCCCAACGGGAGAGAAATGGAAAAGGAATACGATGAGGCGATTTCTGTTAAAATAGACCTAGATGATAAATTGCCATTCACAGAGCTTGTTGAAAAATGCAAACCGAGCCGCGAAGTGTTCAATGATAGAAGAAGGTGGAGGGATCCTAGAAACAGGTAAGTTCCCGGATTTTTTCTTTCAAATTGTAAAATTATTTCTAATGATCAAAATGTGCAGGTGGCTGAGGGAGATAGTAAAGAATGAATTAGAAGCAAATGGCCTTTCATTTCGACAATGGGAGAACCATAAATCAAAATATACGATAAAGAAATACAAGAAGAGAGTGGCCAATTTGAAACAGTTGAGAGGTGTTTATGGCCAGCAGTATGATCCTCTATGGGATTTTGACTTTCGTCCAACCAATGAGAATGAACGCATATTTGAACCCATTGAAAATAGTGAAGAGGAACGTGAAGATTTGCCATTTATAGGAGGAAAGTCTTATACATTTGCTAAATTCGAAGTTAATGAAAGTTGTTCTCTTGACCTCGACTTTCTCTCAGAAATAGAAAATATTAATAAAATGTTCGCTAAGGAGCATGCTATACAATTTGAAAAGAAAAAGAAAAAAAAGAAAAGGATAAAAGGTTTGTCATTGTACAAAAAATTAGGAGAAAGTGTGTCTGCGTCGTTCATGAGCCACATTTCGAGCAATTTAAGAATTTCGTCTTCTGAAACGATAAAAGGATCTGTTATATCTCATGTAACAAAAGGGACAGAAGACAGTGTCATTCAGTTGATGTCGGATGCAGACATTGTGAGTGAAGAAGTGCCAGTTGAGGATGAGGTGGACATGGAAGAAGAAGGAGAAGAAGAAGGACAGATAGAGAAAGAAAATAAGTATGAAGCCTGGCAACGAAGGATGCAAGAAAAGTCTGTAAAAGATATTAAAACAGTAAGACGGATAATAGCAGGCAAAGGTTCGAAAATATCAATTCCAGAGGTAGAAGAAGGAGACGACGATGAATATGATTTTATGGATTATAGTGATTTAAGCTCTCAAGATGAAATTATTTACTCAGGAGAGTCTATACCTTCGCCTGGTTCGTCTCCTCCGAGTATACCTGAAGACGATTGGAAAGCGACTCTAAATACAAAAATAGAAGTTGACAAAGACCAACCTTTTGTCGAACATTTTGAAGGGCCACCACCTGGGAGGCACATAGCGCAGGTGATCCGGAGACCGCTCCCGATGATAAAGGAAGCACCCCAAGACACTTATGTCATGGACGAAAGTGCATTACCGGAGCATGTCCAGGAAATTATTGAAGAACCTGTTCCAAAGCCCAAGAAGCCGAGGAAATTAAAACCAGATACTAAAAAATCAAAAAAGCACCAGAAACACCGTGCAACCGTAGAACAAATCATATCGGATGTCGAAGAAGAACCGAGATTGGATGAGGAAGATCAAATGTATTTTGGAGAACAGATTGATGAGGAGGAAGAAGAAAGGCCGTCTGCATTATTAAAATTTGGAAGTAATTTATGGGGATCCGAAGAACACGAAGAATTGTTAGTCGATGAAGATACATTTGAGGAAGAGGATCATATAAAACAAATTGATTAACATTAAAAATATGTTGACATTATTACTTTTGACTTTAAGTTATTGTTTATATATTAAATAACTTAATATTATATATTAGCTCTCTCCGATCATCCTGGCCTACCTTTTCCCATCAGTTTACAGGAATTTGTAAACTTCAGGGCAGACCAGGATGATTAGTTAGATGTTAGGTTAATGTTAGGTAGACACTAAATCTTAGGTAGAAGATTAGTTAGACTAGCAGCCATCACTCCCGAAAAATTTTAATTATTGCACAACAGAACAACACTGTATGCACATTCTTTGAAATTGAAATTGAATGCAAGTACGACTGCATTCAAGATAAGTATATAAAATATACTGTTCTTTATACTTACTTTGTATAATTAGATTTTTATTATTTTCCATGGTACATTGAGTTTATGCATGTTGCGATTGATTGTAAAGCAAGTTAATAACAACATAAAACCTTTTACACAAACAATATTTTTATCATTCTCTCATATTTATTTTCTTACCGGAAACATAAAATAGTACGCATCAGTGTGATCATTGCTAAGTTCAGAACATTCATGGATGTTGTCATATTTATCATTTAATTTTTAAAATAAAAATATAAAAAAGTCAATAGAACACAAATGTCAAGAGGAATCTGAGAATTCAACATCTAGATAATAACGTATAAAACTTTTGATTTATTTTCAGATATTATTTTTATTATACTCTGTTATTTGTACATTTTATACATGCTATCTGGAAAATTTAATTATACAATTTAAAAAAAAATGTTGATAGGACCCAAACCTCAAGAGGAAATCTGAGAATTCAACATCTAGATAATGATGTATAAAACTTTTGATTTATTTATATACATTATTTTTATTATACTGTATTATTCATACATTTTACACTATTAGTGATACATTATCTAGAAGTTATTTAGATTAGAAAAGTTCAAGTTATCTAGAAAATTTAATTAGTAAATAAAAACAACGACAAACGTCAATTGGGCACAGACCTCAAGGGAAAATATGAGAATTTAACAAATAGATAATGATTTATACATTTTTATACAATATTTTTATTATACATACATTTTATACAAGTTATCTGGAAAATTTAATTAAAGAATAAATACAAACAACAACAAATGTCAATAGGGCACATACCTTGAATTTAAAAATCCTCAATGTTTTGTCCATATCTATAAAGCTTTTCTACAACCCTTACTAAAATACGCTACACCTGTTTGGAACCCATACTATCTAAATCATCAAAAAATTCTTCAATCTATACAAAACAAATTAAAAAAAAAAAAAACTTTCTTACAAACTCAATCTAACTCCGAACTCTGCCTACTCTGGAATCCGCTCTGAATTTAAACTTTTCATACTGTCACAAAGAAGGGATTACTTTGATATTGTTTTTGTATTTAAATTATTAAACAATCTCATTGATAGTCCTTCTCTCCTCTTTCAGCTACAGCTACACGTCTCTTCGCACTATCTCAAAACCCACAAACTATTTTATATTGAATTCCAAAGCTCTAACTACATACTCTCTTCTCTACGCCGAATGATGATCAAGAGTAACATCTGCAATAGTTCTGTGAAAAACCATATCCTATAACCCTACTTTAGTTAAATTTTATCAGTTTATATTTTTTAAATACTTTTATATTTCATACTGTTAAAAGTTTATTACAATTTATTTCATTTACTCGTTCTTTTAAATCTTGCACTAAAGTCTTACTATATATCTACGAAGAGCATTATTTTCATTAAATATGAACGTAAATATTATAGTTTCAATTGTCTTTTAGCTTTATTTTGTTTCCTTTGCCTCAATTTACTTAATAATTATGTCTTTTATTTTTGTTGTTGTTCAGTTTTTACTCTTTAATTGTATTTTTATATTTATCATTTCTATTTACCATTTATAATATTACCATGTATATATGTCCTTATTTTTTTTGTATATATTATTTTTATTTTTTGTTATTGTAAAATGTCTTTTTATAGTGAATTTCAATCCGTAAATAAATAAATAAATACCTCAAGAGAAAACTGAAAATTTAACATCTAGATAATGATCTATAAAAGTTTTCGTACATTTTTATACATTATTTTTTATTATTATCTATTATTCGTACATTTTATACATGCTATCTGGGAAATTTAATTATAAAATAAATGAAAACTATAACAAATGTCAATAGGGCATATAGGTTAACTTATCATTTAAACCTGAAACAAAACTTCAAAATAATAACAAAACTTCTTAAATAAATTTTATGGCTCGTTACTGTTTTATTTTTGATATACTTTCTTATAATATCGTTGTATTTTATTCTGAACATAATATACAAATATTATGTTTGTAATATAGTTGAGGGGGGTTAACGTTTGAGAAGGGAATTTTCTTTGAAGGAATTTTGGTATGGTCCTTTGAGCGTTGTTGTTTTTGTCTCGTAAGCGATTTTTGAAATTGGTTTACATAAAAAAGAGGAAAAAAAATTATTTTAATATTTATGTCACAGTCGGCTTTCTAGAGCTGGCTGAATATTATGTGGATAGAGAATTTTTTTTTTTTTTGAAAGGTGTGCTTCTATCGAAAATCTGCGATACGACGACCAGTTTTGTGACAAAAATGAACGTCTAAATAGTCTGTTTTGCGTAAGGACGATTTTTCTTTTGAATATCCGCTCTTTATCGAGTAGAGATCCGGTGAAGGACATTTTTCAATGGAAGAGGAAAATTATCGAGGGAATGATGAAATGATGGCAAGACTGGTTTGTTTGGAAACGGGTGTCTGAGAGTCGAGACTGTTTCTCGCCCGTGTCTTACGACGAGTGTCCGACTGGGCTCGTCTCAAAGCCGGCTTGGTTTATTTATTTGTTTTTCTTCTCTATTTTCTTTCTCTTTCTATTTTCACTCGTCGGGCTGCGGTCTCGCCCTCGGCCGAGATGAGCTCCTCGCTCGCCGAGACGAACGTCGGCTCAAACATACCGCTCGAATCCGTGAAAGTGGTCGCCGAGAGCATCGGCATCAGCACCCTCTCTGACGAAGCGGCCAAGGAACTCGCGGACGACATCTCATTCAGGCTCAAACACGTCATTCAGGTAAAGCCCCGGCAAAGAATTCATGACCCACCTTCCAGTAAGACACAAGCTATGTTCATTGCAAATTCTCTTACTAGTCGTTTGGTTGGTCCAACGAGTCAATATACCAATAAAAAAATATATATAAAAACATACACAGTACTAATTCAATTTATAAAATTATCAGCCTGAAAGAAATTGATTTACTGAACTAAAAACATACCAGGTCCTCCAGAATGTCCCCATAAGAAATAAAATAATTAGTATAGAAAATATTATTTTCCATTTATTTAAATATCATTAGTTTCAAATACTCTCTACCAAAAAAAGAAAAAATCGACAGGCTTCATCGGTTTATACAATTTTTCCACTCAAGGCTGCGGTTACAGTGGATGTGAGTTCTGGCAGAATTTGTGCAATGTTATAAATCCGTTTACTTTAGCTGTGGCCTCTTCATGTCAGAACCACTGTTCAAAATTTTTTTTAAGCATTTTTTCTGGCGTACCTTGTGTTAGTTTCTAATTCCGTACGTTCTTTGCCATGGTTAATTTAAAATTTATTGATTATTTCTACTTTTTTCCACATCCTACATGAATTTGTAAAATTCACACAATTTTTACAAATCCCAGGCCCTGAAGATGATCTCAATAAAGATCGAAACGTTGGCACGATAAAGAAAATGTTTTTCTAAAAACCTACGTCCCCGTAACCAAAACCAGACCGCATCTCACAGTCTCTGAATAATCATTGACTAACGGTAACCACACATAAAAATTTATTAGTGTTATATTGGACAATAAGCCCTGTTTCGAGGCGGTTTAGTTGATTAAACTTGCCTGGTTGACTCTCAACTGCTGTGTGAAGGCTTATTTTGGCTTATTGTACACCAGGCCAACATCTGTCTGGTCTTTCTCAACAGGCTCCATCTCATTCAAGAAATTTTCAAAAAGAAAATTCTTCTTTCTAGAGAGAGGGCATTATTACCAAACACTGAGCATATTTTGTGAACAGCCTGTTGCTTTTAAATCTATTATATAAAACAGTTCCATAACTGACTGTCCGACAACGCACAGACCAAACCGCTGTATCTAAAGGGCTGAAATTTCGAAAGGGGAATTCCCATAATGACATGGATAGCCGCTAAGAAAGCATTTTTTTGAATTTTCATCCCTATATTCTATCTACATATATAAAAAAAATTCTGTGACCGACTGACAAACATTACACAGTACCAAACCGCTGGATCTAAATTGCTGAAATTTCCTTAATGACATGGATAGCCGCTAAGAAAGGATTTTTTTGGAATTCCATCTCAAAAGGGATTGATCATATTGACAATTTTTTTACCATGTGCAGACCGAAGTGAACTGTAGAAGAAAAAAACTTGAGAAACAGCACATTATATTATAAAGCCATAATAGCACTCTGCATTGCATTAGAAAGGTGCATTAAAATAGAGCCCAGCATGGACGAAGACGCAGGCAAATGCTAGTCTATTCATAAAAGAAAATGAGTGAATTTGGGTTTCAGCACCAAGCCATATCACTTTTAACTGGATTTGAGTTTAATATCATCTTTATTAAGTGTGTTTAACGTAGTAAAGGTTGACATTAATATCGAACTAATAACAAAAACACCTAAGACAAAAAGAAAAAATGAGGGACGTTTTAAAGGGCCTGATATCTTCAAATAATTAAGGCTGTTGTTTCTTCCTGACGATGTTCTGCTTTTGATATCTTATACAGGCCTAGACCCTTCACATTTTGCTGATGTATGTTTATCTTCTATCCCATTAGCATTCCTTTATTCCCTGTAAACCAAATTAGAAAGGCTTGGATATTTTTAGAATTTGTTCAAGTATGAAGTTGATTGGTTTGGGCATTAAGTGTAATTCTTCTCTGGTGTAATTATTAAAAAAAAAAGAAATATTCTCAACAATTACATTTGAGTTTTGACAAATGGAACGTATAATATGAGTAAAATGTCGATAACTTTGCAAAATGGCAATTTGGGGCAAAACGCCAAGAGTTCGGTTTTTCTCATTTTCTAAGTTCATCACTTTTTACATTTGTTTACCATTTCCTATGATATAAACTTTGTATTCACCCTAGACTAGATTAATAGAACATCTATTATGAATAAAATGTCCATAACTTTGCAAAATGGCATTTTGGAGCAAAACGCCAAGATTTGTTTTTTTCTTATTTTCTAATTTTATGACTTTTTTCATACATTGACTGTTTCTGATAATATAAACTATTTATTCATCCTAGTCCAAACAGAACGTATATATGAATAAAATGTCAATAACTTTGGAAAGTAGCTAATTGGAACAAAACGGTTACTCTAGGGTTATTGCTGTATTATTCTTTCAACATCAAAAGTCATTCAAACTTTGGGAAATTTAACAAGTTTCCATAAAGTTGTGTGGTGACATAACATTTAGGGCGATTACCATCCCGTTATACACTATTTTTAAAAAAATATACAAAAACTCAAAAATATTGTACTATATTTTATATTGAATATACTTTTTTAATATTTCAGGATGCCGCAAAATTTATGCACCATGCAAAACGTCAAAAAATGATGACCTCGGATGTGGATCATGCGCTCAAAATTAAGAATATCGAGGTTAATAATTTATTTCCATTGTATTTTTAATATAGTATAAACAACCTGTGCTTTTGGTTCCAGCCTTTGTATGGGTTCTATTCAAATGACCACATTCCGTTCAGATTTGCATCTGGTGGTGGGAGGGAGTTGTACTTCAACGATGAAAAAGAAATAGATTTGTCTGAACTGATTACTGGCCCACCGATCAAATTGCCACTCGAGGTTTCCATTAGAGGTATTGATAGTTTATTTTACTACATTGACACATAAATCATTTGGCATTACTAACAGAAATTGTAAGAACATATAGGAAGAATGAGAAAATCTGTGTAATTTTTTATGAATATATGCAATTTATAAGCATTTTTAACTTTAGTACTTTTAAAGCGCATTGGCTTTGCATTGATGGAGTGCAGCCGACCATCCCAGAGAATCCACCGCCCGTCTCTAAAGAGATGCAGAAAGTCGAGGCCATTGACCCCATATCGAAACTCAATAAATCATCATTGGAAAAGAACGACACGTCCGGGAAGCCGACCATCGGGTAAGTTATGAGAATTTTATCAAATTTTACTCTTGCTAAACATTTGACTACATTACAGAAAATTCCATAAACTGCGTAACGTCGAGACTGTTCATGTCAAGCAGCTGGCCACGCACGAACTCTCTGTAGAGCAGCAGCTTTACTACAAAGAGATCACCGAAGCGTGCGTCGGGTCTGATGAGGCCAGGAGAGCAGTAAGTTTCTTTCTCTCCCTCTGCACAATACACAAACTGACGCTTTGAGTCACTTTCAGGAAGCACTCCAAAGTTTGGCCTCTGATCCCGGTCTCCATGAAATGCTTCCTAGAATGTGTACATTTATCAGTGAAGGCGTTAAGGTCAACGTAGTTCAGCATAATTTAGCTCTCCTCATCTACCTCATGAGAATGGTCAAGGCTATATTAGAAAACCAGTCACTTTATTTAGAAAAATATGTAAGTAACACTTTTTTTTTTAAATTGCCTTTTTCCCAATTATTGTAAATTGTTTAATATATTTTTAATTTATACAGCTTCATGAGTTGATACCATCAGTAGTGACTTGCATAGTGAGCAAACAGATGTCCAGGATGGAGCTGGACAACCATTGGGCTTTGAGGGACTTTGCGGCCAAACTGATGTCGCAAATCTGCAAGAATTTCAACACGTCGACAAACAACATACAGACGAGGATAACAAGAATGTTTGCTTCGGCATTAAGCAATGATAAAACGCCGCTTTCATCATTGTACGGTGCTATCGTCGGTTTGAACGAGCTAGGAAGTGATGTCGTGAAAATTTTCATCTTGCCCAAAGTCAAAAACCTCTTAGAGAGGATCGAACCTTTTAACAGAAGTGAAAAAATTGCTGTTACGCATATCAAGAGTTTATTAGTCGTAAGTATTATATGTCTTCATGGCACTCAATTTTTACAATAAATTATAGCAAAAAATTATAATGGCCTATCCAAAATGTTGACAGGTTTTTAGGAAACAATTTGACATAGAAGGCTACATACATATAATTTAAGCGAGCTTGTTTTGTTAGTTTTTATTCTTTCAGTATCACACTTTTTTAGCATGTTGAATGTGGTAGCATATAAGGATGTTGACCTGTAACTGAATTTTTTAAAATAATTAACCTTAGTATTAATTATAAACCATAGTTTAAAAAATTTCACTCATTCTTGTCTAAATTAGTATTTATTACAGTATTACTTTCATTCAAATTTAATTTTTTACTTTTATGTGATGTGCCTCATATTTTTTGTAAAATTTGTTCATTACCGTTCTGCTTATCTTTGCTGACTTGGTCTGTCTGACGATCTTTGTGTGACTGTCCACTGTCTTACAATTTCTAATTTTTTATTTTTGTATGTGGGTCAAATCCAATTCCATGTTGGTGACTGCTTATCGGAAATTTGATTGTATTTACAAGACTTTATAACAGTTATATAATTTTCAGAAATTGCTAACACCCATTCTCAAATCAACAAGAAGCCCTCCCGACAACTATGAAGAATACAAAGCGGAATTTGGTTCATTAGGATCAATTTTACATTCTGCAGTAGTTAAAGCGAGGATGTCTTCAAACCCGGCTCAACCATTAACAGTGAACCAGCCGACGATAATACAATCAAGTAGGCATTTTCATCAAACTTTTTTATTTTATTTTTAAAATAATCGAATTTTATCTTAAAACTAAAACTCTTAAAAATTGTCCACAAAGCAGGTGGGAACGACTTACTCCTGGCGCACCAACCACCAGCAAGGACAATAGTAGTTGGCAACTCCAACCAGCCGCACATACCGAACGTTGCAACTGGCAACTCGCAGAAATTTGTCATTGTCTCACGACAGCCATCTTCGCCTTCACCAACTCAGGTAAAATTAGGATTTACATAAAATTTACAATTTTCTTTGCTCGTATAAACGATGTAATTAATTTTCCACATTTGCTTTTCAGACCATGTTACGCTTAACCAAGACTGCTTCTCCATCCTTTAATGAGGTGTTTGTCCAAAGATTCCTTTAAAATCCTCTCAAGACAATATGTAATATATCTCACCATTTCATGTAATTACACTCTTCCTACTTCCTTATCCCTTTCTTTACTAACTTTTATTTTTACTATTTAAAAAAATATATATATTTATATTAGTCAAACAAATCTGTTTGAATTCTGTCCACAAATAATTCAAACTAATATTACATTTCAGTTTGGCGCCTTATTATAAATATATTTATAATTGTTTTTAATTTTCAGATTATTCAATCAATACCTACAAAGCAGATTACTCAGCAGCATCATAACATTAAAATAGAAGAAGACCACATTTAACAATTACTTTATTTAAGTACAGACTTCAACTGAAATGATAGAAGCTTTTTGTAAATATTGTATAAAACAAAATATGTTAGTATTAGTTTGATCTAGAATTACTTTATTTTGTAATTGTATTTCTAAATTTATTAAAAAAAACTTAGGCAAAAAATCTTCGTTTTTGATTTTACAGCAAAAATTGGGGGTGTAATTATCATGTATTGTTAAGCGGACCAAAGTATTCTGAATTGATTGAATATCAAACTGAATAAGAATCAAACAATGAATGTGCACACACAGACATCTTGGAAAAACTTCTGTGTAATTAGTAATTAATTAAATTTTTAAATCAGTTACCAGATGTATGTAAATATTTGGTTAAAATATTATATATTTATTTATAATAATTTTAATTACAAATTGTTATCACACTATATTTCCTTAATCTTCTAAAAAAATGTAACAGTAATAAAACAATATTGTATATTGTTAAACATTTAATTTCCAAAAAAAAAATTTCATAGGCAGGCTAAAAATGTTATTTCATTTAGCCATGGATTTGTCTTTCATTATGTAACGGTTGAGCATGCCATTACTCTCCGGATCGTATTCAGATAGCTTTCTGAAGTTTTCATCGTCAACAAAGCATATCTCATGATCATCCTAGTAAAAAAAAGAGATAAGTGTACAAGTTTTTACATTAAAAAATTATTAATCAACTGACTGGATCCGCTAAAATGATAACCGAGACGGTCGCTTTTCCAGGTGTGTCCAGGGAGGTCAAAGGTGTTAAAATCGTGTTTTTAGTCTCTTTCATCCTTTCTTCTAGCTTTTTCTGCATATTGCCAGGTATGGAGAATGCTATCCGTCCGTATGCCTTTTCCCTTACGACAGAAGCTGAAAATGATAAATGTTATTATAACACAGTGACAGTGGGTTATTGCGTCTTTGGACAAACCTCTTTTTACAAACTTCAATTTTACATCTTTATCGCTGTAGCCTAAGATCACTTTCTCCGGGTCCTCTTGGTAAATTTTCAACCCCAATAATCCATTCCAATAATTGGTCGTTCTCAATACATCTGAGCTTGCTAATGTCACTTGTTGTATCGGGTCTAAAGTGTAAAGAAAGTAAAGCAAACTGACATTCCAAGTTTAACATAAGTAGAAATCAGTGTATTCTATTTACAGATTGCTCTAATTTTCTTGAGAGAATTTAATCCCAAATGGTTTACTTTTAAACAATTCAATTAATTATGTTGAATTTTGTAATAGAATATTTATTGATCTTACAAGAAAACGTCACCATATTAAATGAGGTTGACACATGGAATTTTTGGGCCAGAGCCTGCTTATGTGGCCAGCATGTAGAGAAAGGTGGATCAAAGTGATAAGAATTGCACTCAGGCACGGCAGCATTTTGGGTGCCCTGTTCCAATTCTTGGAGGAAATGGTTGTTACATTCTATATAGTACTGATAATTTTTGTGTCCCTTAGTTATTGATGAGAGTGATGTATTTATTAGTGTGAGAGCTCAAATGGTGGAATACTGAGTACCCATCAACCCTCAAATTAAGTCCACTCCCACCAGAACTGATTGAATGGATGTAAGTAACAAAGAATTTATTGAAAGGCATGACCACGCAGAACATGTTCTGTCATGGCAGACAGATCTGACGATCTGCCATTCCCCTCCCCATGTTGTATGATGAGTATTGCATCATCCCCAACATATAAGAGAGAAGTGATAGGCTCATCTCTGCACACGTGTGTATGGACATGTACAATATGAGCTTATACAAATCACTAATAGATATTGAACGAACCTTCATCTTTTGTAATATCACCATCCTCGATGTAAAACGGATAACCTCCTGGAGCTTCTAGTGCGAAACCTTGTTTTTCTGCTTTCATCGGCCAGTTGTATGCTTTGGCTCTCACGATAGCATCCGTCGATTTTATCCAAATCCCAAGGAAGTCGTTTCCTCTTTGATATTCTTTCACACCGTAGTTATAAACGAGTTCCAAGACAAAATGAGTGTCTTCAGCACCGTAGCCGACCATTGTCTTGCTCCAGCGGTTCTGATAAGGCCTAGGAAAATTAAGTTGTAAGAAACAAATTTATATCAAGTGGCAATTCACTTCTTACCCATTGCAAGTAGCTTCACAACCTTCTGAAAATTCTTCATGTCGAAGAACCTATCAGAAAATACATATTTTAACAAATGTCGCCATAAAAAAAAAAAAAAAATCTTTTTACAAATTAATACAATAATGAGTCTACTTAATCAATTTTTTTTTAAATTACAACCATGTATTGCATTATGTAAGAAAGAAAAGGCCTGATTGAAGAGTTAAAATTGAACTGATGGTACATGTCCAACAATTTAAATTATATTATAAAAGGTAACCATTGTATTTTATGCTTAGTTGCAATTAGAAGCAATCATCTGACTTCCCTGGCTGTTTGACTTCTTAAACTTTGTAGAAAAAAACAAAACAAAGAAAGTGTCTTTTTTTTCATAGTGATATCCCTCTCCATCACTTAAGGACTGGCTAATGCTAATTTATAGCACTTTACAATTACTACTAGTACTACAGATACTATAAGCATTTAATTTTAAATACTTGAAGGCAAGGAGTTTGCTCTGTATTTTGTTCTGTGAAAGGCGTCCGCTGGCTAAAAGGTTTGGGAAGCCCTGTTCTAAATGATGATGCCCTTCTTAAGTCCCTTTTCCAGTTTGTCGAACATACAAAACTTTTAAAAGAAATGAGACCATGTAGAGTTGGTCTTGATGGGGGAGGACTGGGGTGGCTGGTGTGGAGCAGTGTCACTCGGGCAGGTGGTCTGGTCAGGGGTGCCTGACGTATCTCTGATGGCACCTAGGCATGTTTTTCCCAGGTAGATGAAGGGATGTGGACAGCAGTGTAAATGGTTTTTGTCCACATACCTCACAAAACGTCTGTAAGTACAAGTTGGAATGATTTGGTTCAGTGAGGGCCAGTCTGTCTATCCGGGGGATGCTGCTCACGCGTAGGCTCTTCTTTTTCTTTCCATATACCATATACATAACAAAATAATCGTTGCACACCCAGCCTAAAAGACCCTCAGTAGTTGAAGACAAAAAACATATATAACTCTATATGATCCTTACTTTTCCATAAACTCCTTGATTTCTTGAATTAACACCAACAAATATACATAGCAAAACGTCGAAACCGATCTGACACACCGAAAAAGCGAGTCCAGGCGGACCGGAATGATCAGAAACGACAAAACTACAGGTACATTACCTCGCCCATAAGAAGAAATTTAAGAAACTGATTTTCCGTTCTCACCTTCATGCCGAGTATGTCTCTGTAGAATTTCGCCGATTCGGCCCGATCCCCGATCTTAAAGACAAAATGCAAAGCTCTCCCTTTCAGCCCCAAAGACATTGTCGCAGTTTTATACTTCGTCTGAGTGAGAAGTGAGAACAGGTCGAACAGAACAGTTCCGAGAGTTGTTACAATATGTCAACAGTCAAACCGCACTCGGCACTCGAGTCGTACTTAATTGCATGTTACACAACACGGACCTGTTTCAGTAATTGCATTGTAATACTCGTTACAATAGAAAAAAATACAACAAACAAGTCATTATTTTTATACTTTCCTAATCTTTTCGTTATTTACATAATTAGTCGCCCTAAACGAAAAACAACAACAAAATTAAAGACAGAAAACCTGAGTTTCTGATAAGTTTGAACAAACGATAAACCTTAGGCTTCTGGTAACCTCTTGTGTATACTGGAAGCCGGCTACTGCTTATAGGCGAAATTCACTTTTCCGTTTCGTCGTCGATTTGCAGAATGGCTTTGCGATTTTCAGTTTTCTGCCGATTTATTGCGGCCGCCGTACGACAGCCGAGTTTCACGCGTTTCTCTTTTTCAGCTGCAGAGGCCCGGCCGCTTGACTCATGCTCGACATCACAGAAAAAGCCCACCGTCGTCCGACTCGACTATAAAGATAACACACTGAGGTGATTTACAATTTAAACGGGATTTTACGACCAGACCGCAACCCGAAATCACAATCTGAATAATGGATATAATTATTTATACAAAAAGTGAGATTCACTAGACATTCATGTATTTATAGTATGTAGGACTAGGACAGGATAAGTTTATATTACATAGTAATATGATATGTATACCTAAGTATGCTGAAATAGAGTATCTTCAGCAAAACCGCTGTAGTTTGATCGTTTCATTGTCAGATGTGCAAAGTTGAGCGATAAAGAATTTACATTTGTTAAATTTTTTAATAGTATGCATTCCAAGTTAGACTTATGACAACTGTAAGTCATAACTTCCTCGAATTAAGCAACAGGTTGTATAAATATATATGTTGAACCGGCACTGGGTTTTGATGCTACTCAAATACTTTTTGGGACTAGTTTTGAACAGTGGTATGCCATGTACAGGATCAATAGTACTCATTGAACTTTCCTTGGCCAAATTATCGACTTCTTTGCCTCTCTGGGCATAGGCAAGGGTAAATTAGTTGGTTACCTAAATGTCTGATCAGCCCTATTGCAAACCCTTAAATCAAATGATCAAAAATTTCAAACTAAAATACCTGGTAAAGCAGATTTGAGATAAAAAAATCTCAGTTAATGGCAATCATATCTAGTATACAGATGGCTCCAAAACTGGGTAAGTCTGCCAAATGGTGGACTTTACCACCAATGCAGAAATTACCTTCAGAGTCGCCTGACTCTGAGTAGATAGCTACTCTGTTAACGATACCTAGCCTTTTAATCTCCTTCGCACAGTGCCAAATAGTCTCTGCTTAGACATACATATTGCCCAGGGCATAAATATCAGCTGTTTCACCCATACCCAGTTTTGGAGTCATCTGTATACCAGATATGGTTGCCATTAACTGGGATTCCTTTCTCTCAAATCTGCTCTACCAGGTATTTTAGTTTGAAATTTTTGATCCCTTAATTTAAGGGTCGTGGCTTCAACAGGCCTCCCCAGAACCCTGTCTGCCTGAAGCATCCCTCGAAGCTTTAATTGTTCCTTGCTTTGCATGTAGGCTGTTGAATCAAATAGTTGAGAAGGAATGGATAAAAAACCAGTGAAGATTATCAGGCGTTTAAATTTTTATTTGGCTTGGGGATCACGGTAATGTAAGAGGTAAGCTGATGTATGGGTAAGAATTTTTTTTATCATTTTGAACCTATTGTATTTCATGTGATACTTGTCTTGGAGTAAATCATTTAAGTAAAAGATCTAGAGGAATATGCCATAAGTGAATTGGATATATATTTATCTTGTTCAATGTCAACTAAGTCATGATTCATAAGGTTTAACTACCTCGGAGAGACTTTCACTTTTATTATTTCTTTACCTCAGAGAGATATTTCGCAAATGTTCAAGTAACTTTTTTTTATCATTATTAATCAGCATTTTTGCACCAAGAGGCTTTTATTGATATTGTTTTCAATCATTCTGGTTTGCATTTTAAAGATTTTGCCATCTTCAGTTGTGGAGGTTTGTTCTATTTTACCTTTTTATATGTTAGTGAAAAGGAACTTTGCGGATTAATTATATTCTATTAGTTTTTATTTTATTTATTAAATTGTTTGACGCACATGTAACCAATTTTATGAAGAGTGTGAAGTTAAAGAATTATAATGTCCTTCATTACCATTGAGCACAATATGCTTTTTTTTTTTTTAATTTTCAGGGTTCACGTCTAAAAACTGTAACTCAAGGTTGACTAGCACATTAGCATAGCCTTAAATTTAGAAGAAAAATGTAGATATTTTTTATTACTTAAAGCTGCTTTGAATACAAACCTAATAATAACATATAAATTCCGGAAGTTAAATATTTAGCAATAAAAAGATTTCTGAAGCAATATCCAGTGAAAAAAAAATCGATGAAAATTACACCGTATGTAACTTAACTGTTTGCTTATAAAAACAATATTTTTTTTACTGGAAATATTGCTTTATTTTAAATTATATTAACATATTAAAGAAATACATAAATTCATAACACTGAATTTAACATTGCAGTGAAATTATGCAAAAAGTGAAATCGAAAAATCAACGCAAGAAATCAGGCTTGATTTTAATAGAAGGATTTAGGCAGTTGAAAGAAGTGATGCAGTTGCAAGAAAAACCATTGATGGTATTTTTCAGTCAGACCAAGGATATTCAGGACATCCAGTTTGATGCGAGTACAAAGCTGTACAAAATGCCTTACAATGAACTAAAAGTCTGGTCAGATGTGACAACATCACAAGGGATTATTGGTATTGGAACAATTTTTTCCCCGTAAATCTATGACATACGACATTATATTGAACATTAAGGGCATGATTTTTTATGTAATATTTATTTTAATTTTAGCCATTTGTAAAAGGCCAAAAATAGTGCCTCAAAGCGAAAGAAGTTTACCTGTCACTCTTGTTTGTGATAATGTCCGAGACCCTGGAAATTTGGGAGCGATCTTTCGTGTGGCTGCAGGAGCTGGAGTTAAAAATATACAGTTGACCTCTGGTAAGTAAACATTTTCTTGGGACGTGAAAACGTTTCTAATACGGACTTGTTTCAGGTTGTGTCGATCCTTGGGACATGAAAGTTCTTCGTGCAGGAGCAGGAGCTCAATTTAAGATACCAATTCATACCGATATAGCATGGAACAGTGTACATGAAGAAGTGGCGCAAAATGGATCACTCGTATTTTTAGCTACCAATCATCCTACGTCTTCTGCACACCCTTTGCAAAGGGTCAAAATCCCAATAAACCCTTATTACAAAGTGGATTACACTTATTCAAATGCGGTCGTTATCCTGGGTGGGGAGACCGAAGGACTGAGTAATGAGGCGTACCAATTGGCAAATCAACATAATGGTATGAGAATAACCATACCTCTACACAACCAAATGGAAAGCCTCAATACTGCGACTGCAGCTAGTGTTATTTTGTTTGAAATTAAAAAGCAGTATAACTTATTATCTGAATAAATTGATTCTGTTTTTAGCTTGTTATTTATTAATTATCCAAAGCTGATTTTTCAAGTTAAAAAGTGGGGTCAAGTTGCACATTTTGTACATTTATGATTTGTCTAACAAAAAACTCACTAATATACATTTTGCTGAAGGAAGAAAATTCCCAGGGCAATATTAGAAATTAAATCCACAACCAAGTGACCTATGAAAAACTGAAAAGCTGTTGATTAGCCCACCTTGGTTTCACCTAGTTTTGCTTTAAACAATTTTTTAGTAAAGATATGTGATATATATCCTGTGACAGTGCTTACCATCAGAGAATATTAATCAAAAAGGATAATTAATTAAATGTATATATAATTTTTGTATCCTTCCCATTTAGAGTCATAGCGATTTTTCCCTTTAGCACTTAAACTTTCATCTATTGTTCTGATCTCAACTAATAGATTTCCTGTAAGATTTTTTTTTATGAAGTAGAGACTTGGGAACATGGTATTGAGATGTGCACGGCTTAGGAACAGTTTTCTCGGGTACCATAGCATTCTCCTGGCAGTTGAGAGTCAGTTGCATTGGACATGTTCTGTTGGCTCTGCGTCTTTTAGACATAATCGGCATCGGTCATCTGTTGATAGTCCCATTATTTACCATACTTTACTGGAGCATGTCCTGTAAATATACCTGTTAGAGATTTTAATTCTTTTAAAATAAAATTTATTCTTTTTCTCTAATTTTTTTACTTGCCAGGTTTTTGCCCCCAGTATTTGTTCTTTAGTTACCCAAGATTACAGTACAGTTTTAATTCGGCTATAGTTTATACCAAATTTCCGCCTACGAATTTTTCCTGTTTAGCAAGAATATCTGCTGCCTCGCTGCCTGAAATTTCCTCATGACAATCACATTAAAGTTGGCCTATTTGTAGATCCCAGTTTTGTCTGGAATTTGGACAGTTCCAGACAAGTTTTGAGTTAATCTCATAGTCCTGGAGAGCATTTAGAGCTGACTGGCAATTATTGCACCTTTGAGATATTATTTCATGCAAACATGTCTCTAGCTAGCAGTTCAGCTTGAAAGATGGTTGTGGTGGGCTATATGGTGCTCAAAGTTATGCCCTTTTGTGCCTTTACCCTGTACCATTTTCCATCTTCAAGCCATCTGTATATATATATGTAATAATAAATTAATTGATTTACACTATAAAGAGACAATTGCCAATATGGTATTTTTGCTTTTTCATCTTTAATCTTTGTGTCTTCTTAACGAGTGGAGTCGTAGAACATATTTATG
The DNA here is from genome assembly GCF_000648675.2 of Cimex lectularius. Classification (NCBI taxonomy): domain Eukaryota; kingdom Metazoa; phylum Arthropoda; class Insecta; order Hemiptera; family Cimicidae; genus Cimex; species Cimex lectularius. Next base: position 2,355,700 of record NW_019392641.1, read on the forward strand.
GACAGCTATTTTGGGGTAATTTTATTGTTTGACTTCAGTTTCAATATGTATTTAACAAGCTCACCTATTAGAACAATTAGAAAATACTCTCATAGAATACTAGAAAATATTACCTATTAATTCTATGATGTACATTATGAGCACTTTGCTCATTAGCCAGTGTATAGTGTAATGTCAGTTATTGAATAATCACGTCTTTTACTCGATTCAACCGAAGTTTTCCACTCTGATGAGTGGAAAACAAGAGTCTAACCCCGAGAAGGAGTTAGAGAAGGAGAGGAGGCGGAATAAGGACGAGATGGAGCAGACAACGACGAAGAAGAAGAAGACTGCTGAAATAGTGGAGAGTACTCCTTTATCCACCGGCTGCACCGCTTTGGAGCGCTGTGAAGGAGATAAGGATGCTCTCTGTAAGGTACAGGGTGATCCGGATGAAGGATTCACCCTGGTAAAAAGAGGGAAGAGAGGCGTGAGATCCAGAAATACACACAGCAGGGGTCGCCTCAACCCTCGTAGGAGTGGGCCCACATCGACCGTCCAACCACAATTCAAGGACAGGTTCAAGTATAAAAGGGGCTCACAGGTGAGTACAACCCCAGCCCAAAAGAGACTGGGGAACTGTACTAAAAGAAGCAGGGCGGAGTACTCCAATACCCCTCCTTCTGCCTCAGGACCTGCCAAAAAACAAAGGCAGGGTCAGGTAAGCGAACAGGTAACAACTTCTAAACCTACTTATAAAGTTGTTTTCAGGAAGGTTAATAAGGATTTCTTCACTAACGAAGAGGCTCTGAAGCTGAGATCATTGATCTGCAACAGTGCCTTGGACTTAATTGAAGAAGAGGACGAAGACCAAGGCGTAGACTTTGTAAATTCAGGCCTGGTAAAAGGTGGCTCCATGTTCCTGATAAGCTGTGGCGATGAAGCTACAGTCAAGTTTGTCAGGGACACACTAGAGAAATTATGGATAGAGAGGGAATACGTGGTGTGTGACATCAATGACCTACCAAGGAAGGCCAAAGTATCCACGTATGCAGTAGGACTGGAAACTAAGAAAGAGTCCATAAACAAACTACTAAGGATCTCAAACAGGAAAGCAGGTTTGAGTATCAAGGACTGGGNGCTGATAGGTATCCTAACGGGCCATTGCCCCTTGAGAAGACACCTCTTCATAATGGGTACTCTACCAGACCCCTTCTGCCGCTTCTGCGAAACAAAAGAAGAAACGGCCCGACACTACCTCGCAGAATGCGATAGGTATGCTAGGGAAAGATTTAATACTTTCGAAGGAGAGGACATAACCAAAACACTCCCCAGGATAAAATGGTCCACAATCCTGGGGTTTGTGAATAGGTCCAATAGGTTTATACAGGACTCGTGAGCCGACCAGGTCCCGGACCTTCTAGGGATGGGGTACGGGCCTACTCAGGCTTTTAACCCCTCGGGTCCTGGTCGCCCGCCCTGTGTAATATATATGTAATGTCAGTTATTGTGCTAATAAACCCTTTCATCTCATCGATGTATGCATTTCGAATTAAACTTTTTGAATTCTTTTGGAAAATTGTGTAAAAAAAAGGTGTGAACTATTTGACACAGAAGCTCACACTAATACATTAAATACAATTTTGAAAAATTCCTAAATATTATCGTATCATTTTAACAATTGCTATATACTATGCTAAAATTTTTAGAGGAGTTTCTAAATGAATGATGAGGCAGATGATATACCTACTGGCCTTGTTTTTTTAATTCTTTACTCCTCATTATACATTAATAAAGATGTTTGTTAGAACTTTTTAGACATATAGAAAACCCACAACTGCAAACACTATAACACCAGCAGATTCTTCTCACCCTTACAATGCTAGGCTGCTCGTGGCTTACAATGTTTTAACTTTTGTGGATTTGAGGACCTGTGGGTTGAACTCATAAATTTTAAAATGTCTATGGGGAGAAGGAATTTAAATTTGAAACATATACGGAAATTGAATTTGAAACTTGGCTCCTGACTCAAAACAGATTCCAAAGAGAAAGAAGAAATAAGGCCAGGTAAATTCTTTGGTGCCCAAAATATGAACAATCAAACTCACACTAGATTATAAAATAAACGGATTAAAAAAACAGTTTGCCAAATAAAATATTAAATAGTCGAAGTCAAATTTTAAAGCTCAGTCATTGCTGGCAATTTTTAAAAGGTCAGTTAGGCTTATTTTTTTTTAAAGAGAAAAGGGAATTTTTTAATGCTGGACATTTACAAACAATCAATAAGAGTACGTCTTACTGATTCAGTGTTTAAATATCTAATTCTGGTTCTAATCTGGTTTAGGGTAGCTGTTGAGCTGTACTTGAACACATATACCCAGTCAATTAATCAATTAATGCTTACTGTAACTTTTTTAAACTTAAATATAATGTATTATATTTATAATATAAGAAAAAGTTTAAATTAATTTTTTGTAAGTTGTACAATTCCAAGTAGCATGATGAAAACCATGTCCAGAAAATTCGTAGTCATGACAGCTCTCGCTAGAGTGCAATTTGATGCTTGTGCCGGTTCAGCCGACGTGCTGCAACCTTCTTGTTATGCTGTCAACAGCATATGCTGATAAATTTTTGAATGTTTTCAGTTTGTTTAATTCATTAAATGTCCAATTTGGACGGGTCATTATCAAAATAGCATTCATTCTGCAGTCCAGCACGACGTTGTAATGTCATTGAGCCTTCCTCATGACCTGCCTTACAGGTAAACTAGGTTTATCAAATTTTTCTCTGCCATTTTTTCTTTCTAAAATTTAATAACTTAAGAACTAGTTAAACTGTCACTATTTTATAGTACAAGTATTTAATGTTAAGGATTTTTTAAAAAATCTTGCTGTTTTGATAATTCTCTGAACTGAATACAAATTTTTATGGACCATGACTTTTCATCATTTTCCCAACAATGAGTAATACTGGTAGAAAAAAAATGTTTGAATTTAAAACGTCAATGTTTTACATAGTTTAAGTTGCCTGGAGGCTAAAAGTTGACTGTACTTTGAAGTATCAGGCTGTTTTAATATTCAACTATTTTGTCAAATATTTGTGTTTTTATATTTTAATTTTTTTAGTACTGTCCAAATAAAATGCTGTTTGGTGTACCAAGCTTTCACCGTTAAAATACAATTTTATGAAAGCCAGAGACAATCTGTGAAAAGTTTTATAAATCTGAAGGCAACAGCAGTGTTCCATATACATTCACAAAACATAATAGTCAAAAACGTTTACTATTCCCAATTGTTAAGTTTTTAAAAAAGACAATATGTTTTCCAAATATCGTCAGTTGTTACAAGAGAAAGATGAGATAGTTTATTGTATTTCATTTAATAGCCAAGCAGAATCAAACTGAAGTCAGTCAATAAATAAATTAATAGTATTGCAAAATGTACTTTAAATAATAAAATGAAAGCGTACAACAAGGTGTTGTAAGCGACATACGACATATTTCTTTTACAATAATTAGTTATAACTTGATTTCTCATTCTGATTTTAGTGAAAATGTTGGAATGTAGAATCTATTCATTTAGTGTCCCAACTTCTAGACTTAACCACCACGATCTGGCCCCTTGAAATAAAAAGGGCCTGTATAAATTCAATAAAAACATGATTAAAAGAAAGTGGCAGCATCAATGGGTCAGATTTGCAATCTTATGTCTCAAGATCTCTGTTGATAGGTAACCTTCAGAGAATTGCTGCTTGAAGATGAGTCCTCACCCTATTAAGAATAGGCCATTCGAGGTTACTTACTTTTGGGCCAAAGTTCGTGTCCCCCCTATGTGAAGAGTTCAATTTCTAAGGCTCCGTACAGAGAGCATGTCAGAATAAACCCAATATGAGAATTGTCCTTGAGCAGGGCAGAAAGTATCTGGGTCTCCTGTTCTGATCTTTGCAGGAAGCAGAGTTGTTTTATTGTAGCACTGATAGCTTGTGTACCTAGCGTGTGTTGATAATGCATGTATTGGCATGAATGTGTAGTGTGATAATGCCGATAGCAGAATATTGAATTCCCATTGTCCCTCAATTTGGTTAGTTATACAATAGGTTTGGAATTATTAGTTTGGAATTGGTACTGATTGTGTTTGGGGCAGAAATGACCTAGCTGTTGACAGCCTTTCGAGCTTAACCTTGGCGGCTGAATGGATAAAATCGAGGACTGACCCCGGACTGCCAACTCCTGGAGTAGGTGATTCTCAAGGCTCGATTGTAAATTCTTGAGTGTATGTTTGTACATACACGTGCAGATTTGAACTTATAATAATCAATAATCAGTATATTTGTTAGGCAGATTTGAATATTTATGTTACGGAGTTGGCTTTTAAGGAAAAATATTTTTTTAAACCCAAATCGGTATCTTAAAAATGAAGTATTAACAAGTATAGAAAGTAAACCACTTGGAATGGTATTTACACATTTAATTTTTTGTTGACTTAATTTTTTCAGTTGTTTATAACAAGTCCTTTGGAATATTAGTAAAATGCTCAAGAATATATATAAAATGAATATAAACATTGATGTAATTCAAACCAAAAATATCAAATATTTTAATTCCGTTACCATTTTATACAATAATATTTAAAAAAGTAATAATAAAATAAAAACATTTAATAGGAAAAACACTGTCATGCTTTGATGGTTAAACAAACAACAACGTTCCTGGTGGGTATAATGATCTATATTGCCTTAAGGATAAGAAAAAAATGCCTAATTCAGAAAAAATTATTTAGGCACTCTCGACACGACACGCAAGAATGGCACAATTTCACAGAAGACAAACACTTTGAGCCCTGAAGATGATCTCAATAAAGATCGAAACGTTGGTACGATAAAGAAAATGTTTTTCTGAAACCTACATCACACCAGACTGCATCTCACGATTTCTAAATAAAAATTATTTAAGTTGCATGGCTTGAGAAAGAGGACAGTATTTAATGTAGTCAGTATCATAGGAAGATATATTACAAGTGATCATTTGTAGAGAGCTTCAGAAATGCCTGGCAGAGCTTCAGAAAAAATGAAATTTTAGGAGAAGCAAGAGTTAAAAGTCATCTATTAGACTGTTGCACTGCTTCCACCAAACTAAGACTTCAAAGTATGGGATTTAACTTATTTATAACTATATGGCTTTAGGTTTTTTATTAGGCAACAGAGCCTTGATAACTAGCTTTTCAGTTATATGTACTAGATTCTGCTTTTCTTTGGCCGTGAGTAGAAACCTTTTCATTGCTGGGCATTCTTAGTAGCATATATAGCATATGCACTGAAGTTTCCTCTTTTTCTTGTCAGAACCTAACCTAGACAGGCTATTTTCTGTCATTCTCAATATTTTTAAGTGCCTAGGTGTTAAGTTTTATTCAGCCTTGTGATTATTCAAGACTGCTGTGGTATGGCTGTGGACTGCCAACAACTCCGGAATAGCCAGTATCCCGGCTTACCTAATAATTTATTGATGGCTTAAAGCACAAGGGCTTTTGCAAAAACCCAGGTTTGTTTCACTGAAAAGCTGGAAATTCGAATAATTTTCTGTCCGCGATTGCAGCGTCACCAAATTTCGGTTGTATTCGAACATAATACTACGCGGAGGGGTTCAACGAGATATTTCGACGTTCGTTGATTATCTTGTATTGTATTCGAATAATTTAACCCTGTGTGACCTTCCTCCATAGGAAATATCGTGGAAGATTCAGGAAGAGCGGCCGAGATCGGCATATCCAACATGAACTATGAATTTATGAAGCTTTAAAGGTCTCAATATGAAAACGGCGAATACCTAAGTTACAGCCCAATATAATCGGCCTGCCGTCGATTTGACGTTTAATAACGTAAAACAAAGTTCTTAATAATGTAGTCTTTCCGGTGGTAGAGAAGACGATGATTCAAACACGACTACGTTTCCGACTTCTTGTCGTTTCGATAAGGCCCAAACAACCAGTCGGCCCTTCCAATTGTACTAGTTAAAACTATTAAAATTTGAATGCATTTAATAATAAACGATTTACCGAAGTGGATGAGTAGAAGAAGGGTGTTAAGCATGCGCCACCCTTCCGGCTCGCACCCTCAGATCCAAGCCACCCTTCTTCAACAAACTGCCTCCGGTACTTGACGAGAATGCACTCGCCGTCCGCGTCCAGTGGGTTGCATCTTTTAACATTTTAATTTTTTTTTCTTTTTTCTTACTCTCATGTATTTTTCTCTTGTATTTTAATTTAATTTTTTTTTCTTATTGTAGTTGCGGCCTTAGTTTTTATAACGATTATCGAAGGATGTACAGCATTAGGTGAGTTTGATTTTTTTTTAAATAAATACTTTTTATTAAATACTATTTTTAAATTTTGTATGAGGTCAAATATTCTTTTAAGAAATACAATTCAGTCTCGTTTATTTGATAGTTATTCTGAAAACTTTTTGTCACCAAAATTGGTTACATTTAAAGAAATAATTCAGCTCAACCAAAATGCCGTAATAACTAAGTGACATTTAAATATGTTAATTAAGTTTTTTGACAAGAAGCTGGTCACATACTGCATAAGTACTGCATGGAGTTTGATGTTACTTTGCAATCCTGACTTAAAATTAACATTTCGTAAAAATACGCGAACATACTTTTCAATGTAAATCATGTATTTCAAAATATACAAAACAAACAGGTTATTTTTTGTTAGACCAACATTTGGAACGTCAGACCTGACAACCTGCTATGGAAAATAGTAATAATTTTTAAAAATAATCTACGTTTTATGATAAAGGAGTCGGTTTCTTCTCCTATAAACAAGAGGAACGCGTGAATAAATTTGTAAATGTAAATACCCCGGTCATCATTTCAAATAACTTTAATCGGGATAAATGTTGTTATTATTCATTTTCATTTCTTCCTTCCTCGGAGGAGTCTTACTGGAATGAATAATTCAGAAACTGTTCTGTGATTAAATTGGAAAGGAGGTAACTCCTATTCGCTGGATCGTTTTGATGAGAGGAATTATTGTATTTATTTCATATTTGATTTTTTTTGCCGGATCGGTCGTTATATTTTTGAAATAAGCGACCTGTAAAAATAATAAATATATAAAATAATTAATTCTTATAAAGTCGTAACCTTTCTGCAATGAAATAAGTAAAAAATGTCCGAGTAATTTATTGTTTTTTTCCCCTTAGCAAAACTTGTTATATACAAGTGTTTTCTCGTTATACAATCTCAATAATTATATTTGAAATAGAATGCCAGATGTAAAGGTTTATTTTAAAAAAAGGGCTAACTTATATGGAATTGGCCATACGTTCTGGGTAGCCCAACATCAAGGATATGGGATAATCAGTGTTAACGGCGGAAATATACATGTCTATATTCGTACGTTTTATTGGAATTAGAAAATTGTATGAAAAAAAATTCATATTTTATTTTGACATTTTCATTATTGTAGTAGTTCTTCCTCAATTTTTCATTTTATGAATTTTTGATACTAGACTTCTGGTCTAAGAACCTTTATGCTGATACTTTACATAAGATGGTTAATTTAATAATACGGTGATATAGTAGATTCGATATCAAAAGCGACTTCCAAGGGACACGATGCCAAAGTGAGATTGATTTAGTAATACCTGGTACAAACCCACACCTACTTTTATCTTAAATGAGATCTTTTGTTTGTTCCTTTTTTTACACAATCGTGCTACCTAAGCATTGGGCTCTATGGGTTGTTCCTCGGGCCTTTTCCCCCTTTGACTTATTCTTTAAAGCGAATTTTGCAGTCGGCTCAATAAAGACGCTAGATGTATTTATTTATCTACAATTGAACTACTGTGCCCTTTTGACCTTCGTCTTGTCAAGAGGTCGATTCTCCCACTGTTCGTTTATTGTTTCAATTAAAATTAAAGTGAAATCCATTTTTTCATGGATTTTTTTAATGAACTTTTAAATGCTGTTAGTCATGTTAGTATTTTCTCAAGGGTTCTAGAAATCTAAAAAATTGTCAAATTTTCCAAAAAAATACCTTCGCCGGTTCCACCCTCTCGCTAATATGAAAATGGGTTAGCGATACTATTTTCGGACTGACAAGGCGAATGTCGAGCAATATTTAATCACGGGAACGGGAGCACATCACATGAGTGACGTGCACACGGGAATAGCATTAGGTGGTGCCACAAACCTATTCCCAAAACCGCCCCTATCCGTTTGCAACCGTACACAAAAGTTTTTCAGATTTATCCCTTGGTGCTAGTCCGCCCACTTTATTCCTTCCTTCGCTTAGAAGCTTGAAAATGGTACTGACAACAAAAGTTTAAAAACATACAGTCAAATCACGGCAATGGAAAATAATGGATAATACGCTTTATTTATTCTATTCCTGCTTTATAGTAACCGACTTTTAGATCCATTTTTTAATGGATTAGATATCAAATTAAATCTATTTTCAAACACACACTTCAACATTCCGATGAGAAGTATTTCTCGAGACTGCCTGTTTATAAGTTAATCAAATTTTTTGGATCTCTTAGCCGTCTATGCAAAATTTCTCATCTCATGTTGACTTGAGTAGATCTGATTTTTCTCAGTATAACGAAGGAAATTGAATTCTCTACTGGACAAACATTAATTTCTCGTCCTCAGACAGCTTTTTAGCAATTAATTTATTAATTTTTAACATGTATTCTAAGTCATGAAACCCTTAACGTCTTTTGAATTAATTTATTATCAGTTTAATGGTTTTTAAAACCCATGACAAAAGTTCTGACCCCTTATAAAAGTTAAAAAAGTAAATTTCTGTCATACAAGAGGGCTTAACGTCCAACTGTCCATTGGGTGTCGCAAACGCGGGTTAAACCACTTTACAATACATTTTACATACCTTTATCAATCAAAAAGCCAAAAAGCACTGCCTGGATTCGAACCTAAGACCGCTAGCGTGGCAAATACTAGTCGGACACCCTAACCACTCGGCCACCGTAGCCCTCAATCCCTCATTTGTTTAAAAAGCTTCCAAATAAAGCAATAATCAAAATAGTCGAAATCTTTAAAAGCTGCCTCCGCGTACACTCCTTCCCTAAACGATGGAAAAAGAGCAAAAATTTTGATTTATTGCTGGAAAAAAGACAAAAATAATTCACACAATTATGGACTAATCTGCTTCCTTTCCATCATAGACCAACTGTTCGAGAAATTCTTAAAATACCGGACTGATGAGCTATAGTAAAGAAATAATCCCAAAAACCCAGTTCGGGTGTTTGCCAGGGCAATAGAATCAGGGGATTCGAAGCCAAAAAACATACCGTAGTTGATTTTCTTGACGGAAATAAAAATTGGAATTGCTATAGATTCCTGATAGGTCGATCCTTTTTTGTCCGGATCAAAAATCATCGATACGAAGAAAAAGCAGTAGTGATCTGGACTCCACAAAGCTCTGTCCTCTCACCCTTACTCTTCAACTTGAACGTCCTACCTACCTACCTGATCACTTTTAAACGACATAACCATATTATGACCATGACGTCCAGTCTTGACATCTTGACAATGTGGTTAAATACATAGAGAAATGGGAATTTAATGAGAACTTTTCAAAATGCGAAGCCATGTGCACTTTGTCTTGTCCACACTGTGTCATCCTCGAGATCGTCCGGAATTAAAATAAATACCAAAAAGATATGTTACAACCCCAAAGATGCGACAATCAAATATTTAGGGTTGTTTCTGGAGAGCAGAGTAACCTGGAACTGGCACATACAATTCAAATTGAAGGAAGGGCAAGTTAGGAATCCTATATCCGCTGATGAATGAACAGTCATCCTTGAAAACTAGAATCGAATGTGATCGTGTTGTACAGATGTGAAATCTGGGGAGCAGAATCAACCTCCATCATTAAAAAAAACCCAAGAAAAACCTCGGTATATGTACCTTTTTTGTAAGTAACTCGCAACTATGGAGAGTTAAACATCTCTAAACCTGAACCTCGTCCATGGACTGCATCGAATTCTGGTCGATTCATCATTACGCGGCCCATGAGATATATTGTATATATTTAGATCTGAAGTAATGTAAAATGGAGTAATGTAAAAGGGAACTTGGTTATTTCATTAAGAAGTTTAAAATGTAAAATCTTGCAGCGAACAATCAGTTTTTTAGGACCATGTTCGCACATTTATATTTCGCTAAACACGAAGCATAATATTTTTTTATATTTTCTATGTCATAATTAAGTCAACACAATGTAGGAATGTTAAATGCAAACCACGGATGTCAACCGTAAAGAATCAGGTTGGATAGAAGAAAACGGCGCACCCCATAGGCTAAACCGGCAGGACCGTTAAGGCGTGCGGTACAACCTCGGCTTAATCGAGTCTACCATGTTTGAAAAAACATTTTTGGACCTGCCGATCGAACAATTCTTCTCAGATCGATCGTTCCCGACTGTATACTGGTTCGCCAGTTCTTGCTGTATTCCTACGTCAGAACGCGTTTTTATAATTTTTGTTGTTGTTGCGAACTTGTCTTGGGTAGTCTCTAATCATTCTGGTCTGCCTATCCTCGCCGACTTATGCCAGTCAGACGTTCCTTTCTTCTAACCTTATATAATGTTTTAAACAGCATAAATGGCGTGGGTAAGTAGTTGATTTGTGTATTCATGAAGTTTTGAAAGTGTTGTGCTTGTATATATTGAGAATTTCAAGTATATATGTTTGTTTTTAGTCCTTTGGAGTAATTTCAAACTTGTCCGTATTGTTGAGGAGTTAGTTTTGGTTTTGAATATTTTGTCCCTAATGTCCTTTTCTGTTCCATACATCTTGGATGGATCCGTATGCCGTTTTTGTCGTGAGTGGGTAATCGATGTTTTGTTACAGGGGTTTTCTAATTGTGCCTGTTGTATGTCTCATTCTCTATTGAGAATCTAGCCAGTTTAATGTTTGTTTTCGGGGTTGTTTTCTTTTTGTGCATGTCGTATCTGATTGTATACTGGTCCGCCAGTTCTCTGTTTTTATGCCAGAACGCATTTCGAAGTTTTAGTCTGCCTGTGACAAAGATTTAAGAACTTTTTAATTAATTTTTTTATCATTCTGGTCTGGTTATACTCGTCCTAATTGTGGTTTTTTGTGCAGTCTTTTATTGCGTAATTTGTTAAAAAACCACTTTCGATGATACAGGTCCGTTTATCCTCGCTGTTTTGTCTGTCAGACGCTTTTCGGCATTTTGCCATCTTCATTGATGGATCTGAGAGCCGTTTTTGTCGTGAGTGAGTTAATCGTTGTTTTGTTTCAGGAGTTTCCCAATTGTGCCTGTAGTATTTAGTCTGTAGTACGTCTCATACTGTATTGCGAAATGAGTCCATTTAATGTATGTTTTGGAGGTTAACTTTTCTTTTTATTACAATTAATTAAGGTTTTTAGTTGAGATAAAAAAGTCAATGGCACGAGCGGGATTCGAACCCACGATCTTTGGCTAGATACGCCGCTGCTCTATCACTTGAGCTATCGTGACCTCGATCCACTCGGACACTAACTTCCCATCTCAACCCCACTTTTTTTAATTTTCTCTCCTTTTTGACTTTTTTATCTCAACTAAAAACCTTAATTAATTGTAATATATTAATTGGTCAAGTGGACCACGAAATTAGTAAATTTAATTAATTAAAATGAAGTATACTTCACTAAAAGCTCTCCGTGGCCATCCGGAATCCAATCCGATTACACGACATTTGAAAAATGGCAAATAGGAGGGAAAATATAAAAAAAGTGGGGTTAAGATGGGAAGTTAGTGTCGGAATCGATCGAGGTCACGATAGCTCAAGTGGTAGAGCAGCGGCGTATCTAGCCGAAGATCGTGGGTTCGAATCCCCCTCGTGCCATTGACTTTTTTTATCTCAATTAAAAACCTTAATTAATTGTAATATATTAATTGGTCAAGCGGACCACGAAATTAGTGAATTTTCTTTTTATGCATGTATTTTATATACTAGATTATTGGTTGTGTTTTAGTAGGTTGTAGTTTATTCATGCAATGCTTTTTATTGTTTGTATTTCTTGTTGGTTAATGGGTTTTGGTTTGTCCGTCATGTATTTAAGTGCTGTTTTCGTGTCTGGGTACTAGATGGTTATAAGACAACGGCGCAGAGATTAGGCTAAACCGGGCAGACCGTTAAGGCGTGAAGTTTTAACCTAACCTACATTTCTTCTTGAATCTGCCAGTTTTTGAAGTTGAACAATTTCTTTGCAGATAGATCGTGCCCTACTGTATACTGGTCCGCCAGTTATCGCTTTATTTTTGGGTCAGAACGCATTTCGAAAGTTTAGTATGTCGGTGACAAAGATTTAAGAACTCTTGGGTAATTTTTGATCATTCTGGTTCGGCTATCCTCGCCCTAATTGTGGTTTTTTATCGTACAGTCTTTTATGAGTAATATGTTAAAAATATAAACGGCTCCCGATTGTACAGGTCCGTTTATCCTCGCTGTTTTGTCTGTCAGTCGCGTTTCGGCAGTTTGCCATCTTCAGTGATGGATCCGTGTGTCGGTTTTGTAGTGAATGAGTTAATCGATGTTTTGTTGAGGAGTTTCTCGATTTTGCCAGTTGTATTTATTGCTGCTTTTTATGACTAATTTGTAAACCAGATTATTTTGTATGTCTCTTTCCCCTATTGTGAACGTACTGTTTATTCTATTAGTTTATTGAATGCCTTTACATAGTAGCTAGCAGTTTATGTATGCTATTTTATTGTCTGTGTGTTTATTGATTAGTGTCATGATTTTTATTTTCCCCGCCATTTGTTTTTTTGGCTGTCTGTATGGTTTGAATCAGCTCTTCTTTGTTGTCTGTTGTTCGGGACACCTCGAATTAGATATTTTTTTAAGGTCAAGGATGTATTGCTGCTGAATTCAGTTCTATTAGCATGTATGCTGTTCAAATCGCTGAGTGAATTGAAAACATTTACATGTCCGGCGTACGTTTATATATTTATACATCGGCTTTATAAATTCCATTTGAACTTTTGTTTTTGAGAAATGCTCGCTCCGTTTATTCGGAGTTGAATTAATTTACACTTTATACTCTATGGGATCAGGACTCGGACTAAATGTGCGATGCTCGATATTTATTCACTTATCCAAGAAAAATAACCCAGGGATGGATTTCTACGGATTTTTCGAAAGGAACGGGTCCTTGCTCAAAGGAATAAATTCATTTTTATTTCGAATCGAGATTCAAACGGAAAAAAATGTTTTATTTATAAGTCAAAAACGCCAAATTAGCCTTCAGTTGTAGTATCGGAAGAAACTTCCCATCATCGATCCGACTCGTCGAGTACCGGTATTTTTAGATGATCGCATTGACTTTTTCGCAGGACGCAGCACTACGAGCGGTCTGCCGACAAAAATGACACTACACGGTTGTAAATGAGCACGGTCTGAAATGTTACCATCGTGTAGTACCGATATACCGGGTCTTTTATCTCGTTTGGGCGAGGGTTGCGGGATTTGTTTATTCAAGAGATGACTGCGGCACCTGTGAAGTGGACACTCACACACTCATCCTCATAAAATCAGCCACCCAAAAATAACATATTTCCAAACGGAGTTTCTGGGTTTCTGGTTTCTAACAGCAGTTAGATAATACATTATTCTCTTTTCTAGGTGTTTTCTGAATTTTAAGTACTCCTGTTGATTATTTTATCTTTAAAGATTCTATAAAGCTACAAAGCTAACTGGCCAATTTTGTTATTCAAACACAATAAAGTTTTGTTCAAATCATAGACTGAATTTGCATCAACAAACCGATTGAAATAGCATTGATTTCAAAGTTTTCAAATTAATGGATTAACAGATGTCCAAGAGACCAGAACGTCAACAAAATTTTGAATATTCGATAGTTTAATTAAATCTCTGTCAGCTGCCCTTTATACGAATAATCCCCCAAGTTGAATTTTGAATCGATTAATTTGAAAATAATTTTTTAACAGCTTTGAGAAATTATAAGCTCTGACAGAGTTGTTTAAATTATCAAAATAGTTTTTTTATATTAAAATTTTAGTGGTTAATTAGAACAATAATTTAAATGAATGTCAATATTGAATAAGACGATAAAATGTTATATTAGAAAATGACTTATTTGGAAAGTGTAAAACTATCTGCTGTTTTCTGTTTGGTCTATAGCCTAAATTATCCATTTAAAATAGCGAAATTGCTTTTCATTGTAAAAAAAAGTTAACGATTTAATCACAACACGTAGTTCCAAATAATAATAAATTCACTATGCCGAATTGGTTGTTCTGCAAGGCTGCATCCTTTGTCCCATTCTCAATCCATCATACACTACAGACATACCTAACGATCCCGATACATGCTTATATAAACCTCCAGGACTTCTTGCGTGGAAGAATGGTTAATGGAAGATCAGATTCAAGAAATTGCCCGAAAAATAACTTTTACTCTCCGCCGTACCATCTCGCTTCCGATCTAATATAATTCTTTTCTAGTTTATTTAGTGAAAAAAGACTGCTTGCCAAGATCGAAACTTACACTACAAAACAACGCCTTGTACATCCTGCTACGATCGGAAGTACGGGATTGAATTGTGGGGTTCAGTTAAGCGTTCCTAACTCCCAACCTCCAAATAATCCAGTCACTTCAGTCCAAAATCCTTCGAACCATGGGTCAAGCTCCTTACTTAGTATCCAACCTTACTCTCTACACAGACCTTCAGACCCCATTTGTCCTTGAAACTACAATACGGCGATTCAGACGCGTCCATAAAACCCTGGAATTTCATCCCAACTACTATTCCAACACTTTCTCCTCGAACTCATTCCGACTACTTGATGGAAATTCTCACTACAAAACCTTTCGTCACTTCACTTCCTACTTCGAATCCATCTTACTGACCTGCATATACCAGATACCCATATGCCGTCGGAATAGCAAGATGTCCGATACTTCGATGCATACACATCCCAAACTACAATTTCCCACAATCCTCCAAGACGCCTTAGTGCCAGTGGCCTTAGTTACTTCTTCTCGTTTCCATCTTTACTTACCTGAGTTGAATTAGACTGAGTATCTTTCACGTTCGTAGAGGTCTCTCAGACGCCTCATACTATTCGAGGATAGTACTAGGAAGATTTTACATGCATTGACTTGTCACATCCTTTTATAGCGAGATGATGCAATGCTAGCCAGATTCAGAAGTGATCCCATAAGAGCAATCCACACGTTTCTTTAACAATGGAGATTTGTGGCTTCCAGCAGTCTTTCAACCATCCCGAAGTAATAGAGAAAGCACTGTACCTCCGGCTCTGGTCAACCGGTTCTCTCCAGCTAAGGCACATGTTCTCAAACCACGATTACCACGAGTCAAACATCAATTTGGGGCTACTTGGAACCATCTCCTCCATCTCCTCCATTCTGTTTTATTTTTAAGATAAAACTGATCGCCAACTCAGAGGTTCTTAAGAGCCCCTACTGTTTGCACTCGTTGCTTGAGTGGTTCAGTAACCCAGGATGTCTCTTTCAATTCAAGAGAAGAAAAAGGGAAGAATTGCCTATATAATTGACATAGGCCATAGCCCTATGCGCCAGAGCTGATGATGGGGCTTATCCCATGGGGCCCATAGAGAAGATACCCTATGGGATGTCGATATAATGAGGCTTTCAGAAATTAGACTTGACATTACTAAAGCCACTTATATGGGACCCATATAGGAAATCGCACAGGATTTTCGGGCCCGAAATTCAAATTGACTCGTCGTAGCCCGACTTTTGGAGACTGGCAACTTGTGTGAATTGTCAAAACGTACGAAAACAAAGGTTTTATTTAAAAAAGAAAAGAAACTGTGCTAAATAAAAAGCTATAATAAAGTTAGACGTTTAAAAAAATGTGAGACAAAGACGGAAAGAAAATAGACGGGCAGGCTGAGGAATCGAAGATCAACGTTCAAAAAAATGTACTTGGCGTTAAAAAAATAAATTTTTAAAAATTATAAAACCACCTACTGTTTTGGTTTCACTCTAAATTAACGTTTTAATTTCATTTGAAAAAGTTATTGACGATTAAGTTATAATAGTTTAAAAACTATAAATATACCTTGATTATATTAAGGCCCAGCATCTAAATAATACAATATTTTACTTTATAAAAAATTAATACCTACCTATTTGGAAAGTAATAAGACCAACTATTTTTTGCTTTGTAAATAATTTTAAATTTTAAAACAGGTTGTGAATTCGCCCTACTTTATGCCTACATCTCGGAAGTGCACTCTATTTTTGGAAGGAGGAAGGAATTTGAGCACTTTCCTAGATGTCTGACCAAAGTGGCGGTACTGTAACCGAGGAAAAAGCTTCTTAGAGCTTAATACGTGTTCCGACCTGTGTGCTCGAATCGTCAAGTTTCTGGCCCAGCTTTTTACATTTTTTTCCAAATAGAGGGCCTGGGAAGGGAAAAAAGGTTTTCGATTTGAGATTTTTATCCGCTTGTTTGAAAATTGTAATATTGTTCGATTGTTTCTTTTATAAAGTAAATTCCAATTTCAGCATATTCTGATCGCTTAATTCATATTCTTCCTCTGTTATATCCATTAACCTCATGCTATGGCAGGCTTTTTTCCAGGTTTTGGTGTTGTACTTATATAAGTGCGCCCTTCGATTATGAAAGTTTCCAGACACTTAAGGTCATTCAAAATATCAGACAAATAAATTTCAGCAATTAATCTTTTTGACTTGCTACAGCTAAAATTTGAAATAATGGCAGATCGATATGTTTGTAAGTTTTCGAATCTTATGTCAGTTTTAAGGCACTATTATTGTTATAATGCATTTTTGTTCAATTTCCCTTTCTCCTTTCTTATTTTACGAAACCAACGAATTGCCATTTTGAATTGTTACACATTACAAGTGTTACAGAGCAATTATTTTGAATTTAAATTGTACACAACCATGCAAATTGAATTTTTCTGCTGATTTTAAAACTAAGAAAAAGAAAACTTTAGCGGTAATGGAACACGTTAAGTAAACAGTCTGGAGCAGGGAAGTTTTATTTTGTATGTTCAGAGATATTCCAGGAAACTTAAAAAAATAAATAACCTTTAAAGTCTCAAAAATTTCTTCTTTTCTTGACAAATAAATTCGCGTCACTAATATGAAATTCATACGGGATTAATGAACAAGGATGTGTGGTTTATTCATTATTTTATTAGAACAGGAGGATGGGAAAAAGTACTAGTACGCTGACTCAATATTGTACATACGACATATAGTCTAAAACTCCCGCTTTCTAGTGTTCATCATCAAAGAGGGCTGTGTTAGGACTAGAATGGTAGGAATACCGACTGACTGCATACTTCGATGGGATTGTATTTTTTTCGTTTAAAGTTGTACTGTTTGTATATTTCTTTGGTTAGTGGTACGGTTTTTAGTCAGCCCCTTTGCCATTTGAGTACTGTCTTATATGTCTGTGTAGGTGGTTTTAGGATTGATTGGATCATTTCCTATCACTGTGGTTCGCTTTCTCGCCTTCTTCAGTGGTCTGTCCGTCACCGAAAAGGACCACACAAGTTCATTATCTAGCAGACCTAAAGAGGAAATTTCACCAACTGTTGCCATTAGTTTTTTTCCTATATGGCGAATTTTGAGTCTGTTGTAAGTAAAATCGTTATGGTCTGTTTGTAGAGGGAAAGTTATGTTTGCAAGACGTTCAGATCTGTTATTCATGTTGACTATAGTGTCTGTATGCCATCAACTTATGTCTATATGTCTATGAATAAGTCTATTTTTTTAAACCATAATTTCGGGCAAGTGTTTCTCGTCGGTTTCGTAAGAATGCTTTTATAATCCTGAATGATATCCCTAGGACTTAAATCTAACTGTAATTACAGTGTGTGTGTGAGTGTTAGTGAGTGAGTGAGTGTGTGTGTGTGTGTGTGTGTGTGTGTGTGTGTGTGTGTGTGTGTGTGGTGTGTGTGGTGTGTTCAGTGACCGTTAGTCAGTGATTATTCGGAGATCGTGAGATGCAGTCTGGTGCCTTTGGTCTTTATCGTGCCAAAGTTTCGATCTTTATTGAGATCATCTTCAGAGCCTGGGATTTATAAACATTATTTTAATTTTACAAATACATGTAGGATGTGAAAAAATGAATTTATACAATGCTAGAAAATTTTTAGATTAAAAAAATGATTTTATATAATGCTAGAAAATTTTTAGATTAAAAAAATGAATTTATACAATGATAGAAAATTTTTATTGGGTTGTCCGGAAAATAATGCAGGATTTTGGTATTAAACAAAAAAAAAGAAACTAGTTACTTTAAAGCAATGTTCTTTAATCAAAATAATTTCCCATACTCTCAATACATTTCTCCCAACGTGTTGGTAACTTATTAATTCCGTCTGAGTAGAATTCAGAATTTTTAGAATTGATAAAGTCAATAAATGCATTTTCCAGTTCCGTTTGATTTTTGAATATTATGTGTTCTAAGTAGTGGTCCAGGTGTCTAAAAAAATGGTAGTCAGTAGGCGAGAGGTCCGGAGAGTAGGGTGGGTGAGGCAAAGTTTCATAGCCAAGCTCCAATAATTTTTGTGACGTTACACGTGACACATGTGGTCGAGCGTTGTCATGCAACAAAATGGGCCCTTTCCGATTGACCAAAGAGGGCTTCATTACTGCCAATTTCTGATGCATGGTATTAATTTGGTTACAGTATGATTCAGCATTGATGGTTTCGCCAGGATTTAAGAAGCTGTAGTGTATTAAACCAAATGAAGCCCACCATACCGTAACCATTACCTTTTTTTGATGAGTTGGGGGCTTTGGAAAATGTATTGGAGCTTCTCCTTTGTCGAGCCACTGTCCAGAACGTCTAGTGTTATCGTAGAGAATCCACTTTTCGTCACATGTAACAATTCTGGCCAGAAATGGGTCATTTTTGTTTCGACAAAGAAGTGATGCACAAACATCAAAGCGCTGATTTTTTTGGCGATCGTTTAATGAGTGTGGAACCCAATTTTCGAGTTTTTTCACTTTTCCAATCGCCTTGAGGTGGTCAGCGACGGTCGTTTTACTGACTTTGAGTTGCTCTGCACCCACCACTGATCGCAGAACATCATCATTAAGAGAGGAAGGCCTTCCACGACCTTCTTCATCTTCAAGGCTGAAATCTCCCTCCCGAAATTTTTTAAACCACCTTTGCACAGTGCACTCATTAACACAACCCTCGCCCCAGACTTGGTTAATGTTTCTAGCCGTTTGGGCTCCGCTTCGGCCGAGTTTAAACTCGTAAAAGAAAATCGTACGAAATTCTCGCTTTGACATTATAAGGATGACTGAATTATTTCCAAGTAGCGGAATGCTACAGAGGTAAACAAACAATATCATTTGGAAGAGGATTAATAAGTGTTGACATTCATACAAAAATCCTGCATTATTTTCCGGACAACCCAATAGATTAAAAAAATGAATTTATACAATGCTAGAAACGTTTTAGATTAAAAAAATGAATTTATACAATGCTAGTAATTTTTTATATTTTTTATTTTATTATTATTATTTATTTTTATTACAATCTGTAATTATTATTTACAATATGTAATTTGCGGATACATGGAATTTGGAAAGCCAAATTGTTGAAGAATTAGACTATGTAGTAATTCAATTTAAGGTTTTTAGTTGAGATAAAAAAGTCAGTGTCACATGCGGGATTCGAACCCACGACCTCGGCGAGATACGCCGCTACTCTACCACTTGAGCTATCCTGACTTCAATCCACTCGGACACTAACTTCCCACCTCAACCCCACCTTTGAATTTTCCCTCCTTTTTGCCATTTTTCAATAGGTTTTTGCCATTTTTTTTAGTGTCCGAGTGGATGGAAGTCACGATAGCTCAAGTGGTAGAGTAGCGGCGTATCTAGCCGAAGGTCGTGGGTTCGAATCCCGCTCGTGACACTTACTTTTTTATCTCAATTAAAAACTTTAATTAATTGAAAGATATTAATTGGTCAAGCGAACCTCGAAAACTAGTGAATTTACTATGTAGAAATGTTTGATATGTAGTATCGTAATGATTGTTTTATATGTTATATTATGTGTTTGTGCGATATGATGATGACGATATATGTATTTTATCGATATTGAATTTGATTAATGATATTAGCGTAGCTGCGACTGAGTTTACATGTGTCTGTTCTGTAATTGATGCTGTGTTTATTCCTGTTGATATAAACCATTTCTAAAAAGTTACGTTTGTGTTTGTTTTGTTCTGTGTGTAATATTTTTGGATTGTCGAAGTCGACATTGTGTTGGTGTTCAAAGCGATGGGTAGCCAGTGCTGTAGGATAATGTTTGGATTTTTTGCAATCATAGATATGTCTTTACTCTCTTATCCAGATATTGGAATGTAATGCCTATGCAATTACAGTTATAAAATGGCGATTGCAGATTGCAGGCGCCTTACCTTAGGCGTTGATGGTAACATTCATGTTATATACAAATATTTGAAGGTTCTGTATGTATTTAAAAGTGTACCACAACGAGGTGTAAATGGCAAAATTGCGACTCAAATTGAAACAGTTCGAATCTAAAGAAAGAAGGGAGTTATCACGGTGGGGTACGGTCGTAAAAAATGCAAAAACTGCTCCGCCCCCGACCTCCGCTAAACTCGGAAAGGGAACTAAGAAAAAGGTATGTTTAAAATTGCATCAAGGAGTTACAGACAGGAGGAGATTTAGGAGTGAAATATATCATAGCCTTAGCTTTCGCCCTCATTACATCCTCTCACGTACACCTCTCTAAACTCCCTTTGACTGCTTCCCCGAACAAAACTCGACGTTTAACGATTCTACTAATTGCGTTTCGCATTCCTATATTGCCACATTGTTTAGATAATTAATTACTTTATAAATCATCTAGAGCATAATTGCAAAATAACATACTCTGGTTTTATCCAATTAGGGAATCTTTTCCGGGTTGGTAGTAGTTTGAAGGATCTCAACCCATTCGGCTTATATTGACTGCACAGTCGTAATCCTTATTTGTTATATTTTTCATTTTGATAAGGGAATTTTCTTGTTTTTCTATTTTAATTTAAAAAAATAGCAGTTCTGCGTTAATGTTACCTTTCTACATGGTTCTATTATGATTTTATCTTAATTTGATTAGAATGGAATACCAGATATGGTTATAATTAGAGACCACATAGCAATTATACTAAAAATTGAAATTAGATTAGAAAGTTATTTCTCTTAAACGTGGATATTTCGATTTTGACACGAGTTGAACTGTAGCCGAATACTCGTGGCGGATCCTGTTTCAATAAAATATTTGAAAATTTCAATATTATGCGTAAATTAGAATGAAAAAGCGTCAATAAAAATTACGGCATCTTTAGATTTGAATTTTTGCGGAATAATTTCGCAGCAAATCTCTGGGATGTTGGTCATCTAAGGTCGATATCCCGACTTCATGGGATCTGGAAGTGCAACGATTCAAAGTAACGTGTGTTTCTTCCTCCGTTTTTCAGGCGGAAATCCGGGCCATCAATGTCTGTTGTAGAACACTTATGGAAAATAAAATTAAGGGAAAAGATATTAGAATTTTTTCTGACAGTCAGGCTAGTCTTAGGGCAGTACAAAAAGATTTGTCAACCTCACGACTGGTGGAGGAAACTATAGATCTTATCAATAGGATCTCTTTCAGGTTTGAGAACAAGGTAACCCTTATTTGGATACCAGCACATAAAGGACACCATGGCAATGAAAAGGCGGATGGCCTAGCCAAAGAAGGTTCTAATACTGCGTTTGTTGGACCACAACCGGTATTACCTCACTCTATGAGCACAGCGAAAGAGAGTATCAATAACTGGGGCATGAAACAATTCCTTAGGGAGTGGAATTTATCCCCCGGACACAGGCAATCGAAAGAGTTTGTTAAGGCGATCAAACCAGCAGAATCGAAATGGCTATTCTCTATCTCAAGGAAGGGAATTAGGAGGCTGATAGGCTGACGGGCCACTGCCCACCGAGAAGTCACCTCTTCGTAATGGGTATCCTACCAGAAACCTTTTGCCGTTTTTGCGAAATAAAAGAAGAAACGGCAAGGCAGTACCTCGCAGAGTGTGATAGGTATGCTAGGTCTAGATTTGAAATCTTGAAGGAGAGGACATCACCAAATCACTCCCCGAGATTAAATGATCCAAAATCTTGAGGTTTGTGAACAGGTCCAAGAGGTTTATGCAGGACACTTGAGCCGACCAAGTCCCGGACTTTTTAGGGATGGGGTACGAGTCTACCCAGGCATTTAACCCCTCGGGTCTTGGTCGCCCACCCTGCATAATATATATAATATTAATAGAAAAGTTATAAACATTACATAATATATAATTTAAAGTAAAATTACGGCATGGAGGGTCCGTCTGCCGGAGGTCGATTTTCATTTGACTTAAATTTTTGGTCGACACAGAGAAAAAAGTACAAAAGAAAAAAATTGATCCTTAAATCAGTTCCTTAAGTCATATTGGTTTTGTGTGAAAGTGTTGCCACAACGCTTTCTCACACTTCAACTCACGACTTCAACAAATCAATTCAAAGCAACTTTGGATATTTTGATTTCGTCGAGAGTTTCCTAAATTTAATTATAGAAGTGGACTTGTTCTGCATTTTCAATGCCTGGTACTCTTTCATCTCTAATAACTCCAATTACGGTTCTTCTTTTTTTCCAGCATGTATTATCCAGGATTTCATGAATATTATCGTTGTTCAAATAATTTTTACAAATATTTTAAATGATTGGTAAAATACGCGATATATTTTAAACTTTTCAAATATTCGAAACCTATATTTGAAATCTATTTGCAATTCTTCAATTTTTTTTTTTTTTGTGTGTCTAACTTCTTTTACTTTAATTATATTTGCCTTTGGCTCGTACAAAATGTTTAAAAGTTATTTCTTAAAATCCTAAGAAGAAAAAGGCGAATTTTAGCTTCAAAACTAACTAACTAAAGTCAAATCAATCTTTCATTGTAAAGTAAAATTTAATGTTTACAGTTCCAATTAAAATGTTCCAACATATTTGTATGGCTGATGATGATAATCATGATAAGGATAGTAGAAAGCGGGGGTTTGATATTCCCAATCAATCCTTTCTTTAAGAAGTGCTAGATTATTGATTGTCATTGCTGCAATTATTTTTTCTTCAGGTTACCCTAGGTTGCGTCTTATTGCGGTTGCTGGATGTTCTTGCTTGTTCCAATATCTACAATGGGGTCATCATGGTAAATTTGTCCCTGCTGCAAGGAGTTTTCTCAGATGCCTGTGACCAATATATAGCCCTATCACCTCCGAGGTATTACTACATCTAATTGTAGCAATGCGTTTGCAGTTTTGGGTAGGGTCTTTAATCAGGAGTTTATGTCTGGCATTTATAGAATTAGTCCATTTCGCCTTTTGTTTTGTGTGCACCATTCTGATATAAAAGAGTATATTTGATCTTGTCATCTCAGTTATGAGGTTTCATATTTAGTTGGTTTTGGCCAGTTTGTCTGCGTGTTCATTATGCAAAATTTCATTGTGTCCTGGCATCCAAGATATTGTCAGGTTGTTCTGTTTTAACAGGTTTGGACCAACTATTGTGACTTTTTGAGGTGCTATGTTTTTAGGGCTGGTTGGCTGTCTTATCTTATTATTATAAATTATAATGAATAACTCCTAACACAACACTAATCACTTTTCTCATTAGGGAGGAAAACGCGAAACCAATGGCGACACTTAAAGGATTGTCGGAAAAAATTGGGGGAGAAAGATGGATTTCGTGGAAGCGTCTGAATCGATTTCTATTTTTGAGGACAAATGGAATTTGAAGGTCTGTATGGATAGTCAAGTTAGATAAGAAGCAAGGAGCTTTGGCAATGGTTTGAAAGGATTTGGGTCTGGTGTGACGTCTTGGTCTAAGGGGTTGGAATTATGGTTTTATGGAGACGTCTGAATCTATTTCTTGCGGTTTTGAGATAAATGGGATTTGAAAGACTGTGTAGATAGTAAATCTGGATACCAAGTAAGGAGGTTCGGTCTGGTGATTGGATTATTTGGAGATTGGGAGTTAGAAACGCTTGGTTGAACCGCACAGTTCGATTCCATAATAACTTAAGTTTGTATTAGTGATGCATGTAGATGAGAGTTTCAGTCTATTGAAAAGTAGTAAATTTTGAATGTGACTTGTTTACGTGGTAATGCTTTAAGGACAGTTTGTCTGATGTTCTGAAGATTTTTTGTTCGTTGTAATCTCTTTTAAGATTTTTTATCGCCTCCTCACTAGTAATGGAGAAGCATTGTATACCACATATTCGTATCTGATTTTCTTTTTCCTTTGTAGTTTTCAATTTTTTTTTTGTAGATGAAAGATTTATGATTCAGACCCACTAGTCCCCCAAGCCACATAATGGCTTATAATTTTTAAAATGCTACGATTTAATTTTTCTTTGTTTTTAAAGAGTTAATGTAAGATTAATGATTTGTTAAATAATTGTTCCTATGGAATTTAAATTTAATCCCACCCCCATCTTTAAATATAAATCCTTTTTCCCAGGTCTTTCTGACAGACGTGCAAACAACTTCAAGAGTATTATGACGAAGGGAAAGGGCAGGGGGATGAATTGTAAATCGGGGCATAGGTTTTGTTTGCGAACTCTCATATTTGGCAGAAGAGCCTTTCGCTTACCCCACGCTACGAGGGAAGGAAAAATAAACAGGGAATATAAGTCGTGTGTTTGAGGTGGATTGTGAGGGTGTAAGAAAAGAGTTGCTTTGCATTCCGAGAGGAACGGCCCCCGTCTGATAGAGAACACCAAGTCGCAGGTACTCTGAATACAGAACAGTTTCTCTCTTTCCAAACATTATTAATTTATACATCCCCTGTCCATTTACACAAGCTGTACTGTATTAAAGGTATAGTCGGTTCCTTTAAAAAAATCTTATTTTTCGAATTTCTTCATGCAATGAATAAAATCAACTTTAAAAACTTAACTATTAACTATTTCATGAAACGGCTTCGTTTCGTTGACTCTTCGACAGTTAAATTTATCTTTTTCCTGTTTTGGTTTACATTTATATAGACAGTTTTTATAAGTTTACTTTAACGTTAAAATCAAGATGTTTTGTGACGCAAGTGTGCTATTTTGGAACTAATAAGGTCCTATTTTTGCAATGTTAACCGACACCTCTAGCAGGTGACGCTTGTGGATCAATAAACACCGTGATTTCTGGAAATTGAACTATCAATCTTCCAAAAATTGAGTCTATTTTTATTCGCGGGATTGATAATTCTGATAATAATTTGTGATTGATTGTTACTTATGGAAAAAAATTCAGACGGTTTGATTTTAATTTCCGACTGAAAGCTCACAACATCCTCGATGATTAAGGATGGATTAATTATAAAATAAAAATCGAAGGAATTCCAAACTGGGTATACAGATGCAAATAATGCGTGTCGTTTATAGGCAATGCTGGGAAACAAACGGAACAGCACATAGTGTCGATGCACGAAAATCGGTCGGCATGTTCTTCCAATAATACCAACCATAAACTTTCTTCTTTCGTTATTCTTCGGTTTGCACAATTTAGCATCATTTAGTTAGTTGATACTCCTACAATGCTACAAGTCGTTGAAATGTTCCACCGGTTCAACTCATCATCACCAATTCGACATTAATGTCCTTATTTTTCGTGGAAAATGAAGAGAAAAAATACACCTCACAGACAGGTAAAAAATTAAAAGATAAAACATGCAATCATGCTGATCAGACCAAAAAACAAACCGCCAACAACACCATGACGTAGACAATCTAAATTACTATGATAACGTACTAAAAGGGCAAAAAATGGACAAAATTAAAAACCTAAAAATATACAAACAACACATTCAATCAGGAAAGTTCATGAATACACGAATCAACGACTCACACACATACAACACTATGCAAATTAAAAAAGAAAAAGGTCAGATTGGAAAAGCCAAAAAAAAAAACAACCAGACTTAATGCATCAAAGAAGCCGACAGGGGAAAAAACACCGACAAATTCCTTACATGTTTTCGACGTACGTATAAAAAAGGACTCGACTAAACAAAAATCCAACTGAAGACGGCAAAAAGCCGAAAGGGAATCTGACTGAGTAA
This sequence comes from Cimex lectularius, assembly GCF_000648675.2. Classification (NCBI taxonomy): domain Eukaryota; kingdom Metazoa; phylum Arthropoda; class Insecta; order Hemiptera; family Cimicidae; genus Cimex; species Cimex lectularius. The sequence goes on from NW_019392641.1 coordinate 2,381,860, forward strand.
AACAGCGAAAACATGTTGAAACCGACAGGCCAAGATGAACAGGACCAAAATTCAGGTTCGTCACCCCGCAGACCGCAAGAAGAACTTACACAAAAATAAGAGCATGAGAACTTGCTGCAATTTCCGTAAATTGCATACAGTATCTTTCGAAATCGCCTGTTACGAAGGTGAAAAGCTAACATTTACGCTTGTAACAATTTTGGTCGAAACCAGGGAAATTCAGAACCGAATCCTAAGAAGATTAAGCCCCCTCACCTCCATCCGGTTGGAGAATTTCTCCAGATTCTTTAATATATTACGCAGGGGAGGCAAGAGCCGACGTTTGATTTATGACCACCGCCCGTTTTCAAGTGGGGCTATGTACAATTTTTTAAATTCACCAGCGAATAGGAGTCTTTTCATACAAAATTAATAAGTGGGACGCGTAGGCCGAGCGTCGATTTTATCCAAAAGATAGCTCAAAGGCGTAACCCTGTTCGTTTATCCACATCAGGTCATTTTTCATCATAAGCTGCGCCTTTCTGTTTTAAATTTTATAAAATTTTAACCACGATTCGGGTGGTTTTTATGATTTGATCAAATAAAAGGTTTAATTTTGTGAGTAATTAATTACCTTAATGGGTAATTAAGCCTCCTTTCTTCGTAACCCTCTGATTTCTGAATTATTGGTCATTTTGAATAAATGAATAAATAAACATTTATTTTAAAAAAATACTTGTTGAAAAACTTTTTCCTAGTCCTAATTTGTTATTATTTTTAATTAATCAACCAAGTAAATAGTGGCAAAAATTTTCTTAAAAACGCACTAAGTATCAAATAGGATAACAATTAAGAAATGAATGAACAAAAATATAAAAAAATGAATGAGATTAACAAGAACAATGCAACACTAGTAATTTAGAAATGTGTGGTGATTAGTGACCGTTAATCGATAATTATTCAGAAATCGTGAGATGCGGTCTGGTGTGATGTAGGTTTCAGAAAAACATTTTCTTTATCGTGCCAANGAAGATGATCTCAATAAAGATCGAAACGTTGGCACGATAAAGAAAATGCTTTTCTGAAACCTACATCACACCAGACTGCATCTCACGATTTCTGAATAACTAGTAATTTAATTATTACAAATTGTCTTATAGTATCACAGCTCTGGTAGAGGAAACAATAAATATATCACAGATCCTAGATTTATGTATTGTGCTTAATCCTTCTAAGTTTTGATGGAAAGTTAATATTCACACTACATCCCTACAAGTAGTGGTCTTGCTGGTGGAGAGATAAAAAATTTCTTGGACAGACGCTTTAATTCGGACGAGGCCAATTTTGGTGTATCGAGGTAGTGAGGTTATAAATGTTAGACATTTCTTTTGGACCACTTGCAATTTTTGGATGGTCGATTCGCACGTGTAACTCCATGCTGGGCAAGCGTACAGCTGGATAGGTTTATTAGCTAATATTGCAAGAAGCAATTTCTCAGTGAGGGGATGGCCAATTTGTTTGATCATGATCTAAGGCAATGTTATATTCAAATTGTATTTTGCAGCTTGGTCGTTTCTGACCATTGTCTTCTCCTATATTCGTTTTTTTTATCTATGTCCTATCAGACGCGTTTCGGTTCTCGCCATATTCAATAGGTGGGTTTGTATTGATGTCTCAACCTTCTTATACCGACTCAGAACTAAATATGACAAGAAGTCGAATCGTCTGACAAATTAAAATGATACATATGTAATTAAATGTTGGAAGCCCCAGGACGGCATTTAACTCTTCTTCTTTAGAGGCTTTCAAAATTAAATCTATTTTTCCGTACGAGTAATTGTACCGTCTAAACAAATCTTTTCCTGGTATTATTTATGATGGGGCCCCGGCCTTCTGTAAATCCGATTATAACTCCTTGATTTGGCGTGTGCGGTTAAGAACTGCGTTGAAATATAACTAGACGGTACGAAATCGTGCCGTGGAAATTAATTGAAAACGTGGCTCGTTAAAGGCAGGGTGAACCATCGTACAATCCACGGCCCGTCCACTGGCGAGGATTAGAAAAGTGTCGTACGCAGGTAGAATCCATTACTATTTCTCTTACCCCGCATCGTGGGACACTGGTAATTAGTTCTCCTTTCCATTGAATTACAATTCACTATTCGAGAAATTGTAGTAACGTGCTGAGTCATTTCTATTCCAGAGTCCAGTGTCTGATTCTGAACCGTTTACATAATATAACCGAATATATTCAAAATCCTAAAAAAAATAAGGTCATATGCACGAGGATTCAATTAATGTTTTATCAGACGCTAAATTGTTGAAAGCATCTATCAAAGGTTGTTTTCTTTTCCAATATTGGTATGTGAGTAGTTTACTCAATAGACGCGAAAATCAATAGTAGTAGTGATTTTTAAGCCATAGAAGAAAATATAAAATGTCCAGTTATTAATTTTCTTCTAGGTTCCAGCAATGGTTTCTATAGTTTCTGCCAGAAGATAAATTGTAGTACATTGGAGGAGGACTACATCTCTATTTGATTTTTTACTCTCATCATCATAGCATCCCCATCATCTCACCACCATATTTTTCCTTTCTTCCTATAATTCGTCCTTTTTAATTATTATTAAAATAATCCCTTGCACTCTCAAGATCAAAGGATATGTAGAGTAATAGTGACTCAAGCCTTTTGGGAAAATATAAAACGTTCAACATTTTTGGCAAAAAGGAGGGAAAATTCAGAAGGTGGGGTTGAGATGTGAAGTTGGTGTCCGAGTGGATTGAAGTCATGATAACTCAAGTGGTAGAGCAGCGGCGTATCTAGCCGAAGGTCATGGGTTCGAATCCCGCTCATGACACTGACTTTTTTATCTCAACTAAAAATCTTAATTAATTGAAAGATTTTTCTGTTAATTCAAGAAGTGGTTTGGTTTGTTTCTGTCAGAACATTTCTTCAGCCTCGGGACAAAACTGGATTCTACAGCGATAATTTCCCTACACAACAGGCACCAACTTGGTCTCATCCCATAAGTAGTGTGATCCAATATAGGTTTAATCTATGAGCAACCTTTGGATGCTGGTAAGGATGACCTTTTCCCTTCTAGTCCCAGCATCTGCAGGCTGGACTGGTTTTTTTTTTTTTTTAACTTTAAAGTTAAAGTTAACCAATGTTTGTACCAAAGGTCTAAAATTTAAAACTGAAATCTGAAAAGATCAATATTTCTTGTCCAGTTGTGCCCCTAGGACTACAGACAAAATCAGTCAGACCAGGGTGATTGGCGCCGATCAACTTATAGACTATTTTGGTTGAAGATACAAGTTGAACTCCCCCCCCCCCACTTTTTTAATATGAGATATTGTAAGCTCAGAAATTGGGGGATATCCTTTTTCCTCTCATCTTTCTCCTCGTGTTATCTACCCCTTTTAATTATTATTAATAATTAATAATTTGGATTAACAAGGCATTCAACACTTTTAAAATGTTATATTAATCAACAATGGCCATTTACTGGATTAAACTATTCTCACTAGCTTTATATTTCACTTGGACATTTTTCGGCTTCAACTAAAGTATACAATTGAAATAGAATAAATTTCTCTTATGAACATTAAAACACGCCCTTATTTTTCTATTTAATGTGTGTTACTTGTAATTGTACAATTCCAATAAATTGGCATAAATTTTCGTTTTCAGATAGTGGACAAATTGTGATAACGATATTAAGTCAAGAAAATGCCTATCACTCATCTATTGCTCAAAAATTGAAAGTTGATATTATAAAACAATCTGCAAAAGAAAAGGTAAGATTGTAAGATTTAAAATTCAATTATGATAAGGTATAATAGATAATAAATTTTTATTTCAATTTTTAGAAAATTCCTTATGTATATATAGTACCGAGGGATCTGAATTACGTTGGTGCTTGGACTGTGATACCGATTCTACCTCAGTGAGTAAAATTTGAATTAATTAATATTGACATTATCATTAAAGTTTTTTAGTTGAGATAAAAAAAGTCAATGGCACGAGCGGGATTCGAACCCACGATCTTCGGCTTGATACGCCGCTGCTCTACCACTGTGTATCAAGCCGAAGATCGTGGGTTCGAATCCCGCTCGTGCCATTGACTTTTTTATCTCAACTAAAAACCTTAATTAATAGTAATATATTAATTGATCAAGCGGACCACGAAATGACTGAATTTAATTATCATTAAAAATTGTGGATTGCACTGAATGATAGTAAAGCAATATTGAGCTAGAAGATTATCCTAATCTCTTCTAAATGATAATACCACAATTTAAATTGTTTGTTCATTTGTTTTTCAGTCTGAAAAAACATGCAAGCAGCGTTTCATGGTTTTATTTTTGTGAAGATTCGACAGTTGTTAATCTAAAACAGTTAATAGCAGGATTGGAAAAATACAATCCAAAAAAGGTGTTAATTTGACTTTAAACAATTTTATATCATTGCTAATTTTATTTTTTTCTTTGAAGAGTATTTGGCTTGGCTATGGGCTATACGACCAGGGACCAAGCATCATCCACCATTTTGCTTTTGCGGAAAACCCCAAATTTTTCAAATATCCTCTATTCAGTGCAGGATTTGCAATTTCAACCCCACTTCTCTCAAAGTATACTAAATCTACATAAACATTATTTATGCTTGATAGTTACATAGTCTGACTAAAATTTGTTTTGATTTTGTTCTAAGATTTGTTTCAACACAAAATGTAATAAAATCTGATTTCTCAATCGATCCTTCACACGAGCTGGCGATGGCCATTGGAATGGATTACCCTTTGATAAATGCTTCAAATATTTTTTGTGCAAAAAAAGCTGAAGAATGTGCCTCGTATCCAAAATCACACTCAATATGTGTAAGTATTGCCTTCCGCTTGAGATTCTAAAAACTTTCAAACATTGAGTTATATTGATTTATTTTTCCTGTTTAGAAACCCCGACTTTCCAAAGATAATCTATTTTTTGCTGTTAAAACTTATCATAAATTTCACAAAGACAGAGTAAATATTGTTAAAAGAACTTGGGGGCAGGAAGCCACCCACATTGAATTTTTTAGCGATATCAATGGTAATTTTATTTGGAAATTTTTTGTTTAAATTTAATTTTTTAGTAATGTTTGATTTACAGACCAGGCTGTCCCGACTACAGCTGTGGGAGTGAACAACACAGAAAGAGGGCATTGTGCAAAAACAATGAAAATACTGAGTATTGCTTTAAATAGAGTAACCACAAAATTAAAAGATGTCGTTTGGATAGTATTAGCTGATGATGATACAATTATAGGGTAATTGACATATTGTTTTAAGAATATGCCATGGGAGGTTGACATACAGACATATAGACATTTTGGGCTAAATTGGTAGTACTATTGTTCCTTTGTGTTTTTCCTATTTGCCTTTATCTTAAGATTACACTATAAATATTTTGTATTATTTGTATGCGGAAAAAATATCTCAACTGAGCATCAACTTGCAATAAATTAAAATTACATAATAGTAGGAAAGTCTGGATAGAAACTAAGGCATACCTTGCCCAAACTTCAATTAATTATTGTCTGATGTGATTATTGTGCAAATAAACTATGGCTAGAAACTAAATAATGTTAAATTAATTTAAAAACAGAATGAACCTTTGTTATTACATGTTAAAGTCCAATATTATGGTACTATCACTCTAAATTATCACACCTAGATTCTTAGTTAAGGCTTGCTTTTATTATTTAATATTGGTGTAATTTTTTGCAGGATTGATCGTTTACTTTCTCTGCTGTCTTGTTTTTCTATGGATTCAGTTGTTGGAGAAAGATACGGCTACAATGTAAGATCATCAATGGGATACAATTATCCTTCAGGTATGCTATGAACAACATGACTCAACAATATTGTGATAGAAATGAAAATCAAAGGAATATCTTGGTGTTACACTCAAAACATTCGAAGAGCATACTGGCAGAAGTTGAAAACAGAAGAAAAAATAATTTGTAAACAAAATAATATAAACAAAAATGTAAATATCGAGCTAATAATTCTATAATTGAAAAGAGACATTATTTTCTTGCCAAGCCAATAGTTATCATGTCAGATGGCTATCAGACAACTTAGGCAGTTTCAGAGCCTAAGTTCAAATCTCATTAGCTCAAAGGTGGTGCTGAATTGCAAAACTAAAATAAATTAGGCAGCAGAATAAAGATATTCTCTGCTGGGTCTGAGGTCATGTAGGAATAGATGAAAAAAGAGTAGACACCCTTGCAAGGAAAGGGGCTGTATAAAGATATACCGCTGATAGGTCCTGAGCCCTTCTGTTGCATAGGGATTCACACCATCATGAGGAAATAGTGGAATTTAATCATTGGACACAGACAATCCAAGAACCTTCTAGCGAGATTCAGATGAAAAGAAGCAACAAGCATCAAAGGAAGCAGGAAAAAGTTCAAATCCAAACAGGATTCTTAATTGGACGCTGCAGACTGAATGGGCATTTGAAGAAAAAATTGGCCTGATTCAGCATGGTATGTGTAGATTCTGCAAGGAAGCAGAAGAGACCCTTAACACAGCTACACTTCCTCACAGGAGGACTTACAATTTAACCGTAGAAGAAATTCAACCATTGAAACCGGGCTATCCAAAAACTTCTTGATGACCAGACCTCTCCGGTGTGTAAAGTAAAAATAAAGAAATTCCTTTCATCATACAGGAAGCTTAACATTCTACTACCCACTGGGTGTCACAGATGAGAGGCAAACCATTTTACATTACTTGTACCATATTATTACAAAAAATCCAAAGCTATGCCAGGATTTGAACCCAGGACTGCTAGAGTAGCAAATACAAATCAGACTCCCCCAGTGCTATAGGTACTGAACTGGGAATACAATAGCTCCCAAGGGTGCAGTATACTACCTGAATATTTCATTTACAACTAGATGCTATGAACATGTAATATATTCAGTTTACGTTTCATCTCACTATTCCTCTTGGTTTTTAGAAATTTGACACTTGTAAAACAGACCATCGGTTTTGTTTAACTGAGAAATGTTATACTCTACAATATCTGACAAATGTGACCAACATAAAAATATATCCTTGTGTGTGCTTGGTTGCAATAAATGTTCAAAAGTTTAACTGGAAATGGAAATTATCGGAAAATTTTGATTGTTTTAGGCGGTGGAGGTATTGCGTTTGGTGTAGATGTTCTCTTTGATATAGTTCAACACTGCAACTGTCCAGCAGTTGACAGCCCCGATGACATGGTCCTTGGAATGTGCCTATCTTCCTTAGGAATACCGCTAATACACTCGCCATTATTCCATCAAGTAAGGCATACAAATCACTCAAACCGATGAACTTTTTATTTATTTACTTTTTATACTTGACTCCTGTTTGATTTCAGGCAAGACCGACAGATTACGCAGAAAGTTACCTTCAAGTTGAGAAACCAATATCTTTCCATAAACATTGGAACATCGACCCGGTGTCGGTGTACAAGGAATGGTTTGAAACGAATACAAAACCTGATTTTATACATGATGAAATGTAAATGCAGACCCACATTAAATTACAATATAGTCCCCTAATAATAAAATAATAATTCCCTAATAATATAACCCGCCTAATCAGAACCTAACCTAAAATAAAAAATGGGTCAGAAGTCTACATTCAATGACCGTTAAAGTTAATATTTATGAGAATTAAGGGTAAAAGTCCATAATAGACTCATGTAAATAAATAATAATAATAAAAGTGACTAGTACAAATGTAAACATGTAATAAAAAGCTTTTGAAATGCAACTAAAATCGACGAAAAATAAAAAGTTTTCTAACCAAAAAGTTTCTCATTCATTTTTTTCTATTGTTTGTTTTTATTGTTTGTTGAAGTGACAAATAATTAGCAGAAGCTGCAGTTCAAAGCCATTGTCTTAAAAAATAACATCAGCTGGAACAGCTTCATCATGCTGCACAGCATATCTTACAGTAGTTTTAAAAGCTTTGGCAGTCTACATGCGATTGGTGGTGAAACAACATAGTCACATTCATTACTACATGATGATTCATTGTGAGATTCTCTCTTAACTTCTGAAATAATTTCCTCCTATGAGAAAAGTTGTGAATTGTCTGTTTCATGACATCCATTCGTCAATGTCTCTTTCACCAGCCTCTACACAATTAGGAATTTTTTGAAAAGTGTAAGATTTTGTTTGATTCACTTCTTGGTGCAATATCATTAACAATTAAGGTAGGCCTGGCGATAATTTTTTCCAAGTTTTTTTAAGTTATTCTCAACAAACCATCTTACAATCCAACAATAAATGTTAATTTAAAAAAAATTGAAATTGTTGCCAGTATAACTTGATATAAGACTATAAATGACCATGTGTCTGTGCAAATGTGTGTTTCAAACAAAATAAGGTAGATTTACCAGTTGAAAAATTTAAAAACGTAACCAATATTGTGAGTCCTTTAAGGAATGAGTGTATTCTGTCTTTAAAGGTTTGATTAACCCCGTTGAGGCCGGTGATCTGCCTCAAAATCAAAGGAATTTTGTTTGGAATAAATTATGAACGCAATCGCAGAGGGACACCTCTATTTTGTTTCTTTAAAAACAAAAATGTATTTCCTTATGAATCAAAAACGTTATATAAAAAATATAATACAACAAAACATGAACCTTTGCTTACAAACTGACAATATAAGAATAATTAGATACTATGGGAGTAATATGGGCTTGAAGGGCAAAATTAAAATAATCAATCTTGATAACCAAAACAGAAAATACCAAACAAAAGAACCATAAATGAAAATGGGCCACACAACAGAAATAATTTATGTTAATGAAAATCAAAGTGGATACAAATCTGATTTGACTGGCTTTCAGCTGGATTTTTTCTTATTGTTTTTCTTCCAATGCCTAGGCTAGACTGAACTATCCGTTCTCGCTTTCCTGCCTCTGACAGACGTAATTTGTTGTTATACCAATAAAGCACAATATTACTTGTATTAATGAAATACTCATATCATCTTGTACAAGTTTCCAGTTTTAACTTATATGTTGAATTTATTTGCTTGCCATGTGTTTCTTGTTATTTTTAAATTTAACAATATTTTATAATTATATATTCCGATATTTTGTGAACTGTACATGACTTTTTCAAGTTGAATCCAAGAAATCAACAAAATAGGTTAAAATAACTAGGCCAGGTATGCTTAAGTCCTCATTAATTTATGTCTAACTTCTTTCTCATTAGTTTTTATGTAAAAACACTATAAAGAGTTTATATGGGTTATGAAGAAATTATATATATGGGCCAGATCAGTGTATTGAATACCAGTTTCAGTAAAAATAACTAGTTTTACAAAATTACTGATCATTATTTTATATATTTTATTAATCCAAATGTTTACATTAAAACTAAATGGAGTAATTAGTTGGTGTATTTTTCAATCCATCTATACAGCCTTCATTAGACTTTTTTTTTATTATATATTTCTGTTTAGACGATTTTTTTTTTTTTTTTACAAAAGATTATGTTCACTTGTTGACTTAGTTTTGCAAATAGTACATTATAAGAATAAATTTAATATTTTAATTTTTTATCAAAATATTTACATTATATTAAATATCAAAATTTTAAGTAATTTTTGTTGTGACATTAGTTAGGTCTGATTTACAAGATGTAGGTAGGTTGTTTTTACAATTATGCTCTATGTTTGATGTTTGAACATCGTTTGTTCTTCAGTTATGTGAATTTTTTTCTTTTTTTAATATTTGTATAAATAATAAAAGCTAAAACTAAATTATTACGAAAGTAAAGGAAAATAGCAGCAAGGCATGTGATGCGATGGGTGGTAAGCAGATGTATCTGGAACTGGAAACACAATTCAGCAATCTTCCACCAAATTTTCAAATAAAAATTATTCAGAATTATAATGATATGCTGGATTATATTATGTTGAAAAATTTTCAAAGTTTAGGATCCTTACCCTGCATACAATTGGAACCTCCTACTGGGGTTCATTGTCGTAGATAAAGCATAATACTTTTTATTAATGCATTTTTAGGAAACTGTTGAATTAGAAAGACATGTAAGAAGTAGGTATTCAAAATTAATACACAAGTCTGCTTCTTCTTTTGGAAACTATCGGAAAAATCAAAATATCTACATTTAACTGAAGAATAGAAATAAAAACACTTGAAGCAACATATCTTGACATCTAATTTCAACTTTTTATAAAGCATAATACTTTTTTAAAATGCATTTTTAGGAAACTGTTGAATTAGCAGACACGTAAGAAGGCATGTATGAAACTAGGCATTGAAAATTAATACCCGTCTATTTTGTTAATTGAATTTTGGAAACTCTTGAAAAAATACATATCTACTCTTAAACGAAGAGTAAAAATATACAAAGTTGAAGGAATGTATCTTGACATCTTTTTTTAAAAGCATAATGTTTTTCAATAATACATTTTAGTATGCTATTGAAATAGCAGACATTTAAGAAGCTAGGTGTTGAAAATTAATGTACAAGCCTGCTTCTTTAATTGAATTTTAGAAACTGTAAAAAAAAATCAAAATATATACATTTTACTGAAGAATAGAAATAAACACACTCGAAGGAATATATCTTGACATCTAATTTCAACTTTTTATAGAGTATAATACTTTTTATTAAAGCATTTTTAGGACTATTGAATTAGAAGACATGTAAGAATCCGCTCTGAATTTAAACTTTTCAAATTGGCACTAAGAAGGGATTACTTTGATATTGTTTTTGTATTTAAATTATTAAACAATCTCATTGATAGTCCTTATCTCCTCTCTCAACTACAGCTACATGTCCCTTCACACTCTCTTAAAACCCATAAATTATTTTATATTGAATTCCAAAGCTCTAACTGCATGCTCTCTTCTCCTCTACACAAAATGACGATCAAGAGTAACAACATCTGCAATAGCATTGACTTCTTCAATAGTTCTGTGCAATCTGTGAAAAACCTTATCCTACAACCTTAGTTGAATGCTTTTATATTTCATACTGTACAAAATTATTACAATTTATTTCATTTACTGGTTCAACTAATTCTCGCACTCTAGTCTTATTATATATTTACAAAGAGCATTATTTTCATTAAATATGTACCTAATTATTGTAGTTTCAATTGTCTTTCAGCTTTATTTTGTTTCCTCTGCCTTATTTGGTTAGTAATTATGTCTTTCATTTTTGTTGTTCAGTTTTTACTCTTTAATTGTATTTTTATATTTATCATTTATATTATTACCATGTATATACGTCCTTATTCTTTTTATATATATTATTTGTATTTTTACATATATTATTATATTTTTTGTTATTGTAAAATGTCTTTTTTTATAGTGGATTTCATTCCATAAATAAATAAATCTGGACATTTAATTTCAACTTTTAATTCAGCATAACGCTTTTTATTAGTACATTTTTAATTAATTAAATCATATAGGAAGCCAGGCATTGAAAATTAATGCCCATGCCTGCTTCTTTTGAAATTTGGAAACCGAAAAACTCAAAATATCTACATTTAAACAAAAAATAAAGAAAAAAAACTTGAAGGAACATCTTTTGCCAACTAATTTCAATTTTTATACAGTCAAATACTTTTATTCATGCATTTTTAGGAAACTGTTGAATTAGCAGACATGTAAGAAGCTAGGCATTGAAAATTAATGCACAAGTCTGCCTCTTCTTTTGAATTTTGGAAGCTTTTGAAAAAATCCAAATATCTACTCTTAAATGAAAAAAAAAAATAAAATAAAATAAAATAAACACAGTTGATGGAAAGTCTCTTGCCATTTATTTTCAACTTTTTGAACAGCATAATCCAACTATATTAATTATAAAAAATGTCGACCAAGGCGTGGAGCACCCCTGTTCTGGAGGGTCAGTTGACTTCAACTACAAATTATACAAACAAGAAATTTTAAAATTGATCTTAGAGACGGTTATAAGTGTAAGAATATTGAAAATAGTAGGAAGTTGTGATAAGACGAGGAAAATCGAACTGTTTTATCCTAGAAAGGGCGTAAATAATAGAAATGAAGGCGCGTGATGGGATTTCGCTGGTGGGGGCGGACAACAGCTGTTGATATGTCACTGACTCCGTCTCCGACGGGTTTTCGCGTTCGTCGTTTGGGCCGCGAGCTCTTCTCCATCGAATTGTAACGTCGAATTGTTCCTTGTTCGCCTTGTTTCTTCTCTTTTTCTCTTTTCTCTAGACGTCCGCTCTGCCCGCATCTCCGGTCTGAGGAACTAAAGCCGAACGGCTGGAATGCACTTTTCCATCCGCCTCTAGCCAGAGGATCTCTTGGAATTTCTCGATCGGATTCAATTTCCGACGAAGCGACGCGGTGAATTTCGTCCGAAGGCCCACCAAGGACTAAAAAGTAAGGAGATTGGAATATATATTATTACGTCCGAGGGTGGACTTTTATCGATTCGACAATACGTGTTTATTAATAATCGTAATAGTCGCAATAGCTTTTAATCGTTTGATGTTTTATTTACGGTTCCTTGGCCTTCAATACCAGAAGGTTTACAAGCTGTAAGTCTATATGTATCGACCCAAAACTGACTCCTTTCGAATCGAGATTGCTTTAAATTCCTATAAATATATTTTTACAACGAAAAAATTAAAATACTATTGCTCTTTGTCGTGTTGTCAAATGTTAAGTACAAGTTTTTCGTGTTCTCAAGAAAGTGATTGTGTCGTTTAACAATTGACACGTTTAAGCTTTTCATCATCTTATATGTTAAGCTGTAATAAGATGCCTCACCATTCTTCTAACCCTGATCAACCATTGAAGATAGTGAAATGCTTGAATGTGTCAGAAAGTCTCAGACAGTGAGAGTAGACAGACCAAAATGGTCAAAACAAGCAATATTAAGTTTCACCGCCCCGCAGAACTCAAAAAGTCTTACAATTGTACATTTTACAGTTTGGCCATTTGATCTGTCTATATGTACTGTATTGGTCACTGCTCTGGTGGTTTTGGTTAATATAATTTTCTAGTGTGTTGCCTCCTCTTCTTATACTCTGATCAAAAATTTATTTATTTATTTATTTTTTATTGGCCTTATGATCTTTGCATATCAGCCATGACGAATTCTTATATATGTTGTTCAATTGGGGGTTATCGGGAAAAAAGGGCCAGAGGCGACGGTGGGAATCGAACCCACGACCGCGGCGTGAGAGTCTCATGCTAACCACTCGGCTACCGCGGTCCCCCCGCACATTAGTGAAATGTTTGAATATGTCTCTGACAATCTGACTGAGGATTTACAGACTAAAATGATTGAAAACGACCAAGCTAAAGCTTCAGCACCTAGTAATTTTACAATTGTACGTTTGTACATTTTATACCTTGGCCATTTGGGCTGTCTGTCCTCGCTGGCTTGGTTACTCCACCATGGTGGGTTTGGTTACTATAATTTCTAAATACGTTGCTTCACTCTTCTTATTACCCTGATCAACCATCGGTGAAATGCTTGAACATATCTGACAGTCTGAGATAGTGAAGATAGATAGACCAAAATGATCAGAAAAAACCAAGCTAAAGTTTCAACATCCCGCTGACCTCAACAATTATAACAATTGTACCTTACAATTGCGGCCGACTAAGTCTTGCTGTCATTGCTAGTTCACAGTCAGTGGGTTTTGTGCCTATACTTTCCTAATATGTTGCCGCATTCTTTTTATAACTAATATTTATGAAAGGTATTGGTTAAGATAAAAAAGTCAGTGTCACGAGTGGGATTTTTATAACCCCGACCAACCAGTCAAGATAGCAAAAAGCAGAATAAGTTTTGCTTTTGGTCTTCCACAATGATAAGCAGGCCGAAATGACCAAATTATGTGATCATCACTCTTCAGACTTAAAGAAGAAATGTCACAATTGTACCTTTGTTATCTTTAATGTTTTGACTTGTCTGATGACTCGCCCAAATAGGCATATTAAAACATTCGGACTAAACTATAAAATCTACTTTTGTAAATTGGAATAACTAATAATCAGCTTTGAAAGGTGAGACTAGATGGGTGTGATTGTAACTGTAAATAATTCAAATCTTATCTTCCATGGGGGAAAAAAAACGGACAAAAAGCCTGTTTTGATGTTTTACTGGGTAGAGAAAAAATCAAACAATCTATAGAGCAATGAGGTCATTCATTGATAGTAGTGTTCCGGTTCTTTATAAACATAAAATAAACATACAGTATAAGAAGATGGGATTAAGATAAAGAAAATAGAAAATATTTATTTAAAATTTTTTAATAATAAGAGTAAAAATATCAATTCTGTTTTTGGGACAAACTTTAAGCCTTTATTTATTTATTTTTTCTAATTTATTTTCAGTTTATAATTCCTGGGTAAAATTTAATTAGAGTTGTATCGTCTTTATAAATATTTTTAAGTGCACTGTACTTCATATTTTTAATTTTCTTATTCAAGGTATTTTTTTATTTTTTTTTAATCAATGGTAAATTAATTTTTTAACTTGTTTCATAATCAAATTTATCACAATCTACTAGAGAATAATGAGGAAAACCTAACACGAGCAAGATATTGGTAAAAATGTTTTGTGTCTTTTTGGCTTTATGTAGGCTCAAATCCCCACGTGTATTTACATACAAACATGTGCTGAGTTGAGCCTATTCGCGTTTCATATTCGCAATTCCAGTAATTTACAGTAAACTGCTGGCAGATTTGAGAATCACCCACACCGGGTGTAGACAGTCTGGGGTCAGATCTCAATCTTATCCGTCTGAGGTTGTGCTCTAAGTGCTTTCAACAGCTAGGACAATTCACCCAAACACATGTAGTTCCAAACCCATTTGTACTCACGTTCATTCTTAAATACATTCACTCCTATTTACATCCATTCAATTAGGGTGATGGGGTACTAGATATTCCTTTTCACATATCGCACAACTTACCTAATTGAGGTTCGATGGGGTAATTGATATTCCACCATCGACTCTCTTACATCACACATTCACGCTAATAAATACATTCACTCTCAACACAAGCTAGGTATACACAACTATTATTACTACATACAATAGAACAACTTTGTTTCCTCCAAGAATCTGAACAGCAGACCCAAATACTCTGCCATGCTCAAGCACAATTTTTAAATTAGATGGCATTCCTGCATGCTGCGCTCTCTGTATGGAGCCAAGGAATTGCACCCTTCAATTAGGTGGGACACATTGAGCAACCTCTTCTCTTTGATTATATAATTTATGTAATTTATATGATTTTATGATATTTACATTGAGAGAAAGAGTTGAACAGCTTGTTTTATTTAATTTAGTAAAAACAAATTTTGTGGTTAAATTTAATTTCAAGCATGGGGAATTGAACCAGAATGGTTTGTTGATTTCCGAGCATGAAAGTCTTAATTTATAATAAAGTTTTAAAAGTTCTTTTTTAATAGGAGGTTTGTGAGCAGATCCATCCTTTTCAAAAAGTTAACTTTTTTTTACTTCATGAACTTCATTGTGGAAGTAAATAAAAGTTCACATTGATATGTTATTCATAAAATTGAAAATTAGATGATAAAGAGCTTCTTGTCAAGTCTGGATACTTAAATTCTGGCAAAATTTTCCTAACTTCAATTGTAGCGGTTGTCTTCGGCTGCATATTTTTGTCTAAACTTAGGCTGTGTGTGTTTCCTACATGTAAAATAAGTCCTTATTTGTTGATAGGAAAATGGGTAGTGCTGTCAGCGCTGGCCATGACCACGATGACCTCATTGACAAGTTGAAGAAAGCGGACTACATCACTACTCCGATTGTTGAGTCTGCGTTCCGAGCTGTTGACAGAGGGTTTTACTTTTTACCCGAATGTATTCAAAATGCATACAAGGATTTGGCATGGAAGAATGGAAACATACATCTGTCAGCGCCGTGCATTTACGGCAAGGTACTCGAAAGTCTGAAGCTCGCTCCGGGTTTGAGCTTTCTCAATCTTGGGTCCGGAACTGGCTATTTCAGCACAGTCGCCGGCCTCATACTTGGTAGGGCTCTCAAGATTTCTTTTAGCTGTGTAATTTAATATTTTTTACTTAAACATATTATATTGGATTTAGGTCCTTATGGTGTAAACCATGGGATAGAACTTCATGCTGATGTCACTGAATATGCTTACAATAAGCTTAGCCAATTTAAATCTACATCACCGGCGCTTGACTGTTTTGAATTTTGTGATCCTCAATTCATTACAGGTATATTTTTTAAATTGTACTAACAAACAAAGTTCATTTAAAACAAACAAATTCTTGATGTAATATTAAAAATAACACTTCTATCTCTTAATTATTACACCATTAATTATTGAAAAATCTATATTATTTATTAGGGTTTCCTATGTTTCCTATCATCTTTATTTTTACCATTTTTAGGAAACAGTTTATGCATAAGCAGTGGTTCCCGTCAGTATGACAGAGTTTATTGTGGCGCTGCGTGTCCTGAAAACCATGAAAACTACATGAAAAATCTTTTGAAAGTATGTGATAGTTGAGCAAGGTCTTCACTTAATATTTATCGACCTGATTTGTTCCATTACAGATTGGCGGTATATTGGTAATGCCGATAAATGAACAGTTAGTACAAATAACAAGAAAATCTGAGACTGAATGGAATGTAACACACGTTTTGCCAGTGTCGTTCTCCATACTGCAAACGCCAGATCCCAACGACACTACTACCATCAATTTACGTATGATATCAAAATAACAAGTTCCGATACAGTACAACACAATTTCATACATTTTGTTTAATTTTACAGCTGAATTGCACACTTTATCCCTTCAAGAAATTTGCCGTGCCTCTATAAGGGCGAAGTTGAGGAACGAAGCGAAGGAGGAATTTCCAAATATTTTAATCCGTAAAAGAAAATATTACGCTCAGAAAAGGCAAAAGGTGGTTCCAAATTTGATAATCCCAATTTTACAAAGTTCAGACGAAGAGGAAGAAGAAGAGAGGAGTATCCTTCTTCCAGGAAGTTATAGAAGCATCAGCTCAGTTATGGATATCGCTTCAACAATGAGCCGTAAGTTTATATATACACTGCTTAGCCAAAAAAGTGGACAGTTTGAAATTTTCATGTACTTTTTATGTAGACATTGTTTTGGCCATATTTTTTGTTGTACTACTTTAAAAATAATTTATGTACGTACAATGATATTTGAAATATAAATGTCAAACTAAATGCTTAACCGAGCCAACTTAATCCTTTGAACATGATTTTTTTTTCTACACTTAAACCCATGTAGTTTAAATTTTATATTCAGTACCACTTGTGTTCTTAATCTAGTTGAACACTAAAATGTTTTTATAATTATGGCAAAAATTGTTTTAGGACGTTGCTATAGGATTGTCTCTCCTGATTTGGACGTTTTCCACCAGAACGTGGACCACAACCATGATTCTGATGAGGTCGAAGAAGTCGGCGAATCTTCGCTTGCAGAACGCCGTTCTAAAATCCCGAAACGGGAAAAGCAAGACAGCGGTGTCGTGCCCGACATCGACAATGCCCAGGTTCACAAGGCTTTCTCACCCGAATCGACCAGCTCTAGTTCAATTGATGAGGAAGATGAAGAAGTCAAAACGGGCAAGCCCTACCGTAACAAAATTGTCGCTAGTGATGATACAGCGACGGCAGAAAACGGTGAAGACGACAAAGAAGAGGAAAGGATGGATGTGGATTCTGACTGCGATTGTGCATCTTCACAGAGTTCAAACAAGGAAAATGAAAAGGAAATAGAAGAAGATGGCGATGTTCCGTTATACAGTGTAATAATGAAAGAAAAGATTCAAGCTCTTCCTCTACCACCAGCGCTCAAATCATTTCTAAATTATCACCGCCCATTTTAAATAAGAAAATCTGTGATTTAATAACTAAGTCGAAAAATCATTTTAAGTATCTTGCAAAAAAAAAATATATGTGTATATATTGTGTACTATGTATTATTTTTTATTATAAAAATAATTATTGGCTGTTCAAACATATATCCCAAAATATCAGTCTGTTTAAAATTAAAGTTCAGAATATAAATATAATTAAAAATTTTATATAGTACACTGAAATATATATAAATGTTAAAACAACGTTCTTAACATATAATAGCTGCTGCTGACACTGTTGTTTATTTAAATTAAAAATATAATGTTTGAAAGTACATAGAAATATAAATTTTTCCTTGAAAAGGGCAGAATGATCTTATATCTGTTTTCACATTAAAAAAATAAAAAATAATAAAAAAAATAAATAAACAGGTCAGCATCGTATGCTTTGTAATTAGTACTTAAAACTCAACTAACATAAAAAAAGTAATATACTACCAGAACTTATGTTTGTATACCTTGACATTAATTATTCTGAGATTTTGTCTATTACTAAGTTTATGCGAGGCCAACGATTTTCCAGAAGTTGTGATCAGTTAATTGATGAACAATGTTAGTTTGTAAATAATGTTTAAGTTTGTAAATAATATTTTAATAAAATATACTGCTGTTGGTATTTGTTATAGAACCGTTTGAGTTTGTAATATTAGCAATGTTTCCTTCGGTGTTAGGAAGCTCAAGTAAAAAGGAAATGCTTTATAATTTCTTTTATGTAAAAATAATTTCAAAAAAATGTATAATATGGCAAATTAGTTTACTGATACTAATAAATACATTTTTACAATAATTAAAATATCGACCGTTTATATTCTTAATGTTTAGTAAGTGTTTTGAGAAATATAAATTGATATATATATACGTTACAATTTTTTTAAGCAAAACTTCTTATGTTGAAATGAAATTACAGCCTAGGACAGTCTCGTCGTGTTAGCCAAGCTTTCTACGCCATACATTTACTAAAGTAAAACCTGGGAAATTAGATCTGGTATCTCGGATTTTGACTCTATTCTTAGACAGGTCTAAGACAGGCAAAGTTCATCTATTTTGTGTTGCTACCACCACACTGTAGGGTTTGCCCAGCATAATTGTATATGATTTGAAAAGTGCTTGCAGTGATTTAAGATAATAGGGGCTTTCCTTCCTCATCTGCACCGATTCTAGGAGCAAGGTTACTGCTGTCCATGACAGGTCCTCCATAGATCCGTTTGGAGAAATCTGAACTGGAGCGCATCCTGGAAGAGCTGACCTATGAACCTGACTGCCACTATCCGGCTCTCTTGACATTAAAAATGCAATAAAAAGTATGATTGAAAGGAAACGGCACTGTCAGCATCCGGATCGTTAGAGAAGTTCCAACGTATCAAGAAC
Organism: Cimex lectularius; assembly: GCF_000648675.2. Taxonomy (NCBI): domain Eukaryota; kingdom Metazoa; phylum Arthropoda; class Insecta; order Hemiptera; family Cimicidae; genus Cimex; species Cimex lectularius. Next base: position 2,401,167 of record NW_019392641.1, read on the forward strand.
AAAGGTGGACCTTGTAGGGTCTGATTTGGAAAAGGATTATCCTATTCTGGTTAAAAATAGGCCATGATAGGCTGACAAATACACTGGCTTTGGCCCAAAAGTAATGGACCTGTCATTGACCATCCTCTTGTTGGAAAGATACGCTGAACCTGATATTTTGGTACAGTAGTGGTGATTGTCTGTATCCCTTGACACAAAGGTTAGGATAACGAAAAGGCTAGGAGAACACAACTTTTGGACCTAACCACCACTATCACTTTTGAAACTGAAAATGCAATAAAAAGTATGTTCAATAGAAAATGGCATCAGAGGTTGAAGGATGGCCCTTGTAATATGTGAAGTAGAGAGAGACCATCCTCACCCAATTAAGAATAGGCCATGCAAAGCTGACACACGAACAGTTTCTTCCCGGCCAAGGATTATATGTCTATTGTTTGATGTTTCCCACTTAATGGATTTCATGGCTCCATATAGACAGCTTGTAGGAATACCACTCAATATGAGAATTGAGCTTGACAGCAGTAAGTATTTTGTCCCTGTTGTTTTTTGAAGGAAACGGCTGCAGAACGTTTTTGGTATCTCAGTTTATTATCTCCCCCCCCAAAAAAAAAGTCGCAGTAGAGGACAAGTATTTAGGGTGTCCAACTTTTATTTACCAAGATAGGAGTTCTGCAATCAAATTCCGACAATCCTTGTACAATTATTTCGGAATCATTTGTAAAAAAATACTATTAAATGGCTCTGACCCTCATCTGCAACACCCAAGGCAGCTGGAAGTTAAACCACTCCGTAAAATTACTTTTCTCTATGCCTTGATGACTCAGGCATCGTAGCTCACAAAACCAACATTAACCTTTCACTGAGGCTGCCTCAGTGTATGCTGCTATAATTAAATTATAATTTGTAGACATGGTAAATTAAAATCTAAAAAGACTACAGTTTTAGTTTCCCCTATCAGTTTTAAACTTCTACCAGGCTTATAGAAAAAAACCAAAATAAAAAAATGAACAAAACTTTTGTTGAGGTTTTCAATTAATAATAAAATAAATTAATATAATTTATTTATTCACTAGATTATATAGTACATTATAGTAGATAATGATTAAATTATTTACAAAAATTGTGCAAGAAAATTAAGTACTGCTGTACTGTAACTTATATTTAGTAATATACGCTTACAAAAAAATAATTAAAAAAGTGTTTATTATATTTAAGATATTAAAGCAGCTTATAACCTTGTTAAAAATACTAATAATATAAAAGCTGTTACTCCGTTGGTGCTTGCACAACAATCAACATGAAGTCTTTGTCTGGAAATGAATACAAATATATATATTTTTTTTAAATTGGACCATCAGGGCTAGTAAATGAAAGTTACCTGGAGCAACCATAATCTCGTGTTTTTTCGATCTCATCCTTAGAAATGTGAGATCATTAGTCGGGTCGAGGTCTCTTACCGCACTCCTCGCCTTCTCGCAAAGCTGGGTGATCAATGCCGCATACTGTACCGTTGTTGTATTGTCCAAGGTGGTTTTGATTGGCACCCCTATAAATATAATGATTCATATTAAAGGAAACACTGTCGACCGCCCTTCTTTAAGATTATATATGAGAAAGGACTGGATTTGCATTATAAAGTTACAAGTGAACTTGGCCGACCATAACAATTTTCTCTTTCCGTGGAACACAAGTACACCCACAATTACCAGCTAGATATCACTACAAGGTTATATGATATATCAGCAGCCGGTCATTTCTTGAAAATAAGAGGCATGAGACTTGGACATTTTATATGCTGTCTTCGTTTGAAACAACTCACAAAAAAACACCAGGCTAACTGATTGTGCCTGGAGCAAAGTGAAGCAAACAAGTGGTTTATCCCTGCTAGAACCTATAGATGGCTCCAGACATGCGGTATTCTGCTAAATATTTGCCGAGTCTCGAGATGCTCGTCTTGGCATTCGCCAAATAGCTGCCTTTGTGAACACACATGCAGGGTTTGTACAACCTCCTAGTTGTTGCAGAAACAGCGAATATTTATTTGCCAAGTGCCGTGTGAAGTCCTCAACTTACTAACAATTGTGATGTACAACAGTGAAACTCTCATTGCTGCAGCTGTGGTTACTGTTTTGAGCAGTAGCTACAAACTAATTTAAAAATATACATTTAATTTTATTTTTTTAATTTAAATTTTAAAGTTTGATTCATAAGCGAAGATTTCTAAATTACTGGCTCTGTTTTGTAAACATCAAGGAACTCCAAAACTGTTGCATTGGGCCAATCCATTCCTGATTATAAAAAACTGTTGTTACTGTGTTGCCCTCATTTAATCAACAGTTACAGTTGATTTCCCGAATATATGGACGATTTGGGTGTGGTTACTTCACGAATATTCATGCACTTTGAAGTAGTCAAGAAAACCGACAATAAGCCCAGCATGGCAAGCAGCAAGTATTGTTGTTCAGAGAACAACTGAACATATATCCTCTCCTACTAGTTGGGATTCGGTGTAATTTTGCTCAGCATTCAGTGAATCCCGCATGTCTGGAGCCACCTTATACCAAAATGGTCATCTTGGGTTGCACCAAACAGACAAATGTGTGTTTTGGCCCTAGGGCATATTTGGATTTGTCGCCTTCTTCACAGGTCAGGGATATAAGCAGGTTGAGTCACAGAGATGACGTAAGGCTGTAACGCATCTTAAAGACTAAAATAGCCGGTTCATCACAGCAAATTCTTCAAGGAGCATTGAAGCTCTCATATTCACCTTGATATATAAAAACAGATGTGTCTTTGAGTCCTTTCTGTCTGCAACTGTTCAACTTGTATTTTAATGGGAAATATGAAGGTATATTGAACCTAATGTTTATTATAAACGGATTGACTAAATAAAATTAATTATTTACCCTCGTTGTTGATCACTATAAAGCCCATGACACCTTTATGTGATTGTATCCTTTTGAGGGTATCATCCACCTCGCTCGCCTGAAAAATTAAATTACCTTGAGTACCGGGAGTAAAATCTTTTAAAATAATCGTCATTTTACCATTTTATAGGATGTTGGTGTGTAAAAAGATACTAGAAAGAGAAAATCGCCTCTAGAACGAACATGTCTTGACAGAGAAATGGAAACCTCCGCAAAAACCACTGGTTAGTGGTTACTCATCAGACAGCGCAAGGCGCAAGGACCGAGAAGGTTTTAAAAATTGAAACAGCACACGTGCGCTTTTCCAGAAAATTACTGTTTAAATCTTGAGGTGAAAATATTATTATTTACATTTTCTTTATTCCCTTTGTCATTCGTCTGTTTTACCCTTCTAGACCACTTGCGTTTCTGTTTTTGTATATTCGTATGTGTGTGTCAATTTTGTCACATTTCTCTGACAATAACTAGTCAAAATTTCTGTTTTTGATTGAGATCTGTGTCAAAAACGACATTAATTAAACAACACTAAGTAAAAAAAAGTCTCTGAATACATTTAGTAAAATACACTCAGTAAAAACCCTGTACACCATCAGTGAAGTACTACCATACTAAAAAAGTCTGAACAACTACTGGTTTGCCCAAAAAATGAACCCCAAATTTCTTATTACAGGTCATTGGATATAAAAAAAACATAAATTTTGTAAATCATAATCTATTTTTTAAATATTTGAACGTTAGGAAATAAACAACTTAATTTGAAAGTTATTTGTTTGCATGATAAATTAGAATACGCTAATCAAGACTTAAAGAGGCAAAAAAGTTTTGAAACATCTAGGAAAACATTTGCTTTCCAAAGTTATATTAATAGCAAACATGTTTTACTTAGTACGATAAAAGCTTCAATGATTATTTGGAGATCGTGAGATGCGGTCTGGTGTGATGTAGGTTTAGAAAACATTTTCTTTATCGGGCCAACGTTTTGAACTTTATTGAGATCATCTTCAGTGCCTGGGATTTATAAACATTGTTTAAATTATACAAATTGGATCCCCTCCTCGTAGGACGGCTATTGGCTTCCCGAGTGTTTGATCTTTATTTATTCTGTAGTATTTATTGTAGTTAGTTGATAGTTAATTATTACATCTGTTACTTGTTATTTATTTATAAGTTTGTATCTTCAAATTGTTAGTTTTGTCAAAATGTAATTTATTTAGTAGGTCTGCACTTTTATTTGTTCATTGTTGTTTGTCTTTATTTATCCTTTGTTGTTGTTGTTTTCGTACCGAATTTTTGACTTTTAGTACTTATTTTGGTTGATCAATATTTATTGCTCTTGTTACTTGTTATTTATTTATTGCTTTATGATTCTGAATTTCAGTCATGTTAAAAAATGGAATTTGATATTTCATAGGTCTGTACTCTTGCTTAATATTCCAAAACAAAGGAAAAAAAATTATACAAATACATGTAGGATATGAAAAAAATAAATTTGTACTCAAAGTGAGTACAAATACTTTGATTGAGTTTAAAATGTCTATCATTGTATAAATTCATTTTTCACATCCTACATGTATTTGTATAATTTGGTCAATAAACACCACACAAAATAGCTTTAATATGGAAATATCACAGTTCACTCGGAGTGGAGCACCAAGTAGATTGAATAATGAAGGAAAATCATTTTTAATAAGTGACCCTCATCAATCAATGACATCATCTCCCGGTATAAGAAGCTCGGTAATGCAGAAAACCTTTCATGTTTAGGATGGTAAACACCGTCTAAAAACTTCTCAAAGAAGTGACCACCAATTAATCAGCAAGAGCCCCAAAATTGTAGTTATTTTGTATCAGTTATGCCCCAAATGTACGAAATACTGTTAAAAAAATAACAGGGGAAAGTGCCAGTTTTTTAAAGAGCATTTAAGTCAGCCTGATGCATCTTGGTAGACTGTTTCCACCGATGAGAGTAAATTGAATAATTTCATCCAGGGTCCAATGGAAGAAAGAAAGTGTGGCATAAGCCGGGGAACTCTTGAAATTAATGAATAAGCTATCGATGGTCAAACATGGTGGTGGGGTGCTTATTTGGGGATGTATGGGTTTTAGAGGAGTTTGCAATTAACATAATCAATAGGATTATGGACCAATACATCTACATCGATATTCTAAAAGAGAATTTAAAGGAAATTACTGTTAAATTTGGTGTAGAAAGGACAGCATTTCCAGCTTGGCAATGACCCCAAATACACGGTTAAGAAAATTAATGAATGGCTACTAAGTAATGCGCCTAGGCATCTCCGGACCACCCCAATCGCCCGATTTAAAGCCTATCGAGCACTTGTGGGATCACATTGGAAAACAGCTTAAAGAAAAGAAAGATTTTTAAAAAGCCGTTTAAATTAAGAGATTTTATAGGAGTGACTTAAGGTAGCCATATATAGCAGGATTTTCTCAAGGTTCAGCCAGTCCAAGCAAGTGTACAGGTGTCCTTCAGGCCGCAGTGGAAGGGGGAGATCATGAACAAAAATTAATTATTTTGTCACTTTGAGACCCAAACCGTGAGAACAACCATCAACGATCACCACTCACAGAACTAGGCCTTTACCTTGAGGTTCCCTTAAGGAAAATCCTCAACATATGTGGGTGCAGGTTCAGTAGAAGAAATTCCAGAGGCTTTCCTTGAAGATTTCCTTTATGTGTATGGCTACCTTAATACATTCCTGTATGTGACAGAAAAAAAGTTATACCCTTTCAATTAATTAAGGTTTTTAGTTGAGATAAAAAAGTCAGTGTCACGAGCTGGATTCGAACCCACGACCTTCGGCTTGATACGCCGCTACTCTACCACTTGAGCTGTAGAGTAGAGTAGCGGCATATCAAGCCGAAGGTCGTGGATTCGAATCCTGCTCGTGACGCTGACTTTTTATCTCAACTAAAAACCTTAATTAATTGAAAGATATTAATTGGTCAAGCGGACCACGAAAACTAGTGAAGTTTTCAATGTATTCCTTTATTCAATGTATACTGCTGACCTCTCTACCCACCTACCCATCCCGACACATTCATTCATTCACTCCTTTGCAGGTGATAGAAATCCTATCTTCAAATAATTCCATCCTCTCACATCACTCCTTACAGGCTCACCTAATTAACGCCCTGACGACTCAGCTACTGCCAACCCCTTGTGTCTTTTGTATAAGAACAACCTTTTTTTTTTATTGTCAATTAACCCTGGGGATAATTTTAAAAACTATCTATGTGCTAGATTGACCCTACTTATATGTTTTGAAGCTTGTTTATGTTTGTTGATTTTTATTAAGTCAAATGTTCTATGGGTAGAAATGGGTCTTTCGACAAAGAGGAAAGCTGAAGAGTTGGACGAAAGTGCAGAAGAAGGGTCACGCGAAATCGCTGAAGAAGAGGCGGATGAAAATGCACAAGATGAAAAGGAGGAAAGTGAAGATGGGGAACTTCTGTCTGATGAGGACAACCCCACTTTGGTTAAAAAGGTGATGCTTGTACAAGAACTCAGAGCGCAATTGAATGAACCGACATCCCTTTCAGGTAAATCATCATAATTGTTGTGTTATAATTGGTCTGTTTTGCGAGTCACCCTATTCATAATTGAATAATATAAAACTTATTTAACATAAGCTTTATTTTATTTTCAAGCTGTCAGAAGATATTTTATGCAGGACAACAATTACAACCATGTTGCCGAATATCTTAAAGAAGGAGGGTCGGTCGGTGAATTGATGGAGGAATTGGTTAAGTTCAACACAAACAGGAAATCATCGACTATAATAATTTTCTCAGCGATTCACCATGTTATTATTAAGTAAGATATTAACGTTCCTTCAATAAAATTAACATTTAAGGGTGCAGTTGAAAATTTTTGAAATTCTTACTATTATTAGAACATGTTTTAGTATTTAAACAAATTTTAAGTTCATAATCTGGATATTTATCTAAGACATAATAGTCCTTGAGATTTTCTCTTGAGGTCTGTAGGATAATGAACTTGTAGCTTGGTCATTTCTGATCATTTTGGTCCTGTCTTATACTAAATTTAAACAATTTTGCTGTCTTTTGAGGTGTGTGTGGCCACAATTTTCACCCTGATTCACCACTGCCAGACTAAAACAGCACAGATAGGCAGACAATAATGATTGGAAAAACCAAGTTATCAATATATATGCTATTCAATATTTATTTAGTTAATTACTAAAATAACAACGAAAAATGTCTATGTTGTTTGAAATTTAGCTGAAAAGTATCAGCTTAGGGAATATATATTATACACACATTTGATGATTCTAGGTGTTTAACTGAATTTCCAAATCTACAGGCTGCATTAGCTGATGATTGCAAACGTTTGATCTCTGAATATATGAGAGAAATTATGATTATGATGACACCCCAAACGCTGATGAAGTACCAGAAGACGACAATGAACCTCCTCACAGGTTTGTTTTTACAACAATTTTTGGAAAGAGGCTAAAAACAACTGAAAATAGAAAAGACAATAAACACTATTTAAAATATTCTGAGACGAAACATTGTACAAATTGAAACGTATTAAAATTATATCTGCATGTCTTAGACATATGTTCAGTTTTTAAATTTTCTTGCAGCCCTAGCAAGCGTCAATAATCAAATAGCAAGCCAACTGATATCTGCACTCGATCTGACAAAAGAGATTCTCAACCACATCACTGAGCATTACAACCCTTCGGATAAGAATAGCCTTCGTGTCTATTATATGCAGTTTTTAATGGCACTTATGATCGATCACGATAGTGGTGTTTTAACAAAGTTGTGTTCAAAAAAAGGTACCGCCTTCAGGTGTGTCTGGTCGTGAAGTCACTAAAACGATTTGTTTTAGGCTGGATAACCTCTATTTTCCCAAATATGAAGTATGACTTATTCGAAAATGTTGTCTTATTTCTTAAAACGCTGGAGAAGCGCATCGTTTTGAACAAAGATTTGTCAAAAACTTCAAAGTTGTATGTGTTTAATTCTCATGCTCTTGAACACCTTTCGTCCCTCTACTCGTGGTGTCCGAAAGACTTTCTTGAGAATAGGAAAGGCGACAAGAAGTTCACTATTGAGGTAAACATTTTTTAAACTGATACATTAAATAATTAATTTTTTGATAGCAAGATAAATTTTATGAATATATAAATGGTGTAATAATAAAAATAATAATTCAAAAAATAAATCTATCTGAAGTCAATTTTTTTTTCTAGGATACAAATGAGGAAGAATTGAAGCTGGTGAGAGAACAAATACACCAATTATTGTTGACTGTGTGTACTTCTTCAAAGTATGGCATCGTTTTCAGTGATCCGACACATGGAATTTCTTCAAGTGACACGAATAAGCTTTTAAAACAGTTTTTAAAGGTTTTTTCTTTTTTTACTTTAACTTTGTCATTTTCCTTTGATCTTTAATGTGATGTTTTCTGTTTTGTTAAGAACCTGGGCCAACCATGGGAAGATGAACTGAAGAACGAGCTGGTGTGTAAGATATTGCAGACTTGCCCAGAACTCTTACAACCTTTCTCTGCTCTTGTCACCCCTTATTTGACTCCAACATCGTCGAAGTGTCTTAAAGCCATCGATCTAATGACCAGGGTGAGTAAACTTATAAAATTATTAACAATCAATTTTAAATACCACTAAAGGCTAAAGATCAAAGAACAATTGTCTAAAATGAAACTTCAATTCTTGGTCAAGACTATACTTTTTTAAGTTAAATATTTACCGCTTAAAGTTTTCTTTATTGATTTCAATCTGAACAAGTGTTTGTTTTAATATTTTCAGGTGATTTCTGGCTTTGAATTAAGACACACTTCAATAACGTGCAGAGACGCTATCAAAATTGCACAGAATTTTTTTCTACCACACGCCATCTTAGAATTTGCGAGCAAAACTCCAGCTCTGTTGGTTGCGTCGAGTGAAATGAGGATTGCTGTTTATAGAGTACTACAAGTTGGATTTGACAAAGTCGGCAAATTAGGTGACAGCCTGGGCTCCAAGAAGCATCAGTTTATCAATGCCCTCACTCAGCACTTGGTTGCTGTATGTATAACTTTATTTAAAATCACATAACCAAGTTGTTCCATTCAAAGTCTATATTTAATTATAGGATGATGATAATGGTGTAAAATGATTTATTGAAAATGCTAAATGTCCCATAGAGTCTTTTCATGTGAAGACGACACAGGCTAGCGAAAATTTGTCCCAGACCCACCATTCCTCAGAGCAAAACTAACCTATTTTCTGATGTGGTGTAGAGCCCCTAAATGTGGTTGACAGAAGTGTAGTTATATCACTCCTGTTGCAAGAGGACAGGCCCCTTAACAGTCATAGAGATTCCACCTACACCGTCTTGTGAGATGTTGAATTCAAAAAGGGAAGAAAGAGACAATTATAAGATCATCTTTAGATATTCCAATTGCAGTGGGTATTTCCTAACTCTTTTTTGGAATTCAAAATAAGGTGGATGTTGCAATTTATGAAATGTTTTACAGACAAAAAATTTTCCTGGAAGGCAATGTTGTCTACCTGTAAAGATATTCTATTCCAAAGTTCTTTAACGCTTGTGCTAAACCAAAGCTGCAGTAATCCATTTTTCAGAACATTCCGTAGTGGTGGTACATCATAAAAAAAACTGGAAAAACCATAGGTGTACCTTAAAATGTAGAAAGGGTGATGCAACAGCATTCCTGATTTTTTAAGATTTAAACCTACCATCAAAAAATTATGGTTCGGTTGAATAAATTTTATGTAAACCTACCATCAAAAAATTATGGTTCGGTTGGATAAGTTTTATGTTTTTAACTATTTTGTGAATCTGTAGTTCAGTTGTAACCAATCATTTTGATCTGTGTATTCTTATCGTTTTGGTTTGACAGACAGTGTTTTTGAAATCCAACCAATAATTAAATTATAAAAATCTTTTGGCTTGATAAATGTCCACTCAAGAAACACTCTAATTGAATGCACACATTTACTTAGTACTTTTGCTTCTTTTTTAAAATTTCCATGAAATTTTTATTTGTGTGTTGTCCAAAAGAAATTTTAATAAATACACGCTTTATTTTTGTAACTAGTTTGTATATAAACTTGTTCTTCTTACAGGGTTCACTGAATGCAGAATTTTTGCTTGGGTGTATAAAAGCTGATCATTTGGATAAAAATTTTGTTGCCTTAGATTTAGGCATTAGTACTATTTTGTCGATAAATTGTGTAGCCCCTTATTTATTGGAAGTAATCAGGTATTTAACTCAAATGTGTACTTTTTGATTTTATACAATTTATATGGTACTGTCTTAACATTTATTTACAGGCATAATAAAGAGGGGATACAATTCATCCAAAATATTCTGATGTTTGTTCAAGATCAGGATTCGTACGAAGATTTGGATTTGAGAAATTCGTTGATCCTCCGACTTCTCAAATTGGATATCATTCTAAAACCCCAACTTTTTAAAGAAGTAAGATTTGAAAAATTTTTGTTTTATATTTTAACATAAACGTAAAATTTAAGGGGAGCTGCTTAAAGAAGTTGAACTTGATATGTGCCAATTTGAATTCTCCTGTGGATCATGTTAAAGCCCTGGCGCTTGATGCTCTTAAAGAGCTGTTTGTTAAGACTGAATTCTTCACCGATGGTGGTTTCGAGCTAGACCTTTGGGTCCACTGCGTCAATAGTCATCCAAGTGAGGCTTTGGGAGAACTTCTTACCGAGAGCCTCGAATATGCATACCAGAACAAGTATATCATATACAATACTCTATTGCGAGCACATGACCAAAAGGGTGACCAGATCTTCGACCATACAAATGACCTCGACCATTTTATTAAAGGTAATTTTGGATTTAAACTGTGTTATATTAACAATAAAAAATTTAAAATAAATTTCACATTTTAGTGGCTATTAATGATTCAAATAAAATTGAATTGGAATTCTTTGACGCTTCAAAAAATACAGGTACTGGTTTGAGTCCACTCCTACCATCTATACTTTATAAACTCAAATCAAAAAAATTGGAAAAGAGTGAAAATGATTTTTTGACTATGTTTATGATCCACTATGTCCACTCTCTGGTATGTAGTTTGTTTATATGAATTTGACTTAGAAATATTGACTCTTTTCTTTTAGGATTCTTTTGCTAACTTCAACGTATTACTCAGCGATTATAGCAGCTGTGGCTATTTGCCTGTAAAAAGGGTCTGGAATTATTTAAAATCATGGGAAAGTTCAGTAACCGACCTGGACTTCAGTCCGTTTAAAAATACAATTTATCATGATATTTCTACTTATTTATTAAATGAGGAAACATCTGTTGATGCCGTACCCAAGGTAAAATTTCTGTTTTGACAACTTATAGGATATATTCGATTCCCTGAATTTAGTCAATAGTTAAACTTGTATTATGGTAGATGATATTATTACTTTTTTCCTCTGACCTGGATAGCTACCAGCCACCAGGGCTATTACCACCACCTCGCGTTTTTTTAACTCCTAGCAATCTTTCTGATGGAACTTCTGGGACTTGATTTCTACTTGTATTAATTACCCCTCCATGTGTGGTGAATAGGCTCTACAACTGATGCTTACCTAAACATTCGTACTTAGCATAACCTTAGTTTGGCTTGGGTTTCAGGACGTTGATATTGCACTTTAAGGCCTGCCCTTATTCACGCTAAGAAAAACAGTTATATGATTCTAGCCTTTCATATCATATGCACATGCAGTTAAAAAATTGTGGAGCCAGTAGTTACTAATATTTCGCCCATGGGTGGAAAAAATCTGCTGGCACCAGTGTCTGTAGTTGTGGGTTTTCTATAAACGAAAACCCACCTTTAGACATAAAATTGTCCATAATAAACATCCTAATAGAAATAGACATATATAGAATAATCCATTATTACCTGCTATCCCTGGGAAAAGCTTGCTTGCTACGGGTTCGATCTCAAAGTGTCAGATGCCTGTCAAAATTGTGAACTGTGAAAATGTGGATTTTACAGTGATAACATAGTAACTGAGCATATGTGTCAGCAGTGGTTTAAATTTTTTTGTAATGGAGAGAGATGAATCAAAGACCAGCCTTGCGGAAAACCTAACGAGCTGCACTATCAGAGAGATTTTAGGTTCATCGCACAACCCTTCAGAAACCAAGAAGACTATAGTTTGTTGCATTTCATACCTGAATAGGAAAAAATCAGAAGAGTTATTTGTAAGATTAATGAAACAAAAATGCCAACAATGTCAAATCCTAATTGCCTAATTGCACCCTCATAATGTCCTGTCTATTTGGTGGGATATTTGAGAAATAATTTCTTGGGCGCTGTTACCCCAAAACCAAATCCTTTGGGAGAAATATCTGCTTCCAGCTAGATTGTCTTGGATTGAAAGAAAAACGTCAAGCCCTGGTGAATAGATGCAATGTGTTACATCATGACTACACCAGGTCTCACAACTGCACTCACTCTGAGTAAATTTGCCGAGTTAGACTGGCAACAAAGGCCCATCCCCCATACTCTGCAGACCTTGCCTCTTCCAGTTTTTGCTTGTTCTGCTCCTTAGACAACCACTTAAAAGGTAGGAAATTTTCGAATGAAAACGCTCTGAAAATAAAACAGATTTCTTCTCTTCTAAATTATAACATTTTTTTAAAAGGATATTTCTATTACCAGAACATTGGCAGTATGAGACAATGAAGGAAAATATATTTTGAGAGTTTGGTTTGCTTTTTCTTCTGAAAACAGAAAAACATGCACACACCTAATATTTTATCTATCTCCACTGCATTATGAATTATTTCAGTTGGTTAAATAGAACAATTTAAAGTGTATTGCTTAAAAATGGAAAATCTGTGCAGTCATGGTGTAATGAATTGATGTCATTTGCCAAGTTAAGGGAAGATTTTTTTTTTTATCTGGAAGATCACAAAGGCCAAACATAGAACAACTTTAGTTTAATGCTTTAGTTTATCGATTTGTATCATTTTGCAAATTTTGAATTTTTATTATTTATATTAAATTAATTATACACAATTTTGCAAAATGAAAAAAATCTGATGCTCTTAACCACTTGAACTACCATTACTTCAAACTCCATGTCACAAACTTCTCGTTTCAATTTTCCATTTTATTCCAAATGTAACATTAGATTAATTGTTATAAAATTTTATAAAACAATTCAATTTAAAACTAAAAAGATGCAAATAAGAACGAGAAATGCAATATGATATTGTTTATATTATAGGTTGAATGCGAGGATAGAGTAACACAGGAGTTATGTTTTAAACAAATTCTATTTATTTTAAAAAGGCTTTCCGTGTTGGGTAGAAACAAAGAATTTGTTATTACAAGATCGACACAATTTCTCAAAATTTTACTCAAACAAGATAACTTTTCGATAAAGGCAAATGAATTGTTGTTCAGTTTATACGATTACTTCCGTCCTACTCAAACGACCGGTTTGAACCACATCATACTGGAATTGATGGATATTTTAAATGAACAAATTTCCCCAGCGACTCTCAATTTATTTTCAAACAGGTAAGTTTGTTTTTTATTGATTAAGTTATCTCTTAATTAATTATTTTTGTGCAGGTTGTGCTTTGATTTGAAAGTAGAGAAGGAGAAAAAGAGCTACCTCAAGAATTGTCATAAGTTGGAGTCGTTGCTTTCGCACCTTAATCTTTTAGAAGAAAATGTAAAAACACTTGCAGAAATGGTCTTCGTCATGGATGAAAAGTATGCCTTTTTATTTGGAAACTTTCCCAGTGACACTTTGAGTTACAGGGAAAGTTTTCACCAAAGTATTCCAAGCTAATTACTCAGCATAATTTATTGCATTACGTCCTTTGCAGGTACTTTGTTCATGATGGTGACGGGACTCAGTGGGCGTATTTGCTACAGCATCTCTTGGACAAAGTGGCCGAGTTTAAAATAAAATTTAGAAATAAGCACCTTTGTGGGTTAATTTCCAAAACAAAATATCTGCACAATAAAAAGGTCATTATTGATCAGCTAAATTCAAATCTGGTCAATTATTTCAAGACAATGCAAATTGAGTACAGTAGTGCATTGTTAGATGGTTTCTCAGGTCAGTAATTGACTTTTATCTTTTTTAATTTAAAAAAAAAATCCTTACACAAATTCTAATATTAATTTGTATTAATAATGTCAAACGTTCTTAGTGCTATACTTAAAATATAGTCATAAAAAAACAATAATTTCAGAAAATTAAAAGTAAACCTTTATAATGCTCATAAATTGTTTTATTTTTTATTTCTGTTTAAAATAAATCCTTTTACACCACTAGTAAAACATTCTGCTTCAACATTTTAATGTACAGGAATAAAATAAAATAGATACAAATGTATGGGGTAAGAATAGTGAGTGATGGGAAAGAAATTAATATAATTTAGTTATGCGTTTTCCACAAAAGCACGAATAAGATTTTACATCTTTGTTTTTCAGATTTGTTCAAAGCCGTATGTACGGGATGTGATGAAATTCGTTACCAAGATCTTATATGTTGGTTGGTACAGACATTGGAAAGTCACGGCATGTTAAAAATCCCCGAGTTAGTCCCGTTGGACCATCTTGTGATCTCACTCGCCGCACTCAATAATTGCGGCGCTCGTTTCGAGTACCTTTTCCAGTGCCATGTTAAATCCATTGTAAAATTGTTTATAGTCGAGCATTCCTGGATACACAATTTGAAAGCAGTCGTTGAGAATGTGTTCTGTCAGTTCGCCCAAACAATTGACACCTTGCATTTATTAATGAATATCTTTCTTTCAGCGACCTCGTTCTGCGAAAATATAGCAACGAGAATCATCAAAAAGTCCCATAATATCCAGCCATCAAAGGAAAATCTAGATGTGATGAAGCTTATCTTTTCAAAATGTAGTCTTAATTCAAATTTTATCACTCTTCTTCATAATTGGCTCATGGAGGATGTAAATAGTTCAGAAGGAAAATTCTGGTAATTATCGTCAGTTTAATTTTAAACAGTCCCAAACATACGTATTATATTAAAATATAATTGCAGTGAAAGCATAGCGTCTAAATATCTGGACCTTTTGGAATGTACTGAAATTGATCAGTCTTCCCTGCCTAAATACACACCAGAATTGGTACGCTATCTGATACGCCATGGGATGTCACTCCCGTCCCCACCGATGCTTGACTTGATTCGGCACTGGGCTGTGACAGGGCTCAGCCATCTTTCACAATCTGATGACAGCCTAACCAACCAGGATATTTTCAATCTAGTGACCTCCCATTCCATGTTTGTCAATATTCTCCTTCAAAGTGGACCCATCAAAGGTATACTTTTTCTAATGTAATTAATTGATCTCTTATCAATAAATGTTTTGTTAAAAAAGACATTGTTTACAGAAAGTTTACTTCAACTCATTTCAACCCTCATCAAAGAAAATAAAAGCCTGCCACAGGCCACTCACCTTCCTTTATTTTTATCGGCGTACAAAGCCTCTTTAAGCAAGACTGACCAGTTGATTTTGTCGGTAAGAAAACATTTTGTAATAAACTAATATATTCAATTAATATTAACATTTGAGTAAAAATACAGTCAGTGATATATAAATAAATTTAATCAGAATAAAAATTTTATATAAACACTTTTCTCACATTGGCATCATCTGATTTTGTTTTCAGATACTTCAGGAATATGAGAAATGTGGAGTGAACATGATGTCGTGCAAACCTTTCCTGTGGTCTGCTGAAGCCACCGAGTACTACACAATTAAATCTAAAAAGGAAACTCCAAAATCCAATTTAACGATAACTCTGGAACAACTGGATATGTCAATTATAGAAAGGGTTGTGGTCGACTTTCCCTTGAATCGAGATCTTTGTGTAAATTTATTTAATATTATCTCTTTATAACCAAAATTTATTGATACTTTATGCATGATTACATGAAAATGATCTATTTTCATGAATAAAATCACACATTCTGATTATTCAAGACAGAATATTTATCAACTGTTTGTTGTAACATTGGCATTAATTACAAAAATTTTTTTAAGGGTTTTTGTGATCTAGAAAGGGAGGATTTATACGATCCTGCGTTTATAATTCCAGTGTTGTGTCAACTAGTAGAACCAGAAAGCAAAATGCCGGTCAGAAAGTTTTTCCAGTGTGGTGCACTGGCTTTTGCATTTGCCAGTCTTGCAAGTTCTAAACCTGCGATCAGAGCAGCAAGTTACTACTTCATAAAGAAAATTTATGATATGGTTCCAAAGTAATGAAAAATCAATAAAAAAAAGATAAATGAATACATTTAAAAAAATTAATTTTAGAGGAAAAGAAAGCGTGGTGTGGTTACATTTCATCGACGCTGTCCGTTCTGGTATAGCAAGCCTTGACAGTCATGGAGAAAATAAACGACTTTCATCCATTGTAGCGACCTTTCTTGCCAAAGCGTCTCTAGTCGTGGCAAACCCCCTGAATGAAGTTTATGCACCGGTACACAACTTCATATATGCCAAATCGGCTATGAATTTCAATGCAGTGCCAGCTTTCCTCGAATTCTTCAACAACACCAACCTTCAGAGGGGGTAAATGTTCTATCTAAATATTTAATCCCTTTTTGTAATAAGTATGTTAAAAATAATATTCTTTTTGTGCTGTGTTGCTTCTCTAAATTGAGGCCTGTGGTGGATAGGGTGTCCATATTTGCCATCCTAGCAGTTCTGGGTTCGAATCCAGACTGAGCCCATGGCTTTTTAATTGATAATGGTATAAAAAGTTTATTATAAAGTGTTTTGCCTCCCCATTCGAAAAACTCAACAGGTAGTTAAGCCCTCCTGTATGACAGAAATTATTTACTTTTTCCTTCTCTAAAATTGTGGGAGTGAAAATCCAAAGAAAAAAGTGAAACATTATGCAATTTTCTATTTTTATTTAACGCATAAACATTTTATTATAATTTTTTTAAATTATTTTTTTTTTTAGGATACAACAATTATGGATTTTAGAAGTTATCAGGGATGGTCTCCGAGAAACTTCCGATTTCCAGTTACTCCTTAATAGTTTTGTTTTTAAAATAATCCTCGATTACCACTCCTCTTCTCTTGCTTCGAGAGAAATTAAGGTACTACATGAATGCCGAATTCAAAAATCAGTATAATTATTATAATAAAAATTGGCTGGTTAAGAAATTATGATATTCGTTTTGTAGGATATAATTCAGGAGATCGTTGCAAAATGCCTGGTCGGAGCTGACAAAGATCTCCATTTGCTGATTAATAACTATAGCATTTTGCCGTGGATCCACTGCGCCGGGAAGGCGGATAAGATCGTAAACGTCTTACCTAAAAAGCTGGTCAGCCACCATAAACACATTACTGCTTTTATATCATCAGCACATTCCAAAGACGAACTCTTGTGTGGTCAATAACTTGAATGTATAAATGTAATATAATAGATAATAAAAATTTAATTTTTTTCCTATGTAATTTCATAATTTTTGACAAGGCGTAACTACCTATGAAACTCCACATCAGCCGGTCAGTTGAATTTACCTTCTGTCAATTTGTATGTGATCAGAATATTCACTATCAAAACTTCTACTTTCAACTGTCAAAAATAAGTAAAAATGTTTTAATTCTATTTATGTTAACAAGTCTACCATGTACTTTTGTAGCTGTTGATAGAAAATGTCAAATTGAGCAGAGTCACACTAGTTCCAACTAATTGAGATCGAATACCTATTTGGATTAGAGAAAAAAAAAAACTGCAACAATTGAGAAACAGGCAGTAAAACGAATATTAACCTGTAAGTTTTGAAAAAGATGGACAAAAATGGAAATGTACTGATCGTAAGACCAAAAAAAAAGTTGACTTCCTCATTCCAAGGTATGGTTACATACGCCTGAATAAAAAAATATAATTTAACACTTTATGTACAATAAAGTCAAATTATATTAATTCTATAATAATGAAAATCATTATTACAGAGTGGGATCACTATAGTAAATCTTATAAAATTCTACTGAACAGATTCACACCACGTTTAATGTACAATACTGTTGTGTTACTGCCTGAAATTGACTGATAAAAGTCCTTCAGTGGTGAACTAAATAAAAAAAATTGGGTGTAGAACAATATAAATAATAAGGTACTAAAGATAAATAAAATAAAAAATAAAATGATCTCTAGCCCTAGAAAAGGGAGGAAAACACAAGAGACTCCAACTCACCCTGAACCCTTGGAGACCACACAGAGGGTTGATTTTGGGTTCAAATAAAAGTAAATATACAAAATTGACATATTTTCTCAATAACTAAACAAAACTACTAATTGTGATTAACCAACAAAATATGACAAAAAAGATTAACGAAATCTTAGCACTGACAAACTTATAAAAGCTAACAACTTATAAAATTCAGTGCTTAACAAACTCCAAGCCCCTCACAAAACTAGCCTGCAGGCCACTGGTGCTCGGTGTTCCACTTGCATAATTACCTTACTGCCCTCTTCCCCGACTTGATGGTAGGAAAGTCGTACTTGTCGCAGCCACAAATCCCCTTTCAGGTATTTCCCCTGATCACACCATCCAGGATAACATCACTGATATGAAAATCCAACAAACTGCAGACTCCTGCCCCTGAATCGTCTTGGGACGACCAGACTGAATTTGCCCCTCCTTGTCCCGATGGAAATATCATCCGCGTGACAGCTGCTAATCCCTTTCCAAGTTGCCATTCTGATCACTCAATCCAGGATGGTCTTGGCTGTTCACAAGGAGGAAAATCTGATGAAACATTTACTAATTATCTCAGTCTTCCTCCATTACTGGACTTGACTCATTACACCTCTCTACCAGCTTTACACACCTGTTCCAATCCCCCAACTTTTTTTACAATTAAAATTTTACTGCACAAAATCAACCCTTGTACTGCATTTGACCAACTTTGGCCATGTCCCGAGTTGCCTTCTATTCCCGGTTTTTCTCTCCTCCCACCAGGTAAAGCATTCCTTACAATAATGCTGTGGGAGGATTCAAAAACATTTTTATTTCTTTTTTTTATGAAAACAATACTTATAATAATTATATTATAAGCATTATTAAAGACCGGGTTTTTATGCAGTTGCATAATTTGTTTGCCACCACATACGACCGAGGAAATCAATTATCTATCCAAATATTGTATCTAGGAAGCCGTTGGTTAAATTTTATGGATTATATTTTTGCATATTTGATAAATATCGCATAAAATTGCATATTTGAAGCTTTTTATGTAAAATCACATTTATTGCACAAAATATATTCAAGGGATAGAAGATTCTAGGAATACCGACATAAGAATATAAAACCCCTTCTTAGGTCTTATTTCAATATTCAATATTCTCACAAATTTTAAGTGACCGTTGGCACAATTTCACGGAAGACAATTTAGAGAAGTATTTGTTTATTAACATTAATTATATTCAATTAATACAAAATATATAATTTAATTATGTGAGAAAATATTTTGTTAAATGTAAATAAACTAGGGGGCATCTGTGGCCGCAACGGTTTAGGTGTTGACACGGTGCTCATCACTGTAAAGGTCCCATGTTCAAAAACTATGAATACTTGTGGATTTTAATTATTTTTACTTTTAAAGAGTTTTAACATCTATTTCTGTTTAAAGTTACTATGATAGTAAAAAACTGATTTACTGCATATTTCAGGGCTTTCAACTGCGTATTTGATGGCATATCTTGGCAATTTGTACTGCATGAAAATCCAGTCTCAGCTTATATAATGATGTTTGTTTCGTTTTTACAAAAAAAAAAAATAATAATAATAATAATAATAATCAGTAGAAATGCCCATTTTTGATCTCTGATGTATAAAATTAATAAAAGAAATAAAACAGATAAATATTTTATTTATCATATGACTACAGCAGGTATATACTAAAGGATATTAAAAACGTTGTTTTATTTAGTTAACACCTCAACACCCTGGCTATTGATAAATACTGTTAATTCGCTCTGAGCGGCCCTTGAGTCGTCAAGTGTACAAGCTGTCCAACCATCCTCAAGTATGACAATATCTTTTTTTCCTTCTCCAACTGCAGGTTCAATTGTAAAAGCAACTCCAGGGGTCATGTTGCCGAGCAGCTTTGCTTCTTCAAATTCTGAAAATAATCAAATCCGTTATTTTATTCTCTTCGTACTGTAATGGTATACGTACTGTGGTGGTAGATGTCGGGAGGACCATGGAAATACGAGCCGATGCCGTGTCCGATAAAGCAAGGTATTACAGTCAGTCCTTTGCTTTCGACAAATTTTTCAATTTCCTCCCCTTTAAAAAACAGATTATAATTTAAATACCAGTTATTTATTTAAAAAATGCAGTTATTTATTTAAAAAAATGTTAATTACCTATTTTGTAATAAGGAACACCGGGTCCACATATATGGACAGCTCTTTCAACTGCTTCATAGGTGACATCACATAGCTTCGACCCGCCGTCGTCAACATAGCCGATCTTGTACATTCTCGAACAGTCGCCGTGCATGCCGTTTTTGTAAACCTGAAATTTATCAGGCAGAGTAGACAGGATATTTGATTCCGTGTGATCAAAAAAAACTTACTGACTGTGATATCGATGTTTATGATGTCGCCGTCCTGCAGCTTCCTGGAATCGGGGATCCCGTGGCAAGCGATGTTGTTCACCGATGTGCAGCACGATTTGGGAAAACCGGAGTAGTTCAAGGGCGAAGGATACGCGTCGTTCTCAAGGCACATTCTGTGCACCTCTCTGTCGATTTCATCCGTAGTCATATCCACCTAATCAAATACTATTGTAGATTATCTTACACCTTGTGTACTTAATTATTTTGTATTATTTAAGTTTACAAAACCAAAACCTAAGAGCTTCGTGTAATTATATAACTTGGTAATATAACAAGTATTTAGTGTAGTATTAATTGTAGTATTTAGTGAACATTAATTAATGATTATTTAGAGATCGTGAGATGTGGTCTGGTAAAATGTAAAATTAGATTTAAAAATGTAAATTTAGAAAAACATTGTCTTTATTGTGCCAATATTTCGAACTTTATTGAGACCATCTTCAGCACCTGGGATTTATAAACATTGTTTAAATTATATAAATACATGTAAGATGCGAAAATGAATTAATTATTTTAGTTAATTAGTCTTTTCATGTAAGGTTTGGTTGAGATGAAAAAGTTAGTGTTACGAGCGGGATTTGAATCCATGACCTTCGGCTCAATACGCCACTGCTCTACCACATGAGCTGTCACGACTGACCTTCAACGAGTTCAGAAGTTACGATATATCAAGTGGTTAAAGCAGAGGCGTATTGAGCTGAAAGTCGTGGGTTCAAATCATGCTTGTGACAATAACTTTTTCATCTGAACCTAGACCTTACATGAAAAGAATAATTAATTGAAATTATTTTTAATCTTACAATGAGATAAAATAATGGTCTAACAGATATGTTTAGGCTGCTCACCAGCTTCAGAGATATAAACAGGATTAAGAAAGGCAACAAAACCCACCATTGAAGATGGCAAAATGTCAGAAAATACCAACCTACAGTTCATCACCCCCCGTGTAGATATCTTTTTAACCTAAGACCTTTCAGTCACTTTTTGTTAAACATTAATATCCAAGTATCATTAAATAAGTTTTGATACCTTGACAAAGGATTCCAGGTGTTGGAGAATACTGAAAGCGAGTGAACAAGAGGACCTTAAATTGCGAAGTTGTTCTGCTGTTTTAAGTTCTGGCGTTTCTGGTGAAGGAGGAGGCACCCCAGTTTTCCAGTAGGGTGGCTTTTCCAGGGTTTTCGGCACTTCCAGCATTTGGCTGACTTCGCCGACAGCGGTCACGACGTTCCACTTCGGTTTCAATCTGCAACAAATTCCATTATGACTCTGCACAATGACCGAATCAATCCTTACTTGAGCCCAGAAGAGAGCTTTTCTAAGTGTCTACCGACTGAGGTGAATATTCCGCCTTTCACCATTTTGTTCATCCTTTGAAATTATCAAATTAATATATAACGTCAATACCTAATCAATAATTATTTACGTTGTTCTAAGAAGGCAAGAAATGAAGAAACAAGGTTTGCTGATTTGTAAGGTATTGCGGACAAAGTATCGATACTGGTACTTACTCGATACTTCTGGTATATCCTTTAGGTATCGACAAAAAACAAAGCTTTCTAAAAGCTCTGAGAGAAATTAAGCTACACATTTATTATTTTTAAATAAACTAACAACGAGATTAAAATAAAATTGTCAGCATTGTTACGCATAGTTTCCTCCTTAACCACAAACATCTATAGTGCACAGCCCAGCTAAGTGGTGTCCACGCAAACTGTGCAGATTGTGTTAAGACGAGGAACTTTTTTGGTCACTATGCTGTCCTGGAGCATAATCCCTGGTTTCGACACGCTTATGAATAGTATCGGAAGACAATCAACAAGGAACACACAAGTAAGAATTCAACACACTACAGCAACTGCAGATAAAAGAGAGGAAACGATTATGAAACTCGAAATAATAGAAAATAACCAAAGCATTACTTAGAAAGATCCTTAGAAAATGCTCCTAGAATCATAGAACAAGAAAGCTCCAAAATCTAAAAATTGGCATATAGAGTTTGGAGGAATATGAAGCAATAGGAAAAAAACCCAAGCACAGAAAGATTTCGCAATAAATACTAAATTAAAGTTTAAGCCAACTCATAAACAATTGATTCATTAATATAACGTAATACTTTGCTGCTAAAGTTTGGCATATTTTAAACATGAACAATTTAGGAGGTAGACCGAGTTGAAACGCGTCTGGTAGTCAAAAACAGCAAGGCTATGGTTAGCACAATTATAAAAATCGACTAAAATATAGGTTCATCGCCCTCATGAAGAAGCCTCACAAAGAATCTTCAGTATAAAATCTAACATAGCAGTACATTTCAAGCCGAATTTCCGGGCTGGTGTTACGGGTGGAACTGTTGGTCGAAGTCTGTGGAGTGATGTTAAAGCAGAATTGAGAGTTGGTGATATGTTGCTGCGAGCACCCTTGCAGCTGTGGCTAATACGTCTACTTGCAGCTTGTTCCGTTAATGAGAATTGGTTAAGATCTCGTCGACGAATCTCATTGCAGCGTGGAAAGCGCGAACCATTGTAGTGGTGACAATTCATTTCGAACAGAGGATGTATAAACAAAAACAGCTATCAGATAATCAGACACCTTGAGCATTACAGTCACATAATATGCTCGAGATGATGCTGAATTGCAAAACCAAACTAAACGGAATCATTCTCCACTAGGTTCCTGGACTGACAGGAGTAGAGGAGAAGAAAAGTAGGTGCCCTTACAAGGGTCTATTACAGTGCTGGTAGGTCCTGAACCATTTTGTGATATGGCATCCTTATCAACTTCTAAGGAAAGAAATCCCTCACTGGATGCAAATCCAAAAATTCCTTGCAAAATTTGTGAAGAAAGAAACCACAGACGGTATGGGCTGAATGGACACTTAGATTAGCATCAATCAAAATTGTACGCGCAGATTCTGCGAAGAGTCAAATGGCTAACGCACCTGGTTAAAAGGTAGTGCTGCACTTCGTACGAGAAAATGCTTTTGGGACAAGCTATATTGTGGAAGAAGTACAACCTCCAAAACCAGGGCCTAATAATCACATTCCTTGATGGATTGGGATGGTGTACTATAAGTAAAAGACGTACAATTCCCAAAAATAGAATACAGTATGCCATTTCACCTGACTATTCATCTACATCTACATCTAAATTTTCCTACCGTGGCTTTCGGAACCTTGTCGTATATAGAGGTGTGAATTATGCCCATATAATTTTACCTGACTGACCTCGTAGCAAACTTGTCAATATGACAAGACTATACAGTCATCACCTCCGAAGAACAAGTCAAATATGTACAAAAACGTACAATCAATATCTGGCGCCCCGTGGTACGTTTGGAAGCTCACGGAAAAGACCAAGTATCCATAATTCAACCAACTATGATCTAATTATCTAACTCATTGCACAATTGACCTTAACTAGTCACCTCCGGTATATCAAGCCAGAAACTCCTATTTGCATTTAGCATAGCGCATTTTGACTTCTTGTGACTTCTTTACTTCTGTATTGGAATGTATAAGTTATTTAATGTGTCTGTAATCTAAGGGTTCTTTTTCTATTAATTGTTTAAGTTCTGGGTAATAGTTGAGGAACGCTACTGGGTGTCTTCTGTTTTGCTGTCCTCGAACTAAAATGTACAAATAAAGTCGATAACCATCCCGGGGAGAAGAATCATTATTTGACAACATGTAGCGAACGTCAACGTGCAAAATATAATTTATGCAGAGAGTTGCCGGAGAAATGTTTGGTTATTGATCCCTTTGGGTCGGCAAGTGTGAAGAATGCTAACATTACAGTATCTGTATTATGTTGAGAATAGGGTTTAAAGAGATTCGACTTAAATCCTCGAGCGAGGGTGAGCTTTGGCTCGGAATGAAGTTTATTCGAATGGAAAGAAATGTTGAGCGAGGGCGGCGGGGTGGAAATACATATGTAGCAGCCGGGACCTACAACGGCCGACCACTTAACTTAAGTAGATTGCAGCTCACCTCAGGCCTTCCATATCATTCTGTTAATTTAACTTCTTCTTATTTTGAGATAAACTGTACCTAATTTTTTTAAAATGACAATTAAATAAAATTTGATTAAATGCCAGTACTCGCAAAATCTCAGATTTAATTAGCGAGACAAATTTCAATTTTTTGTCCGGTTTAATAGTCCAACAATACTCGCATTTCAATAGTTTTTATTTTTCCTGGTTAATCGGAATTTGTTGAGAACATGTACACCGTTAAACACGTTGATATTCCTTTCGAGGTCTGCGGGGTGATGAACCTGCAGTTTCAGTACGGTGGTAGGTCAGGGAAAAAGAAGGTACCAACGGCAAATACTGAACATGGCCAATGCCGAAGCAGACAAAAGGTGACAGACAAAAACAGCGATAATAGGCAGACCAGGATGATGAGAAATGACCAAATTACATATATGCCGTTGTAGGATCCAGGTTCATGCGGTATTATTTGTCAGACACGTGACGAATCAGGTTGTAAGCAGGGTGAGGCCCCATCAAATACTCAACAATAAGGATGGTGGAATGCGGAATGCTTTGTTTATTAATCCTGCATCAGCATTTTTCATCTTACACAAATCACGGAAGATGACGAAAAATGCAAATTTTGGTTTTAGTTAAATAATAAAATTAAAAACTTAATTCACTTACCTTTACCGATATAGAGTCTCGATCTAGAGATGTAAAGGAGAATGAGGATGGGATTTTAAAAGTTAGCTTCAGACACGGATTAGATCTTACAATTGACTCTTGTACTTTTGTTACTTTTTTATGCTGGAGAGAAGGAAATCCATGGGTCAGGATATAAGCAGGGTGAGCACACAAAGAAAACTGTACTAGTGATAAACGTGTAGTTTGGTCGTTTTCGGAAACTTTGGGCTAACGTTTCTCGCTGATTCTATTCGTCAGACGCTTTTGCCATCTTCAGCTCAAGGATATAAGCAAGGTGAGGCGCAAACACAAAGCTAAGACGATGTAAAACATAAACTAGTAATGGAAATGTAGTTTGGTCGTTCCGGATCATTCTGGACTGCCATTCGTTGAGTTTTTGGTTTGTTAGACGCGTTTCAGCATTTTGCCATCTTCAGATACTACTACTGATTCAGAGAATAAGCAGGGTGAGGCTCAAACACAAGACGATGTAAAACGTGAAATAGTAATAAACATGTACTTTGGTCATTTCCGATCAGTCTGCAGTAACGTTCTTCGCTGTATTGGTTGTCAGATTTGTTTCGTTATCGTCACTGGTGGTTCAGGGAAATAAACAGGGTGAGGCTCTAACACAAGACGTAAAACGTTAACTACAATAGTAATAAAGTGTACTTTGGTCATTTCCGATTACTCTGGAGTAACGTTCTTCGTTGGTTTGGTTTGTCAGATTCGTTTTGCCATCTAGATCAGGAGCAGGGCACCAACACAAAGCAACAACAATGTAGAGCTTCGCTAGTAGTAATCGTGTAACTTGGTCGTTTCCCAGTATGATGGAATAACTTTCCTTGCTGTTCTTGTTTATCAGGTTCGTTTAACCACCTTCAGATCTCGGGTATCGGGTCTTTATCTCCTAGACATAATCGACTTTTTCCGTCCATAGTCTCTTTTTTTTTAGATGGTTCATTTCTGGAGCATGTCCTGTAAATATATCCGTTAGAGTTTGTAATTCCTTTCTCTTAAGTAGGATTTCCTTCTCCCGTTGGGTTGTCTTTTTACTTGCCTCATGCCTGGGTTTCGCTTCCTATACTTGTTCCCAAGATTTTAGTTCCTTGTTAACGTGGCAATAGTTTATGTCACTAAATGGATTTGAGCTTATGAGCTGTTCCTAAGCTTGGTTTTTAGCAAGTACATCTGTTGCCTCGTTGCCGTTTTTTCCCTCATGACCTGGAACTCACTTTTTTTGGGTTTTTTGGAAGTTCCAGACAAGTTTTGAGGTGATCTAGGTCGAAGAGCCTTTAGAGGAGAGTGAGTGGTTAAGTATAACTATATCGAGTGTCACAACGAAGTTACTTCTCCACACATGACTATACAAGTCAATTATATTTCAAAATCAATATTATATTTACTTGTTATAGTTAATTCGACAGTTATATATTTCAAGTACAACGAAAAAAAGAAGAACAGCGACTTTAGGCATATAGTAGGCAGTGTATATTTAGTCTGCACCGTTTGCCACTTATTTTCTTTAGTTGCTTAGGATTCGTTGCTTGAGGTTCAATTTCCTCCATCTTTTCCACCAGTTTTATGTCAGCCAATAGATTTAGATGTATTGTTACGATGTTACTTTTTTAGCACGTCTGTTGCCTAGTTGCCGGTTTTCCCTCAAGGACTGGACCCAAATTAGCGCTAAGCTTTTTGACGATAACGGTTTTTTAAAGGTATTTAGTTAGTTCCAGACAAGTTTTGAGGTGATCCTCCTTGGAGAGCCTTTAGAGAGTGAGTGTTTAGATATACTTAACAGCGGAGTGTCACTACTGAGTAACTTCTCCCATCGAGACTATGTAGATGTAGATGTAGATGTAATATTTCAGGGTATGATATACTGCGCCCTTTGAGAGCTATTGTATCCCCCGTTCTCTGCCTAAAGCACATCGGTGAGTCGTATTTCATCAAGAAACTTGATTAATAGGCCCGATTTTAATGGTTGAAACTCTTCTATGGTCATATTGTACATCCCAAAACATTTCCTCCTGCGGGCTAATGTAGTTCCGCAGTTTGTTAGTAAGTGTGTTGGTGTCTCTTCTGCTTCCTTGCAGAATCTACATGTGCCATCTTGGATTGTTCCAATTTTCTTTAAGTGTCCATTTAATCTACAGTGTCCTGTTAGGAATCCTGTTAGGATTCGCAGTCTGTTCCTGCTTCCTTTGACACATTCTGTGATTTCTTTCCTACCAAAATTGGTTAGAAGATTCTTGGATTGTCTATGTCCAATAAGTGAATTCCAAAGTCCCCTCATTTTCTTTTTGTCCTTCTGTCTGAGATATTGTGTGGATTCCTATGCCACAGAAGGGTTTGGGTCCTATCAGCGGTGTAGCAGCCCCTTTCCGTGCAAGGGTGTCCGCTTTCTCGTTGCCTTCTACTCCCATGTGTCCTGGGACCCAGCAGAGCCTGACTTTATTCTGCATACCTAATATATTTAGTTTGGTTTTGCAGTTCAGCACCATCCTTGAACTAATGGTATTTGAGATTAGTGCTTTGATGGCTGCTTGGCTATCTGACATGATAGCTATATTCTTGTTTTTGTATCCTTTACTTAGATTGAATTGGATACATCTTTCAATTGCGTGAATCTCAGCTTGGAAGATACTGGTGTGTTTTCCCATGGGTTCTGAGTATTTGGTACCGGGTCCAAATACTCCTGCTCCCGTACCTTCTTGTGTTCTAGATCCATCTGTGTACCAAAGGATGGTGCCATTTTTAAAGGAGTTATTTCCTTTCTTTCCCATTCCTTTTTGGTGCCCAGATGTATTCGGAATTTTTGGTTAAATTCAAACATCCTGTTCATGTCATCTCTTGGAGCCATGAGTGATGGATGGTTTTTCCACAGTTTGTTTCTGTCTCTCCATTTCAGTTTTATTCCTGTTGGAGGTTTCTCTCTGATAAAGTTGATTATGGTTTTCTGTGCTGTCCTTTCTACCATGTGATGTAGGGGAATTAGTTCCAATATCTTTTCCATGCTAATTGTAGGACAATATCTTTTCCATGCTAATTGTAGGACATGTTCTCATTGCTCCCGTTGCAAGTCTCTGTATTTTTGTGAGTTCTTTCCTTTTGGTTATTTGTTCCGCTTTATCAGCCCAGGCTACAGCTCCGTATGTAAGTAAAGGTCTTACCATTATGGTGTACATCCATAACAGGGTTTCTGGCCTACATCCCCAGTCCCTCCCTGCTATTCTTCTGCATACCATCAAAGCTCGTGTCGCCTTTGTGATAATGGAGCTGATGTGTTTCTTAAATGTTAGTGTTTTATCTAGTGTGATGCCCAGATATTTGACTTCATTTTTCATTTCTATCACAGTGTTGTTGAGTTTGATTTCTTTCATGTGATCTAGCTTGTGTGACTATAGTTGTTTAGTTTGGATTAATCCACAAGCCTGCACTTTTACACCATTCTTCTGTGATTTTCAGTCCCTCTTGGATTATATCGCAGAGGGTTTCCTCGAATTTTCCCCTGGCTGTCAGAACTATGTCATCTGCATATCCCTGAAATTTTATTCCTAAACGGTCCAGGGTTTCGAGCAGTTCATCAACTGTTAGGCTCCATAGAAGAGGTGATAATATCCCTCCTTGAGGACATCCTTTTGTTGTTCTAACTTCTATAGTGTTAATTCCTACATTTGTTTCAGCTATTCTAGTTCTTAGAAGTTCTCCAATCCATCTAGATGCATGAGATGCATTATCGAAAGCTCCCTCAATATCGAGGAAAGCGCAGATTGCTATTTCTTTTGTTTCCAGTGTTTCCTTTAGGTCACTGGTTAGTTGGTACAATGCAGTTTCTGTTGATCTTCCTGCTCTGTATGCATGCTGACAGTAATGGAGAGGCTTGTTTAACAGTGCTGTCATCGAGACTATACAAATCAATTATCTTTAGAATTACATTTGCTGGTTATAGTCAATTCTACATTTGCAAATTTGATATAAAACTTATAAAAATTACCAGTGACGTTGGGTATATAAACATATTCAGTTTGCACCATTTACCATTTCTATTCAGTTGCTTAGGCCTTCTTTGCTTGGGGTTCCTCCATCTATTCCACCAGTTTTATCCCACCCAATAGATTTGGATATATTGTTACGAGGCTCCTTTTATAGCACGTCTGTTGCCAAGTTTCCGGTTTTTCCGTCATGACCTTGGACTAAATTAGCGTTCGGATGATGGTTTTTTCAGGTATTTAGTTAGTTCCAGACAAGTTTTGAGGTGATCCTGCTTGGAGAGCCTTTAGAGAGTGAGTGTTTAAATATACTTACTTCGGAGTGTCACTACTGATCAAGACTCTACACATTAATTATGTTACTTGTTATGGTTAATTCTACAGTTACACATTTGATGTAAAACGTATAAAAATGACCAGTCACTTTAGGCGTATAAACATATTCAGTTTGCACCATTTGCCGCTTATTTTCTTTAGTTGCTTAGGATTCGTTGCTTGAGGTTCAATTTCCTCCATCTTTTGCAACATCTTACGACACATGCTTCGCTTTCTTACTTTTCTTACCATTAAAGCTCACGCTACTTGTGATAAACTACCGAAGTTTTCAAGTGAGTGAACTTCAAAATTCGGCCTTGGCTGATGTTTATTTGAACTATTTGCGCAGCTTGTCAATGCCATAAATCTTCAAAATGCCATTTTTGGGCAAATTGTTTGTTCGTGTATAATAACCTATGCTAGGAGTTTTCAAAGCATTTTGGAAGACCTCGTGCATAGGTTCTGGCGATGTTACGTCGGGTCAAACGGCAATTTTGAGAATCGGAAACGAACCGGTCCTGGACGAAGGCAGAATGCCAGCTGGCAAACAAATTAACTCTTGATTAGGGCAGTAAAATAATTCGGAACAGGGATCGCTTTGAATTGGATTGAAAGGATGAGAGCGTTTAGCGCTATTAAACCGACCCCCTTTTCCCGTCAATTTTCCAACCCGAGTCACTGCCCCTCCCCCGTTCTCAGTTTTACACTTTTAATTAACCCCGGCTAACTGTGAGCTAATGCAGGTGTGGCGGGGGAGCTGCTACCGTGGAAGGGGGATTACTTTAATCTGGCTCCAATTAACGGAGGACGGGTTCACTCCATTTCCAACCCCTTTTCACCCTCCCTTTATCCGTCTATCTCCCCACTAAGTGCTACGCCCCATATCTACCTTATTAACCTGATACTTCGCCTTTTCTCTTATAATCAGCCCACGTGTCGGTAGAATATGTACCCATCTGACCAATAATCCACTGAAGGATCACTTTGACATTTGCCTTTATACTGCTACTTTATTGGACCCAGCTTCCAAAGGATAAACTTAACATTAATTAATACGACAATAGTTGATAGGTTTCCGCCAATGGATAGTCCTTCTATTTAAGTTATTGTAGTGGTAACTCTTACATACCTCTCCAGTCAGCGTTCTTGTGGCGGGGGTAAGCGGGTTGATGGCTAATTAGCGGATTGATCGGTGAGGTTTGAATTACACAAATTGTATACTGGGATGACCATATTAACATTGAATTTAACTAAATACTTGAGGTGCCAAAGGGCATTCTCGTTTAATTTTAAGATGGGTGCGAATCAAACTACAATCTGCAGAAGGACCCCAGACTGGCTGAGTTATTTACAATACGTGGGTTTTCACCCAGTTTATACCTCTGCCTACAACTGAAGATAGCGAAATGCTGAAGCGCGTCTGAGGAACCAAAACATTTAGGAAGGTACTCCAGAATCATGGGAAACGAACAAGCAACAAATTAATTGCTATAGTAGTTAAGGTTTTATACTCCTAGATGGCAAAACGAGTCTGGCAAAACAAAAAGCGAAGAACGTTATTCCAGAGTAATCGGAAATGACCAAAGTACACGTTTATCACTAGTTTGTGTTGGAGCCTCACCCTGCTTATTTCTGAACCACCAGTGACGATGGGGAAATAAATCTGACAAACCAAAACTGCGAGGGACGTTACTGCAGAGTAATCGGAAACGACCAACTTATACATTTATTACTAGTTAACCTTTTACATCGTCATCCTGCTTTTTCTCTAGCTACTTCTGAAGATGGCAAAGTCCTGAAACGCGTCTTCCGAACCAAAAACTCTAGGAAGGGCAGATCAGAGTGATCCGGAACGTCCAAGGCACTTTTTCATAACTAGTTTCCGTTTTACTTCGTCTTGGCTTTGTGTTTGTCTCTCACCTTGCTTATATCCCAGACCTGAAGATGGCAAAACTCGTCTGACGAATAGAATCAGCGAGAAATGTTACTCCAAAATTATCGAAAACGTCCAATCTATACATTTATTATTAGTACAATTTTAAATCGTTGTTAGTTGGTATCGGTTGGTGTCTCACCGTACTTATATCCCTGACCTGAAGATGGCAAAACTCGTCTGACGAATAGAATCAGTGAGAAATGTTACTCCAAAATTATCGAAAACGTCCAATCTATACATTTATTATTAGTACAATTTTAAATCGTTGTTAGTTGGTATCGGTTAGTGTCTCACCGTACTTATATCCCTGACCTGAAGATGGCAAAACTCGTCTGACGAATAGAATCAGTGAGAAATGTTACTCCAGACTTATCGAAAACGTCCAATCTATGCATTTATTATTAGTACAATTTTAAATAGTTGTTAGTTGGTATCGGTTAGTATCTCACCGTACTTATATCCCTGACCTGAACATGGCGCGTTTGACGAAGCAAAACAGTGAGCAATGGTACTTCTGAATAAAAGGAAACGACCAAGTTACCCGATTATTACTAGTTAAAGTTTTACATTGTGTTGGTCGATGCTTTATGTCTGTTATACCCCTGATCTGAAGGTGGCAAAATGCTTCTAACAAACTGAAATAGCGTAGAAGAGTGGTACAGAGTATCCGGAAACTACCGAGTACGTTTGTTACTATTTAACGTTTTACATCGTCATGCCTTTGTGTTGGAGCCTCACCCTGCTTATCTCCTGACTCTTAGATTTCCTTCTCTCCTGAATAAAAAAGTATCAAACGTACAAGAGTCAATTGTAAAAGCTAATCCGCGTCTGAAGATCGCATTACTTTTAAAATCCCATCCTCATTCTCCTTTACATCCCTAGATCGATAAAGGTCAACCTGGATGGATTACATCGTCTTGCCTTTGTATTGGAGCCTCACCCTGCTTATTTCCCTGATCCACGAGTGAAGATGACAAAATGAATCTGGCAAAACAAAACAGCGAGGAACGATACTGCAGACCAACTTACACGTTTATTAATACGATAGTTAACGTTTTACATCGTCTTGGCTTTGTGTTGGAGCTTCGCCCTGCTTATACCCTATCTGATGCTCTGCTACCGATTGTTCGTGGCTAAAGCCACTCCCAATCCATTCTTTTATACAAAACCACTTCTTGCTTTATCGTGCTGGTTTTTCGTTTTCTGATCTTCAGTCCGGGCATCACCATCACCATTTGCATATCTATAAAATAAACTTGCCCATACCGTGTAGTATGTCTTGTCTAGAGGAAAGGTGCTCGGTTATTGGTCGTTAGATAATAAATCCCCGATTTTTATTGTTTTGTTAAAGTCGTCCATAAGGATTTGTAACGAGCTCCTTGAATGGAGTCGAGGATGCGGTGAAGAAGGGCCATGGCGAAGAGAAGGCATAAACGGAGAGGGAGAAGGAAGAAGCCCTTTGGGAAATCTGTCTGTCTAATGAGGGCGCCATTGTAGTAGTGTGGGAGGGTATAATTGCCTTGTGTCCTCCCCTACCTCGACGCCACCACTTTCCTCATCATCATGATGATGGCCCTTCGCTCTTCTCCGCTCCTCCATTAGCCTCCCCCGCAGCCCTCTCAAGTAGTAAGAGTGAAGAGAGTGGCCATGATTAGACTCGGCTGAATTTCAACATTTACCACAGGCACCCCTTTCCTCCACCAGACTGGCAAAGTAGGAAACGACCCACAATCTCAGTTATATAAATTCCACTTACTTATCATGCCCCTGAACCTATGATTACTATTGGAAGACAATAATCGTTTGAAATTTTAAGCCAACTTTTAAACTTTATTGTCCAATCGAATACAAAGCAAAAGATTATTTTTAATCTCGACGTATACATATTATAAAAGGAAAACATTAAATGTATAAAACATAACTATCATCGATCACTTTTGGTACTTAACAAATGTATTACCTTACTTTTTTTTAACAACAAGCAAAAGTTGAAACAAAAACATACAGGGTGGTGCATTTTCCACTTGCCTAAATAGACCCTGGTGCATTTCCTTCATTTTCTAATTAAAACGAATTTCTTGGTAAGTACTGGTAAGTTTATTCAAAATGTACTCCAGTGAGGAGAAGGCTGCGTGGGTAAAGCAATATTACAGTGGAATTTGGTCGTTACCGATCATTTTGGTCTGTATCAGCTGGACTGGTCTGTCAGACGCTTTTCGCTATCTTAGTGATTACTTGTGACCTCACCTTACTTATAACCCTAGCCTAATTTATTCACAAGGTGACTCCAAAATAATTTTACCGGCGGATGTAAAAATGGTTTAAATTTTGTTTATATTCCCTCTTGTCATCTGAGCGAAGCGATCACCAGGTGAACAACACATTAACACAGCAGGAAGAGGAAGGACCTGATTCACCGTAAACGACCAAAACTACAGCTTCATGACCCGCAGGTCTACAAAAACGACTTTTGGTCTATTTATTATCGTTACGTGGTCTAACAGACACGTTTAAGCGTTTCGTTATATTCAGAGGTGGGTTTGTGAAGTGCTTATATCCCTATTAGGCCATGACCCGTGTTATACCTAACAATCCTTAAATCCTAAACCGATTTATTCACAAGGTGAGAAAGAAATAATTTTATCGGCGGATGTGAAAAAAGATTAAATTTTGTTTAAATTTCTTCTTGACGTCTGAGGAACGCCATCAGTTGGCTAGGTGGACTCTGTCAGACTAACACAGCGAGAATAGGTAGGACCGGAAACCACCAAAACTACAGGTTCATCACAAAAACGACGTTCGTAGTGTTGATCTGGCGGACCCGTTTAGGAGTTCGTCATCTTCAGAGTTAAGGGTCGTTTTGGTCCCCCACACCTGACGCACGATAACCCGTTCAATAGACAACAACCCTGGTCAGATGCGTTTCGCCATCTTCCGTGGTTAGTTGTGACCTCACCCTGCTTATACACCTGACGCACCATAACCAATTCGATAGACAACAACTCTGGTCAGATGCGTTTCGCCATCTTCCGGGGTTATTTGTGACTCTGCTAATATCCTAACCCTAATTTATTCACAAAGTGACTCCTTAGTCATTTTTCGAGTCGATGTGAAATGGCTTAAATTTTGTGAGATATACTCTTGACATCTGACATTCTGATACAGGGAGAATAGGTAAGAATGACCGGAAACGTGGTAATCAAAAACGTTTGGTGCATTTATTAATAGTAGATGATGGGGTTTGGTCTGCGAGTTGGCGAACTCATGTTGAACCGGCACACGGGCACTACTGGTTCTGTCTTCACTCGCAGGTTTTTTGTTTGAGTTATTCAAACGCGTTTCGGCATTACGCCATCTTCAGTGAAAAACTGTCTGTCATTCAGTCTGAGTGGGGTTTATATATTGTTGCGTCCGTCGCTTGTCGCTGGAGGCGTTGCGTTAGGCGGTTATTTTCATTGTCAGTTATTATTTGTGCGTTGTCGGTTTTTTGTTTTTTCCTGGTGTTGGTTGCGAGGTTTTGTTCTTCTGAACGTTTTCGTTTTTTGTTATGGAGTGTTTTTAGTGGTGTGAAGGTGGTGTGTGATTGTGAGTTTGTTTGTGCGTTTATAAGTTTTCCGTCTTTAAGTGTTATTTGTTTGTATATCTCGAGGTTCTCCAGTATGTTTAGTTTTCGTCCTTTTTGTGCGTTGTGTATTAATGTCATGCTTGTTTCTATTGTGTTTGGTTCGTGGTTGTAGTGTATTAAGTGTGTGGCGTAATTTGATTTTCCGTCATTGTCTCTGAAGGATCTAAGATGTTCTTTGAATCGATCTCTTAGTTTCCTTCCAGTCTGTCCGATGTAAGTGTATCCGCATTGACATGTGATGCTATAAACACCGTTGTTGTCGAGCGGGTTAGTTGTGTCTATGTTTCTTTTTAGTAGTTTACCTGTGTTATTGTTGGTCCTTAGTGCTGTTTTCAGTCCGAGTTTGTTGAACAGATTTGTTAGTTTGTAGGTTTCTTTTCTTGTGTATGTGAATGTTGTCCATTTGTTGTTGATTTGTGTTTCGTTGTTTTGTTTTGTTTTTTAGGAGTTTCTGTATGGTGTTTGTTTTGTAGCCGTTTTTTATTGCAATGTTAGTTATTGTTTGCAGTTCTTTGTTGTAGTTTTCGGTGTTGAGTGGGATTGTTTTTAGCCTGTGTATCATGTGTCGCAGTGCTGAAAGTTTGTGTTGGTGTGGGTGGTTGGATTGTGCATTTATTATGTTGTCTGTAGCAGTGGGTTTTCTGTATATTTTGAAGTCGATTTTGTTATTGGTTCTGGTGAGTGTTAAGTCCAAGAAGTTGATGCTGTTGTTGTTTTCGGTTTCTATAGTGAACGTAATGTTTTTGTGTATTGTGTTGAGGTCTCTGAGTGTGTTTTCAGGGGAAGAGTTGTTTGTGATGGCTAGTATGTCGTCGACGTATCTAAATAGATGGAGTATTCCGTTTTTTGCCATTATTTCTGGGAAGTGATTTTCTTCGAGGTTTTGGAGAAATACTTTTCCCATCCCTAGACCGTCTTTTGGGGTGTATATGTCATTTATTAATGTTGTGTTGATCTGACACAGACGCGTTTTGACGTTTCGCCATTTTCAGAGATGGATATGTATCGTCCCTTGGCCTGCTTACACCCTGATGCACCATAACCCGTTGAAGAATTACCCGGTTCGCATTTAGATGTGGAAAATCCATGTTTTCGCCTGATGAATGTGAGGAAAGAAGACAAGTGCCAAGTGGTGTATCTAAGAACGACAAATTTCCTTGCACTCCTTCAAATTGACGTTAATAGCTGCAGTTTTCGAAAATGTTTGTACAATCGGGCCCATAACCTTCATAAATTTCATCTTGAATGTGGCCACTGAACATTCAAACTTCTGGTACCATCAATACGACTATAGCTACTAGCACTACCGCTGTGGCTTTCAGCTTAATCCGTCAAGATATAAACAGGGTGAAGCTCAAAATGTTTTTCCTTTCCTTCAAAGCCCATTTTTAAGACTAACCCGATTTATAA
Organism: Cimex lectularius; assembly: GCF_000648675.2. Taxonomy (NCBI): domain Eukaryota; kingdom Metazoa; phylum Arthropoda; class Insecta; order Hemiptera; family Cimicidae; genus Cimex; species Cimex lectularius. Next base: position 2,437,715 of record NW_019392641.1, read on the forward strand.
CACGCAGACATAAATTTTAGAAGGCTATTTGACGAAATACGCCTGACATAATTAAACAGCGGGAACATGCGGACCAGAATAAAGATAAAACCACGAAATAATACCGTGCCGTTTGAGAATGGGCAATAATACATAAGAAAACCCACCATTTTAATCACTATAATATAATAATATAATTACATATTTTTTTACAATGATTTTGCCGTTTCGAACGTATACATTTATTTTTTTGTTAATTGAACGACAATACTGATTTCTTATATATACAAGTCGTCTTATGTTTTCTCTTTTGTACAATTGTTTACTTTACAAATTACAATAACAAATTTCAATAACGGACCTAAAGGAATGCCTATTTTTATATACACAATGATAAGGAAAAAAATTATATATTATTGTAATATGGAGATCATTACCACTTAACACTGTTTAATCCCTCGAATGAATCGAAAAGGGGATCGTACACGAGTAATTAAAAAAAAAAAAAAAAAAAACGAGCTTTCTGATTGTTTCATTACAGGATGGAAATTTTATCTCTTGGCCTTTGGTGTATGAACAAAAATTACTGATTATAAACCATAAATCAGAATTGTAGTAGTAACTGTATGAAGTCACTGCGGGTTTTTTTCTGTGTTGTAACACCAATATCATCATAATTAGGTAAATTAAAAGAAGAATAATGCAAAACACATATGATGATGAGCAATATCAAAGTGCAATAAAATGTTCTCAAGGAGTGAATAAGAAATTTCAATTATCCGAGTGATCAATGTTAAAATGACGAATAAGAACAGAAAAATTATGAGAAAAAAAGAATAGTTTCTGTAGAACTAACACGTCAAAAGGTGGTAACAATAAAAGGAAAAATTAACAAGAAAGAGTTAAAGATGGAGTCTCCAAAAAACATCATCAGAATAAAAATTGAGCAGAAAACCAAAATCAAAGATGAATAGTCAAATGAAATTTGATTTAAAAAAAAGCACGTTTGGTACTCTTATCGGATATCTTTGCTGGGTGTCCATCGGTCGACCCCCCTCCCCAGTCTGGAAATTCCAGTCTCAGAACTCCTAATTAAAACCGAAAAAGACGATTGTCTGGGCGCCTTTACTGGAAATCAAAAGTGAATTTCTTCCAAATTTGTCTTCACAGGTCCACCGGAGTATCAAGCGACGTACGGCCTGTATAAGTGGGTGTCCTCAGTCGTCGGTTGTAGCATGCCCGAAGGCGACCTCTCCTCCCGCGTCGGTTTCTCCTGCTGATGTTCTTCCTTGGGGCTTTTTGCCTCCGCCTGGGCTTTCTTGCTCCTTTTCCATTTCATTCTCCTGTTTTGGAACCATATTTTGACCTAGAATCAAATCAGACGGACGTGGCGATTAAACCCGTTGTAAAATCGGTCAGGAATCCGGTAACTAATGGCTGGTTACCTGTGTTTCGGTGAGCATGAGGGAGGTGGCCACTTCGAATCTCTTCGGCCTGGAGAGATATTTGTTTTGCCTAAACTGTTTTTCTAATTCTAATAACTGCTGAGAGGTGAATGCCGTCCTGGGCCTTCTTGTTTTCCCCAAAAGGCTATGGTGTGCTTCTGTAACAAATTGGAGTACAATTTTAAATATAAACTAAAAAAATATCAATTCAAATATCAATCAATCACACAATTGATTCTAATCAATGAATAATAGTAAAAGACAAGACAAAAATAATAAGTTTATATACTATATTAATTACAAAATTACATTTTCTTTTTAAAATCAAGTCAAGCAACGTTGTTTCCATTCGTTCAAATCTGCCAAGTTGTTTTGATCTGCCCGATGCGCGCATTTAGCGGTGTGTGTTGGTCCATAGTTTATACCTCTGACATTGTCGAGTGTGCATTGTACGTAAGCTGACACCAAAATGATTTTATGAGCGGATATGAAAATACCTTGAGGAAACTCGGGCTGATAAACTTGGAAGTTGGTTCGTTTTCGACCCGGTCCGCCTATCCTCGCTGTTTTCATGGTTGGTTCCTACAATCGTCTCACTCTTCTTACCACTGAAGAAGGCCAAATGACAAAACGTGTCTGGCAAACCAATCCAGCAAGGATGGAAAGACGAATATCATTGAGGGATTTCTACTTAAATAAACACCTCTACACAACTCAACACCTGTTTTTGTAGTTTGTCTGTTTTCGATCATTTTGGTCCACCATTCTCGCTACTTTGTTCTTTCCGACACTTGGAAAATTTCGCCATCTTCAGTGGTGAGTTTGTGCCGGCGGCTCACCACCTTATACCCCACCCCTTATTTATTCACAATGTGACACCCAAATCATTTCCTGTGTATGAGCTGATGCGCAAATGACTTAAACTTTGTGAAATTTCCACTTGAGGACTGCAGGCTGTCATCACCACGTTTGGTGGACTGTGACCGACTAACACAGGGAGAATAGGCAGGACTAGAATGACCGGAAACGACCGTAATTATCGTTATGATATTCTGGCGGACGCGTTTTCGTACCTAGCCATATTCAATAATGGGATAGTGTTGGTTCTTCACCTTGTTTATATCCCTTTATAACCCGTCCAACAGACTGGCCTCGGACTATCCCTTACCGACCTCAAGTAAAAATCTCATCTCTTACAGCCCGAAAGGGTATAAACGAGTATTATTTTATAAAGAACGATAAACGGGACAGAAAGAAACTCACAATCCTCGAGCTAATTTGACCCTTTCAAACAATGGGGAGAAGAAGACTCACTTTATTTCCGACTCGTGTCCCTCCTATGGACAAAACTCTCTAATCCAAACAAAACAAACGTGCCCGTCCCCCGTATCTCTCTGTCGATAAATCTCTTCCTCGGATAAAAAAGTGGCAATACCTTTTAAAAAGGGCGAATTTGTCAAGAAGACATCGGATCTGACGAGAGACACGGAGCAATCCAAATAATTGTTGTACGTTTTAGCAATAAATATTAACGTATCGAGGAAGTCGATATTTATGATGTGATATTAGAAATCCCAACCATTTTTCACTGATTATATTTCAACGACTAGTGCTATGATTAATTAGTCCAACGAGGACTGACGGACCAAGGTAATTCAAGAAGTGTTAGCATTTGAACTAAATATAGATATTTATCTAGAAATCGTGAGATGCGGTCTGGTGTGATGTAGGGATGGTTTCAAACAGCTAATATGGAGGTGCTGAGACAAACAATAAGTACGCCTGCTGGGCTAAAGACGTCTCAACAGTTTTGGAAGCGTATAATGAAGAGAAAAGGTTGGAAACCTAAATAGACAAAAGAGCAAAGACGATACGAGTCATTTTCCTCCTCCACTTAAATCCCAAGCGAGCCGCCTCCGCGAGGCCCATCCCGGACGCAGGTTGTACTGTGACGAAGAGCTCGTTAAGTGGAGTAGAGATGCGACCGTCTGTGAAATAGAATAGAATAAAGAGAGAGGAAAGAATAAAGCATAGCTTCCGTCTATAAACGAAAAAGCTATTAGCAGCGCAAGCCAAGAAGCTGCAAGGAGCCAGATATGGCTTAGGAGCGGCACTGAAGGCACAGACGGTGTGATGTAGGTTTCAGAAAAAAATTTTCTTCTTCGCAAGAATGGCACAATTACACAGAAGACAAACTCTGAGTCCTGAAGATGATCGATAAACGGGACGAACGTCAATAAAGGTCGAAACATTGGCACGACAAAGAAAATGTTTTTCTGAAACCTACATCACACCAGACCGTATCTCACGATTTCTAAATAAATATCGATTATCGGTCACTTATAACCACACACACTAAATATAGAAATGGAATTTTTTAAATAACCAGTACTAAAGTGGAAAAATAGTGATGTACTACACGTTTGTTTAAAAAGTACCGATAAGAAAAAGCATTGGAAGATTTTAAAGCACTAGAAAACCATTTTCTCTTGAGAACTGCTGATGAGCCTGTATTTTCGTCTGCCTAGTCTCGCTTTGTTGGTCAGACGCGTTTCGGCATTCCATCGTCTTCAGTGGTGTATTCTTGTTTGTACCTCGCCCTCCTTAAAACCCTGATTCACCACTCAAACATGTATGAGAACTCCAAACAGGGAGGATAGGCAGAACAGATTGATCAGAAACGACGGAAACGAGAAAAGAAGACTGTTAGGAAATGGTCAAACTTGTCATTTATCATTTCGCCATTCTTGTTACTGTCTTTCCTTGCTTATTTCCCTGACCCACCAATGAAGGTGGCGACATGAATTAACGTGGTTTCCTATCCTTGCTTTGTCAGTTTGTCAGACGCGTAATTTGTTTGTGTTGTTGCCTCACCCTGTTTGTATCATCAGCGTAGAAGGGTTGAGGAACAAACGCAAACCCACTACTGAAGATGGCTAAATGCCGAATCAATCTGACAAATTAAAAAAGCGAGGGTAGGTGGACCTGAATGATAAGAAACAACCAAACTGCACATACGCATTTCTAGTTTACTCATCCCGGTCCTTATATTCTAGGTATAATTAGTTCTGTGAGACATGTTTCGGCGTTTCGTCTCTTCAGCGATTGTTTCTTGTTACTGTCTCAACCTCCTTATTTCCCTAATCCATAAGTGAAATGGCTAAATATAGAAATGTATCTGACAGGCTAATAATAGCGAGGACAGATGAACTTGAATGATGAAAAACGATCAAATTACACATATGACGATGAAGCTTGATCCCAGTCCCGATCCTCGCATTTTTTTGTGATAGATGCTTTTCAGTGGTTGTCTGAGTATAAGAGTGATGCCAGAAAACAGGTATTGAGATTCCGGGAGACCAAAACAACCAAGGTAGATAGGCCAACAGGCAGACGTCAAGAAAAATATGACAGTATAAAAGTATTTCTGATGTACATATTGCTACTTATACATGGTAAACTTTTCTTTTATGCGGTTACAGTGGAATTTCGCGGGCAGTTGTCATCATAATATATAAGTTAGCGCAGGATCAGAAGATGAGGGGATTGGATTGGTATTCATTAGTCCCTTATTTACAGCACCCTCGCATACTACGGGTTTCTTTCTTCAGCCGCCCCACCCACTCCTAATTGTCCTAATCCTATATTGAATTATGCCCGGGTGGTGTATGCAAACATGACCCTCTGGATGCTGGGAAGCTATAATCACATTAGGGAGCGTTTCAATGGATTTGTCCGAGGTTCAAATGTTTGTACCACATGTCACTTCGCATCTCTCCCCCTTTTATTATCGGAGTGGTACAACGTTTTGCTCCTTCTCGTACCATCGGGCTAGTCGGTGTAAATAAGTGGCAAATGTCGATGAAATGACTAAAACTTGAATTTTATTTAACTTGATTATAACAATCAGTGAGACTTCTGATTCTTTTTTGGGTTGTCCATGAATTGTCCGGGTTACAGTTGGCGCCGAGAGATCGAAAGTAGCTTTTCGGCTGGCGCGTGCCGAGGTGAGTGCACCGATCCAAACAGAATTAATCAAAACAAAACCTAGAGCGAAGCTTCCCAAAATCCCTTCTTTTGAAATATTTCCTTTGTTTTTCATGAAAAATTCATGGGGAGAGGCCATAACGAATTCATTGGGAGGCTTAGTTAGTTGAAGGTGTTTGCGAATTAAGAGGGAGGGTGGAAAAAAAATTGTAGTGGGTGAGGGTCGAATGAGAAACGGTTCGTAACCATCGGGGATCATCCTCCTAATTGCTTTCCTCCCATCTGCCACCCAGGGGACCGTTTAATTGTCATCGACTTTAAACGGGTTCCTCTCTTCCATCCGCCCCCTCCTGGGCTCGGCTATCCGCCCCTTCTCGACGTTCAATAATTCTCACTTCCTTCTCGGCCAAACAAACTCACAACTGCTTGATTTTATTCGGACCCCCGCCGCAACACAATACGTCTCATTATGCCGTTTATAACAGGATCCAATATGTTGTCTCTTTTCACCTCAATTGCCCCATTTACTTTTTGTCTATTTCAAAGGGCCGACACAAACACTGTATCCGACTACCCCTAAACCCTTTTATATGAAAATACTATTTTAAACAATCCTTAAGCTTAACACTTTGCATGCACAAAGTGTCCCACCGTAAATGGACTATTAACCTGGCATTTGAGAAAACGTCAACAAAGCATAACGTAACATAGGCGTACATAATGATGATCCCATTTACAGATTATATAATTAGTAGGAAGAATCAGCCACTCATAACATCCTCGAATGCGAACGGCTCGATGGAGACATAACCTAGCATATAGAAAAAACCTAGGGAATGAAATTGTAGCAGCAACAGTCCTAGAAAGGCATACTAATGATGAAACAACCCTCACCAAGACTGGCAAACTCACTGCTACAAAAGGAGAGGGCTAGACTCAGGAGAGGGATAGGACTATTAACCTGGCATCTGAGAAAACATCTACAAACATGGGCATACCCGATGATCCCATCTGCAGTTTATCTAATGAAGAGGAGGAAATAGCCACCCATATCATCTTCCAATGCGATTCAACGGCTCAATGGAGATTTAACGTAACATATAGAAAAAAATCTAGGGAATGAAATTGTAGCAGCAACAGTCAATGACCTAATACTTTTGAGAAGAAGGATTGAGTCGATTGCACTGAACTAAACTAGGAAGGTACAATAAGCCGGAAAGCTGCAGTGCCTGGGTGTGCTCTCCCCGAGCAAACCCCGCTTCGTTGTATCCTACCGCTGTACCAACACCACCCACCGTAAATGACCATTACGGCTGTTAATCAAATCATTAAGCTGCTAGAAATTCAACCGTCATTGAGTCTAATTAACCGTACATATAAATAAAGCACCCCGAAAGAAGCACCAACCACTAAAATAAAAGGGAGGGCAGATACATAGTCCATTCTCCTACTCTCATGAAAGCTTAGCCGGTAACAAACCAACGCCTGCGCAAATTTTCATACAACGAAACTCAAAGCGACCCTATCAAGACGTTCAAAACAGAATAATATTAAAATAATATAATAATAATTTCTAAGAACTGACTTTCTACCTTGTATCAAACCATAGATGAAACTGATAAGCATAGGTGTCCCGCAAGTAATTGTAGTTCATGATTTAGAGTAACAAACACATATATCTAAAACGAAATCAATCGAATGAGAAACTGCTGTTAAAGAAAACACTACAAAGCTTACAACAATGTGAAACTAAACGTGTAGCTCGGTCGTTTCCTATCATTCTAGTCTACTCTACCCCGCCGTTTTGGTATATTAGAAGCGTTTTGCCATCTTTAGGCCAGGGAGTATATGCGGGGTGAGGCACCAATCAACACAAACTAACAAAAATATGAAACTTTAATTAGTAATAAAAGTGTAGCTTATAGAAATGATGAATGGTGGAGTGAGTGCGGTGTTCAATCCTTTTTAAAAAGATAGATCTTACTCACAGTTAGTTGAGTTGATACTCTTACTGTGAGAAGGTACTATTTTTTTAAAAAGGAAAGTGTAGCTTGGTTGTTTCGAGTAATATTCTGGTATGCCCTTCCTCGCGTTTTTGGTTCGTCAGATGGTTTCAGCAAGTCGCCATCTCCACTTACGGACAAGCCTGTCATATATTTAGTATTTTATACCGTTTTATAAGCCTAACCTGGCACAATAAAATAAACTGCCTCTTTGAGACGACCCACCACTAGCAACTCAGGAGAATTAGGTGCATGTTCCCATGGGGGGTCGCAATGTCTTAAACAATGAGGATCTTTAACGTGCGCTAATGGCACATAGGCCACATCACACGTTTAGTATCTCCAGTTTGGATCCACTCACCTCCGCTCATGGTAGATAGTGTGTCGGTTTGGTGTAGAAGCCACCAAATCCATAGGCTAATCAGACATGCTGACTTATCCCGCTTGTCCCTTCCTAACGCGAAGGTCAACATTGTGAATTTAACCTTGTGCCGCGCGTGAAGGGAACCCGAAAGGGCTTAAATGCATCAACGGGTCTCCCAACGCGCTCCCTAGTTAGAGACGTCAACTCTATCTCCCTGAGTGTAGGGGCCCCGCTAGCGTCAAAACTACTGGATACTCTTTCGTTTAAAGTAGAATTTCTAACCACCTCCTAGAGGAGACTGCCTTCCGTAAAGGAAGCCCATGCGGGCATACCGAAAACCTCGTCAGTAAGTACCCGCCAGGGCTCTCACCAACAGCCAAGGACGAATCCATTTCTACATAGCCCGCTACTGGGCTTGGATCTGAAGACACTGTGCTATCCCGTCGTACAGCTGGTTATGCACGTCTATGCCGACAGGATCTGGTACTCTAACCCACGTGTGAGAATTAGGTGCAACGAGCGTCTAGAAAAGAACACCAATTGGAATGCTGTTATGTTTATTGATGAGTCGCGTTTTTGTCAGTATAGTGATATCTACCGAGAACAGGATGCGTACAAGCCCCTCTCTTCAGTGCAGTTTGGAGTTGGCCAATGGTCGGGGCTGGGATTTATACTGGATCCCATAATGTTGAAGGCAACCTCACCGAAGTCCGTTATGTCCAAGAAATTATGGAAGAATACATCCCTCAAACCAGGGATCTCATTGGCAGGGATTTTCGATTTCTGGTTGGCCATACCTCATAGAGGCAGAGTTGTTCATCACTATGTAGAAAACCTGGGAATTTCCCATCTGCCCCTTCTCCCATTGTCTCCAGACCTCAATATCATTGAGCACATGTTGGTTACTTTACAGAGAAAGCTTTTCGATCACCCTCCGCATCCAGTTGTCTTGCAACAACTGAGGGCAGCGTTGCACCATCGATGGAGTGAAATTCCTTATTAAATTAGTGACAACCTTATTAATAGTATGCCTAACAGGTGCACAGAGATTTTAGCTAATAGAGAACATTATACAGGGTATTAATTGTTTAAAAAAATACTGTGTCCAATAAACCAAATTATAGAATTAAAACCTTTTATTTTGTTATTTTTCAAAAACCCTTAATTAAAATTTCCTTCAATAAAAACATAATAATTTCTAATAAATGTTAATGCAATTTATAATAAAAATGCTAGGGAAAGTAAATAATACAAAATTGGCGATTTCCCTATACAATTTTGAGCAGTTTAGACACACCTGAATTCAGCTCTGCTTGTCGGAACGCGCATGACAGATCGAAAACAGCAAGAATAGATGGACCGGATTGTTCGGAAACGATCCAACTACAGGTCCATCATCACGCAGACATCAAGAAGTAATCTCTCAATTTACTAACAAACTGTTATTATTAATTTATTATTAGTCATTATTTGGAAATCAGCCTGCACATTGTATTCGCTAATTATAAACAGGATCCGTCAAATTAATTATATACATTTGATGAGCCAATTAGGGGGCTAAGTGGGTGCAAACAGTTTTCTTTCATAATCAACAGAGCCATAAACAGCCCAGAAAATTAAGGCTGTGGGCCCAACAATTTGTCACAAGGGGAGAACCGGCTGCTAAAATGGATTGTTATTTATATGGGCGCCCCTCCTTTTGCCGACAATCCCCATTAACCATAATTGCCTTCTTTTCAATTCCGGCCGGCGGTGGATTCAGAATCGATCCATTCTTTTTTTTTACAATCCGAACGGATCGTGCTTATTTAATACGATATTTATGTTAAAGGTTGTACTTTGCTTATTTTTTAGATTGCACGCACACTTATAAAAAAGAGGATGAATAAAATCATCAGCACGTGGAAAATAATGGTAACATCACTGCAGTTGAATTTAAACTTTTTTTTTAATTCTACAAAGCTATATTATTGTAAGATTTCTTTTGGATGCCTGTTGAAAGATGAACTTGTCGTTTGGTCATTTCCGAACGTTCTTATTCGCCTACCCTCGCTGTTTTGATCATTTGGGCTTTTCACCTTCTCAGTGGTGGGATCCTGATGGTACAAAATCCTTTTATATTCTTGACCCAATACTGAAACTCTCTGAGACTAAAACAGCGAGGATAGGATGAACAGATTGTCGTTCAAGTGCAGTGGTTCCTGGTTTGGAGTTTGGTGGGGTATAAGCAGGGTGAGATCACAACAGAAGCACACCACTGAATATGAAGAACAAAACTGCAAGTAAAGTCAGTCCAGACTGTTAGGAAACGGCCAGCATGTCCTATTCTCGAGCAATATCTCATCACTTTTAGTTTTGGATTTTTGTCCGATACGAAATGCCAAAATGCAGTTTCTTAAAAACCAACACTGTTTTATTATTTATTTCATTGATATATGTATTTCACCCAAAATTATCATGTAGAAATCGTGAGATGCGGTGTGATGTAGGTTTAGAAAAACATTTTCTTTGTCGTGCCAAAGTTTCGAACTTCATTGAAATCATCTTCAGAGCCTTGTTTTGTCTGCATTTCAACAAAGAGTTCTCTGACTGCCCTTATATGAACTCTGTGTAGCAAGCCAGAATCACTCACTTGGACTACTTTCAAAGATGGTTTATCGTTTATCAAAAAGTTTATCTGATTGATTGCAGATGCTAGTTTCTTTTAATTGATAGAGATCCTCCTTCAGCATCCTCTTTGCTTGTTGTCTATGTGTAATCGATATCTGTTCATAGAATCCCATGTTGTTCTTCCTTTCTCTCGTGTAGAAATGTGTAGTATTTAGTGACCGTTAATTAATGATTATTTACAGATCTTGAGATGCGGTCTGGTATGATGTAGGTATTGAAAAACATTTTATCGGGCTAACGTTTCGATGTATTGAGATCATCTTCAGGGCCTTGTTTTGTCTGCATTTCAACAATAAGTTCTCTGACTGCCCTTATATGAACTCTGTGTAGCAAGCCAGAATCACTCACTTGGACTACTTTCAAAGATGGTTTATCGTTCCCAGCATCTGGAAATTCACCGAAGTCATTATCATAAAAAAGAAAAGAAAGGGAAAACCGGGGAACGAGGAGAAATCGTATCCCTACTACCGACAGTCTCTAAGCTTTTCGAAAAATTATTATTAAAAAGAATAAAACCCATTTTAGACAAAAAGAAAATCATTCCTGACCACCAATTTGACTTCCGAACAAGATATTCAACAATTGACCAAATTCACCGAGTAACGGACGGAAAAATCTCTTGAAGAAAAAGAAAATTGTTTTGTTATCTTGCTATGTATCACAAGCTTTTGACAAGTTCTGACATGTAGGACATCAATAAACTAAAAGGGATGCTACCAAAGCAGTACGTTCTGACAATAGTTCCTACCTAACTAACAGACTGTTTAGAGTCAAACAAGATCAATATTCAAAATTATAAACAATAAATGCAGGAGTGCCACAAGGTAGCATATTAGGTCCACTTCTTTACTTGTTATACACCAGTGATTTTCCGAAATAGAAGGAGTAAAAATAGCAACGTTTGTAGATAGACACAGCGGTGATATCAGTAAGACCGACAATCATTCCACCAAAATCCTTCAAAATGCTTGTAATAAGATAAATGGGCAGAAAATTGAAAATCAAGCTCAATCATATAAACTTTACAAACAAAAAAGTGGACCATGCTGGTCGTAAAAAATGGTCGCTCACAATCGATGGAACTACTATACAGTAGTACAGCGATACAGCTAAATATCTGGGAATGACGTTAGGGGCCAAGCTGAGATGAAAAGTGCACGTGAAGAAAAAAAAGACAGAAATAGGTTTAAGTTATAGGCCATACAGGTTGGTAGGACGTGGCACCAACCTTACTATACAAAATAAAATATTATATAAACAAGTCCTAATGCCTATGTGGACATATGGTATTCAACTATGGGGTTGTACCAAACACAGCAATACGTAACATGGTTATTGCGCCTTGGTACGTAAGGAAAAAGGACTTCATGGGGATCTTAAGATACAAAGATTTGCCCACATACACCATTCTCGCCTCAGACAGTACGAAAATGTGGAAGCGTGGAAACCAAATTCCTACACAATCGAAACACCGTCAGAAGCTTAAAAAGAACAAATCCATATGAACTAGTGTAGTTAAAAATTAGTGAGTAGTGAAATATAAATCTTATTGTACGAATGGGTTTATAAGAATGAACATAGTTATTTATTCTATATATATATTATTGTAAAATTAATGGTTGGTCTAATAAGACCAGTTTAAAAAAAAACCTAAAATTAAAAACTAGAGTTCAAACAATAAAAAAAACTTTATCTCAACCAAGACCTTAGATAGAAAGATTAATTAATTGAAAGAAGTAACTTGGTCAACTGACCACTAAAACGTAAATGAATTAATATTTAATAAGTAAAAGAAGTATCACTTCACTAAACAGCTCCCCGTGGCCACTCATAAGTCGCTGAGAATCCAATCCTAATTACACGACATTTGAAAATGGCAAAAAGAGGGAAAATTCGAACGGTTGTACGTGGAGATGGAGAGTTGGTGTCCGAGAGGATTGAAGTCACGATAGCTCAAGTGGTCGAGTAGCGGCGTACAAAGGTCGTGGGTTCGAATCCCCCTCGTGACAGTGACTCTTTTTTCTCAACCAAGACCTTACATAGAAAGAATAATTAATTTAAAGAAGTAACTTGGTCAATTGACCACTAAAACGTAAACGAATAAAAAAAATACTATCTATCCTCAAACGACCAATATGCGGTAAAAAAACTTGTACCAATGAACCCAAAATCCACAATGTTTTACGGTGCGATAAAAATCCACATAGAAAACAAACCTATTAGACCAGTAGTGTCTCAGTAACAGCAATATTTTAACCTAAACACACTGTAGATGTAATATAAGAAATTCGTTGTTTAAATTCTTCAGTAAAATTTAATTACAAAATGATAAAAGGAGAATGTTTTATCCTAGCTTTTAACTGGAGTAAAACGTCTGTTGATCAGCCGGTTAAGACGTCTCTCCCAGACTCCGCAGGGCAAACACCCTCCACTAATTAAACTTCAGACGGGGGTTTAAACCACCCCAAGGTTTGTCCAAAGGAAGGTTAACCCGAAACCGAAATCCCTTGGACCGCGGGCCTATTTAGTTATTCAGGACTTAAACGATTCGGTTCCGTCCACCTATACGCCAAACTTGGACAATACGAGAATGGGACGGATCTCGAAACGACCAAGTTCGGGACGTTGAGAATTATTCAAGGGGTCGTGTAGCAGTTAACGTGTAGTAGGACGCGGATGGCCGAGAAACATGCTGTTCCCTTCGCTCTGGTAGTAAATCACCACCCCAACCGGATCGTTAATGGGCTGTAAAATTATTAAATTGATACGCAATTTCATTAAAGGATTGACAGATTGGAGTGTGGGGATCATTTGATAAATTAGCGATATTGTGACAGTGAATAGTGGATAAAATAGAAGGGTTCAAGTGAATACGAGGAAATCTCATCCAATTTACCGTCGCAATGAGTCAAAAGAAGCTACGTCGTTATCGTCTTCAACTGGTTAAAAACAAATTAAAAACATGCATGACCACAGAATGAACGATTTCAGCCAATCGAAAAATCAAATAAACGATTGACATACCTCGTATCGCACAGGTTAAAAGGTACAAATCATATAAAATCCCTCAATTGAACTGTACGTAGGGACTATATGTTAATTAATGAATATGTTAAATAATTTTGGGTATTGCCAGTTACCTTTATTTACAAAAGAGGTAGCTGCTTGATTAAATTTTCTGGAGGACGAGAGAGGGAGGTCCAAATAAACATATAATTTTGGTAATGCCACATTTTCATAGGTAGAACCATTTCATTTGAAGCTGTATGCATTCTGGCTGACATTTTGCCTATTGGCTTTTCACTTAAGAAGTCGTCGATCAAAATCAAATTTTGAAGGGACCTACTACACATGTTCCTACATGTGTAGTAGGTCCCTTCAAAATTACTATGAAATTGATTACTGCTTAGGAGTAGATAAATGGCCGCAACCGTCAATGTTCCCTGAAATAAATGAAAACCTTTAAACGTCCGATCGTGATATTCAGATTTACACAGGCGGAAGCAAAATGAACGGCCAAGTCGGTTGCGCATATTAATTTTCAAAGATTTAATCAGAATTCACGAGGAAAAACATAAAATGGAAAGTTGGTGCTCCAACAATCAAGCCGAACTTCGGGCTATTTTCAAAGTTTTAACGTGGCTAGAGGGATACAATCCAAACCCGATAAAAGAAGAGCCACATATAGGACAGATAGCCAATTATCCCTGGTCCCGATTCAGGACTGTCAAAACCACTCGCTTCTTGTTGAATAAATCAGGCAATTGGCTTTCCACCGAGAAAATACCGACGGTTGGTCTATAAGCATCAAGTGGATAAAAGCTCACTGCGGATTCACTGGAAACGAAGCAGCTAACATATTAGCCAAGGAGGCAGCCAACAGCAAGGACGAAATTAGATTTTATTATGTGCCGATTAGCTATATACAATCCAAGACGAGACAAGAAAGCAAGGATAGATGGGAAAAACAATGGTCGGCAACAACAAAAGGGCTTCACATCAGAAGGTTCTTCCCAACGATAACTGCCCGAGCAAACTCAATATTTAAGCACCATTATAAGTTGACTTATGTGACTGGGCACGGGAAAAACCGCCCATACCTTCATCGTTTCAAGATTATAGAGGACACAAAATGTCATTGCAGTAATCGAGAGGAACAGACATGGGATCATATACTGTTCTACTGTACTTTATTTGATAAGCCCAGATCAGAGTTTGAGTGGTACGTGATGAAAACGGGAGGCGCCTGGTCACCAATTTGGGATACGCTTACGAACGTTTACAGTGAACACTTTCTAAAGTTCCTCGACTCTATAGACTTTTATTTACTGAGATATACCTGTGAGGCTAAGTTAAGACAACATTAGAATAACATTATTAAATTCATTGCAATCTACACACGAGCTACAAAAAAAGTCTCCTTATTCGTCTTGGTTTTTAAAATGGCACAACTGTCGTTTTAACTACACTGCCGATCACCTAGTTTTTGCAGGAAAAAATGGCCATCTTTGAAAATGCGTATTTTCTCAGCCTTTTAATTCACAGTCTGCGCTAGGTCTAATTTTTTTAGTAAATTTTACGCTGAACAAGATGGTTTTTAAAATGTTTCCCTAGCTTCAGTCATTCGTCAGCAAATTCAAAAATTCGGAAACATGTTAATTTTTGCACTTTTTACGAAAAATGTGGAAAAAGGATCTTCGATGAGGTTACAACAGAACGACAATTCTTTAAGTTTTTACCGAGCTTTCGACGTTACATCATCATCATCAGGGCCTATTTATTATAGGAAAATATAACAGTTAGAACATATTGATTCTTTTTCGAGTTGTTCAACAGCAGTTCGATCCATCATCTCATCTTTAATTTTTAACGAAAACCTCAAATTTTTGAACCAGGAAACCGTCTTTGGAGCGGCGCCCTTGAGCAATCGATAGGAAATTTTAATAAGCTGTCGATTGGTCACCTTCCATTTTGCCAGATTTCTCAACCGTTTTCGTGTTATTCACGATTTTTGGGCAAAAACGTAAGGTTGAAAGATCTTCCTAATCTTAATTTCCCCAGAGGTCCCATCATTCGCATATATTTTCATCTTAGGTTAGAGTAAAGCTGTGGAAAAAAATCTTATAAATTGTGCACTGATACCAATATCGAACAACTTTTCAAACAGCTTGAGTGTAGTATAGAATGTTTAATTAGAGTTTGTGTTGTCAAGGAAGTTTATGCTGTTGTTTCAGTCTCTGTATTGAATGTTTTATGAGTTCATCGGTTTTTTTAGTTCTTTTATAACGTTGTTGATGCCTTGGTGATTCTTCTTTTGTGAGAAATGTCCACTCGTTTACCGTACCGTTTCGGTTGATACGGCCAGTTGAGAACAACCGTAAGTACAAATAGACGTCGTTCACCGAGGTGCAGAGGGCAAAAAGTGATAAATTGGGAATCAAGGTCGGATCCCGTTGTGTAAGATCTGACTTTCCTGGGGCGGCCCCGGTTGGGGGTGAGAGAAGAACAAATCTTCTAGATTTATGTAATTTCCCCTCTGGCAATTTGACTTGTATGAGAACCAGGAGGGGTAATGCAAGACTAAGCTCATGTATTATTGAACGGGACGGGAGCTTTCAGCCGGCCGCCATCTTGCCATCGTTACAAAGTGAAATCGTGGAGTAATTACGGCCCGGCCAACTTCTCCAAGGCGAACAATACAAAAATAACTGGGCTGGGAGGCAGTCGATTGTATTATTTCAAAGATTTACTGGGAAAATTGTTGTTCCCTTATAATCATTGAGACACTCTCCAGATTGAAAGCAAAGCCTGAATAGCATCAACCAAAGACTAGCAGAGAAAACACAAACAAGAATTCAGAAACAATAGAGCAACGGCACAGGAATGAAACATGAAAAATTCAAAACAACGGGAAAATTGCTCTTAGAAAGGAAACACAAGAACTTTAATAAATAACCTAAGAATCACAGAATAAGAATAAGCACTGAAATCGAAAATAACCATACTAGACTTCTAGAAATAAGAAGCAATAGGCAAAACCCAAGAGCATTCAATAATAATCTACAATAAATTATTTAACAACGATTATCACATTTTGCGATAATAATCGTTATACCTAAAGAATATTAGTGAAAAAATAAGAATAATATATTTATAATAATAAATACCAATATGTACAAAAGTGTGATATAGATATTTCAGGCTCCCTGCCTATATACTATCGACTAATAAATAAGTTATTCAATCGAAAAAGAACTATTTATTTGTAAAGAAAAAAATAAAATAAAAACCTTAACATAATTTAAGAGTTACCATAAAACAGAATATATTTTAAACGCTTAGGTTTATATCTTTTGTGTTGTAGTGAGCTTAAATTATAGTTTACAATAAATTTAATATGTGGGTGACTATTATTTACACAGGAGGAAACAAAACATTTAGTGATATTGTAAATTTGTGTTGATACACTGGCAAAGTTTAATGTAAATGTAAATAATGTATTGTAGTCTACCTAGCAGTTGTTTTGGACTATTTGTAACTTAGAATAGTTAGTATTTCACGTGTTTGGCCATACCGGAGCTGTATATAGTAATACTGATCTAATGTAAAGATAATAAATTAATTTTTTCATTTGTTTATGCTAAGCTTTGAGTTCTTGTTTAAGAGAGGAAATAAACTGCAGATTAGACTCGATGCCTTGTCACACACTTATTAACGTGCTTAATGTTGTTTTGCTTAGTTGCAACTTTATGATCAGTTGGAAAAATCGTTGAGGTAATTCATCAAGCAGTTGTTTGCCTTGCCTTCTTGTACTCCAAATTACATGCTTCATTTAGAAACCCGTGTTGATCCCTTATTTCTGCACACGTTAAAGTTCCATTTTAAATATTTATACAATACCCTGGTCACCACTACACGAAAATTACAGCTCAGGAATATAAATAAAATATGGTGTATGAGCACTGGAGTTCCTTATCACATAGGTATCATCTTTCTTTCCGATTCTCTCGAGACATTTCTGAATGGAAGGCAGAATTCCAGTGCATTCTTTCCAATGTAAGGTCTTCGATAACAAGAGGTTTTTGGAACGAATGCTGACGACAGGCGTTTCTTTTGTACAAGAGGCTTGACCGAAATCTCGATGTGTTCTGCTTGACGAATGAGAAACATGGAAGAACACTAAAACTGAGGGATCTCCGCTGGATCTTCAAACTCCGAGGAGAACTTCGGTTCCTTAACTCTACCCCCTTGATAGGGATACAGAAATGTGCTTTCTGTGCAATACAAGGAAAAAGAAAACCATCGTGCACTTTTTGGCTAAATGTACCATTTTGTCGGAGATGCGTGCTTCTTATATGGGTAGTGCTATGCTCTCGGAAGAAAGCCTAGTCAAACTTTTAAATGAGCCAGGCCTGCAGCTAATAAAATTCGTTCGTCACGCCTGGTTTTACCGCTGGAACTGGTACGAGAGTTCAATTTTTGATTTATTAGAAGAAATTTTTACTTAATTAATGTTATATAAAGCTATCTTGTTTTGTGTTCACCAGATAATTTTATTTTATTACTATTATTATTTATTTATATATTTTTTAATTAATTTCTTTTGTTTTCTTTTTCTTTCTAATTATGTTGTAAAACACAGGGAATATTATTACATAATATTGGCTATTTTATTATCTTTTTAAAATATTTTATCAGTAATCTCGACTCCAAGCAGACAGATATTCCATTGCTATAAATATTAATTTTTTTTCTTTATATAAGGCATTGGTTGAGATAAAAAAAGCCAAGCGTCACGAGGGGGTTTCGAACCCACGACCCTCGGCTAAATACGCCGCTATTCTAACCACTTGACCTATCGTGACTTCGATCCGCTCGGACACTAACTTCCCATCTCAACCCAACCTTTCGAATTTTCCCTCCTTTTTGCCATTTTTTATCTCGACCAATGTCTTATATAAAGATTAATTAATTGAAAAAAAGTTATTCGGTCAATCGTACAACGAACTATAATGAATTATTATTAACGCGCTTAGCGAATGTTAATTTTGAATCCAAAATTACCCCTAGATATTTTATTTATTTTTTCCAAGGGAGTGTTCTGCCGTTTACAACAACAAATCTATTAACGTTTGACCTATGTTTAATAAACAACATAACTTCGGTTTTAGTTTCATTGTGTCTAATCGGCCATTTGTGAAAATATTTGAAGCATTTCTTGAGAAGTATAGAGAGATGATTGGCAATGGTCTCTATTCTTCATGACGAGATAAAGAATGCTGTATCGCCTGCGTACAATGCATAACTACATTTAGTTTTCGTTTTAGTTAAATCATTGATAAATATTTTAAATAAAATAGGTCCCAGAACGGAACCCCTGGCGTTCCCCAGCTGAGATAGATCTTACTGATGATACAGCATTACCAGCCACTACATGGAATTTTCTATTCTCTAAGTAGCTTTTTATAAAGTAAACTGGGAAAATTCGCTTGAATTAATTTGAAAAAAAAAACAAAAAAAACATCTGTACCAGACACAGACAAACGCCTTTTCAACATCTATTAGTGCCATCCGAGTATGCTTGTTCAGGTTAAAGTTGTTGTTGTCTTGTTCAACAATATCAGTCACTCTAGCTAATTGTGCAGCGGTAAAATGATGCCTACGAAAGCCATATTGTTTATCTGAACTGATAGTGTTAATTTCTATAAACGTATTCAACCTTTTCACTGTAATGCGCTCAACTACCTTGCACGGCAGAAGAGAAATAGCTTCTTTGAAGGGTCAAACTTTCCCAGG
This sequence comes from Cimex lectularius, assembly GCF_000648675.2. Lineage (NCBI taxonomy): Eukaryota > Metazoa > Arthropoda > Insecta > Hemiptera > Cimicidae > Cimex > Cimex lectularius. The sequence goes on from NW_019392641.1 coordinate 2,456,959, forward strand.
TTTGGGCAATACTATAATCTTATCTGTTTTCCAGTTTACAGAAACGTGCGCAAACAGAATTATAAATAAAGATTTTTTTATTTCAATTTGATAATCCTTTATAGTTTCAGTCTTCCATCTCGTCTCCCTTCCGGTAGGGTCAAAATTTCAAGTCCGAGAGGAGCATGGGATGGATGTTGAATGGCAACTGAGAGTTTAACAGTTAGACCGTAGTCCCTTGGTGTCTCACGGCAATTACGAGGATGTAATAAAAGAAACAGGGGAGTTGGGTTGAAGGGAATGACAGTCTCAAGGTGGGTTTAATTAGAGCTGGTACATCCTGAAATATTTATAGTCTCAAATTACTTACAATTTTAGCTAAATTCCATTAAATTGAATAGTTTAACAATATGGACTTGGTCTTTTTGACAATAGTGATCATCTTAGGTTTTAAATCGCTTCACATCTGTTAAATATCTTCATTATATTGCTAATTTCTGCTTTTGGGCTTTGAGATTTGAGGTCGATGTTTGAGCTTTCCAGTCTCTGAGAAGAATAAGCGCATATTTTATATTTGAATTTCGTTAAATTTTAAGCAATTATATAGTATCTTCAATGACTTTTCGTTTGTTGTATTAGATACTATAGTCTGAGTGTTGACGGGAAGAGTCGATCCTTGGGCGACCAGCCCCTGAAACAGTTCCTTCCTTTGATGGCTTTCCTTGGACATTCCACGTACGTGGTCCGGATCGGCTATTGCGATATTACTGAGGCAATTGGGGGAAGGTGTAAGATTCAATTGGAAAACGTGGTACGGGAGGCTATTGTGGTTGAATATAATAATGGAAGTAAAAAATTCTCTTGGGCGTTGTATTTTAGAGAACCAAATCTTTTTTTGGATTTCTTGTTGGATCACAGAATAAAATTTACTTTTTTCTCTTTTGAGTGTTTATACATTAGTTGCCAAATTCCTCATGCATTTACAATGAACAATGATATCGGTTGATGAAACGAGCCTTCTAGGAGTGCCATGTTGTGTCCTGCATCGTTTGTTAGTCGATCCACACGGTCATTGAAGTTGTTCGTACTGTGGCCCTTAACCAACATAAGATAATTTTTTTGTTCCCTGTACATATCATACAATAAAATTTTCATTTTGAGAATTAGCGGATCCAACTTTCCAGGTGTACTACCTTAGCTAACAAGGCACACTGACTATTAGTCACTGTTTGTCGGGGTCCTAGTCACCTTATTGTGGCTATCTATGAGCACTTCCCAAATGGCCAAACTCTCAGCTACGATGGTGCCCATTTATTTGAGCAACGTGCACTTCTCTGCATATTGGGCCCATATATCCAAAAATGCATATCCTACTCCTGTTTTATCTTTAGACCCATCTGTATAAATGACGGCGGGGCATTTGCCAGAATGGAAGCGTCTTTCCACCTCTTCTGGGACACCCATGAGATTTTCTTCTGATCTTTAACCTGGGAGAAGCCACAGATCTTGTTTCCCAGCGTTTAAGGATAGACTCGCATAGTAAATAAGAGTATTTAGCACAAAGTAGCGTTTATCTAGGGAAAATTTTTCACCACCTCTTAGAAACTGATTTCTGAGATTATTTCGGTTAATTGCGATGAAATTGTTGAATTGTCTGTTTCCAAATTTGGTCCGTCCAACCTCGCTCCTTCAGATGCGATTCGGCATTTTATCGTCCCCACAGTGTTGTTTGTCCCCACAGACCTGAAAAAGAAATCTCACGATCTTGTCTTTATACTACTACTACTACTTAATACTGCCACTGACAGTGAGTATTCACATTGGAGTGGAATGTGGCTTTGGTCCTGAGCAGAAGTCGGTCTTTTCCTTGAAAAGGCATCGTTCCTGTCTGGATATCTGATTTAAATAATTGCACTCCTTTGTTTGTGTTTTTGTGCTATGTGATAGTCGGTCTTTTTAATCAAGACCTTAAAAGTCTTTTAAGAACTCAGTCTTTTAAGAAGAACACTAAGCTGAATGATAAGCATCTAGAAGAACTCAGTCTTTTAAGAAGAACACTAAGCTGAATGATAAGCATCTGAATCTGGAGGTCATCCATCGGGAGGTTGGACTACCTTCGTCGGTTGTTCTGTTTGTGCTGCTGGTGAAATGGGAGCGATTCAGAACATGTTAAGAGACGTCTAATTATTAATTAAGAGATAAGCGAGTTAAGGAGTGGAAATTGGCGTGGTTCGGAGTTGGGAAGGAAGTGTTACCAACCGGGGTTGATGGTAGCCGTAGGGCTGGCGGCGAGGAAAGGGGTGAAGGTTTATCCTCCGGCAAGTCATTAGCCATCGAAACTGTTTGGACAACAATGCCAACCCCTCGGCAACCCCCGTCGGTTCCATCTACCCGTGTAATCAAGTTACCATCTTTTAATTGATAACGATCTTTCCCTCCGCGGCCTGAGCGCAGGGAGGGAGCAAGGCGTGGCCTCACGGCCCCACTCCGAACGGCGCAAAACACCCTCTTCGACTTTCGGGCTCGTCCTACCCGACAGAATCAAAAGAAGCCGAACCCGGCCCTCGGGAAAACAGCTTCATCCTTTTCGATAAAAACTTTTTTTCCATTTCTCACCCTTACGTTAGCCCTTAATGCACACCAGACAACGCTAGAATTATTTCCATTTATTTGATTGTCCCTGTGTATTTTTACCTATTGCCATTAGCCATTAGTCACTTCTTCTATTTTGAAATTTGCTCATGTCAATTTTCGCCTTTTCTCTAATATTAACTGTTTCACTCTCCCCAGTGTTGACTTGTGTGACTTGTGTCTGTCTTTGGCCCTTAATTCGTTACGCTATGGATGGAATTGCAGATATGAGTTAATTAAGGATTTTAATTTTTGATTTGTATTATACAACCTTTTTTCTTTCCTTTCTTTCTCATTTTAACAGTTGTATTTCTCTTTTCTTTCCATTTATTTCCTAGACTATTATTATTACCTTACTTTATTCTGTTTTTTCTTTTCTGATTGTTTAACCAACCTGGCAGACGGATCCAAGATCGATGTTCATAATTGCTTTGAAAGCATATTTGTCATGTTTCTTAAGATCAATAAAGCATTATTATTATTAGCCATTAGACACTTCTTCTATTTTGAAATTTTCTCATGTCAATTTCTGCCTTTTCTCTAATATTTCGGTACTTGTTTTATTACTTTGTATCATTTTACGTTTGCCAGTTTTTTATGGGATATTCGGTTTTTCGAAGTCGATTTTGAACGACACACTTTCAGTTTAATATCGGTATAAATAAACCCTTTTTAACTTCAAATTAACCCTTTCTTTAAAGTTTAAAGCATTAAAACAACAGGAAAATATATGAAATTTAAAGTAAAATTTGTTGTAATTTTTTTAAATATAAAATAATTTGACTCCTAGAAGACGGTATGAAAATTAATTAAAATTAAAATTAATCATTAGTTACAATGAAATATAAAAAAGAATTCTTCTTTTCATTTTATTTTTTTAAATTAAATAAACGATGAAAATTATTTAATATTAATTGATATATAAAATGAAATCTATAAAAACAAGATTCTTCTTTCAGTTGGAATTTTTTAGTATAAAACTGGTTTTTATATAAAATACTACATGACAATTAATTAAAAAATTATAAGTAATATAAAATCAAATATATAAAAAATGGATTCTTTTGTTCATTTGAGAATTTTTGAAAATAAGAAACGGTTCTTATTTAAAACACCACATGAAAATTAATAAAAATTAAAAGTTATATAAAATGAAAAATATATTTAAAAAAAGGTTTATTCCTTTAATTTGAGTTTTTTAAAAATATAGAATTGGTTCTTAATTAAAAAACCATAAAAATGGAATATAAAAAAATGTATTCTTCTCTTAAGTTGAGATTTTTTAAAAATAAAAAATTGGTTCCTATTAAAATATTACATGAAAATCAATTGAAATTTCTATCAAATGAAATATAAGAATAAAGGATTCATCTTTTAAATAGAGATTTTTTTAATATAATTTTTTAATACCACATGAACATTAATTACAAATAAATTAAGGCTGATATTATGCTATATATGTTTAGCGGTCATAATTGACCATATTAATTATTTCAATTAGTTATTCTTTTTTTGTAAGGTCTTGATTGAGATGAAAAAGTTGAGTCACGAGCGGGATTCGAACCCATGACCTTCGGCCAATACACCGCTGCTCTAACCACGTAATGTCACGATAGCTCGAGTGGTTCGAACAGCGGTTTATTGAACGGAAATTCGTGGGTCCCGACCTTGACATTAATTTTTCATATCAACCAAGTCCTTAGATAAAAAGAATTAAGTATAAAAAACAAACGATTCTTCTATTAATTCCTTCCTATAAATAAAACTATCTAGTCCAAACAAAACGTCTAACAGAAAAACCAGCGAGACCAGGCGGGCCAGGATGATAGGAGACGGCAGAACTTAGTTCAGCACCCATTTGTTCACTTGACATTCAAGGTTGAAACATAGAAAAAATTTAAATATAAAATTGATTCTTATTTAAAATATCACATGAAAATTAATGAAATGTCTTTTATTAATTCGAAATTTTTAAGGTAAACATGAATAAATTTAGGTTATCAAGTATAGAGGAATCACCAACCGTTAAAAATTCCTAAACAGCGAGTCCAGGCGGACGAGTAAGATAGGAGACGACAGAACTATACTATTAACTGCCAGATATCCGATTTACAGCGGTCAATCATGACTACTAAATAATATGGACTAATATAATAATTACAGAAGTATTCACTTTGTTAACAGAAGCCCGTGGCCACTTGATAAGATGCCGAGAATCAAATATTTGAAAATATGACGAAAAGAGGGAAAATTCGAAAGGTTGTAGGATGAAATGAGGAGTTGCTGTCCCAATGGATCGAAGTCACGACAGCTCAAGTGGTTAGAGCAACGGCGTATTGAGCCGAAGATCGTGGGTTCGAATCCCGTGAACCTACCTTTTTCATCTTAACCAAGACCTTACATAAAAATTGTAAATAATTGAAATAGGGGTAATATTAACTTTATTTACGACTCGTATCCCTCCTGCAAATAAAATTATTTTGTCCAAACGAAACATCTAACAGACCAAACCAGTGAGACCAGGTGTCTAAGGTCCACCATCCTAGATAGGATGGTGGAGACGACTAAACTGCAATTTCAACATCCACTTAGTCACTTGACATTTACTGTTTTGTACTTGCAACATCCAAAATAAACGTAAAATGAAAAGCACGCTAATTAAAAAATAAATACTAAAAACGTCTAAGTCGGATTAGAACTTAGAAGTAAGCTTGTAACAAATACTTACTTGTTGCAACTTTCCCTAATTAAACATCATATTTAATTTGTCAGGTCTTCCTTACTTAAAGGCAAGAATGATAAGATTTTATCACACTCAAGTAAATATGTGTTTTTTAAAATCCATCAAAAGTATTAAATTATGTTGCTTTGTATGGTCTATCTCAAAGGTTTACCCATTTGTACATCAGGTGGGTGGATCGTTTTCAACCAAAATAGACGTTAGGGAGTTGCACAAGGCTTAGCAGTCATCGTACCACGTTTTTATCTAATATTGAATTTCTTCGATAAGGTGGGCATGGTTTAGAAAAAAATATTTCGTACAATAATCTTGTCGTTGATGATTTTAGTGTGCATGGTGTAGACGAAGAGTATGAGTTTTGATTTATGTACTCGTAAGTGTGAACTATGTATATTTTTCGTTCTTTTTGTATACGCCATGTAGTTATTTTAAGCTTGTCTGTATTATCAAGTGTTCTTGAACCACTAGGCTTTTGTGTACATGTGTCTTGCTTTAATTTTCGCTCATTTACCTAAACGACAGTTACGTTCATTTTATATGTCTTTTATTTTGTTGTATTTACTTTTTTTACATTCTGTTTTCCCTCTATTGTATGTTAATGTGATTCGTTTAATGTCTATCTTTCGAGAATCAGTTTTTTATGCCTTTTTGTTTTCTACTTTCTTAAATTATCTATATTGTAGGTGTTACTTTATGCTAATAGTTTGTTGTTTGTATTTCTCATCTCTAAGTGTACTGTTTTTAATCGGCTTACTTTTGAATATCCTTTTTTTTCTATATATTTTTCCTTCCTTTTTGTAAGTCATGTAGCAATTTTTACCTTGTCTGTACTGTCCAGGTTCGTGGGGTGCGTTATGTTGTTTCGCTTGATTTTCCATCATTGTATTCTTTTATCTGTCTTTTATATTTTTGGATGTTTCTGATTTATTATTCTTATTACTCATGTATCATTGTATATATACCGTTTTTGCTTGGTGGGTTAATCTTGTCTTGTTTTGTTTCATTTCTTTTTATTGTGTCTAGTGCAGTTCTTAATGCGTAATTTGTTAAATTGATTGGTTAGTTTGTCTTTTCTCTAATGTATGTGATCCATTTAATGTCTTTGCCTTTATTAATTATTGTGTACTATATGTTTTACTGTTTGTGGTTCGTGTTTGAATATATTGTGTGTCAGTGTCTGTGTTGTTGGGCAGTTTCATGCTTGAGGTTGCTGTAGTTTTATGTCGAATTTCAGTTATTTAGTCGGACAAGGAATTTTATGTTGTGTTTATTATTGTAGCAAATGTTTTTATGACAGGATTTTCTGATCTGTTAATACATTGTCAAACCTGTTGCGGATGTCTTGACTTACTTTTTCTTTGTGTTCGTCTCTTTTTCATATAGGTATCAGATATTTTCTATGTATCTACATCTGCAATATGAAAATAATATTCATGAAAGGTTTCGCGTCTGAACCAGTTTCATTTTATTTTTTAAAACTTGAAAATTGCGGTCAATCGACGGTGGTGATAACTAATTAATAGGATAGACTATAGAATGCAAAAGATATGGGAAAGGGGCGAGGAGGTTTAATACAGGGGTAGCGTTCGGGTTTACTACCGTCCATAATTCTCCCTTCACTAGCCCTTAGGGGGCTGTTATACTCAGCTGATAATTAATTTCTATTAGGGCGATTATACACGAGGGGTTGACAGACGGACCCACGCCCAGGGGACGAGAGATGGCCAATTTCCAAACCACCTAGTCCAGCCCACCTTTTTATTCGGCCGTCGATTTAAACAATTAAACGGATGGAAAGCTCGGGTTATTTACATTCCTCAATCGCAATTTCAGTTTTAAGAGTTTTTTTGCTGATTTTTCGGCTCATCGTGGTGTGGATTAGCCCTGTTTATAGTCAACATTCGACATTCCCAATATTCACTTGATGTCCTGCCTGGCATCATGAAAAATCTTTTATTGACGGACCAAAACAAATAGGATAGACAGACCAAAATGATCATAAACGAACATCATGAGTTTTCTACTTGTGAACTGTACATGGTTAGTCTCGCTGTTTTGGATTGCCAGACGTGTTTCGGCATTTAGCCATAATCAGTTTTGGGTCTGGGTGTTTTTTAATCAAATGGATTATGCAGATCGGTACGGATGACAAAATTACATCTAAAACCAGCGATTTTGATGACTCACCCTACTTATGTCACTGTCCCACAACTGAAAGATGGCTATATGCCTTGTTTAGGCAGCCCAAAATGTTCGACGAACGATCAATTACAAATGAATAATATTTTAAGATTTCATCTGCAGTAGGTCTTCGCGCTGACACACCAGTAGTTTAGGCGTTACGATTTTCCGGTTCACCTGGTCTAGCTATTCCGTCAGTTTTCTGTCTGTGTATAATTTTGTCACGTTAGTCATACTAATTGCCACGATTGGGAAATAATATGCCTAGACCCACGGTTGACGATGGCGAAATACCGAAAACGTTCCTAGCAGTTCGGAATCCGTGAGGATAGGTAGACCAAAATTTGAAACAATTAAGCTGATCAGACTCGAAGTCTATGTCGTTATGAAGTTTGGTCATTTCCGATCATTCTGGTCAACCTATTCTCGCTGTTTTGAATTGCCAGCCGGATAAAGATGTATGTATGGAATTTTGTCAGGTAGATCTTATAAAGGCCAGATTTGAATAGTCGACGTTACAAAGAAGGAAAAAACAATACGTTAAGAATCGATTAAAAATAATAAGTAAGTAATCGCGACAATCCAACGATAAGATACGGATTATAATTGATCTTTTGTTTGCACATTGTATTATTGGATAATAATCTGTCAATTTATCGGCGATCAGGATGTCAAATCGTGCAATTTGAGGTTCGAGAGTCGCAAAATTCTCTCTCTCAAAAAAAAGTCTCCGGAATAAAGAAAAGAAATGTCGACTCACGGATTAAGGACAATTACTCGATCATTTATAAAGACAGTTGAAATGCAAAGACAAATTGAAACGATTTTTCACTGGTTTTAAGTGGTTTTTTGTTATTTGAAACGACGAACTTTATGTGAAAGGTTATTTATCCGCTACAGCCACAATAAAATGAAAGACGAGGATGAAGTGTGGGACCATGGACCATTCACTGTTTATACCCAATCTAAGACCTGCCGATGAGACGAGAGGATTTGATGAAATAGGGTCTTGGCGCAACCGTCGCATCGTGTTAACTGTGTTATTGTGTTATTTGTTCCGGTCGATTTACCAAAAGCAGCGAGTCTTTTCTCTTTGCCTCTTTCTTATAAGTAGAAGACTAGGAAGTCACCTTTTTTTGACAGTGGTGTCCAAAAAACAAACCCCAGTTTCTTACAGCAAAGTACACGTTTGAAATAACTCAATCTTCAAAAGGCAAAATGCATAACTGGCTGACTTTTTGAAAAAAAAATTACGTAATGTTTAAGTTGGATTTTTTAAATTTTTAATTTAATTTTTTTTTTTTTGACGTGAACTGGATGAATCGGTAGGGATGTAAAACAAGACTGACAAGACAACAAGAGGACAAAGCTTGAATTTTAAAATTGTCCAATTATTAACAATGTCAAAAAGATAACGCGTTAATCTCCGTTATCGTTAAGCCGTATAAAAAAATCCATTTGGAAATTATTTTCAAAAACAAACAACATGAGTCGAATTAGTTAATTTTCGCCTTTTTTCTGTCATGTTGACTTGATTGGCTTGGTCGTTTCCATTTCGATCCAACATAGAAAAACTCAACCCAGTACAACAGAAAAAGAACGATATTATTTTTGTATAAAAAATAATAATAATAAATAGCGGGGGCGTCGGTGGCCGCAACGGTTTAGGCGTAGACACGACGCTCATCACTGCAAGGTAAAGGTCCGGGGTTCGAATCCAGCGGCCCTGCTTTCGAACCCGACATACTTACAAATGTTTTTTTTTTTTTTCAAAAACACCGGCATCCTGAGGGTTTATATGACCTCTCCTGTTGCGAACCCTCGTAAAAGAAAGGAAAAAATAGCACGTAGACAAATTACTGAATGAGCTAAAGATTTTATAAACAAACTTAGATACTTGTAAACAATTTGGATTAAAAAAAATCGATTTGGAAATTATTTTAAAAACAAACAACATATTAGTTAATTTTCTCCTTTTTTCTGTTATTTTGACTTGATTGGTTTGGTCTTTCAATTTCGATCCAAGCATAGAAAAACTCAATCCAATACAACACAAAAGAGCGATAGAGCGATATTATTTTATATAAAAAATAATAATAATAATAAATAGCACGTAGACAAACCACTGAATGAGCTAAAGATTTTATAAACAAACTTAGATGCTAATAAACAATTTGGATAAAAAGTCCATTTGTTTTTTATACCTTACTAACAACTGCTTTCAGTTCGGGTTATTAAATAATAAATTATTTTGTCGAGAAAAAAACCCCAACGAGGTTCAAATGAGAGTATTGTCTTTGTCACGGTACGGGAGAATGGAAAGTGTGATAAAAGCGACATGTGGGCAGAGTGTGACATCTGTGAGCTCGCCAATCCCTAATTGTGAACATGGAACACTAGTGTACATATTGACAAGGATAAGCCAAAAGCAAACCCCAGGGCAAGAGGAACGAGAGGAGATAACTCGGTCCCTCCGATCCCTCCCCTTATGGAGCCTCAATTTCGGAGTGTAGCTCAATACAATTCACCTTCGGTCGAAAAATAATTGAAATTAAGGGAAAAAAAGACTCGGTACATATGCAGGTTCTTTGTACTTTCCACCGAAATCGGCCGAAAATTGATAGTCTCGACTGTTAGTCTTTTATTACAAATTCCACTTAAAATTAACTAAATTCTCATCTTAAATTTACAACAAGACCTAATTTCTTGAATTTATCCAGGTCCGATATTTGTACTCTAAGAACGTTCTTCGTGTCTTGGGGGGGAGGGGAGAAAAAAAGTCTGAAAGGTAAAGTTTCTCAACACCTCGCCAGATATTCGGTAGGAAAGAGTCGAGATAACGTCTGATGGAAGTTGATGGATCGAATTAAAACTGAATTAGTAAACTGGCTCAAGTGTTTACTTTGTCCCATTCCTAGTATTTATGTAGTGATATCTTTTTCCGTTGTAATTTTAAGAAGGCTCTTTGCTTTCACTTTAACCTAATTCTATCCACACAGACTAATTCACTGTGTGTGTATGTGCGTGCGTGCGTGGGTGTGTGTGTAGGTGTGTGTGTAGGTGTGTGTGTAGGTGTGTGTGTGTGAGAGAGAGAGAGAGAGAGAGAGAGAGAGAGAGAGAGAGAGAGAGAGAGAGAAACAGACAGACAAAAAGACTAGAAAAGAAAGAAAGATGGTAGGCCAAAAAGACGGACAAACAAAGAGACGATGAAAGACACACCAGACAAACACACTGAAAGGCAGAAAGAGAAAGAGTGAGGGAGAGAGGAGAGTGAAACTGTGTGTGCGTGTGAGAGAGAGAGGAGAGAGACAAAGAATCGAAGACTGAACGACATGGAGCCATAGAGGGACAAGCAGACGTACGATGAAAGAGAGACATCAGACAAACGCAGTGAGGGGCAGATAGAAGAAATGCAGATAGATAGAAACAAATGCATGTTTGTTTAAGACCTGGAAGACTGTGATAAGATTAAAACTTTAATCCTCCTGTTTAGCAAGCTTGCTACAAACATCGCCTGAATTGATAAACAAGATAGTTCCAGAACAATAACATGATTCTGAGGTAAAAAAAGTTATATAGGATATCACTACCATACCGTGGAATAATGATTATTAATTAAGATTAACGCATTGAAGTTAATGAATTAATACTTAGCGATAGTTGTAGCAAGGAGATCTTAGGCTCTCTTTCATTGCGAATATTTCTATAATTTTTTACTGTCAGTTTCAATCAGTGCTGGACTGCTATTACGCGTTTTAGCTCAAAGTTCTATGCAGGGGGAGACACCAACTCAAACCCAATGGCGAAACAACATGCAACATAACGAGAGAATGCAGACAGAAAATGATTGCAAGCGACCAAGATACATTTACATTACATACATTTAAGAGTTCATCACCCTGCAATCCACAAGGATATACCTCAGAATTAGTTTTCTGACGGGATTATAGGGATTGGATTATGTTGGGCATGGATTGGGCTAGTGAGTTGGGGGTGGGTGGAGAGTTTATCGTGGAACTTAGAAAATTTGGTGAGGACTAATTTCTGTATAAACGATATTTTGAGGTCAGTGTGGAGTATAGTAGAGACATAGTAGGGAATGTAAAATATGATTTTGAAAATTTGGATTGGAAGGATTGAATTCGTGGGATGTTGGTAGGTTTAGTGGTGCCCATTAGTTCCAGTCCATATATACAAATCGGTTTCAGTAGAGTTTTGTAGTGTCAGTTTGTTTTTTGTCGACATGTTAGATTTGAGTCCAAGGCGTTTGTTGAGTAGTCTGAAGTATCTTTTAGTTTAGTCCTTTTCTGTTTACTTGTAGGTGTCGGTTTCAGGTTAAGCTTAAATCTTGATAAAAACCCGAAGTACGCAGTCTGTTCTAGGAAGGAATGTTTTTGAGGAATATTGAGTGAGGGGTTTCGCACCGGAGGTAAATGTAACATGAGTATATTTGTGTTGATTTTTCTCCTCCAAAGTTAGTTCCATTCGGCTATTAGTTGTACGTGTGTGAATTGCGGAATGGATCAGTGGAAAGCACTGCTGTGTCGACTGCAAAGGATGCAAGGTGGATAGAGGTGTAGTTGGAGGAATAGGATTGGTCAGAATACCCTGTCCTGTGGCACACCCGCTCCTACAAAACAGTACGCGGAGAAGTTCGACCTTTGGCGAAGTCGGAAGAATGGTCCTGTGAGGTAGGAGCAGAGGATTACGTATAAAGAAGGATGCGCTTTAGTTTGTTTATGTGTCTCTCATGCCACATGCGGTGAAACGCCTAGGAAGATCCCTATACAGTATTTTTTACGCTCAAAGGATGAGGATAGGTGGTCTACAACGCGAAGCACTTGCTGGATTGCGGAGTGTTTGGGTTTACATACTTAGAGAGGATAACGACCATCCATGGCTATTGAAAAAGTTCTAAAGTAAATTGTAGAATCAATACTGGCGTACTTGCCAGGGAGTGTGGAATATCGAAAGACACTGGTAGTTACCATCAATAAGACATGGGAAAGGAGCGAAACTACTATGTCGCACGAACTTACGACCTGACAATCGGTGAAGAGGGTACAACTTGTTTTTGTTCCCCCCCTCAAAAAAAAATCTCATGTTTTGGCCAAAAGATCATCACGTGTCACGAAAACCAGAAACCTGGGGTCAAACATTTTTCAGTTCCTATGGGGGCACTGTAAATTCCGTTCCATACCTTTTCTAGAACTGTGGAGTCCTGACATAAGTTGTATGAACTCTGCAAAGTTAATTATAAACAGAGTTACATTTAGTCAAAAGACAGGCAGTTTTGTTTCCAGACACATTTCTCGTCGGACCAAATAAGAAATTCATCGTGTCGAACTCCTGCCAGGATCCACCATTCACGTTTCATAGGATTAACAACGCCAGAGTTTGTTGTAATTCTTTAACAGTGGTGCTTAGCAGGTCCTTTTATCCGAACAAATTCAATCGATAAGCTCATGCAAGAAATAAATTTAATAAATGTAATGCAAAATTACTTTTATTGGCATTTCGAAACGAATCGTTCATCGTGGACTAAATGAAAAGGTTAAAAAGCCCTGAAAACAGGTAGAGTGAGGGCGGTTTCATTGACTCCACATATTTGCCGGTTGAGGGATGTTGCTATGACTACTCAAAGTCAACATTGAGTTAAAGGGGGAGAAGTTGGAGAGGTGGATCATGATAAATCTGATTTATGCAGGCATACAATCGTCCGCCCACTTTCGCTCGTTCTCTCGTAGTATGCTCCCCAACCTGTTTGGCTTCGCCTTGTTATCATCAACCCGTCATTTGCAAAATTATTATTTCTATCCCATCTCGTGAAGTATCGTTTCTTTTAATTAACACGTTTGTAAAAACGACCAATTCTTGAGTTCTCCTTGATGTATGAGGTCTAACTACAGGTTTCTTGGTCTGGAATTTTGGTATGCCAGGCGGGCTGCATTTCGCCATCAGTGATGGGTTTAAGTTAGAGCCTCAGCCTGCCCATAACCCCTGACCGACCACTAAAACGCGTCTAACAAAGCAAACCATCTAGAAATGGAGGACCGTTATGTTCGGAAATGTTTTGCATTGTCATGGTATAGTTAGTGCCTCGCCTTGCTTATACAGACCGAAACAGCAACTGTAGGTAAACAAAACTGATCGGAAATGAACATCCAACAGATGCTATTTTCAAATATTGTTATTATATTATGTTATATTGTTATTACATTTTTATATATTATATATTGTTATTATAAGGAGGGTAAGGCACCAAACCAAACCACCACCATTGAAAAAGCCAAGATGCGTCTGAAGATAATATTAACCAAAAATAATCGGAACCGACCAAACTACAGATTTCTTAACTATGCCTCAGCCTTGAAGAGGAAATCTCACTATTTCAGGACTTTTATTTGTGTAGTAAGGATATAAGCATGTTGAGGCACGAACAGTAACTACTGCTGGCAAAAAGCGATAGCCCGTTAGAGGAAAGTTTGCTATGATAGGCACACCAAAACCAATCTTCTGTACTTCACCATCTTCAGTGGTGTGGACAGGGATATAAACAAGGTGAGATACAAACACAAACCTGGCATTGAGGATTGTAAAATTGCCATTCATACCGTTGAAGAAAACATGAATGCCCGCATCTTCTACCGACCGAATGAAGACCGAAGACTTCAAAACGAAATCTTCTAATTCATGTTTTTCATCGTCAATTTATGCTATTGTTGTTAATTAAGACTTTTATATTTGTGGGCCCCTACAAGCGGGGTGAGGCACCAAAGAAAACTCGCTACGGATGATCACAAAAAGCTGAAACTCGCCCGACAGACGAAAAATCAATTTTGGCATTTTTCATTGTTGAGAAGTGAGTCAAGGATATAAGCAGGGTGAGGCACCATCCCAAACCATCACTACAGATTACAAAGAGGTGAAACACGTCACCAATCCATCACTATTATTGGTAAACATCCAAAACCCGTCAGACAACAAACAGTGCTAATAAAAATAAGTCTTTGCGCTTAGTTTCAGTGGTGTTGGCAAGGATAGAAGTAGGGTGAGGCACAAATACAAATACGGCAATAAAATGATTGGAAACGATCGAAATATAGATCCATTTATAACTGTGCAGAATCCAAGAAGACATCTCACAATTTGGGTTTTCCTTACCAATTAGGAAAAATATGGGAAAAAATCCGAAACACTTCATATGAAAAACGTTTTTGCATTTCACCATCTTTAGCGGTGTGGGCAGGGATACAATCAGAGTGAGGAAACCCAAATCCTTACTGATGAAGGCAAAACACGCTGATAGGTCAAAACGGCGAGAAAATTGATGTTTTCTTAATACACGTAAATTAATTCGAACGCCAAGAAATAAACAAAGGTTTTTCAAGTACTGAATCAATCTTATCAATCGAAATATCAATTCAGATTAAATATCAATCAGAATGAATGAAAATTAAGCAAATCTATTGCATTTAATGGCTAAGATTCCTTTTCCATCCAGCATCCAGGACAAACCAGAGTAACTTCAGATTTCCTTTTTCATGCGTTTTATTTGTTACTGTTTTCAGTTTCACATGATTTTAACAGTTTAACTGGTAAAAATTATGTTATTTTTTTAATCTAAAAACTGTACATTTGGATGTACATAGTTCGAATTTTGTCTAATTTACATATCAATGTTACAAATTCCATTAAAAAAATGTTGTGACCTTTAATTAGTCTTTTTTTAAATAAATTTCTTAAAAGTCCGTTGCTTTGGTATATTTTTGAAATCTATTACGTAAATGCATAACGTTGGTTGAGGTAGGTCTTGCATCAGATTAAAGATTGAAACATTGTTATTACACATGTATGTTTTGAATTAAACAGTCATTATAAAAAGTAATTAGATTTATATTGTAGTATAATTACCCAATTACATTTTAAATGGATACACTGCTCATTGGAAAATACGTTTTTAGTCATCGGGTGTAATACGTTAGCTAGATCAGATAACGGTAAAAATTATATTTGTGTATTATCTTAGCACACTTTTCTGTTGGTTACAAAATAAATCATGTTTTGTCATGTATATGTTTGGAAAAAATTAGGAATGAAGAATTAGAAAGAAAACACTCAGTTTCTTTCTTGAGCTTAGGACTTTACAATTTTAATTAATAATTTAAAAAGATAAAAAATATGGTCGTATATTCACAATTTGAAATTTACTGTTTCAAATACTATGAATTTAAAGTTTGGATTCATAGAACCAGATCTGACGTGATCTATTTCTATAAAAATATATCTATATATTGGTTTCGCAAGAAAGTAGTGTCGTTTTTCAATTAGTGAATTAATTACCTCAATATTTTCATTATTTATCTATATTATTTTTGTTAACATATACGCTTGTTTAATCCCTAAGTTAAAATTTCTCCTCAGTTTTTGTTTCAACTTCTTTAGTTGTGTCGAATAATGTAATAGATAATCATGTCTTTGTAAAAACTCTAAACTAACTCTTTAAACGCATTTAAGGTATTGTTTACTGTATTTTAAAAGGGAACAATGTGACCGTTGCAACTGAAAATTTCGCGTAGTGTTTGGTACTAATGTTGTAAAGTCCAACGGTGGTTTGCTCGATTTAGAGAAGGAAATTTGTTCATCAAGATGGAACGCTGGATGCTCAGTGGACGTCCTTCTGAGGTTGATGATATATTGAGGCATAGGCGAGAAGAAAATCTCTATTTGACGACCCGAGAAGTAGGAAGATGTTAAATTTTTCCCATACAACCATTGGAAACCACATCCAAAGACTTGTTCAAAAGTAGGCTGCATGGATCCCAGCGGTAAGAATTTGGCGGATCTCTCAATTTGCTCTTTAATCGTTGCTCATCTATCGTCACTTACGATCCATTTCTTAATAGATTGGTTACTGGGTGATGAAAAATGAATCACATACAAAAATATAGTCCTCAATAAAGTGTATTGCCAACCTGGTCAACGGCCTCCAGTCGTTCCAAAACAAAAAACGCACATAAAAAGTATGCTGTGCATTTGGTGGGACAGGTGCCCCTTGTATTTTGAGCTTTTACCACAAGGGCAAACGGTTAATATTTAACTATACTGTGAACACCTAACCCGTTTGGACCTTCAATTAAAGCAAAAACGGCCTGCACTAGCAAACAGAATAGGTTTTCTTTTTTCCTTTTTATTTAGTTGTTTTTCCTTTTTGTTTTTTGAAATCCAGAAAATAAAAAAGGTGTAATCTTTCACCACGACAACGCCCCCGTTGCTTTGAGGACCAAACAATTATTCACTCATCTGAATTGGGAAATTTTATCACACCCGCCACATTCTCCGGACATTTCACCTTGTACTATTTATTTACTATTTATTTCGGTCAATGTTGTTTGATTGGACAAAACTTTGAGCTGTATAGAAACCTGTATATGTATGTTTGTATGTATACATGTGTGTGTGTGTGTATCTTTATTTCAACATTAGCCCACAAGTAAGAAAGGTTTTTATATCTGATTTTTGTTTAAATATTAATATTTTCAACAACATTTTAATTGTAATTTGATGGATTCATACTGGTCCTCGCCTACCATAGCTGTTTTATTTGTTTGTTTTTTTTCTATCAGATGTTTGTTTTGTCCACAGGAGGTACACGAGTCAGAAATAATGTGAATAGTCACTAGTCAAAATATAGATGTTTTTTTGACAATATCGTAAACCAATTACGGTAAATTCTACGATGCTACTGATTATAAATCGGTTTACAGAATGCACAAAAAATTGTAGATATATAGAAAGGTGTATAGGTATGTTTGTTAATGCACTCAAAAGATGCGAAACGAATAGACTGCCACTTGAAAGATGGCAAAAAGTTATTGCAAACAATGGACAATACATCTCCGAATAGTTAAAAACATGCCAGGAATAAAAAATAAGCATATATACTGTAAAAATAAAACAATCATTATTTTCTTACCAACCTAATATAACTGTATATTTTATTTTTTAGAAGCAAATATTGTGGGATACAATACATTGATATCTTTGTAATCTACCTACTGAGAGGGAGTACCTTGGGCACGTTTGAGGGGAATAAAATGAACTAATTTAGGACATTTTAATCGCCGATGGTGTATCAAAAACGAAATTTTCATATCGCAAAAGTTTAGACGGCAAAAAGTAATGAAATTTTATTTTATGGAGGAAGAATGGAACGGCAGGTTGTGGCTTAGTAAGGTACCTGGTAAATGAAGCCTTGGTGCTGCATACAACATGCCGGTCCTCGCGAGCCATTCGAGCTGCAGCTGATGAAGGCTCGCTTGTTTTTTGTTGTACAGAGGTGTAAAGGCGGATAGAGGAGGTGGTTGAGAAGCCGGTGCCGCTGGCTGCATCTGGTTGCCAGGGCTCTGCCGGCTGAAAGAAGTCGGCTGGACGATCTCGCTGCCCGGGGAGATGCTGCCTTCGCTGCCTGTCGCATCCTCGCCCAGAAGGGACTCGATGCAGAAGGAAGGCCGCTTGACGACACCTTCACTCGAGGCGGACATTCCTGCCACTGGCGGCCCACTCGACTGCTTCGTTTCGCCGCGGCCGCCCCCGGCTCGTAGTGACGGGAGGGCGGTGCCGGAGGCGGGGCTCCACCCCTACCGACCTCATATCAACTAATCTTCCCATACCACAAGCCACTTTCCGACAGATTATTACATACAACTCTCCCCGGCGTACATTTAACACCCTCGATCCCCTACCACGATTCCTCGGACATTTCTAACCATTTAACACTAAATACTTTTCAACTCCACGGCTATTTCCATAATTGTTAAACGTTCAAGCCAGAAACCGACTCTTCTTATCTACTTTAAATATTCATTTCAGCATTACGACCTAGCTTACAAATAAAAAAGGTTTTTTATATCTGACTTTCGTTTACATATTAACATTTTCAATAACATTTTAATTTAATTTGGTGGATTCATCCTGATCCCCGCCTACCCTAGCTGTGTGGGTTTTTTTGTCAGATGTTTGTTTTGTTTGGACTAGAGGGTTTTGTCCACAGGAGGTACACGAGTCAGAAATAATGTTAATAGTCACTAGTCAAAATTTAGAGTTTTTTGGTCAATTTTGTAAACCAATTAAGGTAAATTCTATGATTCTACGGATAATAAATCGGTTTACATAATGAAAAAATTGGAGCAGTATAAAAAAGTGGATACGTATGTTCGTATGTATATATATATATGTGTGTGTGTGTGTGTGTGTGTGTGAATATATGAATATTGAGTGGATGTATGTTTAGAGAAATATTACAACATTACGACCTAGGTTACAAGTAAGAAAGGATTTTTATATCTGCTTTTTGCTTAAATATTAATATTTTCAATAACATTTTAATTGTAATTTGGTCCATTCATCCTGGTCCTCGTCTATATGTTTTATTTGTTTTTTCTCTCATATGTTTGTTTTGTTTGGACTAGAGAGTTTTGTCCACAGGAGGTACATGGGTCAGAAATAATTTGAGTAGTCACTAGTGTAAATCAATTATGGTTAATTCTATTATTTTTACGGATAATAAATCGGTTTACTGAATCAAGAAAATGGAGCTGTATACAAATGTTATATGTAAGTTTGTATATANTATATATATACAACAGTGACTATTCACAAAACTACAAGTTAGAAAAGTTATTTATTTCTGACTTTGTTTAAATATTAATCTTTTCAATAACTTTTAATTGGAATTTAGTCTTTTCATCCTGGTCCTCGTCTACTCTGGCTTTTTTTTCTGTTAGATGTTTGTTTGGTACAAAAAGATTTTGTCAACAGGAGCTACACGAGTAAGAAATTTTTTGACAATTTTGTAAACCAATTACGGTGAATTTTGCGTATGAATATGCTCAGGTTTTCCCTATGTTTTGAACATATACAAAAAATTTACCAATGGTAATCCTCCTTATATTTTTTGGCATATTCCAAAGCCATCGTCTTTTTTTTTTCGACGTCACTTTTTGATTTCAAATGGGAACCCCAAATTTTTAAATTTTTTAATTAGATTTTTTCTATGAAGAATGGGTACATCTTCGGAACACTTTCAAAATTGACGGCGCTAGCATTTTTTTGAAAATATTAAAAAATTAAAGAAATTATAATAATAATTTTAAAAAACTGAAAACAACCATTTCTTATAATAAAAACTAGTGAAATTGTTTATTTTAATGTACCTAGGTACCTAATTTAACTTGATAATTTTATTTTGTTTTGTGAACCTTTCATCAAATAAGTTGTTTAAATTGAGGAACCTGCTGCCGAATACGTACTTACATTCAAGTAAGCAATTTCGCTCATTCTCGACGAAGAGCGAAATACTTGGTGACGGTTGAATTTCCAAAACAATCCCTTCAGGAAGTTTGATTCATGCCTCATGGTCAAATCGGAAGAGATTTGCAAATAACTTAGTATCATCTGCACAAGTGCTGATATCATGAATCAATCAGAATACAATACAGAACAATGGACCCAAGAATTGTACCCCATGCGTAACTCCGCAAAGCACTGGATGAGTATTAGAATATGCTTGATCAATCTTGACTTTAAAATTCCTGTCAGAGAGATTTAGGAAATGTAGGAAAGTACGATGGATTCCAAGCCCCTCCAGTTTGTAAATTAAGAGTCTGTGATACCCACGATCAAGGTAAATGATATCAATTGGAATTGAGTCCGTGTTATAGTTAAAAAGTAGTTCGGTAGTTTGTCTTTTCTGGTCATTTCGCTCTGCTGATCCTCCCAATTTGTCCAGGGTTAAAAGTAGGGCGAGGGATCAAGACATCCATCGACACAAATGACCAAAAATGTTTGACAGGCCAAATTGATCTGTAAAGAACGCCAAACGACAGATTCCTCTCACGCAGACCCCATGAGGATATCTCATAATTTTACAAAAAATTGGTTGAAGTAGTGAGGAGCGGTCAGGTTAGATGTACTTCAGAAAAATACCATTTTTATTTTATTGCCGACGTTTCTGGGTTAATTACGAACGTACGTTGTTTGGAGAAATTTTTTTTTCATCAATATCATTTTTTTAATTATACCATAAGAATGTAAATAATCATGTCAATACAAAGTTTAATCCAAGTAATTCATTCTCACATGAAGGTGAAATTGTAGTGAGATGTGGAGGTTGTTGCTTGGTATAGTGTTGGGTTGTAATTGTTTATGATTCAGTTAATTATGCTTTTAGGGTAGTTATTGTTTTGTAGGATTTGTTTGAATGTTTGAAAATTGTTTTGGTGAAAGGATTCATGTCTTGGGGATATGAGTATGTGTAACAATCCTTTAGCAACATATTTGTATGAAGGGGTGGTGAGATGTATATTTGAGATAGCCATATGCGTTCATTGTTTTTTGGTAGCAGTCTTTAATTAAAATGCCATCTCTTTGTCTTATTACAAGTGTATCTAAGAACGGTATTTTGTTATCTGTTTCTACTTCGTGTGTGAATAGTAGGCGAGGATGAAAGATGTTAAATTTGCCTGATGTTTGTATTTGCTCCGTGGGTAGTGCTTTTAGAATGTCATCTATTTGGTGAGAAAAGGTAACATGAAAGGTAATAATTACGGTGTTTAGCAGTAATATCATCACTGTATCAGCTAGTATAGGATCTAGGCTGCTGCCCATGGCTACGCCGAATAATTGTTTATAGAAATGGTTGTTGTAAGTGAAATAACCGTTTCTGCAGCAGTGTCCTTAACATTGTTATGCAGAAGTTTTGTGAGAGATTTGTGTGTGATGTTATGTTGTCCAATTTGTCTTTGATAATGTCAAGTGTCAATTCTATTTGGATGCTTGTGAAAAGTGGTGAGACGTCTAGAATTTTAGAGAAATGAAATTAGTCTTTTATATGGTATGTGGTGTCTGCGATAATATTGACTATGTTGGTGAGGTATTTTGATAGACTGTATGTCGAGGAATTTGCAAAAGAAATTATTGGTATCAAAAGATGTCCGGGTATGTGGGCTTTGACAGCTCCATACAATTTGGGGGATGCAGGTGAATTATTCAGGCGAGATTTATACGTGTACATGTCTATTTCTTCTTGTTGGATTGAGATGGCCATACGTTTGCTGGAGGATTTTGTTGTAATTTTAGTGTAAGTTTAGTTGTAATTCACCCAGTCCATGAAGATGATCATAATGAAGGTCAAAACGTCGGCAATAAAATGAAAAAGGTGTTTTTCTGAAATTTTAACCTGACCGCTCCTCAGTGCTTCAACCATTTATTGGACCACCGATCGCTAAACAACACACTTTTTTAACGAGGGTATTCCAACTTAGGCTATAAGTCGGTGTTTTTGAAAAAACTATTTGTATGTATGTTGGGTCCGAATGTAGGGCCGCTGGATTCGAACCCGGGACCTTTACTAAGGGTAAACCTTAACTGTGAGAGCACCGTGTCAACCGTTGCCGCCTCCGACGCCCCCCCCCCAAAAAAAAAACACAAATAATGTTAAACAAAATATGTCTATGGATATACATATATGTCTAGAGCGTTATATCTATAAAGAAAGAAAACGTAGATTCGAGAAATCTTTGAGCCATATATGGTAAAAGAGGATCTTAAGTTTTATTGAAGAGAGCGAAAGGGAAGAAATGAAATATATATCATTTAATGGATAATGTATTTTTTGTATTCGCTTTTTGTTAAAAAATCCATGTGGGTTTTTATTTAGCGCTTCGGGAATTTACACCCATCATCAGCATCTATAATTTTAAAAGACATAAGTATAATAAAGGATATTAGTATCTTTTTTGCCTAACGGTCTCCGTATTAGCCATTATTAGATTTTGCAACATGTTTTTAAAGGCTTACCCCATACAAAAATTATTAAATTTTTCATTATGTTGTAATAATCCATATATGTTTAGAGGTCATTATTGACCATATTAATTATTTCAATTAATTATTCGTTTTATCTAAGGTCTTGTTTCGGATGAAAAAGTTCGTGTCACGAGCGGGATGATATTGGATATTGTATTATAATCACAATAATTTGTAAAAATTAAAAATAATTTTTCATGATAGTAATAATAATTTCAATATAATAATTTTTTAAAAAGGTAAGCCTTATAATAATTTATTGTAAAATACTGATATCTTTTGGTATACTTAGGAGTAAATTTCCGAAACTCCTTATAAATGTTTAAATAAATAATAAATCTACTTTTTTTTAAACCACATGGAATTGTTTTTTTAAACAAAAACCAAATATTAAAAAGGCAAATTAATCTTAAAAATTTCAGTTATTAAAAAGACACCTATAAAATAAATATATTTGTTTATCGGTGGTAGCCATTATTTCAAAATAATAGGATGCTAATAATTGTGTAGGTGTTTTTATTGTATCTTTTGACTTTTTTCTTCTATTTTGACAGTAATAATAATTTCATTATAATAAATTTTTAAAAAGGCAAGCTTTATAATAATATATTGTAAAATACTAATATAATTTCTTATACTTGGGGGGTAAATTTTCAAAATATTCAAATAAGGAATAAACTTATATTTGTTTAAACCACATGGATTTTTTTAAACAAAAATCAAATATTAAAAAGACAAATCAGCGTTAAAAATTTCAGTTATTAAAAAAAACACCTATAAAATATAAGATGCTAATAATTGTGTAGGTGTTTTTATTGTATCTTTTGCCTTTTTTTCTCCTTTTTTGACTGTAATAATAATTTCATTATAACAATTTTTTAGAAATGCAAGCCTTATAATAATATATTGTAAAATACTGTTATCTTTTGGTATACTTGGGGGTAAATTTCCAAAACGTCCTAATTGTTTAAATAAGTAATCAATTTACTTTTTTTAAACCCCAAGACAAATTAGTCTTAAAAATTTCAGTTATTAAAAAAGACACCTATAAATAAATATATTTGTGTATCGGTGGTAGCCATTCATTATTATTCCAAAATAATAGGATGCTAATAATTGTGTAGGTGTTTTTATTGTACCTTTTGCCTTTTTTCTTCTTTTTTAATATAACTGGGTAATTTGTGCCTTGTAATCCTTAAAGACTGTTTACAAAAAGATTTAATGCCTTTGGGAGGGAGTTTGTTAAGTGAAGAGAAGAGAATGGAGGGGTGAAAATGGGCGTGGGTCGGGCCACTCCCACGTACCCTCCTCGGCCGGAAGGGGTGAGGAAAATAACTGGGGTGGCCGGCTTGGAAACGGGGGATAGTCTCCTATTCCCCATCACCCTAGGAGGGTGGGGGGTGGTTCGAGGGCTAAACCTCAAAGATGAATTGCTACGATTCTTCGGATCGGGAGGCAATTTATTGCGATTACTTTTTGTCTCAAGTTTGTTTGTTCAGTGGTCTCCCCTTCTCTGATATTACTCGTAATTCCTTTTGCTTGTAATTTATCACCCCTTCCGAAAAGAAACCCGCACTTTCTTTCTTCTACGGCTCCTCCCTCAACCTCGTCACGTCAACAACTTTGGTCGTTACAGCTAATTCGACAAATCTATTATTCCTGTCCGCCGTTGATTTTGAGTTAATTAAAATTTCATCCCACTATTAATTAACGATTCAAAAGACCTCTAATGTTCGCAATTTACTAACGTTTTACTCCTTTTGAGACCCTATAACTCCATCGGAACACTAAAAAAAAAAAAAAAACAGATAGAAAACATACACAGAACAGAAAGGAAACATTAGAAATCCTAATAAGCACACACTTTCCGGAATCAAAAACTATTGCCAACCTGGAGATAAAGGAGAGTGCTGAACCCGCCAAAGGCCACAAAGCCAGCAGGGAAGATTGGCAAATAGCCAAAACAGTAATCACCTATGATAAGATTGAATGG
Organism: Cimex lectularius; assembly: GCF_000648675.2. NCBI lineage: Eukaryota > Metazoa > Arthropoda > Insecta > Hemiptera > Cimicidae > Cimex > Cimex lectularius. Next base: position 2,481,351 of record NW_019392641.1, read on the forward strand.
GCTATCGATAACCTTAGCCCATTCAAATCTCAAGGAACAGACGGGATATACCCAGTACTTCTACAAAGGGATAATACTAATACCCCTACTTGTAAAAGTATACAGAAGCTGCCTGGCAATGGGATACATCCCAAGCATATAGAGAACTGTAAAAGAAGTTTTCATTCCTAAAGTAGCTCGGAATAACTACACAGACGCAAAATCATAAAGCCCGATTAGTCTAACATCCTTGCTACTCAAAACACGTGAAAGGCTAGTTGAGAAACATTAGGGGGCAGTTCTCTAAAAGAAAAACCCCTTCACAAACATCATTATCAACAGGCCTATCAGAAAGGAAAATCATGTGAATCAGCACTACAACAATTGACGATACAAATAGAGGATTCACTGAACACCCAAGCAATAGCATTGGGAACCTTCTTAGAAATTGAAGGAGCATTTGACAATACTCTTTTCGAAGCAACGGTTACATCACTGAAACCTACAAAACCTGCTGCAGATGGATAGAATCAATGCTAAAAAGCAGAAAAGTGCAGACCTCCATGTTCCACGAAAAAGTAGAAGCAGCAGTGGCGAGAGGGTGTCCGCAAGGAGGAATACTCTCGCCTCTGCTGTGGAATGTGGTAGTGGACGACCTCATATGTAAACTAAATGAAAGCGGAATTTACACCCAAGGCTATGTAGATGACATTGTCATACTAGTCAGGGGAAAATTCGATTCAACAATAAAAGAGCTCACCCAAAGAGCACTAAATCTGGTGGAACAATGGTGTTTAAAACAGGGACTTAAAGTAAACCCCTCAAAACCCACCTTAATTGCTTTCACCAAGAAAAGAAATATAGAAATACAAGGATTATGTTTCTATAACGAAATGCTGCAACTAAAAAATGAGGTCAAATATTTAGGAATAATCTTTGATAAGAAATTAACCTGGAACCTTCACCTGCAACATACTATAACAAAAAGTAAAATATCGCTAATGTCCACAAGAAGGACCTTAGGCAAATCTTGGGGATTAAAACCGAAAATGGCCTATTGGCTATACACGGCAGAAATAAGACACAGAATAACCTATGGATCACTAATCAGGTGGAACAAAGCTCAACTTAAGTAGCTACCCAAACATTAGGCAGCATACAAAGACTAGCAAACCTATGTATCACAAGGGCAATGAGAACAACCCTTACAAATGCATTAGAAACTCTGCTAAACCTACCTCCATTGGAAATATTCATACAAGTAGAGGATAGGAATAGCTCAAGTGAGCCTCCTAAGCCTCCTAAGTAGGCTCCAGAAACAATTAAATTGGAAAGGAGTATTCGGGCATACACCCATAATCAACAAAATCAGACACCCATTATTAGAAATGGGGACTGATTATATGATCCCGGAAACATTCTTCACAACTTCCTACAAAGTCTCAACAGACTATAAAGGAGAGGAAGAACACAGGAGAGCATTAGATACAATGATATGGTATACCGATGACTCCAAAACAAACGAAGGAACCGTTTCAGGAGTTTTCTGTACAAACCCAAAACATGAGCATTCAAACTCATTAGGGAAGTACACTTCGGTCTTTCAAGCAGAAATCCATGCCATCAATGCTCGTGCTCTAGAAAATCGTAAAAAAGGGTACACTGGCAAAAGAATCCTCATAATATCTGATAGCCAAGCAGCAATTAAAGCATTAGCATGTAAAAGAATCACATCAAAATTAGTCAGTGAATGCATCCAAAATCTCCAAAACCTGGGGAAACACAACAACCTGATGATATCTTGGGTGCCAGGGCACAGGGGAATTTTGGGTAACGAGAAAGCAGAGGAGGATCTGCAAGATCAAACATAGGCCCCGAACCTATACTTTGGATAACAAAAACAAATATAGAATCCTCGATCGCAGAATGGATCCAAACAAAACAAAAGGAGAAGTGGATAAACTCTAGCAGTGCCAGACATAGTAAACTTATGATGAAACAACCCTCACCAAGACTGGTAAAAGCATTGCTGCAATTGCAGAGGGCAAAAACTCAGAGGAGTGGTAGGACTACTAACCGGACATGCGTTCCCGATTTACTCATCGTCAACAAGACAAGAGGATCTTTAACGTGCCTATTCGGCCTTATCGGACGCTTTGATTCTCAAGATGAGAGCTGACGCACTTCTGCATACGATGGAAAAGTGTTACCGCCGCAGCATTGGTGTAGTGGTGTCCCGGCCCCTAAGGGTCAGTAGCCACACTCTCCGCTTGTCCACTCCGAATGGTCGGTCCCGCATTATGCGTCGGGTCGTACGCCGCACGCGAGGGGCTAACGGGCCGAAATACATCAGCCCGTCCCCCCCTCGCGTACTCCCTAGATAGAGAAGGCGACTCTATCTCTCTGAGTACTACTAACCGGACACTGGCATCTGAGAAAACATCTACACAACATGGGTATATACAACGATGATCCCATTTGCAGATTATGTAATGAGGAGGAGGAAACAGCCACTCATATCATCTTCGAATGCGAAGCAACAGCTCAATGGAGATTTAACCTAACGTACGGAAACAACTTAGGGAATCAAATTGCAGCAGCGACAGTCAATGACCTGATACTTCTAAGGGGAAGGATTGATCTATTGCACTGAACTAAGGAACTAGGAAGGTACAATAAGCCAGAAGGCTGCAGTGCCTGGGGAGCGCAAACCCCGCTTCCTAGTATCCTTTTTTTACCATACCCACCATACCATACTCCTTTTGAATTACAATGATTTTGATTGCTGAGGAACGAGATTCCTAGGGGTTCTAGTAATTCAAATTCGTACAATGTTTTTCCCCTTTTATTTGAAACTGTTGGGACAATAGCCCCATTATTTAGTATGAATCATGGAACGATATGATTTATGAACGTGAGAAAACGGATTGGGAAATGCAAGTCAGTAGCAACGAAACAGAAATTAACTTTAGACAGCTTTGATTACATTTTCATCTCAACTAAAAACTTTAATTAATTGTAATGTATTAATTGGTCAAGCGGACCACGAAATTAATGAAAATATAGTGCACAACGTTGTATCGATGACCTGGCTGTTCTCCTGATGTTTGTCAATCTGCACACACCGGTTCACTAACAACAAAACGCAAGTTTAAGTTAAAACTTCGATTGTTTCAGCGGCAATCCTATAGGCTTCAGTATAGACCAAAATGCCTTCAACGTCTGTCTAAACGCTTTGGTTAGTTTTTTATTTTCTGGGCTCCTGAACGCACAGTTTTGGATGAGTCTACAAAATATAACAGGCCGTATGTCGGAAATTCACCCTCATTTGGCAACAAATCCGATATGAATCAGTGAATCTGTCCTTGTTTAAACAGTAGATTGAACTCCTGAAATTCCTTTCTTTGTGGCAGAAAAAAAAGCAGTGCCATTGCGCTGTTGTAATCCTTAATCGTTCGTAAAATTTAGATTTAGTTCCTACTCACAGTAAGTTGTTTTTCAACGATCCGAATTTCGAGCTTTTAGCTCATCATCAGGTTGAAGGAGTTCTACAACCACGTCTCTCGACATGAATTGCAAAAGTGAACCCGCCAATACCCCCGCCAACGCGACGTTCCAACGAGAGGCTGGTTTTTAATGCCGCTCAATTTTGAACGTGCGAAAAGAGGGACTTATAACGCAAGTAAATATTATATTAATAAATACTTTAGAAAAATAATTATAAATTAGTGATTAAAGATAAAAATAAAAATTAAATTAATACATGAATAATAGATTAGTAAATTATGATAAAATTAATAACAATTAGATTAATTAATTTAATTGTTTGGACGTTTAATATTATTTATGTACAGTTTAAAATGGGAGGTAGATCAAAATCGACTATACTATTAATGCATTTTTCTCCATGTTCAATTTTACATTTTTTAATTTAAATTTGAATTGAAATTATTTAAATTTAATTTAAGGACCATCTAAAAGAAGCAAAACATAATTGCCATTCAAATTTAAACACAACAGCGTTACATAGTTTCAACGAAGGGAGAGAACTAGATTGGTGTGAGAAATTTGAATTTAAAAAATGTAAAATTGAACATGGAGATATATGCATTAATAATATAATACATTTTGATCTATCTCCCATTTTAAATATGTACATAAATAACATTAAACGTCCAAATAATAAATTAATTATTTTAATAATTATTATTTTATCATAATTTAATAATCTATTATTAAGGTATTATTCTATTTTTTTTATCTTTTACCTTTAATCATTAATATATAATTAATTTCTTACAGTATTTACTATTATAAAATTTACTTGTGTTATAATTCCCCTTTTCGCACGTTCAAATTGAGCGCCATTAAAAAACAGCTTCTTATTGGAACGTCGCGTTGGCGGGGGTATCGGCGGGTTCACTTTTGCAATTCATGTCGAGAGTCGTGGTTGTAGAACTCCTTCAACCTGATGATGAGCTAAAAGCTCGAAATCCGGATGAAAAACAACTTACTGTGAGTAGAATCTATCTTTTAAAAAGGATAGAACACCACACTCACTCCACCGTTCATCATTTCTATTAATCATTCACTTGTCAGTCAGGATGAGATCGGCCCATCCGCGTTTCAGTCAGTGTTGAGGACTATCAGGATGATGATGATATAATCATGATGAAAAGGGTTAGGAAGTTTTTTTTTTTCTTCTTCTTTTACCAAGTACTGTAACAAGCAGTGTAATTCACTCGATCCTTATCCTAAGGAGTCACTCTCGTCGCTACAATTCCTTTCCCTAGGTTTCCTTGGTATCATCGAATAATCTGGATCTCAGTACGGTCTGGGCGAAAAAACAAATCCAACTTTTATCTGCCGAGCTTTCGACCTATTTTAAGGACATCAAGGCAAAACAAACTTAAAGATGTCTACAAATTGACATAATTGAGTTTTCAACAGATGGTTTCTTTGAAGAAAAATTCATTCCCAACATTGCTAAGGAGTGTAACAATATTGAATTTTCTTTGTATCCAAAGTTATATCACCAGTGAGCAGATGCTTCGCATTCCAAGATGATATATATACCGAGTCCATTGTAGATGGCCCGGCTGAATTTGTCTTGAATCAATGACGCTATAAAAAAATATATATAAAGTGTTTATTATTTTTAGTCTAGTTTCAAATTTTTACCTTTTTGTAGAAAAATTATACAGAGCACCTCAGGCCCAGTTCAACTTCAAAATTTCAATACACCCTATACATCCTGACACTTCATTTTAAAGGATGTTTTACACTGAAAACAATGGTACAATCGTATTTTAAATTGATCAAAAAATGACAAAGTTATGGCAAAGAGTTTGGAAAAAACAGTCATTTGGTTTGCTATTTCTTAATCACATTTCATGTTCAAACTGCCTTGCGTAAAGATGCAACAATTTGCTCTTTTTAACCACTCTTCACCGGTGCTCAGAGCGATAGAATCCGGGGAGATGGTGACAAGTATTTTCTATCCTTTGCCGCAGTTCTTCAACTGAGGTTGCTGGGTTATGATTGGCGTAGGCACTGTTTTTTAAATGGCTCCACAGAAAATAGTCAAGTGGAGTTAAATCGGGTGACCGAGGAGGCCAACGAATCTGGCCATGAGGTCCTATCCACCTATTCCAGAAGTGACGATTCAAATAACGTCTCACCTGCAAAGAAATGTGTGCGGGGCATCCATCAATCTGGGGAGTCATTCTTTGTCGTTATTTCAAAAGAACATCCTCTAATAGGGTCGGTAAAACCTCCCTCTAAAAATTGAGGAACTTAGCACCATTTAAATTATTTTCGTAGAAGTAAGGCCCAAATAATTTATTTCCGATAAGTCCACACCAAACGTTGATACTGTGAACCTCCTGATTATGGCAAGAGTACGAAATTCTCAGATTTTCCTCTGGCCACGTTCGATAATTCCAACGTTTTAGTATGCCATTAGAGGTGAAATTGAAGGTGAATTCATCAGTCCATAGGATGTATGGAATAACGTTTTCTTCAGCCTCTCAAATCGACATTTGTGCAAGGAACTTTAGACGCCTGTCATAATCAGAGTCACGAAGTCCCTGGACAAGATAAGAGAGATACTGCTTAAAATTGTAAGTCCGGAGTACACCTCTATTTTTTTTTAACAAAACCCTTCGAACATTTCGCAGAGAGGAATTCGGACTTTCGCGAGCATACAGTAGTCCTCGTCGAAATTACGCTGCCAGTTTCTTGGTGATGGAACAACAACTGATCCGCATCTCCTCATATTGCTAGCAACACGGATAAACGTTTTGTGGTTTACTCTGGGGCAATCAGGAAATTATTGGGAGTACAACTTGACTGCACGAGGCAATACCGCCTCCATCAATAAAGCAGTCGTACATATCAACTCGGTGTTGATCGGAAAAATGCACTCTTCGCTTCATTTTGAATGGAATGCTGAATGTAACGAATAGGTACTACAGTAAAATTTATTTGCTTCCAGTAATTAAGAGTTGCTCTCATAATGCGATGTGACAAACAATGAAAGAATGTTGACAACAAGGGCAATTAATGTTACTTTAGCGAAGAAGCAAATTATTGAATTTAACAACGAAACAAACAAAAGCGTTTTTTTCACTTTTTACCATAACTTGATCATTTTTTGTCCAATTTAAAATCCGATTGCACCATTGGATTTAGAGTAAAAAAATCCTTTAAAATAATGTGTCAGGATGTATTTGAAATTTTGAAGTTGAACTGGGCCTGAGGTACCCTGTATAATTTTTCTCAAAAAAAAGTAAAAATTTGAAACTAGACTAAAAAATTAAACATGTATTTTATTTTATTTTTTCAGCGTCATTGATTCAAGAGAAATTCAGCCGGGCCATCTACAAAGGTCACCCGGGGCTAGATGGGTGGCTGGTTTTCCTCCTCATTGCACAACCGACAAATGGGGATCATCAATGTTAATCAACCCATGTTATGTAGATGTTTTCTCAGATACCAGTACCGGTTGTCCTATCACTCATTTGAGTTTAGCCTTCTCTAACTCCAGCGTGAGGTTGTCCGTTTTGGGGAGGGTTGTTTTAACGTAAGCTTACTGTGTCTAGCATCTCTAGAGTTTATCTACTCCTCCTTTTGTGCACCCCATCGTTTTCTTCTGATCGAAGGAACCTCCGATTGTCTGGGAGTAACATGTGGCATTGTAGGCGTTATTTTGGATAATCCAGCTTGGCTTTGACAGAAAACGCCTGGTCCAGCTCCTTCGTTTGTTTTGGAATATGCAACATTATGATTTCCAGATTTTAGTTGGCTGTCTAGGTGTAGTCCTAAGTATATGATTTGTTTGAAGGGCAAACTGTTTTTTCAATGCAAGCATATGCTTATTTTTACTCATTCAGTTTTGTCCTCTGCTTTTTGTGCCAGTTTTTGTAAAGCTCAAGGTGTTCATGGATGCTGGAGGTTGCTTGATTAGGATTCGAGATAGAAGACAGAATTGCGATATCATCATCATATGTGATAATGTGACACAAGACAAACACTTTGAGCCCTGAAGATGATCTCAATAAAGATCGAAACGTTGGCACGATAAAGAAAATGTTTTTCTGAAACTTACATCACACCAGACCGCATCTCACGATTTCTAAAATAAAAAAAGAGAACAATATTTCTTTTTTTTTTTTTTATCGTGGTGCATATTACAACGAATTAGTGATGACAGCTAGGAGTAACACGAAACTGGGCATGCCTATTGACTATAACCTCAAAACTACAAAATAAAATAGCAATATATGAGGGAGCCAGCTGGAGAACAACATCCAAAATGAAACAGTTGTCAGTTTTGAACAATTTTTCAGCTTCAATTATGAATTTATGTATTGCATATTACTATTAACTGCCAGTTGGAAAATGGTGGACAAATGGTGGATAGAGACAAAGATGAGTAAAATTGGAAGGGAACTTAATCAAGCAATAAAACTTTAAATCTTACAATTAGAAAAAGTAAAATAAGTAAAGTAATTTTTGCAATATAGGAGTGTCGCCCATGAGGAGTCAGAACCACTTTACAATATTTTTTTCAAAATTATTACCATTAAAATTCCAAAGGCCATGCGGGGATTCGAACCCCGAGCCGCTAGGCCGGACGCCCTACTCACGGCCATGGTATCATACAATTGTTATAAAATAGAAGAAATTTTTATACGGAATACTTTTCATTTTTAAACTATAATTACAAAAAAATCGGAAGAGTTAACAACAACCGTTTCCTCGAGATATCGACCGGAATTATTTTGAATAAAATGATAATAAGTAACAAGATGGAATATTTCCGGTTCAGATGGAAATGATAAAATCCAAAATATCAACATGTATACAATAAAACCTCTGAGCATGCTAAAGAAAGTTATCTCTGATGAAGTGTTTCGTTTTAAGCCATATGAACTTCCCCGGGGCATTTTATTTATTGGTTTTAACTTGGAGACGTAAAGACCTCAAATAGAAATATGATGATTTTTTACTCCAAAGATCATGTGGAAATGTCAGCTATGGTAGAAACTAACTGGAATCTTCCTCTCTGTTCAGATCGGTCAGCCTCGGTAGGTACTTCGCCAAACTCTGTTTGACGTTTCTACCTCACCCTGCTTACATCCTGTCCCACCACTAAATGCGTCTGACAGACTAAAACAGCGTGAACCTTGATCCCACAACAATGCCATAATTTGGTCATTTCCCATCATCCTGGTTTTTCTATTTTCGCCGTTCTTATCGATCAGACTCGCTACGGCATTTCGCCAAACTCAGTGTTTGATGTTTGTACGTCACCCTGACCCACCACTGTACTGAAACTACAGTTTTGTCACTCCGCGGACCTTAAGAAGAAACCTCACAGTTTAGGACAGGCAGACCGAAATGATCGGAAACTAATTGCTATTCGGCTATCAGTTTCACATATAGGCCACCTTATTCCGATTTAGCAAATTATCTAGAGCTCCTCACTAAAGATGGCCTTAAGCAGAAAGAAGAAGCGTGTATGAGTGACATATATATACCAGCGAGAGTAGACGGACCTAGTTGAGTGATCTGAAATGGGTATTAGTTCCTTATTTCCTCCACTTGCAGGCCACACCGCTAATTTTAGTTTAAAGTTAGATTTATGCGTGGATTTACTTTGTTAAAAAATAGTAGCTAGCCCAATTACAAAAGTAATCCAAATGCGACTTTATTAGATAAGATTGTTATTCTACCTCGTTATGTATATATTTGGCAGAATAAAAAGACATGTCTTCAGGCTTTAGGTTTTTTCTTTTTCCCTACCAAAAATTAAAGACACCCCGGGGTCACTGAACGATAAAATAACTAAATGCCGAAAAAAGAGGGTGTCGAGTCAGATGGGGGGTGTGCCTGGGGAAAACAAGTGTGGTTGTTGATAGACCAAAGGGTAAGAAAGCGGGGACAATTTGTTAAAAGTGGGATTGAGAGTCTTCCCCAGCTCTTCTCTGTGTGTGTTTTCAAATCGGATTGACGTCCGCTTCGTTAGGCAGCAGGGACATGAAGCCGCCCCCGGCCCCTCAACAATAACAACGAACCTTATCCACTCCTCCGTGAGCACAATACCTACTCTGGCCGTGTTTGATTTTAACAACCGCCCCGACAACCCCTTCGACTTCACACGCCCTCTTCTTTCTTTCTTCGTCCTTCTTCCATTCTTCATCGGATCTGAATTCTTCGAATTTAAATACGTTGAAAGTTATTAATATTCACCCCGGTAAAATGTCTAATTAAAAATCTTCACACCATTCATCGTCTTCTGAACACGAATTTGTAGCATTCTATCTTTGTTTAAATGATGTTTTACACCTTAAATATCTCCTCCCCTAATAACATCTTAGAACAGAAAATTGAGCTGATATCAAATCAGGCTATTTGCTGATTAAAACTCACTTTTTCTCCGTTACCATATTTTATATCCATTTCATGGGCACAGGGGAATAAAATAAAAATATAGAAGACATCGAGTTGAACAAAGAGGTTTTGGTATCACATCCCAAAAGAGATGTATTCACCAATTATAAACCACCATTTACTGATTACCGATCTTCCAACCCGTCTTCTATATCTTTAATTTTGGTTCAGGAAGCATCCACCCCAATATTTATGTAGCGACCCGAGTTGAATGTCCTTTTGGCAGCTCTCCTCGAACCATACCATGCCACCCCAGACATTAGTTGCAATACTGTTACAGTCCTTGGCAATGTTGGCATTTCAGTCGGTCTTCAGAGAAATTTGAAAGCGTCTTTGAAAAACTTAATTATGCCAATCTGTAGACATAGTTGATTGTTTTGCCCTGACCTTAACATTGGCCAAAAGCTGGCTTAGCGACAAATAAATTTGCTTTATCCATTACTTGATCCAAAATATTCGTAACCTTTATGTTATGAGATTCTGGCAGAATATCAAAATTCAAATGGTAAGTTATGGCAACTCGAATAGCTTATGAAATGAAGAGAAACGTTCACGAGGAGGCCAACAGGAAACCCCATTCCACTAAATGGAACCACCTGGGGGGTAAGGATCGTAAAGAACGCATGTTCATCATAATCAAATAAGAATCGCTAGAGAGATTCAACTGTTCAAGAGGATGACCCTCTCAGCTAAATATTGAAAGGCCAAGTAGCACCCACATGTATGAATACTAATTATCAATATTGATTACTTCTGACTTGCAAAATTATAACAATAGATCTACTCACAAAACTACTAACTGCAAATAGGAAGAGAATAGATGGCCCCCAGATGGATGGCCCTACTTTCCAGGACAGAACTGCCTACCATACCCATTATAGTACTTCAAAATAATAAACCTCCTTCTGCATGTGTGTAATACAAACACCTATTATTAATCTCGGTTAAGTACCAAAGCACTATTTTTTATGAAAGAAAGATTATACCTTACATAGGTACATCTTAAATGAGGCCTATCCTTTCCCTACATTTTGTTACTAAAGTGACACAAGAAAAGCTTAACAGTCTGTAGGTGTGTCCTAAGCACTGCCATTAGAGATTGTAGGGTTTCAGATGAGGAGTTACTTTCATACAAAGAAGTTTGACGTTTAAACAGGCAAAGAAAACATTGTGCATGAATCTCCATGTAACTGGGAATGGTTTGCTGAAATAATCAAACATAATCTACAATACATAACAGGGAGGACCATACCAAAAAATTGCAGGTCACCAATTAATGCTTATGAACCAAACTGGCTTGTGAAGGAAATCAAAAGGAAATCACCCCTCGGTGAAACAAGGATCTGGATAATGCTAAAAATGATACTAGGAAAGCTTTTAATAAGACAGAATGCGAACAATTAAGGAGTCTACAAAAGTGTAATGATCTTATATAACTATAGTATCTAGACATAGAGACAGCTTTCATAAATTCTATGGAGAAATTTATTCAACATCAACAACACCTTGACTAGATAGAGATCTAGGAAAATAGTAGATATTAACACTGGCCTACAAAACAGCTAAACACTCCTTCAAAGCACTAACTTTCCCATCAAAGATCATCTAAAGAGGACAAATCATTTGCATCATTGTCAACACAAGATCAACTGAAACTTTGCAGCTCCAGCATTCCAGTAAACTATATGAGGCTAATGAGATAGTCAGCAATCCTCAACATATTTAGATAGCATCACTTCCCCATGATTGTGAAAATACTAAGGACCAACGCTCAGATGAAGTAAGCAATAATTGGAAGGTATTAAGTAAAACTATCATCATTTTATGAAAGGTGACATTTAGCACTTTTACCATAATTATTGCCATTTTATTTATTATACTTATAATTAAGTCATAAAACGAATCAAAAAATCTGATAATACATTGCAATGGCGTGGTCGTTCTGCATTATTATTAAGGAATCTTTATATTAGTTCATTTTCTTTATATTTCCAGTTTGGTTTTTTCACAGTCTCCAGGCTTTTTTCTTTTATTTTCTTCTATATCATGATCATTAGGTTAAAACTTAAAACTAAGAGTGCCCTCTCAACATGACACACAGTAATCATCTACTTTGAGCCCTGAAGATGATCTCAATAAAGATCGAAACGACACAATAAAGAAAATGTTTTTCTAAACCTATGTCACTCCAGACCACATATCACGATCTCCAAATAATCATTAATTAACGGTCCATAAACACCACACATATTAATAAAAAATGAAATTGGAATAGTGGCACCTGGCTGAAATTGGCATGCCTAGTATGGCATCTGCGTATATATATACTCCTTCAGTTTATCGATAACTAAATTCAAGGCACTACAATAATGAGGGATGGGGGTCTGTCACTAAAATGTACATCAGTATCTTTTTGTTAAATTAATTAATTAACACCAAAGTTCTTACGTTGCTAACATTTAACAAGCCTTAAAACCACAACATGCATGTACTTACCCTAAACTTACAGTTTTGACCATTAATTAATATTCTTTTAAGCAACTAGACCTACTTTTTGTGAAAAGAACACAGCATTAATGTGAATGTGACTACAATATTTTTTTGGAGTTTAATTCAATCAAACTTTTATTATTTATTATTAATGTACTTTATTTAATAATTCAAATGTTCCTTATCCAACAATTCTATCTAGATATTTTAGATTGGGTATCCTGTGGAAATGTAATATTTTTTACTTAACTAAAAATATGACAAGCTGGCTAAATGCCCTCTTTCCGAATAGAATAATTTTACCTACTTAGTAAAAGTGGGTTGAAAGCCTTTACTCCTTCATAATGGTGAAGGGCGAACAGATTAAAACTGCAATTTATACAAGATGAATTGTAAAAAGATTTTATGGCAAAATTAAATATTAAATTCCAACTTTGAAAGTAGTATTTAGAATTTAGATTAGATTGTTTTGTATTGATTAAATTTATTTTTCTTATCAACAACTCATAGGAAAAGTTCTATTTACTATACTTCACCAGTGGATTGCTGATTGAAATTGTCAATCTAACTGAAACCATATGCTGGCCAAAATTAATTAATTAATTAATTACAAAATTAATTGTCTTTATCCATTACCATATATCAGGTTTGTTGTGAATCACAGTCCTGTCTGTTACTGCTTGGGCATCCCAATATATTTTGATGTTACCTTTCTCTATTAGTGCTGGTGGTTTATATTGGTAAAATCCAGATTGTGGCATTTGATATTTTCGGCATATTGCCTCATGAATCTTAGCAACATTATTATGTCGGCTTGGATATTCCTTTGGGGCAAACACAGGACATCCCGCTACGATGTGTTGAATCCTTTCCATTCTGAAATTTCACATTCTGCATTTTTCGCTTATTTGCCTATTGTCGGTGGCCGCACAGTTTAGAAGTTGACGCGACCCTCATCGCTGTAAGATAATGGCCCTGGGTTTGAATCCAGCGGCCCTGCATTTGGACCCAACATACTTCAAATGGGTTTTTAAAAAAATCCCTAACTATCTCTAAAACTCTCTATAAGCTTTAATAGCGACTAACTGATACTGTACCACAAAGAAAAAAAAAAAAATAAATAAATAAAAAAATAAAACCTTTGAAAAGCTTTATCATTATTACAATTATTTCACTATGTTTCGAAACCTTTATTTTTTAAATTGTTTATTACCATCTGTATAAATATACCTATTATATAATGTGATTATAATATTATAATATTATCATTTACAAGTAACCTGAAGGGATGTTGCTGTCCCAGCCTTACAACTAGTTATTTATGAACTATTCACAAACGGGGCAACAGGTTACGGGGCAATCTCCGCTTCAAGTGCCTTACTGGGTTGGAGGGATGGATAACATTGAACATGGATTGATCTGTCCATGTAGAGCAATAGTTTTTAATGAATGTGGATAATTTGGTAGGGATTAATTTACAAAGGGCATTTTGAGGTCGGTGTGTAGGGTGGTATTGGAGACATAGTACAGACCTGAGTACTTTGGACGGAAGGATATTTGTGGATTTGTTGGATATTTGTAGGTTTAGGTAATGTTTTGTAGTGCGTTAGTTTTTTTTTTTTTTTTTTTGTCAACATCTTTGTTCTCCGTCCGAGTAGTTTATAGAGAAATCTGAAGCGTCTGTTTAGTTCCTGTCTTTTTATAAAACTAAATTTGTGAACTAAAATGCATGTAAAGGAGCTTAAATCCCTATTTGTTTCAAATAAATAAATACAAAAGTAGGAACAGCAAAGGGCCAAGAGCTTTGGGGTTCTCCGGAGATGCTAAAAAAGGATCTTATGCGGTTTTTCTATTATCAGCTCACGATTAATTAAGATTTTTAGTACGTTTTTTATTTATATTAATTTATATTGAATGAAAAGAATACTATTTAAAACATTACCGAACGAAGCTGGGAAGCATACCGTCTCCGTATATTTTCCGAGTTTGGGCCGCAACTGATTTGCGGATTTGGCGGTGAAAGGTGAAAACCGTGACGCAAGTCCACAGCCGACTGGATAGGCGTTCTGTGAAAATTGGCCCCGAGCGAGACCAGGATCGTTGAAAAAGGGGTGACAAGCCAGCCATATCTGTATTCTCTCCTAACATCGGACTCGAGCTCGACTCGGGATTTGGAATGAAAGAATCATCCTTTCACTCAAGACTTAAATGTAATATCCTTTCGAAACGTTTTTTATTAAAGAATTATGAGTATTTATTCTAATTTAAGTAGTAAAAGTCGTGAGAGTATTTTACACAGTATGCCCGGACTAATTTCATCAACGTAAGTAAAAGTTTTTTTTTGTATCTTGTGTTTCTCGGGTTTTCTTTTTTTGAAAAAGTTTAGGTTTTTTTTACAAAATAAATTTTATCCTCTGTTATCCCAATACTTCCTTTACAATCTTATCGAATAGGACGGATCCTATGGAAAAGTCAAGGGCAAAGGATTTGCACAATATTGATTTTTTTAAATCCTTAAAACTAGTTTTAATATAATTCCTTTTAAATACTCCTTATTTAAGGGTCGTATTTTCTGACATGATTTTATTCGAAAAAAAGGTGGTTTTGTTGTTTTTAGGTCAAAAATACCTTTAAAAAAAGCGAAATTTAGGCCATTCTCAATGACGTCGTCGTAGAGATTTTGTCGGGTAAAAGTCGTCCATCAAACTCCATAAGGATTAAAAAAAACCCAGGTGTTAATATTAAAACAATAAAAAATCTTGTTAATTTATAAGAAAATCTCCCCTGACCACGGAATTAGTGGGGATCGCGATAAATGGCCGTCATTTATAAATAGAACGGCCGTAATAAAAGAATTGAGGCGGAATTTGTAAAAATAAAAAATAAAACGCCAAAAAGAAGAAATAAAAGAGAGTGGGGATCTCCTTATCTCTTTCGTTTCGTAATCTCGCCTTCGTAAGCACTGGTAATTTTCCTATCTGCCTTTGATTTTCTCTATTGTACTCCACTTTGGAATCGGAACCCGTGTCGACAGTTCTACATCTGCTATCTTGGAAGTCTCTACACGAAAATGATGTGTTTAATTAATTTCAATTGTTCGAACGAGAGGTAAATATATTACTGGAATTTGTTTGTTTCGTTTCGATTTTTAACACGATTCGTCGGGGCCATTGTCTCGCCTCGTGACAAAACGTGTACTCCCTAAAGAAAAAAAAGTCAAATTTCATCACGCCAAAAGATAATGTTTACACACAATAACATTCCCCTCATCAAATAATTTATATTCCCTTAAAATATATATATATATATATATAATATTAATAACACACCTTTTCTCTTTTGAAATTGGTCTCGACTCATTTTGGTCGAGTTTTGAGAAATGAAATTTCACCATGATCATTCATCAGTTCTTACATTATCCAAACTATAATTGTTCATTTACTATTAAAGGTTTTTAAAAAAAAAGTTTATCTCGCAATTCTTTCGTTTTGGTTAAAAGTGAACATGTTAACATTTTCAAGGTGAACCACCTCTTACAATTATACCAATAATTACCTTAAAGTTTATAGGTTATTTATTACTACTACTTCAAACTGACAAATAAGGTTTTTGCTTTTTTTATTTTTCATTTACTTTTCAAATACTCACTTTGAGGGTAAAACTGAAATAAACCAAGTCATTCCAGATTAGTTGATGTTTTAGGAAGTTCAATTATTTAGAATATCATTGTCAAACAGAGGCAGTGAACTCCTAAGGTTAATTATTATCAGTTCTTCAATCTGTATAACAAATATTTTTTTTATTATACATGTATACTGAAGTAATAGATCAGTAGTTAGAGAAAAAAAAAACCTTGGAAATAAACCAAGCTGATCTAAATTAGTTTGTGTTTTAGGAATCCCGCTTCTGTAAAATCTCAATGTCAAACAGCTAATGAACTCCACATAATAGTAACTAGGCATATCCATTTCTATGCAAATATTAACAATTTATTTTATTTTCTTTCATTATTCAAACGATGGTTTAAGATTTACTATTACAAGCATGTTAAAAAAGTTGAACCCACAATTTTGAGGTTTTGTTTAAAAATTTGTTCACATTTTCAAGGTGAACAACTTCTTAAAATCATACCATTAATCTCTTATAGTTTACAGCTTATTTAAAATTAAGGTTTTTTTTAAAACGTCATATATTGAAGTACTGAATACTCAGTTTGAGGGTAAAACTGAAATGTATCAAGTCGTTCCAATTTAGTTGATATCTTAGGAAGTTCATTTCTGTAGAATGTCATTGTCAAACAGAGGTAGTGAACTCCTAGGGTATTTATTATTAATTATTCGACTTGTATGACAAATATATTTTTGTATTATTATACAATTATCATATACTGAAGTAATAGATTAGTAGTTTGAAAAAAAAAATCGATCTAAATTAGTTTGTGTTTTAGGAATCACGCTTCTATAAAATCTCATTGTCAAACAGAGCTAATGAACTCCACATTATAGAAACTAGGCAAATCTTCATTACATTAAGCATTTATTTTATCTTTCCTGTTAACAACTTAACACTTTAGAAATAGGTCTAATCAAATAAGGTTACATTATCCTAATGATAATTACTGATTTAAAATTACTTTCAAGTTAAAAATTCATAGTTTTTGCTTAAAAATTAATATTGTTAACATTTCAACTGTAACCAATGTCTTACAATTATACCATTAATTATTTATATTATTACAGGTTATTTACCAATATTCTTCGATTTATTTCACAAATAAAGGTTTTGTTTGTTTTTTTAATCAGACCGTCATATAGAGCAGTTTTAAATAAGCAGTTTGAGCATAAAACTGAAATAAACCATGATGTTCTAAATTAGTAGCCAATTTGTGTAGAATATCATTGTCAAACAAAGGAAGTGAACTGCATATAATAATTAGATAAAACTTTTTAAACACTTTGAAACTGATCTCGACTTGCATTTGGACAAGTTTTGTGACATAACACTTTCGTCTTATCCAGTCACCAACTCATGCTTATTCAAATGATAGTTATAAAGTTACTATTACAGGCAAGTCAAAAAAAGTCGATCCCACGATTTTGAGGTTTCTTAAAAAAATGGTTAACGTTGAGAAAGTGAACAACCTCTTAAAGTCTATAGGCTATTTATTATTACCACTTCAATCTGACAAATAAGTTTTTTTGTTATTTTTATTGAAACTTGTCATATACTGGAGAATTAAATAGGCAGTTTGATGCTAAAACTGAAATATAACAATCCGTTCCAAATTAGTTGATGTTTTAGGAAGTTCATTTTCTGTAGAATATCATTGTCAACAGAGGTAGTGAACTCCTAGGTTATTTATTATTAATTCCTCGATCTGTATTACAAAAAAATATATATATATCTATATAAATTTTCTTTTTGTTATACAATTGTCGTTTACTGAAGTATAGTAAGATCACTAGAGAATCAATTAGAGAAAAAAAACTTTGAAATAAACCAAGTCTTTCTAAATTAGTTTGTGTTTTAGGAATCCCGCTTCTATAAAATCTCATTCTCAACCAGAGCTAATAAACTCCACATTATAGAAACTAGCAAATATCCGGTATATTAAGCATTTATTTTATTTTTCCTGATACTTAACACTTTTGAAATAAATCTTAGACCTTTTGACAAGTTCTACGTTGGTCAAACGATGGTTATTGATTTACGATTACAGGCATGTGAAAAAAGTTTTTTCCCACTATTTTTAGGTTTATTTAAAAAAATATGTTTTTTTACAACTTTTTAAACCTCTTAAAATTGATCTAAATTAGTTGGTGTTTTAGGAATCCTGTTTCTATAGAATATCATTATCAAATAGAGGTAGTGAAGTCCACAGTAGTAGTAACTAGGAAAATCCATTTCTATATAAATATCCAGTATATTAAGCATTTATTTTGTACTTCCTGTTTTTTAAACAACAACACTTTTGTTATGCAATTTAAAATGGGAATTTTGCATACATTTGGCCTTCCGAATTAAAAATTTTAAAAAGAAAAATTAAAGCTTGCATGGCAATAGGATAAATTAGATTACGAGTGAATGTTTGGACTCAGAGCTTTATAGCACTCAGAAGAGGTATAGCTAACCTAAGATAGAAGGTTTGGATGTTAGGGCGTGAAATGACCTTAGCCGTTAAAACTCCCTTAAAAATTAATAATAATAACACTTTTGAAATAGATTTTAGTCATTTTGACAAGTTTTGTGAAATAAACTCATATTATTCATTTGCCAATTCTTGTTACTTTATCCTAACGATAATTAGTGATTTAAAATTACAGGCATGTTAAAAAGTTGGTTCAAGAATTCTTAGTTTTACTTTAAAATTAATATTGTTAACATTTTCAACTGTGTGGACAACTTAAATGCCATTAATCATTTATAGTTTATAGGTTATTTACTATTACTACTTCAATCTGTTTGACAAATAGCTTTTTTTTAACCTTCTTCGCAAAAAACAGGTAACTAATTAAATAGTTTTTGTATATTTGTTATTATTGTACATTTGTTCAAGGTTAACAACCTTTTATCATCATACCATTATTCACTTATAGTTTATAGATTATTTATATACATTAAAAGTAAATTTTAAAAAACCTTTCACTTGTATTTTATTGTTTATTTTAAATTATATTATGTATTTTAACTGTTTTAATGTAAACGAAAAGAAAATTAACCAAAAACCGGAAAATTGTTTGGTGATAGATTAAAATTTATTTTATATTTGGTAATAGTAGTAGTAATTAAACATTCGTTCTCCCCGTTTAAAAAAAAAAAAATTTAACAGTTTTACACTGAAATATTTCTGGACTTATTTTAACAGTTTTTGTTAAATAAAATTTCAATTTATTCACCCACTCGTTACATTATCCAGATGATAATTATTGATATAGTACAGACGTGTCAAAAAGTTGCTGGCTTCAATTTAACTTTTGCTTTAAATAAGTGTTGCAATATTTTAAAGGTCAAGAGTATCTTTCTCATAAAAATATTATTATAAGTGATAATAATAAGTAAATAGTTTTATTACCACTAGCCTAACCAGAATCAATCGATTAGGGTTTTTTCCAGTATTATTTTGTTTTATCTCTTTTCCATAGAATGTCATTGTAATAATATTCCATGAACAAAATAGTTGCACAACATAGCATTATTTTTGGCAATTTTATATTTTTGTATGCCAAATGGATTTTTTTCTTGGTTTGAAAAAATGTAAATTATTATTTTATTTTTTATTTTTTTCACAAATCCTTCTAGGTCGTTTCGACTCTGTTGAGTTTGTATTTGGGCTATTTTAAGGTTATATTTTCAGAGAAAAAAAAGTTCTTTAATAAATGTAGTTATATATTGTATATAAATATTAAAAGTTGATAATAATAAACTTAGTAGGACCCAACCTTGAACTTATCAAACTTGGCATTTGTTGTTTAGTCCTTAAATAATTTTTAAACCTTGAACTCTTTGGGATTGATCTTGACTTATTTTAACAGATTTTTGTAAAATAACGTCACGTCTTATTCAATCGGTCATCCATGTTGTATTATGCAAGCAATAATTATTGATTTAATATTATAGGCGGGTCCAAGAGTTGAGCATTTTTCTTTAAAATCAATGAATATTTAAGATTTTCAATATGAAAAAAATGTTAATACTATTGTTTTCTTATTGTCAATTATTTATTTTATTATTTCCAAACCCAAATATAGTTTACATCTAAGATATAAATGAAATTATATAATAACATAAAAATAAGATTGGGGTTTCTTATCGGCCCAGTGGTTGCACATTTAGCATGTTTTGTGCTTTGTTATGCCAAGACAAAACTGTGGAATCTGCAAATCAACTTTATTTTTTTATGGATAGCAAATTCTGGAAAAACTGTTACTATTAGCCTTTCTCCAAACCATCGTAAACTGTTTAATCAACAGATTCATATTATTTATAGTCTCTTGTCATACATTCAAATAATTTTGAGGAAAATATGGCTACTAGTGGTATTTGGGTTGAAATAAACCTACTAGTTCAATACTATTTTGTTTTTTAAGACCTGAAATGCTAATAAGGACTGCCTCCTGCAAGGATCAAACTCATGACCCCCTCGTTTACAAGACCAATTCTCTGCCACTGAGCTATATCCTTTAAACTAATTTCATCATACCCAAATTAGATTTAAACATTTCACATTTATCCTCATGTATTTTAAAGCGTGAGAAAATGGATTGTTTATTTATACTAACCAAGTGATCCACCTTAAACCTAGTAATGTTTCCAACAAGATTTGGCAATACATTGTAGTGCCCCTATGCCAACTGCGGGACGGGAAAGTGCCAGCCCAATGTGCGCATTTTGAACTGAAAACGCTCAAAATAGAACTGGCACCTTTATTTGATAAATTTTATTTAGCAGTATTAATATTACTTGTTTTGAACTTTCAAAGCCAAACTGCTTTGGACTGACCTTTTTGCCTTGCAATGATATTTTCTTAGTGTTTGCTGACCGTCACCAACACAAGGCTTTTTTCTATTGTGTTGTGTCTTAACAAAACACAAAAATGTTTTTGGCATGCCAAGAAAAAAACAAATGTTATTTTTTTGTAAGCATGAATTTTTGTTTATAGAAGAAGAGAATTTTTTTGTGGTTCAACCGTCCATACTTATTTTGTCCATTACCTATCAGACCCGTTTCGGCACTTTGCCAGAACAATTTGATATGGCAAAATGCTGAAATGTACAAAGCTAATGAGAATAGGCAGACTGAACTGGGATGATCAATCTTCAGGCTATCATTATACAGATAAATATTGCAAGAAAATTTTTTCATTTGCCATTTATTTATTGAGTCTGTACTTTAAATTTCTTGACACAGTGAAATAAAACCATGTCGAATTTAAATGAGGATGAATTTTGTTCAACAGTCGTCTAGTTGATATACAACAGTAATTAATTTTATGATGTTAGTTTAAATTACAATGTTTGTTCATATGAAAATTATATCTTTATTTGTCAGCTTTTCATCATTTTTATTATCTTATTTAGTTTACTATCGTCCTTGGCCATGTGGGATTTTTTATGTATTGAGTTATGCTGGTCTTATAGTGTAATTTTGAATAGAATATTGTTCTAATTGAAAGTTAGCCTTAAAAGTCAAATTAATTTATGTCTAATATTTGCATCAATAAATAGTGTAAAATTAATGCTCTTGATTTTCAAATCCACTAAAATAATTTCGTTACTGTATTCATAAGAAACTACAGATTGATCTTTATTTTACTTTTATAACTTTTTTTAGAGCTGGTATTATCGAAGAAGAGGAGGGCGGCCCCCATTATAAAGTGCAGCTTGGCACAGGGCCTCTGTGGTGCTCCTGATGTCCCCCACATCCAATATCCTTCCAACCGCATTAAGTATCAGGTATGAATTTGTGTGTGTATTATGTATAACTTAATGTAATATTCCGGCCATTTTCAAAAATGTGAAGGAGATTGACTTGGAGGCCATTTTGGGGCGTGGGGGTGTCACTCGGATAACATTCGAGCTTCGGTTGACAGAACAGACTGAAGCTGTGTGGGATACGTTACTTCTCGGAACGAGGCTTTACATTCAAGTACCGCAGTCACTTCTTCCCGATGGATCAAAGGAAGCGTAAGTCGTGTAGAAATGCTTTTTTCTTTTTTTTTCTCCGTTTCTTGAATAGATCAAAAATGATTCAATGCCAATGAGAATAATGTATTGTAAATTAAAGATGTACAAATTTTATTTCCAAAGAAGCTTGCAGAACTATTTTATTCAACTCCTAACAAATTGAGCAGGCTGATGTATATGAAAGTTGTTTGTAAGTGACATTCATATAAGTTAAGAAAGAAATATTTAAAAAGAGTGGTATTTAACCAAAATGGGAGTATAATTTTAAGTGTAGTCAAAATATGATGATACACTACAAATTATTACAATCCAATGTATAATAAGATTTGACTAACTTTTAAAGGATAAAAACATATTTTATTTTACTAATAAAAGGCCTGTATATATTTAATATGTATTTTTTATATTTTTTACTTTATACATCCTTTGCACAGAATTAAACTACTTAGAAAATTATGACGATAACTCACATTTAAATGATACTTTGTAAGTAGGCCTTTACAAAGGATTTCAGTATTTACAATAAAATTATTTTCAGAATCCAAGTAGCATGCTATTTCGTACGTATTGTTTGGTTTTTATTGCAATTTCTAATATTTGTTTTTGTTTAGATTTATCACATTACTTGAATATGCAGAAGAAGTTTTGAAGTGCACTGATATAATCGTTTGTCTTAAGAAGGACAGGGCTGATCGAGGTAAGCAGTAATATCCGTTTTGAAGTTGGAAATTGAACTAATCTATTGTGTTGTTTCTAGCCCAATTGGTGAGGACATTCATGTATCTTGGCTTTGCAATACTGCCACCTGGCCACGAGTTGCTTCTAAACAGCAACGACACCATCAACTTGTACATGCGTTACGCCATTGAGTAAATTCCTCGTTTTACGGTTGTAGCTATTTCGATGGCTTCCCAATATTTTCCCTTTTGTCACATTTGTAAAGAACTAATGACCTCTAAGGCAATCTCCTCTCTTTTTGCGGGATGGTTCAGTAACATAATGAATAAATAATTATAATATATACACTTATTAATACTGCATTTTAAGTTTCTGGTTTCTATTGACTTTGAGATATTTCAACCTCTCACCACACTTTCTCTTTATTTTCTTCCTCCCTTTCTTTTTTTTCTTTTTTTTTATTATTTATTTATTGTTTAGACAAATTGTTTAAAATAAATTACCATTCCATTTATAATTTTAAAACATTTTGTTTTCTGTTCCTTATTTTGCCTTTGCCTTAAAATATAATTGCTTCTGAGCATTGACTTTTTGTTTCTTTTTTTTTCAGTTCAATGTATAAATGTATCGAATATGTAAACCAACAATCTCTAGCATAAAGGCATTTTAAAATATATACACCATTGTTTTAGTCCTTAGCTTTTTATGCATATTATAATTCGTATATTTTACTATTTTACTTTAGTTTATAATTAGTCACTTTTTCTTTTTATAAACAAATATTGAATTTTAAATTGTTTATTATCTCTTATATAAAGTGAAGGTTTTTGTTGTGTTTATTAAAGTTAGTTTTATCACAGTATACAAACATTAATTAATAATATAATTATATAAATACTTAATGAAGCCTATTTTTATTTACTGAAAATCACCTCATATTTCATTATCATTTGAGAGTAATTTTTTCAGATTGAAAATTATTCATTAATTGACAACAATAAAAAGTCATTCGATTTCAATTCATAATAACTGTGGGATTCTTTGTTATAATATAAATATATAAAATATGAATTAATGATTTATTAACATTTGAAAATATAAGTATATTAAAAAAAAAAAACTAGTTGAGAACCATTAGAAACCCAAGAACCAGCAGTCAGTATTGGAACAGTGACATAACATGAGATTATTGACCTGACGAGAGAGATACGAAACAATCAATTAAAAGCCAAAGATCAGTAACGAAACAATTCTACAAAGTTTCAAACTCAATTGATTTTGTTTGAAGCCATGAAAAATGACAACCAATTTTACACATCTGTTTTTATCATCTTGATAAACCTGATTATTATACTTAGATAGGCGTTTTTATTCAATTTTATTCCTAAATTTAAAGTGAATAAATAAAGTTGTAGTAACGATAATTATGTTAATTAATGATGTAACAAATACACGGCAAAGCCTTGAGACATTGAATTTAGTGGTGTAATCAGCCAGATGTCCTTAATGAATAATTCAAGCTAGTTAGGTAGATAGTGAATAGCATAATAAATTAAAGAAAGTTTTAATAATTTATGTTAATTGTAATTAGTTCAATGGTAACAGTAGTCATGAGTTCTGGTTCTGCCACTTGTTTTAGACTTCATAATTAGTTTACTAAGTAGTGATTTATCATTTCAATATATTTCTGTTAATTTCAGACAAGTACAACCAAGAAAGGAATGAAGAAATATACTATCAGTTTTGAACATAGTGTATGTAGATGGTTAACTAGTTGGAAACAATTTTTTTTTTACATCGTTTCCACAAGTTTAACTAGTCTGACCACCATTTAAATGAACAACTTTAGGAAGAAAATAGGGATAAAACTTTGTGTATGTATTTTTGATGGGAACCATGGTGGCTGAGTGGTTATGCTGTTAAATTTGTATTTGCTACGTAAGCAGTTCTGGTTTAAACCCCCAGCACAACCCATGGCTATTTAATTTTTTAGACTGAAAAATGTTTGCTCCTTGATCTGGGGTCACTTATTCCTTAATTGTTCCCTTACCGAGGCTTATTGCACAGTGATAGTCAAACCATTCGCCTGTGGGTAGTATCAAGGTCAGCGAGATTGAGGTGCCGAGGCCAGATACGACGAACCTTCTGTCCTAGGTGATTAAAATGTTACCCCGTCGTGTAAAAATCACCTCTCTCTGAATAAAATAATTTCTCTCCACAATGAAATGTACAAAATTAAATAATAGTTTTAAGTAGAAGAAAATAAGTTTTATTCTGGGGCTTTGGCGCTCCTTGGATAAAAAAAATTGTTGCACAATTTGTGTCAAAATGAATACTTAAATAAAGATTTAAAAAAAAGATGAAACATACTAAATTAAATAAAAAGGATAAAAATTAACCATCTTCGGTGTTAAATTGTAGAAACAGGAGATAGTTAAAAAGACAGGATGTAAAGGTGGAAAGGGTTGAGGCACAGTGAATGTAGTTAGGTAGAGAATTCCAGAGATTGTAGGAACAGATAAGGAAGGAGTAAGTAAAAGCGCAACAATCATAATAGAGAATGATAGGAGAAGCAAAGATAACTGGAATTTGCAGGTACTGATTGGGAAGAGGGGCATGACGGAATTGATGGAGGGTGGAGATTTTAGAAATATGGGGTTTGCAGGATAGTTTTTGACAGGATAAAAAGAGATCAGTAGGTTGTCAAGTGGAGGTAAGGATTGGTGAAGGGGATATTCAAACACTAGCCTGTGACTTATATTGAGAAAGAGGCCATTTTCAACAGTCCAGGAGCTGATGGCATTTAGGTCCTCTTCGATTCTTGTGATAGATGAGATTTGAAGGTCATGAGTTGAAAAAGAGGGATAAATTTGAAAGCCATCCAAATTAGGAAGATCTTTAATACATTAAAAGAGGAGGGTAGATAAACAGTTGCCTTGAGGAACGCTTATTAGGAATGAAGGGCAGGAGGTTTGTCTGGGATAAGGACTGAAATTATGACTTAAGAATTTAAGTAAAATGAACACTTTGTTTGTTTACATGATATAACATGTTCTAACTGCGATATTTTCCTAAAATAAATAGGCCCTGATGATGATATAATCGTCAAAAGCTCGGCAAAAACTTAAAGAATTGTCGTTTCTGTTGTGACCTCACTGAAGATCCTTTTGTTCAAGTTGTTCAACAAGCAGGTCGATACATCATCTAATTTTTAAAAT
Source organism: Cimex lectularius (assembly GCF_000648675.2). Lineage (NCBI taxonomy): Eukaryota > Metazoa > Arthropoda > Insecta > Hemiptera > Cimicidae > Cimex > Cimex lectularius. The sequence goes on from NW_019392641.1 coordinate 2,507,356, forward strand.
GAACGCTTGTTATAATTTATTGACATTTTAATCCATTTTTAGTGGGATTGTGGCTGAGTACCATATATGCCATATTAGCACTTCTGGGTTCAAATCTCGGCAGAGCCCATGACTTTTTAATTGATTATAGCATGAAAAATATATTTATTTTCAACTACACATTTTGATTTTTTACAACATTAACGTTTTATAACAAAATTATTCACAGTGTACATATATTCAGTTTCAGTGAGGCCTCAATTATAGGTTGATCAACTATCTTTTTGATCTAACAGCGTCGCCAAGGACGTTGCGAAAATCAGTTTAATTGTCCTCAGGTGCCCTTTCATCTTGTATTTTCTGTAAGAAAAAAAGCAAGCGAATCGTTACAAAAATGAAGCTGTCAAGTTGTATGTTTCATAATTACCGGGTCCGGTTTGCTTCCGTATTTTGACCAAAAGGTAACTTTGGCTACAGACTTGTGACCGGTCTGCTGGTTAAAGACGTGGCACTGGTCGAAAGGGGGACAGTACAAGTGAAGGCTCACTGCCGGCTCTGAAGAACTCGGATTTTCCACACGGTGAAGTCCCAAGCTGTCTGCATTTCATCAAAACCATTAGCACGTATTGAATTATTCAAATGCAAGTTGACAAAATTATGAAATGTGACTGTGAATTCATCATAAAAAAAAATAATAAAAACTTGCAAGCAGATTAACCAATAATACAGTATATTGAAGACTGGAGTTAAACAACAAAGTGAAATGTATACTTTGGTATTTTAGTGTTCAACAAATTTTTCTTTTTAACATGTTAAATCAAAGTACCAGGAGAAAAGCCCCTCTCAATTATTTTATTTATAGTTTGAGCATACAACAATAATTTTGGTCAATATATTATTGCTGTTGCGGTCTGTGTTTCAGTCTGTAGTTCACTTCAGTGAGTGATTTTCCTATTATTTCATCATTCATGTTCCATTAGCCAAACTGACAAAACAGACTGAAACGTATCTGATAGACCAAAAACAGCAATGTTAGAGAGACTAGAATGATCGGAAACAACCATGGTATAAGAAAATCAATAAGAAATCAGAATTAGTAATAAACTGTTTTTAATAGCTCTTCGTCTGTTTCAGTTATTGTTTAGAAATCAACTGACTCTGGATCAGCTAATTATAAACAGAATCCATCAAATAAATTATATAAATTGATGAATCATCATTGGTCTCTTGGTGCCTCACCCTCCTTATAACCCAACCCACCGGTGATTAGGGTAGGTTTGAAACAAACCAACTGGTGTTCGCCAAGAAAGAAACTCATAACATTTTATAAACCAAAGTGAAATAATTTCCTTCCTGTAACAGTTTAATTATTAAAATGTTTGGGGTCTTTTATTAATTATAATTCAACAACTGCCACAAGATATAAAACTGATCCTGTTCTGTCCTTAATACCAACCATAAATTTTTAAGCATCTTACACCTAATAGACAAAACTGGGTTGAATTTATACTCACCATTTATATAGCAGACTTCATTCGTCCTCAGCGTTGTTCGTCCGGTTTCTTTCATCGGGTTGTACTCGTCATCAGCTATATACACCTCTTTTTCGTCTGGCCAGGCAAACCGCACTTCGCTCAGCTTCCCTTCGAGAATTTTCATGAAACAATGAGCATCGGCGTGGTCGTGGATAGCTGACCCGTGCCCTTCACCCCAACAAAGTAACATCAGGTTGTATTTTCCGTTCCCTTCGTCAATTAAATTTCTCGTGTACCTGTACAAAACAAGAGCCGAGAAAAATAAATTTTACGACATAAAAACATATTTCTACTATCCTTTATTTTATTTTTGTTGAGTTTATTCGAGAACAGACAATCATACAGAACAGATGACAAGAACAGAATTCAGACATTATCTTTTTGTTGCATTTCCAAAAAGTGAAATGTGGAGGATATCTCCATAACAATATATCAATTAAAAAAAAAAAAAAAATAATAATAATATTGTCTTACAGAAAAATGTAAAACAGCACAAGTAATATTTTGATAATAAGCAAAACTAATATGAGAAATGTTATTTTTAAAACAGAGGATTTGACTTATGGAAGATGGTTCATCCTCTCTCAATTAAGAATAGGCCATGCAAGGCAGACACTTACATATCCGGCATGTAGAAAGGTTGCTCGATGTGTACCACCTAAATGAAGGTGGTGCCTTGGCTCCATATAGAGAGCATGTAGGAATGCCACCCAATATGAGACTGATGCTTGAGCAGAGCAGCATGTATTTGAGTCCCTTGTTCCTTCCAAGAATTGAAACGGATGTTTTATTTCATACTTATAATTTGTGACCCTAGTTTGTGTTGCGAGTAAACGTATTTATTAGCATGAATGTTTATTGTGAGAGGGCAAATGGCTGAATATTGAGAACCCCATTGACTCTCAGGTTAGTTATATGGGGGGGGGAATATCAAGTACTCCATCACTCTGAGAAAATGGCGCATAGGAAAGAGTGTATTTGAGAGTGCGAGTGAGTGGGTTTGAAACTAGAAACTCATTGTGTTGAAGGCTGAAATGACCTAGCCAAATAGCCCCTGGAGCCCAACCTCGGTGGCTGGCCAGTTAAGAATGGTCTGATCCTGGACTGCCTACACACAGGGTGGGTGATTCTCGAGGCTTGCTGGTAATTTATTGTAAATTAAACAGAACTGGAATTGTCGACGAGATATGAGAAGTAATACGTTCAGCTCTGCACAACTTTGCACTTTTTAAGTATGTGCATAGCTGATCTTATAAACATGAGTAATCACTTCTTTTCAAAATAATATACGGAAAGTTAAATAATATTAACACATCTTACTACCATAAAAATGTTAATTAATTAGACCACATTTTGTGTTGTTAATTTAGCCTGTGTGAACATTGAAGAAGAATTTTATAAATAAATAATTAATTAACTTTGAGTTAGTTTTATGACAGAATTTAGTAGTAAATAACTAGATATGTAGGAAGAAAAGTTAGGCTCTCCTCAGATTATTAAACAATAAATTTAGAAAAATTCATAATAGAAAATAGTTTTTCTGTCATTTTTTTTCTTGTTGTTATGCATGAATGATTTAATCTTCAACACCGGTATAAAATAATCTAAAGCTTTAACTATATTAAAATATTATTTTACACATTTGTTTAGGGTTTTGTTGTACAACTTGTAAATAATGTATGAATTAGGAAAAAATGCTACAAACCTGTATCTGTCGAATTTTGCAAACTTTTTCCATTCCTGTGGATTACTGGTGTAGGATTTTAGAAGGTCGCTTACAAATTCAATGTTCACCTTGTCGCCGCTGAAGGCCTGCCTAAGCCCTTCTTTCAGTTCTTCCAACGTCTCTGGCTTCTTAACGCTTAAAGATGTCATCTGGAATAAAAATGGTAAGAAATAAAAGTAAAGTAATAAAATTTCAAATCGCTCTATTTTCTACGACACCGACAATCGTGTAAGATTATAGTATTTTAACAAGTGTAGTGTCTAGATTTTACAAAATCTGTGGAAATGATGATTTGAAAGAAAAGAAAAACGTTCAGTTCCTACTTTCAAGCTTTCAAGGAAACCCTTCATCAGTACTTGGGAAATCATAAAATTACACTGCTCCACAAAAAAAGTTGTGTTCTTTGAAGTATTGATTTCTTTTTTCAATTTGACAATCTTTTGGCCATATTTTTTGTTGACTACATTAAAAATTATTTTACAATTATAATTAGATGGGAAATATTTGTTTTTGTCGCCAATAGTGAGACAAAACCGCTTAATTCTCAATTTTATTTTAAATTCCCATAATTAAAATCATCAACAAGGACTTTAATTCTTTAACAATTCCTTTATTCACTATTGTATCGGTGGCTCAAAACAAAATGATTATGCAAATGCCTGTAATCAGCAAGCAGGTTGCCAGTGCAACTGCACTCGTTCAGGATAAAATAAATCAGCGTTATGTGGTATGAGTTTTAGGTTTGACTGTTATGACATGCCATCGAGTATTTAGAGGTACCAGAAGAGTGTGAGGTTGACTCGGAGCTCAAGAGGCAGGGGACCAACGAACAGCCGATTTATTAGATTGCACACTCTTAGAAATCACTTTTCCACTACTTCTACCGTCTCAAAGATGTGTCCCTTTAGCGCTGAAACAATAAGAAATAAATCTACATCCCAGAAACACCTGTTGGATAGAAACTGAATGTAGGAATGTAATTTTTTCAGATGAGTCCTAGTTTTCTCTCCATTCATAGACATCTTAGGGTTTATAAACTTAAGCAGATGTAGTGCTACAGCGGAACATTGCCAGGGAGGGTCATTTGAAGGTAGGTCAGCTATAATGTATAACAGAATTGCTTTGGAGACAAAAAGAGTGTTACATGTTTTTATTAGGCCATAGTTTAATGCACAAAGCTATACTATTCTATTTTATTCTTGAGTAATATTGGTGCATTTGCCCCTGCTATTTATTGGCGAGCAAATCTTTTTTATGCAAGATAATGCAAGCGACTCGTCACCACCAGTGTTAAGCAGTACCTTCGTGATGTCGATATTTGCACTATACTATAAGTTGACCATCCCGAAGCACTGATTTTAAATCCCTTTTGAGCACTTTTTGTATGAGCTTACATGTTGGGTAAATTGAAAAAATAATCCTCCTACAAAACTTAGCTGAGCTGAAAGTTATGTTAGTTGAGATTTGAGATAAAATTCCTCAAGACGTGGTTAAAGGCTTAATTATCAGCATGCCAAGATGATTAGAGTGTGTTATAATAGCAAGGTATCACACCCAGTAAGATTTTTAAGTTTGATTTATAATCTTTTATGTTTATAAACAAAAGCAATTTTTTTTTTTTAATTTTTGGTTTTCAAGAAGTATTTTTATTTTTACACAAACCAAATCTTTTTAAATACCTTAATTATAAAAAATATAGATGTTAATATTACTGAAAAGGCAGGTATTAAAAAAAAAAATCAAAATTTCAAAGGATGCCGCTTTTTTTGTGGAGCAGTGTATTATTAATAATTAAATGACAAAGTTAATATTGCTAAAAGATTCAGAAAATTAAAAGTGAAAAACTAAAATATATAATTCTTGTTATTCAAGAGGGCTTAATGTCCAACTACCCGTTATGTGTTATGGACGAGGGGTCAAACTGCTTTCCAATACTTTTTTTTATACTAATCTCCAAAAGCCATGGACTCAAAAACCCAGATCCACTAGCATGGCAAATACAAGTCGGATACCCTATCCAGTCGGCCACCACTGTCCCCAGAAAATTAATGTATGTAAGCAACTAAAATTTATGTTTTTCCATCAACTCAAAGTCAATTTATTTACAGTAATGCTGCATGGGGAAATGACAATAATGTAAATTTAATACTCATACAAATACAAAAAGCATATTGTCAAAAGCATCTATGTGAGTCACACACACACATTTCATACAATTACGTGTAATTAACACATGCAGAATTAAATATTCAGTCAGATTTAATTCACTTAATAAAAAAACAAAACAAAAAAACAAACAAAAAAAACAGACCTTTTAATGACAAAAATGAACAAAACTTTCCAACAAGTTGTACTACCTCTGGTAGCATACAACCTCCGCAAGGAACAACTGCAGATCAGAAAGGATTTATGTTCCGTGTAATGCATATTCTAAACTTTTTGCGAAAACACCGTTTGAACACCAAACCAACCAAGTGAACTTATTGCAATCGCAAGTCCAATTATCGCAGAACCTACTCGTCCAACACTGTTATTAAATTAGTTAATTTGCGTCTCGGGGAATTGAAAAAAAAATTAGCGCAGCTTAAATGGCGAAATCTTGAAGAAGGAAGTGTTTATCAGAGGCTGATAGCAATTATATAGAGATAGTACTTTAGAAAATTTACTCAAAATTAGTTTTCAATATTTTTTATTGTTACTTTGAGACTGGATTTTTTGCAATTACACCATAATTGAACTGTTTGCTATAACAATGACTTTTTTTTAATAGATAAGAAAGTGAGAATATCTTTGTATTTGTTCCTTTTATCAAAATGTGGTATGTATGCAGAGCAATTTGCAAAAAATTTAAGACCAAAGAGACCAAACAAAAACAAATTGTTGCATCACTTCTCTAAACAAAGAAGGACAATTAAATAATCTCGGTGTAAAACCGTGAGCTAATAAAACTTTGATGCAATTCGTGTTGGTTTTTGGCTCCGTAAACATAGATAAGATCAACTCAACTGCTTTACCCTTAAAAACAACAAATAGTTTATAGTTCAGGCTGAAATAATAACTTGTGGGTAAATTCTGTTCGAGGACAGCGAGATGAACGAACCGGCAGATTGGCAGATTATGTCAAAATGATGCAACGATGATGGACAAAACCAAAATAGGAAGATGATGACCAAACAACACAAAAATAACATACAGTCTAGCGCTATTCCAGAATAGTCCTAGAATTGATAAAGAAGGGGTGAGTTTGTTGTTCGACTATTTTAAAAGATAGTTCTTACACTTTGTTGTTTTCAACGAACAGGATTTCAAACATTAAAGTTCATCATCAGGTTGAAGGAGTTACAAGCATGTCTCATGATGTGAATTTTCAATCGACAATTGTCATTGAGAGCTTGAAATCCGTACAGTTGAAAAATCACAAACTGTGAGCAATAACTATCTTTTAAAGTAGATAAATAGTCCTTACTAAATAAGTTGTTTTATAAAACAACTACATCTTTCAACTTTGTTACTAAATTATTTCTATAGGAGAAGAATGAAATCTTTAGATTACTACCACCTTGTATGGTGCGGATCCCCTTCACATCGAGCAACTCATCTCACTCACAAATTGCCAAAAATAGTAGTGCCACAACAAACAGTTTAATTAAAGAAAAGAAAAATCGGGACCTGACCCAAATACATTAAAACAATAACCTTTTAAAATAATGAAAAACAATAAACCTTTTAAGACAATAAATTTAAAAAAAAAGTTATCAGTAACTGTATATCTCCTCCTCAATTACAATTTTTTAAAAATATGCCTTTGACTACGTACAGTAAAAGGTCCTTCCTTGGCCTTTCGGGTCACAACCAGCTTTAACCAAAGCTTGCAGTTGGGGATTAGCTTATTCTAACTCAAAAGGATAATCCACGTTAAAAAAAAATGTTATAAAATGAATTTTTGACTGGGAAAAAATAAATGCCTACAAAATTTATCGACAAAAGTTATGCACAGGTGTAAAATTTTATGTTATGTAACTTATTTATTAGGCTTAAATTGTTGTAAAAATGGGATTCTACATTTTCAGGCCTTCATCCAACTTCACCCTATGACCAATATCCAATAGCAATCATTCAGAAAAAATATGTCTTGAAAGCCTTAAAAGGCCTAATAAATAAACAAATTATGACTTACACAACAACACTATGAAGTAGAAAACAAATTCATTTAAAAATTGGCAAGAAAAAAGTATTTTTTTCTCCTTTCTCCATTGAGCCTGCAAATTATATCTCGAATACGAAATAGGATAATATTCTCAATTGCTTATAAACAAAAACAAATTTGTTGTCACCAATCTTTTTTTTAACAACCTGTTACAATGGAAAAAATTGTATTACGTAAGATAAGACGCAGTTGAATAGTAGAGAAAAATAAAAAACTAAATAGCAAAAACACCTTTAGTACAGCGTGGACAGGGTGCACAAACATTTGTTTTAAGGAAAAAATTACTTAAAAGTTATAATTGTTTATTTAAAAATCGTACCGAATTGTGAAGAATTTTAAATCGATGTGTTGTTAAATTGTATTCAATATTTTGACAGATTGATTATACCGATATGGCCAATTGTTTTGGGCCGGTGCTTTAGAAAGTCCCAATGTCCTTTAAATAAGTTGAGAAATGTGTCCTGGGATTGTGAATTTTCTACTTTCGCCTAAACGTCGTGCTAATTTTATTAAATCCTTCGCAATAAAGGATTTTTACGTGACACCTAGATCCCTTTGAACCTTCCAAGGTAATGAACTTTGAAACCGGTCTTTGTGTATTTTACTTTGGTGCGAAAAGAGATACTTTACTAAAAAGGGCCTTTTTTTAAGACTGGGATTAAAATTGGGAAGGTTTAATATACTCATAGAAAACCTAGTGAATAAGGTGAAGTTACGATAGTTCAAGTGGTAGAGCAGCGGCGTATTTAGCCGAATGTCGTGGGTTCGAATCCCGCTCGTGACACTGACTTTTTTATCTCAACCAATACCTTACATAAAGATTTTTTTTTACGAGGGTTCGCAACAGTAGAGGTTATATCAACCTCGGTGCCGGTATTTTTGAAAAAAAAGTATGTCGGGTAGAATGCAGGGCCGCTGGATTCGAACCTGGGACCTTTTACCTTACAGTGATGAGCGCCGTGTCAACGCCTAAACCGTTGCGGCCACCGACGCCCCCATAAAGATTAATTAATTGAATTTATATAATAAGAACGAAAAAAATTATGTTACATAATCGTAATCGAAGAAGACCACTTAGTTCGTAATCGTTTTTCCTGTTTGATTTAAATCTTGAATTTTTGTTATTGTCTGGAGATTTTTCCGTTCCGTCGTCTTTCAATTGGATTCTTCATATTTTTCCCTTTTCTTTTTTTTTTAGTGCTTTTTTATATAATGACATTTCAAGTAAAAACCACTTGGGTTCTTCTTCGAATTGCTTCGTCTCGGTTTCCCCCCCCCCCTTAAATCTTCAATTTCGTCCTTGGATTCACAAGAGATCAACTAGAGAAGAGTCCAAGGCGGAAAATGCTGGAAAATATTCAATAACTGTAAAGCTTAAGGAATTATTATATAATACACTGTTTGGATAAAAATATGTACAATATTGGGTTGAGTTGATCCTTTGCTGTGTTTGCAAATTAATTATATATTTTAAAATATAACGTAAAATTTTAAGCACCAATGGATTTAATTTAAGCTAAAAATTGTCTTATTTCCTGACACGTTAACGCAAATTAAAGAGGGTGAAATTTATTTCTTCCTGCGGAATAATGTCAAATAATCTGATGAGAAAATTATACTTGATTCTATAAAACGTGTCAAATTCGTATGTTGTTAAATGAGGGGGCAAACAGAAAGAAAGCGATTTAGGGGGTCATGTAAAACAGCATTAAAACCTATTCATTTGTAATATAAAATATTTGCAATATAAAAAAATAAAAAAATTCAGGTTGTACACCGTTCCAATGGATAAAACACGGGTCTCAAGACAAGTCCACGGACTAACACATAGTTTTGGAAACTAGCAAAAAAAATATAGATATATATATATATATATATACAGGTTGTGGTTTTTTTTTTCTAGAAGAAAAGTGACCGGACAAGTTTTTAAATCGCGCGTAAAGCATTTTGTTTTTGTAATACAATCTGACATTTAATAATGTTATTTATCTGTTTCAAACAGAACACCGCTTCTACTTGAATTCAAATTTTGAAAAGATCCCAAGTGGTGATGCGTAGAAATTAATTAATACAAATTTTTTCTGGCGGAATTTGGACAAATTCAAAATATAAAAGTCGGTCGACGGAATTGATCGGTCCTCGTCTAGAGGTGGGTTTCTCCTACGACGGAATACCCAAGTTCGCGGGTTCCAGGGTACACAAGTTCCTCGTCGTACAGGTACAAAGTGGAAGGGTGGAAATATAACGAGTTCGACGTCCTGCAGAAGAAGAAAAAAATTTGAAACGAAAGACGAGTTTTTAAATCGAAAAACTGACAATGCAAGCATAAAAGGAACAAAAAAATACATATATGAATTTTTTTAATGTAAAAACCGTTATAAGATTTAAAGTCGAAAATTCTTATACATTCGTGCATAAATATAAATAAACATAATAACAAGAAAATGCTTTCGAGAGCAGGGAACTCGAGTTCTCTTTGCCTCTCGATCTGTGTCTAAAGAATACTCACCTTCTTTACCGTCTGTTTGAATGTAAGGAAGCAGAATCTTTCTTCTTTGAAGGCTAAGCCAGATATAAAATGTGAATGTTATACTTGTGCTAGAGTCCCCACTTCTACCCTCACCCATGGAGTTCCATTTCTTTTTCTTTTCTTGCGCCTGTAACGGACTTTGCCCCTTTCTGGAGAGCCATTCGTGTTAATAAATATTTTCGAGTGATATCGTTCCGAATACATTTTTTTAATGTTTTGAATTTCCAAAACCTTATCCAATTAAAAAAAATTATAAATAAAGTTTTTTGTCTTTCACAAAAATAAAAACGATTTAGAACATTTTTCACTTGTTCAAAAATTGCGTTAAGTGCTTTATTATCGGAAATCTAATAGTTCAAATAAAAATGTTTTTAGAACATCCAACAAGGTGGATAAATTGACAATATTTCCGTTCAAATCTCAATATTATGGTTTGTTTACAAGGAAAATTGATCCATTAATTTGTTCTCATTTAAAAAAGAATGCCAATAAAATTGTACGTCTTGCTTTTCTAATAAACAAACCCAATATTTAATTATGCCTTTTTTAAAAATTCATTTTAGTCTGGAAAAGAAAAAAAACAATTCTTTATTCTGATAATATCAGTACGAATTATTGATCTGGATTATAAAAACTCCTTAAGCTTTTCCAACTGTTTGTTTTATATATCCGGATAATAAAGTCTCCTTAAGCTTTTCCAACTTTTGTTAAAATTATTAACTTTTGTTAAAAATTTATTAATTTTACTTGAAATAAAAATTTGGAAAAGCATACGAAGTCTTTCAAATCCAGATTGATCAACTGTTCCTTTTCATTTCATGCAAAATAATAAATACAACATTATAAAAAACAAACATGTAACAATCTCATAAAAACAAGCATTAATTAATAAATTCTTTAAAGAGTTTTTAAACGTTTTTTGCTTTTTTAGTACAGTTTGGTATTAAAAAAATTGAATTGAGGAATTTATATTACGTGTTCTCATTGGCACCAAGTTTTACCCTTGTATGTGTTGTGAGTGGTGGAACCCATTTTTTAAAAACTAAGTGGAATTTTTATAGGGGGGAATTTTATACAAGGGTGGCAAATTCTGATATATAAGCAGTGCAATTTTAGAAAATATTTACAAAAACCTCTCGTTTTTCCTCTGACCATAACTTTTGTAATGTAAAGAGGTGTGAAGCAAATTATGACTACTCCAGAACACAATATAGTAGCACTAATAACTAGATCCACCTGAAATAAATAATTTTAAGATTAAAAACTAAATAAAATAAATTAGGTGTGCAAAATAAAATGATTCTCTGCTGGGTCCTGGGGGCATGTAGAAATAGAGGAAGAGAGAAAGTAGTGTGTGAGTGAAAGAGAGAGAGAGAGAGTGAGTGTGTTAGTAAGAGAGGAAAAGAGAGAGAGTGTGAGTGAGAGAGAGAGAGAAGGGGAATAAGATAGTGAGTGAGAGAGAGAGAGAGAGAGAGAGAGAGAGAGAGAGAGAGTGCATGAATAAATGAGTGATTGAATGAGTATGAGAGCGAGTGNGTGTGCAAAATAAAATGATTCTCTGCTGGGTCCTGGGGGCATGTAGAAATAGAGGAAGAGAGAAAGTAGTGTGTGAGTGAAAGAGAGAGAGAGAGAGAGAGAGAGTGAGAGAGAGAGGGAGAGAGAGAGAGAGAGAGAGAGAGAGAGAGAGAGAGAGAGAGTGAATGAGTAAGTGTGAGAGAGAAAGATAGTGAGAGTGAGAGAGAGAGTGAATGCATGAATAAATGAGTGATTGAATGAGTATGAGAGCGAGTGAGTAAGAGAAAGAGAGTGAGTGAGTGAGTGAATGAGAGAGAGAGAGAGTGTGTTAGTGAGAGAGGAAGAGAGTGTGGAGTGTGTGAGAGAGAAAAAGAAAAGAGAGATAGTGTGTGAAAGAGAGAGTGTGGGAATGAGTGAGTGAACGAATGAATGAGTGAGAGAGATAAAGATAGTGAGAGTGTGAATGGATGAATAAATGAGTGAGTGAATGAGTACGAGAGCAAGTGAGTGAGTGCGAGAGAGAGAGAAAGAAAGAGAGAGAGAGAGAGAGAGAGAGAGAGAGAGAGAGAGGGAGAGAGAGAAAGAGAGCGAGTGAGTGTGAGAGAGAGTGAATGAGTAAGTGTGGCAGAGAAAGAGAGGGAGAGAGAGAAAGATAGTGAGAGAGTGAATGCATGAATAAAAGAGTGAGTGATTGAGTACAAGAGGAAGTGAGTGAGTGAATGAGTACAAGAGCAAGTGAGTGAGTGTGTGAGAGAGAAAGAGAGCGAGTGAGTGAGAGAGAAAAAGAGCGAGCGCGCGAGTGTGAGGAGAGAGTTAGTGAGTGTGAGAGAGAGTGAATGAGTAAACGTGACAGAGAAAGAGAGTGAGAGAGAGAGTGAATACATGAATAAATGAGTGAGTGAATGAATGAATGAGTATGAAAGTGAGTGAGTGAGTGAATGAGAGAAAGAGTGAGTGTGTTAGTGAGAGAGGAAGAGAGAGTGTGGAGTGTGTGAGAGAGAAAAAGAAAAGAGAAAGTAGTGTGTGAAAGAGAGAGAAAGAAAGGGAGAGTGTGAAGAATGAGAGGGAAAGATAGTGAGAGACAGTGAATGCATGAATAAATGAGTGAGTGCGTGAATGAGTATGAGAGCGAGTGTGTGAGTGAGAGTGACAGAAAAATGGTGAAATTGAGAGACAGTGAATGCATGAATAAATGAGTGAGTGCGTGAATGAGTATGAGAGCGAGTGTGTGAGAGTGAGGGAGAGCGAGAGTGTGAGTGAGTTAGTGAGTGTGTGTGTGTGAGAGAGAGAGAGAGAGTGAGAGAAAGATAGTGAAATTGAGACAGTGAATGCATGAATAAATGAGTGAGTGAGTAAATGGGTACGAGAGCGAATGAGTGTGATTTAAAAAAATTGACAGTTTGTATGTATTCTAATATTGATTTTGTGATACAATAATCGTAGTATTTTTTTTAAACATAATATGTATGGATTTTTTAACACCCTATGAAATTAGATATTTTCAGCAATCTGAATATTCCCCTGTAGCAATTAATTTGGATTACTGTAAGGGCAATGCATATGCACGCAATCATTAAAAATAATGTTTGCCAGCAGTACATTTACCATTTAATTTTTTTAATGCACATTAGCAATATATTGAATACCTCATGGGCCCTTACAGTGCATGCGGACGGGGGTTAAAACTTCTTTGTGTCGATATTTAAAGATTTAACTTTGTTTGTTAGTGATTTTTAAATTTTAAATTTTTTTAAAATTAGAATTGAATGATTCACTCCTCACAAATTGAGCAAGCAAAAACAACAGTCCAATTTACCAAAGCCAACGCATTGTTCCTATGTGATGTCGAACTCTGACTCACCACTATATTTAGTGGTTCACAGGTATGTCAAATTTGAATGCAACTGACTCATCATGTATGGTCAAATAAATCTTTATTAAGATATATCAAAAATATAGAACAAACTTTCAGAAATTTACATTATTTCAAAGGCTTAATTTCTAAAATTGTGAATCTAGTTAATTTAAATAACAATCTTCTTAAGTTTGTGTAATATTCGGTAATTGTGCAATAATCAACTAGAAACTGCCAATTAGTACTATTAAATAAATATAATATGAGAGTTTTAATATGTTCTTAGTTTGAATTGTTTTAATTTTAGTTTCTTGTATTACTCTGCATTTTGTTATTTAATAAATAAATTAACTTTAGCATAAATACTGATTAATTTGATATAAATTAAAGTATCAGCGGCAGGTCAACTATGTCCTTAACGAGATACAAGTAGCTTTACTGTAAATCACAGGCTTTGATCAATTTTTAGAGATTGGGGAAAAATTGTTCAAAAACCACTCATCAATGAGGAAACAACACGCCGAGTTTGTCAAATATTTACTCACAATAATATCACAGTTGGCAAAACTTCAGACTATCTCGTTTCAAGCAAAAGATAATATTGTGCATAATAAATTGTGCACAATAGAATTAAATAGGATCACAGGAAACGACAGATATAATAAATAAGTCAACTCCCAGCCTGCGTTCTTCACGCAGGATGATTTACTCTTAGGTGTTTCCAGGGAATGTCCATGTTGTAAGCACCTTTTGTCCTGCATAGCACATTCCTACTATCACTTCTTCTGAAGAAGCTGTGCATTATGTTTGATCCCCATGGCAATTCTCTCCATGTTGGTCACTTTATGGAGGGTCTCGATTCTTTTCCATCTTGAGTAGAATGTGACAAACCTCAGAAACTTGTTCTGGCATACCTGCGGTTGTTGAGGTACTCCAGACAGGACAAGCGACAATCTTGTTATACAGGAGCCATTTGTTGAATGCGCTCATCATGGAGGTCCAATGAAAGGATGGATATGGACAGAGCCAGCAAATTGTATAAAAATTTAGTCCCAAAGGAAGAAGCAAAGTAGGAAAGTAAAGTATTTTGTAATATCCTGTTTGTTCCTCCTTCTCAAGTGATATCCATGTCCAAGAGATGCCAATTTTTTTAATATTTGCATAAAGATAAGAATTACAGAACAGGAAAGTATAAAGTATATTAAAAATACCACTGGTAGATTATTCTTGACCTCTTGACAGATTTCTTATGATGGAGGAAAAATATTAGACAATCATTGCAATTTTAGGATGGTTTTCCTTATTAAGCTTCGCATGTTTTCTTTATTTTCCAAAGCAGTCATTTTTTTATAATCTCTACCAACAAACCAGTATTCAAATTAAAACCTTAAGTCTTCCACAGAATGCAAAAAATCCCAGCTTGCTACGTACATGGAGCAAATGTATATTACACAAGAATAAGTCGGTTCCATTATAAGACAGCTCATTACATTACATAAGCTGGGAATGTTTATGCTAAGTTGGACATGCAAGGGATGTTCAAAAATCGGATCAGTAGTCAGTACTGGCATAAGAGCAGCTTCGTCAATGCCATTAATTTTGGTCTAGATGTACTTTGGCATTTTGCCATCTTCAGTGTTGGATCTTCATTAAGATTTTTAAGTAATGCATTACTGTGTTTTAAATTTTCTATACACTAAAACTGGCAAAATTCTTAAATTCTATTAAAATTTTTTCCAGATAAATTGAAGAGATAAATTAAGAAAACACCACTTAAAAAAAAAACTTCAGAAAATACATATATTCTTTACAAACATTATAACAAATATACAAAAGAACAAAGATTAATTAGCTAAAGTCGACCCTCATATTTTATTGTACATTCTATTAACAAAGTTATGATACAATTAAGAAGAAAACCTATGATTTCGATAAAAAATACTTATCTTTTTACATAGTCTCTTGCTCTGTCAATTTTCTGAAAAAACAAAAATAAATGAAACAACACATTATCTAAATATGCACTTATATCTAAATAATATGTATTTAAAAAACGAAACAAAAAACACTTGTCTTTCTAACTCAAAACTGACGAGCACGTGTCCAATAAGTAAAGTAAAATAATTCCTGTCTTAAGGAGGGCATTAACGTCCTGTAACTGGTCGGGTGTTGTGGACAAAGGGTCAAACTATACTGCAATACTTATTTCATATTAGACCTTAAAGAATATTGATGTTAATTGTAATTGTTTTAGACCTTCATGGAAGCTCTAACTTGAGATGGGAAGAGTTACATCATATTATTGTTATTTACAAATCGTGGTAAAGTGCATAAGTTACACTTTCCCACGGATATAAGACACTTATAGACAATTCGTAGAAACTATGTAAGCAGCATTAAACTGCATTTTCTTCCTCTCCCGATCTATCTCGTTACAATGAGATATCTAATTATTAAAACACTATCTTTTCATTCGTAGAAGTAGAACATATCAACTGTTGTATCAAAGTTCCGTTGATTTGCCTGAATTCATTTATTTATATCTTTTTACGTATTATATTATCAATGCTTAGTTAATTTCAAAAATAACTTTTATTTAACTAACTGAAAAAAAATAAAAATAAAAATATATATATATAGAGAGAGAGAGCGGGAGAGAGGGGAGAGAGGGGAGAGAGAGAGAGAGAGAGAGAGAGAGAGAGAGAGAGAGAGAGAGA